>NC_064889.1:6912559-8228738 GCF_929443795.1 Astur gentilis | reverse complement strand
ATGCCAATCAGGAGACAACACTGACAACTAGGAAAGGAGGCACTTTACCAATCAATGTGTGCTCTAATAGAGTTTGGTTCTGACATACTTCCTGGCCAATTTTAACCAGCTGTAGTCATGGTCCTTGGTCTCGCACAGGTTGGCTGGCAGCCACAAGTATGTCTGAGAGTAGCACTTTGTTTTCCACTTTTTAAATTTTCATTATTTGCAAGGGCTACTTGAAAACAACATGTTCAAGAGGAAAAGAATTGGAGAAGCATGTTCCTGCTATAGGAGGTATGAGAAAGGGCTTGTTTTCCTCTAGCTCAACTTGCAGCTATGAGGCTAGTTAATACAAACTACAGAAAAATGCATGTTGACAATCAAGAACTTGTTAAATGAGAATCTTTCCATTAAAAAAAACCCAAACCTAAATCAAAGCTGTTCCTTTAATCTATTTATTGCAGTCATCTATAAATGTGTAGTCCTACTGAGGAAATACTCTTCTGAGGAGAAAAGGGAAAAATATTTTCTGCATTTATAGGCTGCCATGGTATCCTTTTAAATGTTACAGTCACAAATGGTGCTAAGCACACACTGAATGCCTTCTACTTCTATTTTTTCCACATCAAAAGAATTTTTTTGTGCTGACACAGCAAAGCTGACAACATGCTACAATAATGAATGCTGTAGGTGTCTCAGATGAACACAAGCAATAAGGGCTTAAAATGACTGCAGATATGCCATTAGTAACAGGCTGTCTTGAATAACCTGAAGAGCAGCAAACATGCAGCATCTCCAGATCACCTTCTGTCTGAAAATTTCAGCCATGTCTTTAGGTAGTATGACAGAAGATAGCATCATTGACTTCAGAAATCAATATAAAAACACACCAAGGAAAAAAATCTGTCCTTACTAGTTATTTCAAGATAATGAAAGCATAAACTGTCTCCTTCTCCTAATAACATTTAATTTTTATCTTTGCTAACAATCTGCATCAGACACCTACAACATTATGAACTGAGACACGGAACAAAAGCACACAAGGTAAATTAAGTTATGTTTGAACAACAGTCAGTTTAATATTATGTGACTAGCAAATTGACCTGCTAACATAGCACACTGACAGCATACTTTTTTTTCTAGTGGCTGTTGTAATTAAAAGAATCTGTACAAAAAAGAATACTGCATAGTGTCTCCAAAAGAATTAAGGAGCTCCAGGTCACTGAGGACAATGAAAAGTGAGAAATTAAAGATGCTCCAAGTATTGTCCCATCTTAGAAGAGATTTTGCTTCATAGTTGTACTGGATTTGGATATACTTAAACATATATTTTCCCCAAGATTTTATACTAGAGGTCTCATTTAAGCAGTTTCATAATTGCCAGCATAAATACACAAGATACTTTAGAAAAGTAAATACAATTCCCTTTCTCAATGTTCATATAATTTTATCTCAATGGCACAAGAACATATTTCCACATGTACTTGCATATATGAACACACACATACAGTTTCTATATCAAAACTTAGACTGTGCACAAAATTTAACCTTCAAATTTCTAATTCAACTTTTTGTCTACCAAACTCCTTTTTCCTTTTTAAAATAAGATGCATAGAAATTAATGTAATTAATACCTAGTGACTCTAAGGAATAAAATATAACTGTTTGTCTTGTGAGACCAGGATATTTTAAATGGTGCTGCAAGAAAATGGAAAGTTTTTACCTAAGAACAGTTAGAATAGACAAGTAATTTCTACTGCTTCTAAATTTCTTAACTTTCACTTTATGTTTAAATACCCTATCCCCAGTTAAAATTAAAATATCCAACAGGAATAGAAAAGTGATGGCAAGCAATCCACAGCCTTTGTGACCAGGTGTTTCTGCCTACAACCATATGAAAAAATATGTATTTTTTTCAGACTTGTGGAGCTACATGTACTGGTCTGCTGTTTAAATTACTGGGGATGGAAGGAAAAAAAGATGTTTCATAAAATCTCTGAGGAGCACACAGAACAAGCTTTTCATAAGGCTTAGTTTCACATAAACCCCAAAATTACATATCAAAAGGTAAGCGCCTATACTGCGCCAAAATTTAGAGTAACCTAGACTTCCGCGTCCAATGTACTCATTGTGAGGGGGTTTTCTCCACTGAAAATGTTTGTATTTTTGTGTGTAAAATTATGGGGAGGAAAGGAAAAGGTTGTATGTGCATTGGTTCAGCTAAGATTTACTTGAGTCCTAATTCAGCCCCTGCTGATACTGGGGAACATTATTCCATTGCTTTCAATTGACACTGGATTCCTTTTCTGTCATACTTTTTCCTGCCAGACGTACTCATGTACATAGGAGTCCTTTTGGACAGTTTCCTGTATGCCCACAGAGACATAGTCCCATACACATATGTCTATGCATAAGCATACATGAAATTGAAAAATGAATGCCTCGTCTTTTCTTTCTTTTTAGATAGAGGGCATATGTTCATTGTCAACAGCTACGGAATATAAAGTTTCAACTTGGAATAGTTCAGGTTTCAGCAAAAAGAGAAAAAAATACATTCAACAAGCTCAAAGACTAGTTTTCTACAATCAAAAAAACCTAAGTCTGCAAAATAGAAGTCTAAAATGAAAGCCCTTCGGAACTTAAGCAGCTTAGGATGTCATGTCAGATTGTCTGCAGTACCAAATTCTAGCCATTTTCAGAAAAAAAAAGTTTCAAATTTCAAATCCAAATTATTTTATGGACATTTGCTGACATTTTCTGTCAAGCTGATGTTTTTACAGGGTATCGGTGCATTTTATTTATATGCCTGTGTGGGTAAGGAAACAATTCTTCCCCAGGTTAGAATGACAAAGTATTTCTGATTTCATAGGAAAGAATCCACTTCCTGATATCACCATGCTCCTTTCATTTAGAAAATTCTCTAGGATGCTGGCAATACCTTTGATTTCTCCTGATCTTTTAGCAGCACTTTATCATCTACATCTTTTGATTATTTTGTCCTATAAGCTTTATGCTGTTACAGAAAATTAGTTTGTGGCTGCTAGTACAGAGTCAGTCTCTAGATGGTTGTATAAAAAAATGCCTGTATCCAGTTGACTTGTTGCAGAGGACTAAGTTAGTGAAAAAGGCGGTCCCTTCCATCCTATTCAGGAACATAAATCGTATTCCAGGAGAAAAGTTCAGATCCTTCTTCATAAGACTCTAGTGCTCTGCCAAGTTTCTTTCTGTTTTCAGCCTCAGCAAACCATGTAATATCAATTACATTTTTTCCAGATAATTTTCCTATTTTCTGTACTGTATTGCTAAAGATTACCTGTGCTTTTCAGACTATCTTGACAATAGCTGTACTCCTTTAACACAAGCCTAACACTCTGACCATTCCTCTCTTTCTTATTAGAATTCTTCTTCATCACACAACTACCATGCTTACCACTTTCAAGGCCAAAAAAATATTAACAGCTAAATTGCTAAACCAAAACAAGGCATGGTGTATTGAGACTAAAAGGGAAGACTTCTCCATTTTATTTTCCTTAAGTGCTGGATAGAGGATGGTACATTATAACACCACTTAAAGCAACTGCTGCAGTAGATGCTGTATGCACACAGCATACACACCATCTAAACAGACAAGCAGAATAAAACGCCAAAAAGAAGAGAAAAACATATTTGTCCAAAGTTTGTTCAATCTTTAGCAAGTCATTACATGACTTGGTTTCTCTATTTCTTCTGTCCTTCTCTACAGACATATGTATATACTTGGAACAAATTCAAGGGTCTAGATCTTGATCCATCACCACCTTTATTCCTCCACTACTAGTTAGAGGCACCTGTCTGATAATTTTGATTTAGCAAAGTATTTAAGAGTACTTCATGCAAATTGATTTTTAATACTTTTAATTTTCTTCTATTTGTTTTTGTCTTTTCCCCAAAGTAATGAAATTTTATATAAATACAGGACACATTCGATAAAGGATTAGAGATATAAGAAAAAATATGTGGTAGATATTTCTGTGAATTAACAGAAAATAAATTTTATTTAAGAAGCTATGAAATTATTCAAGAATTTTGTTCACCCTGTGACAAAAAAAAAAAAAAAATCTGTACTTAAAAGCATAATTTTTGTAAACCATCAAGCACCTGAGTAATTGTGCTTAGTTTTAATTATGACAACCACATGAAGAATTAGAAAAAAGTACCTAAAATGTAAGTTTTATTTGGGATTAATACGGAATACAAATATATGCCTCCAAGAAGCTATTACCAAAGCAAAAAGCTTTCATTCTCCCACTTTTCTTTAAAAATACGTTTTACATTAAATACTCTCCCACTGAAACAGTTATTGAAAAATACTTTTTACCAAGAAGTTCAATTTCAGATGTGAGCAGCTTGCTCTGAATTGCGTAGGCAGTATGAGAACACTGTAGAAGTGTTAATGTAGAAGTAACATATAAGTGCATGAATAATGTCTTCTTACTTAGTTAAATCCTGTGAAATATGTTCTTTTGGCATTCATAATTAGGGGCAGAGCAGATGGCGAAAGCTTAATATGTCCATTAAAATAAATTATGCTGCCAGTGTTTCTTTAGTCTATAAAACTTTGATTGGGTTTGCTATTTCAGGCTGGTATTTTTTGTTCTCCTTGGAGTAGTTCCTGTGCATATGCTGGAGAGTATTTTGTATTGCAACTGCAGCAGAAGAAAAAAAGAAAGGGAAGGGGAATTCTGTCCAAGACTAACAACACTTTTAAATGGGAGAATTCTGATTTAATTTTCTCCTCCCTCCCTAACAATCTTTTCTTCACTAAAAGAAGGCCTAGTTGCATCCTCCTTACTCTTTCACTTTCAGTGTGTCAAAGCCTCAGAAACAATGCATGTTTCTTTGTTCCCTTCTTTAAATGATCAGCAAAAACAAAGGTCTGTTGTATGTATTGCTGAATTGCATCTCTGAAGTACAGCATGTAAATTTTTTGATTCACACACATTAACTGTTTGTAGGAAGAACTACTGGTATTGTTGGCCATAGCTTTTTGTCATGGAACAGGAGACAAGAAAGGCATTTTATTTTTAGTGTGCACCCACAAGCAGTTAAGAGTCACAGCAATTAGCTGGCTTAATAGCAGAGAGTACCATACCATCTCATGTCCGAGCACTGAGGTTTAGCATTCACCTCAGGACACATTTGAAGAAGTCTTTCCCTTGTAAAAAGAGGCATGGTATTACCTCCATTTCTCTTCAGAGTAATCATTACCAACAGAATATGTAGCACTCATGGTTATCTGAGCAAACTTCATGGCTTGTTTTAGGCAGAAACAGAATTGCTGCAATTCAAGATCAATGGGTAAACATTGCAATAAAGCCAGAGCAGATATGATGGAAGTAGCACAAAACTATTTTGCTGGTATACATTGATTGGAACATAGTTAAACACTGATTGGTCATGGGATTTGAAATGTTCCACTTCCATCATTACTGTTCCAGTGGAAACATTCTGATAGTGTAGAAAGACTGATGCTCAGGTAAGTTTGTGAAAAGCCTTTTATCAAGATAAGGAGTTGGAACTGCATTCAAAGCCTCCTAGAGGCTAGCCTTTGCTGCTCTTCTCCCCACAATGGACTTCTCTTATCAAAAGTAGTCCCTATATTAAGCTAATAGATGTAATTGAATCCTATTGTTGAGAATGTAATAAACTCTATTCCTGCTGCCCAATAACTCAGAGACTTCAGATACCTTCAGCTACGCACAAAAACTGTACTGCAACTCTTAATTCCACAGCGAAAACTAAAGCAAAAACTAAATTTAAAAACTAAGAGAATCTCTTGTTTCATTATGCAGTTTTCTGAAAACATGCTGTATTGGAGAAAAATTTAGTTTTATTTCAATCAAATGTCATCTAGGCAAGTATTTCCAAGATCTGAAATACACATATACTTATTTGTTAAAAACCAACAATGGATTAAATAAAATAAATATATGTTGTATTATTTAGAGTATTTTAATATATAATATTCTGAAATAAAATAATAGAAATAATATCAGAATATTAGGTTGCAACTGACTCCCCTCTATATCCAGAGACAACTGAGAATTCAGAGCACTTTTAGGATAAGCAATAAATTATTCTGCAAAGAAACCAGTAGGGACTGAAAATGGCTTTGAAACCTGAGCCAGTTGGTAGCCTGGTTCAAGACAACTGAAAAGCTAGCTTAATAACCAACCTCAGTGTTCCCCTGAGCAGTGGGATCCAGGAAGAGCTATGTTGCAGTGTCTCCTGTTCTGTTGCATCTGAACCAAATGGGGGAAGGAGAGATGGCTAGAGGAAAGCAATATTGCTGCTATGTTTGATTTACTCTTTATTTCCAGAAGAATTGTTTAGGGAAGAAATATGGACAGTCACAGACTGGGACAAACTTTTTAGAACAGAGTAAAACTGTGAAAGTCACAAGTCTGCATAGCTTCACCACAGGGTCTTCATTATCACTGTTCTTCGGGTTGACCCTTGTGTCATTGACAAAAATCTGCAATTTTATTTAGTTTAGGTTTTTTGCTATGTGTAATATAAACAGCAGGCATGGCTGAGATTTAGAGAAGATGGGGTACACTTTAAATGCATAAATGAAGTTAGATGTGTCAACTGCCATTTCTACCTTTGAAAACCTTCCTTCAGTCTTTGCCATCTGTGCCCTTTTTCCACTGCCTGGAGACCTGCTGCTCCTCTTATCTTTCTGCATGCCTGTGTTGTGCCTGATAAAGGATTCTGCTGTGTGAAGTGCAGATTAGTTCACTGCTTGCATTAATAGTAGCCATCACTGGTAACTACATTCTAAAATAACCTTTCCCAGAAAACCAACTAGGGAAAATACCTCTATACACATCACATTAATATCCTACTTTAAATATATTAAAAATTAGACTATAACCTACTAAATTACATTACATGTTCAAAACCAAAACAGTGTAGCTAGATATATATTAAAAAAGAGTAAAATAAAGCTTCCTGAATAAAAACAAACAAACAAAAAATCAAGTGTTGTTACATTTGAAAAGACACTGCACTAATAGAGAAGTGTAGGAATCAAGAACTGAGGTTGGAATAAAGTCCTCAAAAGCTGCTATTTGATTGCTATGAGCAACAACCCTTTTCCGTACTAGAATCTCAATACAAGAGGAGGCAGTTCCATCACTGCAGAATGAACTCTAAGAGATTTCTCTGTTACTGGGAAAACAATAACTAATTAGAGACTGTAACATCTTTCAAAACTCTTTTCAAATAGCACAGTTAAGACTAATTGAAATTTCCATTCAACATCAGTTCTTCAGTAAGGGGACAATAGGTAGGCAACATGACTTTTACTACTAGGTTGCAAATTAAAATTTAAACTACTGTTGATTCTGGGAGACGAAGCAACAGTAATGGGAAACGGCAAATGGTGAAAGGAGAGCACAGTATCCATGAGAGTTCAAGAAGGGGGGGTGTAGTCCATTTGCACTGCACAGCCACTGACTTTGAGAGTCTGTGCATCTTCTGGAGTTATTTCAAAGAGTAAGAATATTTTAGTGATTAAGGGCTCTATCTTAGACATGAGGTTGAAAGGGGCTCAGTCTCCCTCTCCACCCTAAACTTCCTTTATACTCTTGAGCTAGTCTTGGCTTCTATCCATTAATGACCTTCAGATATACAGAGGTAGACCTTCAGTTTTCAAAAAAAGGGCAAGCAGTTTTACACAAATGTATGTGAAATAGCACAGGAAGCTGGATCTTGGTAAAGTTTTTACTATCTCTTTGATAGGCCCAGTAATTTTTATACCTGCTGCTAACTGGAAAACTGTAGCAGAGAAACCAAGGCAGAAGTGCCACAAATTGAACTCTTTTTACAGAGGCAGAAGGAAAGTCGAGCAGTGGGAAGCCAAAATTGTGTTTGTACTATACATTATCCTACAGTTATAAACTTCAGTTCCAGAGTACCCATGTAGGATCACTCACAGATGAAGACACTAACTCAAATTGTTACTTCAGAAAATGTTTCTTCACAATTAAATTTGAATTCTAATCTTATACTGAATACAGGAAGAATCTCATAGCTGCAGATCAAAGCATTCCTGCTGCTTTAGCTTTGGTTTTAGGCTGCATTGTAACACTATGCAAACAAATTTTTGTCACTATTACAACATTTCACTGCAAAGATATTGTAATTCGCATCAGCTTGGTATCCTCAAGCAGCCACTGCAGCTGGGAAACCATTACTTTTCCTAACTAGCGCAAAACATGAGTTCACAAATCAAGCCAATTAGTATAGTAAAATTTTAATCTCAGCATATTTCATAAAGCAGTATTTATTAAGCAGAATACCCCTCCCCTTCTCCAACAACCTATTGACAAAAGAATGTCTCTAACTACTTCCATTATATGGTTATTATGTTCTAGATCAAAGCAAGAAGACATGTGCTTCAGAAGATGCATTGCAGGCAGAAAAAAAAATTACATAAGATAATGTTCACAGATATCTCTTTGCATCTCTGCCTAAATAGGATGTGAATCATTCAAAATAGTTATAGCTATATACAACTTGGTTTTCCACATCTGTTAATTTCAGTAAAAGTTAAATGTTAATAATAAACCCATTAAGGTGAAACATCCACTTCTCTCTCTCTCTCAAAAAAAACCCAAACAAAAACCAACACTGAAATTTTGAAGTCAGTAAAACTAGTAAATGAAAAGCAAGCAACTACTTTGAAACAAGTTCAATTTTTTGCTCCTGTGTCTCAAGAAATAGTCGGTACACTACTCCTTAATCTACTATTGATTTGCCTGGTGAAGGGAAATCTGCTTCAGAAAACATGACACCTTCTGAATTGCAGGCCTCTAAGAATCCTACAATATCTGAAAAATGGTATATTGATGTATTTCAGAATTGTAATCATCCTATAATTTTCTATTACATTAACTTGTGTATATTAAAGAAATTAGTGAAAAAGAATGCATGCCACACTTGCAATATCTGAAGACTTGTAAGAAAGCTGCTACACTTCAAAGACTTATTTTAGAGGCCTTGCAGTTATGTGCAGATACATGGCAGGGGATGTCCTCAAAATGCGGCATTTGATAAATGAGAAAAAAAAGAAAATGAGAAAGGGAGTAGACTGGGAAAGCAGAAAGAAAATGCTTAAAAGGGATCAGCAGCTAGACAAAGAGTAGTGACAGATACTGATGAGAAAACCCACCCATGCAGCTGAGACAAGAATGTCACCATTAAAGAATATGCTGTTGAAACTAATGATAGGAGGCCTAGAAGATTAATCCCAGTGTGTCAGGTGATCTAAGACTATACCAAAGTATTCTTTCTCATCCTTAGGCTTATGCTAGCAAAACTCACAAATTCAACCACCAGAGTTAAGATCACTATAAATCATCCTAAATTATCATTTATGTACTGTAGTACCTTTGAAAATCTGCCTGTTAACTGTTTGTTTCCAAGATGAAAAATAAACCTCCATGCCATATTTCTAATCTCACTCTTGGATGTCAGTACTGTGTTTGGGGCTGGCGGGCCCAAGCTGTTAAAATTCTAACTACAAACGTACAGCATCAGTGACTGTTCTGGTATACAGCACCGTTGCACAAGTCCTGCAGGCATAATTAAAGTGATAGAAAACTGTACTAAAATGCCACAGTGCACAAATCATACTGACTCTCAGAGGCCAGCTAGAATGCACTGTGCTCTTATCTCTGAACAGGCACTAGGGATCCACCAATAGCATCTGCATTTATACTTTGTCATCAGACCATACTCCTATACATTTAGGGCATTTCTGCACAGATTTGTAGTGTCTGTCCAGATATGTATAACCTACATGTTGATTCCATTATGGGATAGTTACAAGCTCCTACATCTTATGTTTGCAGATTAATTGACAGGAAGTTACAGTTTATATAAGCAGAAATGCTGGAAAAGCAGGATGAACATGACTTGGATTGACCTCAAACAAATGAGGATTCTGGTAAAGTATTCTTAACCTGGACAGTTTAGGGACAGCAGTATCACTATTTTGTATTATAAACTTTCCCAGCATCCCTTACTTAAATTATTGTTACGACTATTTGATTAGCACTATCACAACAGAACTCCCCATCTACTGCTTATTGTTGCATATTTTCATTCCCAGCAGGTTACCTTCTGATCTGCCCCAGTTTAAAGAATTGTTTTCTTTCCACTAAACAAAATACAAAGGTCTCCTCCACAGGCATGTTCAGCTCAGAGTACTAGGATCACAAGTGTGGCTATTGTTCTAGCTGTGTCAAGCAGCCTTAGTGCCTGCTGCTCTGTTTGCACAGAGAGGAAACATTTATTAAACATTACTTAAAGTTTCCTAGGACAGAAAACTTTATCAGACTGATAGAGTTGGGAAGAGATAGTTCACCTTTCAAGTGCATAGGCCTGAAATGATCAATTGCTATAGAAATTCCTATTTCTAGCTATAATAATGGAAAATTTTTTTTAAACTACCAAATTCTGCAATCCATACTCAGGTAGAGCTTCCCCTTGATCTGATGCTTCAGAAAGCTGTAGGCTAATCTGCAGGAGTGGAAACTAAAGGCATCCCAATGGCTGCCTTCTTCATTCCAAGTCAGTTCTGGTCATACCACTTATTCTGGACTCTCTTTGCGAAGTGTCTCCTCTGTGAGAGAAAAAACTCAAATTGATCATTACGTTGAGTTATGCTAGTTATCAGAATATGTTAAGGAGGAAAATGTTCTCAATTTGCATCTGGAAAAACTGAGTCATTGAGGTCTTTCCTTTCAGAAGTTGTTGGGAATTCTCGTTTCTAGTGCATAGTCTGACCCTGCTTTATTTTATTTTTTTAAAGCAGATTTTACGTACCCACAGCTTCCTAATTAAATTCAATGGAACATATTTAGCTGAAAAATAAGTCCAAAATGCCTCAAAAGACACTGATACCCACCTATTATCCATAGTAAAAGGCCACAAAACCACCTTTACAGACTGTTACTAATAATTAACATATTCTGCTGCAATCTTTCTTGAGTTTGTTTGAAAGAATGGAAATAAAAAGCAACATGAACAGGAAAAATGCCTGATGGTAAAAAACAAACATCATTTTCAAATATCATTCTCTTGAATTGGAAGAATTCCATCAAATTAGGGATTTTTAATCAGTGAAAATCTTGGATTACATACAATCTCCTTAGAAGCTCTTGCCTATGACAAGGTGAGAAACCTACATGAAATTTGAAGTATCCATAGTAAAAATATTTCTGTATTAAGAACAGCTATTCCAGTTATGTTTTTACAATTCCTAGCATAATGTGACTCAATGGGCTTTTGGACCTCATGCAATACATGCATACCCAAAAAACTAGTGTTTGGCCATTTTTAAGGAAGGTAAGGGTTCAGAGATGCTCACACACACAAAAAAGCTTTGTTGCTTGTTCTCTCATTTAATCCACAACAGCCAAAACAACATGAGTCCATCACACAACCATCTGACATTCACAGAAAAGTCAGACCAAATCTGTGGCAACAGACTAGTAAGAAACAACCAGCTCAGACTAACGATCAGTCTGCACGCTAAGAGTGAGAACCTCACAGTGCTGGGAGTAACGTAGCTGGACACACTTCTCTTGAACTTGACAAGCATACTCTCATGTGCAGAAGGATGTAAGGAATCAAAGGGATGAGCAGACAAGGGATTCACTGTAGAAGAAAATGTGTGCATTAGGATAAGCAGTGTAGACAAGGGATAAGGTGCAAGAGGATATCAACATGCTTCTTTTTCAACAGGGCTTGTAGAACTAGTAGCCTTTGATTTTTCATGGGTCTCTTGTCTATGCATTTGCCTCAGGGCACCTCTATTACTGTATGCTCATCAAATCCTGTACCTCTAAGATTTTAAAGGCTTTAGTATTATTCTATGGTCAATTGTCAACAGTGTTTTATCATTCCTTGACTGTGTTTTCACACCTCAGCTAAAATTTGTCTAAACAGCTGAGTACAAAATGTACCCAAGAACAGGAAAAACCAAAGTACACAGTAATTTCCTTCAAATGTCTCCTCAGCTTTACAGGAACTTTAAAATTACAGAAAACTATAAACTAGCAATATGTTATTTAAAATGACAATATATATAGGAAGTAGCCTTAAGCAATTTCTATTACACTGTTTTTCCACAAGTGTAGCTTCATTTTAACTTACATTGGTAATGTGTATTGAATCATCCTTGGAGTTTTTATAGTAAGATGATCTTCCATAGTGTTATTTCACAAATGAAAGAAATGCATATTCATCCATTGGTTCAGAGGCCTAAAGTCCTCCCAGGAGTGTCACAAAAGGTACATAATGTTCCAAGAGCTGGGTTGTGCTTTCGGATCACTGGTTGAGCTGGCGGATGTGAAAACTCATGTAACTAGACAGTAAGCTATTGGCTACAGTTCTAAGGAGTGAATAAATTATTTTAAGCTTAGTAGTAATTTATGCTCACAAAATGAGTAAGGGTACCATCTGTTCAAGTACAGACAATACAAAACTCTTTTAATTTGGTGTTAAATTGCCCACTTCTGACACAGCTGTGTCACTGGTGAATACTCCTTATATTGAAATCATACAGAAACAGAAATCTACCTTTTCTGAACAATGGCAGGAAATCACCACAGTAGATATCATGACGTTGAAAAAGTAATAAATAATTTTGGAGTAAAATGTGGGGGAAAATTTGAACTCTTAAAGGAGGGAAAAATGAGAAAGAAGGAAAAATTTTAGTAAAACCACTTGGGAATTTTAGATAGCAGATTATCTCACCTGTTCTCCAGAACTGTTAAAACTTAGAATAAGCAAGGTATCTCACAGCAGGAAACACAACCACTCTCTATGCTCAACTTATTTCCACATTTCTAATAAAAGCCTTGGCTAACTTCTGAAGACTGAAGTTCTCATTCATCTCTCTAGAGATCACACAGTCTTTCCTCCAAAGTAATTTTAAATAGGTTAAGGCAATGGACATGATGTGCATACAGAAGCTGATAATTTGCAGTAGAATCCAATTATTTTTTAATATATTTTTTATTTTATAGCATACCTATGGTACTATCTAAAAGGAATTAATTTTTGCTGCCTTCTAGAGAAAGTGACATCATTTCCTAAACTCTAAACTTTTTTACTAATTCTTACTGGAGAAAGATACAAGTTAAATTTAAACTACATGTTATCACATTGGATAAAAGAAATTATTAGTATAATAAAAACTGAGAAGAACACCTAAAGTAGATTTGGTAAAGAGCTATAACATATTTCTTTCTCTTCTCTCTCCCGAGAAGGATGGGAAATCTATACATTCCTCCTCCCTGTACTGGCAGTTTGCTGAGTCAGAGGAAATTAATTGAGTCTACTATGGCTTACTATTCATATTACGAAGTACTAGACATAATAGCTGAGTGGACAGTCAAACCCAGAACAGTGAGATTCTCCATGTCCCAAGAAGTTCATGTTTCAGATACAAAGTAAAAGCCAACAGACGCCTGCAAAGGCTGTAATACCAGGTCAATCACAGTAAGCACCAGTATTAGCACTTCAGCTGCCTCTCTGTCTTTTCTTTTTTGGGGGTGGGTCACTAGCACAGCAGAATAAAATTTTCATAATTAATTTGCAGGATATAGATAAATCTTTTCAAGTGTTTCATAACACCTTCTCCTAGATGCAAGAGCTGGCATGCAAATAGGCCTAACATGCTTACTAAAAAATGTAACAAATGGGTGATGAAGTCCCATATCTCTAGTTGGCTGCTGAATAGTAAACGAAAGAGGAGAGGAAGAACTTTAAAGGTATTCATTTGAACAACCAGATTTTTAAAAAATCATTATTATTATTATTGTAATGGAAAAGGATGCTGTGCTGACAGAAGAATAGGTGATGTCGTCACACCAGAGGTGTGAGAAAATTATCTTTGTAGTGGTAGCCTGAGTGCATATAAGAAAAGAAAAATTGCATTCACTGAGATGAGAGAAAACATTACAGAAATCAGAAATGACTCAATTAGAATTCGTAAAAGAAGTTTACTTACATGGGTATGATACAAAAAGAATATGCTACATTTAAGAAGGCACATGAAAAGGGATATGCTATTTGCTGGCCTTAATGATAGGTAAAAAAGCGTTGCTGACTACAGTGACTGAGGAAGGAAGTAACAGGAGTACAGGGTATAAAGACTTGGGGTTTAGAGGTGTGTTGCTGAGATATTTTCTTTTAGGAATATTGAGAGAACATATAAAATCTTGAACAGAACACAATGTCTGGAATAGAAGTGCAAGTATTGTCGGTCTAGAGAGGGCAAGTGAATTTGTGTTTGAGATTACTGAGACAAAGGGTATGGAGACAAATAGGACAGAACAAGGGACAGAGCCCTACAGACTTCTACAGGAAAAGAAAGAGGCTCCTTGGGAAGGTATCTTAAAAAAATATTCAGGGCCTCAGAAATGGATAAAGCCATGAAAGACTGACAGGAGAGGGCACAATTTCAAGAAGAAAATCATGCTGGCAGTGTCAAAGACTGTTGAGAACAGAACAATGGTTCTGATCTTTGACCACCAGAATGTGAAGTCTCAGAACAGAAAGCAGCTCTACAGCAGTATCATACGAAGACTTCAGTTTGGTCTAACAGCTCAAAGAAAAGAGAAGAACAGAGCTTGGGGGCGGGGGGGGGGGGGGGGCAGATTTCTATATCCTTAAATTTTTATACATATCTTCAGTATTTACAATGTGCTGCTGCAAATACTGTCATAACTTCTAATATCTTCCACAAAGTTTGTAATAGTATTTTTCTTATGCACAAAAGTATCAAAAGGAACAAAACCAATCCACTTGATTAAATAAAGAGGCATGCATTAATTTTAAGATGTTAGTGAGATCTGTACTTAACATATTGCATTTCTCAGTACAGCATCTGTTTCTCAGGTCACCCTGATGTCTTACAAAGTTGTATTTGGAGTTGAAATAAGAAGCAAAATTACCTGTAAAAAGGGTTTTCACCTACTAGGTTAATAACAACGGAACTTCGATGTTACCGATTCTTTATTTTAGGGGCAAAACCCACAAATCAATTCAAACTTTTAATAGTAAAACCACGCATGAGCTCATATACATCTCTCTTTACTGAATCAAAACCCTATGTGCTCATTCAAATACAGGCATTAAATGTATTAATATTAGGTAAAAGCATATAGTAAAATACAGCAATCAATACAGTAAAAGCATAAATATACATATTTATGAGGCATAGAGAACCTGTTATATACTACCAAGTATCCTCATCACACCAATCAGAATGTAATTATGATACAAAAAATAAACTGATGTGATAAAATGGTTTGGCAGATGAAAATAGGTACTTGTATTTGCAATGCTACTTTAAATCTAAGTTTTCCATGCATAGTTCCCTTTTTGGTTAGCAACTGAATACTTTATATTAAGAATTATGTCTTAATTCAGAACTTTTCTTTTTTTTCCTCTTTTTTAGGATTTAGATCATACTCTAAAAAGATTATATCTGCAGAAGGTTATTGGAAACACTGCAGTTCAGGGGAACACAGATGATGTTTCTGCACAAGCTGGATAAGATCATGAAGAAACTTCACCTAAAGTAAGTGATATCATTAATACTCCAAGTGCTTTGTGAATAATCATGCCAACTACTACCATGCACACTGTTTAATAACATCATCGTATAGGGCTACTCCAGTATGACATAACTGGGTTCTGAGAATCCCAGTTTGGCAAGCCACTTCTGTGCCTGCTGTGCTGCTGAAGTACTGGAGGTACAGCATTACAGAGAGGTACAGGGACACCTGTGTACTTTTAGAGCTTACTTCTGTGCTTAGCTGAGTAAAGGTGGGATTCTTCACCGTCTCAAGTGAGACTGAGCAAAGACAAGTGATCTGCTACATCTGTTTTAGCATATAGGTTTGCCTTGCCTGACTAGAAGTGACTGAGCAATGACAGGTGTAGCCACCATTTCAGTATTTGCAGATGTGTTTGAATATGTCTCAGGTGACTTGCCTCAAGACTATGTGGCTGAGATGGAAATTCTCACTAAGGACCAGAAAACTTTTCCAACTTGTTTTGTAGCTTTGTTGAACCCTTAAGCTCTTCAGGGAATAAAAGCTTTTTCTTTTTTTTACCCCTCATGAGTCTTACAAATGGATAGAACAGTCCTCAAAAAACTGGTGAAACTGGACTACAAAGGTGTTAGATAGGATATCTACATGTACATAAAAATAATGTTACCTCTCTTTCATCACACACTACAGGCAACTTGAGAAGTTAATTCTCAACTTTCTATACTGAAGATAGCTGAAATTATTGACAACAGGAAGTAACAAAATGAAAGTCTTCTGTATTTCAGTGTGTCAGGGTTTTCTATCTCCAAATTTTGTAGTATTGGTCTCCCTTATGTTCTTCTACAACTGCTGCTGCAGTCATGCAAATAAGAGTTTTTTAAACAACAGAAGTGAGAAATTAAAGAATTCTAAACATTTTAGACAAAGTGGTTTGTTTTTAGACTTGAAACAATTTCTAGTGCTGTTTCTAAAAATGAAATTTGTTTAAAGTTAATATTCTGTTTCATTATTTTGCTTCAAGATACGCAGTCTTTTATAATACACTCAGTAAATTATCTGTTCAGTTATTAAAAGTCTGTGAAAGAAAGTTAGAGCTAATATGGCACGTTTCCTAGAAGCTGTACCCAAGATATTAATGCTTCCTACTGAAGTAATTTAAATAGGCCTCTGAGGTCAATCATGTCTAATTGATCTTGCTGTAATAACTTGGTTCGATAGCATTCTAAACACATTCTCTCTGCTTATTGAGATGCATTTCTTGTACAATAGGATTATACAATCTGCCATTTATATTTCACTGTACATTATCATATTACTACATTATTTTATTATAATGTCCTTGAGATCTGCAGTTAGAGATCAGTTAATTTTCTCAAGTCCTTTACACAGTTGGGCTTAAAAGTACTGCAAAACTTGGCTGCGATAAGATTCAACCCTTGGGATCAATGCCAAAAGGTGGCAGTGAGCTGATGTACCACTGCACCATACTGCAGCAATTTTCTAAGTCTAACCCACAGAACCATGTATGCACTCTGAATCAGTAAGTAGCATTCCAACACAAGCATTTACAGAAAAACTGCCAGGTTTCCAAGCAAATCTGACTTGATGAACAATCTCACAGATTTCAGTCAAATAAAGCTTTAGCAAGTATGTATTTTAAAGGCCAAGGAGGGAATAACTTCCTCTTTGGAATAAGAAGGGCCTGTGCTGTACTCTACTGTGGTGGCAGAAAAGAACTGTTCATCCACATGTTGAGGCATGAAGTTGTAAAGGAACCACCAAAATAGAGGACTAATGCTCCTACAGATATGGGCTAACAGAGGGCAAATAGAGGCTACTATGCCAAGTTGTTGCACAAAGGACATATTCTCTAAAAAGACTCAAAACAACTGTGCCTAGTGAATAGTAAGGATAATGAGTATGTGGGATTTTTTTTCTTAAAAATAAAAAATCTTTCAGAGCTTTTACAGCAGTCCTGAGTAACCCTGAACTCATATAACAAATATATAACCCAAGTTGATTATGCATAATAAATTAGGGGCTTATTATAGTGAGTAATTTGGGGAGCAGAGGGCTTCAGGGAAAGATAACTTGTTGCTTAGTTATTCTACAGAAAGAGCAGACATTTTATTTCTGATCAGTTACTCCACTGGAGTTTAGAGATGGATCAGAAAAAAAAGTATACTTTTAAGACCTTATGAATTACAGGAGTCCTGAGTTGGTCCCTGGAATATTCTCATATCCTTCCAAAATAAACAAACATATCTGTTTTCCTGTTTCAATTCATCTTAAAGTATTTATATGTTTTCATGAGATCTTGCCTGTCTTAGGGCAGTATGCAGACTTTACTGAAAAGAATTATCAAAAGAACTAAATAAAATTTGTCCTGAAGGAATTATGCTTGGTACCACACAAATTACGTTGACCATGTAGGGAGCTAAATGCCTTAAGTACTGTCGTGTTATATTCAAAGGAAGTATTTAATAATGTCTCCAATAAGCAGGGATATGTACTCTTTCATACAAAACAAACAGGCTCTACTCTACTTGCATTTGGGCAGGGGGAAATGCACATAATGCAATGTGAAAACAGCCTTTATCCCTCTGTCCATTTGCAGAATTTTAAATGATGCTTCCTCTGTAGTCCAAAGCTAGATTATAAATTGCACATAAATTATTCTTCCTTACAATGCTCTGTTTTTTTGGCAGTGGTTAAAACCTCCCTTAGTATAATTCTGTATGAACCATTAAAATCACATGCTAGTAAATTACTTGTCTGTGTACATACAAAATAAAATCTGATTTAATTCTTCAATAGGTCTATGTAAAAATATACATTTGACAGTGCTGATTTATTAATTTTTACCTTCCATATGAGATGTTTTATGTCAGCTTAAATTCAGAAGATTTTTTTCTTAAAGAAAGAACTCAGGTCTTGTAATTATCACCTTAAAACTCTGTTCAGTTCCTGTATGTAAAACTAGACAGACTTCATTCAGTTACTCATATTTGGGGCATGAATAGACTTCTTCCTGCTTGTGCCAGCAATTTAACATCAACTTGTTTCTTTGATTTCTGAAGAAACTGTTTGGAGAATCTCAGAATACCAGACTGGCTTAATTTATATGCTAATATATGATGATTTAATTGAAGTACTGCACTCTGGGGTCCCAGATGCTATATAAAACAGAACATCAAAATTTTGGTTGTGCAAAATTGAAGTACTCTCTTTTTTTCCAAAAGAAAGAATAAAATGTTTCAGATAAGTGAAAATGAGGATAATAGTTACTAATTTTGCAACAGTGCAGCAGTGGTTAATTAACCAATATCTGTACAATGCTGTGAAGAACCCCTAGTCTTATCATCACCACATGCTTTCATCCATTTTGCTAGCTGCACCATGGAGAACAAAATTAATAGACTGTACAGTATCTAAGTGCTTAGGACTTCAGCAAATAAAACATTTAAAACCTGAAAAGTAAAATAAACAAAAAAAAAAAGCTACAAAAAAAGCTACAGATATATGACACAATTCCTAGAAAGAGTTTATCCTTATTCCACCATTGGCATATTTACTCCTGGGTGATGAGGACTAATTTTCTCCAAGTTATTAGTGAAATTACTGGACTTAATTTGAATTTACAGTGAATGAGTATATGGCTCATTCATTAAGTTCCCAGTTGTAGTTTCTTTTTCATTTCACTGCAGTTTTTTTGAGATACATTTCAGCAGGGACTCAGGCACAAAAAATTGTATTGCCAAGCAAGGCACACACAGGAACAAAGGAAACAAAAATGAACTTACAATATTCTGACACTGACTGTGTCTACTAGATTACATGCTGGTAATGATATTTAACTATTGTTAGGAAAAGCAATTTATGATTTGACCTGCATCCATTCTAGGTAGTAAATTAATGTAAATTTTAACTGTACACAAATCCTGTTAAAGCTCTTAATTTCTCCGATTACTAAGCTTGGGTATTTGTTACACTACTGGAGAACAAACACATCTAGTAGAAAATTGCACTTCCTCGTTAAACTGCTATTTCCCAATACACAAATCACTTAGACAATGTCTGGAGACCGTCAAGAATGTCCTGCTTTTACAGTAACATAACTATTATATTCTTTTTACTAGGAAGATTCTTAAAAATACCAACAGCATAAAAACATTTGAGGGAGTATGTATTTTGCTGTAATCTCTTTTCTTACTTGAACATTTCTAATTTTATAATCACAAAACTTTAATTTCAAAGTAACAGAACATTAAGTATACTTGAAACTCTTTAGGGATCACATTTAGCTAGCTAGTGACACTACAGTTTACAGCCTGCTTTATTCTCGCTTTCTAAATGCCCTAGTATTTTTCTTACAAAATCATGGACTCTACTTCCCTGTAGTTAGCACTGCAGTCTCGTACAGAGAGCCTTGTCTGTATCTGAGACCTCATGATTCATTTCTCCTAGGGCAATTTGTACAATCTATCCCTTTATCATCAGTTTTATAACAGTTAGAGTTGCTGAAAAACATACACACACAAATTATACATAAAAGGATACTTAAAGTCAACACATAATTGAACTTGAATGAAATTTTAAGATAAATTAATTAGTCTGCTTATTATTTTCCAGAAAGCAATTATTTCATAAATTATGCTGCGGCTATGGATTTGAAGTTTAATTCAAGAGAAAGGTATGGATGTGAAGTAACACAGAGGGACCTTAGGAAAAAACTGAACCTTCCTATACATCATGCAAGTGTCAGTAACTAAATGATGCCTTTGTACATTACGTGGAAAAACAGATATTAAACTGTAAAATCTCAAATACATGTAATTCTTTTCTATCAGTTCTAAGTAGCTCTGAATACATCATCAGTTGTTTTGTAGCCTATTAGGATTATGATGAGATGTCTCTCAAAATCCCTTCCAAAACATTCCTATTTGCCTCTAATCCATATTACTGTAGTCACTGCAGATTTTAAACAGCTAGGCAAAGATAATTCCGTTTCACCAGTTTAACTTCAAACCATAATGACAGGAGTTATCTATTCTATTTTCATCTTCCTATTCTGCTCCAACTGCAGCCCAAAAACATCACTGTAAACTGTGAAGCAGCAGCCCAGGGAACAAACATTTCATAGGTCTGCACAAGAGGACTAAAGCACCTTATTAAAAATAAATGTTAGTGCTTCAGTAATGAAAAAGCCCAATCCTGCAAAACCTTAATTGTATGAATAGTGTCACCTATACAAGCAGTAAAACTGAAGGCTCTAAAATTGGTCAAAGGGTTCAGGATTAGCTACCTAACTAGGGCCTAAACTATCAAACCCAGTGTCTTATATTCTTGAACTGTTAGTTGCCATGTTGAGAAAAGATTTTCTTTGCATCCAGAAACACAATTATGGCAAGTAGTTGGAAGAAAATAAAACAGCTGCTGCTCTGCATAGAAAATCACTGCATGTCACTAGTTACAGACAATAAATGAAACACTGGCAAAAATCCACTATGTTATACCTCAAACTACTCCTGTTTACACTCTATGCAGCATAAAAATAAGTGTTGATGTCTTATCATTGTTGTGCAGGTCTGCAAATCTGCATCAGATTTGATTATACTGCACGACAAATGAGAATGCTCTTTCCAATTCCCAGCCAGGCTGATAGACTACAACTACACTCTTGCAAAACTGCAGCCTCTAGGCACCATATCTTGTTTATTCAGGACAAGCCTGATCTAACTGAGATTTTTCTTTCTGTACTTTTTCACTTTTCATTTAAGCTCAAGTGAATTTAAGCATTTTCCTCAAAATTCTTTACCACTGAAATCCTGACATGATGCAGAGGAATTAGCCAAATAACCCAGTAAAGACACTTTTTAGCATGAGCACTATTTCTTACATCTGTACGGAGTGCTGAGGTCTGGGTGAAGTTAAGGAAGCAGGCTTAGAGCAACTGATTAAAGAGAGACAAAAATGGAGCATATGTGTAAAGCAGCATATCAGGAACAAGCAAAACAGATAGCTATGTACCTTTAAAACGTATTTGCAAGAGATCAATTAAGGAATGAATATTTTTTGTGGAATTAGGAAGGAAGGATGACTAACAAGAAAATTATAGAACACAAGTAGATAAATATACTGTTTAAAAAAAAACCAGAACAAAGTACCAAGGTGCAAACCAAATGAAAAAAATACATTCCAAAACAAGAGCACACACTGCAGGCACCTAACTCCTATCTTACTATAAGATCAAAGTGTACGTTGAGGAAATCTGTAATAAGCAGTGTCTTCTAAATGAAAATACAGTAAACGAAAGCTAGTCAGAAGAGTGAGAATCGAAAGATGGGAGCTGTTGTCCACTTTCAAACATTAAGAATAATCAAGATGTTCACATTCCAAAGCAATGCAAGCTGTTTATTTAAGACAAAAGGAGATTCCACAGCCCTCCTCTTGTCTCTCTGAAAAGAATTAAAGGAGTCTTTACATTTAAACATAAAGGTGTTTCTATAATACTAAATGCTGTAGCATTAGCTGGTCTGAATCCACTGATCAACACAGTAAATCTTTACTGGTGGAACAATGACAAAAGAGACGCCCAATTTGCAATTCTTTGTAAATCAACACCCACTATGGCATTTTATCCCTTCTGAGATGACATGGGGCAGGCCCAGAGCGTCTTCCTTTCCCAAGCACTGCTCACCTGGATAGGGTTTCAGTTTAGTACTCCTAAATCACTGAATTCCTAAATTATTTTATATACTGTTTTTTATATCTATTCTTGATAGCATTTCTCCCATTTCTCTCCAAGAATAGTCATGACTAAGATGCTGACAGTGAAACTGGACTACAGGATTGGGTGAGAAGCCGTCAGGTTTTTTCTGCCATGATCTCTATTAGATCCACAATGTCTGACAGACGTTTTTATAATTGACTCCTGGCCCTGCCCATGCCTCATCCTGAAGCTAACAGCCAACCCTCATCAGTGTTGTACTTAACAAAACTGTATGTCTTTGTCGCAGACCTTGATTAAGGATGACATATTTTCACATCAGACTATATATATATGGCCCTGTGACACTGCACAAGAATTCATTGGGAAGACTGAAAAGTGTCATATTTTTCTTTTTAAATTATGATTGTTTTAAAATAAAACCTAAAGCCTAAAAAAGAGTTTTAATGCAGAGCAGCCATTCTTTCACAAACATAATTGGAGATATACCTGTGGCAGAGATGTTTGAAGCCCAGGTGAAGAGGCTCAAGAGCATCTTTTCTTTGCACACACAAATAGAAGAGATTCGTTTGTTCATTTTTTGTCTATGTGTGCTTAAGAGGCCATATTCTTGTGTTTATCTAGATTTCATTTGATAACTATATATGAGGTGATTATTGTAATTCCTTAGTATTTCCTTATGGCATTTTTCGGAAGCTTCTTCCCACGTGGCAAGACCTAATTATTCTTAGGACGATCACTGGACACAATTGCTCCAAACAGTTACTGACAGCAATCATGGTATTATTTCAGATGTACTTGCTGGCTGCAGTTACTGGGTTCTATTTCCTCTCCTTCCTAGTGAAGAATATATTATAGGTTTATTTTGTTTTAAATCAGAGAGCTGGAAAGAGCATAATAAGATATGACAGGTTATAGCAAAAGTCAACTCTTGAGAATTCTTTTATTTCCCCATGCCAAACTTGAAGATGCCATAAACTCAAATTCACTATGCCAGTCATAAAATTTTAATTAGCTAAACTAAAAATACTGGTACTATTTACCACTGTTCTTGTTTCTTAAACTCCTAGATTTAACACTATTAAAATAGATGGCAGATTGCAAAAGGCCATCACTAGTATATTAATACTCTGCTTCAGCATACACGTGAGCATTCTGTTCAGCTTGATTACAATTAATCAGTAATCTAGTCTCTTGTTTCTCACTGCCAAATAATAAATCAACTACTAGCTATGTTCATGGATGGAATATTAATTTATACAATGCCCTAGGGGTACTTCTGTATGTAGTACAAGACACCTCATGAACAGACCTCAATTCAAAGCTTTAGTAGAACTACAAAACAAAACAGACTGAATCTAGTCAGGATCAGCTGCAACTATATTAAAATTGGAGATACCTGTATCAGCAATTTTAGTAAGCACCACTGAAATGATATTTAAGAAATTAAATTTAGATATCACATGGAAGAATTAATTCCTCTTTCAAATGCACAAAATCAAGTACTGTTCCATGCAAAGAGATAGTATTTTCTGGAGGTTTGTGAAAAACACTTTGACTTTTTCAAGGTCAAATTATGTTCTCCAAGTATGCGTGTTGCGTAATGGAGAAATTCGCCAGTTCTAGAAGGGAGGGGTGTTTTTTTTCCCTAGTTGCTCTGCAGTACCTACTGAAGCTTCCCACTACACATGCAAGGACAGCAGATGGATCCAGAGGTTCTGCCTCTGGCTTGCCTGTTTCATCATTCCTTATATGCTGCAGGGTTCATCTTGCAGCATCTTTCGGCTTTCCAGTGCATGAAAATTACCTTTGCACAGATGCAGAAATTATATGCAACTATTTGCCTCTTCCATAGTCTTCTTTCTGGTTTCTCTGCATTTTTCTAGCCTTTGAATGTCAGACAAGACAGATAAAGTATTATTTTTTAACACAGGGGGAAGGAAGTTCCATGAAATATTAATAATCTCGTGGCACTTGGCAATATGCTTAAGATGTATTATATTGCAAAATTACAGTATAACAGAATACACATTTCTGATTTAGTAGCACTAAAAATATAATAAAACTTGAACAGGGAAATTCTGTCCTCGGTCAGTTTTTCATAGTCCAAAGAAAACTGAATACAGCATGAGCTCTTGGTAAGACCATAGGGGGAGACTGAAGCCTCTCTATAAAATGCTAGATTGCATTTTGGTAGCTCACAGCATCCCAGCCCAGAATGATCAAATCAAGGCATCTGGTCATTTGACTACAAACTGCTTGAGTTTTGAGCCTATCATCAGCAATCCAGAATGGCTCTCATAGCACAAGAAATACAGCACAGGAAAATGCTTGCCAAGAATAGGATGAAAACCACTAAGAAAGAAACAGGGTTATCTTCAAATTTCTAACATAATTTTATTAATTATTATGAAGCTTTCTCTCATAGGAATTTTTAAATTCCTCCTCATTCTGAAATCAATCACTGCAGCAAACATAAAATAATTTCAAGCTTTAATTTTAAAAGAATAGGCAATGTACTTTGAAAGCAGCATAAAGATTTAGCTAACAGACATTTCAAGCAAGACCCATATTTTGATTTCACCTTCTCTTCTTGCATTTTAATGTTGTAAGCATCCTGCTTTATGAGAAGGTTATCACTTATTGCATGGCAAGTCTCAGAGAGCCCCTGTTCTCTCTGGACCTGACAGTTCTGTCTCTGGTATAATCTGATAGGAAATAGCTGAGCCAACATGAAGCCTAGCAACGAATGGGGGCAGGGGAAAGCAGCTATGAGCACTGACTTCTAGACCTATGCAACTGAATAATATTGCTTTGAAGGGAAGTGGCAGAATATCATCACTTGACAGCTTACATCTAGGCTACTACAAGGAATAGAGTACTTATATATCAAAGCGTATTATATGGAGCTTCCTCTACAGGAATATGAATAGCTTGTTTGCACAGAGTGCAAGACCTCATAAGCTACTGCAACCCATTTACAGTCACTTATCTTAGGTATCATGAGGCTTTGATGCAAGATTCAGTCACATCTTTGTTTACAACCTTTGCCAAGGCTTGGGGTCTCATTAGACACACCAAACACCAGTTTGACTTCTTCATTCCAGATGCAGGGTTTTTGGAAGCAAGAAACATTGTATATGTGCTTGTGAGCTTCATCTGTTGTCCTTTCAGAAGGCTATTCACCGAATTTATCAGCAGAGGGCACAAGAAAACAGCATTCCTCATCAAACATGCATAAAACTAAGGGAGAGCTCCCAAGGTAACTCCTCAACAAGCCACTAGGTTAGCATTACCTAGTCTATTTAAATTTAAAAAAAAGACAACCCAAAAAAAGCCACAACCCTGGACCTATCATATAAAAAGCATATATAATGTTGGTTGAATAAACACTATTAGTTCATTTGAGATAAAATTCATTATGTTAATAACTGTAGGACATTTCACTCAGCTATCTGAAAACATGAATGTCTGAAGATGAGGATTTATAAATTGCAAATGAAAGAACTAGTCCCTAGTGATATCAGGCAAATGAACAGCATGTTGGTAGATATTAAATCCTAAAGCATAAATAATCTCCTTAAACCTACATCTGTGAAACCTAACAGTGAACTCACAAAAATATCTGTCCCTTATGCTCAACAGAAAATAATTTAAGCAAACAAAGGATGAAAATCAGGGGTGCCAAAATGCTTTTCACTATTGGGTTGCTGGATACAGAGGACTTTGGTGGAACTGACTTGATTTAGTTGTGAAGAAAAATGGCCTACCACCCTACAATTTGCAAGGCAAATTTCAGCACATTATTTAATGACGTTAAAAAAAAGCAATCTGCTATGGATGGATCATCCACAGTAACCAATATGTTGTGAGGATACCATCTTTTATCCTAAACTAGGTTAGGTGGAGTTTTACATTTAGGATGTTGTAGTTCCTTTGAACTCGGGCTCTCTGGAGCTTAATTTGTATGTTGTACAGACAGAGCTTTCAGTTTCCAAAAAAGTACCAAGCACTTACACCAATGTTTAAATCTTCCATGACAGCTGTAGATGCTTTATACATCGAAGGAGCAGGCTCTTATAACTCTATGAGGAAGAGTTAATTACTAAGGTGAATATTTAGAGAAAGCCTATTTCCAATTCTAATTAAGGATCTATTTCCAAATGTTGCTGTAGTATCACATTAGGGAAGATGTAAATTGGGTCAATCCAGACTGAGTTTTCTGAGATGTAAACTGTCTCTGTTATTGTACTATCAATGCAAAGAATGACATTTGGAAAAAGTCTTCTCTTCACCAAGTCAGTCAAAAACACTTGACACAAAATTTGGTACCTAATTTGCCTATTTCATTCTTTGTTGTTTGTAACAACCTGTATTCAGCATTTTTTATGTGATTTATCTGTAGCTGTGTACTCACATCTTTCTCCCAAATCAATCTCCCTCTGTCTTTCCATTTTAAAGGAACCAAATAGGTTCCTGTTATCTGCTTCATATTTATACCAGAATTCACAGATGTATGACATTAAGGGTATTTTTTTTCCAGGCATCTAGTTGAAGAGCAAGAATACATTTATGTTTGTATTCATGTTCACATAGATCCAGGTATGTAGCTACATATATATGGAAAGCAGTTAACCCTCTTCTTGGTTACTCAGATACTTTACCAATGACTGCCTACAATTTACAGACAGAAGATGACAAAGTGCCAATTATGGAAAAGCTTTGAGCAGATAAGCAAATGACTATGCAGATTTCTACCCATGAAATTACAATACCAAAGACAGTGATCTTTTATTATGGGGGATAGAGCTATGTTTTACCTTTTTTTTTCCTTCCTCAGTATCTTTTTTCCTAAACAGAAGATTTCAAAGCTTCATTTGTTTTCTGATGCTACATAAAGAACAAACAACATTCCTCTTTCAGTGAATATACACTTTGAAGTCCCTGCTAACTTCCAAAATATGCCACTGTTTCTCTTTGGGGAGCAATGAAGCTGAGTGGAAGGGCAGAGGGGCAACCAGTGGTGCTTTATGGACTCCGACAGTAATCTTTGGTAAGGAGACAGAGTCAGCTCCACATACCAGTTTTAGGAAAGTCTTGAGGTTTCAGAGAGACAACTCATTGTTCAAGTCCTCTGCAAATACTAGTGATTGCTATAAAAGACCGCTCTGCTGTTTGGAAAATAATGAAAAATACCTTCATGAATGGTTCAAAATGGAGAGTATGAAATAACAGCAAGGGTGAAGCACAATTTTTAAAGGGATTTTTCATCCTTTGGGATATAAGGGAACACTGCCTTCAAACGCAACACACACAATGTATGTGGGTCAAATAAAATATGCAATTAGCCTGCAGTTAAAGGATTCTTTGAAAAAATATGACTCTAGCTATCTCAACTGCCTACTCTAGTTTGAAGAAGTTTTTCAGTAAAGGTGGAGAAATCCTTTTCAAGAAATCTGAAGGCAAAGCTCAAGTGAAATCCTTGACTAAACAGACTTTTTCTGTGCTGAAACTGTAGGGGTTAACTCTGTTGTCTAAAAGGCTCCACTTAAAGCCAGGAAGTCAGACATCATTAGCTGTCTCGGCTCTGATGCACAAGTCAGATCCTAATGGCTTGTAAAGGAGAGGTAGTCATGTGGATCTTGTCTAGCTGGAGAAGTTGTTGAAAATTGAAGAACTAAGCTTCCTCAGACAAAGTAGGGCAACAAAGTGCTTGTTTACTCCTGATCTTGGGTGGTTCTGATAAGAAGAGTAAGGGATTGAATATTAGTCTCTGACCATCTTTGGAAAAAGGCATCTTGATTTTATGTGATTGTCCATAGCAACACAATGGAATCTTTACGATTCAAGGAAAAAAATCAAACAAGTCTGTTGCTGGGAGATGAAACCCCCATAGATGAATCACTTCTGAGCATAGTTCCCCTTATAACATCAGCCTGCTGAAAACTCTGAGGAAGCATTCATCTTCCTTTAGACCTTCATGATGATAACTCATTTATTTCACTTTTGCCCAGTCATTTTAAGGAGCGCGACTGTTTCAAACACTGGAGACTTGAGATCCTGCCCTTTACAGGTGTGTGATAAAGCAGGTGTGAAATATTGTCATTATGCAAATGAAAGTAAACACAAATATTAGAGCAGAAATTGTAGATCAGATTGGCATGAGCCCTTGCTAGTTCATACGACACTCTTTATGTCTTTTTAGACTACACCTCTTGAAGACTGTATGCATGTCATTCCTCCAGGCTCAATAACTACTTCAGGAAAGTACAGGAAACAACAGCTGGCTATCTCTTCTTTGTTTTCCTCTGCGATCCTGTGCTCCGCTAGAGATGGGAACATTGAGAGTTCTAGTGATCTTTCAAAATCCTAACTATTTGGAGACTTTAAGCCTGGCTTTTGGGTTTATTTTTTTTTTTCTTTTTCTTCGCACACATGTAGATAGACTTTCCCTATCAGTAATTGACAGGCTAAGTAGGCAATGCAGCACGGAACAGGAAGGCGGCTAAAAACTCTCTGTTATGCAATATTCCAAAAAGTATTAATACAGCTTCAGCCATTCTCATTAGTAAGCGTACCCTGTGGCTGAATAAGATGCAGTGTCCACAGGGTTAATCAGATCTACAGTTGGCCTAAACAAGAGATTTGTTTTAGACCGCAGCTGGCCTAACTGCAGTACGTAAAATAATGGTATCACATGGAAAAAAACCACAGGTAACAGATCAGTCAGAAAAAAGGCATTAATCTTGCAGTGCAAGGTTGCTGTACCCCAGTACAAGGGAAAGATATAGCTGGGCAGCAGTATGGAAGACACCTACACACAGGAAGCCTCATGCTCCATGTCTGCCTATTACCTTACTTGTGTCATATTAGTTATCAAGAGACTAGGGGAATATTAATGAAGCTTTAGAGACAGATAGATAGATATAAAAGCTAGTATGAAAACAAGAATTGCCCCTGCATTTTATGTCATTTGTCATAAGATAATTCTCGTTTGCTTAATACATTTAAATAAACAATATATTTCCTAGGCTCTCAGTAAATGTAGCTATGCACTTGGATAACACTTTTGAGAATTAATGTTTTTCCTTTCAAAGTGAAATAGCTGACAGATAACTGAAACATCTTACCTGAGACATCACACTGGTACATTGTGGGTCAGTCTATTTCGTATTTATTTATGAATTTTCCAATTCAGTACTCTGCATCTCTCATCACTAAACATGCACTAAGCAGCTACTAAGGCAAGCATGTAAATGGCAGTATGAGTCTTGCTAATACTTATTCTTCAGTGTTTTGATTATTTGTTCATAAATAGATTGGTTCATCTTCAACTGATGCTCAGTATGTGTATAAATTTTGGTATCAGGTTTAGAATAAGTAAAGTCTTGTCTACAGTTTTTTATATATATATATATATATATATATATACACAACACAAAATATTATGCCTAGCAGAATATGATGCTTAAAGAATACTACATATTATATAATTGTTTTGCTCATTGGGAAAGTCAAACATAGACTAATTCCTCTAACAATTGGAAAAATTCCTATTTTTCTATCATAAAGTCAACTAGGTTTCATCTTTCTAAGCTTAATTATTATGGTCTGAACAACTACACCATGGCAGCCTCCATGTGGTAACCAGAACTTCCTACATTGCAAAGATGTAGAGCTATAGATTCTAGATTGTCTTGCAGGGGCTGGTGGGACAATCTGGGGGACCAGAGTACTGCAGGGAAGTTTGTAGCTTGTAGCAAAACTGAAGTCTTGAAATACTGTTGAGCTGCACCCAGTTCAAATTAAAGGTTAGCTTCCAGCCACTTAAATTGCAAAGACACACCACAGTCCCTTCATAGAAGTTGCCCACAATTGTAAAACAACAACCTAACACTGTGCAGACCTTTCCTGGGCTTTCTCAATGGATTTTGGCAGGCACTTAGAAAGCTTCCCTGCAGGATACAACTTTGTACCATCATATACAGCCTAGCATTGCAAGGCTATAATCAACTTCTGTGCCCTTTGATACCTATCAGATCCAAGCCCTGAACAGTGACATAGTATTTTCCTTTCCATTTAATTCTTCATCTTGTATTTGCTATAGTAACAACTGTCAGCTGGGGGCAAATAAATCCTAAATTGTGTGTGTTGTGGAAAAGTCTATTAATCAGGATTTCATTATGTTAAGTATTCTGCAGACATTCCTGCCACAAAGAGCTTAAAAATCTCTAAGTAAGTCTACAGGTGACAGATGAATGAAGCAGACTTTGGGGAGTTTGTTTAAAAAACAAAACCAAACACATATGCACCCCACACATTGACACAGTACTGCTCAAGAACAACAATGGAAATAGTGTAGTAACTGCAAAGCCATCCTTTTATAGTCTCCATGGCAGAGAACATTTTTTCAACCTGCTATTCATATTTACACAGGCAAATTATTTAATACATCCATTTCTAAAGGTAATTATTTTTATATTCATAATTTAAGACAGCAAGAAGGTTAAAAGCAAAATTCAACTAAATAGAAAAACCAAATTAAGATTTTCCAATTAGGCATATTTAAGCTATTTTAACTGATAATTATAGACATACCTATTACTCCAAGTTTTCAGTAAATGTTTGGTTTGTGTGTTATTGATTAAATCCAGTGTTTCACACCCTATCTCTACCATAATATGAGGTTATATTGGCTCTGTACCATGTTTTTACACTCTTGCAATATTCTTTTCCTCAATCAGATAAATGGAAACAAACCATGGAGTCTATTTAGGTAAGTCTTTTGAGCAATGACAGTCCACTGCTGTCTTTGTAAATGCCTACCACAAAGGGGTCCTATACACTTAGTTGGCTCATAGGCTCCACTACAATAAAGACTGTTAATTTTTTTTTCCCCGAGCACCTCCATTTCATTCAGGATGCTACTATGTTATTTAGTTTAGTTCCACATGCATGGTAAACTTCAAACTTTACTGCTTAAAAAATTTCTGATTGACTTTCCCCCATTGCTTGTCTTTATGATATGCGAGGGTCTCTGCAATCTTCAGCATGCTTCTTGTGATAGGGAGCCTGGCGTGCAGCTCAGCAAGAGAAACCACTCCTGCTCAGCCTCACAGGCCTCACAGGGCGGTCTGAAGAAGAGAGAAGGAGGAAGGACTACTACCAGTCCAGCCTGAGGAGATGACAGTCATTGTGTCAACAGGACCAACATGTTACAAGTTGTAAACCAGTCAGCTAGGGTCAACCTCAGCTGTCAGCCCCAGTTAAGAGTCAGAAGTTCATCCACTCATGGGAGAGGTATCATCTTAAAGGCAATACGGATTTCATCCTGTCAAAAGACAAGACTCATTGTGCCAGAGCATGGGAAGGGGTGGGAGACTTACAGCAGTATACAGATTTCATGTTTCCCAACCTTGCGACAGTATCTACCAGTAACCACTGTAGGTTACTACATTACCTTAATTACTACATTAATTTAAGTAGGATTATCATTACATAGATGAAAATATGTAACACCACAGACTACTTACTGATAAAACAGCTGGTTCAGAAACTCTGGATGGCATTTGCCTTGCTTATATTTATTATGAATGGTTATAAAAATCTTAAGTACCATCAGAACAAAAACCAGTAACTTAAGCTTATGTCATTCAAACAGATGCTGGTTACTATTAAGGAACTTACTTCCACTACAACTGCTATAGCACTGCCAATCACAAGAATTCCAAAATTATTTAAAGGTATCATATTGTCCACAGATGTTTAAAGTACACAGTCACAGTTTCTTCCTTCCTGGAGCCTGTATGAGTCGAAACTTGAAGCTGCAATTCTCACACACCAGCAGCTGCAGCCTTAACTAAACCATGAAATATCGTAAGACTCCCAACACTAAAAAGTGTTAACAAATCTAAGTTAAATCAATGTTGGCTCAAGAATAAGCCAGAGATTTTACTAAATTGTGATTTAAAACCTCCAAAACAAATACATAGATATGCATAGGGAAGAAAAAAAAATACTGTCACAAACGGCTAGTAGCACTGTAATAAATATGCCCCACCTCCGCCCAGTTTTCCCTCATTTGTGTCTTTAGGAAGCAAAGCATACATTACTAAGGTTCTTTACTATGTTTTGTATGAAGTACCTTCTCATGAAGCAAACCATTCTTGTAACAAAATCTGAGAAAGATGTATGTATGACAGAAAGCAGATCAGCTAATAGTTTGTTATTCTCCTAAATGCTATGGTACAAAGCAAGAACCAGGTTAAGATAGTACTGTGGATAAAGCTTTAGGCAACTATTCCGGAGATTTTGGTATTATTCCTGGTTCAGTCACTCAGCAGGGTGAATGATTCTGGGCAAGTCATTTCAGAGACTCCCTATCTGTAAAACAGGGCCATCAAATTTATTTCCTTTGCTTGGACACTTTCTGATAAGAAGTTCAAAAGCTAAATCTTACCTAGCATGACGGTACAAAAGAATTACAGTACTAATGTATACATCTTATGCTGCAGTAAAACTGACATGAGATTATTCATCCCAAGATTAATAACATCTTAATGGCACTTTTTTCCCCCCGAATCATTATTTCTAATTAGATCATCTGCTAGTTGGTGGGTCCAGTTATGATGCATAGGAGTTGAATAATAAATGGAGGACAAATATCAGATGAAACACATGCTGTAGAGATAATTTATTATCACTGCAGATAGGTGTGGAATAGATGTGCTAAAAACCCTAAGGCGCTCTCTTCCCAAGTACTGAAAACAGCAAGTATCACAACAGATACCTTCTGGGCCTTTTACTTAGGGAAGAACAGACAGAGATTTCCACCTACCATTGAAAACACAAAGAAAAACCCTTGATTATTTAAAACAAAACCAAAACCAACACAATTGACTTATAGGCACACTCCTGATACCACAGAGATGTTTTCATGGCAACTCTTCTATCAAGAAAGCAGGTAGTCATTTACCAGGAATGAAGAATTCTGCCACCAACAACCTTCATAATATCGGAATCAAAAATGCATGGCAAATCAGTGTTTACTAGGAAGTGTTCCCTTCCACTGCTCATTTTATGCTTCTGATGCAGCACTGAGCATGGAGTTTCTAGTCACCAACAGAATTCCTTCCCTTTCTGTCATCCAGTATGCAACAGCTCTTATCTCCTGGGCCATAATATGTCAAATACTTCTACATAATTAAAGCCACACTGATTGACTGGCTAAGAATATCACAGGGATAAGTTTCTTTTTAAAGCTGGCTTACCTCTAATCAAGAGTTGTCTTCCAGTAACACAAGATTTTGTGCCCAAAAGGACGTTATATATATATATATATATATATATATATATATATACTCACACACACACACATACATGAAAATAACATTCCTTTATCCTCCACAACCCAGCAATAACAAGAAAATATCATTATACTCTGATTTCCCTTTGTAGTGCTAAATCAGAGACTACGAAGGATGGCAAGAGGCACTTACTGAGGTAGGCAAAATGCATATTTTTGTTAAGTATTGAAACTATAATTTATATTCCTCCCCTGATATAAACCTTCATTGCACTACCAAACAGAACCATATTTCATTGGTTCGTTCATCTCTGAGATTTGTTATTATGGTGGAGTTTATTTAGGAAAAAAAATTAAAATCTGTAGAGGTCAGAAATACATGAACAAGTTGATGACAAGGCTTATGCCTTGTCAGGTTATTTTATATTTTAATGTACTGGTAACAGTTCATTCTTTTTAAATGCAAATCTGTTAAGGGTAAATTTAAATATCAAGGCAAGCAATTCTGGTAGCATGGCAACAACATGCTATGCTGCATAGTAAGAATCTGGAACCGAGGCAAGTCTGCTTCTTTCCCATACTGGATCAGTTTATAAGAGTAGAAATATTTGTGTTCTTTGTGTAACTGCCTTTATGACTATTCTGACATTAGTAGTTGTACTGGTCTTTGAAACTCAAGACAGCACAGCAACCCTGTGAAACTTGGTAGCAGTCAGGATGGCCGTGCTTAATAGACTGAAAAAAAAAAAAAGGGATATGCTTAGTAACAGTGTTTATACAAGATTTCATTCCCAGGAGAGAGATTTGGTGTGGATTTGAGTATAGCAGCTCTGAAGCAATCTTGATTCTGAACGAGAAACAAGAAATCCCATCTCCATGCACTCTCCCTGAAGTGTTGAAAAGGCATCTCTCTTGGTTTTTAGAGTATGAGGTTTGAGGCCTATTTTAAGACTTGAGTAAACCAAAGGGGTGCACTTGCCCTTGCACTGAAATGATATTTTTGTGGTAGCTGGTATCAGTGATTCTGGAGAGTAATGTCAATTGCTTGATGTCATTTCACTCCTGGTGACAGGCGAGGGAAAAAAAAAATTTAAATCCTATGTAATTCCAGAACAGAATCTGGTCTATGCAACTCATTCTCTTCAGTTGTTCCAGTTGCTGCAGTAACCAGGCACTCACGAATATATCACCATTTTTCTGGAGCAGGAAAAGGCAAAGTTAACGAGCACTTCTAAGACTCCCTAGAAAGACAAGCTAACCAGTCAAGTACAGCAGACGATCTTCTGATTTTGAAGGACACAGTGGGTGACAGAAAGTCCACCCAAGTACCTTTGTTTCTGTCTAGTGCATGAAGGTAGCAAATATGTGGTTCTTTCACATAAAGATCAGTTATTTCACTGAACCTGAACACTGAATGCCAAACACAGCCACTCCTTCTGGGAGGTTCTTACAATACTGTTTAGATAGGTGCTGCCCTTGTGGAACTTGGGCTTCTCACCCTATGTTATAGCTTGTATAAAGGGGAAAAAATGCTGTTTAGAAATACTTGTCTAAATGTTTTTGGAATAATTGAGCACCAAAAAAAGACAGACGTAGAGCCTGATTTTTTTGTTCCTTAGTAGTTGTTTATCCTGATTTAATGCAGACAACACACCGATGACTTCATAGTCTTGTGTTTCATACAATTTGCAGCAGTTATCACCTTGATTTTGGAACTGCAGCTAATGTTTCATCCAGACTCCCTACTTCTATCTAAACATTCACTCTTTTGGAGCCTACACTTCAAAGATTCCTGTCAATTCTCTTCCTCCTCAGGGAATTTTCATATACAGACACACCACTATGACCACCAACAATACAGATGTCTTGTTTCCCCTCCATCTTTGCCTCCTTCCTTCCTCCCATGTTCTCTTGCTTTCTGATATACTAATTTTATTTCTCTAACTAGTTTAGAACTCCTAAAGTAAGTCAGCACTTACAGGTCTACAACTATCTCCCTTATGTAGAAGATGAGCTTTCTCCAAGTTTTATTACCATAACCCCTTCAAAAGTGTCTGCCCTGTCACAAATGCTTTGAGTTGGTTCCACCTGGCTTTTGATGCACTTTGTTTCTTCCTTAGTACAAAATGCTGTAATGACTTAATCTTCCCTGTGATTGATGATTTCTGGGTGCTACAGTGTCACTTTGCATGAGACCAGTGGTCTTTTGTATGGCAGGATGCCTAAGGAATCCCTTCCAGGGGTCCTTAAGAGATCTGTCCATGTGATTCTCCCAAAAATAGGCCCAGTATGTTTGTGGGGAATTGAGGTGACATTGTCACTGCTGTCTGTTGCTAGTTTGTAGTGCAACTAATGTTTACATCAACTGTTACAACCCCAAGATACGCAAGGTCTTCTACATTTATTCCTATGCTTCCTTCTTCAGCAGCTTATCCAGAGGAACAGACCACACAGTGATCCCAGGGGATCATTCTGATGTCAGTCCTAAAACCTCAGCTGAATGAAGCTCTTTCTGTGGACTCAGGCTCTTAACACAGTGAGATGGAATGATGAAAGTCTATACATAAGAATATGAATTCTCCATCTCAGTTTATCTGCTAAAATATGAATTTTCTGTTCAATTTTTACTGGAATTACTATCTCACTAAATCCCCCAGAGAACCCTGCAGTGTCATACTAAGATAATCACTTGGCTGTCACTCACAACAAATCCAAAGCGGAACAACTGGAAAGCAGAGATGACTCTTCTACAGTCACTGCAAGAAAAATACCTTACTGGAGAAAATGGAAGTGAACCCAGAAAGCCCTATGTTCCTGTGTTAGACATCACTTGGCATTCTGCACGCCAGTGGTCAAGCACCCAGATCTGCACACCTACCAGAACAGTGTCGCCACTAGTGGTTAGTGTTACAAAACTATTATGTTGGGTTGTGAGCTGTTTGTTTGTTGTTGTTTTTTTAAGACGTTGCATACTCATGACGATAAGAAGTAAATTGTCTGCTATGACCACGTTAATAAATCTTAGCTAAATCTAACCACTGTACTGAGATGAAAGAATTTCACTAAATTCTTCAAGGATTAGATCCTGTGAACCATTCATACACAAAGCCAGATGACATATAAAAGAAAAACTTGCAAGGTCAGGCCTCTCTCTTTAGAAACTTTTAGGAATAAACCCAGCAGATTTCACTCTTTGAAAATGATCAGGGTTATGGTACAATTGACTTGGGGAGAGGAACTTCTCCAAAGGTTGTAGTTGACAAGGGCGTCTGTGAGGGGGATGTCTCAGTAAAAGGAAAGACAGAAGTCTGGAAATAATGCCAGCTGGTGACATGCTCACAAATATTCCTAACTTCAATGTACAAAATGAAATTCAAAAACTACTTCATTCAACTAATAGAATGGAAATATCCAACCTGCCTTCTAAGTAATAAAACAATAACAAGTTATTCCTGTGTGGCTGAACCTTCATTACTAAGTCTGTAACCAGAAGGGCCATTTTCTGAAGGAAACTTCATTTTAATAGTTCAAAACAGAAAACTATCCCAAGATACGTCTCTGTGAAGCTCCCACTGGTAGTCCAGGTGGGTATCAGTGGATATCTGCATTGCAGAAGTACCGCTGTTTGAAAACCCTTATCTAGACTCCAGGTCTCACACTGGTTATAATTGACATATTTGACCATTCCAAGACTTTTTGTATACCTTTTTGCCAACTTTCCTTTCCTCTTCATTTCTATTTCAGAAGAAAATGATCCTTCATGCACAAGTATACTTCAGAGTATGCATCTCCAGCAGTATTTCATGCAACCTTCTTGTCATCCCTACCTACATGGCTTCTAGTTCTCCCTCTTTAGCTTAGGTGGAAGTACCTATTAATCACAGAGTTTTCCATACCAGTCTCTGCTCAGCTCTAACTTACTCCTCTTGAAGTGCAAGTCAACTTCCTCTGCTGCAGCAGGTGAACGAAGACAGTAAGTACTGCAATAAAAAAGGAATGTCATGTACTCAAATGACAATGCATTTACCTACCAGCATCAGAAACAAACAGTTCATTCCATATGTGTTTTTACCACTTGTATAAGACCTTTCTTCTGGAAAATAGTATCATTAGACAAGATAAGACTTAAGTTCAGACAAAAATGAGAATTGGAATGAAAGCACTCTTCTCATAGATGCCATAATAAAGCCTAAGTGCTGCATGCTCTGCTTCTGCAGGCAGCACAAGCCTAAAACACCGAACACTTCAAGAAACACATGGTGCTTTCTTGAGCTGCTTTTCACACAGCTCTCAAGGGAAAATGGGTCCTCAGGAAAAAAAAAGAAAAAAATCTTACATTTTAATGCTCTCTTCAGTAGACTAAAAGCATTTGCAAGTATCCAAAGTACTTATAATGAACATTTGACTCAGCAATTGCATGTTTTGTGGAGTGTCTAAAAACTAGTGAATTCTGATTCTGCTTTCAGCTCTTCCTCTTAACTTGTGAAGTGCATGTGACTGCATCAGCCCTTTATTGTCTCCAGCTATAAGAACCACCATTATGTCTCTTGCACTAATGTTGCAAGGCTTTAATTGCCTCACAGGAGTGCCAAAAGATACTACGTAGAAAGGTTCTTGCTTTTAAGAAGTACGTTCTTCATTTTGTTTATATCTACGTTAAAATAAAAATATTTCAAGCAAATATCTCTTCCTTAGGAGGCCTATAGTAAGGTCATACTGATATTATACTCCATCTTTGCTGAGAATCATGGATTAGCCCTAGAATGGGAGCTCTAGTTCTTTCTAAAAAAATTCTGCCTTCTGGAAACATGTCTGCTTCTTGCATCACGTATGGATAGGCACAAACATACAACTGTTCATAGGATCATAGAACAATTCAGGTTGGAAAGAATGTTGGAGGTCTCTTGTCCAACCTCTTGTCCTGCTCAAACCAGGGTCATCAGTGAGGCCTGACCAGGTTGCTCAGGGCATTATCCAGTCTGGTTTTAAAAACCTCCAAGGATGGAGACGACAACTTCTCTGGGCTACCTGTTCCCATGTATGATTGTCCTTGTGGGGCAAAAGATTTTGTTTATATCCAGTCTGAACCTCTCATTTCAACACATGCCTATTGTCTCTCATTCTCTGTCACACACCGCTGTGATGAGTCTGGCTCCACTTCCCTGAAGACCTCCTTATAAGTACTGGAAGGCTGCTGTTAGGTCCCCCCAAAGCCTCCCCTTCTGCAGGCTGAGCAAGCTCCCCTCCCTCACCCTCTCCTCACAGAGCCTGACCTCCAGCCCCAACCACTTTGGTGGCCTCTGCAGAACTCCAGTTCATTAGTATCTTCCTTGTAAAAGGGAGGACCAAAACCAGACACAGTATTATAGATGCAGTCTACTGAATGATGAGTAGGGGGGGATAATTACTTCCCTTGATCTACTGGCTGCATTCTTGTTCATACAGACCAGGATACTCCTGGCTATCTTTGTTGCCAGGGTACGTGGCTGGTTCACACGCAGCTTGCTGTTCAACAGGACCTCTGGGCCTTCTTGGCAGGGCTGCTCCCCAGCCTCTATTGTTGCAATGGCTTAAGGCATGAAAGCATTGCCTTGTTTCTTTAAACACAGGTTACAAGGGAAATGGATATAAAAAGTCTGCAAAAGCACCTAAAACCTGATGTATTCAAAGGCTACAACCAAGATTTTGTTCTGGACAAAACCAGGATCTTCTGTATTTCTTTCTGCGAGCCAGCAGCCTGGAACAGATCACTTCTTGCTAGATTTCTCTACCTTCAGCACAGGAATATCAACTGGAAGAGGTTTAAACCCTGGTTATTTTCACAAATTATTTCCTAGCAAATGTTCTTATCAGAACAGCTGGAGAGATGGTAAAATTATGTTTCCTGAAGTGGCTTCTCATGTTCACAGCCTTAAGCAAAGGTCACTTTTTAAAGACGTAGCTCCTATTTAAATTCATGTCCAGTCTCTAACCTGAACTGGCATTAACCAAGTAACTGCACAAAAAATGCTTTTCGAGATTCTTCCTTAGAATCATAAGACTTAGACCAAAAGAGCTGAGCAGCTATGGCCTTTTCAAGAACGCTTTTCCTTTACCATCAGTGGATTAAGGGGAAGCAGTAATGCAGCTGCTGATTACAGGCAACGCTGCATTTTTAAAAATAGCTTTAGATATTTCCAAGTGCAGATAAGGGCTAAACTATCAGAGACTTTAGGTTCAGGAAGCCTGACAATCAAGGTTTACAAGGGCAAGCCTGCAGCCTGAAATCCTATGAGCCCAAAGTGGAGTAAGGACAGTGGCTTCCCCTTTAGTAGTTTAGTACTCATAGAACAACATATGGAAAGAAAAGCTCTTTCATGCTTGTCTGTCCCATATGGAGGAGAATCTGGACTACACAGTGATAAATTGCCATCTTATGCTTTAACATAAACTTCAATCTTATGCTTTTCAACATACAGACAAACAGAACATACTGTATTTTTACTTACGTGGTAATAAAGAATTACACTAAAATTCCTCCCTTTTGAAATTACCTAATGTGGAAATACTATTGCTTACATGCAACCACATAAAAACTACAATAGCAGTTGTTTCTGGTTTTCAGTTCTGCTGGTTAAGTAATGAGGGATTCTTGGGTAACAGGTACAATACATTAAATACCTTTTCTGCAAATGGATTTCCCAAAACCTCCTGTGAAATTATAGGGTGCCCTTGACCAGGTAAAACAACTGAAACACTACTTGCATTTTTTACCCAAACTGCTCACAGTAATTTAAGACTTCTTTTAAACATCACTGCAATGCACGTTCTTTCTGTACTATGAACATTTTATGATCTCTTGTCTTTATTTAAATTTCTTTCCTTTTATGCCCTCACTAGCATGCAACAACCATCAAAACGACATTGGGGATGCAAAGTATGTAGATCTGAAGGCGCAGACTGCTAGTGGAGGCAAAATAAGCCAGTGTGCCTTTCCAAGATGCAGCTTCAAACGCAGCATTCCCCTTCTCCCCCCCCCCCCCCCATCCCTTTTGTTATGGCAATACAAAAACCTCCCACATATTAAAAAAACTGTTCAAACGGAGAAAACAGACCATGCTATAACGTCTCATGCTGTTTATCCCAACAAAAAAATCAAGTATTCCTAACCGAGCGGCTTTTTCCCTCCAGACCCCATGATGAAGGGAACGGGGAAAGAGTGGATCAAAAGCTCTGATCCATTTGCTGCACTGGCGGCATGAAATCAGAAAGAAATACAAACTCTTAGCGGTGCTGCATTACGCGAGGGCTCCTCTCGCATTTCTTTCGACTCTATTACGGCAAACGGACTCTTAAGCCTCCCGCCCTCCCACAGAACCCAGACATTACGCCTGTGTTGCATTGTCGGTCCCCGCATTACCGATAGCAGACGTTAAGGCACACAGCTGAGGTGAGGCGGTGGGGGTGGCGGGCTGAGCCGGAGAGCTCGCAGCCGTCCCGAGAGGCAGCCGATCGCGAGCCGGCAGCGCGAGGCACCCGCTGCCCCCAACGGCAGCCCGGCTCTGGGGAGACGCTGCCCGCTCTCCAGCGGCTGACAGGAGGCGGTGGCGGCGCGGCTCCTCCGCCGCCACCACCGCCGCCGCCACGGCAGGCAGAAAGAGCGGCTCCGCGCCAGCGGGGACATGCGGGCGTGCGGCAGCCCCCCGTGCCGGAGCCCCCCGCCGCCGCGCCGCCGACCGCGACCACATCGGCGGCGACGCCATGCCGCAGGGGCTCCCCTTCACCCCGGCTCCCCGTCCCCCTGCGGGGGGGTAGCTCGGCTGCCTGGGGATGAGGATGGGGCGGGCAGCCCCCAGCCCCGATTTCCAGGGGAGCAACGTCCGCGCGGGGCGGGGGCGGCCGCGGCGCCCCCTCAGCGCCCGCCCGGCCCCGCAGGCTCCCTGCTCCCCTGAGGGGACCCGCAGGGATGCTGCCGCCACACCCCCGGCGGAGCCGCCGGTCCCCCGCCCTGCGCCCCCGCTCCTTACCCCTGCTGGCAGCGGCGGGGCCGGTCCCCACCCCGCGCCGCGGCGGGGACACGGGGGCAGCTGCAGCCGCTCTTTTGTGTGCCTGCCTCAGCGCCACACACCGAGACGGCTGGTGGGCCCGGGAAGCTGCGTGCTACAATACCGCCGGCCGCCCGGGAACCTGCATGGCACATAGCCCGGCCGCCGCGGCGCCTCGCCGGGGCGCGGGGGGGGGGGGGCGGGCCGGCGGGGCGCGGCGGAGCGGCCCGGAGTCCCCCCACCTCTCCTCCGCGTCGCATCGCCTCAGCCCGCCCGCCCCGGCCCGCTGCCCCAGCCGCTCCGTTGTCCCCGGCCCTCCCTGCCAGCCTTCGTGCCCCGAAGCGCGGGCGTCACTGTCCACTCACAAGGTCCTGGTCGGCCTGCTCCCAGCGACGTTGGAAGAGGCAACGGCAGAACTCCCCGAGCTGCCTCACAGAGGGCCCGTGAGGTGACGCCGTGTTTGTACGCCCCTGAGTTTCTCACAAAATGGCACAAAAAGTGGGTGGCTTGGTGAGGCGGACTAACCCGTCAAATATGCTCTTCCACACATACTGAAGGCTGGAGGCCCAGATCTGCGGCCAGCTTCACACGTGCGCCCACGGAGGAGCTTGCCCAGACCTGCACGCTGAGGAGAGCGGGTCGCAGGGCACATCACTCCTGCACCCCCAGTCTGCAAGATGAAGCAACCCTTCAGCCCAGCTATCCTTCAGGACCCCCTCCAGCAGCAGCGGTAGGCAGGTATGTTTGCTGGAGGCCTCCAGTCCTGCTGTGACGCATGGCGAGGCCACCCTGCACCAGCAGTCTGTACACCTAGGGACCCTGCTTCGGAGGTGGGCCACAGCGTATGTTGTTTTCTGTGTCCTCCATACCGTTCTTCTGTGAAGCACGTTCCTGAATGCTAGCTCGTAATCCTGCTAGTTAATGACCTCAGGTTTCCTTGTTGCTTGAAGTGCTCCAGTGCGACAAAAATCAAACACCAAAAATTTGAACATTTACAGCAGGGGACAGCACTGGACTTAGTTACATTCCATCATATGGCCAGATTTATGAGATCAAATCATGATTTTTATGCCCTTGTGCAGATAATACATAGATCCTCCCACAAAGATTAAAAATGGAAGATGTGATGTGTAATATTTAAAAGCTCACTGAAGTGTGTTTCGCCAAGAATGTTTCTTACAGTGAATGATGAACTTAGTTGGTTCCTCAGGCCTTTTATTAGAAACTACTAGATCTTTCTACTCCAGCTAGGTGATTGTCGTGGTTTAACCCTAGCTGGCAACTAAGCACCACACAGCTGCTCACTCATTCGCCTCCAACCCTGTGGGTGGGGTAGAGAATCAAAAAAAAGTAAAACTCATGGGTTGAGATAAAGACAGTTTAATAGAACAGAAAGGAAGAAAATAATAATAATAACAACAATAATATAAAAGTAATAATACAATAATAACAAAAGAACTGGAATATACAAAACAAATGATGCACAATGCAATTGCTCACCACTCGCCAACTGATGCCTAGTTAGTTCTCCAGCAGTGATCTGCACCCTGTCAGCCAACTCCCTCCAGTTTATATACTGGGCATGATGTCATATGGTATGGAATATTCCTTTGGCCACTTTGGGTCACCTGTCCTGGCTGTGTCTCCTCCCAACTTCTTGTGCCCCTTCAGCCTTCTTGCTGGCTGGGCACGAGAAGCTGAAAAATCCTTGACTTAATATAAACACTACTTAGCAACAACCGAAAACACCAGTGTTATCAACATTTGTCTCATACTGAATCCAAGACACAGCACTATACCAGCTCCTAGAAAGAAAATTAACTCTATCCCAGCTGAAACCAAGACAGTGATCGTGATTACTTTGTATATAAAGGATCATATATGAGATCAAACGCTCTTTGGCCAATTATGACTGGACTTGCTCATAACTATGCAAATTTGAGACTTGTAGCTGTTCTTGAGTGTAAAAAGTAATCTTCCTCATGATAGCAAAAGTGAAAAGCTGTCATAATGTAATTATATTGCGTTCCAGTCAGCTAGATATCAATGTTCCCTGTAACAGCTCTGTGTGCAACTTCGTGTCCTTTTGTTTGCACTGCGGTAGCTATACCAGTTGCTTAGCACCCAGTGAAATTCCATGTACATGGAAAGGCCCTTCATGGAAACACCATTATTTTTTTTATTCTTGGGGTTGGTTTTTTTTAGTTGTTAAGATTTCTGGTAAGATTCACTAACTACAGAGTAGCCATTTGCTACTAACAGGCTATTTTCTATCATGGTTTTCTATGGTGACTTTTCTCATCTATCCCTTTCTATATCCTAATTACTTGACTGATTTTGGTTCTCTTTTAAAGATAATGAGAACTTAAACATTACATAAACTGTAACGCATGTATGTTTTACACAGAACTACAGGAATTTATATATAATCTGTAGATGGGGCTTTTAAACCTTTGGCAAATCGTGTTTTTAATTAACATTATTAATTCTCAAAACTGTTAACTTGATGAAATAGCCTCATTGTACATAAGGAAGTTTTCACTTTCTCAATCAATATACCAAAAGCAGTATTCCCAGCTTGATAGGGCAAGTATGTGTTTTCTTTTTGAAGTTACTGCAGCTACAAGTGTTGTACGACAAATGACCTCTGAAAGACTGCAAGGGTCCCAAAGGGAGTGGGTTATATTTTTTTAACTTCCTAAATTTAAGTTCCTAACAAACATTCTCCCTCCACCTCATTTTGGAGACAGTGACTCAAACAGATGGTTATTATAGAAAATTACATACCAAAATGGGAGGTAAAAACAAGGTACATCATATCAGTCCAATAATGCACGTCTTTCTTACTTTTAAGTTTCTGGAAATAATCTTTTCCATACAAGCCAGCCACAGATGCGGAAGTAGGATATTCCCCCTATTTAATGCAAAATGTGCATCGTCACGTATGCCTTCAGCGTACCCACAGTTACTAGTTACTTCAGAACTTTTTTTTTTTAAAATCATGGTTTAAACCTATCTTTATTACTGAAAAAATGCAATGTTAAAAATAAGTAAAAATCTTCATTAAAGATCTATTTTATAGAAGATTTTAGTACCTATTTGCTATTTTTATGTTAACAAAGCATAGCAGTTAAAAGGTCACTTCAGATTACACTTTAAATTACACTTGAAAAGTCATGAAGTGCTTCAAAATATATCATTACTTCAAAATATTTAAGAGAGAAGTCTTCCTCATTTGTGAATCTATGCTATAAACTCTGTAGTTAACAATGCTGTTTAACAATATGCAAGACAATGCAAATGAACATGAAACTAGATAGATGACATCATGTTATAGATATTTAAGGATTATACCATCCTGGGAGGCAAACCTTCACGATAAGATAAATTTACATTTCCTAAAATGTTCAAACTGCTTTGAAAATGCTTTTCAAAGGTGACAGATTTTGCATTCCTAAGAAGGTGAGGTCTTCCATTTTAAAATGTCAGCATTGGGCCAACTAATTTATACTTTGTTGTTAGTTTCCATTTCCATATTAATCTTACATCATTCGATGTTCCAAGTTTAAACTGTCGGTTACCTTTCTGTGTCTAGTGCCACCCAGCACCCTTAGGAGAAGCACCAGGGCTACCATTTTGGGGATTTCTTCTGTTTCACAGTCTAATAATTTGGCCCACATAAATGCTTTGGTAAAAGAATTGAGTATTTATTGAAAAAATTAACTCTAACTTCTTCTCTTAATTAAGGGTTCTTGAGTCCAACAAGCCCAAGTCAGATCACTACAGGAAGAATTTCTTCTAAGGAGAGAATCAAATGAAGTGGCAAGGAAATCATTCAGAGCACCTACTGTAAGTACTTCAATTAGATATTGTAAACATCTCCATGTTTCCTGGTCTTTCTACAAGACCTCCTTGGTCACACCAACTTCCATTCATCTATGTTAGCAATAAAGTCCAAATCCAAGGACTGTGCGAAACGATAGACAGCAGTGCTTCTGCATGTGCATTAAGAAAGTGAACTCTAGTCTCAGCATTAAATGCAGAAGTATTATCCACCCAGGAAGTGGTCTGCAGAAGCAAGTGCCATCTTCAGTTCCTCTTGTAATTCATCCACAGCTTTCTAAATCTTCAGGCTGTGTTAACTGTGTTAAGGCACTGTATCTGTGGCATCATGATAGAGTACATTCTTCCAAAACTTGTGATAAATTGGGTAAATATGGTAATAAGGAAAACAATTTATTTCAGTGTTTGTTTTTTTTAATTCAGATGAATTAATTGCAGTAGTGATGTGACCAGAGTCTTGCAGATTTGTAAAACTCTAAGGTTAGCTTTTAAAAGGCATGTAGTTCTTTTCTCAGCTTTTTGAGTTTGCTTCTAGGTTTGTCTCATCATACAGAATAGGATTCATTCTGCAGCCCGTTCTCCTCCTCCCACCTAGGAGAGACTTGAGGGTTGCATAGAGGAAGTCAAAAAAGATATTTCACATCATTTAATTATGAGCCCTTTAGCTGCCTGAGTGATGTTGATGGAGTCCAGAAAAATGTGTCTCGTCTGCCTTAGGGAGCATAAAATGGGAACATGCTTGAGCTCAGAGGGGAAAAAAGGCACATGGAGAGACTGGAATGGGGAACTTGCACTCAACAAATGACCCAAGCATGAGAAAATGTACTGGCAAAATATAAACACTTCATCTTCTGAAAAGCTGGACATTACCAGAAAAGAAAGTTACCCTGTACCTTTAGAAACCCACCCCCTCAAAAAAAAAACCCCAAACCAAATACCCATTGTCAAAGCCTAATTCCCTTCCGAGCTAATCAGGCTCCAGTTATTTGAATCACTTTTTCTTTCCAGTAGTTGTATACTGGTGTAATGGGTATATTGTTAAGTGTCCCTCCACTGGAAGAAACAAATCACAGTTCTCTATTGCTCCAGTTTCCATCCCTGACTTTCTACTGTTTTTCTTGATGTTATTCACCTTTTACAATCATGGCAGTGACAAAGGGTAGGGCCCATATATCTGACACCCCCCCACCCCTGCCAACCCCTTAGAAAGTCAGAACAAAGAATGACTTGTGAAGGCTGCCTTGTTTAAGGTGAAGGACTAGAAGTTTATTACAAGTATAGGGGCTGATCCTGCACCCAACTGAAGTCTATGGGAGTTAGGCTTATGAACAGGAAACTTCTCCCAATGTGTCTTAGCTGTCTTCAGATTCTTCAGCTGTCCAACTCTCTTGGCTATTCCTTCCAAGTCTAGAGCTCCAGAGGTGGAAATTATCATATCTTGTAGTACATACCCAGACAAGTAAGGGGGTCTGATCCCACCAAATGGTAAGAGTTTATAAGCATGCCCTGCTTTTGGGTATTGACTACTTTTGCAGACCTAAACTCTCTTTTTTGGGGGAGTTGTTTTTTTGTTAATATCTTGACTTCCAACTTGGTAGGAGTCAGATTAAATGTATAAACTGTGAGTGAGATAGGAGCATGACTTAGTTATGATGAACAAAATATATCAGCTGACATAGTGCTAGGCAACCCCACTGCAGTCAGTCAGGAAAATTGCTGGTTACTAGCTAAAAGCATTACAAGTCTCTTTCTGCTAATAAGATGGGGAGTACAATGACGCAAGTGGAGTAAGTACTGTTTACTTAAAATCTCCACTCCCTAGTACTAACTATATCAAGCAACTACTCTGAGTATATTGATAGATGTCATACACAAAATTCCATGTCTTTCAGACAGGACAAAGAAATGGAGTATGAACCTAGGGAGGACTGCCCTGTTTTCTGTTGCACCAAACTAAGGGTATTAGGTTCAAAGACTTCTGTTCAATTATCTGCAGGTAACCAGCAAGTCTTCTAGTCTTGGCATTCCTATCCTAGTTTTGCAGAAAAGATGCCTCACGGTCTTTGAAAGAACAGAAAGACAAAAGCAGCTTTGCTAATGGAATGTCTCCTAGAATGGCAGAATCGTATTTCAGGAATATCAGATCATCCTGCTTTTCCATCATGAGCCTTAGGATTTCTAAATTCAAACAATTTAGAATTTAGATCACAAACTACCATCTAAATAGCCATTTAATGAAACTCAAGAACCCTGCAGAAGCCTGTATTTTTCTTAAAATATGACAGAAGGAGTATTTGTTTTGAGGACAAAACTATCTAATTTAAAAAAAATGCATGGCTTTGCAGAGGTTTTTTCAGAAGTAAAATTCATGAAGAAGCATCAGTGTCTTTAAAGCCCTGTTTAAATCTCAGGTCAACATTATAGTTGTATTTTGTTGTAGCAAACATGACACAGAACACAATTCCATTTCCATTAAGTAAAAATTCTCCTAGAGTAAAATGAACTTACTTCATATCAAGCTGAAACTATTCACTGTATATGCAGAGATGTAGGAAAACATAAAATTTAGATTGTCATTTAGCTAGGAAAAAACATGACTTTTAAGGATGAAGAAAACCAGGGAAACAGCAATTTCTACAGCCGACATGTCAAAACAAACCTATAAAAGAAAGTATCAGGACAAACAATGCTTGCTTAACGTAAACCAATAAAGCGAAGTCTGTCCATGAATAAGTCAACAAACTGTGACTGCAGTCTATCAGAAATATAAGTATGCTGGCATGCTCTCTAATATTAAAGACAGTGAACATAATCAAGACTTATGTGGCTTGTGTTTTCCACTGATTTTATAAGTGCTTTTGCATAGGAAAACCATATTTATAAAGTAAGTAAAAAGCTTAATCGCTATTTGTTCAGGTCTCTCCCAGATATCTTCCTATGGATAAAGCTTGAAAAACAAATATTCAATACCTGAAAAAAACTAAAATGTAACAAGTATATTTCAGGCAAATAATTTTTCAGGTACTTTTCTCACATTGCCTGCATATCCACAGAGTTCATAAAACAACTAAATGATGATTTATGCATGGTAACTTCCTTGGCAGTAATTGTCATGCCAAGGAAAACTTATTTACTGATTGCAGACACCCATACAGTAACATAAGGGGTTTTTTATTGCATGAACCAATCAATCAGTGTGAAGCACAGATGGTGAATGGTGAAAACAGAAAATACAATGTTCGTTTTTCCTTTATTTCTAAAGGGAATATCTAAGCTATATTGTTGTCACTGAGAAGTGGGTCTCTGCTCTGAAATGTAGAGCAAAATAACGTGGGTTGACCTAGAAACTGTACAGTTTCTGTGGTTACAGAGCTAAAATCATGCTGCAAACATGAGGCAACAGAACATAAATTACTATGTTACCTATGTAACTTGGCTCATGTATTTTTCATTAGAATCACAGAGAATTAAAGAAATGTCAACATAGTAATTCTGAAAATCAGATCAACAACAACAAAAAAGAAAATGACCCTAAATCTGTAGCACTATTTCAGTACTCAAAAGCTGTACTTAATCCACAGGAACTACAGTGAACTTGTAAAGGCTGAATACCACATCAATATTCCCAGCACCAGCTAAGTAACTTCATAACTAATCTATTGTTTTATTTATGAATATTACAGCTCAAGCTTGCTCAAGTTCCACAAGGACTCCATGACAATCTTTAGGGTGAAGAAAAATCACAGGTTTGCCATGTGCACCTATTTTTGGCTCTTCACTCAATATTCGTATCTTTTTTTTCTTCAGTTCTGTCATAGCCGCTTTTATGTCATCAACCTTATAAAAGAAAAATACAGTTCACACAAATGAACATATTACATTGTATTATGCAGATTCTACATTTAGGAAAAATAATGTAATTTCTTACTAAATTATTATTTCTAAATTCTAATATAATTCTGAAAATCAATTAAATTATAAAAGTTTTAAAACATCTAGTCTTAAAAATAAAAATCCTACAGAAGTTTGCATTTGTTGTTTGAAGATTTTATTAAATATTATTTAAACAGATTGTGCTATATTTATGAAATTAAACAAAAATCAGTCATACACAAAGCCCATTGATTTTTTGATGTTGTTACTTTATTAGGACTCCATAAATAATCTAAATCCTGCATTACTATTACTAAGAAGATCATATTGCTTTCAAACTATCAATAACTAAAGAAGAATGCTTCCCTGTCTAAGTGATGAGAGAACACTGAGTCATTAGATGCTGGTAAAAAGGGGGGCAATGGGCAGAAGGTAAAAGGAAAGTCCCTTTTAGATTTATACATCCTCCTTGTCAGTAGGTTAAGCTTCATAAAATTACCTAAGAAAAACCTTGGAATTATCAGAAACATACCCAGAATATGATCTGGTTTTCCTATTGAACTTAATTTAATAATAGCCTTTAACATAATATTTCAGTACAGTTTCCTGCAGAAATATGTAGTTAACAAAAACATGTCTACGCTGTATAATGTGATCTTAAGTCTGATGTCATGTCATCAGATGAAATTTGAATTTTCCCAAACCTTAAATGCATTCATTCTTTGAAATAATAAAATTAGCACTCAGGTTAGCAAATCCAAGAGTCAATAATCAATAAAGACCTAGAATTAAAATAATAGCATTCCTATTTTTGAAGCCTGAGGTGACTGGACATAACTTGGTGAATAAACTTGCATGATGGCATTGTAGGGAAGAAGGAAATACCTAGCTTTAATTCAGAGAAACAGACATTAGTTAATCCCTACTCATTTGCAGCAGTTTTGTTCATAAAAATTCTGAACTCTCCGCAGTTCTTCCTACACACAACTACCAGTCTGCTAAAAAAAAAAAAAAAAAAAAAAAAAAAAAGACTGTCAAGTTTTGTCTAAAATAAAACACCACGTGTAATGTGTGCCATAGGCCCCTCCAGGTTGTTTCTCCAAGCAGAAAAGCCACTGCAGCTGCTGCTCCTGTTCTGCAGGGATGGCCAGAAGAGGAACTGTGTCTGGGCTCAGCTGGAATGAATTACTGCATCCTCAAGGAAGCAGGGAGTGTAAATAGTGGAAAGCCTGTGGGTGCATCAGTGTTAGGAGAGTATCAGGCTCAGATTTCTCTCTTATTCTACCAAGTGTCCAGCATGCTTTTCATTGCAGGTATTAAATGCAATTATAGCTGGTCAGAAATAATTTAATTTCTTCTTAAAATGTTTCTTTTGTCTGAAACAAGTTTCCCTATCAAAACATCTGTCTAAAATTTTCCTTTGAATAGTAAGACAGAAGGAAGAAATGAAAAGATTTTGATAAACTTGTGAGGCTTCCCCTCCAGTACGGAAAGAATTTTTACAATTCAGCTTTTTGTAATAAAATTGTTCATAGAAAGATATTTCTACAAAATATTTTTTTTTATTTCAAATGAACAATCAATTGACACTGAAGTTCTTTTATACTTTTTCTGAAAACTATTTTTGCTCAACTTCAGAAAATGACGTATCTTTGAAACTGTTAGATTTTCCATTCTGTGGAGAATGGAAAATTGGAGAAGAGAGGTTAATATCTTTTTGATTGACTATGGTAGTGACCAAATCTGTTTTCAGTCCCACTTAAACAGCGGGTCAACAATGGATTTCTTTTTTCTCCATGTAAATTAGTCTATAATCTTCCATTGGTTTTTACGTGGAGACAAACATGAAGGACTTAGGGCAATCTTTTTTTTTTTTTTTTTTTTTTTTTTTTTTTTTTTTGTGTAGAGACTCTATTAGTGAATTACAAGACTTCATTTAAGAAAATCTGGCTGCCAGTAGCACTAGCTAACCCGATTAAAGGAAATTAACAGCTAGATTATGACTCCTGGCTTGCTTGACCTACTGTATAGAGTTATAAATTTTTAACACAACACTTCTACATTGTCCAACATGGTATAATCAGCATGTCCTGTTCTTCTCAATTTTCATAATTAACAGTATGAGTTCCCTTGACAGCCATCTTTGATTTATCTGCAACAAGATCATCTCTCATACAAAATGGAGATCTACATAGAACAATTTCAGCTGGTAACAAATATTTCTTGAAATGTCTTAAAAGGGATTACATATACTTGAAACTCTTCGGAGCTTTGAGCTCTTTGCTGAGAAATGCCTACAACTTGTCTTCTACCTATAAGTAAGTACCACTGGTCTTTTACAGAGGGCTGGAGGTCTTTTTCGGTCTTACTGCAAATCACTTCTTTCTTCTACACCCCCCATTTCCTAAGTTCAGCTGAGGTCCTTCACATTTCTATAGCAGAACTGCCTAGCAATACAATTTAGGGTCAATTTAAGCAGAATTAATTTTCTTATTCTTGAACATCTGCAAATAGACAAACTTAATGTAAGAAAAATTGCAATGCCTGTGTGTATGCAAAATTTCTCAATTCTCAATGAAAGTGTGCAACTGCAAGTACTGGTCTTTATGGAAGTATTCTGAAAACAATTTTTACTCACATCAGTAATCCCATTACTTTTTATTATTACACTTTGCATGAAATAATAAAAGTTTGCAAGACTCAGATCTGTAAAATATTAAAAACATGTATCATGGGCAGCAGCATGAAAGTTTGCATCAAACAACTACACTAAAACATGAGTATGCTAAATAAGATAACTACTTTACCCAGCACCTTTACGTCTTGTGTACTTCCAGACCAATCTCTCTTTGATTGACAAGAAAGAACAGGACAGAAGAATCTCTGGAGACTTTACTGCTGTTTGTAAGTACAACTGACAATCTTTTTTAACTTCTGTATACAATCATCAACTAAATATTGAACAGGAAGAAACTTCTGAAAATCTAAACTGACTTAGCTTAAACTTACAACTCCATCTTTTTCCAGTCCAGATGTCCTTTCTAGGTCAGGAAGTTGATGCCTGTTAAACAGCCTTCACAAGCCCTTGGGCTTGTCCACCTTCCACACATACTTAACCCTCCCCTCCTCAATTTAATCTTTAGAGCATAAAAGAGAAAAAAATTATCATATAGCTCATGAAATTGAACTGTGATTTCCAAAACAGAAAAAAGACATGTTTAAGATTTCTTATGCAATATAAATTCTCACAGATATGACAGCCTTATATATTTGTTCTTGACAAAAGTCAAACCTATGAAAAAATTACGCATACTTTATCTTACTACATGATATATTATGTTAAAATACCTCAATGCAGATATGATGCATCCCTCCAGTCTTGTTTTTTTGCAGAAAGCTTGCAATGGGACTTTTCTCTCCTAAAGGATGCAGAAGTTCCAGCTTGGTATTACCCAGCTCCACAAAAACAACGTAGACACCATGTTCAGGAAGAGCAACGGTCTCGCTCACCTGTGCTCCTAACACATCTTTATACAAGGACTGAGCTTTCTCCAAATCAGGTACTGCAATTGCTACATGATTAAGTCGGCCCAGTTTCCACAAAGAGCTTGGAATGTTTTGAGAAAAGGAATTCGATGATAGAGTTCGTATTGTGGGAGCTGAAGTCTGCAATCTGCTAAGAAGCCCTGAAAAAAAGTGAATAGCACCGATACAATACTTTTGAGAAAGTATCAATATCTGCTCTTTCCCCTTTTAATGAGGCCTATGTAACTCCTACATCATAAGCACACCAGTGTGAACAGCTGAAGGTACACTGAGACCAAGGAAATAATTCTTCTGTAGTACTAACAGTTCAATGAAAATTTTTTTCAGAAACTATGTAATTATTCAGAAGTATTAAAAAAAAGCCCAAACACAAATTTGGTGTAAATGCTTACATATGCCTGTTAAAAAGAGGAATACATGGCCAAATGTAATGGTCAATGGTATAATGTACTGAAAAGTGACTTCTGAATTTTTCAGAGCTTCTTACAAAATAGAGAAAGAAATGAGGATATGCCTATACATCTAAAAGTTATAACAAAAGCCAGGAAAACCCAAACAAAACCTTGGACAGAACTGATACTGCAAGAACCGAAAGATAAAAGACTTGAGTTCTCAGCTGTCAGAGCTAACTCCAGTAAGGAAAGAAATGTCGTGTTGCATCTGAGGCTTAAGGAATCCTAAAATCTCCTGAGTTTGATTTAATATTTTCCCTTTCTCCAATGATTAAGACATTTGCCCTTCTTACTTTTCACATGCCATACAGGTCTTCTAATTTGTTTCACCAATCTGTTTCAAGATGTTTAGAAATATTTCAGTTCTAAGTACTGTGAACAATATCATGTCCAACTGATCAATAATAATTTAGAAGATTATCTTTAAAAGGTCAAAATCATAATAGCTTTTTTAAAGTAACTAGTGCCACTGACTTAAGGGTGACTTACAAAAGAAAAAGCGTATGATTTGGCTCATCATAAATGAAAAGGTAATTACAAAAAAATACTGGATGACCATGTGACACAAAGGTAAGGGCTAACATGTAGACAAAAGGAGAAGTCATGGAGAAACTCAGTGTCATGAAAAGCTGCTTAGATAGCAACGGAACTCTTCACTGACTGCTCTGACAAGGCAGTACTGAACTTAGCACTTTATTGAATTTCTGTGTTGCTCACAAATAGTTCTAGGGTTACTTAGGGGTTTTTTAAATCACTAAAAAAGATACAAAATGAGGATACTTACAAATGATTTACATTAAAAATTAATCTGTCAGAGTACTAGAATTTGGAGAGGTTGGGGCTAGGGGAGAAATTGTGATCATATAAGTTGTTTCTAGCACCAGAATTAGAATTAGATGAAAGGATATATTCATAACAGCCGCATTTTGATTTCATGCCAGTTTGCTTTAGGCCACGTCAGAGTTCCCAATGCCTCAAGGCCAAGCTAGAGGCATCTCAGCATTCTGGAAGTCTTTGAGGCATTCTTAGCTTCAAATTCACAAATGTGCTATTTTGTTAAGAGATTGTGCCAAGGACGCACTGAGATTCTGGATGGTGTGCAATACACTGAGGATAGCCTGGCGTGCATTTTTTTCAGACTCTTTATACTCTGTAAGGTTCGTAGTAGCTCTAAGGTTAGTAGTAGTTGTAATTAATCAGCTAGTTTCACTGTATGAAACTATGAAACATTTAACAGGAATTGAAGATTCTACAGCTATCAGTTAATTTTTCTTCACAAAGATAACTGATGCAGTCCTTAAACTAAGCCGTTCTGAGCATTGTGCTGTGATGGCAGAAGTGTTTGTGTGTATTTGAGACTTAAAATTACAACATGCAATGTACATACTTCCAAAGCCTTAGTATCACAAAAGTTAAGTCTATTCAGAATCTTTTGATAATACTAAATCAACATCCTACATTAAGTATTTCCAGAAACTTGCCCAGTTCTGCAATTAACTGCCCTGGAGTATTTCTTGCCAGCCTTTCACACAGTACATCCTGTCATCTCCTTCATCACAGCCAGAAGTTCTGGACAATTCTTTTTCACTTGTTACCTTTAGGCTATCATACTGGCATAGTAGAGCAACTCAGTATTTCCAAGTACTTTTCAACTTTTTACATGTTACAGAAAATCCACTAGCAACTTCTACACAGAAGAAAAATTCTTGTTTTTCATATGTCTGTGCTGAAACTATTTTGTAGATAGACTTGCCATCTCAATGCAGCTGTATTGGGTGAACAAAGCAGTTGCCTGAGGAAGCAATACTATGCAATGCTTATAATGTATAAAACAAGAAACATGCAGTATCTAGTTGGCATAATTAGAGGCATGGATAATTAACTAGACTAGAGTTTGACCAGATCACCAGAGTAAATAACGTATTAAAAAATTAAAAAAAAAAACACCAAACGTGCCTGCCATACAGTCTTTTCTTTCCACCCAAGATTCTACCTAAGTAGTTCCATTTCCTACAATAATTTCTTAAGACCTGATTCAATTCTTGCTGAAGCAAAGAGGAAGTCAGTATTCTCCAAAAAAGAAAAATCCTTCCAAAGATAAGGACCACTTACTTTATAATTTGTTATGTTTCCTAAAGCCTTTTATTGCTTCATTCCTTCTTCCTAATATTAACAGACCACAGTTCAGTAGAAATACTACTAAAGTAAATTCTTCAAGCAGTCTTTACTGATGGGAAAGGCTAGGATTTTTCCCATTCTTTTTCACATCTCCCATCTATAATTCTTGCTGTACTTCACACAGGGCATATGACTACATGGTTATTATAATTTAATTTGTATTTTGTCTATTTTCAAGTAAACTGACAGAAAGTAGAGAGACACTCCAATATTACTGAAGCAATAGCAAAAAGAATAGAAAATGCTATTTCTGTTGGGTTCTGCCCAAGAAACGTTTGATTTTTGTAGTGTTTCCTGGAAAGATAACAGATTGAAGAAGTGAAGTATATTCCTAGGATTCTTGTAAAATCCAGTTAAATGCCCACTCATATGACAGTATTATTTATGCATCTCTCCATTTCCTCCTCTCACTTAATAGATTGCGTGGTGGAACTCTATATACAATTTTTCCTATGAGTATGTAGGGGCAGAGGACTCTTCAAGCAGGTTTGGGGGTTTTTTTCTTTTACTTTATTCTATGAAGTCTTGTGAATTTATCCTAGCTCTAGTCATATGCATATAGAGCTTTAACTGAAACCCATAATTACCAGTATGCATTGACTGAGATTAAACAAAAAGCATTTGTTTTTCTTGCATTATATAGATTAGTAACTATGTAGATTACTTAAAATACTGATCATCATCTTCTTCTAACCCAGTAATCAAAAGATGACCCTTCGTGAAAAAGAAAGCTTTTCAGCAAACTTCAGATTGAAACCCCATCACTTCCATGTTTTCAGGAAAGAAGTGTTTATGTATATATCACAAAACTAGTCCTATTAACTGTTGTGGCTAAATTCTTCAATCACAAAAGCATTTCTCTACTGACTTACAGAATTATTCAAGTAATTCTTAACTTTCTCCAATGTTAAAAAAATTACTTTCTCTGCTGTATCTTTCCTGCTTGAAAAATTTGCATATCCTGACCAAACTCACCCCTGCAGTTGCATCTCCTGGTATGTACAGCATTTGCCTCTACTGTTTGGGGTTTTTTTTAAGATCTCATTTCTCAAACACTGACAACCAAATCTTAATTTTTCTAGATATTTAGTCCTTTAGAGAAGATTCAGCTGATGTTGCTTTCATATATGATTGCTGCCTTCCTAGTCTCAGTGATACTACAGAATGTATGTCACCTTCTTCAGCTTAATTTGAAGAATATTTTTAAATTGATCTATTTGGGGTTTATTCTATTAATGGTTGACGGATCTACTAGTATTATGCACATCAGAGTTTAAACATGTACAGTTGTACCAACTGAGGCTTAGATTCTGTAACAGATTCTGTAACAGAGCTGATTATGAAGCAGCAAGTCTGAACTACCCCATAACATGAGATCCTCATCCTTCAACTATTTATTCGTAGGCTTGTTGCTCCTTATGTGGGGCAGTGTTCATTGACTTACATGGCTAAGTAATCAAACGCAAGCCAAATCCAGCTGAATTCAGTCATGTTCTGTACGAGGAGGTTGTGCAACTGTGTGTCGCAGTAAGAAGAACCTCATCACTGGTCACTGCTCTACTGTCGGCCATTTCAGGTTGAGAAAAACTCCCCAGGCATGGAGAGGATGCTGTCACCATAAGGAGTTTGGCATACAGGGGCTGTGCATTAGCCCTCTGGGCCAAATGGAGAAAGGCCATAGTCTGGCAATTCTTAAATCCCAGCAATTTCACGGTGGCATTAGCGTCTTGGAAACTTTGCCAGCCAACAAGGCTTAGGTCATCCATAGTGCTGCTCTGCTCTGTGCTGGAGGTGGCTTTTGGGAACCAGATGGGCTCCGTAGTTCCTAGAAACTAATCTCATTTTGCTGCAGCTCTGGTTTCCTCCATTAAACTGCAATTATACAAAGGTGTTTTCATTCCCAGAATCCCACTGATCAATCACGGACAGCACTGAGTCTCTCGTTCACTATTCTCCTGCAGTGTATGGCTACCAAGTAAAATAGTGTGGTTTAGGTACAGTGAGTTTAACCTGCCCTTTCTTACTATTAAGACAGTGAACAGTCCAGGTAATTACAATGAACGGGAAATGATTTTGCATTTGACTTCCAAGTTGTACCTTAAAAAGACAAGCTCCTCCTTGCGCCTTAAGTATTGTTTGGAGTTTGCGGCGTAAGTTTATTCTAAGCCACATAATGTCAGTTGTTAATATACCCGTCACCCGGATCAGAAGGCCTTGTCTTTATTTATAAAAGCAGTTCCGTTTTGTTGTGGTCTGTAAGGCTCTCACGTAGAGCCCCCGGCCCGCTCCCGCACCCCGGGCGGGCAGGAGCGGCGCGATGACGCCCTGACGGCCCGCCCGGCCCCAGCACGAAGCGGGACTGCCCGCCGCCGCCGTCCGCGGGGCAGGAGCTCCAGGCCGGAGCGGGCGCCGACACCCACGGCCGCTCCCGGGCCCCAGGCCTGAGCCGCGCCGCCCCCCCCCCTCCCCCCCCCCCGGCCCCGCCGCCCGCCCCGGCCCGCCCGGCCCCCACGTTACCGGCCGCCGCGCGCCGCAAGCAGGCCGCCATCTCGCCGCCCCGCCGGCTCGCACCCAGCCCGCCCGTGGGCAGGCGGGGCCTGGTCGCGGGGGAGCGGCCGCCCTCCGCCGTCACCACGGCAGCGGCCGCCGCCGCCGGCCCCGGCCCCGGCCCCGGTCCCGGCCCTGGCGGGGCCGAGCCGTCCCCCGTCCGCCCGGGGCTGAAGGCGCGCCCGGGCCGGGAGCCCTTCGGCGCGGTGACAGCGCGGGGCTGTGTTTGCGGGACCGGCGCCAGCGGAGCGTCTCGGTACGAGGCAGCGGCAATGGCTGTGTCACGCCGAGGGGCTCGTGAGCCCTCGCTGGGGCGGGCGGGCGCAGCTGCCCGGTGCCTTTCCCAGAAGGATGGAGCTCCCCCGGGCAGGGGCGGGCGCTACGGCCGCTGGCACCGGGACGGCCGCCGTGCAGCTGAAGCCTGCGGCTGACTGCGGGGAGGCGGCTGTGCGGCGCGCCTCAGCCGTGCCGGTGCATGCTGCTCGCCTCTGCGGGGGCAGCTCTGGGCACTGCATTTATCTGGAAAAAGCAAGTGCAAAAGGGGCCAGCTATAGCAAGGGACATCTGTAGAGAGAGAAAGTTTTCTGACTAAAAAATTGTGACAATGAGCAGGCTGTCTTCTGGTGCTGCGTTCGTGTTGTGTCAGGGGCATGGGACATGGCAAGTTGCTGGGACACATCCTAAATATATAAACAGCTCGTGCCATTTCAAATCGGATACTAGCTGAATAACTAAAAGCGCAGGTCAAAACCAGTGCTCAAAATGGGTGTTTAGAAGTCCCAATATATAGAATCATAGAATCATTTAGGTTGGAAAAGACCTTCAAGATCATCGAGTCCAACCATCATCTGTGCCCACTAAACCATGTCCTGAAGTGCCTTGTCTACGCTCTTTTTGAGTACCTCCAGGGATGGTGACTCAACCGCTTCCCTGGGCAGCTTATTCCAATGTCTGGCAACCCTCTTTGTAAAGAAATTTTTCCTAATGTCCAACCTAAACCTCCCTTCGCAACTTGAGGCCGTTTCCTCTCGTCCTGTCACCAGCCACCTGACAGAAGAGACCAGCGCCCACGTCACTACAGCCCTCCTTCAGGTAGCTGTAGAGAGTGATAAGGTGTCCCCTCAACCTCCCTTTTCTCCAGAAGGAGAAAAAGTATGACACTTTCAGCTCCTAACCCAGGTTGTAAAGCGTCAGATGTGTTTATGATGTTCAGAGGACAGGTGCAGGCCATACTCGTGCCCTTGCTGGCTGGGCCCTTCTCCACACAGTGGTTATTTGAGGGTGCAAAGTGACAGTGAGAGGACACACAGAAGTTGCCTAGCGGGGCTTTGTTTTCTGTGCACTGGAAAGACTTCTTTTCTTGGTTGAAAGGAAACATGAAAGCAGCAGAGGAGCAGCAGAGGCAATAGCAAGAACAGAGTTAGAAGGTTGGTCACAGTTTTGGATCCAGGTGCTGAACGGCCGCGGATGGCGGGGAACGGCAGCAGGCAGGGTGAATGCAGCCCGAGGGGGCAGCCCCTGCAAAGCACATTTTGCAGCATGGAGGAGGAATAGATCGTCTCCCCCAAGCGCAGCAGCTTCTTCACCAGGGTCCGTGAGTGTAGTGCTTATTTTGACTTTATTTTATAAACTTTAAGGAAACTATGTGATGTAAAGCAACAAAACAGTTGAAGAATACTGTGCAGCGCTAGCTAATGGCGTGCCTAGTTAGCTGGGAGCTTGGAGACGCCAGATAACGTTGGGCATTTTGCTCACAGCTGGAAATGTGTGGTTCCAAAACAGCCCTTGTTTCTAGGTCAGAGAGGCAAAACTGCGAAGTAAGATGACTGTAGCTTTACTATATTTAGAGCAGGTTTTTCAGCGCTGATGAACGTCCCCATCTAGAGCACTACCACGCTCTTCCAAGGGGCGGAAGCAGCAGCCATCAGCAGATGACTCTGCAATGCCCTGCTTCCGGCTCGGTGCGAGCGCGAGCAGGCCCACCTAAAGGCGAAGAAGCGAGGCGGTTCGGTGACAAAAGCAGGCGCTGGGAAGCAGAACTTGCTTTTGGCTTGGGAGGCGAGGCGGGCCCGGCCGGGCCGGAACTCCTGTGTGCGGAACCTCGGCGCCGGCCGCGGGAGTCGTCCGGACCGCTCAGCCGGCCGCCTCGGGGGGGCGGTGCCAGGCTGCTCCACGCGCCGCGGGAGCGGAAGGGGGAAGATGGCGGCGGTCAAGGGGCTGGAGACGTGCCTCAGGGTGGCGGGCGCCGCCGCGGCGCGCCCGGAGCGCTTCCTCAGGTACTGCGGGCTTACCGAGAGCCCCCCCACCCCCTCCCCGATGCCGGACACCGGGTGCGGGTGCGCGCACGTAGCGCTGCGCAGTTGGTGCGGGCCTCAGTGCTCTGGGAGGGGAGGGCTCGTGGCAGCCGGCCGGCGCCCCTCAGCTCCCCGCGGTTCCGCAGAGATCCCCTGAAACGCGCTGTTAACAGCGTCCGGACCTGGCTGGGGCTTCTGCCGCGGCTGCTGCAGTGTCCTAGGCCTTTCTTCAGCGTTCGGGAATTAGGAAACGGAGGTTTCCGTTTCTACCAGCAACCTTGAAGCGTTGGTAGCTCTAGAGAAAAAAGTGGAGGAGACTACCCAAATAGAAAAGCTGAGGAGTAAGGCAGTGGAGGAAGGCACCCTTTTAAAATCAAGGGTCTGTATCTTTTGGATGTTTGAGCTGTCTGGTGCTATGCTATATACTTCTCTTAAACGTCTGGAGTGCTTAAATACGATCAAGATATACTAAGATGCAACTATAGAAGGGCGGAATGTTCTGTCCGGCTGCTGCCTCATACGTTAAGTGTAATGAAGCCGAGACACTTCACGATTACAACGTTTTTAGTTCTGGGAATGTTTAGTAGCATTACTCCCAAGAGATGTGCAGAAAGTTAAGCAACAGCTGTAGTTGCTGAAAGGTGCTACTCTGTAGCATCAAAATACCTAAGCACATGTAAAAAGGGACGCAGGGTGACCATGTGAATAACCTAAACAGGAGGTGTAAAATGAATGAAAGCTAGTGAATTCTGCAAAATAGAAAATAAAAAATTAACATTAACTGTTGTGCTTTTTAAAGCTCTTAATTTTTTTCTACTCTTAGTGTGCAAGACGGACTGGCAACTGACTTCAGAGCATTAACAAAGATTCTCTACGATTTGAATAAAGCTCTGGGAAGCAATATAGTTCGGGGAGGTCCTTTAAAAGAGCTGGTGATAGAAAATTTTGATGAAGAACAGATTTGGCAACAACTAGAGCTCCAGAACAATGCAGTTCTTGATTTTTTCAAGAAATCCATTGCCAGGGATGCCAAGGATGAAGATCTTTGCCTTCTCTCAGACCAGGAAGAGGATGGCTCTGATGCAGAGGCCAGCAGTGACCAGGAATTGGAAGACAGCATAGTGGAAGCAGAAGCTGAACAGAAGAATATTTATACACAAGATAAAACTAAAGCTAAAGAAAAGCAAAGTAAACTCAGAGAAAGCATAATGCAGAAATACAGTGATGAGGATTCTGATATTGACTTTGATATTGAAGCACTGGAGCAACAAACTAAAACAACCAAGGAAACCACACTGAAAAAAATGGGAAAAAAATCTATAGTGGATGACAAGTTTTTCAAGCTGTCTGAGATGGAAGCTTTTTTAGAACATGCAGAGAAGGAAAACAGGGAGGAGGAAGAAGATATTGATTATTTTGAAGACATCATCTCGGATGATGAGGAGGAAGAGTCTGAAGAAGCTAAAGTCAAAGTAAGTATATCAGTAAATTAATTTTCTGATCTCTCTTTTCCTTTAAATCAAGATCTGATATTAGTTAGGGTAACTATAAATTGTTGAACTCTGAGTAGAAACTACCAAGTTAAATTTGATTAGATGACTAATGATTACTTCTGAAGCTGTTCCAGTCTCTCTTTAGATGGGTCTTGGGTTTTTGCATGCATAAAGGAAGAGATAGTATGTCACAAGAAATAAGTGACCTTGCAGAATTGCAGAATAGGTGACCCACCAAATGAAAAAAATGGGTCACTCAGTATTGACATCTAGTAATTGGAGGTCCCTAAGCTGACTGATGCAGAGCAAAGGGCTTTTGGCAACTTCTTTTTCCAGAGACATGCTTTGTAACTCCCATTTAACTTAAGTTGCTGAGTACTTGTTTCAGAAAAAAATATTTTATTATTTAATGTTACCAGAGATTCTTACTAGCAAGTAAGAACTATGCCCAGGGTAAAAGGGAACATGTATGCGTTCCAACAAGTAGTTGGCAAAATCTACTGCTCTTTCACTTCTGTATGTGGTGAAATTGGAAGTTAATTAAGTAGTAGAATATTTAAAATACTTGTAAAAGAGGTTAGTTTTACTAAGATGCCCTATCATAGGGGAATGCTTCATTAAGCTGAATTACTGTTACACAAGTAGTGCTGTTTCCCAGGTGCTAAAAACTTTAAAAGACAGGATACTCTTAGACTTCTGCCAGCCTTAACGGTTTTGCTTTGTTATGTTTTTTTTTTTTTGTTTGGGTTTTCTTTTTTCCTCTCTCCTTCTTAGCCAGTTAAAAGTTCTAGAGACTTGACATACAGAGATTTCTTTGATCCGGTTGATGACAATGATGATTTAGTAGCTAATGGTGTTGAAGATGATCAGGAAGAGGAAGCAGACAGTGCTATTGAAGAGCAGAATGAAGAAAGCATGTCTGAGTAAGTATATGCATTATTTGCAGTTAAAATGTCCTTGTAATTTTACACCAAAGTGAAGTAGAAAATAAAGTGTGAATTCCAGGCTCACTTTGGTCATGGTTTGCCATTCTGTGTTATCTGTTGTGTGTCCATGGTTTGTATTCTCACCTTATTTAAAAAGTAGTTTATTGTCATATCTTTTGATATTTATTTGAATAAATCATTTAATAGCTGTAACTTCAGTTTTTGAAAGTTATTTTTAGTATATGGAAGTTTCCCTAGTGTCCCCTGCCTTTAGGTTTTGGTGAAAGCCTGTTGTATTTCTTAATTGTGGGTTACTTGTAACAGGTAAATACCTAGTGGCTGAAATATCTTCATGTAAAATTTATAGAGGCTTTTCAACCTTTATCTTATATTAATTTTAATGTTACAGGATTGAGGATATGAATGAAATGATGGTGGAGAATACGAGAAGTAAAGAAGCCTCTAAAAAAGTTACTTTTAGTTTGCCAGATGACAGCGAAACAGAAGATGTTACTGATGTGCAGTTAGAGAAGGGCATTGATCCCAGTGAAATAAAGTCATCTTTTGAGAAGAGGCAGGAAAAGGTAATTGTATTTTTTTATTATTATTTTGCTAATACTTTGAAAAAGTGGCCAATTTGTTTTGTTTTGTTTTTATGATTGTGTAATTTGTTCAGAGTCTGGCAAATATGAAAAGGCTGTTTACGAATTAGAAAAAAAAAAAAGTGGTTTATCTATATCAGATACATATGCAATCATATATTCCCTCATCTTCATGTGAGGAGGAGTTAGAAGTACCTGAAATAACTACTAATTTTTTCCCTTGAGTTTACTTGTGAGCTCTGTGTTTTAGACTTCTTAAGAAATTGTGTTTTTCAGATGAGCAAAAAAATAAAAAGTTTAGAAGAAGAGTTGTTGGAGGAGAAACCTTGGCAGCTTAAAGGAGAAGTGACTGGACAAAAACGCCCTGAAAACAGTCTTTTGGAGGAAACGGTACTTTTTGACCATGCAGTCCGAATGGGTAAGTAGTGAGAGGGCTTTCCTGAAAGTGTGTTGCATACCATGTTGGGTTTTCTTCCCTTTGGCCTTGCTGAAAACACCTGTGACTTAGGAGCAAGGTAACAAAACACTAAGTTAAACTTCTTGGTGTGTTTTTGAGGTTGTGCATTTTCATGGTGGAAACTGCAGGAAACTATAGTGGTTTTGTTCAGTTTTAACTTAACTGCAAGTTTATTAATTCAGTGGCAGATTTAGTAATTTACAAGACTTACATAATATGATCAGTCTCTTCAAGATAGAGGAAAACATTCACTTACTTCAATTACTACATTTTTGTGAAAGCTTTATTTCTTTTTCTGTTTTTTATTCTTCAAAGAACAAAAAGTATTTCTTGCTGAAGAAATATTAATCGTAAAACTCTTCTCTTTCTCCTCTCAGCACCTGTGATCACGGAAGAAACTACTTTTCAGCTTGAAGATATCATTAAACAGAGAATATTGGATGAGGTTAATAATATCTTACTTGTTTCTCCCTGTTTTGTTCATAGACTTGATTCACAGGGTGTATTCCAAGAGTGAGTCTGAAGTTCCTAAAAATGTTAGGTTTAGAGTTATCTTAATTTCTGCAACTGGTTGTTTTATTCTTTTGCCTTGATAAATGTGTCTTTAGATTTCTAAGGAGCTCTGGTTTTTGCATGCCTGTTATATGCTAGGTTTTGGTGCATTTCAAAAAAAATGAGTGTTTGCAGATAAAACTGTAAGGAGTTTATTTGAAATATAATGCCGGTCCGTAAATTTTGTCTGTTATTGTAACTGTAGTTCTCTGAGCATTCTGAATACTAACCAAAACTCAGTTGTTTACTGCATTTTTCTTAAAAGCCACTGGTAGAAGATTTGTATCCCATATCTTGTTGAGGCTTATTGTTAGTTGAATAAAAAAAAATTGGTACATATAGGGGAGAGTATTTAAGTACTTAAGAAAATTTGTTATACAGTTTTTGCCCTGATCCACTAAAAATAAGCACACAAGCCAGAGCTATAAGTCTTTTATTACTTTTTTTTCAAATGAAATTGTGAAACTTTATGCACATGGCTTCCCAGGAACTCATTAAATAGTTAATGTGTCAGATAAGTAATATGAAAAGATGTTCCAAATAAGCTGTAGCACCTGATACTTGAATGTAGTTGCATTTGGTCATTAATTTATGACTTTCTCAGGCATGGGATGATGTAGTACCGAAAGAAAAACCAAAAGAGGAGGCTTTTGAATACAAGAAACGTATCACTTTGGATCATGAAAAGAGTAAGCTGAGTCTCGCTGAAATCTATGAGCAAGAATACATGAAACTTCACCAGGTAACGTAAGCAATGCCTTTCCTTTTGGCTCGAAGTTTACACCACATAGTCTTGTATGTTCATTTGTACGCTGCTAACTGCTTTCAGCTTGGTGGAAGTACTTCAATCTTTCTCTAAGTGTTCACCAGTGAAATGGCTCTGAATTGTATATTGCGGTGTTATCAGTCTTGCTAAAGTGAAATAGCTTTATGAATGGTGTTGCAGTAACATTGCGTTACTAATGCAGCAAAAGACTGAAGAGGAAGAAAATCCTGAACACAAAGAAATTCAAGAAATGATGGATTCACTCTTCCTGAAGCTGGATGCGCTTTGTAACTTCCACTTCACACCCAAACCAGTAAGTACATAAGTTTCATAAAGTTGTGTTGTCCGTCCCCCCCCCACTTCGAAACTGGATATTTAAAATATATTTGGGAAATGGAAAGTAAACTAAACACTGAGTATTACTGAGCTTGTTCTTATTTCATATTAAACACACTAGAATTGCCTCTAAACAAAACCAAATACTTGGTATCTTCAGTTAGAAGCTGCTGTGAGATGGTGTGCTCAGTCCTGAATATGTTTCCTTATTTCTAGCCTGTGCCAGAAGTTAAAATAGTTTCGAACCTTCCAGCAATAAGTATGGAAGAAGTAGCACCTGTTGCTGTTAGTGATGCTGCTCTGTTAGCACCAGAGGAAATCAAGGTAAATATAAATAAAAATCACGTAAGGATCTGGAGAGGATCTGTATTGTTGATAGAAGGGTGTACTGGCTGCCAGATGAATGGGAGAATTCTGCCCCCTCCCACCCTGTGTTCCTCACCTTGTGGACCTTCTTGCCTAGTATTTTGGTATTGGTTGTTGTTGGAGGTTTGGCCAGGAGTGAGTGAGTGGGTGTGCCTTTTTTTTTTTTTTTTTTTTTTAAATATAACTGGAATGAGGGGAAAGAGTTAATTTTATTTGGCTACACTAGGTCATAATATTATGCTTCACTTTTGTTCTTGACTATTTTGTGATGGTAATTATTTTCCCAACATATATATGGGTATTTGGAAGGGGAAAGCTAAATGACAATAGGGAAGAGCAGTTGGCATGTATTCAATGGTACAAATTTAACTTCTCGGCTTTTGCCAGTTTTTGGCCTTTGTCTTAATGCGGCATCACCCTGAGCTGGCTAAACACTTGAAATAATGGAAATGCTAAGACAGATTTGAGTACTGTGAAATGAGTCTTTTCTTTTGCACGCTTATGGATTTAGGGATCTTGTTCTCTTTAGGAAAAGAACAAAGCTGGTGATGTAAAAGCAGATGCAGAAAAGACTCCCACAGACAAAAAACGAGACCGAAGAAAGAAAAAGCTTCGTAAACGTATGAAGCAAAGAGAAAAGGAGAAACGTCAAAAGCTTCTTGAAAAGATGAAACCAGAACAAGGCACAAAACTTAGCAAAAAAGCTGCTGCTGCAAAATTAAAAAGGCTTACAAAAGAAGGCAAAGCATCTTTGCTCAAGGTAGGGTTCTCTTAAGTAGTCTTGTATAACTTGGAGCTTCCCAGCTAAAGAATATTAAAATCCCAAGGACAGATAATATTTAGGTAGAGAGAGGAAAGGGAACTTTGTCACAAAGAATTACAAAGTATAGGGTTTGTTTCCCTCCTGTCCCTCTTGGCACAACTACACCTCCTAATCTTTCTCCATCCCCTCAAAAATTCTTCTACACAGGTAGTATATCTACTTAGCACCCAAACCTTGATACGTTATTTATGTCTGAGCAAATATAAAACGTAAATGTAGCTGCTGGAAGGAAAGAGGTAGGAAGAAGACGTGGAAAGGTCAGATGCATAATTCCCCCCCCCCCCCCGCCTCCTCCTCACCCCCTTCCGCTGCATTCTTTTGAACTACAGTTTTGGAAGGACTATTCTAATCCGTAACTGTCTTATGTAAAGTAGCGTTGAATGCCTTTTTAGTCCTGATTTTGCTGATTATCCTGACAGCATGATTTCAGTATAGAGGCCTAAAAGAAACCAGCTCTGGTTGCACTTTGCAGTGACCCCCTTGTTTTATAATGCATATTTATATAGATGTTATTCCTTTAATTATTAATAAATCATAGCTAAATGGTTGTTGGAACCTTTAGAAGCTTAGTCAGAGTATGAAAGATATTTGAATTTGTAAGTAACTTAATCTTTAGATATGGAAAAACATGAAAAAACTGTATGATAACAATTACTCAAGGTATATTCCCAAAGCAGAAATTGTTTGCATTAGGTACTGCTTTTTATTTATTTCAAAGTTCACAAAGTGGCGTTCCCACAAATACTAAGAGTTACGCTCTTATTTCCTGCATTTGAACCGTTCCACTTGATTAAATGGGACTACTTGCATGTATAATTGAGGATGAGGTTTCTATTTAGTTCTTTCTAAGCTCTGAGTAACAAGCTATTTCAAAATAGAATATTCCTATTTAACTTTCTACTTCTTATTGTGGAGCCTTCTCTATAATCTCATCAGACTGATTTTGTTTTGCATGCTATAAACCAGTAAACTTGTGTGCCACCTATGATGCCTTATAAATTAACTTTTTAAAAATCTCTGAATTTTTGAGGTATTAGAAACTGGTAAGAAAAATAACTTGATTACTTCTAAAATGTTTTTGTGTACCTTTTGAAAAGGAGAGCAGAACCCAAAATGTAGGTACTCTGTTGTAGCTCGTGATGTGCAAGGATCTATTCTTGATACCTGTTCTTACCAACCATACTAATTGCTAATTCGAAAGGGAATGTACTTTTTGTTTCTTTAGATAGCAGGAGTGGTATAAGAATGCAGTGAAAAATAACCTTTGAAAAAAAATAAATCTGATAATTTATTTAAGTCAAATACCATTATATGTAACTAGTAAGTAGTGTAATGGGGCTGTTTGTACATTTCTTGGTTATAACGAATATTTTGTCTGTTGACAGGATGAAGGTAAAGACAAGGTCTTAAAATCATCTCAGGCCTTCTTTTCTCAACTACAAGACCAAGTAAAAATGCAAATCAAAGACGCAAACAAATTAAAGAAGAAACAGAAGCAGCAGAAAACACTCTCTGTTCATAAACTGAAATTGTAATCTACCTTCTTATATATGTTGCATCTTGTATATATTAAAATGTTTCTACATGAATGCTAAATTTGTGTTGATCTTTAAAATGTTCTGTGAATTTCTAAGGTGCTGTAAAGACCCTGTCCTTCAGGTTTTACTCTTATTTTCTACCATAGAACTCTTGATTTTTCTCTTTTTATTCCAAAAAGAGGGCTTTTTGCCATGGGCGGGTACATAACCGTGTAGAATACTTGATATTTGTGCATGACTTAAGCTATAGTCACACAGCTTTTGTATCTGCTGTGGCAATACATCTGCATGTATTGAAGAACTTAAGCTGGATCCTGGCACTATAAATTGGAAATTACCTTTCAAAATTGTGATTATCAGACAGGGAGGACACAGAAGCCTTTTAAGCCTGCGGTAACTCGGGAGTAAGCAATCTTTCAAGTTAAGGGATACTTCCCAAGGTGGAAGTACTTTGCTATTTGCTCTTTTCTTGGTTGAACCAAAAAAAAAAAAAAAAAAGAGAGAGAAAGTTTCAGCAGATGCCCGTCTGGTTTTCCTTCCTAAAGAAAGATCACAACCGGTTTTCACCCTTTGTCGTTAAGGGAAATCTGAAATGTAACGAGGGGCGAGGTGTTCGTACGCTTTTATTAGAGCGCGGCTCCGCAATCTGCTCGCCAGGCCTAGCGCGCCGCCATCGGCGATGCATTGCGCTTGGCCTGGCGGCGGGCGAGCGGCAGGCCGCTGCCTGCCGTGGGGGCGGGCCCCGCTGGCGCGCGGGGCCTTAGCGCCTGGCACCCCGCCTCCCGCCGGCGGCGGCGGCGGCGGCGGAGAGACGCTCGGCTGCGGCGCCGGTGCGTGGGGAAAGTCAGGCACGGCGAGGGGGGGGGGGGCGGCGGCGGGCGGTCGACGGGCTCCCGGAGCGGGGAGGGGTAGCCGCTGAGCGGCTGCGGCGGGAGCGGAAGAAGGGGCGGGAGAGCGCAGGCCCCGGCCGGGCCCCGCGCCTCCGCTCCGTACGGGGACGCGCAGCTCGGGTGCGCTCTCTGAGGGAGGGAGGGAGGGAGGGTGGCACCGAAAACGCGTACGCCTAGAAACAGCAAGCAGGGTGATGGCGAAAATCGGAGGGCTTGGCTGTCCTCACGTTGGATTTTACCTCAAGTTCTCATTTACGTGGGCGAGCGGACATGGCATTTAGGTAGTGAAAGCGCGGAGCAGCCGTCCCGCCTCTTGAACGGTTCCCGGGAAGGCGGCTGCGGTGCTCGGCATGGCGATCGTGCCGTGCCTGATCGTTCGCCGAGTGAGAAGGCGAAGGGGCAGCTGCGTAGTAGCAGTTAAGGATTGCTTGACTTTTCCACTTTAAGGGTTTTGGTTTTTTTCTTCTCCGCTGCTCACCTTGCTTGCATCTGGTACCTTAGAAGATCTTTCATTCATTTTTTTTTTTCTTCTTTTCTTTTCTTTTTTTTTTTTTTTCCTTGAAGGCATGTCAGGCGATTACAGATGGAAAATGCAAAGCCAAGAAAAGTCTTTTTTAAGTATTACAGAATAAGGAAATATGCCCTGAATGAGGTTGCCTGTGCCACGTAAATGCTTTCAAGTTTTGTAATGGCAGAAGCTAGGTCTTCAGAAATTAAAAGATCCCGAATAAGTTTGTCACTCAGTAAAAATAAGAAAAAAAGAGGATCAGTAAAAAAAGTGGAAAGTAAAGGAACACCATCTATACCTTCAGCATCCTCCTCTATTGTTTCCTTTTTTAACAATGTGCCCCCTGCCAAAATTACGTGTCCCGTGTGTGGGCAAATGGTGCCAAGACATGGAATAAATGAGCACATGGATGAAACATGTCAGAGAAAACACGGTGAGATTGGTGTCATTGACTCAACACTCGACTCTTTTAGGAACTGGAGTCCCCCAGCTGCAAGTCTGAACAATAATTCCAGCTCATATTTTTCAAAAAACCTCTTAAATCTAGAAACAAGTCCACCCAAAAGCAGCTTACTGAAAACAGAAGGGAGTGCAGCACAACAGATTAGTCCTTACTTTAGCAATAATAGTTCAGTCTGTAGTGTTAACGATGAACCACAGGCTCAGACAGTTAAAATAGTCTCTTTGGGAAGCTTAGCATCTAAACTGTCCAGAAGACGTTGTATCCAGGGAGGAAAACGGATCGTGTATAAAGAGATTGACTCTTCACCTCCAGCCGTTCACAATACGTGCAAAAGCGCTGCAGCATGGGATGGTGATGACGGGATTTATACTGGGCATAGTTCTCAGAAAGAAAATCAGCTTGCTCAGAGGGAGCTCCAGGAACAGAATTTTTCAAAGAAGGAACTGGAATTTCAAGAACAAGTAAACAAATGTAATGGAGAAGACCTTGTGGATATTGTTCAGGTGTCATTACCAGCTGATAACATTAATGGCAGAAGGTTACCGCCTGGTACAAGGAGCACCAAAACAGCAAGTAGGTCTGAAGGTGTGATACTTCGTCCTGATACATTTGAAACACATCTAGCCATTTATACTTCAGCAGAGCTGACCAATAGCTTGGAAGCCAAGACTCAGCCTCATGCTCAGGTTGTTCCTTCTTCCAAGACAGACGTGAACTGTGGTACACAAAATTGCTTTAGCAAGGGTGATGTACAGGTACTTCCTGTGGAAGTTCACGAAGACTTTAAGGACGAGCTTAACCATACTTTGTCAGAAACTGTGGAAAAGGTAGAATTTCAAAATTCCATTGGGGACATTTTAGACAAAATAAATGAGGTTAGCTCTGTGCCCAGCTCTCCTGGTCACCCGTATTACCTCCAGAATTTTTTAGTGGTGCTGCGAGCAGTCTTAGAAAACGAAGATGATGCCAGACTCTTTGATGAGCAAGATATGAACGTTATAACCAAGTTCTGCAACTTATCAGGTATCTTTGTTTTGGTTTGTTTTTTTTTTTAATATATTTTCACATTACCTCTTGTAGAGAGAACTGTTACATAGTTTTATGTGAAGAGTGCTATACCAATAGGCAATTTAACTTGATAAATTCCTTAAGAGAAGCAGCTCCTTTTTCTCAGGAGACACATCCCTCAGTGGCTTCTTGTAGGTAAACTTCCCCAATGTTGCTGTAATGGAAGGTAATGATAAATAGTGGACACTTGTAACAAATAAGGAAAGAATGATTATGTATATTTCTGAGGGTTTTGAATACTTTTTTTTACTGTTTTAGTACTATTTTTGAGAATCTTAAGTCAAACTTGCTGCTGCATTTAAACGTGTTTCCAAGGAAGGAAACTTGCAGCACAGAAAAAGAGTATTAGTTAATACCAGGCTTTTGGTGATTAATACGTTTGGGAATACTACAAAGTGAGGCTATGGAGAGGCCAGTACTGGATACGTAGACCTTGGAAAAAAATACTTCTGAAGTGGCATTTGTGAGCTTTGATTCAGCACATTTGCAGATGACTTTCATGGTTGGTGTGAATCCATGGTTATCCCTATGATTATTATCCAGCGTTTAGAATACTAGTTACTAATTAACAGTCATTTTCTTGTAGGTTGCTTAGTACTTTTAACTCTTATTAATTTCAGTAGCAGCCAGAATATTGGAGACTTAAGCCCTCCATATTTAGATACGATTCAAAGCAGACATGTTGTCTGAATCCTATACTCATAAGTTTTACAGTAAAAGCATGGCAGAAGTGATGCAAGTTAAAACTAATACTCCAGATTTCTATGTGTGTTTAAAACCTGTCTTAAACAGTAATTAAGAGCAGTTTTACCAGCAGTTGAGCTGCAAACTTGGAGCATCAAAATGGAAATAAGCTTATAACAACTTCCACAAGAAAATTTGTATCTCACAGTATTGCAGGCATAACCATTTATATTGTTTTAAGCTACTATACAGCTGCTTGCAAAGTATTTTCAGATACATGCTCATATGAGCTCAGTTCATGCATCTGAGCTGAACATACAAAAGTGACAGTTGCATACACACCTGCTGGTAAAAATAAAATAAAAATTTCAGAAGCAGGCTGTACTTATTAATGTATTATGTTCATTGAGTCTGATTTAAGTAGCAGGCTGTAAAGCTTATCACACTAAAGAATAGTACTTCCCTGTGTGAAACTGTTGTGTGTTTTGGTCTTTTTCCTCTCTGTAGATTATATTCAGTTTTTCTGCACTAGTGTACAACAGTCTTTAGACTGTCTCCCCATTACACAGTGGAAGAAAACTGTTCTAGCTGTTTAGAGCACTTAATCCCTTAATGTTCGTTTCTGTAACGTTCCAAAAGATATTGTGAATTGACACCACATTACAAAAGAGAATATCAAGGTCATGACTTGTGATTAGCAGTTGTGTGAAACTTTTCCAAGGCCAATAGGAGGCTTTCAGTAAATGTTTTTCTAGTCACTTGTATAGATGTGGAGAATAATAGAATGAGGTTAGGTTAGTGTATATGACATCACAAGGTTTTTAATACAGTATACTGAGTGATAAAAATGGAAGAGTGTTGGCGTGAGTTTTTTTAGAAGGAAATATAACCATGGTAAGCAGTTCACAATCGCAGTTCCTTAAAAAAATAGAGTCAGTGCATATCTGTTTCTCTAGGAAGTACTTAAACTGTGGTGGAAGAATCTCAGAAATGTCTTTTTTGACTTAAGACACTCTTCCAAAATTTAGCAGCTGGAAAGGACCATATGAACATTCTTCATTTGCCCTAGTGGACAAGCCAGCTGAGCTGGCTCAAACCACCTTAAGAGGTGGTTGCTAAAAAGGTGAAGAAATTCCAGAGGAGGAAGTAGGGCTCCAAACCTACGGAGGTGTTTCTGCAGTGGTTACCTCATCACAGTTAAGCTCTTGCAGATTATATTGTAATAATTACAATTACGCAGTAACACCAAACACTTAAAAAATTAAAGAATGACGCTGACATAAGTTATGAGAATATTGTAAGTAAGACGAGATCATAACAGGACTGTATTTGTCAGGGAGCAGCAAGAGCAGACCTCTGCATGGAAAGGTGAGCCAGGAGCCAAAGGGGACAGCGGGGCAGGCAGGGGCCCCATCCTCCTCTCGCCCGCAGGGGGCACAAGCCCACCCTGCCCAAAGGAGAAGAGCAGAGTGCCTCCAGTGCCAGTGCTGCAGCCAGCCGTGCTCCAGTGGTGGCCGGTCCTCAGGCAAGTCCATAGTGACAAGGCAGGTGCGAGGCGAAGCCAAGTCGGCAAGGTGGGTAGCTGGGCCCCGGCACGCCACAGCAGAGCTTAGGCGAGCGTGCAGGCCACCAGCCCGAGCTAAGTACAGCTCCCGAGCAAACGGGGGGATGCCCTGACAAAACCGCGTGCGGGTCTCCCCAGCAGCCTGAGCCTGGCGCACACAGCTGGACCGTATCGGAGCTGACCTCGAACGCAAGCCCCCAAATCTGTGAGGGCTGGGATGGGGTTGCAGAGCCTACTGGTGCGCTCACGGCCATAAGAATACTACAGTAGTTAACTTTCTCTGCCTAAATGAGTATACAGTGACATCTTGGAGCTTGATACTGCCTTGTTTATGTTGTGATAGTTAAAATCGGAATATATAAAGAAAAAATGGAATATAAGCAACAAAAACTCTTGTTATTGGCTCTCTGAGACTAGCGCTAGATGCCTGTCGTTTACATCCAGAGAAGATCTAGGAGTAAACTTGCAATTAGGTTCTTAGTGGATGCAGGCTTTGGCTGCTTGGTCAAATGCTAAAAGAGACATTGAGGATACAGCTTCCTTATTTCCATGCTCCCTTTGCTGGACGAGTACAACACTGATCAGTAATAGTAATTTGTTCTGTTAAATAAAGGAAGTGCTTGTTTCTCTTTCAGTAGCGTGATTTCAGTATTCCCCTCTCACAGGAATTCAGAATATGGAAAGAATTGTTGCAAAGAAGTGGTGCTGATGAATGCAGGTCTGCACTGACTGCTTGATTCACAAGTAAAACAATCTCTTTTTGCAGGGTAGGAAAACTCAATGATTCAGCTATGAGAACTGATCGGATAGCATTAAGTCAATAGATAATGAATTCTGGACAAGTGACAGGTGGATGTCTTTGCCTTCAAGAAATCTTAGACAGAATACTTTAAAAGTTCAGGTAGATGGGTTATCTGTTCCACATTAGAAGTTTCTGCCCAAGCAGGTGTTGTCTTTCAGTTACTGTGATACAAAAAAAACCCCGCCCCGCCCCCCCCCCCCCCCCCCCCCCCGCCCCACGTGCCTAATACTATGAAGTTGCTTGAACATAGATATTCTTCAGTAGTTCCTTATTTTCTGCTAAAATGTCTACCATTCTTCGGGGAGTTATCTCTAATGCTTATTATGAAAGGAATGATATTTTTAAAAGGATTTAAGCTTGAAGCAATCCTTACTTCCTTCCTGCCCAGTTTTCTCAAAAGTAGATGACCTTTATGTTGAATGTAGAGCGCTGCCAATTTTTTAAGTACTGGAATACAGTAGATAAAAGTAGGAAAAAGCAGAGGTGTATCCATAACAAGTAATCTGCAGTGCAATGTCAGGCTTTGTGCTCAAGATGAGACCTGTCTGAACTTAGGTATAGTATTAAAAAAATATTTTTTGTATTCTCCATGTTTCATTTCACTGCATGTTGCAGTTGGAAGAATTTAAACGCAAGCACATAGTTCTAGTGACACTACTTACTACACTTTGTGAAATCCTCCTTCCAACTTTTATGCAACAGAAAAATTGTATCTGAGAAACATTGATTTATAGTCACCAGTGGAACTCAGGTACAGAAAACGGAACAAGAAAAAGTAATGTTTTTTTTTCTGTTGCGTTTTAATGAATCATAGAGGGTGAACTTTTCTAAGATCTTTCTGCCTCTTTTTGCTGGTAATACTTCAACTTAGAACAAATTTTTTATTTCAGTGATACACCTGAAACTTTCTTAAGAACTACAAAAGAAAAAAAATCCCCCAAACCTTCAAAGGTAATGTACTGCAGAACAGGATTCTTAAGGAACAATTAATTACTTGTGCAATACATTTTATTCTTCTATTTGTCATTCAAGTCCTTTAGAGAAAGCAGTCCTCGCATGCCTTTACTTGATTGCAGCCCTAGTTGTCAGTTTCCATGGTCTGGAGGAAGGATGTTCATGTCTTACTTGACCTTTTTCCTTTTTCCAGAGCTGTAAAAATGGGAGACAGACTTCAAAGAAGTTATAACCCCACAGAGAAAATGACAGGCTTATGTGTCTGAATGTAGTTCTGTCAGTGAATTGATCCTGGAAACATTCTATTAAAAAAAAAGTCTGAAAAAGTATTTTTAAGGACAGGAGAGTAGTTGAATAAGCATGTAAAAGTTAACTGCCATTTCTTAAATGTATCTAGGTTTGGTAGTGTTTCAGTGTCTGTTTTTATTAATGATCAGTTTCAGTTAAGCAGCAGCAGATAGGGATAAAAAATCAGAAGTTAATGAGGGATCAGTTAGGTATTCAAAATGGTGCTAAATGTGGTAACAATAGCTAGACTTTTTTCAGCTAAGATTTAATAAGCTATTTTGTTGAATTTCAGCAGTTAGTATTTTAAAAGTATTTTTAAAAGGTACTTTTAAGAGAGCACTTCCCAGATTAGAGTCAAATCCATAGGAGGTTTTTCTCCCCTTGTTTTCAGTAGATATATTATTAAAATTAAGCTTATCTTTGGAAAAATAAGAATCTGAAGACTACTACAAAGAGAGGTATTCTGTGGTTATGAAATCATTCTGTCAGGCTACAGCTTCTTTTGTTCCCCAACATCAAATAGTTGGTTATTGAATGAGTGTTAAAGAAAGCAAAAAGACCTATTTAACATCACAATATGCAGAGTTTGAAAGATGAAGTTGTCTTTTCCTAGAAAACAAATTATTTCTTAAAGGGTAAGCATGTCCAAAATGCGTTTTAGCAGTGTTCATTACTTACAAAATACATTGTAATAATTTTCTACCTACAAAACTTAAAGAGTCTAATGAATGATAATTACTTCGAAAGGTAAGTTGTGGTATTTTACCAAGTCTGCTTGTAGAACGTGGGCAGGTTTAAGATGTGTTTTAGAGGAGATGTGCATCAAAGTAATTTTTCTAGGTAAGGTAGTGATTATGCATAGTACTATGTTGTAGAATTTAATTTTCTTTTTATCCTTCCCTGCTTTAAATAAAATTTGCAGTTGGTGGGCAGAAGTTATATGTGAGACTTTTTCAACGCAAGCTGAACTGGTTAAAGGTGAACAAAATAGAGTATGGAGAGATAAGTACGGATTTGTCACCAATAATTGAAGAACTGGCTGAAGCCAGATTTCTGCAAACAGGTACGGCCAGCATTAATAGATGTTAAAAATATTACAAATAAAATCTGCAGTTGTGTTGTGTTAGATAGAGCTTAACGCGCTACATGCTTGTCTGGTGCCTTGAGAAGATAATTAAGCAGAATAAAGGTTTTGGGTAGATGAGATGTGTTGTGTTACATTAATAATAAAAGCAATTACTGTAAATTAGGTAATAGGGAGAGCTAAATAAATGTCAGGGCTACGGGTGCGACAACAGGCCTTACTTGCCCTCACCATCCTCATCTCAGACCCTGACCCGCACAGCCTCTGCGCCTTGGTCCAGGAGCTCTACTGAATACCCTTCAGTACTGTCCTGAGCTGTCTTGCAGGCACCCTGGCCCTGGCCTGGCCCGGCCCGGCCCTGGTCCGGCCCGGCCCTGGGTAGCTGGACCTCTGACCAATGCTGCGGGTGTTTGTTTCCAGTCTTGTCTGTGGCCATGTACTGTGGATGGCTCTTGGATGTAAATTGTAGTCTTGTCTCTAGTCTTACGTCCAGCTCACCTCTTAGACTAACCCTGGGTTTTTTTGCTTTTGTTTTGAAGTTGCTAAGGGATTTTGTTCTGATTATTCCATTCCTTCAAACTGGACCCGTGAAGAGAATGAATTTCAGGCTGAATCGGCTAGCATCGATAATACATGTTTGAAGAATCTAAATCATTAGATTGCTACTAGGTTATACTTTGAGCTGTTGCTTGAGTGTATGTGTCTAGCACGTAATGAATATATGTGGACCATTTTACTTTTAGAATCTGAACTGGAAGACCTGTGTGAAGGGTTGGATTTGCTTTCAGCCCCTGAGCTAAAAACATTGGCAAAGATCTTTCACTTGCCAAACCCAAATGGTCAGAAACAGCAACTCGTGGATGATTTTCTGAGGTTGGCAAAACAACGTTCAGTCTTCAGCAGGAGTCAGGCTGGTATTGGGACAGTGATTTTAAAAAGGTAACTCTGTTTATTGTTAAATTTTGCAGATGAATGTAAGTTATGCTTCAAAGGACTCATTCTAGATGCCTTTTGAAGAGAGGAATGCATTTAGTAAATTTATGAATAAAAAAGGGCACCATTAAATTTTGATTCACGGTGGGTCAAACAGAAGGGTAGCTAGGTCATGCTTTTCAGCTGTGGTCATAATTATCTATCTCCAAAGTTACTCAGTTATACAGAGAAACATTTCTGAAATATTTAAAGCAAAATCAGTGCAGAAAAACATGTAGGAAGACATAGGGAAAGTCATTGCCTATTATAGCAACTATCTGATGTTTGTTTGCTGGGTGAGCTCTTTGAGTAGAATTAGAGGGGAGCAATAATCTCTTTTTTTTTTTTTGTGATTGACTTTGTACTTTAGCATAGAGCCTCCTTTTTGGCAGTATTTTTAAAGGGAAAAGATTGTTTGCTTGACAAAGTGTTCTTTCTTTCCTGTGCATTTTTTCACTGCGGCTATCACAGCTGTGTATACCAGATGCCCTTGACTTCCAGGTCTTCTGGGGTCCAGATTCAGGATTAAGGTGTCATTCTGCCTGCCCTAATAGGAGTGATTACAGCATTACCACTCTTGGTGTTTAGGGCTGGATCTGTAGCTAGGACATCCACAAAAAGTCTAGGAATATGAACTAAAGTAATAGCCAGGGTCCCCCCGAAGTCTATCATGTGATTCTCAACAAAATTTCTTGTATTAAAAGGGGCCTAGTAATCATCCCTCCATGAATAATTACTATTATGTTGTCATGGTTTAACCCCAGCCAGCAACTAAGCACCACGCAGCCGCTCGCTCACTTCCCTCCAACCCAGTGGGATGGAGGACAGAATCAGGAAAAACAAGGTAAAACTTGTGGGCTTAGATAAGAATAGATTAATAGAACAGAAAGGAAGAAAATAATAATGATAATAGTAACGATAATAAAATGACAATAATAATAAAAGGATTGGAATATACAGAACAAGTGATGCAGTTGCTCACCACTCACCAACCGATGCCCAGTTAGTTCCCAAGCAGTGATCTTCCCCCCAGCCCAGCTTCCCCCAGATTATGTACTGAACATGACGTCACATGATATGGAATATCCCTTTGGCCAGTTTGGGTCAGCTGTCCTGGCTGCATCCTTTCCCAACTGTTTGTGCCCCTCCAGGCTTCTTGCTGGCTGAGCATGAGAAGCTGAAAAACCCTTGACTTAAGTCTAAACACTACTTAGCAACAATTGAAAACATGAGTGTGTCAGCAACCTTATTCTCATACTAAATCCAAAACATAACATTATACCAGCTACTAGGAAGAAATTTAACTCTATTTCAGCCAAAACCAGGACATATGTGAATCAGTAAGTGATATGTGAAAAGAGAGGCCTAATGCTAGCTTAGTGCTGGGCTGTCAGAGCTTCACAACTGGGACGTTTGCATTTGGTCTTTGTTGTTTTTAAAATACAATAGGAGCTCTAGTGGTTCCCATCCTGTTAAAACCAGTGTTTTACACTGGTGTCATTGTCTCCAGTAGCATTGCACTTCATTTGGTCCGCAGGAGAACACATGGAGTGATCGTAGGCACAGCCATGATTATCTTGTGTTAGAGGATGTTGGGACTTTGTGATAAGTAAGGATGTTTAAATTTATGGAGTTGTGGTTGCTTCCTTATTCTAAGCCAGGTATAGAAAACTTCAGTATGAAAATACTTTGTATCACTTGAGATTTAATGTTTTCTCATTGATACTAGATAGTTGAACTGTATGACAATGCATGATGCATAATTTGTGTAACTATCTCTAACAAACAAAATTGTTTTCTGAATATTGGCTTAAACTATATAAAGGAAGGCTAGAAAAAAATGTGTTCAGGAAAAGGAAAGGAACCTGGGAAAATTAGTTACATTCCAAAAAAGTCCTTGGCGCTGGCTTGCTCCCTACTCCAAGAAAAGAGGCTGATAGTTACTTGCTCGGCCACATCAAGTTTGGGAATGTAATGCTCTTTGCTGTAGGTGACAGCTGAAATACTAGTTACCCTGTGAGATCAGAGAAAATCCTGGTTTAAATCTGGGCTGGCCTGTGGACAAGTGACAGAGATCTTGTTGTGTATGAAAAAGCTGGATGCAGATATGCTAATGGAGAAGGCCTGAAACAAGGGATCTCAAATTGTGGTCTGTAAACGTTGCCCTAGTAGCAAACCATATCTTGTTGCTTGTTGGTACTGCCTGGCATAGGAACAGTAGTGGCTGCACCCAAAGGGCAGTTAGATCCAATTCTATTCTGCTTGAAGTTTGGCCCTTAAACTTTTTATTAGTTAATGCATTTCTTTGGCTTTTCACTAAAGGTTATATGCACTATATAGTTTCTCAAGCTGCTGGTTTCAAGGAAAATCAAATTTACACATTAATTAGCTTGAAAACAAAAGTTTTTTCATACTTCATTCAGTATATTTGAATTTTTATAAGTGATGGTAAAAACCATTTGTTATAATAATTTTATTTGTTCTTCCAGGGTGAAGGACCTGGCTGGAAAATCTGTCAGGGTCTGTAGAGGCCCTCGGGCTGTCTTTTCTCGAATTCTGCTGCTATTCTCACTGTCTGAGTCAATGGAGGATGAAGAAGCTGGTAGTGCTGGTCAAGGCCAGCTCTCTACAGTCCTTATGGTAAACATGGGGCGTATGGTATTCCCCAGGTACACTGTAAATAGGAAAACGCAGGTCTTCCAGGACAGAGAAGATCTTATCAGGTAGGGGGACCTTTGGCAGTTTGGAAATCTGTTTACCTCTAGAAAAGCTTTACTGCAGTACTTGTGTAGGCAAATAAGAATTCATTGTGTAGAACTCCAGATGTAAATAGGTAGAAGTGCACTTTTGCAATGATTTTAATTGCATTTTTGTATCCAGGTAGGACTTGTAATTCACAGTGGCTTGCATTTTGAACCAAAATAGCATATTTGCTTCATGATCATCTGCTGATGAAAGTTTTTTCTTCATTTGTCATGATGATTATTACAATGGACTCTGAACAAAACAAAAAACACGTTCTTTAGTTCATAAGTAATTTTAAAATAATATACCCCGTTAGCATAAACTCTGCTGATCCTAGAAGATTAAGAATGAAGTTGGCTGCATGGTTCAATGTCTTTGGAGACTGGGAGTTTTTAAAAGGTATTGTGTGGAGGAATTGATCTCTTGTAACTAACTATAAATGCTTTTTGAGCCTAATACCATGATTATGTTTTTTTCCCTTAGGTATGCAACTGCTGCTCATCTGTCAAATGATATAGCCACTGCAATGGTAAATGGGAACTGGGAAGAAGCTAATCATCTGTATATGTGTGCTAAAGAAACATGGAACGAACTGAAAAATCACCCCTCTTTGAGGTAGTAAACTGGAAACTAGGCTGGTGTTCATATGAAACTATTAAGTGTATTATTTTACCTGTGGTACTTTTCCTTTTGAGAGAGGCTTATGGACTAGTAACATTATTTAAGCCTGATAAATTTAGAAGATTTAATGTTCTTGAGAGCTTTGAACTTCCTAGTTGGTTGTTTAGCTTTTAAGTGATTATATGAAAAGGCCTTTTTTATGAAACCTTGGGAATGAATTAGTAGGCATGGATGAAGCACTGAAACATTTCTGTTCTATGTGCCAATGCAGGAGAACTACAGCCTTATTCTTCCCTTGTCATAGTTTGGTTTTATGGCTTTTAGACAAGTAGCAATAAGCAGAATTGAAAATTCCCTGTGAACAAAAGAATTTTGCAGACGTTATGGGAAAACATACTGGGTTATTCATCTCTTCAGACTTCCAAGTGGGTGTCATTCAGGAAATGTTACTAAAGATCTGAGAACTGAAGTAATGTGTATTGGTTTTGAAGTGTCCTTCATCAGTTTTTCTTTCAATTACCTTGTTTTCTGGCTTAATGATACACCAAAAGTTAAAGCCTTATGTTTGGCATTGTATGCATTTTCATGGCAGCTGATTTAAAATAATATACATAGAGGGTCATTTTGAGGTCTACTCCTTTTCACACTGAAGAGAGTGGAAAAAGCTGTTTTGATTTCAATAAGACGTTCAAAAGACTTTGTTTTGAAACATAGAGGTGCCTACCCAAAAGATGTTAGTCTTCTTTTATGGCAGGAAATGCCTGTTCTAGCCTTTTTCTTTTGTTCAGCCGTGTTTCTAAAGTTAACCTTATGACTTAAAAGAACAAGTTGGCAGTAACAAAACATGATGTAATAAATAATTAATTTTTTTGCATCTGATATAAAACTTATTAACTAATAATTTCACTGCTGCTGAAACCAAAACATGCTGTGCAAGTGCAGCTTGCCCCTGCTACCCCAGCTAAACTATTTTCTTACTTTCTGGGTTCTTGACTTTGCAGCTGGAATACTCATTTCAGTTAAATTTTTTTATATACAAGGCATTTAATTTTTGTAAATGCTTTAGGTATAAGTATTCTTAGTAAGAGAATTTTAAGAACTTAAATTGCCATCATTAAATTGATCTGAGCTGCTCTTTATCTTTCAGCTATCACAGAGTTTTACCTGAGTATCTGCGACATTTCACAGTTGGCTGGGTGTATACAAGAATCCTTTCTCAAGGTGTTGAAATTTTGCAGAGACTTCACATGTATAAGGTAAAGTGGTGAAGTGAATAGGAATACGTGTTTAATGTAGCATTGTACATCAATTTACATTTCTGATGTGGCTGGAAAATGGTGATAGTGTTTGCCAGGACTTGCTACAGTTCTCTGAACAAGTTTCTTTTAAGGAGGAAGAGCTTTTTTTTCTTGCTGCTTTAGAAATTTTTAAAGTGTTTTGATTTCTGCTTATGCTTTGGAGAATTACCATAGGTAATACACCGTAAGACTGTTGCTGAGACATTGTTGTTTTGTTATTTAGAGATATCTGTATTTCACTTGATTTGGTTATTGCTTTTAAATAAGAAAATCTTGGAAGAAACGTGTTCTACGAAATCCCTTCCTCTTCACCTTAGGAGCTGATGTCCCCAAAGGCCTCTGACTTACGTGTTAAAGCAAACAAGATTATTCTGAAAAAGACTTTGCCTCTGCAAAAAGGCAACAAGTAACTTTCAGGTCTTTTTCATATACAATAAGGAATACAGAAAGAACAAAAATATTGTATTTTTGGCAGCTAACCTTTAAGTTTATATAAAAATATATCTATAAGTTTTTAAGATACACCCATGCACCTGAATACCTTGGATGCTGGAGTAAAAATGGGGTTTGAATTGTGCAGCGACAAAGTTTTATAGTACCCAGTAATTAGAAGGGAAAGTGATAAGCTAATTATATAAGGAAACTTCAGCTTGGTTTTCTAACTCAATTAATAAAGATATAATCTTGTTGCTACAGGAAGCGGTGCAGGAACTGCAGACTCTTCTGTCTCAGGATGTGTATTGTACTGACAGCAGAGGGCGATGGTGGGATCGCCTTGCTCTGAATTTACATCAGCACTTGAAAAACACTAAGAAGGTATCTTCACAACTGCATGCTGTAAAGCTGGAAACACTGCAGTCATTGTCTGAAAACATTTTTAAAAAATACTTCATATGAGAAGAACAGTGGGGTAGGCTCTCCTAAAAATGCAGATATTGGTAGGAATTCCAAGGTCAGGCAACCAGTTTTTCTTAAGAAACTGAATATCAAGTGTACCCTTATCCTTGGTTGGCCTGCTTTTTTCTGTTGCATAGACAAACGCTGTTTGGCATGAAGGATTATATGGAGTTATCAGGCAGCAGCTTCTTTGCTGTTCTGCCTTATAAATTTGCCTAAAGTGTGAGAAGCAGAGAAATTTCTTGCAGTAAACACTTCTGCTTCTGAACCTGAGTCATGATGAGGCAGTATCTGGAATGAAAAAAACAAACATGACTGGAAGGAGTTTTTTATTGTTTTCAAACAAAAAATTAAGAGAATTAAGTCCTTGGCTAACTGTTGCCAGTGGGTAGAAGGTTGTTTTCTGTATCTGGACCAGATTTGGTGTGGGGTTTCTACTGTAAGTGGTCAAACAGTAGGCAACCCCATTTCTAATCTGTTACTTGTACACTGCTCTGGCAGGGTTGTCAGTCTTTAACAACAAATTTAAACTATTTCCATGGTTCTACAGGAGAAACTGTAACTGACCGCCTTTAGACTGGTAAAGAATAACGTCAGCATTTTCAGATAGCATGTATTACAGGCTACGGTCATCCTGGTGTCTTTAATTCTTTTAGGAAGACAGAGGAGGGGAGAAGGGGTTCTGAGGTAATCTTTGCTTTTGCTGAAATTTTGCCCTCTTCCCTTCCAGTAGGACACACACACCAGTAGGGTGTGTTTGTACAAGTAAACCACATTATTTGTGCAGTGGGTAAACTTGCCTTGCCAGTCTGAAGCCTGAATGATGCAGTTCAGGCTTTTAGAAACTGTGTACATGGTGAGCAGTCTTTGAGTTTCCTAAGTGATTAGCTGGCATGTAGCCGAATGAGAAAAATAACCATACAAGAATGGCAAGGATTATTGTAAATCTCTGTAGAACTTTCTGCCACCTCTGGATAGGTTTCTGCAGCAGGATATAAAGTAACCAGAGAAAACTGCAAGCTGCAGTACAGCTTGTACCTTTGAATTCCTAGTGAGCCAGCACCAGCTTTTCACAGACTTTCTTTGCAAGAGTGACAAGGCATAGAAGCCACTAACTAATTTTAGGGCACATTTTAGGTTGTAGTTCCATGAATTTTCTGTGCAAGAAACAGCAGGTGGTAGTTGTATCAGCTACTGGTCTGAGGATTTATAAGTACAGGAGATTATGTCCATTTTTCCTGTCTGTTACAAGAGAAATACTGTCAGTGATTGGAAATGAAGCTCTGTAAGACTGTTTAGGTCACAGTGAAATATGGGCAGACTGAAAATCAACTTTCAATGAAAAAGACAAAGAACACCAATCTAAGTGAACACAACAAAGATACCTGACTAATTCAGCAATGAAAAATACAGATAAAAAAAAGTTTTAAGTCCAGGAACAGTAGCAGTTGTAGAGTTGTTTAAAATAAGCAGAGAATGACTTTTTTTTTCTCCTTGGTGTTGCTTCCTTGCCTCACTAAGGCTATTAAGAATTGGCATTAAAATGCTCTTATTTTGTGTTTCATTTTAATTCTCTAAGTCTGTTACAAGGAAATAATGTCATAGGCTGTCAAACATCTGCAGTTGTCTCTTCTGCATCTTATACTCCCATATCAAGCTTTTTACAGATTTGGAATTAGAAGTTGTACAAAGGAAGAGTTAGTCGCAGTTCCTTATTTATAAATTAGGACAAAGTGCCTTCCTCAGGTGACAGAAAGAGAGTATATCAGAATCATGACTTGAATTAATTTTTGCAGTCCATATTTAACCCTGGATGTTCTTCACTGCAGTAGTACATTGGTCTAAAATTTGTTCTGTATGTACATTCTTGCACAATTGATCTGGTCCTTCTGTTTCCGTGTTACATGCTGTTAAGAAACTGGCTTGAAAATATTAAACTGATTGGCCTTAGAACCAGCTCTTTTTTCTGGTCACTTATGTAGAATTTACACTTCCTTAACGTTATATTGATCAGTGCAAATGGAGAGTAATTTTTTTTTACTGTACTAGTGCAAATTTGAATCCAGAAGTCTACTAGTGCAAAATAGTACTTACTAATTAGAACTTTGGTTACATAACTAAGAAAGGTGGCCCTGTCTTATATGCTGGTTTTTGCATTCATATTTCTGTGCTCCTTAAATCAATTGGTCTTTTGGGTTTAGTAAGAACAGACAGATGTGCATAGGTCTTTCTAAATTATTGCTTGTATCTTGCTGTTTGCTAGGCCATTGACTGCATTAGAAATGGGCTGGCAGACCCATTCGTACGTACTGGGCATCGTCTCTCTCTCTACCAGCGGGCTCTGCGAATCAGAGACTCGCCAAGCTGCAAGCAGTTCAGATACCTGTTTTATGATCTGCCAGTCATAACTGTGGAGGATGTGACGCATGTAAGTAAAGTTGCTGGTTTCTGAGAAATAACAACTCATGAGGTCTTTTTTCTTCTGACGAGAAAAAATAATCTGGGAGACTGCTATGTGCTATGCACCAGCCTCTGACGTACTTGTGCTGCAGGAAAATGAATGCAAATGTCTTTCTAAAACAAAAGCCTCTTGTAAACAAATATTTCTACTTATTTACTAAATGGTCAGCTGAAGTTACTCAGCTGTACACGGATTTAATTTGCACCGCTTTACTGAATATGTGTTATGAATCTGATCAGCAATAAACTCCACTAATTTACGAGCAACAGCAGAACCTTTCTGTCTGAAAAGTCTGATCAACCCAGTGGATTGACCCTGGTGTCTTCAGACCAAGCGTTCTGTGTGTGAGAAAAAGTAATATTAACCTTAGCATGTTGTCAGCACTAGATTAATGGCTCAAAAAATGCAAGGTTTTTTTAGTAACCTTTGGAAGTTACGCACTTTAAATATGCGCTATGCAAAGATGCAGTATGATGCACTTGCATCATATTGGAATGGATTGTTTAACTCATTCATTTCCCTACTGTAGCAGAGATAATTGTATCTGGGCAAAGTCAGAGCAGAGCCTCGCTTTCTCTCTCGGCCTCATCACCGCGTATCTCCCTACAGCCCTTCTTTTTCTCAGTCCAGAATCAGTCTCCTCAGTCATCTGTATTCTTTCTTCCTGGTCCTGCATATAGAAAGACTATGTTCCCATCTGCCCAGCATTTTTGCTAGACTTTTTTTTTTTTCTGAAAAATTTGCCAGTTTATAAAAGCTAAACAAAATTATTTCAAGGGAATGGCAGGTTAAATTTTATTCAGTTGATTTTTGGAAACAAGTCTAGTTCTGATTTTAAGAAAACTGAAAAGGAGGAATATGTGTTTCATGAGAGATTCAAATACCTAAGCTAAAGTTTTTTTTAAATGTGATGCTGGAAAGTAACTAGTTCTTTTAATATGTTCAGGTTACGATCAAAGGAAAGATGTGTCCTCAGACGGGAATGGGAAAATCTGTATTTCTAATGGAGGATATTGGTGATGAAGAAGGAGGTGAAGATTTCAGTGTATCCACAGTCATGTGCTCAGTTGAGGAGCTGGCGTTAACTCATTACAGACAGAATGGTTTTGATCAGGGTAACAGTAATTTATTTTATTTTTTGTTGTACATTAAAATAACTGTGGGAGTAAAGAACCAATTTACTAAGCAGTTTAGTTAATAGACCAGTTGTAGCTCATTTAATTAGACCAGTTTTTAGTCTGATTCTGTTTCCTTCCCAAACAGCTCTAATATGTAATTTCTTTACCAAAATGCTCTAATATGTGTTTTCCACCTGATTTGCTGCCTTCATATACCTAAAGCGGTTTTGAAATGTGTTAGGAAAAAACCCCAATATTTCTTATTTATCTCCGTAGAAAATCACTTTGCCTTTCTTATCAGTGAACAGCTATTTTATTTGTTAGGGGTAAAACACTAGCAATGTCATTTAAGGGAGTGTCATTAAGGAGAGCTAAACTTCCACTGATTTCTGGTACTAGATGAACATGAAAACAGTGTATACCATAGCAAGACACATAGCAACTTCTCTTGAAAAGGCTTAACTTTCAGCTCTTGTTAGTAGTTGTCCATATATTTTTACAACTTAAGAGCTGTGAAAAGCCATGGACAAGTAAGAACATATAGGTCTGTTTTACAGAAAAAAAGCAAAATACAAAACGGTAGGCAGGTTATTTTTTAAGATAAAATGTGTATTTTTATATATTATATGTATTTTAATGTAATTTTATATTACTGATATTTTTCCCAAATACTGTTGCAGGAAAGGTGGCAATATCAGAAAGGGGTAAACGGGAAGGTGACAATATTTGGAATTTGGGAGAATTGTGCTGAAGTCCCCACTCAGTTCCTCACTCCCACCCACTCACTGTCGGTCGTCTTGGCTCAGTGGCTCAGTACAAATTTTGAGCACACAGTGGCCATGTGTGATTTAGTGGTAGGCCTAATGAATCAGAATGCTGCCCAGTCCAGCACTATACACACACATTAACGCATGCATTAGCAAATTGTGGAAATAATAAACTGCATTTACAACTTGATGCTGTAATGTTAGTGTATACCGACTTCAGCTGTGTATAAACCTGACCATAGCATGTTTCTGGTTTGGATCATGATGATTTATTACCTCTTTGTATGAGATGATTGCTGTAGAAATTAACATTTCCATTTTTATTAAATTTTGCCCTTTAGGTATTCATGGGGAAGGCTCAACGTTTATTACACTGTATGGTATTCTAATGTGGGATATCATTTTCATGGATGACATACCTGATGTTTTCAGAAATTCCTATCAGGTAATTTCAGAAGGCTTTCTTTAGTTAATTACTTTACCCATTGCTGTAGAGCGTAACCGTGTTAAAATCTTATTCAGGATTAGATTAACATTTTATTCTGAGGGACTTTCCAGACAGATCTTGGTGTTTGCTTGGTTTTATTATGTTACATTGGGCTTGTTACTAAAGGACTCATTAGTAACTAATTGCTGTGTAAGTCTGGATTGACTGTCAGATAGGGTGGGATTCATCTGGCTGAATGCATGTGTCCTATGTCTGAACTCACTTGGTCAAGGTTTCCTTTATAGTCAGTGGAAGAATACTGCTGTGCCATAGCATTGTTCATCTCATTTGAAGATGATGCATTCCATTGGGAAAAAAAAAAAAAAAAAGTTTATTTCTTTTCAATAGCCTTTAAAGGGAAGTCACTTTTTAAAAAAAACTCATGTTTGTTAACACACCCCACCACCAACATGTTTATGCTTTTGGGATCGTCCTTCCTTTCTGTCAAAGAAACAAACAAGCAAACAACGCTACCGGTCCCCCTCCTCCCCCCCCCCAACAACAACTCCCTGCTATGCCCTAAGATTAATGATTCCAGGTGATCTTGTGGCTTTTAGCTAAATGCTTTACATCCTACAAATTACAGCTAGAAACAGTTTTATTAATTGCAATTAGAAAACTTGATTACTTTTAGTGACATTTGCTAAGAAAACCCTAAAAAGCCATCTCAAAATGTTGTAGAACTAAAAAAGGCCAGATGATTGTCGTCTTTCTTCCACCTTAACCCATTGCTTCTAATTGGAACCCTGGCCCAGAGGTAGACCAGCCTCTTAACTGGATTTATTAGTACTGTAAGAAATTATAGGTTTACATCAGTATGAGATATCTTAGGTAGAAATTTATTATTTTAGAGGTGAAACATGCAGGTTTTCTCTTCCCTCCTTCCCATCCCTCCCTTTATTTTTATTCACCGGTTGAAGTAGAAATCCTTGTGGCTCAGTTGAAAACCACCACTGGTGGTTTTGGAGGTGTCTGTCTCCCCGATTAGTGACTGCTACAAATATCTCTTTTTGATTGGTGGAGAGGGAGATGATACATTCCCTCAAGGCCATCCTTAGATAGTCCTTTAAGTAGAGGATGTAAAAATCTAGAGAATCAAACAGTACAATTATTTTATTAGCCCAATAGGACTGAACTCAAAACTATGAATATATGAGTCACATTCTGTCCCACTAATCTGAAGTTTAACCGGTTTTGTTTATTTTATGTTGACATGGATTATGAGTCTCTATACAGTCATGTCTCAAGATAATATCTTAAGCCATGAGCACTTGCTTATCAGTACGTTCTTGGTCATATCCTTGGAGAGCTACTCGAAAAGAGGCAAATTGCTACAGAGTAATGGCAATTCTTTGAAAAGGCTTTTACTACTTGTCTTGTATTCATCTTGACCAAGTACATTTAGGGTTGAATACTGTTTGCAGAAAGAATTGAGATATGGTTGTTCTTCTTGCTTTGGAGCTGTGAGGTGGGACATGAAGGCACTTGCAGGCTCATAGGACAGGAAGGGGACTGCTGTAGCTCTGAAGGCCATAGAAATACTGCTAAATGGAATTCATACAAATAACTTTTCTTGCAGAGTATCTGCTATTCTTGTAAGATGCCTTAATTGTATGAATGTCACGTGTTAAAAGCAGCTATTCTTTGTTTTGTCAGTGCAAACTACCATTTACTGTAGCTCCTGCCTTTCTAAATACATTTCTTTTCATATAATCTAATATGCAGATTATGCCTACTTACTTAAAAAAAGGGGGGGGGGGAATTGTGTGTTTATAATAATCCCAGTATTTACAACTCATTTGCAAATTTATTTTTCTTTAAACTAGATTTTACTTATTAATGCAGAGCAAAGCTATCATGAGCCTCAGGCATGAACAAGGGTGAGCTGAAAGCTCACACCTGCTTCACTCAGTCATTCCTAGGCTGTATTTTTGTGGGATTAGCTGTGGCAGCAGTTTTTGTGGGATTAGCTGTGGCAGCAGTTTGTGTAAGGCTGAAATTTGCCATTTTCTAAGTGCTCTGCATTTGATTTTGACAAGCTAGAATGGCACTCAGCTACTACTTAATAGCTTTTTTCAGCCATGGTCAAAATTGAGTAATTGCTGCAGTGACTTTATATGTTAAATGTGTTCAGTGCTATGCATAAGGCTTTCTGCTTTTAGGCAGCTTGCATGATACTCCCTAGTTTCATCACTGCTCTGTTCTTTCCACCTCAAACTGCTCACTGTAGCTGAGCAGTCTTGATACCGATTCCAAATCCTGACTAGAATGTTACTCCTTGGAGAGTTACGAGAGCAGATAGCTCTTTGTTGTCTGTTAAAGAAAACCTCTGCTAGAGGTCAAAACCCAAGAGAGTACAGGCTAAGGTGTGGTCAGCATTTGTTGCACTGGCATTCGGTGTTAGAATATATGCAAATCTTTTTCCATTTAATAAAGGTTTCTGTGGTGGACAGGTGCAAGTTAAATTGCCTCAGTGTTTGAGTGAATTTGTAGTTGAGATGATAAGAAAAATATGAAGTAGAGCATTGTCATTCTTGGAATCGCTGCTTTGCTGCCAGCTCCTCAGAACTGCATTTACCTTTTTATACAGACGTCCCCCCTGGATTTATACACTGACAGCTTCTATGACAACAGGCGGGATGTCATTGAGGCCAGACTCCAGCAGCTTCATACAGCTTCCTCAGAGACACTGGCAAACTTGATCGCTGACATCTGGACCACTCAGGAGGGAAAAGCAGCAGCACTAGTTAACTGGGGGCGTTTTATTTCCCTCCAGCAAGTTCAGGTAAGCTAGCTGTTGTCCAGAACGGGCAATCTGTTTGATGAGGCTTGCTGTTAAATCACACATGGCCGTAGTGTGCTCGTAGTTTGTAATGAGGCACTGAGCCATGGCTGACAGCGAGTGGTGGGAGGGAGGACTTGAGTGGGGACTGCAGCACCATTCTCCCTAATCCCAAGTACTGTTACTCTTTTCTGATACGGTCACTTCTCCTGCAACCATAGTTGGGAACACAGCAGGGAAATTGCTGTAGATAACATCTACTTACATTTCTTGTTACATGTGACTAAACAAAAAGCTGAGATGGGGCGAAGAATATTCTTGTGAGAGTTAGGAAATAATGGCTGTACAGGAAATTAAAAGAAAAGAAAAAAAAAAGCCAACTACCAAACCTTCTCTTACAGAGCCTTGTCTCTTGCCTTGGAGGAATGTTTCTGAGCGGTGTTTTTAGGCGACTTTCCAAAGATCTACGCCATTGCAGAGGGGGACTTCCTGACCTGGTTGTGTGGCGTACTCACACTAATCACTTCAAGGTATATTGGGAGATCATGGAAGTACTCTGTGCTCAGCTGATCTTACCCTTAGGTATAAAACCTTCCAGTTGTCAGTCCATACAAACTATTTTCCTGATGTGGTGGAGTTAAACCTGCTGCTCAGCTGCCCAGAAGCTATGGCAAGTAGTAGGTGATTGTTTATCTGCTATTTATTTCATCACATTTAGCTGTAGCTTTAATGAGCACAATGAGAAACAGCAAGAGGTGGCTAGGTATTGTTGTAGACTAGGTCTTCGATTTAAAATTACTCTAAAGCAACTGCTATCAATCAGTCATACACATTCTGTTAGCAAGGAGTGCTAATGTCACCACTTACATGAAAACTTGAATAATATGAGACTACAACAACTAAGTTTGCTACAAAAATTGAGTAAACAGTCATGGTTTGTATCTTATCTTGCATGGCAGTGGAATGGGTATTAGGAGACTATTGGACATAGCTGCTGGAGCAACTTCTTATACATTTATTATAAAACACAGCTAAATAGCAGGAATTAGTTCTCTAGAACCTCTGAATAAGTAAGTTGCTGTCAGTATCAGCTGGAACAGGTGAGATTGCAGGTAATCGATTTTTGAATATGAGGTAGCTTCACTCAGCAGTGGCTCTATCTGTGTTTTGGTGGATATTTACTGTATAAAAGTTCATTCTCTTGACAGTTAAACTTTGGAACATGGATTAATAACTTAGCACCCACTCAGCCATCCATCGTGCTAAATCTATGGTATTTTTGTTGTAAATAACAGCCATAAAAGAGTACTTACATTAGTCTGTGGGAGCTAATGAGCTTTCAGTTCCTTCACAGGCATAGTACTAATCAATCATCCACATTTCTTTGTAGCTGGTGGAAGTGAAAGGTCCCAATGATCGCCTGTCCCACAAGCAGATAATCTGGCTGAGTGAACTGAAGAAGCTGGGCGCTACAGTAGAAGTTTGTCATGTGCAAGCCGTTGGAGGCAAGAGTAAATGCCTCAGTTGACAATGTGAGTAATGGGTGTTTTTAAAGGAACTGGCATGATACACACTACTAGCTGCTGCTTATTAAAAGTAGTTTCTTCTAAAATTCTGGTTTCTTGGAACATTACTGTAGTTACTTTTAGCACAAAACATTCTAAAAATGTTTGAGAAGACTGTTAGTGTGATTTACTGTATGTCACTTTGTGTTCAGACCAAAGCCTTTCTCTTCTATATACAATTCATAACTTATTCTATGAAAGGTAATCTGGAGGGGGGGGGGGTTGCCTAGTAAAGAGAAACAAACAGCTGCAATCACACTAGTACCAACTGAGAACAGTGTCTGCAATAAAAAAATGTGGTGCATCAAGTCCTGATCATTTCCGTGTTGCCTGTGTAGCCTGAGTTCATTCTGTTGTGCAAGTTTCCTTGCAAGGTGCAAGTTTAGCACCTTTCCAGGATTGTCAGGACCAGCGTGGTTCTCTAACTGTCCCCACTTTGTTTTATGTGTTTCAATTCTTCAGTTTAATGTAAAAAAATACAGCTGGTCAATGATGGCCTACAGTAAGGCATAAAACTTTTTTTTAAATGCTGTTTTAATGCGCTGCTACATATGAAAGGATAATTTAACAGCTCCTTATGTTGTGAAGATCTGTATAAAGGAGAAATATTTCTCATAATAGAGAGGAGGTGTTCAGTGCCAACATCGCTGCCCTCAGTTGTGGTGTGTCACTTCTTATGCCCCACATAAATTGATGTGTTTTTCTTATTCAGAAATAAGTCAATTGAAATGGAACCAAAAGGATGAGTTCTCTTTTAAGACATCAAAATCCTGTGGGTTTGTCTCAATTTTAACCCATAGCCAACATCTTTTCTCTGGAGTCTTCTTTCTCCTACTGAGTAAGTTTTCCTGATATCAGAAATTCTGCTTACCGTACAAACAGCAGAGACTGTAACAGAATGTAGTGAGAAATTAAGATCATTTGCATATCTTTTTTATTAATCATCTTTCTACAGCACATTGTCCCTGCTTTTCTTGGAAAAAACAGACACAGCCCCTGCTATTTTTTGTTGTTTTTGTTGTTAGAGGAAGTTAAAGAAAACCACCTGAAGTTTGCTGTGGAAAGGTATGAACTTTTATTTAGTCTAATTTATTTCACATTCACAACTCAGCATCAGGATTTTACAATCTTCCTGGCACTGCTACTTTACTCAATAAATCATTATCAGGCACAAAGGTTTTAGTTTCAGTTGAAATAGTGAGCTCTAAACCATCACAGCAACAGCATTAGAAACCTACTGCCTAGAGCAATTTGAGGTACAGATTTCTGTCTCTTATGTTAGAGGCAAATTTAAGATTTTGTCCTTTGCTTAAATATATGTTAGAAATTTTTTGGTTTTAATGTCTTTCCCTCTGAGAGTAAGCCAAAACCTTTGCCCCACTTGCTACATTTTCATTAAAGATACAAGGCAGTTAATATCAAAGTGGTATTGCAGGCAGGTGCACATTAAACACACGTGCAGGCCTGGGTATACATATACACACAAACACACACTTTTCAATGCATTTCTGGAATGAAAGAAATCTCTTCAATACATAGCAGTAAATGGTGAATAAAGTTGTACTGCCATGATCACTAAGTCTACAATAAACTCTACCTCGCAGTACTTAATGACACCGGAGGTACGCTTTTAACCATATCTACCAGCGTTCCGTATTTCCCCCCCGCATGGTTTACAGTGTAGTACAAAAGTCATGATATAACAGCCAGTAACAGCCAAAATAGTGCACATTTTCTAGAAACAGACAAAAAAAGATGAGCTGCTTGGTAGTTTCTCTACTCTTGCAACACCAAAATGGCATTAACAGTATCTTGTTTTAAATGGTGAACAGAAATTAAAATTTGAAAATGTGTACATATATATATATACATACATACACACATATATATACACACACTTTTATGTCAGTACTCTGTACATGGAAGTCAAAGATACATACTCAAACCCCAAAATTGCTTTTGAAAGTTACAAAAGATGTTCATAGCAGTCCCTACTGACTACTGCTAAGGCAACTGTGCGGAGTGGAGAAAATTTTAAAATTAACACTTAGTACCTGTCTTTCAAAAGTAAATTAAAAAAATTAAGATGTTTAACTTAAGAGGAAGAAACAATATACACAAGCACGCATGCACACACACACAGACACACAGTAGTTGTTCAAATTCCTCAGAAGGCAAGGCCTGTACAACCCTGAGGGTGCAGAACCTTGTCTGTATTTCCAGGGAAAGGTGGATAGCTCCCCTTCCTCCCTGCAGGAGGTGCCCCCATCTCTCCCCCACGCTCATCGCCAACTCAGCCTCTGCTCGCTTAACTCCCCTTTTTGAGCTGTGTAAAATTTCTTTCAAAGTCTGTTTGGCAAATAGATATTTAGACAGCTTTTATTATAAAGGCATATTATTTTTAACCCCCTCCCATGCTATATATATATATATAAAAAATACAAAGACCATCTGCAGCATCTGTACACAACTTAGAACTGAAATGTTAAAATGTCTGAAATCTCCTTATAAAAGACAATCCTGTTTAAATAAGTACCCATTTTTTCCCCCAAAGGGTATGAGCCTAAACATGATTTTTTTTTTTTTTTTTTTTTTTTTAATTCCACCAGCTGCCTGTGTGGAGTAATTTATTTACACGTTTTTTTGTTACCTTTAAACCAAAAGTTACACTTCTAAGGAAAAAAAGAAAAGGACACCATAGTTTTAACTGTAATTTTAAAAAGAAAAAAAAAAATTGGTACCAAAAGACACTAAGCACACAGGTTGAGGTCTTTTATGTCAAGTATCAAGGCAGGGAAAGCAGTAAGCTAATGAAAAAAAAAAAAATCACAAAAGCAGACTAATACAAACATTTGAAATAATGTAAGTCAGATGACTGCTTCAGCAAGCTGTAAATGAACACTAGTTTGTGGACCATTTAACATGCTCAGACTGTCTTGCAGCATAATTAGGCAATTGAGGTGAATACACATTTCTTCCTCGCAAACAGTTGACCAGAACCAATCTGGCATTATGTCATAACATGCATGTGCGTGCCTGCGTGCAGACGCACACATGCACACGCACGCACACACACGCTCGGCTGCTTTGCATAAAAAAGGGGGGTTTGGTTAGTTAAAAAAGGAAGTCTACCCCACACCTCATATTAGCTCACCTTTACAATGAAACTGCCTGCTTATCCCCACCAAACCAAACACAGTGCAAGAAAGCAGCATAGTCAGTACCCCCCAACAGCTTTGTACCTTAGGTAATTTTTAGACCTGGGGAAAACAGGGTCCTGAATGCACTGGACTTCTAGCACAAAGCTTGCACCTATAAGGCCACTCCAGATGTGTAGTCTCCAAAATAAATCCTTGAGCAATCTTAGCCATCCAAAACCCATGTTGCAATTTAGGCTGTGCTGAAGACCAGTTTGGTTTTACAAACAAATGAAAAGCTCCAAATCCCATCCCTCCCTGCCTTTTTTTAAACTGCAATATACTGCATATTATTATCGTACAGCTTTTTCACCCCCCCTCCCCAATAACTGAGAATAGCTTGTAGTCTATCATACAAGGCCTTCGGTGCCTTAACCTCTGAGTCAGCACCTGAATAGAAGCTTGGCATTGGTTCAATAGCATTTGTGTTTTACACAGAAATCGGATAATACAAAATGCAGCCTCACTGTTAAGAGAAGTCAGCCAACAAAAGCCTTAACCTATGAGAATGACACATTACTATTCCTCCACTCTCCCAGTATACTTTCTTGCTTTTCTCCCTATGAAACTTGAGACATTTTCTGGCACAGCATCCAGCGGAGAGGTATCATTTAAAAGCTTTTAGAGTGAAGAGGAGGCTACTGCATTAAGCAGAGGAGGCTGTTGGATTTAATTCCCTCAAGCAGCACTTGTCCATTGCACTGTCCATATGGACATGCATGTATGTAAGAAGGCAGCACCACTAACTGCTCTACTTCCAGCACCTGCTTACAAGTGACAACAGCACTAGCACCCCTCGTGGATTTGGCCACTTGGAGCACGTCCTCCTTTATGGAACCCAGTAGGGCTTAAGTATGAATTCTCCTGAAAGCTACTTCATCCTGCAACAGGATGAGGAGAGGGTTGGCAGGGATCAGGATCCATGCAGGGATACAATGCTGAGTATTTGAGGTGCTTACATTAAAAAGTGAGGCTCTCGTGAGACTTACAAATGAGCTTAACCTTAAAGAAGAAAAACCTGCTGTCTCTTGAGCTGGCCTTCTGTTATTTCCAGAAACGGAGAGGAGGATGCAGGGGATGGAACAATAACTTACCATAACAACCTATTGTAAAAAGTTGGGGGGGAGGAGTGTCAGGTCAGCTGCATTAATCTTGCTACTGTTTCCTCCCAATTAAAGGCACTTCTAAAGCTACTGCAAAACCATATCTACAGTAATGTTTTAAGGTTAACAGTGCATTGTCCTGAAGTTGATTCCTATAGTCTAAAGTCAAGCTCATGACAAAGAGCACAAATCTGACTAATTGTTAATGAATACCTTTTGGGGAGAGAAAGAAAAGGGAACAACCACTCCATGGATACACACTGCATTAACACATATGTAGGATGATCCAAGTCACGGAACGTTGGTATGTATGTATGTATGCATGTAAGTATTCTTCCTGAAGAGGCAATCTGATAAATAGCTTGTTCCCAGATTTCAGCTGTCGGTCTCTGTCCACTGCACTGAACTACTTTGATTTGCCAAGCTGTCTTGGCACAAGAGTCACTTCAGTCACTATCTGGGAAAAAAGACATTTCAAGCAGAAGCCCTGTTAATGACCACACCATGCCTTTCAACTAGCTAATGAAATGCTCCATCGCATATAATAAGCCAAACCACAAAAATACAGAAGAAATTAGGGACCAGAAGCCCTAGCAGATGAGAACTACTGAAGACAAAATTGTGCGATTTGAAGCATGACTTGCTTTGCTTTTAAATATTTGTGCAAAACTTACATAACGTTTGTATATAAAAATTATTACAGCTTTCAATGCCGCATTTAGCAGTGTTAACTTAGAAAAGACAAAATGATATGCTGTGTTCTCCCCAAAGCTTTAAACCACCGCATCATCTTAATCTTCATTTGCAAGTGTCTCAGTGGATAGCCAGATTTTGGCCCCACTTAAAAATTTGCTTAAAGGTGTCCCCAGAATGCTCCGTCTGCATAGGTTCCCTACAGGAGAAAATGGGAATGAGGAGGAGAGAAAGTCTGGGGCCTCAGAGGTGTCATTTAAACCATTTGCTCTGAAGTACATCCTGCTTTGATCCAGTTCTGAGCAGCTGCCTTGCAAAGAAGAGTTGCTTTTGTACTGCCGAAGATTCCGGTTTAACATGTCTACTTCATCTGCCAGCAAAGAAACTTTATGGAAAGCAGTGATGAAGCCACCATGATTAATCTGGGCCTCAGGAACCCAGCGGAAGTAGCACAGTTTCCACAGTTTTATTTGTGTTCCAGAGAGATGGGGCAGAATTACACCGTGCAAATCAACAGGCTTTGCAAACCAGTCTCTGAAGTACTGTTCCATACTGTTACTCTGACTCTCTGTTTGCTGTAAAAAGTCCGGTTTCAGTTTTAGTATCAGAGAGTTTCTTCTTGGAAGGAACTCTTGCTCACTGATGATTCCATTTTTTAATGCTGGGGGGACACCTCGCAATGTGGAGCTGTAGTTTTTCTGCAGAAAATAAATACCGGTAATTTTCCAGTTTTATGCTTATTGGAATAGCAGATTTCCCTGAGCTGCTAGGCTGCATCATCCAGAGAAATGATGTGACCTTTAAACAGTTCTGAGCTTGTGAGTCACTACTGCAGGACTCACAGGGCAAACTGTGGCCACCTGTAGCCTTTAAAAAGAAATATGTAGGGTTTTGAGGCTTTCTAAAGCAATGAATGATTAAATTAATCAGTGTTCACTGAAAAAACTGACAACCCTGGGGGAAAAAAGTGGCATGTCATCACTTTTCCACAGGTGAAGTAAGGCAAATGTTGGCAGTGAGCTCAGCCCTATCAGAAAATGTCCCAGAGCACAAGGCTCAACAATCTGCACCTTTACTTCTACAGAAAATAATTTCTTTAGGCTGGGAAGCAAAGAGAATTAATGCTCCTATTGCTAAACTGAGGATGTAAAACACTATATAACTACATTTTTAAGCATTAACACTTTATGGTTAAGCACAGAAACAATCCATTCACAGACATCACTATAGTTACCTTTGAGCGTTTAAAAGTTTTCACTGCTCCATTTTGTACACATGGCGCGCTCTTCCCAATATACAAAGGGTTGTGAAAGAGCAGGCGGTCCCTGCTTGTAAACTGAAGAGACCAGTCCCAAACACAAGGAAATTTGAGGCCTTTCTCATCACCCAGCTGAATATTTTTGCTTATGGCAAATTCCTGCAAAAGTTAACATTCAGGCATATTAAAATCAAAGAAAATAGGCTTATTCACAAATCTTAATTATAAACCAGTGCATAACTATTGAGCATAGAAGAGCAGGGATATAATTTAGAGGTGGCTGTGGATGAAAGCAACAGAGCAGCAAGACAGTCTGCTGCTGGAGAAAACAGCTGTACCCTGTTTTTCATTTGTGCAATGCAGAGGCAGGACTACTTACTCAGCAAAAATTAATTTTCAATGATATTAAATTGTTTGTTTACTCTTAAATCCCCCAAACTGCTATTTCAAGAATACACTAATGGTCCCTTAATGCTGTACTTCTTTGTAAGGTAGCTACCTAAAACTTTAAAGGGAAAATATTTAAGAAAATAAGTAAGTTTTACTTAGTTACTTTATTAGCCATCAAATGTTTTCTACACACAGTTCTGATAAGCTCCAGTTTTCAAAAACTGATCTAAGTATTCAGTTTTTTAAATACCTTTAAACTTAACAGTCTTTTCCAACTTTTTCAACTATTTAAACAATTACATCAGCAGATTTCAAAGTTTGCCTGAAGTGTGAAATTCTGTTTATTGCCCGTCATTCTACTTTAGCAGTTCCAGATATAAAATCTGTTTCCTAGAGGAGTACAAATAATAATGTACAATAACAATGCTTTTCTAGGAAAAAAAAAAAAAAAGACTGTCTATGCCAACTGTCTACGGAAAGATCACCTGAAAGAACATTCTGATCATATTCATCTGGGGAGCTGAATATTTTGCCCCAAACAGAGTGTGACATTTTGAAAAATACAAAGGAATACCATTTAGTTGAGATGACGTTATTTCCAGAAGGGCATGCTGAAGTCTCTTATTTGAAAAGTATGTGGAACACTTCATACTCACAGTGCTTTCCTTTACTCGCTGATGAGGACAATTGAAAAGGAAAGTGCCAAACAATGAGATACGTGCACTGTCGTACAATATGGTCAAGTACATTTCAGAAAACTCGAAGGCTGCTGGGTATTGTTCTAGCAGCTGCCAAACACAGTCAAGAAACATCAAGAACAAAGGAGACTGGGAAAAGAAACAGAGAATTATTAGCCTTAACATAAGGTTTTCCCAAGTCACACCAATTTCTTTGCAGTTAGTGCTCCATTAGGGTATTCAGCTATACCTCCGGTACATTCCCCAACAGGGTAATCTATTTGGAGTATTCCATTTTGTATGATTTTATGCAACTGTAAAGCCCTGTATTCCTGTTTAGCCACTTTCACAAGCAACTATGTGAACTGGCTTTCTCAGCATTACCTTTCCACAGCCTTCCCTTCTCTGTAAGAAGCCAGTCAATTCTTTCCTGGGTTCTCTTCATACTCATGTAGCTGCAAAAATGCTTTCTGCCATCTTGTATGTCCCTCATTATTTCCAAATTAGTGCTTGTATGAGCCTTCCTTACTAATCGGCCTTATTTTCACAATGTATATACTTCTTCCCTGTTTGGAGTCACTGGAGGGCTTATGATTCAGCCACATTAACTTCTCACTACACTTTCTAGCTCTTTCCACAGTGGCCCATGAATAGCAAAAGTATAAACTATCATTTATGTAAAGTTTTAGAAATACTTTCCTCTTCTCAATTTCACCTGTCTGTATATCCTTTCCTAGGGTCAAAACATCTGCTTTCGCATTATTTCGCCCTTGGTATTTCAGTTTCTTTATCCTACATGCATTTTCCCTGCTTAGTGCTCACTGTCCTCAGTTTATCTGTTGGCTCCACTCTCGGGGGATGCTGCTTTTCTGTTACTCTTGGGCATTGTCCCCAAAAAAGGCTGCTAACCTAGGGTCCTCTATTTTTCCAACTGCAATTACAAGTTGCTCCTTTGCGATGAAAAGGCCAAATAAGATTAGCTGGAAATACTGAAAATCAAGCACTATGCTACCCTCTATTAATCTGTTTGGCAGCTGTGTATCAGTTCATAAAGCTGCAGTGCTTCCCTATCAGCTCAGTACTTTTCAAAGTACTGCACGTTGATATGACTTCGCATTCAAAAAACTAGGGATGAAAACAGATACCCTTGGTAAAACAAACAAAACAAACCACCCCCTCCAAACCACTCCTAAACCCCTTAAGTGTGGGCTGTGCTAGCATTTGTAACACTGGGACCTCTTCATGTATAACACTGAAGCAACATAAAAACCCAGCAACATTTGATTGCACCTGGTGTTTCACTGATTCTCACAAGGCTACAGAAGATAAAGAAAATATATCTCTATCCTGGACAAAGACTCCTTTTTTTCTGACATTAGTTTAATGAGATTTGAAAGTATCAAAAAATATTTTTACTTTTAGATTTCTGTGTGAATAAATATTCAGGCTGATATTAACCAGATACTGTTATCACATACAAATACAATTCATTTTTACCTCTTTGTCAGATCTCTTTAAGTGGTTACACCTATCTAAAAACTGATATCCTGCCATGACCCATTCCTTCTGTATTAAGCTTTGAAATCCAACAATTGTTCGAAAATAGGGATCCAGCATGACTTGAATGAGAGATGCAGCAAGACAGCTCAGGTCCCGTCCCTCTTCCTCTGTGAATAACATACAGAATGTATGAAATATATAAGGTGTATATATATACACGTATACAGAATTAGATCTCAAAAAGCAGCAACTAGGTCTAGTATTTTTCTTTTAATTTCTTTTAAAACATGCTTTTTGCTGCCATAATGGTTCTCATAGTTTAAAAAAAAACCTAGAAGAAAAAAAACACTTTTTTTTTTTTTTTTTTAACTGAGACTCATACAACAGAAAAGGTTCCTGCAGTATCCAGCACTACAATACATTCATCAAGAACAAAATACCCACCCAACACCTCATATTTAAACCAAGATGTGCTAAGAAGGAAGGTGTTCATGGTGCTGGAATTTTTTCAACAGATTTTCCACCCTGAAGCAGTTTTTGGAAGGTCATTATATGGGGAGAGTGGGATATACCAGCTGGACGGGTCTTGTAAAAGTTACAGAAATTACAAAATTTCTGATCTTGATATGAGCAAATATTTTAGAGTCTTTTTTTTTCTGGAATATCTGTTTGCATTTACACAACAGCAGCCACTGTTAGTGAAATACTTTTGTACATAGGAGCTCTGAATAAAACTGACATTGCTTATGCATGGAGTATTAGACCAGTTAACACACTACAAAAGTTCACCCTAATGTTTTGATTCTGTCATATCATTATCAGAATAAAAACCACAAAGACTCAAAATATTCCTTTGATGCTGTGGACTACACTACAGTTCAGAGACATAACAAAATTATTTTCCTTTCTAGTTCCTCAAATACCTAAAATATTTAGAAGCAATGGGGTTTACGTGTAAAGATGATTTTATCTAAATGTTTTTATCTACATTATCATACTAATGCTAAGAATACAGCATGCTATATGATTGGATTACCTTGTAGAACTACAGAAACATGCTTACACTCCATCATATATACAAGCTCAGCAGAATGCTTAAGAAATGATCTAGACAGGAAAACAAAATGATACAACAGTTAATATAACAGGTTTGCACTCTAGAAGAAAAAATATTTGGAATATCTATATTTACCTAACTCATATATTAGAACAGAGAATCCTTCAACAGATTCACTGCTTATTTACACTGGTGAAAGTTTTTCACATCTCATTAGCCATCATTTTATTAATGGTACAAACCTAATGTACTCTAACCAGCGAGTATTTTCCAGTGAGGATAGCCACTTCTCTTCAGTTTCTTCAAAAGGCTCTGCAACAAAGAATGCAGAACAACTTCAAATAACTATTCCTGTTAGCCAGATCTAGTAGAATTTGTTGTATTTCAAGAAAGTAACCACCATGAAAGAAGGACAGTCCAGCATACCATTAACACACAGCTGTTTGAGTTTGACATGTGCAGCCTGGATTTCCTGGATGTTGGGGAGACACTTGTCCAGATCAGATTTGTAAACATCACTTCTTAGAGGATGGCTTCGAGTTATTGCATTACAAATCCTAAATAAAAGAATCAGCCATTTTATTATTAGAGCAGAGAGAAACAGTCTTTCAAGAAACATGCCACAGTCTTTAACTGCAAACAACTAAAACCACATAAAACATGCACCTTATTTAAAAAAAAAATACTCTAGTTTATATTCGGGAGATATATTGCTCCTGCCACAAAGCTATTGACTCAAATATTTTTGGTATCTGTTAGTTAAAAAACAAAATAATGGAAACGCTGGATCATTAAAACAACAAATTTGGGAAATGAAAATCTGAGGCTGACTTACAGTTAAAGAGATCTATTCAATTTTTAATTTTCCACAATCTTTAGTAAGACTTATCTAGGCTAAATAAACAGAACATATATAAAGTTTATAAAGCCAGGAAATCTGACAGGGTTTCAAATAAAACTCAGAGATCCAGCCTAACATACACACAGTGCAAGTGTTTGTACTACTACAAAAAGTCACCTTCCAAATTAAACCAAAGGAAAAAAGCTAGTAAAGCTTTTTTACCAAGCTAGTAAACTACTTATGCAAGGCTCTAAATGCCTTCATCTTTCATCAAGGACAATGAATGACAAATACTTCACAGAAATACCGAGTGCATTGTGGCGCTAAATCTATAGACTGTATTTCCCAACGCCACAAATAAATAATTTTTACTGTGTCTTGCTGAAGCAGGTAAGAAAATCTCCACCAACATAAGGTGTAATATAGTAACATCAATAGAAAAGATTAAGTCTGTTCCTTTTATCAGTAAATCCTCTCATCTAAATGACTTGCTGTCTAAAAAATAAATGTCCCTTAAAATTTGTAAAATTATTCAGTATTTGAAACTGAAGTGGACCTCGAATAGAAATTGTGCCAGAATTATATTCAGAGAACAGTTTCTCAAAAGCTATTGCACTACAACATTATGAAGCAAGTAGCCTCTCAATTACCAATTGCTGCTGTATGTTACACAGTCACTTGCATTATGCTACACATCTGATTAAAGAATAACATAACTAATGATTTACCTTTGATCAATTCTTCTTTGTTGCAATACATCTTTAATGTTGGCCATTCTTACGAGGGCACTCCCATTAGGGTGATTCCAGGACCATAACTAATTTGGGAAAAAAACCACAAAAGAAACAAAATAATGCAATTTAGTGTTGTTCCACAGAATTTTTTTTCTTAATGCTACACACAAAACTATGTTAAGAGACATACGTATCTTTAATATTGTACAACGATCAAGAACAGTAACAGAATAAAGACTACACTTACTGGCATTCGTCTCCCAATAAAAGAGTAGGAGTACAGCTTAAGGTCTTGATCTGCTAAGGAAGATGGAACCACAAAATATTCTGGAAGGCTTGGGAAAAAAATATGATGCAAGAGGTTACTTTTCCCTATGTATTTGACCAGCTTTTCTCTTGCTGCAATGCTGTGTTACCAACTCTGTTAAACTATAATGCACCAGCCCCTAGTAATACAGCAGTGCTAACTGGTTGTCCTGTATGCCTCCATGATCTTATATATCATTGGTACAGCTCAGATGTATTTGTTTAGAAATGTGCATGTTTCAAAGGGAAGTACAAAAGCATGAAAGCAACAGATGCCCCAAAATATAACATTTCCTTTAATGACAACATTTGCAGGATCTTTTAACTGAGGGCCTCTTCAGAGAGTGGCACATCTAAGAAGTGAAGTGCACAGTTAGGTAGGATAGAGGCCTTGGTAGAGGAAACAGGAAAAGACAGCATAATTGCCTTGTTTTCTTCTACTGGTGTTACAAGAGAAACTTACCAAGTAGATATCATATAACCTTCATTGACCGAACAAACTCTCCACTCTGATGCACCTGTCCTTTTGATTTCTCTATCCCAATCAGAGTAAGTTTCAAACAAAGGCGTCTGCTGACCACTGGCACTGCCGATGCCGCCACCACCACCTCCTGGGTCTATTCCATTCACCTTCTTTGCTAGGAAAAGAAAATTCATCAATGCACATTTAAAAACAACAGAGAAAAAAAATAAAACTCTTCACCTTCCTAATTAAAAGAATGAGCCACTAGCATCAGGACTAATGTTACCTATTTTCGTATTACAACAGATCAGTGATCTAATGACAGCTTCACAATACATGACGATGTAAATGGGGTTTTTTCCTGCAATTTCAACAGAGAAGTAACGCAAAATTGGTATGTTGTGCTGCTTGATAGAAAGCAAGACATACTAACAGTCAGGAATGAATGTTATCTTCAGTCACAGGATTTCTCTCTTCAACATGCCAAAGTTTGCAACATTTTAAAAACATGAACCCTTTATAGGCTACCCTTTAATTAGGTACCTTATGAAGAAAGCAAAATAAAAAAAATGGTGTAGTTTCAACAGCTTTATTGACTGCTGTATTAAGAGCAAATAAAATAAACTGAAGGCCAGGTTAATTTTTTTATATATATATATATATATATATATATATATATATATATATCTCCACACAAAAAGGTGGCCTGCCATTTTGTCACTAGGGTCCAAGATTATATAGTCTGTTACTAATACAGAAGGATCTCCTTTGCTGATCATTCTTTAGGTGCCAAGCAGGCAGTCAGCTGCGTCAAAGACGACTACATTTTGTTTCTTGGCACTTGGAAGTAACTTTTTAGAAAGAAGTGAGATAAACTGAGACTCAACCCTATTACCTCTGCCATGAAAGCTCCTAGCTTTAGCAAGAGTCTGTAAAGATGTAAGCGCCTGCCCAAACAAAGCAGAATACAGCTTTATGTCTCTACTGCCATCTCAGTGATTGTGTAGCTTCTACTTCTTCCATCTATCAACTTCACTCTTGCACTAGTACTCAGACTACTTATGTTTTTCAGAAGAAAACTTGACTAAAATCAGAATGAAGTAGCTGTTCAAAGACAGTATACAGAGAAATATGATAATTACAAAAAAAAGTTAGAATTTTACTGATCAATGGCAGGATAGGTAATTATCAAATATAGCCTGGGAAAAAATGATGTACGTATACACCAGAGCAATGCAGGCTCTTTATGTTCCTCAAGAAGCACAAAGACAGTATTTCAGCTTTTACTTTACTGGGACTAGCAAGGATAGAGAGTCATAAAACACAGTGCTGGAATTGTAAGATCAAAGCCAGAGATCTATACTACAAACACCAGGGTTCAAAACAACAAAAAAAACCCCCAACCCAAACCAAAACTATTTCAAACTCTTTTCTCCAGCAACTGCAGCACAGCAGAACAACTATCATTTGCCATTCTGATCTGCTGCTCCAGAGGAACAACATTTTTTACCCACCTTATGTAATTCTTCCACTAGGTATTTTTCCATACAGCAAATGGTATTTTAAGGACAGAGTAAAGGCAACTTTATGACAAACTAACATTTTGTTCACACTCCACTTTAACATTTTATTGTAATTTTACCTGCAAATTAGCTTCCTCCCTAGTACTTTATAATGCTATAAGTACATGGACCTGAATAACTGCCCAAGTTTTATCAGGTAAGAAATTGTATGTGTGATTATGTGTGTAACATAATCACAAGCACACTTATTCCTGTGCACGTGCAGGGCAGTCGTGTAGGCACCTGCATAAAAAACATGCATTTTTGTGCAAATTCGAAGGCCTGAGCTGCTAATTCCACAACATCCAAATTTTGTAACAGGCAGATCTGTGGTTTCTAATGACAGCTGCTGAATAAGTATTTCAGCACCACAGAACTACATCAATGGCACTTTCTCTGTTTGGAGGCTTGTTACACTAGAACTGATGGGTTTCAGCTGTGTATTGGCTGGGGAACACTAAGCAGTGACCGCACAGCATTACACTAGAAATCAAGTTCCAAAGGCATCTTTTTCAGGCTTACCTAACTGACAAGGTTCAGTTGGAGATTGGCCTTGAGCAGAGAGGGTGTGCTCCAACTCAGCAGGGGTGGTGGAGGTTTTGAGTGGTAAGAACTGCCTAGTAAGCCTCTAGGAAAGAAGGTATGGAGTCCCAAGTTGCACAAATCCTCCTGCAATACCACCAGAAGAGAAACTTATTCCCAAAAGAAGGGCAGGTGAACAAGCCTGCCTGATGGGAGATTAGCTAGGTACCTAGAGTACCGATATAGACATACAATAGGAGGATCGAAGCGTGAATTGAGAAATATGAGTATTCATGCTGATGTTAAGTGCTGACATAGGTAGGTTTGTTTTGCTTCAGACAGGGAAGACATATCTTTCAATTTTGGTCGTTAATATCTATCACAATGAACAACTTATAACTGAAAGTAAGAGGTTGGGTGCAGGACAAGCCAATTGTATTACCCCTGGAGAAAGCCTCAAATGCTTTTTGCCACTGCTTCTGGACAGAAGTCTTACTAAAATTAAATACTAAGAAATAGGAAAAAAAAAATCAAAATATTTTCATACTTACCTAGATTATGATATATTTCCCCAACATACTCAAATGCAAAGAGAAGCTGAAGATCCGTTGGCTGAGAATAATGAGCTATTGCAAGGCACACCTAGGAAAGAAACATTTATTACTGTTATTTATAGACATAAAATTTATTGCCCTTAATTATGACAGCATGAAATATGCACAGCAAAAGTCAAAAATCAGTCATCTCATGTTTTATTTCCATATTTTATTTGAGAGAAGTGAATTATGTAGTTAAACATACTCATATTTGCCAAGAGACCATTACTGTAATCGTAGTAGGTGAGTTCATGACTATCTATCAAGAGTGATTACCTGGTAAGAGTGGACTAAGTTTTGGCAAGAAAGGTCAGACTGCAACAGGCATCCCTAAACATGATTCTCTGTATCAACAGAGACAAGCAAGGACTTGGAGATACTATGCTGTGCCTGCCCACCTGCATATAGAAGTAAGGAGAACAGAAAAAGAAAAGAGCACAACACACAGGTAGTAAACACAGTACAGTAAAATCTCATTTGCAATTGGTCTTTTGATTTTATTTTTTTTTTTTAAATAAAGAGTACTTATCAACATAGCAGAAAAACATAAGAATGGCCACACTGAGTCACTCCAAAAGGTCCAACCTACCACTCTGTCCCTGACAGTAAACAGCAATCAATGCTTAGGGAAGAGGGTAAAAATAGAGAACGCATAAAATGAAATTTTACCAGGATGTATTTCAACAGTTCACAGTTCAGGCACTTCCTGAACTAAAATCTGTTATCAGTATTCAACAGCATTTGACAGATGTTTCTTCTAAAAAGCTGTCAGTTGGGTCAAAAGGTTTTTGAAGTGCGACTTCCCTTTACAAAAGCCCTCTTGGTTCTTCCCTAAAGTATCACATCTAACCAAAAGTTTGTATCTGATTAAATTTTTATTATCTTTTCCACTAATTCACCCCATATAGGCAGCAGGCTCACCAGTCTGTACTACCCAAAACTCAACCTTCAAAAATTTCTGCTCTTGGAATGGAAAACAAGAGATTGGTTGCCCTTTGAAGACATCCAGGACCTATGTCAATCCTGCACCTCATTAAATTGTATTCCAAAATTTTGAAGGGCATTGATGAATATAAACCAAATGCAAATTGTCTGGTAGTAAAGAACAGCTTTTCACCCAAGTTATTTCAAAATAAGTAATTCACAGTGGGAGATGCTTTCTTCACGTTAGTCACTTGGTTGGTTTGTCAGCTGAATGGCAGGCCAAAGATTCTCCATTAATCTCCAGTTTCAATAAAAAGTGAGTCTTTAAGGTAGGTCCTTTTGCCAAGGATGGGGGATCTACAGTTAAATATGCCAGTAATCACCCCTTTCTCAGTCCCCAGCTCATCTTGAGAACTGAAACATCAGCCAAACTCTCTGAGGGTAGCAAGATGTCAGCTTCATTAAATTTTGGTCTAGCCCTTATAGGTTCTGTCCCAGATGACTGGATTTCATCCACAAAAGAAACCCACCCATAACTTCTAGATGCCTGCAGGTTTATAGCAAGCTCCAACACTGTCTCTGACAATCTCATGCGTTAATCAGGTTTAACCAGGCTGAGTCACAGCAAGCCCTGCCCTGGGAAGGGAAATTCAGCAGAGATTTAAAATAAGAGAGATGCATCCTCAGAACAGCAGAGGTTAACTTGGGGCACAAGAAAGAGTCTTGCCTAAGTCTTCACGTTCTTTGCAACAGTGTCGGGACCAGCATCACATAAGCAACTGGTTTTCTAATTGTACAATCTGTTCATTTTGGTAAAACCCTAAAATTAAAATTGAGAGTGCAGCACATGGTTTAAGATTAGACACTAGACTTCAAATATAGTCAAGCTTTGCTAGCCTTTGTCACTTTAAACCTAGCTATTCACTAATAAATATAAAAAAATTTTGACAAAACCAGTAATATCTAGAATCAAATTCAGGAAGAAAAAAACCCCAAACTTTGAAGTAGAGATTGGCACTGTTACTCTCTAAATTCCAGGACTTGATTTGGAGTCTCTAGCTTTGCCTTCTTCTATCAGTATTTGCTTCTCTATTTGACTAAAATGTACCCGCCTTACCTCTAAAGAAAATATTTCATGAAAAGGAGGCTATAAAACACTAAACTCTATTCTATATTTTCAGATACAGAAATTCCATGTGACAAAGTTTTTAATTAGGGACAAAGACATAGTATAAGTTCACATTATTAACCACCTAAAATTTTTCCTTTCAATTTTCTTCCTTCCCTTCAACTCTCCACTGACATTTTATATTCAGCAACATGTTGACACAATTTATTCACTGTTTAGCAGTTTTGGATATTATTTTTGAAAAACATTCTGTGCATCCAAGAAATTGTTTTCTGTTAGTGAAGGAAAGTTTTCTTATTGTCATAGACATAAAAGAAAGATTTGCATGACACACAAGCAAAGGAATACTACTACTGGCAGCATTGTGCCACAGGAAAAAAAAACTTGAGAGCTCACTTACACCAGCTTCTGCACGGAGAAAGTTATTGTGCTTTTACTAGCTTGTATGCAACATATGTGGCATTATGGAACCTTCACCATATTTTTATTTACTTTGGCTTTTGATGGGGACATTCCTCACTATTTATAAAACCAGTAATGACTGTAGACTGACTTGAGTTGAAAGTGTTTTTTTCACAAACACTCCCCAACAAAAAAAATTCCTATTGAGTCTTAGAAGAACAGTTCCTTTAACTTTTCTCCCCACACTTTCAGTTCTACAATGAAACTGCAAAAGAAAACAGAGGACAGGACGTTCAGGGTGGGGGGGAAGGATCCCCCCAAAACCCAAGCAGTAAAAGTGGCACCAGGAAATAGTCTACCATAACTTTTCAAATGAACATTTATAAGCTCATTTCCAGGATTTGGTAAAGCTTTTAATAACTACCATGAAGTAGCTGGAAGCCATGCACATTTTATTAAATCTTGTGATTTCGGTGTGCAAGTCAAAGCTGAAAAAGCCAGCTAATCCATAATACCTGGCCTCTTCTACTACTTTTGCCTATCATTCTCAATGAAACAAAATGGAAATCTGTGTACATACACATTTTTACTTCTGTTTTTCTCTGTAATTTTTCACTACAGTAACTGATATTAACAGAGCAACTCCTCATCTTCATTTATGGGAGTGAAGGATAAAAGCCTTTTACTAGAGCTTATCTACTCTCAAGGCTTCAGGATGAACTGCAAGACATTAAAAAATTCCATTGTGCTGCCAAGTAACACAATAAAAATACAGTAAAACCTATTTTTAAAAGCAGCAGCTGAAATCTCTGTCATTTACTTGCCACATTTGAGAAAAAAATATGTGTGCGCTGTGTTAAGAGGGGTAAAATTGTGCCGGGGGAAATTCAGATCTGGTTCCCCCAAAACTATGAGAACGTAGCTGTGCTTTTGAACCCAGCAGCTGAAAAATGCTCCCAGGTGTTCCACAGTATAGACGTAACTTGCAATACCAGGTATTGCACAGGTAAAACAGTCCACCTGTAGATTATAATACAGGTTCAGTACCTCTATTTCTGTTATTAAAAAATGCATATATATATCCTGCTACTGTCTTCATTTTTACATTGTAGACAAATTTCACTCATACATAGACTAAACAAGTATTAGAGAGGTACTGATTTTCAGTTTACTCCTCATTAAATCTATATAGTAGTTTTATTGTCTGAAAGTTTCAAAAGACAAGCACATTCCACAGATCTCAGCAGATTATCACCCTAAGTAGAAAGCTCTTAAATTGGAAGACAAACATGTTTTACAGGAAATGTTCTCATATCAAACTGAAAAATGTTTGGTATTCTTGCCAATTTACAATTGTGTAAAGCTGAAGATATTTGGGCTCAGTCAAATAACAAGAGAATAGGCTGCTTGTTGGAAAGTTCATTTATTAAAAGGAGTGAACACAATGGCTGTAATTATTTCATGGTACAAAGGCCATTTCCCTATGTCAGTGTCCCCTGTCCAACCCCTGAGAAAAATAAATGATACTTTCAGGGCAAGCCCTCCACATCTTCAACAGGAATTTTACCAAAGAAAAGAGCTTCAAAATATTGCTAACGCTCTTAGAAAAAAGAGTTTTGAACAGTCGTATTTAATATGTGCTAAGTTAGCATAGTCCTGCATTTCACCTCCTTCCCCCTAAAGCCAGGCTACCTGTCTTATGAACTCACTGCAAGGATACTATTTTCCCTTGCTACTGCAATTCCTATTCTGAGTAGACACCTGTAGTAGAAAGTTATGCAACCAGGACCAGATCAAGTCCCACAGACAGAATTTGTTAATCATCCTAGGCAGGAAGTCTTCTAGGCAAAATAAGCTTCCAGGTAACAAGACTTTCAGCCCTAACTATTCTGCACGTTCTCCTGGCTGCTAAGCTACGAACTGTCCAACTGAGAACCGCTGGTGGGGGTTTTTTTTCTTTCCAGAAGAATTCCAATACCAGCTATACATAATACTTAATTTGGTTTGAGTACAAGTAATCTACACAAGAGGAAACAGTACAAGGATTTCAGAAGCTGAAATAACTTTTTACATATCAGAATCCTTGTTTGTACAAGAATGTGTCTGAATTCTAAGTACAGGTTGCCTAAGTCTTAAGAAAAATATTAATACACACTGCTATTTTTAAAAATTCCTTTAGATAAGTTTACTTCTAAAACAAAATTTTCTTCACCCCCTTCAATCCCACTCCAAAGACCATAAAGATAATATCCTCTCATGCATTCCCAGTGTCTTGAGGTATTACCAATTTAGTGATCTGTATAAACAATTAGAACAAAGTAATACAGAAGTTGGGGGGGGGGGTGGGGGTGGGGGAAGACATTACAAAGGGTCAGTATAATTTGTCCAAAACTCTCAGTTTCATATTATTCTTCATAACATTTAGGAAAAAATTGTTCCACTCCATCCCAAGCGTTGTGACGTGTGAGAAGGCTAGTTTTTATTCCAGAGGAAACAAGATTTGAGATAAATAATTTTCTTTCTGTTTTGATTAAGCATGTGTTTCTGAAACTGCTCTCATACTCATTTAAAAAAGCTTCCTGAAGGAAAAGAACTGAGGGGGTTCCAGAAGAAAAAGAGATAGAGAAAACTGAGATATATTTAAGAAACAGGAGATTAGAGGGTGTGCGCCATTCTGGTGCACTGCCAAGATTCACATGTGTGGTGAGGCAACACGCTATCATCTAACAGTTGTAAGATCTAAAGCCTCACCTTTTCATACATTTTAATTTCTTAGTCTAACGTCAAGTACTGTAGTGGCTAGAAATTAGCAGGAGTTTTAAGTTTGACTGTTTGTTCCGATTTTTGGAACAAAATCATTCCTTTTCCTTTAAGGAATGTGAAATGCTTCTTCTTTCGCACTAACTTAAGACTTCCCCAACTTGCTTACCCTTGCTTCCCCATCCTCCACTTCCTCCCACACCCATCTGGCTTTCCTTCCTTTGAGGACTCTATAGCTTTATTTTTGAGACAAAGCAGAATTAAACTGCTAAATAGTGATGACTGCAAGTTTCCATTCCCCTCTATTATTCCTTAACTTTTGTCTCCCAAATATCCATTAATAAAAATGAGGAAGAAAATAGTTACTTGACTGATGAATGTTCAGACAGTATTTTATTAGCATGTATTGGCTGCAACTAATGTTGAAGGTATTTTTCTAATAGAACTGATTTTTAAGCTTCTTAATAATTTACCCCAAAATAAACTAATTGACCTTGAAATTAAATGTGTTCTTCCGATTTAGTTCTGCTTAAAGGTAGAGAAAAACACCTCTGAAAGTTCTACCAATATTACCCATGCATCATGTCTATATGTAATCAAGTCAGTCTGATCGTCTGCATCTGAACCCTGACTCCTTTCAAACTTGGATCCTTCTTTTCACACCTAGTACCAAAAAGAGAGTCAAAATACTCTCTATTCTAGTAAGGCAGCTTAATTAGTAAGGGTTATTCTCCCTTATGCCCTGTTCAGCAAATATAGACACTTCCTTAGGAACAGATTACATTCTCTTTGCCAACACCAATTTATATAACCAAATGCTGTTGAGTATTTCCATTACATTCAAGGAACTACACATGAAACAAATTACTTAGCTGTATAAAGTTAGTATCTGTTCTCCTTGTGACTATTCCATATATTTAAAGCTCATTTTAAAATAGTAACTATCAAGTATATTGTTTTTATTTCTTTAACTGTTGCTCTAAACAGAACATTTGCTAGCATCTGGCAGCAAGTTAGACACATTTATACTCCCACAGTTTGAAGTGTATATTTTAGTAGGTAGGCATTTCATTTTGACCTTCCAGTGCTTTATTCGTAGGATGATACTCCTCTGTATTACCAGGATGACATTTAGTTAGAAATCTCCCTGCTCTGATTCGTACAGCTGACTGTATTTATGTAAAGTTTCCTAAAGGAAGCTATTTATGATTTATAAAGCACTAACATGCAGGTCTTGGCTTTACAGAACAGATTGTAATGGTAACTGTAACATCACCTTCCCTTCTGCTTATTTTAAAACAAGTAGAAAAAAACCCTTATTTTAAAAAACTTCAGTCATAAATACTTCAGGACATGATTTTAATTATAGTCTGTACAATTCACTGATTCCAATAGAAATTCTGCATTCTGCAATGTCTCAACAGTAGGCACCATAGAAAGCCTTCATAAAACATGTAAGCACCATTTATGCAGTTCATTTTTTTACTCAGGAGGTCTTCATATCTAGCTCCAAAATGAGCATAAGCAAATTTTTGAGAAAAAAATACAGCTGAGAATTATTTTAATATTTCTCACAGAGATGACTGGACATTAGGCCCCTAGGTCAGAAGAAGCTGGATAGGGTCCAGTGGGCTACCAAGATGACTATGGTCCTGAAATACACCTTCTGAAGGAACTGGGCTCATTTAGCTGTGCAATAACAAGACTGCAGGAAACCACTACCAGGAAGGTACTTACAGACTCAGTCTTGCCAGATGACATAATGGGCAGCAGCCAGAAACTTATCTTGGGACATTCAAACTGGACATCAGGAAAAACATGTAGCACTGGAACAGGTTACCCACAGAGGGAGAAGGCTCTCCATCCTTGGTGGTTTTCAAGATACAACTGGACAAATCCACAGCTAACCTGATTTAATCCTGGCAACTCTGGTGGACTACATGATCTCCACAGGCCCTTCCAATCCAGGACCTCTGACTCCACGGTCAGTTCTCTACTACAACGTTCTCTCAGTCAGAAGACAATGCTAGCACACTCAGCTGAAGAGAAGAGCAGGAATTCCCTCTCATCAGAACTCAGTTATGCTTTAAGTCTCGGTCCTCTCTACAAAAGTTATGCACCCACAATTCTTCCCAAGACAACAGCTACCAATGTTTTCATGCACAAATAACTGGATGTAAACATATATTAAAGAGGCCCTCCAGAACTATAAGGAGGCCTGACCGCCTTCCTTTGTTTTTAAACATCAGGACAACCTTGCTAGTATGTAGTACTTGAAGGGCAGGAACAGAAACCAGATAAAGTCTTTCAAGTGTGTGGTGCTAGCATGCCATTTAAATGCCAGAAAGAACAAAATAACTCCACACAATATGCTGCGTAAGACCATTCTAGTTGTTTTCACCAGCACCCCAAAATAATTTAAGCAAAATCCTGATAGAAGAACCCTGATCTAAGGACCTCATAGCATTAAATAAATGTCTAAAACCATCAGAATACTGTCATTATGGAAACATTAGGCTAACAGAACATTATCTCCCTTCAGTAAAAGTGTGCTTCTGTAATACGCCCACACAAAGCTGCAGTAACCTACTTGATGCATCAAAACTGCAATAGTAGCCACACAGCTGATACTACCATTTGTACAAGTTTTCATCCACTCCTCTAGTGAGCCCATTCTGATATTTGAAAATGGCAACTGTTACATCAGTACTATCTTTATAACAACACATATTCAGATCCTTCCGGACCTCTAGAACTAGCTGTTCTTCCTTTCAAAAGGAATCACATTAGACCGTGTAATTGTAAATGTATAAAGTAAGCACCTTCATAAAAAGGTTTCACTTTTTGCTCTTGCATAAGTAAATGCAGCACAAAAAGTGTTAATGAGATGCTGAGTTTACGCTCTCTTCCTCCCTCCTCCAGGCTAATCACTCTCCTTAGCTGTGACAGCCAATTAGAAACAGTTGCTATAAAGATATTGCAGTAGACAGGCTGCTCCAGGGAGATTTCAGAGAAGCTGTGAAAGGGGAATTGACTGCTGAAAGATTGCCAAATGTGAAAGGTTACAAATGGCAAAGGCAGCAGGCAGGGAGGATTCTAGAAAAGTAGCAAGGAAAGAACACTGCTTCATTACTGGGCTTCTGCCCAGGGATCTCTATGAGAGGGTAAAAGGTGAAGAAGTGATGAACTTGGTTCACCAGTTACCCAGTATGATAACTGCAAACAGACTTATGTCTGGGCAGATGGTTCTTACTGGACTTACAGGGTTAAGCTCAAACTTTATCCTACCGAGAAGGGGAATTCTTAAGCTCTGTGAGCAAACTGGGTAATTCCTTACGAAAGGATTGCTGTGCCACGCCTGGCTACAAAGTGGTGCCATGGAGGTCAGCGGAGCTGTAACTCGACCTATGGCACCGATTCAGAACAAGGAAGCCAGCGAGCTAATGTCATTACATAGAGTAACCATCTCCGATTAGCAGAAACTCACCTAGACCTTACCAGGTTAAATAACATTGTATGATTTTGTTGAGACTTATGACAACAAGTGTTAAAACTGGGGAAGGAATGAAATTTCTAGGAATGTACAGGTGGAAGTAATTCCTCTTGTCAAGAGGTACGCAAGTTTTTTCTAAGAAAATGTTGAGAAAGAACACATAGTTTTATGTAGATTAGACAAACTGGTCATTCCCAAGAGCTCGTTGGAGAACTTGCTGTGTGAAGCAAAGAAGTGTGTATATATAAGATAGTACACTTTACCTATGGGTAACCTAAGCTTATGACTTTCAGAAAATGTATCAGTTTCAAACATTTTCCACAAAAATGTAAACATCTGTTGTACAGCTGCAATGCAGTATTCCAATTCCAGTCTTTAAAAAGATTTGTTTAATAAATCAGTAATGTTTAAAAGTACAACAGATATGACAAGAAATGCAGGTTTATCTTGTATGAAAAGGAACAGTTAATACAACACATCAGATTTTTAATCTAATAATTTTGACTCTCAAAATCTGGATATTCTCCTGCAACAGAATGTGATTAATTTGCAATTCTACCCCCCTACTTCTCTCTCAAAACATAAACAAAATGTTCTTATTAGCACAGCTGTTGCTACATATAATGACTACAAGACAAGATTTCATAAGAAGATATAATACCTTTTTTGCACTTTCAGGACCCGCTTCATCAAAACGAAATCTGACAATACGGAAGTCTTTGCAATAAATTATTAATTCAGTTGGATTAAACTTAAGTTTTTGGTTGGGACCAAGGACCTTCTGCTTCCTCTTGGTGTCATTCACTGTAAAGAAAAGACAAAGTTATTAGACTGTGTTTTGTAAGTATACAACACAAGACTGGCTCAGATAGATACAGTGATGCTGCTACCAGCAGTTTTTCATTTAATAATGTATTTCAACAGTTCCATTGAGGTAGAAAACCTGTAGGTCCTCTTGTTAATCAACCTCCATTCAAACAACTAGCTGAATTACTGTCTCCTGTATGCCCAGATTATTTTTGACCATCAACAACTTCACAAACAAGGAATTAACATGCAGTATTCCCAAGAGCAATTTTTGCTCCCAGACAGTTAATTGTGTACGCTTCAATGCCCTTCTGATGCACAGTAATTGGCATATATGCTAATTTTTTTTTTTTTTTTTCACTTGGACATATACAAAAGCGCTGGAGTTAAGGCTAAGATTAACTCCTTATTTCTTACATAAAACTCCAGAATGTTAGTAAACTGCCAGCTGGTCTAGACCTGCATAGACAGGCTGTGTCTCTTGGCCTATGGAACTCCTTTTCAAACAGAGAAAGTTAAGTTGTAAAAAGTAAGCATCACAGAAGCCACAGAGACTTTACTTGTGGTAACTGGGAAAACTGGGGCACATGGGGCACATTGCTGTTGAGTGATTAATTGACATAGCTGCCTGGTTGCAGGTATCTTCTGGGTTAAACTTAATTACTTCCAGAGAACTCAAGACAAGTGTTTTAGGAAACCTCCAGCTGTTCACCTTCAATGTACCAAGCATCAAGCAACCCCTTCTGCAGTGTGGTGAAAACCTCCCTTAATTCCTGCTGGTAAAAGCTTACGCTTCACTATATTTTGGGTTCTCCTGCATAACAGGAGAACAAAGAATAATCTCCTCAAGTGTGTGGCAGGAAATACTGCCCCTTCCCTCTAAAGAGCTTCAAACCTCAATGGAAAAGCTAAACAGAAAGGGTTCCTAGAGAACTTGTACCATTCTTCTAATGAAACTGCAAACATTCATGCTATTTGACAGTTTGGGGAAACATGCACAAAAGAGTAATCTAGAATCTGTCAGCCCTCAAGTTTCAAAATAAAATCTATCCGTACTCCTCTACCATTTAGGAATAACACGTTTCATGTGAGAGGGGACAAAATTAATAGAACAATTATTCAAGGTTGGCTGGCTTCCCCCCCCTATTTAGCAGAGTTTATTGTATGAGCATTTGTACGTGACGTTAAATAAGACAACTGCAACACCCCATTTATAAACACCTCTCCGTACAGAGCTGTCATTAACAGATTTGCAATACTGCTACTGTTTTGTCACTTCTACCTGGTATTTTTGAAAAGGGGCAAAATACGTGGGCCAGTGCAAAACCATGTAATAGGTCAATAGCACCTTTTCATTTATAAAAAAAGCATTTCTTCATAATGTTCTTCCTCAGATATACATTTATCTTTTCACAGTGATTATAACCAGCTTCCAGAGTGGAAATGGATTACTGAATAACTTTGGGCACTGAAAACTTAAAAGTAATGATTTAAATTACCTAGTCAGAAAACCAAGTATTTAACAGCCCATGCTATAATCAAAGTTGGAAAATTATCATATTAAATTCTTCAATTACATGATGAAAAACATTCTTCTTAACAAACAGGTTAGCCTAAAGTATCTACCAAATAAAAACCTGGTTCTTCAAGATAAGTATTTTGTAAGTTATTTCTTCAGATTAAGATGTCTATTGTCATTTGTGGATTTTCAAGGACCACTAGCTATTAACTTGAAAAGAATTAGACAAGATTGAAAACTCAAGCATTTATGTTGTCAGATATCCCAGCTATGTCTAAGTTGTGTAGAGTGACATGCTTTTTGCATTCTAGTGTATTTAAATGAAAGACATTCAGATGCTTAATATTTAAAAAGCTGCTAACAAAATTTTGTACTGCTGTAACAGGTGTCTATCCTAGAACACCTGTTGATTCAGTATTGTAGTTAAATTTAAAACCAATATAAAGACCCAACTAAATAGGTCTCCCTGCACGGCACCTCAAGTTTTATTCAGCTTTTAAGGCTTTTATCCTAATTTTAAATAAACCAAATTCTTCGAGTCAGGGAAGCTTAATGACATAAAACCTTAAGCATCAACAATTCTGCACAACCTAACAAGCAGTTAACAGTTTTGAACTGAATAAGTTTAAAGCCTGTCATCACACTTAACTGTTTTGGACATACCTGTGACAATCTGCTCAATGCATGTTAGTGGGACATCATGTTCACCAAGGAGGAGATTTTTATAATGGAATTTCTGAAACACATGAACTCATAGCCATTAATTGCAGTTCTGCAGTTCACAACCAGATATACAGCACAACTTTGAAGAAACTATGATAAAAATCAGGCATGCCTAGACTTTTCTGACATGTACCACCCTTGCCTATTCACAGACAATTAGAGGTTGTGGAAACAGCTCTCGTGCTGGTGAATACACACCAGAAAGTTTAGAAACCCCAGTGGAGTATACAGAATAACTCCACCGCCTACACTGAATTTACTAGCCTCAAAAATTGCTGGTAGAAATTCCGTACAATTTGAAGTGTAAAAAAAACCAACTTATTTTTTATATATATATAAAAAATACAAAAAAAAAATCTCCAAACATTACTGTAACCATAGAAAGAAAAAAATTAATTCAGCTTTCAGAAATAAGTTTTTACAACTACTTCATGTCAAAAATTCATTTTTTTTGAAGTAGCTTTGGTAAAACTTACTAACCATTACTGAATTAAGCATCTACCTACTTTCAGAGCTTTACACGTGCCTAGTTAATGGAGTTTCTTTTAAAAGCCCAAAATGAAAGTGAAAACCCTACTGAAAATAACATACAGCTCACAACTTGGATTTCCAAACAGTACTGTATGCTGTGCTGTTCAAAAACCGACCAAGGTTTTGAATGTCATGTGCTCTGGTTTGACAAAGGCTTGGTTTCTTTCTCCCCTTTCCTTGTTGCTCCATCTACAAGGAAAACTCATTTCATGGTTACTGGGTCCTCTGTCAGTAATGCCAATAAAACTTGGATGCAGTAAAGGCTTTGCTGATCTAGTTTGCTTGTCTAGTCAAAGGAACATTTGCAATTACTTTCTTCAAGAAGAACATGTTTTTATATAATTCTTGCTTTGCCTTTTGTAAAGCCACTTCCCAATGAAGCTTCCACAAAAAAGAGGTAAATAGAGTTTGCTGTATTTCCATACTAAACTTGCTCTGTTTTGATATTCTCAGTGAAGGGATGGAATAGCAACACATTCAGAACAGAACAGTAGAACCTCATCATTTAGCCTGCTTTGTTTTAGAAGGCATCATATTTATATCAGACATGAGACAGATTCACTGTATTCTAATTAAATCCATTTTACCTATCCCATTTGTTGTCATGATGTAGCAATTGATAATAACAAACCTGTAGCGGCATTGGGTCATCCGTAATAAAGGAAATCTTGAAGTTAGTGCAAACCAATTTGCCCCACAGGTCATATTGACTTGTATCTGTTGCGATGCATTTTCTTACAAAATTTACTTCATTTACCACAATTTCACCTAAAACAGAAAAACGGCACAGGAAAAAGAAAAGCCTATATAAATCTTGTAGGTACAACAATTCTAAGTCTGTAGTACCAAGAAACCCTTAACTCTTTATGTGTGTCAAGTTATACACCTCTTCTGGGTAAGCCTGGAGATTAACTAAACAGCACTCAGAGGGGAAAAAGAAAACTATGGTTCCAAAATAGACAATATTGTGCAGTAGTTAAAAGAAAAAAAAGAAAAGAAAAAAACTAAAAACCAAAACAAAACACAAAAAAACCCACAAACCACACACCACTTTCCTTATACCCAGAGATCAAAATCTGCAATCCTTCATTATTAAAAATTCATTGGTTTGGACAACACTGTCCTTTAAACAAAGGCATAAATTCATGTACTTCAGCTAGTATTTATTTTAAAAACTGCAATTAGCTGGCTCTTGTTAAGTACGTTAGATAGTTTCATGAACTTCATGAATTCAGAATAATCAGTCCACATCTAGTTTTGCGTTTATAAAACAGGTTTTCATGTGATTTAATAAAAGAAAAACCAGAACACAAACACATTAAACACTCCTCACCATTTCAAAATTTCTACTGTGACCATCTAATGAAGGAGGCCAACCATTTCCTTTTGCAAAACAGAAGATCCAAATGAAGGAAAAAAAAAATAATTATGCCAATTCATCTGGAATAAGCTATGAAATAAAAAAGCATACAGGCAAATGAGACTGAGGACCATTTAAAAAGAGAAAGTAAATTGCTACACACAATGCTACTTTTTAGTTCCACAACAGAGGTTTCTGAAAGCTAAATAGTAATTTCATTCTTACTTCAGGAAATGAACTTGGTCATTTAGTCCCATATATGGCTTTTGCTTCTGTCATCACATCAGCCACCTCCTGCTGCTGCTGTCTACCACAGTGTGGGAGTGGAAGTGGGTTCAGAAAAAGTGTAATTTTATACTAGCTGTAGGTTTTTGTTTAAAAAAGACTAAAGACCAAAGATTACTAAAGCCTAATTTGCTCACAATAGTTTGGGCATATTTAGTCCCAGTTGCCCGAAATGTCATCTTAGAGCATCCTGTGCTTTGCAAGAAAACAGTCAGTTCTTTGGGTGACTATAATGGCAGTAATCAGTTATCTGTATGCCCAATGAGCAAGGATATAACTTTGAATAAATCTGCCTTCTGATGTAGAGAAGGTATTTTCCTCAGGTAGTTATCACTGCACCCAAGTAACCACATGTGGTGGGTTGACCCCGGCTGGGCACCAGGTGCCTACCAAAGCCACTCTATCCCTCCTCAGCTGGACAGGGGAGAGAAAATATAATGAAAGGCTTGTGGGTCAAGATAAGGACAGGGAGAGATCACTCAGCAATTACCATCACAGGCAAAACAGAGTCGACTTTGGGAAAATTAACTTAACTTATTACCAATCCAATCAGAGTAGGGTAATAAGAAATAAAACCAAGTCTTAAAACACCTTCCCCCCAGCCCTCCCTTCTTCACAGGCACAACTTCATTCCCAAATTCTCTACCTCGTCCCCCCTGAGCAGCACAGGGGGACAGGGAATGAGGGTTGCAGTCAGTTCATCAGACATTGTTGCTGCTGCTCCTTCCTCCTCAGGGGGAGGACGCCTCACACTCTTCCCTTGCTCCAGTGTGGGTCCCCTCCACAGGGTGCAGTCCTTCAGGCACAGACCGCTCCAGCGTGGGTCCCCCGCGGGTCCACAGGTCCTGCCAGGAGCCTGCTCCAGCACGGGCTTCCCACGGGGTCACAGTCTCCTTCGGGCATCCACCTGCTCCGGCGTGGGGTCCTCCACGGGCTGCAGGTGGATATCTGCTCCACCAGGGACCTCCCTGGGCTGCAGGGGAACAGCCTGCCTCACCAGGGTCTTCACCACAGGCCGCAGGGGAATCTCTGCTCCTGCGCCTGGAGCATCTCCTCCCCCTCCTTCTTCACTGGCCTTGGTGTCTGCAGGGTTGTTTCTCTTACATGTTCTCAATCCTCTCTCCAGCTGCAGTTTCTGTTGTGCAGCAACTTTTTCCCCTTCTTAAATACGTTATCCCAGAGGCGCTACCACTGCTGCTGATGGGCTTGGCCTTGGCCAGCGGTGGGTCCACCTTGGAGCTGGCTGGTATTGGCTCTGTTGGACATGGGGGAAGCTTCCAGCAGCTTCTCACAGAAGCCACCCCTGTAGCCACCCCCACTACCAAAACCTTGCCTCACAAACCAAATACACCACACATTCAAAGAACTGTCTGTCCTGGTTTCAGCTGGGATAGAATTAATTTTCCTTCTAGTAGCTGATATAGTATTATGTCTTGGATTCAGTCTGAGAAGAATGTTGATAACACACTGATGTTTTCAGCTGTGTCTAAGTAGTGTTTACACCAAGTCAAGGACTTTTCAGCTTCTCATGCCCAGCCAGCAAGAAGGTTGGAAGGGCACAAGAAGATGGGAGGGGACACAGCCAAGGCAGCTGACCCAAAGTGGCCAAAGGAATATTCCATACCATGTGATGTCATGCCCAGTATATAAACTGGGGGGAGATGGCCTGGGGGGGGGAGGTGGATTGCTGCTCCGGAACTAACTGGGCATCGGTCAGCAAGTGGTGAACAATTGTATCGTGCATCACTTGTTTTGTATGTTCCAACTCTTTTATTATTATTATTATTGTCATTTTATTATTGTTGTTATTATAATTTTCCTCCTCTCTGTCCTATTAAACTGCTCTGATCTCAACCCATGAGTTTTACTCTCTCCCCCACCCCACTAGGTGTGGGGGAAGTGAGTGAGCGGCTGCGTGGTGCTTAGTTGCTGGCTGGGGTGAAACCACAACACTGTCTTTAGCTTTCCAAACACTTGAGCAGAAATGCACCTTTTACTTGTCCTGAGACCCAGTCTCTGCACATGCTCCTCACCCTAAGCTATTTAGCTAAGCTGTCCTGCTAGCTCTCTTGCCCTCATTATCATTAGGCATCAGCCTGGAAGTCACCAAGAGCAGCAGCAGAGTCCCTGCTTTTAGTTCAGTTGTGATAAACAGCTACAAAAACTTCTGGGACTAATTCCGTAGCCTTGACCTGGCAGAATTATGTTGAGTATTCTGGGACCGTTTGAAGATGTAAGGGGACAAATTTCACTGACCTGTGGTTATCATATACGTGCATAATCTATGCCAGAAGTGGCAAGAGTTCTGAAAATGCTCTACAGACAGATGTGCTGGAGCTTTAAAGTCTCTTCTCAAACATTACTAAACTGTGGTTAAATAAGCTTTTGAATTCGGGGAAAAAAAACCCTCTGAATCTGACAGCTTCAGTACAAATTGTTAAAGCTCAACCAAGCCCTCAGCAACTGAAAACAATGTCTTATAATGGGATACATGCGAATGACAAGCCCTACTTCTGTTAAAACACTGTAATAAAAGTGTTTCAATACTTCTAGCAGTCTGGCCTGAAACTTCTTAATGCCCAGCATTTTTTCTAATAAGCTGTCTACTTAAATAACTGCAAAAGCCCAAACTGTATATTAAAGCAATTCCTTCTCACAGTTGGTGTTAATCTTCCAACTATTCAACATCGAGCTCTCAGTCACATCCTGCCTGTGAAGCTTCCCCTCTCCACAAAGTCAGTTGTTCTAAACCTAAATAGTTTTTATTCTTCCCCCTCCCAGTACCTCCAGTGTATCACTGCATTTCTAATAAAAAGGTATGGAGAGCCAAATACACCATGAAGTGCAACTTCCATAGGGTTGTTTTTTTTTTTTCCCATATAACATTCTCTTACCTGTTACCAAGTGTAGCATTTTTTAGTATTACACAGGAGACACTCTTGCTAAAAGCACAAATTACTATTACCAAACTATTTCAGTACTTCATGTCTCTGATGCTACAAAACAGTAGAGAAGGAAGAGATCCATGCAAACTTCTTCAATGTGAATCTACCACTGTTTAAAACATGCCTGCTACATCATTCTCTTTACCAAAGTCAGCTCTTTTTACTTCCCTTTGCCATTCCTCCTAATTGCGTGGCTACGATGCAACATGTTAATACTAATCCTATTTTAGTGCAACTTCATTTATTCTAATTTCATTCAACACAAATACTTTCAGGATTTTTTGGCCTAGCTTCTCCTTTGCACTCAAGTTTACAGCCCTAATACGAAACTGTCAGTTTTGAACCCGAGTATTATAATACAGCAAGACAGAGTGCATGCGTACAGATTTCAACCAAAGGGTTTAAACATTGACAATGAAGCATGAGAAAGTTTGCAATGCAAACTTAATAGATGTGGTTTTCAACAGCCTCTAGAAACTGAACTTTTTTTAAAATGCAAGTTTGGAATTTTATATTGACCAGGCTTTTATCCATCATTTGGATGTCTATAATGAGCAATATAAAAAGGTGCAAACCTTCCAAACTTAACTCAAATTTAGGAAAGCAGATAAACAACACAAGTAGTACGTGTTGGTCTTGCACAATGAACCCTTCTTATATTTGTAGTTGAGTAGGTGATTTTTCTATACAAGTGTCAACAACAGAGCTATTCAGAGATATTACACTGCACATTTTTACAATGTAGCTGCTGCTTTTTTCCAGTAAACAGTCACAAGCTGTTCCAGACACGGAACAGCAGTCAACACTTCCATGTGACTCGACCAGTCAAAGAATGATCTCAGGAGACAAGAGGAGTTTGTTTAAACTCTGTCAGGAAACCAGAAGAAAAATTACAGGTTGCTACCCTTCTATAAAAAGCCTACTCATGTTTAATAAAAATATTTCTACACTGAATATACGAATCACAAAAATAACAAGAGACTGAAGGATCTATCTAGCTAATACACCTTTCACTTAACACACAGCCTCAGAAACTATTAAACATCAGAAAAATTCTGCTAAATTTCCCAAAAGCACAAGCAATTTCAATGTTTCATATTTTGGATATTAAGAGAATTCATGGTATATATCTAATCCACCATAACGCATAACCCACTACAATCCAAATAATATTCAGAAAGCAGAGCATGCACACATGGGAACTGGAGACAACAGAGGCAAGACTAAAAATGCTGAATTCGGTGATCAGCAGAATGAGCCATCAATAAGTATCACAGCTGTCGTGCAACAGCACCAATTTTGTCTCCTCAGTCTGCAGTCATAGTGAGTGAGTCTGGTCTAGGCTTCAGGGCAATTTATTTCTGCAAAATTTGAAAACACAATCCCTAATCAGTAACATCCTAAAAGAAAAGATATTCTGCACCATTTTGCCTACTTTTGTCATTTGTGGTGCCATGCCCCACAGGATCAAGTTTAATTTTTTTATTTATCTTATGAAGGTAGTAATTTGTCACTTAGTATCAGGAACTCTGGATCTCATAATGTGCATACATGCAGATCACACAAAATATCTAACAAATTTTCTTAGCTTTTTTGTGTATTTTCTGTCAGTTTTATCACTGTTTGTTATCAATAACAGGGCAATCAGACAATAAGTAAATTTGATAGCTCTGAAAAACAAAGCAGAAACTGCTAGAATTAGCACTGCAATAGAACTTGTAATTGGAAACGTCTATATTTCCTCCAGAGACAAGGGTCTGGATTCTTTATAGCAGTAGGAGATGCATAACTAATCCTCTTTCACCTATATAGCCAGTTCTCATGTTTGCTATTTTAAGATTCTGTATTATCTTAGCTTAAAATTCAAGAAACATGCCAAACAAAGAGACCTCAAGTAATTTCCAGGTTTTCAGTTCCTCACTGAAGCAGCTGCCAAACCCTTCCATCCAAGAGTGTTTCTAGCACAGTTTTGCTGCCTATGAATACAGCAGAACAGCATATCTTAAAACCTTAGCTTTCAGGAATGAAGGTTGATTGAATAGCATCTAGAACCACAACCTTAGTAATGTACGAGGTGAAACAGACTGAGCAGTATTCAACAAGTCTAACAATATTGACCGAATACGAAAATGCTGCACAATGAAAGAAAGTAACTGAGCAGTTTACAAGGTGACATATTTATGCTGTATTGTATATACACACACATTGATACATACAGAGAGACAGAGCGCACACACACATGCATATGTATGTCTGTTAAAATGCTAACATATAGTAATTTCTAGCACATGAAGAACCTGATACTTGCTAGCAGCAATCTGGACTCAGACTTCATAAATGAATAATGCAAATCCTACACACTCAAGAAGTTTGCAGGTACCCTACATATTGCTAAGGAAACTTTTTCAATGCTGTAGTAGAAGCTTAAGAATAGATTTATTAGTATACATTGTCTTTAATGAGCATTGCAGTTCTAAATCAAAATCTGAGCATGTTTAGTGTACATTCAAGGTCTAAAAGACATAAGGACAACAGAGGGTATTAAGTACTTCACACAGTCATGTAATTCCTACCTTAATTCATAAAACCTAGTGCCTGAATACACTTAGGAAACTAAATCCCTCAACTAAATTCCTCATTTATAATGCTGATAGTGATTACACTCAATTAAGACAATAGAAAAACAGCTTGCTTATGTTAAAGATAGTCTAAAAAGTTCACAATAGAAAAGCTAAAGTTAATTCAACTAGCCATTTAACTATTAAAAATGCACATTAATTAGTTCACTTGTATTTAGAAAGATCAAAGTCTAAAACTGCTCCAAAATGTCTGGCAAATAATTAACCTCTGTAAATTTCCAAGCAAGAATTTCCAATAAAAACTTCATTAACAAGTAACTGAAATCTAGAACTTCACCCATTTAGCTGCCTTTTCTTAGCTGTTCTCTTGTAGAGAACACCAAAATTGTATGAGTTTATTAGTATGCGTCAAGCATTTAGATGTAAATGTCTCTAATGCACTTCTGAATGAATGTTCTGTTCAGTGTGCTCAGCCACTTCCAAACTTAAGAAAAAAGTATTTGTAAGCTCATGAAATAATTGCCTTTTATATCTTTTCTGATTTTTATGAGCTCTTACAATGTGTTCAAGGCTTTAAGGTATATGAAGACAAAAAAAAAAAGCTGCACACTATTGTGGATATCACCCATCTTGCCCCACCCCCCCCAACTATTTTCCAATACTTTCACAGTTAGTTAAAAGTTAGACTATGTTTAATTTTCTGGTCATCTGCAGAAAGCAAAAAAACCCAACCCAACAAAGTAAAAGTGTTGTTCCAAAAGGATAGCTCAATACTGTGATTATTGGGGAATGAAAAACAATTCAGATACATTCTACTTGCATTAATTTTTAAATAGGAGAACCTGGGATTTTTGTCAAAAAGCAACTCTAATCGCTGCTTGAAGAGTAGTGTGTTTTAAATGCACAGTACCAAAAGAGCTTGCTTTGCCAAACTGATTAGAAAAATTATTAAATATTATATATAAATATTGTACAATTTCTCTAGTGTGCTAACAAACAGAAAAAGAGCATAGCAAGAGCTTAGCTAAATTTTAGAAATGCTCAGTAAGGAAAAAATTAGTAAAAAAGTAAAGACCTCTTGGTAAAAGTCTTCAAAGAACAACTACTCTTTTCCCATGCACAATAACAAGATTAAAATCAGTATTTGTCCAATAATGGCTAATCTTTGTGAACCTTGCAAAAGAAACTGAACACAGGAGGGATCTGAAAAGATAATCGCTTTTCTGAACTAGGATGGGATGCTCCACAAAAGCTTCCCCCGCGCCCCAGAAACGCAGTGAAGGACACAAGAACATAAAGCAGGCAACCAACAGGAGTTCACGTGGCAAGAAGGGAACATCCATCATGAGCAAAGCTCTCATTACCAACTAGATCCAAACAAAGTATTGCAGCAGATTAAAAAGCTGATCATGCTTACAGAGTTGCTTTAATCTAGCAACTTGTATTACCCCTAAAACAGAAACAGTTCCATATTCAACATTCATTCCCACTTCAACCCTTGTGCTGGCACTGCATGGTTAGTCACATCAGAGAATTGATCCAGTTGAAAATAATTCTAACCATATATTTTTCTTCCTTTTTTGTCAGTCCTGATTTCATCTGAATTAGCTCTCTGATCTGGCTTGTTGTTTGGTTGCACAAAAAAGTGTCAGCACCAAGTAGCTATTAGGAACACACACTTGTGATGAGAAAAATGGAATAATAAATGGCTCCTCTTGGCATCAGTACATATTTTTAGGTGAAATTAAAATAACCCTATCACCACCACCACTCCCTCCCCAAAAAGTTTTAGCAACGATTCGGTCAGAGTTCTGTAACATGAACAGCAGACAAGCCAGTGAGGAGGGAGTGTTTTGTGTTTTGCATATTTTTAGTCTAGCTACATAAACTACAGATTCCCAAAGCCTGACTTTGCCTAAACAATATAATCAGTAACAATTTGAGAGGACTGTGGTTTTCAGCCAGTTATTTTAGAACCATGCCACCAATACAAGTTACAGATGCTGTTCTGAACTTGTAATGTATTATTGGGTCTAGCTTAAATCATTCAGGTTTGGCTTAATAAATAAATCAGTATAGAAACACAGGTTCCTTAGAAATAAGTTCGCTGAAGACTTACTTCACTGGAAGCAAATATAATTGCTAGGAGACAAAAATGCCAGTAATTTGGTCAGCTGACAATTCAGAATCTACACTAACATTTTATCCTCTTTCTGGACTTTAATGACTTGTGGCACTAAATATATGTGGGACAGAGTGGGCAGAAACCAGTTACTTTGGAACCATTTTACAGAATGCACATGCAGAAACATGAAAATATTCAATTTTAAAGCATGTTCGTCCTTCCACCTTTAAAGGATTTCCACACTGCCCTACAGCTAAGCTGTTGCAAATAGGAAACTATTTTTGTAGATATTTACAAATACTTGAAATTTATTACTAGTCAGAAACTTTAAGAAATGCCCTCTATGTATTCCTAACAAAGGCAGCAGAACAAACTGACTCTATCCAGTAAAATCCACTTGTAAGACTGTATCTGGAACTTAAGATTCTACATGCAGACTGCCTTGGTAGTATTTTTATCATGCCAATCCTTAAAAAAAGCAAAGCCAAGAACAAAACAAGCAGTTAACTGAACCAAAAGCATGTGAGTCAAACAAGCAAAAAAGCTATAACAGAAAAGAGTATTTACTATATACTTACTGTAAGTGATGCCTCATTTATTCTAAATATAAGCCAAATTCTTGGCTCATTTTTAAAACTCTTGCAGTAAGAAAGATTAGTTTGCAAAAACCTGCTGTTTCAGGTTTCAGATTTCAGATCTAGAGTTTGAAACTCTCATAATTTATTTAAATAAAAGTTTCAGTAATCTTCTTGGTGTAGACCAAAAAGAAAAAAAAAAAAAAAATCTGCTTTAGAAAAGCTTCAGTGGATTGTATTACTTTCCAAACTGCCATTCTGATTTTCTAATCTGGCCATTGTGAAATGTTGAAAATAATTTCATGCTCTCGTATGACACCAATTCCTGAAAACGAGTTGAAGTTACAAAGCTATTTCAGTTGCTTGTCTAATATCACACCCTAACTTTAAAAACAAACAAACAAACTTGTACAGCAATATTTCCATTTCAAATAAGAAACCTTATGCTGGGAAAAACCCTAACCCTGCGATATGTCGTCTTAATCAGCTGCACAATGAGTAAGAGAGCCTTGGCTAACACACCACAACACTGGAAACGAGAATCAACAACTGAATAGGCTTTGGAAACAATCAGAAACTGACTTCATACAAGTTCTATTCAGTTATTATCAGCACTGATAGGCTATTGCTACCCACCATCAACAGACTAATATCCTTAACAGATCAAGCAGTACCCACTAGAATTATCAACGGTTTGTTCCAGAAATACACATGGCAAAAGGCACTGACAGTAACAGCATTACTACCTGTACCAAGCTATTAAACAATCCCAGTTTCCCCTTTGAGGTGTTAAACCAAAATGATTCCTAATACACAAGAAAAGGCAGACCCGAGAAGTCTCTGGGGTTACACATCAACCTCACTAACTCGGTGCCTATTTTTTACCCTCCCCCCACCCCAGTCACAGTGCTGACATCGTGCACTCACACTGCAACACCATGACCTCTGTTCCCCAGCTCTGGGACACCACAAACCAAATGAAAATGCCAAGGAAGAGGTGCGGGGTTCAAGGCAGTTGGGAGTAAACATACCTGGGGTACTAATGCACAAGCATGCCTCACCAATAAAGCGTACTTTCCTTCTCCTATCGCAAGATGTGTTGCAGCTGCTCTGGAATACATGACTTCATGTACTAAGGATTTGCAGAAAGCAGGAAAAAAAAAAAATTGAAAAAGAGCTGAGAGCTAACTTGCGAGAGAATCGGACACTTCTAAAAAATTAAAACTTTCCATGATGCAGTCTTAAAAACCTCCCACAATTGAATTTCTACCATCAGTTGCCTATCTAAGGGCACATGTGTACAAAAAACCAAACGAAAACCAAAAAGCAGGTGGTAAAGCCAATTAGATTGGCATCATTAGATAAAAGCTGAATATATCCAGTGGCAAAAATCTTGAACACGACCTGTAACTCCACCTCAACTAGAACACAGCACAACTGGAAAGTGTTCAGAGGTAATCAAAAGGATGATTAAAGCTACGGGAAGCTTCCTTCTTATGACCGACTAAGACAACAAGCTAGAGGGAAGCAAAAGAGAGCGGACATAAGACACAAGTCTGAAAATCATGAATCACATGGAATGGGGGAATATGGCCTGATGTTTGCCGTGTCATACAAGAACTAGGATTTATCCAAACTAGATGGTGGTAAGTTCAGAACAAACAAATAAAGGTAATTTGTAACAGCACATAATTAAATTGCTGAACTTCTTACCAGATGAAGCTGTGGGTGATAGCAGTTTACATGGCTATAGAAAGCACTCTGATAAATTCATGTAAGGAAAATCCAGCAAGAGGAATTAAATATGATAGCACTGTCTCTATGATGCTCTGTAACTCCTCACTTGGATCTCCCCATTACATTACTCCAAGAGGAAAGTCCCCGTGCCACGCGTTGAATGAAACACAGAGGGCAGAACAAGCAGCTGGGAGTGCTGCTTGTCCTGTCTGTTCTTCCTACGTGCCTGCTGGTGGCCACCATCAGCATGAGGTGGCATCTGATGGGTGTCCAGCTGTACTTATGACCTGTTCATAAACCCACCACAGGTGTGATTGCACACAAATGACGGCACTGAAGTCCACTTCTACACTCTGACCATGAAACATGGTGCAGACACGAGAGACTAACTGCTCTGCAACAGCAGCTCACCACCAATATTCCTTTAACTTACCTTAACATGAGCAAGTCTTAAAGAAAAAAAAATACTATTCTAATTCAGTTTACTTCTATAATTTTACTGTATAAACTTTTAAAACCGAAGCCAACTAAGCCATTTCTAGCTGTTTTGTAAAAACTTACAGGTAACAACTACTAACTTAATCTATTCGCAAATTAGTATACTGAGCAACACTTTAATTACTGTAAGTGGGTATTAAGATTCAGAGGGAACAATCCTTTTCTCACACTTAATCAGATGTTCCATTAGTTACATAATCTCCTGCAGAACACCCTGTGTGAGCAGTGAGGACCTTTTGGCCTGATCTTGCCTAAACCACGCTGCGGCGCTGCTTACAGTACTGGTTCCTTATCCATCTATTTATTGCACCTCTCTGCACACTGCTTTGCCATTCAAATCATGAAAACACACACTGCATTACATTCCAGTTATGTTGCACAATGTTTTTTGAATGCTTAAGTTGATGTCTCAAAAATGCTACAGACATTGTTGTGGAAAATGGGCTACAACTGATTACCATAACAAAACACACCTTGAAGTTTAACAGCTTTAACTTCATTCTCCCCTAAAGTACACAAGCTAATGTCCTACTAGCCAGGCAAGGCACTTTAATAGACTCACTGGGAGACTACCTGCTATTTCTCTATTTTTCCTCTTTGACATGCTTATAAAACAAGCTATGCAAACAAACAAAGGGAAAAAAAGTGAAACTGTTACACAGGCCAACTCTTCAACTAACTCCGCAAAAACTCCTGATCAGAGAGCTACACTAAGCAGAATAGAACTGCAGAAAGAAAACATTTTTATAACTCCATCTTAAACCTCTACTGTGTTTTGGAATTAAATTATACCAAATTCTATAAAGTTATTTGATTTTCTCTACTGTAGTAGCAGCGTTGCCACTTACAATCAAGGTTTTTACTTGCTTTAAATGACGTTTGTTGCTTTTCCTAATACACCACCCTCCTCGGGGCACACAGTTCCATGAGAATATAGGCTTTTGTTCCAGAAAGCTGAAGAGATGCATCTCCAATCCTCTGGGCACCAGAGGAAACTTTAAAAACAAACTCTACAGGTTAAAATTTGATTCCAGTGCCAATTCAAATTTATTTATTTATGTTTTAAATAAAAACCTCCTCATCTTGTAACCTCACTCACTTTTTCCACGGCTGAAACTCCCTCTTCTAACCTCCACTGCCCAGAAATACAAGTCAGACAGGAGGGTATTTAGCTACTTTACAATTTCAATTTTTAATACGCTACTCCCTCAAAGTGACTATGTTTTAGGAAACAAAAGCTTAATACAACTATTTGCAGTTTTCAAAGATACTAAAACCAGTAACTGCTTGTGCTAATATAAGTTAATTCCAAAAGAACTCCTTGAAAACTCCACCAATTAAAGCAGCATAATAAACATTCAGCCCCTCAGGTTGAATTCTGCTCCTGAGAGCAAAAGCAATTTCACACAACTATTAAGGATAGGATATTAGGAATACCGTACTCAAATTGTACTTGCAAGGGAGTACAAGACAGCCTTAATATAATTAAATGAGTTGGAATTTGGCCAGAAACTAGGGTTATGACAAATCCAAAAGCCAGTCTATCCAACAGTACAACGTGTACTTGTTTATACACTTTTCTACTGCACCATTTGATGACGGAAACAAAAAAAATGTGTTCAGGCTGGTGCTTAACTTTAAACAGGAAGAGTTCCATTTAAGTCATTTAAAATAAATGACTTTACTCCCCACCCCCCACCCTCATACAGACTGATGCTCACAAAAATGAGAAGATTTTGTCTGAGCTACTCTGTGGCTGTACAGAGCAGTGAATTTTATTATGAAACAATTCAAAATAACACCTTAGAATGATACGGACGTGGAAATTTTAATTCTGTGGCAAGTCATACTCTTTCAATCGGTTTCTATATAACCTGGGGCAACTTACTACAAACGTCCCAAAAGCCATCAAATGCTGATTTTTAAAGAAAGTGCAGACAAGGGAAATGATGCAAACGTGGGATAAATGTAAGCCAGTTGAGAAAAACAAATCCAGTCAGCACCATTTTAAGCATACTTTGGAGTTTCACAAATGAAGAACGAACCACACTGCAAGAATTTACTGCACAGAAATTGTTTTCTATAACTGCTCATGCACGTGTCCCACAGTAAAGGCAAGATGTGTAACATTTTAAGAAAAGCAAACTCGTACTGCCTTGCATTTTCTGTGGAATGTCTCAGGGAAGAACACGCAGTCACTTCCTTCTGAGTCAAAGACCTTGGATGAGTATCAACTGCAACATAACCAATAAGATGCCAAGTGGTAAGCAGAAGTTTTTCAAGCATAAAAATATAACTGTATTTCAAACAGCAAGCAGTCTTAGCAATGTATTTTAAGGTATCCATGCCTCAAGCAAAATCTGTATTATTTTGTTTCATGAAGAGTGTCAGTCAGTTGTTATTTACTCTTTTAGTTGAACTTCTTCCACAATATTTCAGCCTCTTAAGCTTAAGGTACCTCACTGGATCGTATCACATATCAATTAGTACTGCTTAATTAACAACAGTCCCATATGAAGCAGTGACAGAAATAATTTTTTAAGAGTAACTTGTTTATTCTATTCATCACTTTGAAAGTTATTGTGGTTTATCAGCTTGGACAACATGATAGCAATAGCTTCCTACATTAGCGTGTGTGTGTGCGCGCACGCGCGTAAATTCCTACTTCTTAACATATAATCTGAATGCTAAGAAAAAAATGCAGTATACAATTGTTTTAAAATCAGAATTACCCTCAGAAATAGCAAGCCAAATTTATTACTGTGATGTACAGTTTGTAATGAAAGTAATCTTGAGAATACAAGATTGTTCCTCTGGTATCTGAAAAAAGCTTTTAGAAATCCTCGTTGATCAAAGTGTCATTTACCAAAGGTTATTTCTTATTTGAAATACAGAAGTCATGAATATCCTACATTTTCATAAATGCAAAATTATGAACAATAATAAAAACACTGCTTTTCTCATCCACACACTGAAAAGGTTATTCTGCATAGGTTTAAAGACACTTACTAATTCCAAAATTATGTAACAGCTGCATATTTAGTAACAGTAAATGAATAAAGATGGCATCAGAAGTTTTCCAGTACAAAAGTCAATCAAACCTACCTACTGGAAATTCTATTAACGTTTTCTTTTAAAATAAAGGAAAACTACCACACATGCTATGGTAGTGGGTTCTGCACCCAGGTAAAGGTCTGACTATCTAATAAAAATATAATTATTAGTAGTCTTCCAAAAGGTGTCATAAATGTTACAAAACTTACAATGGTTTCATTTCAAATACCCGCAATAAAACCAAGACGTTATTCTACATGCACTAAAGCATTACACACGCAAAATTGCTTATGTATTTATTTAGTGTTTCAGGCAGGTTAGAACAATTTTCTAAAGACACAAATTTCATTAGATTTTCCTACTTTGAAGTTATATTCCCTCGAGGGGCACGCTACGATTAAAATATACCAAAATCAAAAATCACAGTAAAATAGGAAAAACTATTTACATTTTACCAATTCTATTATAATAAACAAAAGGCTTAAATATATCCTTGTTGAGGTATCTGTCAAATTCCTGATTTATGCCTACCTGGCAAAAGTACTGGTTCCAGTTTTTTAATCCTTGGTTCTGACGCTATGTGGTCTTCAGCCTGAAACAAAAAAAATGAGAATTTACTTAAGAATCGGAACTTTAGTCAGACACAAGTCTGATCTATTTGGGCAAAGGAGAAAGTTCTTTTAACTTAAAAAGCTGATCTTAAAGAGCTAGGATCCAATCACAGCAACAGTTTTCTGTAAAGATATTAACATTTTTATGTATGTTTAGCTTTGTACTAGAATAATAATATACTGTTTAAAGAACTAATGTTTAACTAATTGTGTAACCTAGGCTATAACAAGTCACAGGACAAACAAAGAACAATTTGGCTTGACATTCCACAAAGGCTCAAGTCCTACAACAAGCTTTACACAGATACGGACACTCAAGTTTGGCGCAAAACTTTCTACCACCTTTTAACGGGCACGACTTTCCAACAGAGGAAAAACTTCCAAAAAACCAAGGCCTAGAACACGTACACGCCTACTTGCATTTTAATTCCAAACCTGAAAAATAAAAACACTTCTATAAAAAGACCAGAACTTTCAGTGAAATAACCTTAATGCCTATGGTTCTTACACTGACAGCGATATTGCCATTTCCCAAGACTAGGAATATCCAGAACTATGCTGCATCGACCTTTCGCTTTTACCAATAGATTGTGAAAAAGCGAAAATGAGTCAACGTGTCAAACGCGTTGCTAGACGGCGTCCCGACTTGTCCAAAATAAATAAATAAAAATCACGTTCTGTCAAGTGCACGCCCAGACCGCACAAAAAAATCCCAGTGGTTCTACTAGATATACTTGAACGCTATATGCCCTACATATAGCGTTCTACCGTATGCACTTGCTTTTCTTATTTATGCCACCAGCCAAGCTTTAAACGTGAAACGATGGCTACAATGAGACTTTAATTATTTGCGTAACAGACAAGCACCAGCTGCTTTCTCCTCCAAGTATTCCACAGCGTGAGAGCGGGTAACGCGGATCCCAGACAGGGAAGCGAGCCCAAACACCTGAAGCATTACCCGTAACTTTCCAAAACAAGCTCACGCTGGCCGGTTTTAATCGGCACAAGACTTCACTTCGATAAAGGCTCCGCTCCCCGGCCGAAGTTTCGGCTTGCCTCCAGCAAATGCTCGCTTTCGCTTTGCGTGCGACCTCACAGACCAAGGGGCTGCGCTCCTCCACGCCGGCACAGCTTTTGTTTCCCTGGGCGACCGCGGGTTTCTGCGGGCTCTTCGGGACCCCCCCCCCCCCCCACCCCAACGCCGAGGGGCAGACGCGCAGGTGCTGGCTTCCCACCCCGCCAGGCCGGCGACCTCCAGGCGAGCGGGGGAGAAGCTCCGGGCAGAGCCGCGGGCGCCCCGCGGGCCCCACTGCGGGCCGGCCCAGCCGCCGTCGCGCCGGGAGGGCAGCCCCGGCGTCGGCACCTCGGCCTGGGCCTGGGCCAGGCCAGGGAGGGGAAGAGCCGGGCTGGTCGCTAACAGAAGCGAAAGGCTGTTACCTGAGGCAGCGGCAGAAGGTAGGACTTGAAGGTGGGTTTGGGCTGCTTGAGAGAAAACATCGTCGCTGCCGGCGGGGAGCCCGGCGGGCGGGGAAGGCGCGGCGGCCCGGCCCGGGCCCAGGAGGCCCCGTCCCGCGGGGGCAGGGTGTCGACGCCCGCCGGCTCAGGCCCGGCGCCCCGCAGCCACTCGGGGCTGCGCGCTCCCACTCACACGGCGGCGGCGGCGGCGGCCCCGGCGGGCGGCGGCGGGGGCGGCCCCAGCGCACCCTCCTTCCCCAAGGGAGGAGTCAGCCGCCTGGGCAGGCCCGGCCTGGGGCTGCCGCAACCCCTCATGGAGACCCCGCGGCTCCCTCCGCCTCCCCGCGAGGGCGGCCGCCTGCCGGCCCAGCGGCTCTCTACCGCCGGCGGCGGGCGGGCGGCGGCGGCGGCGGCCCCGGCGGGCGGCGGGCTGAGGCGGGCTCTGCCGGGGCGGCCATATTGGGGGGAGCGAGGGGAGCGGCCTCCGTACGGCGGCGCGGAGGGCCCAAGCGGCCGCGGTCCGGCCGCCGGGGGCCGGTCGCCCGCGGCGGCAGCCGCCGCGTAATTGACGTTTCGCCCGCTTTTAGCGGACGGTTCCTGTCACGGCGGTTTCAGCCAGCACCGTTACTTCTGGCCGGACTGAGAGTGGGTCTCGGTTCCCGAATCTTACCGATTCCCTGGCGGACCCTCCCCTCACACCCCGTCCCCCGTCGCGGGGGGTGGAGCCCCCCGGGGGCAGGCCGGGACCCCGCGGGTGGGAGCTCTTCCTCAGCGCTGCCTCTGGGCGAGCGGCGAGGAATTGTCTCCTTCCCTCGCCTTCACGAGGAGAGCAATCACAAAGACGGGGCCCTGCGCGGGAGGGGGGGGGGGGGGGGGGGACGACGTTAAAACGAGGACCGAAGCAGAGGATTTCCACAATTTGGCCTCTGAGCCACTTGGAGACTGTGAAACTTCCACATGGGGCCTGCAAAGGCAGGTTTTTATTGCAAGCCGGGGTTGTCTCGGATCAGCAGTAAAAATCCGGCTCCAGCATGAATCAACTACTGCTACCGCGTTCTTCTTACTGTCCCCTTTTATACGAGGTGTAGCATGTTACAGCCGTGGAACGTAGGTGATGGATGGGTGCAGCCTCCAGGCTGCTGCCGCAGTCACCCTCTTGCTGGTCGCTGTAACCGTGCTGACGGCCGGAGGTGGATGCAGGTCTAACATCCGTGCCATTCCCTCTCCTCAAGCTTTCCAGGCACTCGTGGATTGCTCACTTGGGGCTTCTCTAGAACGTGGAAATAACGCAGTTGCCCACCTAAACTGCCAACATCTAACACTCCTATCTCTTTTGGCAAGTAGGAAACCGAGTAACTACTCACATTTGTTTAGTGGCCTTTGGCACCCTTAAAGGTCCATGTTGCAGGTGCTTCTGGGAGCCCTGGCTGCAACGAACTTGGCCTCCGCAGTGGAAATACCTCCTACAAGAAGCAACAGTTTGGATGGAAATGTGGTTTTAATCGAGAGCTCCAGAGTGGGACCGCGCAGGCCCATCAGCTGTGAGACCTAAGGAAGGGGGAGAGTCTGGGTTCTCCTGCTGGTGGTCTGAGCACAAAGGAATTGGGTAAAACCAGCCAGGCTCTTCAGAATTTGAAGCCAGGTCTGATGCATCAGGCAGGGTAAGAAGTGCTGCTGGTTCCTGTGCCTGCTGGTACTCCCACCATGGCTGGTGCACCATAGCGATGGTTCCAGCTATGCGCCAAGCATAGTTCACTGCAACACCCATGGTTTAGGGGCAAAAGTTGAAGGCCAGGACCTGCCAAACTATCTGCTGGTATTTGGGCACTGCGGCCTCACCTTACTAAAAAGCATGCTTTTGGTCAGCATGTTGTCATTTTTCTGTAACAGCTCACGTGCAAGATAACATCAGTAAAGGCCTGCAACAGCATCTTAGTGTTGTAATATCACCGTGACATAAAAATAGTAAAGTACTAAAAGACTCCAGAGAAACGGATGCATTTTTAGACACAAAATGACACATGCAGCACTCAGCATCAGCCGTGGGGTCAAGGTCTTCCCTTACTATCATTAGTAGGAAGCACATTACATTGCATTATAGCCCCTGGGATTTTTTGGTGAAGTCAGAAGGTAGATGTTCAATGAAAGAACAGACTTTAGGGCACAATTTGGATTCCCCAACTTAGACGAGGTGCCCCACTGATGCCGGCAGGGAGGTTGGTTTGAACAACGAGGAGGGAAACAACCCACTGGCACCTGCCTAGGTTGAAGAAACGAGTACGTGTGCATATTTTTAAAGCTATTCAGCAGCCCAGGGGAGAACACCAGCAAGCACCTCCATAACAATACACTACTCTTGGACTTGCAGGTGGAGAAGATAAAAAAAAGCCCATGGTGCAGTCTTTTTAAAACAAGCGCACCTCCTTGCACAAGGGTCCCATCTTATTTGGTGTTGGCAGACAGTTCCCTTCACTTTATCCTGTATTTTCACGTACAAGGTTTTTATTTTATGCTGCAAACATCATTGTCTAAGAGGCATTATTCAGCCTGGTAGGGTCTCAGGCTCAGCCCCTGTCCATGTTAAAGAGCGCCCTGTGCTGCAAAAGTTGCTGGTGGTGTAATGCTGAGTGCCGTGAGAGCAAGCCATAGCTACTCTCCTGCTGGTGACTTACCCCTTTCACAAGCTAAATCCCTTGGATGTTTGATAAGTGAGAAATACTGGGGGACTTGCCCTCATCTTTACTCTTTAAAGGTTTTTGTTCATATTCAGAACATTGTTGAAAGGTAATTAAAATCAGAAAAGAGGGAAGAGAAATCAAGGGGGTGAGGAAGGCAGAAACCGCACAAATCAGCTAGGCTTGAAACTGCATATAACAAATTTGCCAGTGATATTAAAAATGACAATTATTTATATTATATCAGAGTTACAAGAGTGTTTCTGCATCAGCACAGAGCCCTCTGAAGAGTGGCTGCAAATGCAATCTTATTCTTGAGGGAAAGAGCATAGGATAGCACAAATTTCCATTGAGGACTGCACTGACACATTTAAATTGCAGTGCTGTTCTGAAAAGAAACAAACAAAATCAAAACTAAGCTCTCATAAACATAAGATCACAAGATTTGTGAGGATTGTTGTTGCAACTGGTCACAAGTTGCCACTGGAAGAGTTTTATGCGAGTGGGAGGACAAAGCTGATTTGACAGAAGTGAGTATTTTGGAGGAGCAAGTTAATTCTGTCACAGCTTGCAGTGGGATCCAAGCAGGCAGTGCAGACAGGCAGAGCAGGACAGGCAAGTAGGGCAGGGTAGGCAGCCAGGGCAGGGCAGGGCAGGCTAGGCAGGCAGGATAGGTGGTCAGGGGGGTAGGGCAGGCAGGAGAAACAGGGAAATCCTCTGGATCCCTCAACTCCTTTTTGGCAATGTTCTCAACTGCTTGCCCATCTCCAGCCATCCCAGCTTGCCTCATTCACTTTTTTCAAACAGTTCTGCTAAACCAAGAGGTTTCTGGGAATGCCTTTGTTCTATGAGAACAGTCTTGAAAGAATGGTGGGAAGCTAGCTATGCAACAAAGCCAGCTGAACTGAAAGGACTGCAGATGTCTGTTTTTATTCTCATTAATTAAAAAAAAAAATCATTTTTTACTCAGTGCAGTTATTATCCTTGCCTCAACATTAAGTTATTCAGTGATATGTCCTGTGTGCTAGACTGACCAGGACCCTTACACTTGTCCACTGTCATGGCCCTCCCAGAACCAGTGTGGCCTGCTCTCCTGCTGGTATCACACCCCACATGCTGCCTGGCAGTTTCCTGGGGCCTCTTTTTACATAGAGTACAAATTGTTCCAACAGTGAAGATAATTATCTGCTTAGCTACAGCTATGGTGCATAACCTGCTGTATTTACTGCACGTCAGATTAGGTTTCTTCCTAAAAGTTCTAGTACAACCTCACAGGACAGCTTGGTGGTTGGGGAAGCACTTTGGCTTGTGCAATGGATGAGGGCTGGGGTTAAATCAGAACAGACCTTCCTAATGGTCCCTTTTGATCTCTCAACAGATTAGGGAATGGCTTTCATTAGACATGTTCAAGAACAGGTTAGACCACCATCTGCCGCTGATGCTATCAACACTGCTGAACTTGCCTCAGTGTAGATGATCTCTTCCAGGCCTATATTTTCTATGGCAACTTACATGTTTTCATAGCTTTCTGAAGAATGGTTCAATTATTGAACTCCAAGACACAAAACCATATGTGTTGTCCGATTTCACAGCAGAGCGATGTGCCCAGAGCTACAGCAAGTATGTGGCAAGTCTGGAAAATCAGGGATTCACTGATGAAAAATCTGTTCTATTTTTCACTGAAAGCATTACGGTTTATTACTTTACCTGGACACCTCTCTACTTGTGCACTCAATAGTTCACACACGCAAGTTGCCTCAGCCTGCACTCAGAAGTGTGGGACTTTTGCTGGGGACTTGTTAGAAAGCCAGCCCTACAGGTCTGTATTACCTCTTATAGAAGAAAAAAACATGCCTTATATTTATTAAGCAGTTGAAAAAACCCACCTCTTTCCTGAGTGTCCTTGATGAAGATCCAGTAGAATAATATTTAAAATGCGATTATTTACATAAACCAGCATCTTTGATAGTCTTGGCCAAAGTTATACAAAAGACAAAAACTATCCAAAGGTTTTAGTTTCTTGAGGTATGTCAGGAAAAAAAAGCCTCCTTTTCAAGGTACATCTGCAAAGTGGAGGTAGTATTCTCAGTGTGGAGATTTAATGATGTTGAACTTTGCTATGTTACATAACGGTACTTGTTAATCATTATGCATGTATTACTTGCCTAGAGTTATTTGGAGCTATTCATTGGTACAATGTTGCACCTTGGCTTGGGCTATTTTACATAAGTTTTGTGATAGTAACTATCAGATTAACAGTGCTCCTAAACTCGAATCCAATCTTTTCCCATGCCATTTTTGAAGGCTGTTAGTCTGCTCAGATAATAGCTTGCTGAGCACAGCAGTCCAATTAGTGCAAGAAAAGGGAGGTGCTTCCATCTGGATTCTTCCAGGAGGAAGCACCACAGTTTCATAGGGGTTTTAGAGACAAAAGAGGAGCAGGCAGATAAAATCATGCAACTCTTTTTCATTAACACCAAGCAAAAGGTGGATACAGGCACTTAAATATTTTGGTTGAACAACTGCAAAGAATAATTTAAAGCCTATTATCAAGACATACCTTACATCCATTGTAAAGATACAGGGCATCAACCGCAAAGCACCAAGCACCACTTTGCCATATCAAATTTTGTTTCTGCAGATAAGGCTAAAAGTTGAAACAAGCAAAAGAAGATTGCAGTTTTAAGGAAGTCTCTAGTTCTTGTCTCACTTCTCCCAAGGCTCGTGGTTTATCAGCCTGCAATCTGAACTACTGCTGTGTACTGTTTTTTGACTACCCCAACTCCCCTGGACCCTGGCACCGCTTGAAATGGGCATTAAATGGCCATATCAACAAGGTCCTTACATCTGTTTTGCCCTTCTGTCTGATGCTGGATCCCAATGGGGGATCAAAATCCACAATTAGGCTGAAACATTCGGCTCAAGTGACCACTGCAACCAGTAGAGTATTTATCTGCAGTGGCTGTAGTGAGAGGAAAACACCTCTAGAGCTAATGTGGCCTTGTAGACCAGTAAACAGAGTAGTCACTGCTAGTAACAGACCACAGGCTTTATGCTGACTTTGTAAGGCCTCAGGAGTCAGGCTTGTCAGGATTGCTTTGTCTGAACTTGCCTTAACCTGCCTCGAGCTGTCCCTTTGTTTGTTTAGCTGTGAAATCACTTTTTCTTATGACTAGGAAATTCAGGTGCAACTGCAAGAGTTGAAAGCAAATGAAGAAAAACAAGATGTAAAGTTGGTAGCAAACAAAAATGCCCCTAAGCAAGCAAAAAATAAGGAAAAAGGAACCAACAGCATCAGCATCACGCTCATCCTAGCAAAGGACCTGGGATGCTGACAGCTGGCCATATTTCCTCACTACCCCCATTGCAGCCACTGACCCTTAGACCCAGAGGATCCGTGCAAGTGTGAGCATAACATCAAAAAAAAGGGGTAGGTAGTAGGAAGTGTGCATATATCAATTCTACCTTACTGGGGTTTTTTCCTGTAGTAGTATAGTAGTATTCTTTTCTCTCCTCTCCTCTTGTCTCTCCTCTCTTGTAATTAGATCTAGACTAATAATAATTAATATATTGGACTGTTAAAATTTGTTACACTAACAATAAATTCCTGACTTTACATACAAGGTGTGTCTCCTTTTTGCTCGTAACAAGCTTTTGAGTGTAATACTAGTTCAACTAGAAGTGACCAGTCAGACAGGACAGTGGTGCAGAAGTGGTATGCTGGCAATGGCACTACTAGGTGGGACCCCAGCAACGTGTCCAAGTGCTGCTGTCACTCTGAAAACTCACCTCCTCCATGGCAAGCGCTCAGCAGCAACCTGGCTTTGTGTCAGTGGGTTTACTACCCAGAACATCTGTAACAGGGCACAATCCTGTGGATCTTGCAGATGAAAAGATCCTGTTGACGTCTTTGGTCATGCACCCTCCTTATCTTCCCATTTTCTGGCAAGGCCTTACAGATACTTATATTCTTTTAATTTTTATTTGGAAGGACAGATATACATTTTGCCAAAGATGATAGTCAAGCCCAGAACCTAGGAAAGCATCCAGAGAAGCAGTATGGAGAAACCATAGTTGGAAGGTTTCAATGGCTACTTTAGTTCATTACTAAATAATATAGAAAATGGACTTTCTTGGTTCTCAGGTATCGAAATCTGGCATCTAAAATGGAAAGACTGACTCTGCAGTAGGAGAAGTTTGCAAGAGCAAAGTCAAGCTAGTCCCAGAATGATGCAGTGTAAAAACAGGTAATTTGTGGAATCAGGTGGTATCATTAAGAACCTCCCTATGTGAATATTACAGTTAGCCACTGTGTTTAAAACATTTGCCTTGAGGGGGAGGGAAATGTCTGTATTGCAAGATACTGTAAGGTGAACAAACTTAACCTCAGTGTAATATGTCTGTGTAGACATAGCCTTAGAGTACATACTCTTTAGACTTGACCTGGTTCAGTATAGGTCAAGCACATAATAAAAAATGCTAAATGGAATTCACAGCGATGCTGCTGTGGAGTCAGCACATAAGCAATATTAAACATGCCTCTTCAGAACTGCAAATTCTGTGCTTGCATCCTTTCAGCCAGTATTCAAGAAAGCATGTAGGCAGACATGCAAATGTGTTGATCTTTGTTCTGTTTAGTGTGCTCCAAATCTACTATCAGTCTTCTATGCACATACAGAGCCATATTTAAATCTTATTAAAATGGCTAAAATAACTCTGCCAAAGCCAGTGTAGTTACTTCACATTTAATGGCAGAGAGGTTATGATTTCAGTTCATGCTATGCAAGAGCACAGAAAATATCCAAGCCTTATAAAGTCATCACTGTATACAGAACTTTATGGAAAATTACTGGCAAATGTTGAAAAAGAAACTTTGCTTAGAAAATATTCGGCCCATGCACTGCATAAGAAGAAACAGGTAAGTGAAGTGCTTTGATATCATTATAGTGACAAATTTGTTATACTGAATTAATTTCACATCTTTTTCATGTGTTTCTTTATAGATATTTTTACACAAAGGAAGTAAATAAATACAAAGATAAAATGCTTTTGTTTGAAATCTACACGCTATCTGATAAATTTGTAATGTAAATGCTAAGAAAATAACTGGTCAAACAGAGCATGATTTAACACACATTTTATAAAGACAATGTAACAAGAGGTATGCAACACACTGTATTTTCTTCCACAATGCATACTGCTTGTTTAGCAAAGTGCTGAAAAGCTGCATCCCTTTGTGTTTGTTAATGAATCACTTTCTGGTGAGTGTGCAGGCAAACAATAAAAAGGCATTGGCAAATTGGAGGCTATTTTAACCACACATACAAAATGGCTATATAGTTGCATACAATGGTAACACAGAAGTAAACATGGAAGTGAAAAAAATTTAAATGTCATTCTGTTTTTACAAAACGTCAAGTTCCCTAAAGTTGAATAAAAGAGAAGCCCGCATGAAAAGCAAAATGTCAACACTGTTCTGACAACAGTGAAACCAGTAAACCTGCTAACAAGACCAAGCTAGCAAAAATCCATAGTAAATCATGACTGAACTTTCAGAAATGTCTATGCAGTTACCATGATCATTCAGTGTGGTAACAGTACTTCAAGGTGTAAGTATGGATGGAGTATGAAAACATAATACAAACAATAAAAAGCTGATGCCATCAATGCATTTGTAGAGTGTTGCGTCAATCTCTGCATTTCAAAATCCTGTAAGCAGCATTATCAGGGGGGATACTGAGACCTACAAACTGTGGAGCTGGTGGTGGAAGAAAAAAAAAGAAATTCTGTCGTTTCAAAATAGTATATGAATAAGTCCTGATGGTTAATGAATTAAACATAAACTTTTGACCAATATTCTGTGAACAAGTAACATGCCTTTAACTCGTTTTCTTTCTTGTCTGTTCACTGGTATGCATCCCCTGCAAAGAGAGGTGCTGAGTATTTGGGAAAACAAAATTCCTAAAAGGTAACAGAGAAGAATGAGGCAAATAACATCACACTGTTATGAAGAAAACTATCAAAACCTAGTACTTAGAATGCTGCTGTTGAGACAAGTGTGCTGGGAAACTGTAGCTATAGATGTGGCTTTCCAGTCTTAGTTGTTAAGGGATAGAAAACACTTTCACTGTAGAGACCTTCTTTCCTTTTCACATTTGTTTTTGAAATTTACTCAAGAAAATGTATGAAATTTCTATTCTCACCTGGAAAAATTATTTTTTGTTTAGACTGACTCCTAGAAACTGTTCCTTGTTCCTCATGTCTCATCATAATGAAATTGCAAAATGAAAGATGAATTTGTCACAGTAGATTTGCTTCAAACACAGATTGGCTACATTCTGATCTTGCCTGATCAGAACACCTTTCCTGTTTTGATTTGGTTTGGTTTTCCTCTGCAGGCATTTTAAAAAAAGCCAGATTCTTACTCTACATGGACTTCTGTTGTAATCCCCATTTATACAAAACACTAATGCAGATCTTGGACTCATATTATTAAAAACTCTATATACTTCATATACTTAAAATCTCCCTAAACAGTTTGAAACAATGATCACTGTTTTTCAACAGTTTAAGGCTGTCAGCATGCTTTGGGGTGGGGACAGATATGATCCTGAAAGCAAGATTATGTCACTAAAGCTCAAGGACAGGTCAAGAATATGTCTACACATGGCTTTCCAAGTCAGGTTTCTCCAAACACAACTGTATTTTGCCACTCAGACCTATTTTAGTGGATGTTAACTGCTATGTTGTGCCTTTCTGAAAGAGGAGCTAAGCAGCATGCATGAAATCGGAAGTGAAAGAGGGGACTGCATAATTTTTCCTTGCCTCCAACAATTTTGGTTTGATCTGAAAAACACAATGGCCACAAAGAAACCAGCTGCATAGGTAAGGACAAAAACTAAGGCTGGTTAAAAATTTGTTCAGTTTAAGAAGTCTTCTGATAAAAAGAAGAAAAAACATTTTCTAAATTATTACATAATATTGTCCTTCTTTCAAGAGCTTTTATAAAGAGCTTGTCAGTAAATGAGCTTATGAGGGAGGTCAAAATGGAACAAAGAAAGATCTATAGTGTTGGCATCTGTGGACTGTGCCTACTTTTTATCTGCCCCTGAGAGAACATCTCCCTTTCACTTGACCCGGCAAGCATTTATTTAAGAACTCAACAAATATCTATTAAGTTTAAAATTAAAAGAAACACATGCAAAATTCTTCTTTTGAAATTGATTTAAAAATCCATAATTTGTTCAATTAGTCATGCTGCTTTTTTGACTGTCGATAAAACAGGGGCCATGAGCCACTTTAACATTCAGTTTCTGTGGATGGGTTTTCTTGCCTAGCTTTCTGTTCTTCTGTTGCACTGCCAAATGCTACCACCAAATTAGTTACGCTGCTGGCATGTCCTGGTCTATTTAATCTGTCCTTTATAGACTTGGCTTTCCGAGAATGGCTGTGCAAACTCTTTGACCGTACTGATGGGAACCCAGAAGTCCTTTCTGGCTTTACTGATAGTAAATTCTCTTTCTCAGCCTTTACAGTGGCAGGCATAGAGGTGTAAGAGGCACTCATACCTGCTTCACCATTACTGTCATCATCTGTGTCCATCTGTAACTGTTTCTGCTCTGCTTGCATTTCTGCTTCAGAAATAAAACCAGGGTATTCTGGAGGACGTTCTTGAGAAAGTTGCTGCTCAACTTCGTATTTCCACTCTGTGGCCCATTGTTCAATTGTAGAAGGGCACACCTGATCCATGATGGTACTATACTCTGTGGTCCAGTTGTTAACTCCTCCAACCAGCTTCCCACCCTGTGCAAATATAAAGCTCCTTGACTTCATCATAGTGGTCTGACAAGCACTGAATGTTTCAGGAGGAAAATAGCGCATTGCTTTAGATTTGTCCAAGGGATAAGAGATGGTTGCTTCTAACTTGGTACGTTCTACTTTTAACTGAGTGTTCTGAAAATCTGATCTCGGTACTGACTGTCTGTTTGTAACAGCATCCATCTGGTTTATACTTTGAGGAACCATTCCATCACTCTTGAAAAGCCCCGGCTTTTCATCCCCCAAACCACCTGAACCAGAATGGGGTCTGGAAACATTCTGCGCAATTTCTAATGTAGACTTACTGTGATCTGCTGTGGTGACTGCATTAGCACTACAGGTATAATGGAGATTGGTGTGGTGTTCTGGAACCGGCATCCTTGGGTCTGCTCCATCTTCTTTGGTACCAATAGAGTGGGCTTTTTTACGCAATCCCATGGCTGGTGACATAGGAGTGGTACTGTCATCATATGTTAACTCATCGCCACCGACATGGTATCTGTACATGCTGTAGCCATCAGAGCTGTTAACGCTGCTTTGCCTTAGGAGATATGCAGCATCACACTCAGACGAAGCCCGTGAACGCGTATATGTCAGCTCAGATTTGTCAATACCTGCCAGCTTCTCAAGAGCATTCACCATCCGACCAGATAGTTCTTCCAATTGAGAGAGTCGAAGGTCGACTGTTTGAAGAGAAGCTTTCATAAAATGTTCTCTTTCATTCACTTCTTCTAGCCTCATAGACATATTTTCAACTCTGTTGGGTATAAAAGAGGAAGCATAGAACAGAAGCTGGGGAATGGTGCAGTAACCTGTTATAGGCACCCAGCTACTGATTTCTTCATAAGGCAGAATTTTGTGCTATGTATCATACCTCATTCTTTTTTCCTATGTGTAGCATCAAAAGCACATGCATTTTCCTGTTATCTATGCTTTCTATACACCATATTAGAGGGCTGTTTGAACTTTGCCCTTACTTACATGTCATGAGAGTACAAAGAGTTGCAGCCCTTAGGGACAGCCTACTATTAACATTTCTGAGTGTGCCACCCACTTCACATTCAGTTGTCCTTTCACTGTGAAGCATCAATTAACTATATGAAAAATACTTTCTAATGACATGCTCACAGGATGACTTAAAATAGCATCAACACATGTTGTAAAACAGGTTTTGTAGCTGTGTGAGAGAGAACATAATGCTGGTGCGTATCGGATTACTTTCACTCTTGAAATACCTTTCAATTATGTATCAGCTGAAGGGAGTGGAATTACTGTCTAGTTCAATTAAAATAATACTTTTTCCCATTTTCTTTTATCATTTATATCATAATGGAAGTGATGGTACCAGAAGAATGCATATAAAAATAATGCATTAGAATGTGACTTAGAGATCATACACTAGTAAATCAACTGTGGAAATTAAATTAACATTCTTTTGCTCTCACACACAAAAGGTGACGAAGCATCTGGAGCAAGAAGCCATGAGAAATATGCAAATCTGCTTTGTGGCCATAGACCATAGTGAATCAGTGAGGCTTATCAGCCCTGCTTTGTTCTCTGCCACAATGCCTAGGATTTTGACAAATTGCTATGGATAAATAGTGTGATAGAAACTACCCAAATACATGTAGCAGATTTCATTTACTTCTCTATTCTCAAACTTCACGTATAATAATGCAAGATGTTCAGGGCCTTCCTTCAAGAGAAAGATGTTTATCCATTAAAGAATTATATGGCTCACAGAGCTACTTCATAAGAAATGGGGGGGCAGGGGGTGAGAGGGGGAGAGAGAGAGAGAGGGAGTAGATGGGAGTAGTTCATCATCAGAATACTGTGAGGTAGATTAAGGTGAGAGAGTGTTTAAACTGTGTATCATTTTCCTTACAGGGCAAATTTTTCATAATTTCAAGGAAGTGACAAAAGACCCTATCCTTTCGCTTGCTTAGAACTAGTAACAGAATAGGCAGAGCCTTTGGGAACAGTCCTGCCAAGTGACCTGGTAAAAAAGTGCTGCTGCCATTATCACTGTGTGCTTACACAGCAATATGCAAACATTACCTAGTCCTCAGAATAGCTTAATGATTTACATATGAATATCCCCTGTCTTTTAAATGGGGAAGTTCATACTGAAAAGTTAAATGCCTTGTTCAAAGCTTCCAAGAGAATCTGTGGCAGAGATTAAAATTCAGCAGTTTTGAGTGCTGGACCCTAGTGTAAACCGTAGGTCTAAGGGAAGAATCGTGAGTGCTTTTGTCATTAAGCTCCAACATGTTTCTCATGGTTGGATGAGCTGTTGGAAGGTCAACAAGTAGTAATTTGCTCAAAGGGATAAAAAGCATAACTGTGATCTTCAGATGGGTGAGAGGGAAAAAATTCATTATGAACAAAAGTGTTCTTACAGCAAAGCTTCCCAAACCAGCAGCCTTAGTGACATACTAGTAGGAACAAGAAAAAAAGCTTGCTCTTGTGAGAGATGCACCTGCACATATATTTACTCAGGATTCAGATCAGCTTCTGAATTGGTGGTGGTTTTCTTCAAGATCTAAATCTTTTGTACTTTAACTCAACTTTAGTTATAATGAAGACACAAAAAGGCAAATATTGTTCCAGATAAGTGGTGTGGGTTTTTTCTTATAATAGGTACCTTTCAGAGGTAACTCTGATGCGTTCATCATTAGATGATTGCTGTTCATCCTCTTTTTCCTGGAAGTATTCATCTACACACTGCTCTTCAAACTCATACAGTTTTTTTAACTCTTCATCATTCAGAAATAACTCTGTGCAAAACAGAAGAACACAACATGAGTTTCCTTTTTCTGAAGTTCTGGCAGTCAATTTAAATCCAATTTAGCAGATTATTTTGGACATATGGATACTGCAGATTCTACTCCTGCACTAAATGAACAGATAATTTTGTAAATAAGGAATGAGCACTTAGCCAAAGATGGCCACAGCCGTGAAGGCAATGTAATACATTATGACTATCATCTCCTTTTATGACCACCCACTGGGGGCTATATTTTCTCAATGACCTTCACTTTTTAACAGCAGAGCTATGCATTGAACAAACTGACTAGATTTTACAGGATAAAGACTAGGGCAATCTCTGCCAGTTTGACTGTTCCTTCATTCAAATATTGTTCTTAAAAGGGTGCCAGTTATAGGCAACAGATAATCTAATACAACAGATTGTTTTCTAGACATTCATTGGATGAGAGCTTCAAAACTTATAATCATGTAAGGAAAATCCAAGGGAAATACAAGCTCTTCAGAACATTTAATCCTTTATTTGAATTTGGCTCTCTGTATTTGGAGAGAGTATTACATGTGCTTTTTCCCCTTTTTTTCCTTTTTTAACTCAGAAGCATATTGTGCAGAAATATGTTTCCTGTGAAATGCAGAAATGCAGGGATAATTGTGAGCATCTGATTATTTCAATGAGGCATATAATGAAAATAATAATCAACAATTACAGACTATGTTAGGAGAAGAATCCTTAGAGTTCCCCTGTGAAACGACAGATAAATCTCTAACATGGAGAAATGAAAGTGGGGATACTCTTAGACACAGATTGCTCACAATCAGAGCTGACACTACAGATGACATTGGAAACTGTGATCCCTTCTTCTCAGTTTCCTATTTGCCCTTCCCAACATATGGACTTCACTAGAACTTGGTAAAACTGGATTAAGTAGATGTCATTTCACTGTTTTAAAGAAAGCACGTTAAAGAAAGTCTTCATTAGCAGCACACCATTGCTTATTCTCAGGAGCCCACAGAGCTCAAGAGCTGTTAACTTGATATAAATTTTGTCCCATACTGTCTTCTGCAAATACACTTGACTGTCAATGCGAACAAAGTAGTTCAGCATTGGAAAAGCTGCTGCTTTCTGCTAATATGGTGCAAAGAGTTCAATTTAGAGAAGATTTCTTGCATACTCAGTCCCCTGTCACGCTCATCCTGGTCTCCTTCACCCTTCTTGCAGCGACAACAGATTCGCTTGATGATTATGTAGATGTGGCTGAAGATAATCATTGGTGGTGGGAGGACAGGTCTGTCATGGAATGTCATGATCAGCTGGTACCGCTGAAACTTCCAGACTTGGTTGGATATTGATTTCACCTCAAAGAAGGTATTGCTGAAAGGGAACATAGGTACAGTTTCTATTAAGCCCCTAAGTTTACTTATCATTGAGCAAGTACTATGTTGAAAAAAGTAGCAGCTAAATAACAACATGAGGCCACATGACTTGCTTGGTTCAGCTCTTTGTTGATGCTGCTGAACTTGCTGAACTGATGATTAACTTGAACTCATGATTTTACTACTCCTTTTGAGGACAGCAAAGCAGAAGGTGCTCTGCATCCCTTATGCACCACCTTAGACTATTTGCTCCTACTGTATAAAGTCTTGTAAGGTGTTAGTGAAAAGAAACTTGCACAATTTATGAATCACATAATTGGTATTTTGGGGCCTGGTTATAAAATATTTCTTTTAACACATGCCAGTATTTGATATTACACAAAGTATTAAATCCATGAAAGGTATTTTGTATGCTAAACCCAGAAGCTTCACATAGTTTGCCTTTAATATGCTAATCAGCTTGACCTACATAGAAGACTCTTCAAGTTTTACAAGATGTCCTAAATTCAAACTTTATTCACTCAAACTTCTGACTCAAAAACATGGTACATATTCTTGTAAAGGAATTTGTTCTTGGAAGCCATGGCCTCATCATTTCTACACCAAAATAAGGTGTATTATAAAGATGTTTTATTTTGTGATTCAGTGGATATGAAGGAGTATAAGTGATAGTATTCAATCTAGAGATAACAATAGTCAAGGTTATGAAATACCAACTAAGAGAAAGCAGACTTTGTGTTCTGTCTTAGATAAAGCTTTTCAAGCTATTTTAAAATATGCTCAGACAGCTCACTACGATGATGATGATGATGATATTGGCACTTCCTTTTTTATATTTTCTGTCCACTTCTTTTCTAACTTTCTGTGCTTTAGAGTATCTACAGTCACAAAACCAGTTAAAATATCTCTTTGAAATCAGAGAATTCTTGAGTTCACATAGCTTTTGGTTTCTTTTGGCTAAGTATACATGAGATTATTTACCAATGATGAATGACAATCTGCCTTCATTCTGTGTCTCCTGCATAGCAGGAATTCCCCAGCTAGATCTCACCCCCTTGCAACCATGCTGGGGTGGCAGGAGTTAACAGAATGACCTACTTCCCAAACTGCTGATTCCTTGGTCCTTCAGCCAATAATAGCTACCATTGTAAGATTCTTCGCCTTTCCCCTAGCGATGTGACTGGCATTTGAGCACTTCAAAATTCATGACCTTTTAAGCTACATACATCAAATGAAAGACAGGCTTTGTGAGCTGTAGATTTCTAGGCACACGATGAACTATTTTTGTGGTTGCGACATCAGCTACTTAAGCCAACAAGCCCTTCCACACCACGTGTTTATGGGCATCAAAAATGGATCACCTGCTTTTCTCAGGTGGTGTGTTCAGAAAGTCTTACTAGCAAGTAGTTATTTCAATTTTTGTTTTGTTTTGTTTTTTTTAATCCCTAGCTCATGACAGGAAAAGCATGCAACATAACTGTGGGTAGAAAGAATAAGCAGCAGAAACTTATTTAGTTTTACTCCAGAGAATTCTAAATATAGATTTGTGGAATAACATTAAGAATATGCATAGTGCACATTGCTTGGACTGGCCACAGATCTTGGCAACATGTAGCCGTCCTTTCTCTTGGTTCAAGACAATATAGACTCCTTTTCTGGGTCATACAAGAACTCTGCAAGGCTCTAATTTCTTTGTCTAAATGAAAAGCAAAACAAGAAGAAGAAAAAGCAGCCAGATGATGTATCAATAGTGGAAATGCCTCCTGCTTTTGATGTTCGGATTTTGATCCTGCAGTTCTATCACAGAATCATGTTTGCTAGTAGTTGCATGGGCTTCCATCATGTATGTAGCAGGTTTCATGGATTCTATTTTAAATCTTTCCATAGCAGTCTTGAGGCCTGTCACTATCCACCAAATGGTAATTGCAAGTAGCCAGATTCTCTCATATGCGTTACTGAAATTGCTGGCAAATTCAAAACAACCTTTCCTCCACTCTTTCCCAGTATATACACTATTTCAAGTATTTGCCAGTCATGTTCCAATTAGATTCTGAGTATGAATGCAAACCCTTGCAAAATCACTTGATGGGCTCCCAAAGAAACTTTTATCTCAGCAATAAGAAAGTAAAGATACTGTGTGATCATTTACATACTTGAAGACAGCAATCAGCAGGTTTACCAACAGGATATTTGCTACCAAGAGGTAACAGGCCATAATAGCAGGAGTGAGCCAGGCCCCTGGTATACATGGTGGGAGGCGTTTACCATCATCATCATAAAGATTGTCCCCACAAGGAGCTGAAGAAAAAACATTAAAGTTATTTTTAATAAATTGCCCGATACTTAAAAACACTATTTACATTTATTTAATGATGACACATGCGTAAAATTTGTCAAGCTCAACAAATTTTATCAGTTTATTTCCAGTAGCAAGTATGTATAATTTCTACTTCAAATTCTGCTTCTAACTACAGCATACAAAAATAATTCCCCATAATAGTGAACAAAGAGGTAGCTCCAAGTTTACTGTATACAGTATGGCTTTCTCTTCAAATTCGTATGGATTTTCTTTTTCTCATCGTAATAGTCTAGGACAAGTCTTAATGTGCATATATACATATTAATTCTGGAATTAAAAAAAAATTCTCCAACCAAACTTCTGTGCCTACCTTGCCAAAGATATAAAAGGATTTACTTAGCGGTCCCAGATTGCTGAGCATAAATTAAACCTTTAATGGGGGCCCTGAGTGTACTAAAGAGGCCTTAATGATCCTGACCAGCTTCACCTGGAATCCACGCCTACACACTCTATGCATACCTGTTCCTGCCTGAGCTATGTCAGGTGTGCAGGTCTCAGCCCTGCTTCCTGGATGGACCTTGGACCTGCGTTTGTCCCCTGGATGGACCCTTCTTCTGTCTCTGGCCCTGTCTTATTTTGCCCTAGACTGGACTCCCTAGATGGACCCTAGACTATTACTTGTCCTGTCTGGGGCTGTTAATGTTGCCAGCAGGTGGCCTTGCCACCACTTTCAGGCCAATTTCTGTTTTCCTTATTTTTCACAATAATTCTAAATTCTAGATAAAATTTTAAACCAAAGAGATAAAATTATAAAATGAAAATTATATAGTAACAGCAAAAGAGACTGGTGGGAATGAGACAAAAATTAAGAATATTGATCAATTTGATATAAAAAAATTGCCTGAAGTAATCCTAAGAATACATAGGTTGTCTTGGGGTAAGAGCTATCTTGGAGTTGGGTAAATGCAGCAAGTTTGTTCTGTCTTTAAGTGCAGTGCCAATGTATCTTATTTCAAATACAAGGCTAACTTTTGGAACCATTTAGTAGCAGGCAAAGTGTTCATCAACCACAGATTCTTTAGCTGAAATCTTAGTAAATACTAAGTTTGAAAATGAGTTCATTACAGATTTAGTTTACGTGAACAGACAAACCATTTTTTTAAGCATTTTGCAAAAAACCCAATGCTTCAACCTCACCTGAAAAATACTTCAAATTATTTGAAAAAAGACTAATCTTATTTTCTGTGGACTGAAAGAGATATTGAGACTATGATTAATAAAATATATTTTACTTGCTTTTCAAACATCAGACCTACATTCTTCCTGTTTATCATAAGAAAAGTATAACAGGAAAGTCAAGCAAATCATAATATTATTCACATGGACCAATGAAAGTACTGCCAAAGAAACACTAACATTGTATGTAAGTAATCAAAAGGAATTAATTATACCATGACAGTCATGCATCATCTGTATTAAAATATTTTTCTGTGTTTCTTTTCAAATAAAACTATTACAGTAGAAAACCAAGATTCACACCTGAATATTGGATAAACCCTATAGTTAAAATGCTAGTATCTAGTGAAGAAAAAGATTAATGAACATATTCAGCTAAATGAGACAGTCAGCTCTCCACAGGAGACTTACGATTAATTTCCATGGCATAGACTGAACAGCATTCCAAAGGAACGAAATATAAAAGGAGGCAGGAAAGAAAGAAAGAAAATAGAATAATATAGAAAAAAAACCACAAAAAAAGATGATTGAAAATACAGTTTTGCACCAAGAAAAGGTAAGCAAGTCAAATGTCAGAACAGTAGAGACATATGCTTAGAAACATCTTTGTTAAAAATGCATTGTATTCTGCAATTTCCTTTTCATGTTGTTTTCCCTAAGTGTTACATATGGCAGGGAATTCATGATATTAATAATAAATCACAAAATGCTTCTGGCAGATGATCATTTAAATATACACGGTATCTCAGGCAAGTCAACAAAACTGGCAGTCACCACAAACACAAAACAACTCAAAATTATCACATAAAATCATTCTTTTAGCTATTATGGAAACATTTCCTCCTTTTTTTTTTTTTTTAGGAACCACCCTGGCTTTGAGTCTGCCAGCTGTTTCTACTGAATAGCTACGTTTCTGTTAATAGTCATGATACTGATGTTATTACTGTGTACAGTATCATTAAAGCCCATTTTGACTACCAGTATGTATACTTGCTTGCCAACCCCTAAATGGTGACTGTTAAGAAAAATCACACTATTGAAAGAAACTCAGGTTTCTCTATTGTTTGATACTATGTTGCTGTTGAGTACTAGATGCCACTAACCTTGCTCATGGACATCTTTTAAATGGAGTGAACCAGACAAAAGCATCCTGGGTTGCATTAGGAAAAGTGCTACCAGAAGGTTAAGGGAGGTAATTATTCACCTCTACTCAGCTCTGATGTGAAACCACATCTGGATTTGTGTGTCTGCTTCTGGGCTACCCCATAGAAATCAAACATGGACATACTGGAAAGACTCCAGTAAAGGGCCACAAAGATTATTAAGGTGATTGGAGCATCTGACAAATGACGAAAGGCTGAGAGAGCTGGGATAATCTAGCCTGGAAAAGAAAAGGGTCAAGGGGGATCTTACCAGTGTTATCAATACCTGATGGTGGTTGGGAGTAAAGACGACAGAGCCAGACTCTTCTCAGTGGTACCCAGTGAAAGGAGAAGAGGCAGTGGGCAAAGATAGAAACACGGGAAATTCCATTTAAACCAGGTTGTCTGGAGAGACTGCACGGTCTTCATCCTTCAAGATATTAAAAACCTGACTGGACAGTCCCTGAGCAACCTGATCTAATTTACCCTGCTTTGAGCAGGGAAGTTCGTCTAGATGATCTCCATAGGTGCCTTCCAACCTCAGCAATTCTGTGATTTGTCATCTTCAGCTTTAGGTGACATCCTATCCTCAGTGAAGCTATTGACAGAAGTCCAACCACCTTCTTTCAGGTGGAAAATTTGATGTAATATTTTTTCCATAAATTGTTAACACTCATGGGCCTTGGCAAAAATACACATAAGCGCTTGCCACAGTGTCAGGTTAGACTGCCCATAGCAATCACTCCCCAATGACTCTGAGGTTGCTTTTGTGGTGTGTTTACAGAGAACCACGGAAAGATCAGTGTGAAAATTTCTTATTGAAAGCAAAAAGATCTTCAGAAGTCAGTCCATAGACTTCTAGACATAAGAAATTTACAGAATAATTGTAATGCAGTCTAGTTATATCAGTAGAACTCCTTGTGTAGCCACTTTTATTTCAATATTAAAACAACAACAAAACCACACATTTCCAAGTTAGCTTACGTTTAAGCTACCAACACAGCAAACCTTCTGACCTGGGAAGGTTAGTGGAGCAAGTAGCTGGACTGAACTTGTGTAATTGGAAAGCCTGAGCTTTTTTGCCCCAAAATCTTTCACACTGCTGAAGAAAGATTTCTAATTCAAAGGATGCTGAATATATAACTGAGAAACGACTGCAAGCATGAGAGAAGTCTGGGACACCACTTACACTAAAGAGATCAGTATTGTTGGTAAGGTATGAGTTTTGATTTATAAAGAAATCAAACTGTCTACATTGGCAAACATTCTTTGTTCAGAGTGAGGTAGCATTTAAATGCACATTATGAGGCACAAAGGCAATGGATACCCTGTTACAGTCTATTCCTCCCCCATGGGAGAATTAACCCACTTGAGAGATCCTGAGCTTATCCTGGCTCACATGTGCACTGAAACTGCAATAACAGACAATAAACAGCTGGCTTGACCTTTTATTAGTCAAGAGTAATTTACTGTGTCATAAATTACGTTAATGAGACAAGCATTTGTAAGGAAAACAAAGATGATATGATCTTTGGAACAGTGTACACTGTTCAGAAACAGACTGTCCTGGTTTTGGCTGGGATAGAGTTAATTGTCTTCCTAGTAGCTGGTATAGTGCTATGTTTTTGAGTTTGGTATGAGAAGGATGTTGATAACACTGATGTTTTCAGTTGTTGCTAAGTAGTGTTTATACCAAGTCAAGGATTTTTCAGCTTCTCATGCCCAGACAGCAAGAAGGCTGGAGATGCTTGAGAAGTTGGGAAAGGACACAGCCAGGGCAGCTGACCCAAACTGGCCAAAGGGATATTCCATACTGTGTGATGTCATGTCTAGTATATAAACTGGGGGTAGTGTGGCTGGGAGGAATCACTGCTCAGGGACTAACTGGGTGTCCATTATTGACAGTGACAATTATTACTGGCGTTATTATTATCATTATTAGTTTCTTCCTTTCTGTCCTATTAAACTGTTCTTATCTCAACCCACGAGTTTCACTTTTTTTTTTTTCCTGATTCTCTCCCCAATCCCACTGGGCAGGGGGGGAATAAGCAAGCAGCTGTGTGGTGCTTAGTTGCTGGCTGGGGTTAAACCATGACACAGCCTAATGACATTTTATTCCTTTCTAAGCAATTAAAGTACACTTTAATGACTTTTGGTATAAAGATTTCTCATGATGGATCTTCATGGTTTTTGAACTTAAGACCTCACAGTTTCTTCAGCCTTCCACTTTACTACTTGTCAATATATGCAGATGGTTGAAATAACACATACACAATGCTGAAATAGCCACTTTATCTGAAATAATATAAGTGCAAACTATGTGATACACACTAGAAGAGGCCAGCTGCATGTTTGACTGTACAAATTTCAAATATTAACACAAAACTAGCAGTAACATGACAGTTTCCATCCCCTCTAAAATACTGACAGTAATTTTTTTAAACTGTGCAGCTTTTATATAACAAAGGCTGTTTCCACACCCAAAGCTAATCAAGCAGAATTTCCCTTTCTGTTTTGTTTTTTTCTACAGGTGTAGAAAAGAAGAACATGAGTGATTTATGAAATGGAAACATTTCTGGAAAGTAGGTAGATGTATCAATGAGAGTAAAAATGTATTAGCTCATTGCCTGTGCTGTGAGTTGGAGATGAAAGTATAGGTCTATTTTCATCTCCTGTCCATGTTTTTTTTCTTCTTCTGTTGGAACTGACTATCAGTAAAACATTGGTTCAAAAGAACATTTCAGAATGATCTCTGTTGATCCCTGCAAGTAAACAAAACACTTAATACAGTTATATGCTTGGACAGGAGAGTATTCCAGACTATATCACTCTCAGTGTTAACTGAATTTGAATATAAACTGAGAGACAGAACATGCGGGCGGGGAACAGGAAACTGTTCAGTCTCTCTGGAGTCTGTCACAAGAAATCAACAACAACAATATAATCACAAAGACAAAACACTACTTCCAAATTAAAAACAATCATTAATTTGGATCTGATCATCTGCCTCAGAAACAGGAAACAGACTCTTACTATGAATTCTACTCTTACGGTCTATCTGGTCTGCGAACACCTCTCCATAAATCATCCAGTAGGGCATATAGAAGATGTTGCGAGCTAGTCTCCAAGAAGGCTCTTCATCTGGGTGCAGGATAGCTTGGCGGGCTACTCCAAAACTCATCAGAACCACAAGCATGATGACCACAAAGTAAAGCATGTCAATCATCTGCATGGAGAGACCATAAAGAGGCTCTTATCATCACCAGGTAGTACAGTAGCACCAGCATGTCTGTTTGCCAGCATGCATTGAACAAGAAAGTACCGAGAGAACAAAAACATTCCCCTGGATAATTTTCTTGACATTATTCTGTGACTTTAACTACTGCTTATGAAATAAGCATACATAAAATTGCAGTAAAACCAGTCATTTAAATGAGTACTAGATTTATATTTAAGAAGACTTAAAATGCTAAAATCTTTGCTATCTCTATTCTCTTTTGCATCAAGTGCACTATGTTGTGCTTTCAGCACAGACCTCTTCTTTGGTTGCAAAGAGATGATATAATCATTGCTGTATCATCTCTTGTCCATAACTGATGGTTTTGTGGATGATCCCGGTGTATTGGCAGTCTGTTATTGCTATGGCTTTGGGAGGCAGAAGGCAGGCAAAGTGAACAAGTTTCCACAGGCTTGTTCAAAAAAAAAATAAAAAATCCCTCTCTAATCAAGCAATTATTAGCAAGACTATTGCATCTTGTGTGTGTGTGTGTAAAATTCACATGGCAACTTTTTCCACAGCCTTTATTCAGAGTACTTCTCAGATGGAAAACCTCTTTTTAAAATCAGAACTGAATTTAGATTCCCATGAAGTTCTGAAATATGTAATTTACAGCAGTTAAGGCACTAACCATCTTTCCAATCATCATGACGTAAGGTCCCAGATATTTGTTCACACCAAAGATATCTAGTACTCTAATGTACCAGAAAATTATATCTACGCAGTAAATCACTCTTCCATAACCCATGTAAGGCTGGTTCTGTAAGCGAAGAATTGCTCCTATCATAAATACTGAAATAGCCACCAGGTCAGTAATATTCCAGTATTCCTGGAGCCAAACTTTCACTTTTTGGCTCAGCTTGCCAGGCTCTGACATCAGAATCTGAAAACAAAACAAAACAAAACAAAACACCAACAAAGAAATCATTAGGAAAAACTCCCAAGTTACATTTTTGAAGCAATGGTCATGAAAAAAGACAAATCTTATCATATTCAATAGGTGTCTGAGACCCCCTCCACTGCCAGCAATATTTGTCTTAAGCAGCAATATTTTTAGTTACTAGCAGGCAAAACTTCATTTTCATAGAAACATAGAATGGTTTGTGTTGGAAGGGACCTATAAAGATCATCTAGTCCAACCACCCTGCCATGGGCAGAGACATCTTTCACCAGATCAGGTTGCTCAAAGCCCTGTCGAACCTGACCTTGAACACTTCCAGGGATGGGGCATCCACAACTTCTCTGGGCAATCTGCTCCAGCGCCTCACCACCCTCATCATAAAAGATCTCCTCCTTATGTCCAATTGAAACCTAACCTTCTTTCAGTTTAAAATGGTTGCCCCTTTTCCTGTCACTACTGGCCCTGGTAAATAGTCTCTCTCCGTCTTTCTTATAAGCCCCCTTTACATATTGAAGTAATGCAGTAAGGTGTCCCCAGAGCTTTCTCTTCTCCAGGCTGAACAACCACAACTCTCTCAGCCTTTCTTCATAGCAGAGCTGTTCCAGCCCTCTGATCATTTTCACAGCCCTCTTCTGGACCACCTTTTCATCTGTGTTTCTATTTTGGCTTTATTAAGTGTTTTTTGTTGTAGGTTTTAATCAATAACATTTAAACCAGGAGATCTGGCTTACTGACTTGGCATCCATATTTATCTCCAAATACAGTTAGTATGAGATGTGGGAATTGTGAATCAGAGAAGGATAAGCTAAATGCAAACCAAGCTACAGCATGTGAATACAATAGAAGTTTTAATGCTATCTTCCTCATACAAAAGTAACTAGATCAGTCAGATAGTACTCCTGGCTAATTCCCCAAACATCTCTCTGCATGCTAGTTCTCATCAAGGACTGCATCAGTAATAAAAAGACAGTACCTACTGAGTTTCCTTCATGGATTATGGCCCTGCCCCTCCTTGGAAATACACGTAAGAGAATGCGAGCACTCATTTTGACTACTGACCTCAGGGCATTTTTGCCTGACCTTTTTGCGCAATAAAATAAGGTTTTAATGTATGGAAATGGGTTATAAATGAAACTCTCTCCAGTGATGGGCATTTTGGGACTCTGCAGATATGAGAATCTTCTCTCCCATGTATGGCTTCTCAACTATCTGCACAAGCCCATGCCATTATTACCTCTAAGACTGAGCTTCATTTTAAGGATTATGAGATGTTGGTATGATCAGACTTTACCTCTCTTACTTTCTCTAAAGCCAATGTCACGATGTAGGAGATGACAATCCACTCCTGGACTGATGGCCACCGTTCCATCCGCACCAAGATGATATAATTAAATAGCATCAAGTAACCGAGGTATGATATCTAAAAAAATAAATAAATAATCCTTTATGGACTTTAGGTGATGGATCCCAGGATCCTTCCACAGTTAGGCAGTATTCAATTACTTGAGATGACTTCCACACACACAAAAAATCAGTCTCTACTAATTTCTATTAGGAAGTTCTGGACTATTAGTGTAAGTCAATAGAGCTATCACTCAGTTTTCTATAACTGCTGGTGTAAATGTTGAACTGGTGATGCTGGTGTGTCTCCATGCCTCACAGCAGTCTTTGGTGACTGGCCAAAATAAAAACTTCAGACATCTTGGAAGTTCAGAGTTAAGAAACCAAAATGGATTCAATGGCTTTGCAGGGCAAAAAAAGGGAAACAAAGCAGTAATAAACCAAAGATTTTCCAGGGAGAAAATGGAGTTTTCTAAAGAATTAGATACTCAATGTGAAATGTTTACCCACCATCAAACCGATCTAAAGTAGAACAGGTGTGAGCAGCACCTGCCTGGAGGGGTAAGGGAAATAAAGAGCCACACAGGCCACTAGCTTTTCTCCACCCTGTAACAATGTGGTTGAGACCATCTACACAGAATATACCATTTATGTGAAGCTAGAGGCATACAGGCTTCATATATAAGTCCCTACAACACCTCTTCTTATACTTGTTACTTAAACCCATCTGCATGAACAGTGGGTTTGCAGATATTTTGGTTACTTTAAGTAGCCCCTAGTCTCAGGAGCAAGTTTCTTGCTGAAGCCTACCTAATTCAGTAAGAGCACAGAAGAGTGTATCACCATGTCTAAGAAACACCAAACAAAAGGCAATAAAATCCTCTTAGCTAAGGGGTCTGCATAATGCATGAAAGTGAAGCCCACACTAATTGTGATATTCATACAAACATGTATGAACACATACATTGAGGCTATTTATGAAAGATTCAGCTGTTGAAGACCCTTACTTGCACAAGAAAAAAGGTTTTCTTCTCTGAAGGGAACGGGCCTGCTGCAATGCTCTTCCTACAGCTGCCATGCACACTGGCAGAGGCCATGGGCATCCAGCAGCTGATGGAATGACAGATGCTGTGGAACATATGATCCAGACAGCTGAATTACCTCATTTATTGAAAGAAGCAAAACAACAACTCCAAGGCACTCAGGCCCTTTGTACCTGGAGCTTTTTTAATCTGGTAAAATGTAATTTCTTTACACTGTGAAACCATGTTGAATACTTTTCTTTGAAATTAAATAGGAATTTTGCTTTTCAATTATTAATACAGGCAGCAGAAAGGGATCAGTAGTGTTTTGTGATTAACGATGTGCTAAAACTAAAACCCTAGATAATATTACAACATACTAGGCATCGGAAGTCTTAACTTTGAATAAAAAAGAAACCAGTATGCTTTTTACAGGGCGCACACAAAATTTATGAGCAGTAGCATGAATACTTTTTCTGTTTTATTAAAACAGAGTTTAGCGCCGGATAATTCTTGATGCACTAAAGAGAAAATCAGATGCTTGTCAAAAGTAAATAGTTTAGTTTAGATTGGTTTCAATTATTTAAATGAGAGAAAAGTACCTATTAAGTCTTAGCAGACTGGGATCTGTGCTTCCATCTGAGTTGCACTTATCTGAGCTTAACTGTCAACAGAGTAAATGGCAAGCACTGATACTATGGCATTACTTGTTGGGTCCTAGAGTATATTTCAACACAGAACAGAAGCCAGAGCCTTTAGAAAGCAAGAGGATCCAGCCTAGTTTGGATTGAGTGACTGGATTGTGGAGCTTGCACCAAGTTTGGCATATGGTTAGCAAGACAGGGCCTCCTTCAAAGTGTGTAGGAGCTTTAGAGGCCCACAGCATAAGCTTCAGTTATTCACTCTGTTTCATTGTCTATGCATTTTTCTCTGAATAAAGGGAGCACTTTATTCATCAGATGCCATTAAAGTCAGTACTATTTACTTATTACTTGGCTATTATTTTTACATTGGAATCCTTTCAGTTTCACAGGTGTGGGAAAAATGATCACTATCAGTTTAATCATCATGACTTACTGTGTAGAACCAAAATTTGACAATAGGTGCATTATAGAATTCATAGATCTTTGTTCCAATTGGAAGGCTCTTTTGTTTTTTATTTCCATTCTCTTCATCTCCTTTTCGGGAGCCTGTATCCACATTTGCATCCTAGAAGACCAAAGTTGTCAGTTTTCATCAATATACAATAGTAAAAATAGTAGCTTTCCCTCAGCTACAGCCCCACCCAACTGTTAACCACATGATGCTTCCTCTGAGCAACAGACCTCTTTTTAAAAATACAAATTCCGTAAAACTGTGCAACTACACAGATAATTTACACACCCTGAGAATCTGGCCTATACACTCCCAAAACTCTTCATTGATTTTTATCCCACAGAGGCAGTTGAGATTTTAACCTGAGTGACCTATAGCATAATCAGAGAAATTAGAAAACTGAGCACTTTTGAGATATTAGAATTTCCTAATAATCTCCATTACTGACCACATTTTCCTCCTCCTTTTCTCTGCCTTCCTCGTTTTCTCTTGATGTCTGGTAAGAATAATCATCGTAACTCCGAAACTCTAGGAAAAGGATGGTGGGAGGGAAGAGAATCCCCATTATAACCTGTACAATAAGAAAAAACTCAACTCAGATGGCAATATTTGTTTACATTAATAGATTTCATAACAAGGCAACTCCCAGAAACAATATTTTCTTTTGCATAGTATTCAAGAAACTCTGCTATCCTCAAACCTACACAAATGAATAAGTAGCACTTATGAAACATTGGCAATAAGGTCTTGTATGGCAAGATGGCATCCTGGTAAGCTTCCCATCTCCATGAATACACTGCAATTAAGATATTGTGCTCCAGAATTAGACTTGTGCAGAGAAATTCCATGGAATGGACACAGTGGCGGTTGGAAGAGGGCTTCAGGTTTGTTACTGGAGTTTATAGTTACTTTAGTCACCTACTAAAATTAGTTTTAATAGTTAAAAAACTTGTAAAAGAAGCTTTGCAGATAACACCTGGAGAGTTCTTTTACTATATGAGATTGCTGAGATACAGAAACACAAGCATGAGTTGCCGAAGTACAGAAAAGGAGCAAAGAAAAGAATGGTGGTAATGAAACTAGAGTATTAGCAGGTTGATTAATCCTTTGGAGAAAAGAAAGGAAATAAATAAACAGATTTAGAAAGCACCATGATGCAATCTGAAAGGCAGGACACTTGCTTGAAGATTTTCAACAGGTTTAAGAGGGAGACATGGGAAACTAGAAATAAATTGAGAATGACAGTGAGAGTGCAATGTGTATGTCAGCAAGCTTGGGAGTATGACCTGGGAAGACAGACATGGCACTTTGTCAGTAATGGGGGATTTAAGAAAATAAGGAGGTGAGACTGAAGGTGGCACCATCACGATGAGCTGCCACACGGGTGACAGCAACTGCATAATATAACAAAGAAAGAGGATTGTATTCACATGAAAACATATACGAGCAAACACTACTCTCCTTCCTTAACATTGGCTCACTCATGTTTCTCTTTTGTGCCAGCCTCCTCACATTACTGGTTTTTTTGTAAATCCAACAATTGGGAAATATAAAAATCAGTAAGAGAGACCATATCATCAAATCACAGAAGAGGGAAATAAAAATCACATAGTTTCACACAATGCAATTGCACAGATTTCACTCTTTCCAACACTGAGTCTCAACTCTGTGTCTCCTGGTACAATATTAAGCAATGTAAGAAGCATGGGTCCACATCTGGTTCATTTTCTTTCTACTCCCTTTGCATGGACACCTAATGGAGATCTTTTTGGTTGTGTCCAACTAATTTTTAATCAAAGGTGTATGTTTTCAATGAACAGCTCTCATCATTCATTGAAAGCCACAACTTCACTCTCAGATTTCAATCATGCTAAGCCTTTTATAGATTTATATTTTCTTTTGTCATGGGGTAATGTTCCTTAGATACCCTGAATTTAAAAACCAAAAAAATTAGCTTTAAAACAGGTGTGTTCCTAAAACATCTGTAATTAGTAGGCCAATTTGTTCTAATATATACACTATGTATAATGTAGTATAACATGCAACAAATTTCATCTTTGAAAACAACATGCTGAACAGAAATACCTTAAGGCCTGGGTTTTTCCGCATGCGTAGTCGCCCCATCCACATATCTGTTAAGAGCATCTGGCTGCATGTGTGAGCAATGAAGTCCCTGTGTTTAGCTGCCACAGCCAATTTCAGGCAGGTAGAATTACTCCAGTTTTTCAGTTCATAGGTCAGTAGTTTCATGGCAATCTGCTCATCATGTTTATAGGACTGATCCAAGAGTTCAACAGCCAGCTGGCCAAAATCTCTGGAAAATGCAAAATAAGTCCAGTGAAGTTTGATTTAGAAATCAGTGTTTGCTTGCATTTGGGGTTTTAATTCCATTCACAGGGCGTCATGTTTTTCCACACATATGTACAATGACAAGAACAACTGAGCCTCTCACTTGATTTGGACAGTCTATGTAGGTTGCAAACAAATTTTTAGTGACCAGAGAATTAGCTTAGACCAGTAACATCCTAAGGCCAGTTCAGATATATTATCAGATACCTCTTAATTTATGTGAGTAAATCCTGAAAATAACTTTGTGAAATAAAACTAGCTAGTTTTACAGACAGAGAAGCTGAAGAAAGAATGTGTTCTGTCAGAAAAAAATGCAAGTCTTCTCCTTGCTAGTATTGCCTTCAGATTCTGAGACCACATTTTGGCTTGTTTACTGTTGATAAATTGGCTCCAAATGGCATTCTGTGAACCTATATTCTAGAAATCAAATTTTTACTTTACTATAAGTAAAGCTTCTCAGCAGGTCAGACTCCTATATCAAGGAGACATAAAGTCTGCTCTGCATCTACTAACTTTGAGTTGTTGTCCAGATCCTGAGAGATGTCGTCCACCAGCTCACTCTCAGAAGACTCATGGGCCATAGACTTGTACAGTTTACAGGCCACAAGTGCCTTGGCCATGGTTTCCTCCCCTCGCTGCCAAAGGAAGAGTGCCATCTTTTGCCGTTTCATCAGCACGGCCCATACCATCAGTTCATGAAAGGGATACTGAAAGCGGCTGACTGCTGGGTCATCCACATCAATATCGATCTCTTCCTCCTTTTTCTTCTTCTTCTTCTTCCCTTTGGTGGGAGGCTCATCATCCTGGGAAGAAAAGAAGAAAAAAATGTTCCCATCTGTTTTTAACAGCTTACCTGACAATGGCACCATGCACAGAACACGTATTGAAAGGACATGTTAACAAAGTTCTATTTGGTTTTGATGTTTGCTACAATGAATGCCAATAGGGATAAAACTATGAACAACAGGTAACAGAGCATGCACTGGGCTAGCACACACAGCTTAATACTTTATTCAGAGAACCGTTGCTTGCATTCTTAATTACAAGTCACCCATCTTGGATAAGTACAGTTAGACCCCTATGGTACTGAATGCATCACTTTATACTGCACTGTAAGTAGATCTCTATGGCATGTGTAATTGCACAAGTTGATTTGCAATGAATTAATATTTAATGAATTCCTCTGCAGTGTCAATGGAGCTTTAACAAACCTGAATTCACTATGAATAGGTTCCAATGTAATTTCTGATTTGATATGTCTGCATTTATTCCTGAAGAACAGTGCTGCATATCTTACAGGTATCAAAGCAGTTTTCAGACTGACATGCAGGTGGAGAGAGAGGTAACATGCAAACGGAAAAGACAGGCAGATAGCATCTGTAAGAACAGGGAGATACTAAAGGGAGTTTTCACCTTTGAATAAGCAATCTCCTCCTATGTATGCAGTGCAAACGGAAGGTGTAAGTATCCCGTTTCTTAAAGGGATAGGGAGGATAGGCCATTACTACAGGAACCAGCATGGAAGTAACTGAAGGGAAGTACTGACAATGAAGCAGGACCCTGAAGGGAAAAAAGCCATGATTGGGAAAATTAGGGTTTAAGTAATGTGGGAAGAACATTGCATATATAGGTGTAGACAGAGCTCATCATCATTGTAGACCTTGATGCCAATCTCAGAAGTGGATTGCAAGTAAAAGCAATTACCATTCTACAAAACTAGTTCCTGTTAAAGCAAGCTCAGCATAATGCACTATTTTTTGACAAAATACAAACTTAAACCCAAATTCAGGGTTCAGCCTCAAACACCAGGTTTTCAAAGACAACCCTTCAGCTAACAATTAAGTATGCATTTCTCTTCAAGCAGTTTTAAGAACTGCAAGTGCTGACCTCTGTCTCTTATGGAAAATTCAGGGGTCATTAATTGCATGCACATGAAGAAAGTATTGAGTACCTCTGAAGCACAGGACATAAAATCTCAGATAGAGGACCAAAAATTAGGTCCTCGCCACACTAGGAAAATCAAATCAAAACAGAAGCCTGGGTAAGAAAGACAAAGTGCAAAGGAGTCTAAACTTCTTGTTTTAGAGCTGCTAACACTGGAAATGAAAAAAACCCAAACACTTGGAGTCACATCAATTTACTGACCACTTCAGCAAAAGAAATATTAATTCTTCTTTTCACCTTTTCTTTCTCTTGAAAGAAGGGAGTGGGCTACACCCACTGTCAAGTGGAGAGAACACTTCAGTTTGTGTCACATAAAACATTTCTCACTGAAAGAAATAGGAAAATCAAAATGTGCTTTTGGAGAAGCACTAAGCAACCTACGTGTGATCCATGCTGATTAAAAAGGGTCGCACGTCTGAGGGTCTGAGCTTTTGGCCTTGAGCCATTAGAAAATAGGAAGCTGGTCAGAGAGATTAAACATAACCTGGACTTTCTCTGTAGAGAAGAAAGCTGCTTATCTGCTTTAGGAAACAGAGGCTTTTGTGTGGGGGCATAGTTCATATCAAATGTAACACAAGCAACATGTACATATACTGTGTTCAAATACTATCACAGCATTAATAAAAGCATACTTCATAGAGAAATGTACCTAGCCTCTTTGAGTAAATGCTTTCCTGGTCTATAATAATACTTCTTTCAGAAACAAAAGCAACTACCTCCAAAACAGAATGAGTTTTTAGGCATCATCCCAGACTTGATTCTGATCAATTCAAAATTTCTGCAGGCACACAAGTAATTGAGGCAAGGGTTGGACCCAAAATTCTGGACCAGCTTCATCATTTACAAAGCATGGTGCCATCACAGTAGCAAGGATATTTCATAGTGGAGGACAGCACCTAACACGTCAGACCACCTTGTTTTTTCACTCCAGTTATGCTGGTTTCAGCTGGGATAGAGTTAATCGTCTTCCTAGTAGCTGGTACAGTGCTATGTTTTGAGTTCAGTATGTGAAGAATGTTGATAATGCTGATGTTTTCAGCTGTTGCTAAGTAGTGTTTAGTCTAAAGTCAAGGATTTCTCCAGCGAGAAAGCTGGAGGGGCACAAGAAGTTGGCACAGGACAGAGCCAGGGCAGCTGACCCTAACCGGCCAACGGGGTATTCCATACCATGTGACACCACATCTAGTGTATAAACTGGGGAGAGTGGGGGTGGGAGGGATCGCCTGTGAGGGACTAACTGGGTGTTGATTGGCAGGTGGTGAGCAATTGCCCTGTGCATCATTTGTACATTCCAATCCTTTTATTATTACTGCTATCACTTTATTAGTGTTATCATTATCATTATTAGTTTCTTCTTTTCTGTTCTATTAAACCATTCTTATCTCAACCCATGAGTTTTACTTCTTTTACCAATTTTCTCCCCCATCCCATGGGGGGGTGAGGGGGGAGGGAGTGAGCGGCTGCGTGGTGCTTAGTTGCTGGCTGGGCTTAAACCACAACACCAGTTAAATGTTTTCTTTATGATAAAAACCTCATTTGTGCATAAATTGTTACTTCCTGGTTAAAGGGGATTTGACTGTAAGTAGCACTGCTGGATCACATTCTCTTTCAGGATCATCGATGTTCACATCTGAATGATCAAATCTACAATATGTTCCAACATGGAATATGTAATAGTGCTAAAAGTGCCTGAAGACTGTTGAGCAAAGCTTTAAGCAGCTCTCAAGACCCTACCCATAAAAATAAGTCAGAAGTATTTCATAGGCTGTTTGCAAAAATGGAAGATCCTGTCTAGTTGAAATTTACTTTAAACTACAGTTATAGTGAAAAAGCTAAGAGCTAGAGCAGAACTGTACCAAGAAATGCTCCAATAAAAACAGTAATTTACAATAAATCCAACTTACCTCCATCCCAAGTAGTTTAAGAGCTTTTGGCTGAATATTAAAAATAGAAAAGAAAATCAGTTAGATGGGAGGGAAAATGCAAAGACCAAACAATACCAAGGAAAAACACATTTTCATTTACAAACATACAGTATTTATTATTAAACTTACTATTCTAAATAATTGTACCAATAATGGTACAATTAATTAATCTTCCTCCTAATTGTATTTGCAGGAAGGCAATGGGTTAGAAAATATTTTCCATCCTGCATTCAAGTGAAATATTTTGATTCGGATGGAAAAGTTAAATTAATCATTCAATAATATACTGCTTTGAGAAATAAAATCACCACATGGTCACAAAAGCTCAAAAAAAATCATGCTTATAAGGACACACAGGGTAGAGATACCCATAGGAAATAGTAAAAAATATAACAGATCTTCAAATCTCTCACAATTTCGCATTAAAAAAAATCCTCTGTTGTATTGTGAAATCTCTGGTTTACATTTTATGTAAAAGGTTTATTTGTTTGTTCTGTCAAATAGTACTACACTATATATGTACTATATATCAGCTACAGAATACTTGGGCTTTGAGTGGCCTTCTGACCATCTGCGGGGCTAATTTCCTAGTGTGTTTCCTAGTGTGGGGCTTTCTGTAATTAGGCTAGGAAGCTTCACTTGACCTTCAAAGCTGAACCAACCAAATAAATGAGCTAGTGAAGAAAATTATTCTATTTGCTTAGAACAGACTTTTTAACAAAGCAAGGGCCATGCTTGGTATTCTCAGGGTTGGTGCATGACTATTGTAGAATCATAGAATGGTTTGGGTTGGAAGGGACCTTAAAGATCATCTAGTTCAAACCCCCCTGCCATGGGCAGGGACACCTTCCACTAGACCAAGTTGCTCAAAGCCCCATCCAACCTGGCCTTGAACACTTCCAGGGATGGGGCATCCACAACCTCTCTGGGCAACCTGTTCCAGCGCCCCACCACCCTCACAGTGAAGAATTTCTTCCTCTTATCTAATCTAAAACTACCCTCCTTCAGTTTAAAGCCATTACCCTTGTCCTATCACTACATGCCCTTGTAAAAAGTCCCTCTCCAGCTTTCTTGTAGGCCCCCTTTAGGCACTGGAAGGCTGCTATAAGGCCTTCTCTTCTCCAGGCTGAACAACCCCAGCTCCCTCAGCTTGTCTTCATAGGAGAGGTGCTCCAGCCCTCTGATCATCTTTGTGGCCCTCCTCTGGACTCATTCCAACAGGTCCATGTCCTTCTTATGTTGAGGGCCCCAGAGCTGAACACAAGACTCCGGGTGGGGTCTCAGGAGAGTAGAGCAGAGGGGGAGAATCATCTCCCTCGACCTGCTGATCATGCTTCTTTTGAGGCAGCCCAGGATAGGGTTGGCTTTCTGGGCTGCAAACACACATTGCTGAGTCATGTTGAGCTTATCATCAACCAACACCCCCAAGTCCTTCTCCTCTGCGCTGCTCTCAATCCACTCATCACCCAGCCTGTGTTTGTGCTTGGGGTTGCCCCACCCCATGTGCAGGCCCTTGCACTTGGCCTTGCTGAACTTCATAAGGTTTGCAAGGGCCCACCTCTCAAGCCTGTCAAGGTCCCTCTGGTGGCATCGCTTCCCTCCCTCGTGTTGACCACACCATATAGCTTGTCGTCATCAGCAAACTTACTGAGGGTGCACTTAATCCCACTGTCCATGTCACCGACAAAGACATTAAACTGTGCCAGTCCCAATACTGACCCCTGAGGAATGCCACTCGTCACTGGTCTCCACTTGGACATCCAGCCATTGAATGCAACTCTTTGAGTGTGACCACCCAACCAATTCCTTATGCACCGAGTGGTCCATCCATCAAATCCATGTCTCTCCAAGTTAAAGTACATTGTGCAGGAGACTGCCAAATGCTTTGCACAAGCCCAGGTAGATGATGTCTGTTGCTCCTCCCTTATCCACCATCACTGTAACCCTGTCGTAGAAGGCCACCAAATTTGTCAGGTGTGATTTGCCCTTAGTGAAGCCATGTTGGTTGTCACCAATCACCTCCTTATTTTCCATGTGCCTCAGTATAGCTTCCACAAGGATCTATCTGTTCCATGATCTTGTCAGGCACAGAGGTGAGACTGACTGGCCTGTAGTTCCCTAGGTCTTCGGGTTTTCCCTTTTTAAAAATGGGGGTTATGTTTCCCCTTTTCCAGTCAGTGGGAACTTCACCAGACTGCTGTGACTTCTTAAATATGATGGATAGTGGCTTAGCCACTTCATCTGCCACTTCCCTCAGGACTCGCGGATGCATCTCATCAGGTCCCATGGGCATGTGCACCTTCAGGTTCCTTAGATGGTCTTGAACCTGATCTTCTCCTTCCGTGGGTGGTTTTTTGTTCTCCCAATCCCTGCCTTTGCTTTCTGCGACTTGGGCAGTGTGGCTGGAGCATTTGCTGGTGAAGACCGAGGCAAAAAAAAGTCAATGAGTACCTCAGCCTTCTCCATGTCCCGGGTAACCAGGTCTCCTGTTTCCTTCCAGAGAGGACCCACATTTTCCCTAGTCTTCCTTCTATCACTGATGTACCTATAGAAGCTTTTCTTGTTGCCCTTGATGTCCCTGGCCAGATTAAATTCTATCGAGGCTTTAGCTTTCCTAACCTGATCCCTGGCGGCTCAGACAATTTCTCTGTATTCTTCCCAGGCTACTTGTCCTTGCTTCCATTCTCTGTAGGCTTCCTTTTTGTGTTTGAATTTTTCCAGGAGCTCCTTGTTCATCCATGCAGGCCTCCTGGCATTTTTGCCTGACTTCCTCTTTGTTGGGATGCATCGCTCCAGAGCTTGGAGGAGGTGATCCTTGCATATTAACCAGCTTTCTTGGGCCCCTCTTCCCTCCAGGGCTTTATCCCATGGTACTCTACCAAGCAGATCCCTGAAGAGGCCAAAGTCTGCTCTCCTGAAGTCCAGGGTAGCAAGCTTGCTGAGCATCCTTCTCACTGCCCTAAGGATCTTGAACTCCACCATTTCATGGTCACTGCAGCCAAGGCTGCCCTTGAGCTTCATATTCCCTCTCAGCTCCTCCTTGTTGGTGAGAACAAGGTCCAGCATAGCACCTGTCCTCATGGGGTCCTCTGTCACTTGGAGAAGGAATTTGTAATCAACGCACTCCAGGAACCTCCTGGATTGCTTATGCCCTGCTGTGTTGTCCCTCCAACAGATATTGGGGTGGCTGAAGTCCCCCATGAGGACCAGGGCTTGTGAACATGAGGCTGCTCCTCTCTGTCTATAGAGGGCCTCATCTGCTCCGCCTTCCTGGTCAGGTAGTTGTAGCAGACCCCCACTATAATGTCACCTGTCTCTGCCCTCCATTTAACCCTGACCCATAAGCTCTCAGTCAGCTCCTCATCAGGCAGACCGTGAACTCCAGCTGGTCATAGAGGGTGACACCCCCTCCTTGTCTCCCCTGCCTGTCCTTCTGAAAGAGCCTGTATCCTTCCATTCCAACACTCCAGTCACAGGAGCCATCCCACCACGTCTCAGTGATGCCAATAAGATCGTAGCCCTGCAGGCATGCGCACGTCTCTAACTCGTCTTGTTTACTCCCCATGCTACCTGCATTTGCATAGAGGCATTTAAGTTGGGCCCCTGATGAAGCTGACTTACTGGCTGGAGTGGCTGGAATTCCTTTGTGCTGCTCTTCAGGTGTTCTCCTGCTGACCTGTGATCCCTCTTCAATCTCTGGGCATCTGTTGCTGGCACTGGCATCAAACTGGTAGGAGTGGGATGGATTGACTATGAAATGCTTTACTGAGATTGCAGTGGCTTCCATAGGATATGATTTATGCTCACAGTGAGTCCTGTAAAGAACTGCTCTAACAGGTTCATAGCTCTTCTGTATTCAGACTAAACTTTCTGCTTTACCCAAGTTAAGGCTACTGTTGGTTGTAATTACTTGATAAGTAGGCCTGGCTTGGCCAATACAGTTTACCATTATAAGAGATCTACAGCTTCAAGTAAGAATAAGTAAATATACAAACATCACAGTTAGAAATGCTTGGATTGTAAGCTACTGAAACAGGAGGAAATTCACCTCCAGATCAATGTATTTACCACCTTTTGGGTCCTCCCATCCTTTAACACAGATTTTTTACAGGTTCCATACATAACTTTACTACCAGAGTTTCAACTTCGGCCTTGCAGCATTTCCTTAGAATTTAACATGTAGTGTTTCACAAAGACAAAAAAACAGAGTCTTACTTATTTTTTACCATCAGCACAATGGCCACATCCAGAATGAACTCATTCTTACCCTCTTTGGTCCAAATAAATTATTATAAAGAGTCCGAAAACTTTTTCGAGTATAGTTGCAGCGATAAGCTCCACCCATGAGATATTCAAGTACAAGACCAATATCTATTAGGCTGATATGATAATCTGGTGGAAGATTTCCCTACCAAAAAATAAAAAAAACACAAACAACAAAATAAGGACTTAGGATAAGAAAACATAACATACATTTAATTGCCTGGCTAGACATATGTCATGTTTAAACTGGTACATGGGTATTATTCACAGCCACTGGTTTCAGTCTCTGCATATTTGTATGAAATTAATGGTAACTGATTCACATAATGAAAATTTTTGGGGCCAGATTTTTTTGTTTTGTGGTTGGCAGTATTTATACTTGAGGACAAATTTTCATTTGATTTACTTGTACAATATGTCAGTGTCCATACAAGCCTGAGTTGTTTGCAAGTGTTATATTGATGAAATTAAATAACTTTGTACTGATTATCATTAATCCAGTATAAAAGCGTGACTTAATGGTGAATATGAGGCATACTTTAGATTTTATGGAACTTGTATTTCATCATAATATTATCTACAGAGTTAATAGTACAATGCAGAACATGATTTAGATTAATGTGCAGCCCAGAATCAAAGAAAAAGGCAGACTATAATTTCCACTGTTACACTTAAAAACCGGATAGAGGTATTGACTCTACTAGAACCATGAACTGAAAACTGTGCTTCATTGTTCAAGCTACATCCTACAACAATAACTGATTCTACAGCACCACTGAGAAGTTGCTATGATGAAACAACTATATCCTAAGCAAACACATCACCTCCATGTTAACCCAACCGAATCCCCGAGACTGCCGCTGAATGAGTGAGCCATGAAAATGCAATGAAAAGGAGAAGAGACAGACAGAAAGCAGAACACAGAAAAGCATTAATAACACTCAAAATGACAAACACTGAATGAGAAAAGTGTTAAACTATGAAGCAGATCAATATGAACTATAAATTAACCCAGTACTGTGTAATTCCCACATCTAAACCTCCCGGGAATAAATGGGAGTTTTCTTTGCAAAAAGGAATACAGGCTATTTCACGTAGTCACATTTTACTGAAGAAAAACTCCAAAACCTCAAAGAGAGCAAATACGACAACAAATCTTACAATGACCCTGTTCAGATATAATAAACAAATTTACATGTAATGGAAACAAATGAAGAACAAATTTAGGACTTGTAGCACTGAGAAACAGAATGGATTTTCTCCCAGGTAAAAGTAGGACTCATGGGAGAAAAGCAACTCAAAAACACACAAGGAAACAAACAAAAGGGAACAAATTCTGTGCTCGTGAGTGGGGCTTCCAGTTAATTTAGCAGGCCTTTCCTTCCACTCCTCCTTTGTAACACTGCATTGGAAGCTGCTTGTAAAGAAGAAACAGTTATCAACCTAAATCTCAAATGATATATTACACTACTAGGAGCTTAATTTTCCTCTCCTTAGTTTTTAAATTACTAGCAGTGCAGCATAGCCTTACCCGATTCAGACTGACATCACTGTTTGTCACAAGGAGTAGTTTAACTTTCCTTTTCTTAAAAGCTACCATCTGATTTCAAATGTCTGCTTTCCCCCATGCTATGCTTGCTTTTACTGTTGACTCACATAATGCAAATGTAATGCTGCTGTTAGTTAAGCTTACCTTTTTCACATCTCTGACTAGCAAATGCAGTGTATTTGGTGGACCCAATCTCTGAAACAAAAATCATTCACGGTCCATTAGAGCTTCAATTCTTCAGATTTTTTGCAAACACAAATGTAATTAATGATCTAGCACAGTAAGCAGAACTTTAGGCAACCATGTGCCATCGCACTCTGCAGGGGTGAAAAGAAGGAACTGGGCTACAATGGCAAACACATTTTTATCAAGAGCTGTGTAATCCCTTTCCTATAATCCTTTATGTGGGGATTCAAGTCACAGCAGTTTGTGGTATTGTCAGAACTTGTACTTGCTGCAGGAGCTATAAAGGGACTGGAGGACTACACTGAAGTTATAATGTTGTATGAATGCTGCCCTAGACTACACCTGCCATTTAAATGATGGGAAGAAAAACAGTCTAGAAATAGCTATGTTCCTGATGAATTTGCTGTGGGTTGGGTTGGGGAGAATTTGAATAAAAAAGCATGATGTTCTGAAGTTTTGGGAAAAACATTTTGCTTTGCTGGGCCACAAGGAAAAATGATACTAACTTCTGCAATGTGCTAAAAATAAAAGTTGCTGTGTAAGTACTTTGCCAAATTTACAGGATTATTTCAATAATACTAAAGTATACATACATGAAACATAATTGAGATTAAAAGTAAATGACCACTACTGGCTGATATTAAATTTTTACTATCTACATTAGTTCTTTAAGTGTTCTGAACGTGCGTTTTAAATACATCACTATATTTACATAACAAACTGCAATAGCTTCTGAAAGCTGCTGTAGGCTTAATAATTAGGAATGTAGGGAAAAAATAGGACACTATATGTAGTAGCAATGACTTCCTTTACTGCTGTCCAACATCTGTGTATTGTCAGGGCTCAGAGCTTTTTGGAAAAACAAGCATATCTCAGAAGGAGATGAGAAAAAAAGGACACCCCTGTTAAATACAGTAGCAAAGATATCACAGGGCGTTTTATTATTTGTCCTCACTCACGGTATTATAAAGTTCTTCTAGTCGAGGAATAGTGAGGAAGTGCTGCATGTTCACTCCATTCTCAATAAGCAGTTTCACAAAGTCCACTCGATCCAGAACCAGTGCATCCAGCATAGCCTGCTCCAGGGAATTCACCTGAATTGCAGAATGGAGAATGTGAGACTACATGAGCACAGAAGAGTTGGTTGACCAACAACCATAAACATTTTCATTACGTTGGATATTCCCAAGTTTCCAAATATGTTGATTAATCTGTCATTCAAAAGGAATTTAGAAAATTAATGACGTTTTACCCATGTGCAAATCAATACAGATGGTAGAGGTTTCTGATGTGGTCTCGGCCAAGAGAAGAGCAGTGAAAGAAACCTTTAGCAATACAACTGTAGCTTTCAATCATTTTGTTTAGTATTTTTAACTAAACCAGGCATACCATGCTTGACACGTTATGTGAAAAAATATTTACTTTTTCAACATGACTGATAGGAACAAGTTAAAATTTAAGAAAAATGCGTTTAAGAAGAAGTTGACATACTTTACCCTGATGTCCTGGTTTTGGCTGGGATAGAGTTAATTTTCTTCCTAGTAACTGGTATAGTGTTATGTTTTGGATTTAGTATGAGAGTAATGTTGATAACACTGATGTTTTCAGTTGTTGCTAAGTACTGTTTATACTAAATCAAGGATTTTTCAGATTCTCATGCCCAGCCAGCAAGAAGCTGGGAGGGGACACAGCCAGGAAGGCAGACCCAAACTGGCCAAAGGGATATTCCATACTGTGTGATGTCATGTCTAGGACATAAACTGGGGGGAGTTGGCTGGCAGGGGGTGGTGGATCGCTGCTCAGGAACTAACAGGGCATTGCTCAGCGAGTGGTGAGCAATTGCATTGTGCATCACTAGTTTTGTATATTCCAATTCTTTTATTATTATTATTGTACTATTATTATTATCATCATCATCATTATTATTATTTTTTTTCTTTCTGTCCTGTTAAACTGTTATCTCACTGCATGAGTTTTACTTTTTTTCCCTGATTCTCTCCCTGATTCCAGTGGATGTGGGGGAAGTGAGCGAGTGTCTGCGTGGTGCTTAGTTGCTGGCTGGGATTAAACCACGACAAGTGATAACTTGCATATGTATCATTCGCTCAAACTGCTGCCTCACAGAGAAAAGGCAACATGTAATGCCAAAAGACTCAAATTGTTAGGGAAGAAGCACTTCTTCCTTCACCAACTTAGCTTTGCCTTTGAAAAATGTTGGTCAGGAAGCCTAATGGATCTTCTCTTAATATGGTCTAAGGGGTTAGAACCCAGTAGGAAAGGGGAAAATCCCTTGAGCTGCAATCTCCTTGACACATGAACTTTAATTCAGACAACGGGACAATCTAACCTATTGCAACTGGAAAATGAAGCACTTAAAAATGGAGATGTTTAAACTGCCTTTGCTGGCTAAATAACATGTACAAGGAAGGATGAAGATGTCCACTGGTGTTCTTATTTACTTCTGACAAGTGCAGGGAAGAAGATGAAGCAGAGAAGAACTGACTTGTACTGTTGTGGTATGGTTGCATGTGGTGCACATGGGATGAGAGGGGGATTCCTAGCTCAAAGACTGAACAGCATCCCTGCAGAGTCTACTGCTGATCTTGTGAGAATGTGCAAATGGGCATTCTATAGAATGAAAATGTGTATTTTCCCACTCTCTTTGGCCCCAAGATAAAAAAAAAAAAAAAAAAAAAAAAAGAATTCTTCAACAGTTTTAATACAAATACTTTCATCTCACCCAGTTCAAGAGTTCAAGCTTTCTTGGATCTGTTTCTTCTTCTGGCTCTTCTTTTCCTTTTCCTCCCTTTTTCTTCCCTTTTCCTTTCCCTCTGGCTGCTTTAGTCTGAGCTGCTGGAGATTTCTTTTCCTTCTCAGGAGCTGTACCATCAGGAGCTGTAAGGCTTGCTAAAGGCTGTATTTAATAATGCATTAGAAGTATTAGAAATCTAATTGATCATACAGTGATTATTTCATTGAATACACTCCTGTTGAACTCGTTCCCCAGTCACCATTTCTCACATGCAGTCAACTAAAAATGATAATTTCCTTAAGTATAAGGACCTTCTTGCATAGCCACAGCTTTACACTTTTTTTAAAGCTGTTCGGTCCAATATAGTCAATAACACTGAAAGTCAAAGTAGTGAAGTATGTAGAATGTGGAGGATTTCTCTTGCAAAATAAAATCAGTGCGAGAGGACTGGAAAGAGACACTATTCAATTTTGTGACACTTCAGTTTCTTTGCTCTCAGTGAAAGCAATAGTTGTCAAAATAAATAGCAACAAGCAGGATAAGGAGCTGTACAGAAAGAGCTTAACAAGAATGTTGCATGATGCCAAATAGCATCCATACTGTGGAGGCAGAAAGGAGAGGAAAGAGACCCACTAACTGGTTCATTTACATTCTGCAGACAATACTTCTGTTTATACCTCTTTAGACCCATTTACTCTTGGTAACATCCTTCCCCTTTCCAACCTATCTACTACCCAAGACAGGCAGGCACACATGCAAATAACTTGACACTACTTGTCTGTGATTTGGAAGCTTAACTTGCTCCAGTTAATGCTTAGGTTATACAACCTCCACGAACATGTAAAGTGGATTACAACTATCCATGCGTTGCACAGAGAACTACAGAACCAAGCCTTTAACAAGGCTTGTTTTCTCTGGTTTTGTTTGTCTTAAAAAAAAAAAAATAATCAAAAAAAACCCCAACTCTTCTCTGCTTTGCTACCATGAATCCATTTGTAAGCCTGGAAAAAACTGCAACTGCCAACTTGCAGCACAGGCTAGCCTGAAAGCAATCTTTATGAATTTGAAATGACAGTGAATCACAATTGGCTGATACTGTTTCCACAAATTGTTGCAGAGTATGAGTATGAAATAGGCCAAAGCAGTAACCGGCTTCAGTTGCTAGGTGGTATCTCTAAATCTAACCACAATAATATGGAGATTGGAACATTCCCTTCAAATAAATGTTTTATAGTAATAATATTTCATCATCTTTAGGATGATTAAATCCTCTCTGTATCAGCATTTTAATGAACCTTGAATATTGGAAACATCACATTACCGTAAGTGAAGGAATAAAACAGCACATGCAGCAACATTTATTTAAATTTAATTATGTGGGCTTCAAAATTAAATAAATCTCACCATTATGGATAGTGTGCACATGAATAGCGTTCCTTTGAGTGTCATTTTATTGCATAGTTTCAGGAATTACAACTAATTTTTTAAAAAATAGTAATTCTTGCACTTCATTCTTACTGCCTCTTTTAGGCTGGTCTCCTCATGACACTATAGTAGTTCAACACCAGATGGTTCACACAGTAAAGCAAAAAGCATCAATACAGTGAGATATGAAAGTGGCTTAAATAGAGGATTTTGGTTACACAGATGAACAAAGGCACTGCAGTGTTTAACCACTGATTTCAACTAGTGCAGCATGAAACTCCAATAATTTGAGAAAGAAAATCCAACTCCAGGACCTACAGCTTTACTTAAGATCTGCTTCCAAGTTCATTTGGCACAGCTCTGGCTGCCAGAGGCCTGTTTTCTGCAGTGATTTCTTCTGGTCATCAGGATTGTGCTCCATTAATCCAAATAGAGATTTTCACAGGTATTAATGAAGTAAGCAACACATTTCCTTCTAAGCAGCTCTGGAATTTTCTTGCCACAGGTAGCTGGGGACTTTGCCAACTGCTGGCTCATGTCAAAAAGTCAGAAGTCTAGGCAACGCTAGTGCATCACACAAATTCACTGGGGGTGACCAGGACTGCTATTATCCAGCTGTATGTAAGGCCACAGACTCTTTCCAGTAAATGCTTTTTTTTATTCTTCTTTCAAATCCCACAATGAATCTTAAATATGGTTATTTTTCTGCTTGTCGTGAAATTGCTTTTCTTTCTTTCACAAAGATTAAATTATCGCTAAATATTTGCAAATAGCAGTATAAGGAAATTTCAAAACAAATAGGTCATTCTTAATTAATGAGATATCCTACATCAGATCAGCATAAAACAGAATTCAATACTGTTTCTCCTGCCAACAAAATCCAAGCTGTGAATATTCCACCACTTATTTTAAATTGTTAACAAACAATATGACTAGAAAAACTTTGTCTTACTGGCCAGTGGTGTCCAAAGACAAAGATTTGGCTGCGTGCAATGTCTACACGATTCCAGGCCAAAGCCAAGCTGAGCTGGTCTGGAGCAGATGCATTGGTACCTACCGAGAAACACACAGATGTTTAGTATTTCACGCATGATGAAACAAGATTGGACAACCTTCTGTAATTCACTTCTCCAAGAACTAGAAAACAGCAAGCCTGACTCCATATCATACTACCATTAGAATAATTCTACCACAAAGCAGTGGATTCGTCAAATCAATTTATAGCATTTTCCATTTAAACCCATAATCCTAATTCAAAAGGATTAACCAGATTCTCTCCCTTTTTTCCTTAAAGCTGCCACATTGACTTTATATCCTGACGCTATAGACATTTAACAATTTTAAAAGACTCCTCCTCTCAGCTCCTTTGGCTGATGCTGTAGATATGAGTATAGTAACTCCTCTCTTTATTTCTTAGCTTTGGGGACTCCAGTGATCCCATACTGAGCCCGTATCAACTACTATATACCTGCAGACAGAAAACAGTTGTTTCAGCAAACATGACGAACTCCAAATATGGAACTGATCTTAGATTTTACGCTAAAGCTTAAAGACCACAGTCTGAGATCTGGAAAGATCCAGACAGTCTTTTAATCTTCCCACCTTTTTTTCTAACTTTATTAATAAATGCTAGAACTGCAGTAAAATGTATTGAAATATCAGTAGCATAGTTGTTGCAGCATTCCCATCCCAGGCTTTTAGGTAAGGAAAGCCACACAAAACTTTCCATCTAGATTTTATGCTTCAAGCTAATCTGAACCTTAAACCAAGCATGTTCAGGTTACTTGTTAGAATCCAAGCGAATAAATCAAAGACTTAAACATCAAGAGTGAACTTCAGACAGGGTATAGGACCGTCTTCTTGGGATCAATTTGTGCATCCTTCCTAATTGCTTGCAAAACCCACCTTTGAGGAGAGCAGTTAAGATAGACATCTCAATGTCCTGTTGCCCTTCAGACCCCATGCGGAACACAGTAATCTAAAGGATAGCAAAAATCCAAACACACAAAATTACAACACATGAGAGACTAAACGTGTAGATACAAAAAAGAGCAGAATGGTAAAACTTTATTATTTTCTAAGACTTGAGATTTTTCAAAAAGTACAGTTCCACTAAATTTTTCTTTGAAATCTAATTATCACAAAAGCATTTAATTAAATTCTTTCAATAAAGTTATCCTAAAATATCCCAACTTGATAAAATTCTTCACCAAACCCATGAATTTTGAAAAGTGGTAAAAAAACTGCCATGCCAAACTGATTTGTTTTCTGACAGTTCAATTACTTTCCAGTAGTAATGAAAATGCCAGCTTGGAAATGGAAATGCTAGTTACCTGAGATAACCATCATAGCATTATTTTTATTGATGATAATACTCAAATGTTTTTTAGTTGCAGGATATGCTAAATATTGACAATCAAAAAAGCAGAATCAACTAATAAAGAAAAGCAATTATTTCTAGTCACATTTGCTTTGTTGAGTCCACTACGATTCACTGATCTTAAAAATAGTAATTTGTATAAAGCCTAGCCATTGAACTAACTACATATGAAAAGATTAATAATTCAAAGGCAGAATAAACTAATATTCTACGTTAATTAAGCTAATATTGAATGCAGACAAAAAATAACAAATTCTTCATTTTCGGAAAGTAACTCTTCACAGCAGCTGCTAGCATTAAGTACTGGGAATAGCAATTTTCTCAACAGAATAGACTTTGCATGAACGCAAAGATACATGACATTAGAAGAGAGAAGAACTAAAGGAAAAAAGTATTCATTAACACAAAAGCAGACAAAATTATCAACAAAACACAAAATTATCAACAAATGCAAACCATAAGCCTGCTTAGGCTGCACAGTCAGTGTCTGAATTTTGCTGAGTAAATCAGGCTGCTCTGATGTGCATTTTAAATTCAAAGCAGTTGACTAAGGCAGGTGTGGGCTCTCTTTTCTCAATCAACTTCTCTAGGAAGGCTGACTCTCTTACAGTCAGCCTATCATAGTCATGCTTATTACCAACTTGATTTCTGATGAAGGCATATGTATGGAACTAATGTTGGCATTGTACAAATGAAAATATATCAGCAGTACATTTATATTACCTGGACAAATGTAAAGACTTCACATTTGGAGCCTTTAAGTAAGATTTTACATAATCAACTGTGCATGCTAGTAATACTTCTGAAAGCGTAAGAAAAAAGCGTGGATGGACATCTATTTGATTGCGGTACAGAGCACAATTACTAGAAAATACACCGTTTGTCATATTCTGTTCCAAGTGGCATTTGCAGCTAGATTAATCCTTACAGAATTTAATTCTGGCAAAGGTATTTAAATATATGTTGCTAAAAATCAGGCAAAATTGCATAATCTGGCTTTTATGAACCCAAGAACTAATTAGTATCAAAATCTAATCAAAAATCAGGAACAGAGATAAAACTAAAATGGACCTTCTCTTTTTGCAGAAATCCCTCGCACACTAAAGGGAATTCAGCATCAAATGTAATGAACCTTGGAAAGAAAAGCATTGGAAAGAATGGAGGAAGAATGGAAACACTATTAGGAGAAGAGACTTCTACAATACTGTGCAGGAGGCGGGAAACTACTTGTTGGTATTTAAGTATTTAGTTAACCAATTTTAGTGTCCATCTCTGCAAAGCAAGAGAAAAAAAAAATAGCAAACATCATTAAACTTCTTCATAACATAAACTTCTTTTATGTTCCAAATTCTTTGCTAGCCACCTTTCTACTGATGTGAGACTTAAAGAGTGTTGAAAAGTAGAACAGGACATCTCAGAGAATCAGAGTTCATTCAGTGGAAATGATGAACTGGATTTCTGGAGGTTTTTTGTGGTCCTCTTTGTTCCTTCACTGGAACATCAGGGATAATTCTAATCTGATAAAAGTGATCTCTTAATTTCCAGTGTTTACTTTAATTGCTCAAAAGTAATGTAAAATGTAATGCCTTAATTGGTACTTTGATCATTGGGAGCAGCTTGTATAAAAAGACGACTAGCACAAAGCTTGATGTACAGATTTGAGGAAGTTTCTTTGCATTATGATTAGTACCATTGTGCTGAGTTGAGCTCTGTATCCTATTACTCTAAGTGGGGATCAAGTGGTATCTTCTTGCATTAGCCCTTCACTCACTAATAATACCAAGTGAGTATGAAACCACACAACAGAAAAGATGGAACCAGAAGCATGCCTGTGCATGGTAGTGACAGCTCTAGCAAAAAATGGTGGGACTGTTCATGTTCTCAGTGCATAAATCAGGTCAAATTTTAGACAATTTGATGCAGAACTTACTTGCACAAAAGCTACTACTTAAGAATCAATAGCACTTACAGGAGTAACATACAGGGGTTGCTCCGCTTTCTCACAACAATACACCTGACCTCATGCTCAAACTAAATCACTGCACTGATTCTGAAGTAAATACATCAGGATTTAGGCTTAGATAACTAAAAATCACATTGTATTAATTTTCTTTGCTACAAATCTGAGACTAGAAATGCAAACACTAGCAGCTACTACATGCAGTATTGCCACGGCAAGTAACAATCAAATACTCCAGGGAAAAGAGTTTTCTTTCCCCCTTCCATCATACTTCTCTGGGTACCAGAGCAGGATTTATTATTTCTCATTGAACAACTAAACAATTATTTCTAGAAATCAAAAGAAAATTCCCTACTCAAAAGAGTAAGAACTGTAAGGAATGCTACATTCAGTTTATTGTTTATTTTAAATTTTAAGAAAAAAGTTTCACATCATCTGTTGAAGAGAGTATTAAACTTAGGAAGACCAAAATTTAGAGTTTGTCCCCAAATTGACCAAAGACAGAAAGTGTGGGCTCTGTGGAAGGAAAACACACTTAGTTTTAAGGGAGCATGAAACACCATTTTTCTAAGAACCTAGAAAAAAGTCCCTCTTTTCTCAGCCTCATGAGAAAAGTTTCATCTGCCATTCAAATAGTTTCTTTACAGCTGCTCCTGCTATAGGTGTCACTTCCTTAGTGATACAATTAGGCATCTTGAAGAATGAAACTGCCCCACATTTTACACTTAAATTCAATAGCAGTTTGGTTATCTGATTCCCTACAGACAACCTGAGGAGAAGGCTGTGGTAGTTGTCGCTTCTTTCTACCTAGTAGAAATATGCAACTTTACCAAAAAAGATTAAAAAATCAGCCATACTAGTTCCAGCTGTAATTAAAAAAAACCACAAAAAAATCCATCAGACTGTTCATCTGCTATTAAAACAGCTGCTTAGGATTTGTATGAAAGAATGAAATGGAATTATATCAGGACTCAGGGAGAGGTCATATTTACAAAAATTCACTAAGACAATTAGTCAAAGGAAAACACTCAAAAGTTCATTTTGCCTGCAAAGGCACAGGCACAGTGAACACAATTTCAAGACAATGTTCACAGATGACAGATGTGAATGTTAAAGATTTTCTTTTCCTGAGCACACTTTTTTCTGCAGCTGAGATATGGCAGATGGGCAGGAACCTGACTGAGTGGTACAGTACATAGAACAGGCCTGCAACAAGCCAGGATCAAGCAAAGCTGGGATCTTCAAGGACACTTACTATTTCAATTGCTTTTGAAAGACCTGAAGAGTCCATTTTACTGGAATGAAAAGCTGTTAAAAAGTAACTATATCAGAAGACCAAAACTGTACTGATGCAATCTGAATGCTTATTGCTCCTAGGAACACTTTCTTCAATTATCTTTCCTCTACTTTCTGCAGTTGATCCTGGTTTTCGTGCATTTATCTCAGTGTCTTAGTCTGTATTGCGGAAGTCCGTGAAAAAAGATTCCTATCAACTTACACAGGAGAAGAATCTGAAATTGGCTTTAGAGGCTTTCTGGAAGACAAAATCCCTTTCTTGGCCTATGCTTATGAATGAATGATTGTGTACATTTATGGAGCTATATGGGGGGAAAAAAAAAAAAAAAAGGTTAAACTGTAACCCTGGGAGAAAGTACTCTATAAAGTTTGGTCACAGAAATTATCTTTGTGAACTACTTTCAGGACACTTACAAGTTCTTTTTTTTTCATGCACTCCATGAGAATGATGAACAGCTGATGAGCTTGATTCCTGTTGTAGTTAAAGGTTTTCTGGATGGTAACTAGAAGCTGGTCTCTAAGGGATTCGCTTATTATCCTAAATGAAAAATGAGACATAAAAGAAGATATTGCCAGAATTAATATATATTCAAAAGGCCTGCTGTCTGAGAAACAATTTTTCATCCACCAGTGCAATGACTTCATTTTGAAAAGAAATGAAAACACACAGCATCTTTTCATTCAGTACAGGTAAGGAGCTCATGAAGAGTTAACAGTTAATCAGGAAATTCATGCCCAGACTGGCTCTTATGCATCTCAGTACTTCAGCATTGATTTAAAAACTGGCAGGCAACTTGAACTATCCTTTCACCCTGGAATATAATGCAGATAGCTCTTACTCCTGTTATATATTATAGATATACTTCTGTTAAGAAGTTCAGTCTTCAGGATTTCAGCAGTACACCTTTAGAGGACTCCTACCTGTGCCTCTAAATGTTGCAAGGCCCTTTGCATATAGCTAAACACCCCAAAATATTTCACACTACTGGTATGTCACCTTGGTTATCCTCTTAAACAGAGGATTTAAATTGCTAGCATATCTGAAACCTCATAATACCCAACTGAGAAACAAACAAGCCAAAAGATGATTGAAGAAATTAGATCAAAAACATTCTAGAAAGGTCAGAAATGTTTGATCTCTCAAAGAAATCTGAAACAGAGCCCTTCAGTCTTCATCCATTTCCTAATAAAACACATGTATCTTCAGATGATGGCAAACGTTACCAGCAGGCATTCAAAGCAGTGAGACAGCAGAGACTGTGAAGTGCAGTACAATTCAAAGTTCATTGTGAGAAAAAGATTCTTCTAGACAGCAGGGTTGACAAAAAATTCTCATTACAGGCCTGCCTTACCAGATGAACTCATTCATCTCATCATAATTATTGGAGAGGAAAATCGGACACTACATCATATGCACTGGGAGAGAAAGTCATGCAGTGAGCAGATCTCAGACAGACTGATCCTGATAAGCTCTTTCAATTACCTATGAGCTGATAGGAAGGATGAATGAGAAAGAAAAAAAAAAAGGAAGTTTGATCTAAGCTAAGGAGGGTTGATCGATGGAAAAGAAAAGAAAGTTGCTGAATCATAAATACTGTTGGTAAGATTAAATATGTACTGTGTGTAAACATATAAAAAAAATCCAGCATTAGAGCTGCTCTCCCAATTCACCAAATAACATCTGCATTGCTTGACAATACTAGTTGTCTGCTTAATATTTAATCCAAGCTAAACTCCAACTTCAGTCAAGGAAGCAGGCTATTTCTTCAGTTCAAGACGGGTGTACCACACCCAAATCAAGACAATATGCTAGGTTTCTGCCTGAATCTGGCTACTAAAGATAAAATCCTGATATTAACAATGACAATGGGGAATGTACGTTACTTGGCTGGGAGAAGCAGTATTTTAAATTAAAAATTCAATACTCTGCTTCCACTTGGAGTATTTGTCAGGACAGATCTCTCACACTGCAGAGCAGATGAGCTTTTATGCTGCTAGTATAGGCTTTGTATCTTCTTTAAACTAACCATAGTTTTTATGAACCAAAGGGGCAGACAACCAACCATAAAAATAACAGATTCCAAAGAACTTTGGATTAGGAGTGACTTTTACAGATTCATTTGGGTAATGGATAGAAGAGCTGTGGAGCAGAATGCTTCAGACAACATCCTGCACTCTGTTCATGATATCGGGCAGCACTGCCCTGAAGAACCACCACACATGCAAAAAATAGCAAGAGAATGGAAGGAAGCCCAACATTTTTTTCAGCTGGTCTGGCACTCCTGGAGAATGAAGCTCATTCGCACAATGCACTAGAATCAGGCAGTACAAATTTTGCAAATGCATGCACTAATTAACCTCAGCTCTGGCCTGAGAAAAAGGGTAATTCTTGGGAACCACTTGTTGCTTCCTTCTACCATGCCCAACCCAGCACCAAGTATAGTGCAGCAAACTTTGATGGAGCTTGTATGACAGTGTGCTGCACTGAAAGCAAGCTTATTTCAATGGACCATCAAATGCATTCCAAGTGGTAATAATTTCTACTCAGGGCTAAGACCAAACGGGCAACAAAAGTTGACTGACAGCAGAATGCCTCTGTTAGTAGCATTTTGTCCCTGAGGTGTTTTTTTATAAAGCTTTAATGAAAGCAAGATGTGTAGTCCTACATTGTCCTCACCAGCAAGACACAGCTTTGGTAGAGATAAAATCTTACCCTCCTTCTTCTGAATACTTGTGTGCAAATGACAGAATATCTGATGCTCGTCCACTACCATCACATATCACAACAGGGAGAGGGGGTTCTTCTCGTAGACACTCTAAGACAATGGAGATCACATTGGGACCCCCTTCTACTATGAGCCCAACTACAGGAACACCTTGTCCCAGCCCTGCAAAAAAACAAAAGAACAGAAACAAAAAAATAACTGTCATTGAAACTTAGTTTAAGAGATTGGGATATTATGAGTGGATGTGATTTCTGTGTTACAGCATCACTTCAAACCACAGCAGTTAGGAAAAATGATGGCCAACACCAGGAAAAATGTCCATATGCCATTTCATATGCCCCAAAAGAAAAAGAGTAAGATGTCTCTGTGCCCTTGCTTTTGCATCAGCTCCATACTGATTGTTTATTCACTCAGTGTTGGTGAATTTACTCAGTGTTGGTGAACTGTTTGTAATCTCTTTTGACAGACACCACATACAGATAAAAGAGATAACGTGATTCTCCTATTACTTCATTAGCTTCACTGTTACTTGGATGCCTCACAGTTACTGTGTCTTTGATGCTTTTAACTCTTCACTGGTTAGAATTAGGAATTCTTCAGTAAGGTGAAATATACCTATGCTTTCTCCTAAGATAAAAGTCTTTATCATGAGGCTGAAATGGCTGGCCGATGGAAGAGACGACAGCTGAGCATCCCTTTGCTGTCCCTGCCTCACTGTGATCTCCAGGCATAGGATGACAAAGGGAAGCCCACAGGTCACATGGTCTCAGTAGCCTTGGTCACAAGATACATGGGGAAATGAAGGACAAAACATTACCTGAAGGCTGACTAATCCCACTATTATAAGCATTTGAATTCAGTTCTTAATCTGTAAAATGACCAGCGCTTTATAAAGAAGATGCACTTTTTTGTACGGCTGAGAACACGTGAAAGAGTTCATATTTTCAACCTTCATTCCTCTCTGAAGAACAGGAACACCAAGCACAATAACAGCAGAACCTTCCTGACATCCTCCTGCCAGTATACCCCAGCTCTGATAAGGAGGAGTCACAGAGCATGGGCTGGCCTGTGTTTCCGTGAAATCCTTAGTGATTCCTGCTGAGATTTCCAGAAGAGATGCCTGTGCTTGAAGGGATTAAAAAGAAACAAAACAACTCCCTGTATGTTTTTACTAGTAGGTGTACTGCAGCCCTTCACAGAACTCTTAATTCCTCTGTGTATTCCCAGCTTTGCCCTTCTCATGACAAACATCGCCAAACACTACTTAAATCAGAACCAATATTCCCAGCCCCAGTGGTATTAAAATAAATGATACAGAACATCTTGCCTCTGTGCCCTGACTTCCTTATCTTCCAAGCCAGTGCTCCCTTTTACAATGTTACAACTCTCCCAGCACTTCTGCAGAAGACAAAGATGAAAGTAGCATAGCAAAACGTTAGCTATTCTAATGTCTGTGGGGGCAACAGTGCACGACACTGTCTCCACACTCAAAGGCAAGGGGCATCATTTTGGAGAGTTCAGTTTCTTAAGCTTACCGTAGGCAAAAAGCAGCACTTAAAGACTTTCCAGAATGTTTAGACACCCTGTGGTTGATCTTTAACTGCGCCTTTCAGCTTTACCTGGCACTCCACTTCATTTTTCTGCTCTACCCATAAGAGCACTCAAACCCTATTAGAAACTGTTGTAGAGTTCAATGAAATTGTCATTCTGTACGTCTGTTTTTTCTTATTTATACAGGCCTACACAGGTTACAACAGCATCTGCAAGAAGTCAGAAAGGCAGCCGGTAGAACTGATGTCTAGTCTCCAGTAGTTCTTAATTGGAATGTGGATTCAAAGACCATTAACTTTTTTTGGACCATTTTTCATTAGGTTGTTTTTTTTAAAGTTGCTGGAAAACCACAGCTACTAAAATTTTTTATTTATTTAATCTTTAAAAAAATATTTTTTTCTACAAAAATGTTAACGAAAAAATGTCTTTTAAAAGAACTTTTTTCTAAGTAATGACAAAAAGAATTCTAGAAAGTTGTTTTAGAAAGGCTGTAACAACTGGCAGAAATTTTAAAACCGCTCAAAACTCTAAATATGAAAGCACTGACATGAAATTATCTTGGTAATGGCTTCCTTAAAAATCAAAATCCCAGCTGAGTTTATCTGGAAGATCAAAGAATTTTGAGTGTGATATTTCAAATTAAACAAATTCATATAAAAGAGAAAATAAAATGTTAGTATGAACATTTGGAATCAGAAAACACTGAGCCGCAGAGGATTCCTGTAAACAGGAACTGTACAAAATCACCCCATTCTGTATATTTACTGATGCTTATGAATTCTAGCTAGAAGTGCACAAATTCTTTAAATTTCCCTTTCCTTAAATTCTTACTGCTTTGAAGCTTCTCCTCGCTATTATTTGTCAACTTTTCTTCCTCCCTTTATGCAATCCTTACTTTTCTGAGTTTTCCATGCTGTTAGATGTTGGCTCTTTTACCACTTACCAGACAGCATATGTTCTAGTTTAGTCACATAGTCCTGATCAAATTCCTGCTAGAAAGAGCTGGAAGAAGCATTTAATTTCAATACCTTGAAGTATTTCAAGCCCTTCATCCCTCCCTTCCTTTAAGATGTTATGTTTACAGTTTGCCCCGCTCTACTTACGTGTGTTAATTTTCTGGAGGGAAATGTGTTTTTCCAACTGACGTCGTAACTTTACTTCAGCTCCATATTTACCTAGCGTACCATTGTCTGCCAGAATGAAGTGGGTATGGGAACTGTTGAGCACAGAGAGCTTGCTTAGAGGGTTTGACATTGTTTGATAAACCCGTGTTACCTGTGTGTCAAAAGGATAGATGCACCTAGATTAGGACTAAGAGCTAAATGTGAAAATCCCACACACCGCCCAAGAGAAGCACATGCCTTATGAGGCAACAAATAACCAGACCTTTATAACAAAAATAGAGAACTAGAAATTGAGCTTGCTTTTGCATTCAGAACTTGAACTTTTCACAGCAGTGTTTTCTTTGGAGGATGACAGTCACATCTGTGCACTCTCCTGCATGTGTTCCCTTAAGCTCATTAACGTACTCTCCTTGATCACACACTGTGTTACATAATCCTCTTACTGCATTAGAAAATACATTCTCATTTGGAGTTCCGAGTAATTAATATGCCACTGTGGAGTACCCATCTACAATAAATGCCAGCCTTGTACACATAAAGGCCCTTAAATGATTTATACAAGTCTCAGCATGCCACACTGAAGTTAGGACCTAAAACTCTGTCACCAGAGAGAGGTCTCTACTATTGAAAGCAATGGAAACCTCACTAGCTCCATATTTACATTGAGGTCATATGTGACAACCTGACAAACTTATTTAAACAACAGCTTTTCTTCAAGAATTTGTTCAATTTCAGCTCTTAAGCATGCTTTAGAAATACTGAAAATATTAATACTCCAGAAAGGTGAACAGTGTATTTTGTTACATAGCTGGCATTGCTAATTACACAGGAGTTTCCTTAAAGACTTACATCTTTTCCTATCAGATCTTCCTTGTTTTCTACAATGCCCCATGGTGCAATTCCTATGGCACATATTCGTCCTCTGGATTTGGAAGAATGATCTTTCAAGGCATCTCCCACATGACGAATGACACCTACAGGTACAATTAATTTAATTCATTCTTGGCACTTTTGAGAGATCACTAAACAACAGAATTTTCTTCTTGCCTCTCATAGAGCTACCTGCTTTTCTGGATTGCTTTCAATACTAAACTGGCATCTCTACTTTATAATAGAACACGCAATGTGGAAAACCCCATACTTTTATTTTGTAGTAGTTGCATGTAAATCCTATTGCCTTTTCACGTCCTTGTTCTGAATTCAATGAAGTCTTTGAAAGTCTTAGGGATTAGACTTTTGTTGTAAAATGAAAGTCAAAGGAATTAATTCTTATTTTACATAGTTTTCTCAGAAATAACTTGATATAAAGATTTGTTTCAGCTAAATAAATATATTGTTAAAGAAATATTATAATGAAAGTTTGTATCTGTTTTTTGAAGATCACTCAGAATTGATATTAACATAAATGAAATTAATTAGAAACCAACTGGTCTCAGAATGTAACAATATATAGGGAATCATCAAACCAGCTATTTTTCAACATGTCTCAAATTTTGGACATCATATCAGACACCCTTTTTTTTGACAGAATCCAGGAACAGTGCCAAAAATGGTGGAGTTACATGGAGTTGCTATACAACTGATGTTTTAGATACGGTCAAAAAGGAAACACAGAAACATAAAACTGTTTCAGGTGGACAGAGGACTGGAGAAAATGCAAACAGGAGATTGCAATGTCTTCAAGTTCACAACTGACTTCAGGTTTGTGTTTCAAGATTGCTAATTTACAGTCATTCATTTAAGAATAAATACCTTATATAATTACAAGACAGCTTGTGCATGTGTGGTGGTAGGTGATCCCATGGAGACAGTGACTCAGGGACATGGCATTTAAGGTGGATAATTGATTGATCACTAACTCTCAGAGAGATCACACAGCCTAAAGACTAACTCAGTCCTTGGCTGCATATACAGGGAAGTGTCAAATGGAAGCAGAAAGGCTGTTTTACTTCAGGGATTAAAAGCTTCATCAAGCACTGTCTCAAAACTTGCAGTGTCCAAAATTCAAGAAGACTGTTAAAAAACGAGAGTTCAAAGCAGAGGTGTGATAATGACTGAAGGACTGGAAAACATGCTTAGTGTGAGAGTTTTATGGAATTCAGCCTGTGCAGTTTGCCAGAAGTTCTGTGTATGAAAACATGCTCAGGAAATGTACTTTTAGTAACAGAAAGATCTTTGTACAAAAAAAAAAAAAAAAAAAAAAAACCAACAGAAAGAAGCTAAAGCTAGGCAAATTTGGAGTAGGAGATTTCTTAACTACAAGGATAACCAACCACTGAAAAAAAGTATTATAACTAGTGGCAGATTTCTTGCTACTGAAACCAAGGATGAAAATTTTTTTTCAGGGGAAACACTGAGTAATTCAAATTGATACTGACCCAGAAAAATCTTAGGGGCTGGGCTGGGTAGGAGATTAACACAAATTATTACAATGCTCCTTTTTTGGTCTAGTGGTTAATGACTCATTCATGTAGACTTAAATCTTCTGCCTGTGGGAAAGATTAGTGAATGAACATCACTGAATTCTTAAGTAAACTAAAAGTGCTGGTAATTGCTTACCTGTACTAACACCTCCAGTGAAAATCCAAGCTCCTGTGGTCATGGCAGCCTTTATCAGACCTTTTCCAAACACTTGCTTTAATTTAGGTTGCATTTCAAAGTTCTGGAGGCCTCCATGGACAGAGATTAAGAGTTTGGGCAGTTCCAGTTGCCAGTCTTTCACCATGAGATGCAGCAGAGAATCTGGTTTAGTGTCATATGACACACGGATATACTGCAAAGAGCAGTGTGTAATATTATTACTCTATCTGCTTGGTAAATTCTCTATTGACTAAGCCAAGAATTAAGCCTTCCATCTTGAAGAAAGAGTTTTAGAATTTTTAAGCAACACATTATTAAATTTCTCTGCTGCTTATGATTAGAAAAAACAGTTTGAAACCTTTCACTTTGCTATTGAAAATCAACCATTCACTTCATGAATTTTAAAAACACCACTTTCCTCTCTTCAATGCCCACAGTCAAGTGATCCTAAACTCTTATTACAAATCTGCATTGTTGCATTGTTGGAAGCCACCTATTTAAAATGACTGGAAGGTGTTTTGTATTGTTCCTAAGACCTCTGGTTTGACTGCCAATGAGAAGCAATGACCTTCACAAGAAATAGGAGCCTTATGTTACATTTTATCCCATTCACTGTTTATGTACATATTTCTGCTTCCAAAGCAATGATTTGCATTCTTCTCAGTTTAGTTCCACCACTGTGATTTCTTTTCAAACTACTACTCTATCAAAGAGAACCAGGAAATAAACTCATGCTTATTTTTGCTTTAAAACAAACAAACCACCACTAACAAAACCCGCCAACCTCTCCCATACATTTTGGACAAGTTTTTGCAGTGTGGTTGTCTCGAGTGGCAGTCTCAGCAGAACAGTAAGAAAGCAAATGGGCAAAGAAACAAATCTAGGTTTGGATTTGTTCAGAAGAGAGGCAAAACAGAAAGAAGTTTTCCTCAGAAGCTTGACTTGCTGTTACATCTACTGCTAAGAAAACTCAACAGTCCATTTTCCAGTTCTGTCAGGTCTCCATCTTTCAGGAAGGCAAGATTAATTTCTATTTTATTAGACTTCAAACCTTAGGAAAAAACCCTGTATCCATGCTGGGTTATTTGGCCCACAAATCTAATACAAACAGATGGAAACTTGGGCATTAATACATGCAGCTGCCTCCCTAGCTGATATTTACTGATAGTAACTTTGATGAAACTGTTTCATCAAGACAATACAAGGTGCTTCCTAAGTAGGTATTATTTTTCTCTTGCCTTTTCTCTGTCTTTCTCTTTTTGAGCATCTTGTCCACACCTTTCTGAGACAGCAAAGAGACCTCCTTTGATTTCAATGGATAATGCCCGGAGTGAGCTGGAATCCTGACACATATCTACTAAGCTAACATACCAGACAAATACCTTAGAGTAGCCTGTGCTCCTTACCATGGCCTTATTTGAATGTCCTCCTCCCTGGAATTCAAGATTTCCATAGGCATCAGTTGGGTATGTTTGGGTGTGTTTACTGACAGACCATTTCTCTGGCTGAGCTTCCGGTTGCTTTGTTTCTTCTCCATTTTTATTAGCTGTTATACTTGGAGGAGGTGGAATATGTTGGTTAATGAGCTGACCACAGCAGCACCTATAAGTTAAAATTTGAAGCGATTTTGATTACAGTATCTTCAATACTGGATGGTGATTTAAAACAAAACAAAACAAAACAAACCCCAGAAATTAGATTGTCAACTGACCATGCCTTGCTCTACATGAATCATAAAACACCTCTTCTAGGTCATACCTGTTGTATTTGCATACATGCGTATGTCAGAAATTACCAGCCCACAGATGTTTCTTAACAAGTAAAGATAAAACATTTCACTTCTGTTATGCACTGGAAAGGTGTTCTAGTCTAAAGGACAGGGAAGGAGGAAGAATGCAGAACAGGAGCAGTAACCATCTGTTTCTTACTCAGAGGTGACAGATAGCATGTGACAAACTGTTATGTTATCCAAACAAGCTGGACCACAATTCACCTAGCCCATGCAGTAGCAATAATATTAATATTAGGACTAAGAATTCCAGTCCCCCTGTATAGTATTGTTATTGGTAGTGTCATACCAACTGTGAAGAATGGTATCACTTGCTTCACAGCACACATTATTGCACCCTTGCTTTCAGAATTCAGTATGAAGTTATGCTCTGGTTTTCAAAGCTAGGAACAAACTACTCGCTGCCTCTCCTACTGCCCAGCCTTATCATCTCTGCATGACATGTCCTATGGCTCTGTACAGATTTGAGTGCAAGCATGTCTTGCACTTTTGTTTCCCTGTCATCTCCCTTTAAGGGCAGTGAGTAAACTGGGTCTTAGTTTCACATGTCTAAATCCAAATCAAGTCCAGTTTCTTCAGTATTAACTTTTTCTCTTGGCCAAAACAAAAATTTCAGATGTTACCTGCTGATGTCTTTGTTGTTGGCAATTACATATATGCATTCTCTTTTTGAGAAGGTCTTCTCTATCCAAGCCTTTTGACCCTTAAATGGGAGAAAAAATAAGAAGAAATATACTGAAATATTTCTGTGTGGCAGACATAGCAACATTTGCCTTCTATATTCAGCTATTGTTCTGAAAAACAAGCACTAAATCCATTAGATCACTTTTAAACACCAGATACATCTAGTCATGAAGCAAGTAGGTGATGTGAATTTTCCATGACTTGGATAAAATTCAAACCTTGAATGTGTGTAAAAAAATCTATGTGCAAAGATGCTGGTCTTAAAGTTACAATGTTTATCTGAAGGTCTACCAAAAAATACAGCTGCTTCTTCGTATTTTAGTAAACAGTAAATGGACTCAAAGTAGTACAGAAAACCAGCATAAATTGTGACATAAATAGATTAATAGTATTCACTCCAAACAGTACTTCAGTATTGTTCTTTCTATGCAGATATTGCTTCCCACAAACTTTCCCTGCTTGATTAACAATCTTCTCAAAATAATTTTTTCCTGTCATCAATCAAGTTCCAGTCATTCCTAAGGCATCTTACTCTTAACGAGATGTGTCTCAGGTGGAAGCATTCCTTAAATTGAAAGAACAGTTGACAGAAAAAGTACAAATTCTTCAGGCACAGTTTACCTGTGAAACAGGAGGAGGAAAACAACATTGAAGACAAAATAAAATTGTGTTAGCTTATTACACTGTGTTTGCGAACCAGAAATTAGACCAAGCTCACAGCCATTTTAAAAACAATGATGTGTAGTCAAGCTAGAACAAAATCATAGATCTGTGCAATGCAGTTAGGAATTCTGTTGGAGAAGTGTAGTTCAGTTGAGTTTGGGGATGTGTGAGGTACTTTACAATGCTGTTGTCTTCATGTACAGTCATTTGTACATGAAGTGTACATGTACACTGAAGGGAGTGAGTTCAGAAATAGCTGCAGGCCAGAGCTTCCAATAGTTTCTTACTTGCAGACCCCAGGTCTTCTCTGTCCCTGCAACCATCAACAAGGCAAAGTATCATCATGACTGCAATAATAAACCAAGATTTACTGGTGAATTTAAAAAAGTGAACTCAAAAGCAACCTTTTAATTTTAAAGGAATGAAAAATATTAAAAACCACTCATGATTCAATGACACCAATAACTTTGCCTTGCTGATAAAAGCTGCTGCTTCTGAGTTTGAATTAGGGAATTGTGTCTTAATTCATTTTTCAAGCAGCAAGCAAATGTCATATGTTTTGCTTTAGTTTCCTCTGTGGAAGTGAAATTAAATTTTTGCAGAGATAAAAGCTAAAAATGACGCGAGAACTTTCAGGGTGCCTTCAACAAAAACATGGGCCTTTCTGAAAGAAGGAACTAAAAACCTTGCTGATTTCCTGACTTAAGAAAGTCAAATGCAGATTTGTGTCGGATGAATGCTCTGTCAGCCTGTCTGGTAATAGCTTCGAGACTGGACTAGCCCCCTAAGTGCTGCACAGTCTACAGCATAATGAATAGAGGGTGTGGTAGTTCATCTTTTTTTTTTCTCCTGTGAGGCAAGAGCTGTCTCTGAAGTTCCTTTGTTTGTTGACTTGTTAGTTCCTGTCCAGCTTCTTCGTTTCCTCCATTATATCTGAAATTATAGGAGACTACTTGAAGTTCCCTCATTGCAAATAATTGCAAATAAGTTGCAAACCCAAACTTCTACTTAATGAAAAAGCTATCCATAATCTATCTGTCCAGGTATGTAAATGTTTGCCTTTTTCAGGTGCCTGATCCAGAATGCCTTGACAGTTGGTGGTCTGGGGAATCCTGCACTTCTGCTCTCTCCACTCTAATATACTTACTGATTTGCGAGGCAGAACCACCTCATTTCATTTTAAAAGGAGGTGTTCAGGAGCTCATAGCACCACAGAGCAAGCAAGAATTAAGACCTCATTAGACAAAACTTCATGTAGCTTACAATGTTACTTGCTTCCTGAATGACAAGGCATATATTTCAGGCACTTAGCATAAAGAGCTTGATTATGTAGCAAATACTGAAGGAAGAGAGTAGTAAATTTAGTATCTAAAGGTCATGTGACTTGGTCAGCTTTCCTGTCTCAACTCTATACATTCCTTCAAATGAACCTAAAAAGCCTTTGTTCCCAAAAATATTTAAAAGGTTCTTTTTATACGCTTTGTGGCAAGGCTTTTACAAGATGAGTTTTAGCAATAGTATTATTAGAAAGATAGCTCAGAAAATGTTTTAGTTTTATAGCATCAGAATCTAGTTATTGAGGTGCAACTCTAGAAAAATACAGAAAAAAACCACTCAAGACAGGGATGTCCATGAGGCTCTGCGGTACGCGGAGGTGGGTGGTTACATCAAACAAATGATGTTTACCTGTTCAGAAACAGATTTTGCTAATTCACAGGTATTCAGGCTGTTCAAAATATTCAGAGAGCCAAAAATAGTCTATTTGATTGGAATTACACTAGTTTTTCAAAATTAATCCAAAACCAGTGTCCAAATTCACTGCTCTTTCACATCTGTCCAATGTTGTTTCTTGTGCTTATACACACCGTACTAGTTTATGACATTTAATGTTATAAAATGAGCTTCACAGGAACCTGTTACAGAGGTTATGTCATTTATCTACTTTTAAAATCATGTATTTTAATTTTAAATTATTTTTAATTAATTTAGGTTGTATTATTATTTGATATATTTTAAACATATTCACTTTTTTCCCCAAATAAAATTTCAGATTTCTGTGTGGTCTCTGATAACTCCTTGACTGAGTGACACAAGTGCCCAAATCAATCCCACAGTGCAGGAAACACTTTTAAAAATATAAATGGTAACATGTGCTGCACATTTAACTGTTCTGTAGAGAATACTAGAAAATCCAAGCTAGAAATATCAAACAACTTGGATTTTTAGACTATGTCATTGAGTACAGCTTTAACTTATTCCTCATAGCTTACCAAAGAACAGAGTCTCCTTTGCTCTTTTGTGTGCTTCATGTAAAAACAGTTAATTAACCTCTAGATTAAGTCACAGACTTAGTATCTGTGTTTGGAAAGAAGCTTTTGCATCTTGGTATCTAAAATGAGCTCAACAATACAGCTGAGCTCTCAGCTGTGCAGTCGTTCTTAAAACCCCTCTCATAGGAGGTCTGTTACCTACTGAAAAAACCGAACTTAAATACTCACACCTAAAAGCCCCATTAGAAATCAGTCACTATAGGCACTACAGTTGGATAATTCATTATGCTCTACTGGCTTATTTTTCTGTGCTAATGAGAGGAAGGCAAAAGCAGGCATTACAGATCAGGGAAATAAAACCTCAGCACATTTGGTCAGCCTTTGAAGTTTCACTGCTTTTGTCTATTTAATCTGCTTAACCAAAGCTTCATTATAATCCAGTGCAAATACTTGAGCAGAAACATTCACTGTCAGAAAATGGGCACTCTACCCATTTATTTGATACAGATTCTGTACGTTTCTCTGGATTTAAATTTATTTGGTTTCTTGAGGAAAAATATAAGCACGTATACTGTCTCTTGTGAGTTTGAAAATGTAAGCGCTTTTAACAGACTTGGAATGGATGAATTGTTAAAGGACTACGACAGATCAACTACAGTTTTCAAACCAACAGAAAGCAGGGGTATTAGGCTGACACAAATAGTTGCTGCCAGCAAGATTACGGCACTAAAAAACACTGCATGTTTTCCATTCACCTCTAAGAAACACAAAAAAAGCAAGATCCCAATTTGTTGATAGTAGTGAAGTTCAAACCTGCTTATTATTGCAAATCCTGAATGTACTAATAAGAATCTAATTTTGAAAAAACACATTTCAGATGTTCAGTGGCATATTTGTTCTCCTTTATGAAAACTGACAAAGGGTCTCCTAAATTATTATAAAAACAAACCAAAACAAACCCACTGCTAATTCTTGGTCTTCAGCCTAGAAATCAATATGTTGCTGAGAAATAGTATTCATCAATACCGGATTTCTATTTATTCCACTTTACAGATTTGTTAGTTCTCTTTAGCACTGAAAGAAAGTATCCTCCTGCAGAAGGTCCTCCTGCAGAAAGGAATGGAAATCAGTGTTGTTGGTTTGTGAATCAAGAGTTAACAAAATCAGGACCCTAAACAAATAGTCACCTTTGTAATACAGCCATTAATAAACACAAGAACTAGTTCTACAAAGACCAGTTGTCCTTTGACTATCACAAATGAACTATACTATTTGTTGAGAAACATGCCTATCTAGGGCTGCAGACATGCAGTAACTGAAGAGATAATTTTCTTTCACCACTACACACACAATTCCAGTTTGCTTCTAAATTAACATTAAATTTTATGTATTTCACTTCATATATAACCAACCATTCAATGAATGAGTACTGAGCTTGAATTTCAGACTGTACCAAAACAGAGCCTGCAGCTCTGTTTCACTGCAGCTTCATGCAAGAGCAGCAGGTGGGCTCCGGACCAATGCACCTCTGCTGAAAATCCAGGGTGGGAACCAACACAGGAGAGCAAAGCTACTGGAAACATCATGCTACAAACTCTTACACACCATTGTGCCACCAGAAGCTGTGAATTTCAGTTGTCATACACCTCTGCAGGATAGCAGCAGTATTTGGTGTCTGTCATCATAATGATAAAACTACCACCAAAGGAAATGAAAGAATTTGGGGGCTGAAAGGGGAGCAGGGATGAGAGTTGTAGCGTTGTTGGAGCACATCCAAAGCCCAAACTCAACCAGACCTAAAGCCAGTGTAGTCAGCCCTCTTCAACTGCCATGATCCCCAAAGAGAGATGCTCCATGGAACAGGGACATGTCTTGGATGGCTGACTTGGCATGTTTGACTTGGTCACAGGATGGGATGCGGCTTTGGCCTTTTATCTTGCAACTAGAGAGCATCCACCGTAGGACAGCTCTGCGGCACCTGGAGCCCTACTAAAGAGTACACGCTTCCCAGCTGCTGCACTCCAGTGAGGCTTTGCTTGTACCAGGCACAGCTGGTCAGCAGACAAGAGGGCATGCAAACAGCAGTGCTGGGTGCATGGAGCCATGTACAGGGATCAGATGCACCAGACAGTGCCTGGCACACAGATGTAATAGGGGAGTAGGCGGGGGACCAAATGAATGTATGTCATGCATAATACAGGGTTTGACAAAGCTGTTCAGGCTAAATCAAGCACGGAGCTGGCTGGGCAGCAGAGCTCACATCGGTGGAAAAATACAAATTACTTTCACCAACATCTTGTTAAGATGTGGAATGATTATTGTCATTTACGGAAACATTCAGCTGTAACCCTGTTGACACCATCTTACCAACATTTCCAGGTAATTCTCCTTTAGCTTGCAGTATGCTGCAAAAGGTGGTATCACCAGGGAAGTCAAATCTCAACTGTGTTGCTAATTAGGTTGCTCTACAGAATTAAACTGGGACATTTATGCCAGATTTGAGCAAAGAGATGTTTGCTTTGATGAGACAGTGGGAGAAAGAAGTAATCTGGAGGTGGAGTGAAATTCATACCGTGAGCATCTCCACAGTGTGTGCACAAGTCCGTTCACCATGCAAACAAGTCCACGGACTTTTGTAAACACCATGTAGGCAATCACATTCAGTTGTTGTTACTTCAGAGAAAACAAATAAGAACTCTGCCCAATAAACAATTGGGAGAAAAAATGAAAGAATTCATTGTATCAGCAGAATACCTGTTATCTGGAACTTAAAAACTGCCACTAGAAAGATTTCTGTTTTGTGCTGCCTTTAAATGTAACATCTCAACTACACTATCCATCATTTTTCTTCACTTCGAAGGAACAGTTTTTCCAAGTCCCCAATTAATCAACCTTTCAGGTGATTAGTTCTACCCAGAACAATTGTCCTGGCAATAACAGTGTTCTTGCTTGGACAAAAATACTCCAAACTATGCGACAAATGTTAATAGCCAATTTTGTAGCCACTCATGAACCGGTAACATTTTACAGAGAAGTTGTTCATTGCTAAGAAATACAGGGCACAAAACCATAATGCTATTTTAAATTTGTGTTATGTCACTGGGAAGCCAGAGCCATGAACAACGTTCCTAACTACAGAACACAGTGACAGCCTGTGAATCTAAACTAAATTTCCAAAACCCTAGTTTGCATGAGTTATATAAAAAAAAAGGTATTTGTACAACTGATAATAGTTTCAGCAATTATTAGAATATGAATTACCAAACAACATCCAACAGAAAGAGGATCTCTTCTATTGCTAGTAAGTATAGCATCAAGAAGGGATTTATAACAGCTGTAAGATTCTTCCAAATAAAAGACTGTTTCCTCAAGACAATTCTTATTCTCATCCCACTGTATTTTTCTTACGGTTCAATTTGAACCCATGCTCTTGTAGCAACCTTGTCAGGGAACCATTTGCTCCATGGTTGAGACTAACACACAACAAACAGGGTTGCAGTGTCAGTAAGCAATGTTGTTATTTCAAATTGAGGCTAGAAATCACTCCTGATGATGATGTGGAAACCAGTAAGTAGTGCTACACTGCACAGAGAGCTGTAACAAGCTTTCATGCCTTCATTATGCTTTGTGTTCCTGGCCTGCTGGTGATGCACACAGCAAACATCCACTGAAGAATAATTTTCTCTCCACATTCATTAACTTACGGACACAGTCTATAAAAGGAAGTAACAAGCTCTCTTTTCAAAGTTAAATCAGTTCTGCTGCATCTCTTAGAGATACACACCTCTTCCCCAGAGGCTAAGAGACGTGAAAAACAGCTACAGCCTCAACACCACAGCAGACCTGGCATGCTCTGATATGGTTGGATACACTCAGCTCCAGCACAAAGACCATGGAGACACATTAGCAAAGTGTGTTGGATGAGCTCAGACACCCTACTGAGAGGCAGGCACAGCTGCTTGGGCACAGCTCAGCTTTAATGTAACTATACAGCAAATGCAACTAAAACACAGCAACTAAACAATGATTTAGAGCATACCGCAGGACAGCTTGGCTCAGTGCTTGCCTGTGGAGAACATACCTTGTGTAGTTTTGCAATAGAGAAATTCTTTTTGCATGGAATGCAGAAAGAAACTCACTGACCAGGTTACGCATGACACCTACCACATTTTAAGGGAGCAAAGCCGTTCCTGCAACAGCTCAGCCCCATCCCTTACTGTACCAAATTACAGGAAAGAGATTTTCTAAAAAATGTTATAATGTGTAACATTATACAAATTGTTATCCATATTATACATTATAAAATTATACAAATGTATAACAATAATGTATACTATCCATTTGTTACCCATTCCAGTTCTGTTATTAACTTGCCAAATCCTCCTCTTGCATTTAGCCCTTCTGTTCTAGATGCTAGGGAGATGAGGAACACAAATATACATCTGTACTTAGCCTCCTTTCTGAGATCTGTTTTGGATTTTTTTCCCCAAAAAAACCTTCAGCCTGCAGACACAACATATAGCTAGTTTTACTCCAAGACCTTAATGAGTGGCAGTGTTATACCAAACACAAAGAAAGATGCTAGGATGGGAAATGTTGAGCAACTTTATCTATGGGTAGTGGAGTCATCCCTGCCTACAAGTAACCGTTCTCAGGGGGCCCAATATAGCAGAGTGGGTGAGCAGGGAGAGTCAGCAAGCACCCTCTAAGGCGATGCTAGCCAAAGTAGCCTAGTAATTACTAATCTCTTCTACAAGATAATTTGTTAATAATTCTTATTTGAAAATGTAAGATGACCCTGGTATCTAGCTCTAACAGACCTCAGGAATGATTTTTGTACTGTAACAATTACCTGCCCTGTCTAACATAAAGACTTTTTGCTAGATATGGTTTTAAAGGAAGTCAGGATGCTTCCAGATTATACGCATGTAGGATATTTCTCTTAAACTACTCTTAACTATGAGCCTTTAATACAGGCTATTCTGACCTGAAATAGAAAAATGCTATTATCGTGAAAACCCATGGAATTCAACACCCTCAGCAGGAGATCTTCCTTTATGAAATTCATCAATATTTAGGAAATCGTAACCAACATAACAAGGTACTTTCCTAATTACAAAAATAAGCCTACAAATAGTTCTCACTAAAACTACCCACATGCTTGACTCTTCTGGTTATTCATGGTTTAGAAAACTGTGTCAATAGATGTTAATTATGCATGCAAACAAAGACTAACCTGCACTTAGTGTTGCAGATGCAATAAACATCAAATTGGACTAGAATATTGCCTCTATCTGAGACAGGTCTGGGTCGTTCCAAGTCCACATTATTAAGAGTGATGACTACTAGAGTAGAAATGATCAAAAATGTGCTGTTTGGAAAAGAGGTTAAAAATATAAGCACTTCTTAGATCAAAGAAGTGCTTATAAGTTACTAGTTCAGGTAATGTCTATAAAACTTCTGACAAGCCAGTTAAACATACTGATTTTTCATACATGATATAATAGTGTGCTTTGAGACCTTATAATAATTTTTCTTTAAGAGATAGGGCAAACCATGAATGAAAAACATTTTAAGAGAAAGACTATGTGTTGTGTGAGATATTACTTACCTATGAGAGTTTGCTCTAAATGTACAGTTCTAATTAGTACTATGTGAAGTACAGAGCGCTCTGCACATGTAGGCTTGGAGAATTTATTATACTGACATTTTCAAAATATGGTGAAAGAAAGCCGCTATTTAAGAATACTGCTAGACATATTAATAAAACACACTTCAAAATTACTACAAAGTAAAATTTCTGTATTTACAATATAATATAATGTATGTGTATCTCAGAAGTCTCTAAAATCTGGAAATGCTGAACAAATATATATTTTGAGAAAAGATAACATAATTATTTACTTCTCTCTTCTGTATTCTGTAAATATGCACTTTTTTTGGCAAATATATATGTAATATACTAGTTAGCCAATCTGTCCCTTAAGAAATTAACATTAGTTTGCAGTACATACAGTTTTCCTGAAAGCAAGATTCTCCAGGTAGTATTCTACTAAATAGTTTGAGCTGTTGAAAATTTGCAACCTTCTGTGGCTAATTTTACACTCAGTAAAGCAATTCTTTTCCAGGCATTAGCTAATATGTAAGCTTTAACAGAATATGCTGCAATCAGCTGCATTTTATACCCTGCTGCTCTCTGTTATTTTCAAAAAGAAAGAATTTCCAGCTAATTTAACTCTTGGGCTGCAGGGTTTGCACAAAATTATTCCTTATAATCTTTTAGAAATCATTATGAAAGCACTGCAATTCAAGGATTAAATTATTTCCTGGAGACACTAAACATGTATGTTTAAAATATTTTATTATTTATACCTGAGAATTGCCAACATTCATTAGGCACTTTCTGAAAACTTGAGTACTTCAGGACTGAAATAATTACAAAGGATGAGGGCAATGGGAGATTTCAAATGAGTTTATCTATAAAAACAGTTTTCAAAATACTTGGTCAATCTTCTTTTCAGTCCTTATGCATCTAAAACCCTCAAGAGTGTGAGTGAAAAGAATTAATAGGCACCACAGAAGCAGGAAACAGTATCTCTAGCGATGTTCCTGTACTTTTTTTTCATGGTGTGCAACACATTGCTCTTCTCTGAAGAGAGAGAAAAATACATGTAGCTACAACAGATCATGATACAATCCAGGAAATACAACACAGGAAATACTCTGCCGGTACTGATATACAGTATCATTTAGAGTTGTCAAATATTAGGTATAACTCATTAACATATTTGGCTTTAAAATGTTACCTGAAGTCTACCATTTGAATTAAAATGATAGTGGGGAAAAATTATTATGAAGGTTTCAGTTTACTAGATTTAATCCATTATCAAAAATGGGGGAAAAAATTTTAAAGCCTGCCTTAGTGGAGTCAAAGGAGACTTGAACAGGCCAGAAGTTGTGTTCATGGCTGCCTCGGGCTTGATAGAGGAATACAAGGATATGCACTTTTGGAGCTACTGTTACACTGAGATGTCCCTCCTCAAGACCCCAACTACACTACAGCAGAAGGGGTAGGAATGACAGAAGAGTGGATGGGAGCATCATTCTTAGGAGTTGTGATTTGAAGAGCTAGGGGGTAACAAGGGCCAAAACTGAGCCTCCTTGGCTCCTCAATCATTTGAAAGATTGGTACATGAATACCCAGGGATCACGTAAGTTGGAGCTTGGTGAGGGAGTTCTCATCTCAGACCCCGATACGCTTTATGGCAGAAATGCATTACTGCAAATGACAACAGCAGCACTGTTGATACAAATGTGACAGGGCTGCTGATGTTTGTTATAACTCTTTCACTGGCAACCTTTACTGGGGTAAGGACAACCACCAGAAATTATGCCCTTTCCTGTTCTAAGACTTCCATAATATCTGACCTACCATTGGACCTTGATAAACTCAATTGGAAACAAACACACACAGAAGGAGGCTCGCTTATCAGAAGGCTTGTTGCCAAAAGTAAACTCCCGAAAGTATTACTGGCTAATTTTGAAAACTGAAAACAACCGCAAACAAAGCAAAGTCCCAACCTACAAAACACCCCCCCCCCGAACTCCATCCCCATTTGCTGCAGATGTAGCTCTAAATTAGCATTCAAAACACTGAAATACGTAAGATATGTTTTCACCTAATCTCTCTTTGGCTGCGTTTCTACATCTTATTAGCCATACCCAAGCAATTTTCTAATTTTGAAATGTTTCGAGACACCTTTCTTGAACTTGAAAACTAATTTTGTCTTCTTCCAATTAGTACATCAGGTTTCATGTCTTTCAAAATAAACGAGAAATCTAGGAAGCAGTCTAATCAGAATACTGTCATTTCAACTGCATTATCTTTGTCCAATCAATCGTAGGTCACCATACAGCTCTTCAGCGCAAATTTCAATTATGCATATTGATGCTAAAAAAGGTAGCAAAGCAGAAGATGATCAGGAATGAAATGAAAAATCATTTAAAATCATGTCCTACCTGCTTGTCACTGGAAGTGTTTCAGAGTTTGGAAAGTTGAATTACACCTAGAATAAATAAATTGCATTTAACTCTGAGCTTCTGTCCCATCTTTCTGTTTATTGTTCAGACTTCTCATTCATTTTACTGTTAGGACTTCCAGTCTCTCTGAAGTTCATGAGAATTCCCAAGGAGATGGGTTTCCACCACTTTAAGAAGAGAATCTCATATGATAAGCATGTGAGCAGCTTCTTTGTTCAAACCAATCTCATGACTCCCTTTGAAGGTAATCCTTTAGAAGTCTCATGACCCATCTCCCTGCCCAGAGGGTATTTTCATCTCATGGTGGAACAAGGCACAACAAATCTACTTTGATAGTGCCCAAATCTCCAATTTGTTAAACCTCCTTTCCTCTCTTCAAACAGTGGATGTACTTGCTGTAAAAATGCCGGCACTGCAGAAAGGCTAAAGCAGGAGCCGAAACTTTTAATTTGAAGTATCCCCTCCCTTCTGCTAAAATATCAACGTTATTTGCATAATTGAGACAATTGGACATAATCGCCCTTTCAGGGGTCCTCATTAGATGTACAGCTCTACATTCTTTGAAAAGAAGAAAAAAGGAGGTCATACAGCATTAATTATATCTAATCCTTTTTAGAACAATTTGAAGTTGGGCAAAATGCTGTAGTAAAACAGCTAAAGTCATAAATAAGCCATTCATTTTGTAACTTTACATATCACATGCATTTTCATACCCTGTTACTTTTTGTCAATTTAATTAATTACTTTGCTGCAAAGGGCTTCTTTTGCATCTTCTCATACTTTAAAACTACCAGTAGGAAAGGACAAAGTGTGTTGCAGGTAGGTCTTTTTTCTGCTCTAACTTTAAAATACCTACCTTGTCTTGCTGTGCCAGGTGCCAACATAATGCAATAGATAAAGATGTCATCTAGAAACACATCCAAGGATCACGCTATCTAGTGCTAAAGGCAGTCTAAGTCCCTACTTCTGCTGCACTGCACTGTGCAGACAAGTAGCCTGCTAGACTCTAATCTTGTTTCACTGTTCCTGTATCTGATCTCCAATGTACTGAACACATACCCATTTGTGATTGGCAAAGAAATATTTTACAGACATCATTTCAACTTCTGTCCTGCCCTAAATGCCAAAGCATGCAGCTGAAACAGCTTTGTTTTAGAACCAGACCCTGCTCTTCCTAATGAGACAAAGTTCCTGCTGACTTCATGAGAAACAGCAATGGGGTATGGAAGAATTAGACGTGCCTCAGGAAAACTACAATGGCAAACAAATTTTGGACTCCATTTCTGTTTGAGGAAATGGTAAATTTTGAAGAAAGCAAGACACTAGTAAGAGAGCACAAAGGCAAAGAAAGTAAGCAACTAAGTCCATTGTGGGGCACAGCACTCCATTAATAATGGAAATACAGAGCATTCCTTCATTTAGGGAATTTTTTACTTGAAGCCTTCATCCAAGATTCACTAAATTTAATAACAGACTTTCTGTCAATGCATTCAACAGACACTGAAACAGGCCATATCACAGGTGTACTCCACAGTTACATAATTTTTTTTCTGTGCTTTCAAAATCACATTGCTAGTTCTGACCTCTGAAATCACATCAAGCTCTAAGTTCCAGTTGTTGCAGAAGCTGTCTGATACCCTGTTCAAGCAAAGGGATTGTCTCAAAGCCACTACCTACCATTCTTGAAAGCTGAGCATAGAAATGGAAGACGTATGATAAAGTCAACAGATGCTTCTTTTTTCCAGTAAAAACCAGATTTCAGACACAGTGGCCTTTATGGATGCCTCTTCTGTCTGGAACATGGTGTACTCTGTGAGCTAGAAAACATTGACTTATTGGACAAACTGCAAGAAATATTATCAAAGATATGTAAGCCAGAAAATCTATATAAAAAGAAGTGATTTAGGCACTTAACTCCCTTCTAAAATGGAACTCAGACATGCAGTGTGGTATGTTTCTTTGGCTAGGTTCTCTATAGTGACAGAAGTTAAAAAGGAGTTCATTCCTTTTTGCTTGTGAATGAGTTCTCATTGGTCAGCCATTATGCAAGAACGCAGGTTGTACCTACAGTACCTGCATTTGGAAGACAGGACGCATTTTAAGAATCAATACTGGAAAAATCACACTTGCAGATTTTGTCCTTCCATTTGTTAGCTCAAACTGCAATGACAGAAATGTACACCTGAGAAAGTACAGTATTTTTAAAAATCAAATGCAAATTTTGCTGACTCTTCCCTTAATGGAAATTTGATAGGCATGCAAGCCTGCCAGCATATCCCTTCTACACCACCATAACTGCTCTGGCACCTCAGTGTAAGTAATGAGACTGATGAAAGATAACCAAGCCACATGCATCTGCCCAAAATGAAAAAAATTGTAGCTGTTTAAGTGTTCAGTTTAAGCTGACTGAGATCAAAGGCCCCCTCTACAACAGTAAGAACATTTTCCTCACTTGCTATTGCAAACAGAGAACAAGTTTTGAAAATTTTGAAAATGACAAATTTCATATTGGGTGTTTTAAGCAAAGCCAAAGCTTGTCAGGATGCCTACACTCTAATGAGAATGTTCTGAATAGTAGTTCAGATAACACAATATATCATTCTATATAGATAAAAATATAATGATAATATAATAATAGTTATATAATATAATAGGAATTAACTAGCATGTTCCTGGGGTGGTGTGGTGTGGGGAAGAGTCATGTAGAAGCAAGGGGACTTACACACTGTGTGTGTAAAATAAACCTTAACGACGTTGGCTAAAAACCTAATAAACGTGCACTTCTGTTGTCAAGGGCAAACAGCCTCCTGTCTGCTGTGCTTACTGTCTGAAAAGCCTATGACAAAATTCTGCATGGTAAGAGGAAGAAATCACTGGCATTTAATTCCAAACATATAATTCTGTCAAGTTCAGCCAAAGTGCTCATTCAGAGTTCAAAGGAATAACACACATGAGTGAAAAAAATTACATTCTCAGAGAAAATGCCACTACACAAAAGATAGTTTTCATGGATGCCTGCACTCATACTATGGGAAGGCTCACAGCACTTGGGAGTTTGTTTTGTGACATGGCTTGATATAAATGCACTGTGAAGGAAAGGGATAAAGATATGCATCTCTCTGCTGCCCTCACTGTGACTGTCTCGGAAAAAAATTCCCTTGGTTTCTGATGGTACTCAGTACCCACATGCTTGCAGGGAGTAAGCAAGAATTAAGAACTGATGAATTTGGTTTTATCAATTTAAACAATATCTTCACATATAATATAGAGGCATTAGTCCATGCCAAAAAAAGCTTTATCTACATCCTTCACTGTCAATACATGCCCTTATTACTCCCACCACCAAAATAAAATATGCTTGCTTCACTGATAGCAAACAACTTACTTAACTTCAAAAAGTAACAAGTTGTTATGGTTTTATTACAACTGCTGCAAATCTAATACCTGGGTAATCAGTTATATTTATGTATGAATACTTGAAAACTCAGTAAACATAACTGTTTTTCAAGTTTTGTTTGGCATGTCAAGTTTTGGCTGGCATGTTTGATAGCTCACTTACCGAGTGTGGCTAATAGCATTTTCTTAACAAAAAAGATAAAAACCATTATACTCTTCTCTGATATGATGCATTTGCTGGTCTCTCCCAAATGTGTCTATAACAATGAAATCAATACAAAGCTAGACAACATATCATTTCTTTCCAGGTACTTACTGGTCTTGAAACTTCTTCCCCAATAAAAGCAAATTAATTCATGTAGTATGAAGGAAATATTTTCCCCTCGTTTTTTTCTTCTGCAGTGTTTATGTAGCATTCTGTAAAATCTAACAAGCCATGTTGTGTAAAGACTAGTGTATTCATATATCAAAAGTAAAATTTATGGAGAGCAAATGTGGGAGCTCAACTTTGAAATGCCAAAATGCAGTGTAAAAAGATGCAATATTTTAGGTTTTTTTTCTGCAAAACTATATATAAAGTAGTACATGAGTAGGAAATGAGCTAGACTACATACAAAACACCTAGGGAATATATTGTAGTCTTCCTCACAGTCATTATCAGACCAAATCCAAATAAGAAATGTGCCAGTAAACTATAAATGTGAAAGTTGAAAAGGAGTGAACAATAATTACATTGTGACATAATTAAGAAAATGTTGAAAAAGGGTACTGAAAAAACAGTACCAAAATCCCTTTGGGACCTGAGTTTCAATATTTGAGAGGAACTGAATGCTACTTACGAGCCAAGCCTGTTATCTTAACTGAGACAAACTGCAGCTCAAAGAATCCTGTATTTTTTTCATAGCTGAATTAAATCTTGAACCAATGACTAGGATTTCACAGAATGCAACACTATTGAACTACTGAAACTTGTGATGAGCATTAATACAAATGTCACAGATATGGATGTCAGAATAGATGAGAAATGATGCGACAGCAATCTGCCTGTGAGGAAAAATAAGCTAGCTGAGACTCAGTCAGGAACGGACAAAGATGAAAGGCTGGATTGCTCATGACAAGCTTGTTCACATGAAAATGGAATAGAGTTATTTATTCATAACCATCCTAATAATACTGTTTTGTAACAGCAAAATTCATGACCATTCACTGCAAAGCTTTGGTTGACCACAAAAAACTTACGGAGCAGTAGCGCATATGAAATGACAAAAGCAACCCTTGAATTACAGGTCTCTCAATTATTCAAAAATTTAATAATTTTTAAAAGTGCATGTCCCAGCAGATTCTGGTACAACACATATCACCTGATGCCACTATCACATCTGCAACTAAATGGACTATTTGAAAAACTGGAAACATTGGAAGAGAAAGAGTATCTTAGTGTCTTGGGCTATGTTCACTGTGCAAGACTAAACGGGTGAACTAGATTCAAAGTGTCTCTGGCTCTGGTTATTCTCCTTTTTACTTGGAGGAAGCAGTGAGCATTTGGTCCAGATAGACACCACCTGAGCACAAGTGAAAGGCTTACATGAAATGATCTGGTAAGCTCACACAAAGCACTGAAGTCAGTAACAAATCCCCCCAGGCAGAACAACATTCTCACCAAAAGTGACTATAATTTTTGCTCAGGAGTAACACTTGATTCTTTTCCCCTTGTAAGCCCAAGGTCTCACTACCAGCGGAACATGCTGGTAAGGTGGCTGTGGTACAGAGATTGTAGGGCTAAAACAAAGCACTGACTGTAGCATCTAAAGCTCCAATAAAACCCAAGTTCATAAAGCCAAAAAGCAACCCCAAAGAAGAAACAGTTTGATAAAAAAAAAGATCATAAATCCTCTTAATACCAGTGAAGAATTACCCAGGCATTCTGGGTGTTGAACAGCTAATACAAACAACTCAAAAGCCTTAAAGTACAATCAATTAACATTATAACCCATGAACAGAAGTGGTAAGAAATGGCTTAGTTCCCAATCTGATTCCTATAAAGCAAGCTACATTTTATTGAAATGTGATAATCTCTGCACAAAATGGGTTTGGACGTGCAATGGAATTATCTGCCTAGTTTGAAGTACAGGCTATTATCCCCAGCAAATTTATTATGACCTTAAGTAGGATCTGATGAAACCCCACAGTGCAGCAGCAGTAAAAAATAAGTTCCCCTCACTCCCTCCTTTGTATAAATTCCCAATCTGCAATCCACTGAAAACACTGAGATCCTGTAAAAAAAATGTACTGTTTCTTATGCAGGGAATGAGTGCTTTTAGGTAGACAGGATTGTAAAATAAATTTGATGGTTTCTTTCAACTTCAGTATGTTGTCACTGCAGTTCTTCTCTGGGTGATGTACATGTATAACTAAGTGAAATAATTGCCTTCTTTACTGCCTAGGTTCATCTCTGAACTCATGTGCAGCATTCCACTAGAGTTTTCTCAAGTGGTTAGAATTTGAAAGAGTGTTTTTAAAGCAGAACAGAGGAAAATTGACACAGCTTTTTTTAATGTGGTGCTAATGCAAGAAAGGCTGTTCCATCCTATAAGTGCAAGGGAAATGAATTATTTTTGGCAAGATTTCACCCACTGATAACTGTTTCTGTAATTCAGTCAAGTGCCGTAAGTACTACTCCCTCATGGAAACACTTTTAAACTTCACACAGCAACAGTGGCAATTGTATGTTTCACAATTCTCCCTCCCTCCCCCCCTTTTCTTTGTGTTTGAAGAGGCTTTGTACAGAAAAAACAGCAACGAACTGTGTGTTCTGCTTAAGCACAACTGACATCAAAGATGAGCTGTACAAAGAACAAAAAAGTGCTGATCACTCAGGACAGCAACATACCAATACCACCCATGCTACCTCCTCCACAGGGGACTGAGAGCTTGAATTCCTCTCCTACCTGGACTGCTTACATCCAGGTTTTAACGCAAAGGCATATGCTTAACTCTTACACACATGCTTAGTTTTATAGCCATGACTAGCCCCCCTGATTTCCACAAAACTATGCCATACACAGGAAGCTGTTCAAACAAAGTTGATGGGACAATTCAGAAGCTTAAAGCTAAGGCTGTGTCTAAGTATGCACAGGATCAAAAGTTTTAAAATGGCATAAAACAGCGTCTTCTACAATAAAGATATTTCCCTGTGCTTTGCCAGCAATGTTCATCTGAATAGTTTAATGCACAAACATGGATTGTCCCATTTAGCCTTATACAGTAAACAGCTATTTACCTGGTCATAAAATTTTGTGAAGTTAGTGTTTTCCGAAGCCAAACAGCTTGTAGGTGTTCTGAAATCATGGCACATTTGAATAGAAATCTACTGTCATAAATGCAGGTCCTGCTGAATACGTGGGTTAAGATAAATTAAAACCACAGTAAGTTGCTGAAACAGTATGAGGCACTGCAGCTTTCAGCTTTGTCAAGCACATTATGTTCCCCCCAGTAATTAAAACAGAAATGCCAGCAAGCAGAAAATACTTGTTAGATTCTGAAGTTAGTAATTCTTCTAAGAATTATTGGGGGAGGGTGGGCATGGGGGGTGGGGGTGGAATCTCTAAATCTTATTTAGTTTCAGTAATCTTCAGCTGCACAACTGCTAAAAAAGAAATTATGAATTTTCTCCCTAGTGTATTTAGTTTTACATTTTTATGCAAATATTTTCTCTGCTAACAAGTGTGGTAGTGGCTGAACAAATGCAAGTGTTTCTGAATAAATGCTCAGCTTCATTATATGCCATAAGACATGCATAATTCACCCTTTAAACTTGCATTTCCAACTTTCTCCTAGGACTAGCACTTACATAAAAGAAACACATGGGTTACAATACCATTATTTCACCTTGAAAAGTTGTAGAGTTTGCAAATAAGTACAAAAATTTATAGAGACAATCTTCTATCTTTCTAGTCAAGATATTCTTTAAAGTTCTCTTTGATAGAGTAAAGCACATGTTTCAAATATGGCAGCCCCAAGCTTTATTATTTCCTTTGAGAAAGGCTGTGGTAACTTAATGTGCTTGGTGATTCTGTGTACCATGAACAGGTACCTAAGCACAGAGTAACAACCTAAGCTTAACCCTTACTGCCATTCTAAGCGTGTAATAATATGCTGAGCTTAAGCTTTACTCCCAGTCTGCCACAGAGCTGTGCAGGAGAACCATACAGCCCTGTGCACCATCACAAGAGTAGCTGGAGAGGAACTGTAGTTGGTGGCAAACACAGCAGCAGCATAAGCTCCAAGCTGCTTCAGCACACAGGTTTAACTGCAAAGTATTTACAAAAGGATAGAGCCCAATCAACTGAGGTTTGTTGGAAAATCACCTGTGCCTCACCAATGCTCTAAAATACAAACTGTGGATTTCTTTTTCATTTCTGATTTGATAGTAACATAACATTACAGCATCTACTAATATATTTACCTGCTATATAGGTACCGTACAATAGTCATTTTCTTGACAGGTGCTAATCTAAAAACTGGAACTAGAACAACAACAACTGAGAGTGATAGGGAAACTGAACTGCTTTCCAGCAAAGGAATAGTTCTCATCTTGTTAAGCATCTCTCCAACATCGGAGATGATATTTTAGTACCAGAAAGTATACCCCCCTGCTCCAGCCCTCCCAGCTCCATTTCAGTACAAATACAGTAATTTTCTGATTTTTCACATTATCACTTGCTGCTGCTTGCCAAGCACATTTTCAAGGTTAGAAGAAATAGTGTGCATGGTGTCTTTAAATAGGAAATAGAACAGAATATTTTAGCTTTCAGAAATGATGCTTACTATGATAAAGGACACCTCTACCGAAAGAAAAGTTGCCATGGATTGGCAGAGGGAGAAGAAAGGCAACATTTGCTTCTCACAAGAAGAAAAAAACCCACATCCCCAGCTTCACTAAAAACATGTAGTACCTATGTGTTAGTTTTGTGATGATCAAGAGCCAACACACAGAAAAAGGAAGCTGATGAAGTTGCATCCTTTGGATATGGCTTCTCAGTACCTCTTTATTCCCTCACCATCACCAACAGTGCCTCTTCCTGCACAGCGATTTCTGCAGAACTGTGACTCTCATAAGCTTCACACCTCTCTGACTACAGGGCTGCAGCACAGCTCCATTTTAAGTCTCCTTCTTTTGACTTAACATTTAAAGGCAACTGTGAGTACAATAAGTATTTACTTTTTCATATCACTCATTAAAAAGTCATATTGAGACTAGCAGTCATATTCCTCCGTGCTTATCTTTCTGTGTCTCTGCAGTTCCTAATACACCTGAGAAGCAGAAATACCTGTGGTAGTCCAGTAAGCCACAGGACAAACAACTGGAAATGAAGGTCAAAGTGAAAACCACTCGTAATTATGGAGAATGTTTAATTAATCTATCAGGAAAGCTGAAAGGAGAATACCAGAAGTAAAAAACCCCACACAACCCAGGCCCATCTCTCTCTCTCAAATTGAACAACCTGCCTCGACAAAACATACAGCTGGATGAAAAGCAGTTACCTAGAGCCAAGCTTAGCCAAGACTAGCACTATAGAGATTGCTCTGTGGGTAGTTTACCTTCCCAATAATACCCTTCCAACAAGGAAGAGTTGCTTTTAATTACATGAGCCTTTTGTACTTCTCAGCACTCTCAGGCTATCTGAATGTGTTTCAGAGGAATTTTCTCAAATTAACTCTAGTGTCTATGCACTGAATACCCAGCAGCAACCAGTGTGCACTAGGTATGTTACAGGCTGCACCTTCTGGTTTCATTTCACCTACAAGGAATCCAGTTCATGCCTGATAGACCATTCCACGCTGTGAACCAAAGCAAGGGAAGCAGGAATGAGTGGGAGATTTGCTTCACAAACATCCTCCTGCTCTAAACCAGACTGAGTGTGATGTTCATGCTCAGCTACCCAAATTGCTCCCATGGTTAAAAGAAAAAAACAAAGTAAAAAGGGACAATTTTCTTCTTTTAGTATGAAAGACACAATTGACTTATTTTGCTTAGTTTTCTTACACACACAGAAAATGCCTAAATACATGTTACTTAAATAACATGGATACCAGTAAAAGCAAATTAATATTGTCCCCATGAAGCTTGAACTCTGCTGTAAAACTGAACTGATAAATGTGCCTTTAATAAAATAAAATTATTCACACTAAGGGGGGGTTTATTTGGTTTCTGAGCTGGTTTTAGTCAAATCGGAACAACTTTTTTAAAGAGAAGACTGTTATCCAGTCACTGGGTTCTGCTCAGGTAGTTCTTCAGGTAATATATTCACTTTGCATCAAAACACACTCAGAGAACCCCCAGTTAAAAGGTATTTCTCTTATTGCCCTAAAAGGTACATCTTGAATTGCTTAGTATACTAATATAGCTCGAATATTGTAATGGCCATTTAGTAACTTAAATTGATATTGAACAAAGGTAGAGTTTGCAATAAATTAATTATTCTCAGTGGAAGACTAATTAATTAGGTTAGATATTTCTCTTAGCAAAAGAAAAAAAGAAGAGAGTTCAAAGAGCAGGTTTTCCTCTTGATTCTCCTAGTCAGTGCTACTGACATACCCATCACAAGACTGCTTTTCTGACTTGTCTAGCATGTGAGGGAAGTTCATTAAACATGGAACACAGTTTTAGAATAAAGCAGAAGTTCTGAAATTTAAAAGAAATTTTAATGAAGTAAACAGAGTTTCCAATGAAACTCTGTAACAGGCGTTGTATAGGAAGACTTGACCATGTCTCTGTGCCTATTTCCATGCTGACTCTTATAATGTCATCTGAAGAGATGATAAGGGATCCAGATTTCCTACAAAACATCTGGCACCCTCCTGGATCTAATGTGAGGATGTGAACACTGAAGCTGTGGAAGCAGAAAATACATGCTCAGAAACATTGATCTGAGCTTCCAATCATGCATTGCTACTGAGACTAAGAACTTGCCAAGGCAGAGACAGATATTTTTTTTTCCTGTTTGTAAAGCACAAAGCATAATATAGAGCTCATATCTATGAATTAAAGTACATGTGCAATATATTATACACACCTTGGGAAAATATTTAGAAATCCTCTTGTAATCTAACTGTAGCAATCACATCTATGCTGCTTTCATGTGGCAGACTGAAATCTGGGGCATTATCTCCTTTCCAAGATCTCTTCTGTAATAATCCTGCTGGAATGTACAGTGTGTTATTGACCTTCTTAGCCTGCCTTTTAAGAGTGAATGTTTCTCATATTTCATGAAAGCTATACCACAACAAGTTACACTTACAGAACTGCAGTGCTTTGGTTAATCAAGTTATTTGAAGTATGTTTCTCCCAGATAACTATATTCTTTGGCCAAACCCATGTGAGAACTTCTCTTAGATGGCTTTCCTGTTTCCTTTCCCTTTCATTTAGGAACTTGTGGGTGCACTCTGTTTGGACCTTATACTTACCAGTTTTCATTAATGTAGTTATATTAACTTTTATGGTCTTTGTTCATTCAGTGAAGATTTGTCGCATTCCTGTCAGTTGTTTTTTCCTCCGTCCTCAGGGCAGGGGGGGAGGAAAAGCCTAATACTGATCTAAATTTTCTGCTACCTGAGGATGTTCTTCTCTAGTATGACACTGGCTCTCTTTTAATGAAAGTAATGTAAAAGTTTTGCACATTGACTTCTTGATATACTTTATAAATGCAGGTAGGCTTGAACAAGAGCTCTCTTAGCTTACAGCTGTGAAAACCAAGAAGATTTCAAAGTATACTTCTATACATCTCACTGCAGTTATCGCAATGTCCTCTGAAGTGCTTGCCACTGTTTTCCTAGCTTGTCTGATATTACGACTGTGGTTTGAGAAACAGGCTGGAGTCTCTTCTTGTCTTGAATGCTCTTCTATCCCCAAAATATCATAGTTCTGAAAAATCATGAAATGATGCACTCCTTTTCTTCTTGAATATGTTCCTGAACAGGTCCAGAATCCAGCCACACTGAAGAGTTTAAGAAAGGTCAGTATAAATCAAGGCACAGAGATGCTGTTAAGTCTTAGTGCACAGAGCATAGCCATCATCAGCAACTGTATAGATAGGTAGAATCTAGGCTTTACTTATCAGCATTATTCACAATAACTGACATTTTTATTTATGTCGGTATTTGACTTGACACAGAAGACACTCAGGGACAAGTATTAAAAAACAGAAAACAAAACCCTATGTTATAGATACTGCAAGCATTGCATTATAATCATTAATCAACACATACTCTTCCCTCATCATGTCTTCTTATCTGCTCTGCCCAGAGTGGCTTGCCTATTGCTTTAATTCCTAAAGGTCTTGACCATGCATTATTCACTGAACAGATTAATTCAGATTCTTTCTTGTGTTGTGTATTCCTCTCTTTACTACATTTATTACTTTGTTCACACTTCTAATAGAGGCATCTACATAAATTATATAGGTATACTTAAATTATGCCAAAAGATAAAAAAATGCCTTTTCAGGGAGTGGTAGAAAGCATCAGTGTGCTTTTTTATTGGCTTTGCAGGCTGGAAATTCCCATGAAAGATTAGGTAAGATGATTTGCGCCTTTTAGTTGCAAAGCTCAAGCTAAGCTGGACATTCTCAGGATGTGTTCTCAGCACTGTTCAACTTTGCTGAATGTGCAGTTCCATGAAGCTCTGATTACTACAGAATTACAGCTCACTGACATAAAGCATTAGCATGAGATTTTACATTTTTTCCCCCAGCAGTCATTCAAGGGTACAGGGGAAAGAAAACAGCATTTTGAAACAAGTGTCGTATAGGAAATAGACATGTTATTTAAAATACTGCCAGCAATCTTCATTTTATTTTATCGTAATGCTATTTCAGGCCTATCGTTGAACAAACCTGTGCACAACAGCATGGATTTATTTTGTCAGTGAAAAGACCAATGAAACATTCAGGACTTTGCTTTTTTTTTTTTTTGAACAAGAAAGCAATATGCTTGATTTACAGTTACAGGCTGCAGGTTAAATGAGTCCTTCAAAAAGGAAAGGATTATGATCAATGCTTTCAAGCACTGAAATGCAAGACCAAATAAAACAAAAGCAGAATGCAAAGCTACAAGCAGGAGTTGATGAAAGTGCATTGTAATTCAACATGCTCTGCCACACAGCTAAATTAGAGAGATCAAACACCTCCTTCACTTTTCCAACACAGAAAGATGGGATTTGTAACACTTCTCTTCAGTCTTTTCTTGTGAATAGCTTCAAATGTCTAAGCTATTACGTGCTTCTCCAACAAAGAGCTGTTTTGTATCAGCAACAGCAATAGCGTAAAAAATGTCACTTTAGAACTTCTTGAAAGTAAATACATATTCTTTTCACTGTACATGAATCCAAACAGGAGCCAAGATTCAAACAATTCACTTAAGTATCATACGGAAATTTTCATGGAGCATACATACCTACACTGAGAACCAGGTTTAGATAACCTTGTAATATACTGACTAGGTATTTTAGCAATTACTTGCTAGCAGTTACTAGCATTTTTCATCATCCATCCAATCTATTTATTGCTTTTGCAAAAATGGTCATTCTTACAAATACTCATCTTTATCGTTCAGAGAACAGAGAATGCTGCTGATGATTACTGCAGCAGAAATTGCTAATGTGATCACTGCTGCAGCTATGGGCTGCTTTTACATACATGGAGCAATCGTCATCTCAGTGGCTGAAAGATACGCCATTTTGAATTGCACAGACTCCATATTAAAACTGACATTAGGTTTTCTTTAGTGTCACTAACAGAGATCACAGATGGTGGAAGAAACCAGCACTGACTAACAGAATGAATCTATGCTCAGGGAATTCTAAAATGGATCTGTCCACCCAAGTTGTTTCCAGAAGTTTCTACTATTACCTGTAACAACAGTACCATGACTGAAAAATCTGCAAATAAAGATGATGAGTTTGCATGCTTTGATGGCTGAAGTGTAATTCCTTGCTGACATGTCGGGGTTGCTTTTATTCTTAAGTCATGTTTTTTACATGGGGAGCAAAATAATTAACATTTGATGCCTTAAGCATTGACTAGTGCTGTGATGAAACTAGGCAAAATTAACACAAATAGGAGGCTGAAATAGACATTACGTATCTAAAGACAGGTGATATGAAATCAAATCCTTCCCTAAATTCATTATTTCAAATTTCTGATTCATAGAAAAATTAACCTTGAAATGACAGAAAATCTTACCAGTTCTAAGGAGATGTTGGACATGCTTTTTGATAGAAAAAGTTGTAACTATCTGAATAAACACGCTTCAGTTTCCAGACCTGGAAGCTTTAAAAACTACTACTCATTCCCCACTACTTAGTGGGAGGTATGAAGGATTCACAGCTTCCAAAACCCAAGATTTTTTTAATGGGTTCCTCTACATGGATTTAAAAGCCTATATGCAAGCACCATTTTGAAAAATGTTAGTGTTAGAAGTTATAAATCATTAAAAGCACAACCGAACTGTACAGTTATATTCAACAAGGATAAGAAGAAATAATGTAACAGACAATATTAGCAAGCATTGCTTTATGTATCAGTATGAATTTGTATCTGCCACAGATATAAAAGTGAGCAAACTGAAAATGGGATTTCTAAAGTTGCAAGGAAAAATAAAGCCATGAATATATACCTCTATTTTAACCTTCTACCTTGAATGCTTTGTACTGCTAGGTGAAAAGGGAATTGGCATGCACCAAACACAGCAGGGCTTGCTGAATTAAGCTTTAATGGCCAGGTGAGAGGGCAAGTTTTAGAGTTTGCTCTGGTTGGTACCATCTTTGACAGAGGGGAAGGTGGATCAGCTTGTAACTATGGGAGGTAGTAAAAAACAAACAAAACCACTACAAAACCTTAAATAATTAAAAGTTATATTACAAGATACTCAGAAACTCTGATAGCTCTCTACATGGTGGTAGAAATGTTAAACTTTCTAGTCTGCAACTTTAAATGAAAGGTGGATATGGAACACAAGTCTTGAACTGGAATAGAAGTATTACAGCTCTGGACACTACCAGAGTGGTGCTGTAAGTGAAGACAGTTTTATTAGCTGGAAGTCTCATGAATTCTACATTTCAAGAACCCACTAGTGTATACCATCCTCATGGAAAGATCATTGGTGTTTTAGATTGGTAGCTTAAAAACCTAGCTTCACTAACTACTGAGTTAGACTCCTTAAACAAGAACAAATTTTTACTTGTTAAACTAAACTAAGAACATTTTTTTTAATTCCCTTTTTGGAAAAGAGTCATTTGAGCAATGCCCATTTGCTCGGTCTCATTAACATACAGTTTGGTGAAAGATGAAGTTTGCTACTGAACAAGAACAAATCCCCAAAATACGCAAAGAAAAAGAGGCAGGATTTATTTGGAGAAGACTATTAAAAATGAAAAAAAAATGTGCCAAAACCACTTGGCATGAGAAACATACCAGCTGTACTTCACTAATCCATGGCTGATCCTTGGAAAGAATCACAAATCCACTCAACCAGCAAGCTGAATGCCATTTTATTGGCGAGTATAGAGAACAAAATGCAATCAAATACATACTTATAATACTGGCTATTAAAAATTTTGCTTGGGTCTGTCAAAGTATGTATTAAGGACTCTTTGCTTAATTCAGCCAAAGAAAATGAAAAAGTGAAAACAGAAAAACGAAACGTTGGAATTTTCTAGAAAATTGTTTCATTATTGTGGCCTCATTTCTGCAAGATATATACCTGCTGAACTGGCCCCAAGTCCTGCACTTTGGAACTGTTTCAAAGACAGCCAAGAACTGAACATGTCACTAAGAAATACCCAGATGTGTTTCTTTCTGTTCATGGTTGATGCACACTGCTGGAATAATCTATACAGTCAATGTCTGCTATGCCTGTACATGCTGAAAGCTACAGGATATCACTGACATCTGTTTTGGCAGTGTTTTTTTGTTGGAGGGAGGTTGGTTTTGTCCTTTTCTTACAGCTGTATTTACTGCCAGTAGAAGCTGTCAAATCCACACATTTTCAACTTTCATGCATCTTTCAGTCTGAATTATACTGTATTCCTGTCCTGGTTTCAGCTGGGATAGAGTTAACCATCTTCCTAGTAGCTGGTACGGTGCTATGTTTTGAGTTCAGTATGCAAAGAATGTTGATAACACTGATGTTTTCAGTTGTTGCTCAGTATTGTTTAGACTAAAGTCAAGGATTTTCCAGCTTCTCATGCCCAGCCAGCAAGAAGGCTGGAGGGGCACAAGAAGTTGGCACAGGACACAGCCAGGGCACCTGACCCAAAGTGGCCAACGGTGTATTCCATACCATGGGACGTCCCATCTAGTTTAGGAACTGGGAGGTGAGGGGCAGGGAATCGCCGCTCGGGGGACTAGCTGGGTGTCAGTCGGCGGGTGGTGAGCAATTGCCCTGCGCATCATTTGTACATTCCAATCCTTTTATTACTACTGTTGTCATTTTATTAGTGTTATCATTATCATTACTAGTTTCTTCTTTTCTGTTCTATTAAACCGTTCTTATCTCAACCCATGAGTCTTACTTCTTTTTTCCCGATTTTCTCCCCCATCCCACTGGATGGGGGGGAGTGAGTGAGCGGCTGCGTGGTGCTTAGTTGCTGGCTGGGGTTAAACCACAACAATTCCACAGCTTCATGCATTTAGTGTAGCTTTTGTACCAGCTCAGTGCAACTTTAGCAAACAAAATCCTAAACACAGCAAAAGACTAAACCCATCATTAGTTGTTTTGCTAGTGAGCTTTTATAATAAACACATCTCAAAAGTAAGTTTAGTACTATAAATTACGTAAGTTGGAAAAAAATTACAGAAATCATTAAATAGAACATCTTGTGCTGGTTCAGAATTATATTAGATAATATTACAGGTAATTCCTTTTGCTCATGTTTATGACACTTTGATCAATATGTGAGCATTTCTCAGCACAAGGTAGGGGCAGGGAGCACAGGGAATGAAAAAAGAAAAGGTAATACAACCTTTGCTTTCAAGATTCCTGTCCACAATCATGATAAAATAGCTCTATGATGACTCCTTGATTAAAAATTAATTGCTGTGGTAATTTAAAGAAATGCCTTATTGAATAATTAATGTATGGGAATTAAATTGGACTATTCACTGAAGTTTATTATAAGGTATACTCAGAAAAAATCCATGATCTTCATTATATAATTAAGGCAGGGGGGATTTATTGTATCTTGGAGAAAGAACTCTTCCTGTCATATCTGTCTTGTGCAACAATTGGTTCTTATTTTGGCTCACTACTAGGGAAAATAATGAATTTTAGTGTATGACTTCATAGTGAGGTCCTTTCTAAATAGCATAGCTCTATCTAGTGGTTGATTAATCCAAGTGCATCTAACTGTTTAAAGAAGACTAAATGATGAATTTGATAAAGACCAGGAAGGTCTTAGGAAGGTGACACTTTCTTATTCTGATCTACTGTCATCCACCTTGCATAGGTCTGGAAATACATCAGGAAAGGTTGTACTACTAGCTAAATCCTATCTTTACATACATTGATGAATGTGATTTCATGGAGAGCTCTCCTTGTAATGAACACTTTTTCCAATACAATTTGCAGGAAAAAAACAGGGCCTCCAATAGTTACTCAATCAGGGTACCTAAATATTGGCCTGACAGATAAACCCTTTGAAGTCAGCTGGACAGTTCCCATGCTTTATAGTATACACCTGCTTTACCCCCTAAACTGGGATTTAAAGTTGTCAGAATTATTGTGGGCATGTTTGAGCAATGGGGAAAAGGTGGCCGGGAACCTTCTGTTTAATCACTTCCATGCCACTGTGGGAGACAGGAAGGCTTGCAGCTGCTCCCCAGCCTCAGCACTGGATGGTTAGGGGCAGTGCCCTGAATGCCAAGAGCACAAGCACTGGCTTGTTCACTTTGGAAGCAGGATGATCTGCACGCAATGGCTGCAGCATACTGTGGAATAATACAGTCTTCCCTTAGCAGGACTAAGCTGGGTACCTCTCCATACACTATGTGCTCCGCAGCAGACACGCTATGGGAGAAATGACTTGGTACTGAAGACCTACCAGATCAACGTGACATGTTGAATCCAAAAAGCCATGAAGCCTGATTCAGAAAATGCAAATGGCTGCTACGTTTTTTCCCAATCTCATCATCCATCTCTGGGATATATTGGACACTAATCTGTGTCAGCTTGTAATCAAACATAACAGGGGGAGAGCTGCTAAGTTCTGACCTGTGTAACTGAGTAATGGATTTCATCAGCACAAAGGAAAGAAAGGTCACTAGTTTTTGCTGGTAATTACAAAAGCTCTGCAAAAGCATGTCTACAGGTTTCCCAAGCTCATCGGGCCTTTTATCCAGTGGAGGCTTAAGGAAATAATGGGCATTCAGATAGCAGTTACTTGAGTAATGCTCTAATGATAGTTTTGGTTAATAACTGTATAAATAACTATAGTTTAATTTAAACTATAACAATCCTGCTACACATTCCAGTGTAGCAAAATTAAAATAGCAATGTAAAAGCACTGCAGTTAGTGAAAAAAATTCGTGTCTGCTGCATATAGCCAACACCAAAATATAACGTGTAATTTTAAACACTGCTTAAGGTTAAGCCCACAAAATAGTTCTATGAAATTAGCTTTGAATATTCTTTAATTTTTTTCTAGAAAGCCTGGAAAACACCTCTCCTTTAGAATGATTAGGACACATGAACTGGGGGCCTGTCAATACTGGCACTGGGATTAGGTAATTCTTATCTCTGAAAGCTTCAACTGTAAACAGACTCTCTCATTCAAGCTGCACCCGTTTCTCTACATATTGTTCCACAAAGCAACTTGAACATAGCTTCATTATTTTGTGTACAGGAATTAAATATGTTTACAGCCCAGTGTTCATGTCCTTTTCAGCTCATTTTACCTAGCATTTCTGCAACGACACAGGTGACAGAAAAGTTTTATTAGCTATATTTTCATTGTAAATTACTCAAATCTGCTCCAAATTAACTTGTATTCTAGCAAAACAGTAAAACGCATTTGATGTTTTGTGTGCCTGTGCATAAAAAACAAAAGCACTTACCTGTTTCGAGACTTTGAAGAGCAGTAATGAGAAGTTTCATACTGACATGTATAAAATAATGAAAATGTAATATTAGTAGAATATTCTACCTTATCAACATGAAAATTATTTGAAAATCAAAGTGATTTGACCAAGGTAAATACATCCCCCAGTCTTCATTCCATGAAAACTTCATAGCTTCTGTTCTCCTTTCAGAGAAAAAAATTCAAGATGACAGCCAGATTTACTGACTTGCCCTTGTTCTTGATTCAAGCATAGTTTGCTAATGAACTAGACCCATAAGATTAACAGAGGTTAGTGTGGACCATTTCACATTATTTTCTACCAAAGTATGAAACTGCTCAATTTTCTAAATGCTCAGTTTTCTAAATGCTCAGTCAGGTGCCTGAACACAAGTACCTGGCACCAATTCACCTGGCATGGTGTATCAAAGACGTCCTCCCAGGATTAGCATCCCACAAGCTTAGCATCCCACAGGGTCTAATGAAGACCTTCTCAGCAGCTAGAGGCCAGAGAGGATGGGAAATGGCACTAACTGCTTACGTTCAAGTACCTCAGTTGTGCCTTTGTGCATTCCTCCTAATAATGCTCAGTTACAGAAAATAAAAGATAAAATGGCTCTCCCTCAGTGCTAGGAAAAATAACTTTAGAACACTGTAACTTAAGTTTAAAAATATTTTTAAATCCTACTGAGTGACACAGGTAGGTGAATGTCAGAAAGGTCAGAGATTGCATTAGTGGTTTTATTTATTCCAACTACTAAAGCTTTATCAACAGCAAAATGTTAATACCATAGGATTTATTATGGGGGAGGCAAGTAATGATTAAAATTAACTAGGCCATAAACTGGAGTTGGACCCTAATGACGAATGTATTGGACTAGCCATTTTTAACAAACCAGTTACTTCCCCTCCCATTATTTCCTGAATATGATACACAACTGCAACACTAATCCAGAGCTCCTGGAAGACAGCCATCCCAGCTGGCTCTCAGCATGGGTTATTTCCAAAGGCCCAAACAGATCAGGACCCATAAACACTTAAGGGTAAATCTCCACTGAGAACCCACCTCAGCTGCTCACATCTCCCAGTAGTCAAGCAGATAATAAGAGGCAAGGCAAAGTGCCGAGAAGCAGAGATAAGGCATTCTAGGCCATGGGGATCTCCATTGTGGTTGTGTGCATGTGGGGGGGGAACCAAAACCAAAAAAATACTTTCAGATGAGATTAGTGTGGTGCAGAGCCTGGCCACCCCTGGGTCCTTAAAAGGATCCTTCTCCTCCTCCCAGCCTTTTGGTTTACCAGAAGAACATCTACATGCAGCAACTAGTTAACAGCAGAGCTACCATTAAACCAGAATAGAAAGTAGCATTACTTAATGCCAAGATCCTTCTGAGAAGGTCTAGGCATTTCTCTGATTAATTAACTATTCTGAAGACAGAAGGCTGATACAAGAATTTGGGATTCTCTAGGATGAAAGACACGGCTAACCAGCCAGACTTACTAGTGTTTGGTGAAGGCACGTCATGTCATGTCAGCTTTTCAACACTCAGAGCTAGTAACTTAGGAAAACACACTGACTTTTCACCTTTTAAGCCCCCTGTTCAAACCTAGGCCTGACAAACACTGACGAAAACATGTCTGATGCACTTCTGGGAATGAGAAGAATAAAGATTTTCTAAGGAAGGCTCAACAAAATTGTGAAGTGAAATTAGAACAAAATACCAAAAGAGGTACAAAATTCAACAGCAAAATTAAAAGAGTCTCAACTTGGGATACTAAGTATCAGGTTAAAGAAATCTCACCCAAACATAAAAGACTCTTTTCCACAACTAATGAGCTCAAGCTCGCTTCCATGCTTTCATACAACTTGCAGCTAAGCTGTAGAACTCCTTGGTGAAGGTTAATGTGGAGACTAAAAAGCAACAACATAATTTCACATAAAACCCCTCCAGTATTACCTCTGGTCCAGACAATCCCTATCTTAAGTATCGCTGCACAGGAACAAACTCTGAAGGAGAATAACTACATCTCCCCCCCACTTCCTACAGCACTCCCTCGACTGTGCTGTTACAGCACTGGGCAACACAGATTCCTGGTCTGATCCAGCACAGCTGCTCTTGTATTGTCATGCCTTACCTCTGAATTTAATAGGATATTAAATGGAAAAAGCTTGTCAGCTCATGAGCAGTATGCCCGATTCCCACCTGGATTTTGAGTCTTCAGTTTTACAAGCAAATTCATCTCCATAATTGAAAAATATTTAGGGGACTCAAACTTCAATAAAACCTAGGTAAATTATTAAGTGATTAAGATGTAATTTCAAAACAGCACACCCTGGTCTATGAGCACTGATCAAGCTAATCACATGCTGATTAAATCTTTTAAAAAGCTTTGGAATTTACCCTTTGCTCTGCAATTCCAAACTGATGGAGATTTTGCTTTTGTAAAAATATAATATAAAAATCACTACCAACAATGTAGAACTGGACAAAGATACTTAATACTTAATGTGAACACCAAGACAAAAAACCTAATGCATTCCTCTTCACCTGTCAATCTTTATAAAACACATTAATAAATTTACATAGAAGTTAAGGACTTACTGCTGAATTGTATTAGGAATAGTTGTGGGTACTATATGTCAGAAAAAAGAGAGGATGAACCCCTGAACAACTTATTTCTCCCCTTTTTTGTGAAAAAAGATTTGTAATACATGACCTGCAATAGAAAAATTGGGAAGGAGGGAAATTGAAGTCCACTAGGAACTCTGGAAATAAAAAAGGAAAAAACATTAAAATGTCTATTCTGGTAAAAAAATTACAAACTGTACATTTAGTAGAGCTTAGTAACCATTACTTGCTTTCCACTGGTAGAGGCTTAAGCCATTCAGCTATTAATCACATGAAAGTAGATATTAAGCAATATTAATCCATACCAGCTGTTACATCTTTTACTGTGCTATTATTAGAGATTAATCTTTATAAAACACGGCTGCCTTTTCATGTCATTTCCAAGAGGACATCATACAAACTGATACTGTTTTACAACATGTCTTCACAAAAGTGATTGAAGAAGGCAGGGGATAACGACTACATGGTTAAAATACATTCAACTTCACCCTTCAAATCTAAGGGTGTTTAGAAGAGACACTGTCACTGTAATCAGTTGATTAGTTAATTTTTATTATGACCGTAAAAAATTGCTTTTATAGCTTGCTATTTACATCAAAATAAAAAGGATATTCTTTTAGTGATATTGAATGTTCTCTTATGGAAAGTTAGAGGCCATGTAATTTCCTATCTTCAGTAGCAGGGAATAAATCCAGTCAAAAACATCTAAGATGATCTTATTGATGGAGCCTTAATGAGGAATATTTAGGATTGTAACAGAATTTTAACAGAACAGAATCAACACTGCAAGCATAGTATTTTCTAATGAAGTATGAAAACCCTGTTAGGTGAGCCAGGTTTTTAGAGGAGCAATTGCTTTTACTGTTGGATGCACTTCATAGATGACTGCATCTGCACATTATAGAGAAACTCCTATTGGATCACATGTTGGTGGAATGCTATTAAAATCACAACGAGTATCACACTGTTCTGAAAAAGTACAATTACTGGCAGAAAAGGCATTATCCATTAAAGATTATGGGATTACCATTAAAAATAAGCTTCTAATCAGTTTCTTGCATTTTGGATGAAACTGTACCAGCTGCGCTAGGGAAATCAGTTGTCATAGTTACAGAAAATCTACATTCTCTATACCTGCAGTCTCCTCATTTTGTTAAATGCAAGATTCTTTGATTATGTTGCTGTTATTCATCAGGGTACCTTTGGTTTTTACTCATTTGGACTTTAGATTGATTTTACAGATTACATGTGTATTAGTTTTATAGCACAAACTAAATGATGAAGAAGCAGCTCTTTAGTCTGGGGTTGTATGATTCACTGTTCTCCCACTCTTCTTTGCAATTTGCACAGTATCTCCTCAGCAGCCACTACGCTTTCACTGTCCCAAAATTTGCAGAAGTCCTTTAGTGGCTCCCTTTTCTCATTCTGTCCATATTCTGTCTGGGCAACCCGATCTGCTTCAGCTGGTCAGCTGCTCCCTCCACAGCACTGCCTGAACCTGCCTCTATCTTTTGACAATCTGGCATGTACAACTGCCTTTCACAGTCTCTGCTACCTGTCTTTAATCCTCTCTACCCTCATCTTCATCTGCTGATGAACCAGCTGTTATTTATATAACATTGGTTTTGATGCCTTTTCCTCTCCTCTCAGATCACTACCTTAAAATTCTGCTATTTCACTCTCCTCTTCATGCTGCTTCCCAGGACAAACTGGCTTCCCCATTCCACCCCACTAAACCCTCCCTACAGGACTCCTCCCGTCTCCAAACTGGATAGGTAGCCAACCCTACAATGACACTTCCACTGCTTAATGTCAATAACTTGCCTGCTAAAAACTGGCAAATGTACAGGGCAGACAGAGGTACTCACAACACAATGTACATATTAGGAGGTAAAACTGGGGTCCAAACGTAAGCCTTTAAGCAGTTTATCTCATTGCTTACTTTTTATTTAAATTAACAGGGTTTGGGCTTTTTTTTCTTGTTTCTCTCCTCCCCCCTACCCCCAGCTAGCTCTGAAATCATAAAGGATAAAATATGACAACAATCAACCATTTTTACAGTTAATTAGGAGTCAGCCAGTTTTATAACAGATATGAATCTATACAATATCCTTCCATTCAGCCTTTATATACCTCTGCCACCCAGCTATGAAAGGTGGTTGCAGTGAATCCTTGAGCTACATACATCGTGAAGGTACTTTAACAATCCTCAATTACAGTTCTCTTTATTTTATGTATTAGTGAATTACTTGGAAAAACATCAGCTCATCTCTTCTTAGGTAATTCAAATCTATTTAGAATTTTGGAGAGTAGTTGATCAATTTTCCTGAAAAGTTGGAAAAGCTATAAAATAGGAGTAAAATGTGCCCTTGCACCTCCTCAACACGTGGAAGTTTGCTGTTTTGCAAGCTGCATTCTAGTAATGAATGGCTTTCTTCTCCTTGCTCTTTGCTGTTTGTCAATTTTCCGTTTCACTGCTTGTCTGCCTCTGATAGATTTTGACTCTCCATTGCCAGTCCTTTGGATAGCCAAGGTTTGGTGTATCTTCCATTTTTCAAAGTGAGTCTCTTTATTGCAGGCATCTACACCAAGAGAAAACTGGTGTCTGGCAACCCTGAGGAGGGTTTGCATGAGCAAGTACTACATCACAGATTAGTTAACTGGAGGCTTGAAGGGGGCATATATGATCAGGGGAACATTAAATCCGTTTTCTGAAAAAAAGAAAAGTTCATTTTAACCAGCTCCAGCTTTTCTAACTTTTCCATTAGTGTAGATCGCAGAAGTTGCACTAGAGATTGGGGCACACATAAAACAGAAAATTATTTCTGTGAAGTGGACAAGACATGTGACAGAAAGGGAAACAGAGGGAAAGTGAGTTATCCAAATTCACAAAGTAGGGTGGATGGCACGGCTACTAACAAAATTGTGAAGCTAAACTGCTGATCTAGCCCACGACATTGCCTACAAAATGGCTCTTTTTCAATGCTTTCTGACTCTTCCTTTACTCTGCCACCTATGTTTTTCACCTCATTTTTAAGGACTGACTAAATTAAAAGAACCTTCATCACTTGTGGGAGATTCCACAAATGCAGAGTCTGAAATTAAAAAGCACCAGAAAGGCTCTAATCATTAAGGCAATGGTTGATTCTTCAAGCTGAGGAGTGGAGAACAGTAAGTACCCCAATCTATATCCTTCACTGCAAGATCAACTATCACTACACGAGACATGAACTAGTATTGCTTTCCAGCAAAATTGTTTTTCCTTTGTTTATCCACACTTGTGTTTTCTAGGCAAAACAAAGGGGCAAACATTTGGAGCATGGCACCATTTACCGTCATATTCTGTATGTCTTCTGCTACTGTAAAATCCTCATCAGCCTCAGAAGCACTCTTACACAACTATTTGTTGCTCTCTGTTTGAAAGTCAGAGAGCTTTGCAGTACCCATGAGCATTTGCTTCAGTTTTTAATAAGTAGCCACCCTTGACAGATCCCTTCTGTAAAACTCCATTCAAAGGGAAAATTGCTCAAGGCTTCCTGATTTTTCCCCACTCTGAACTGTATAAGGCTTGTTGTCAGACCTTCAGTGGAGAGATGCTAGTAAGCAAGAACTGGCAGGAGGTGCTGCATGAACCAAGCATCTATGGCAGGTTTCTTTGAGTGAGACTGGGAGTAATTTGTGTTGGGAAACAGGCAGTGAAGCACAGTTACCAAAGACACAGATGCATGCAAATCCTACAGTTGCCAAGAGTGAATATGAACAGCTGGACAGAATAGCATCAAATTGCTGAGAAGCAAAAAACATTATTCTGTAATTTACAAGGTGATTCTCACATTCAGTACATGACATGAGTTCTGGGGAAGGATTTTGTTCTCTCTACCTCATCTGCTGCAGCGCCACTCGTGGTTTCATCCTTATCACAGGCCCAAGTCAAGCATTAGGGAACATTTCAAATATATCAGCACTTAAAACTGAAGGCTCTGCTCACATGCAATATGAAAAAAGGACAGTTCTCCTACTAGTTCCCATTGTCAGCTTCACCTTTTTCTAACACTACAGAATCTTGGTACTAAAACCATGCTTTCACTGATATGGCTGGCACGAGAGAGTCCAGAAATGCTTCCTATTAGCCCTGCAATTACAAGCTGAGAATGTGCACTGGCTCAGCAACTTTATCTAAACAAACGCCCTCTCTCCTTCTGGCCCTAGACTCCTGTAATAGCTTAAGATGCTGCATTTCAGAGTAGCACCTCTATATACATAATTTGTATGCTGTTCAAATTTATAAAGGGGATGAAAGGTGTTAGATAGGTACATGACTGTGATGTGCTGGTCACCAGGCCAAGCCTACCATGATACTTGCAACTCATAATACATGGACTTATCCTGCTGGACAGTCTGTATTTGCTGTAAATTGTGGGGTTTAGGCAGTATTTGTCCAGACATACAGATGTTCTATGAGATATATGCATGTTCCTTATAAGTAACAGCTATCATCAGTTTTAAAAATTTGCCAAACATTCAGGCTCAAACACACTAAGAATTTCAAAAAGCTCCCGCAAAACTCATGACACTCTCATTGCTGGAAGCCATCATGACATAACAGCTGTACATAGGCAGCGGTTTGCTTAGAGGTATGTGAGGCTTTAACAACTCCTACAGTGCAAGGAGTCTTGTCTCTGATTCTATGCTTACACCTTATCCTGAACAGTAAGCTTCCACGCCTTTGTGGTAACCTTTACTTCATGCTACAGATCGCATGTCACTCACCATACACACACACACCATCTGCTCCTGTTGGATGTCTGCAGTGTATTGACTTGTAGAGAAGGGGCTTATTGCAATGCTGCATGCCTAGCTATGCTGGGTGACCGATACCTGTGGAATATAGACTCAATTCCTTATGAACAATTCCTGTCAACAAAGAGATTCCTAAAAGCCATACCTTACAATGTCTGTCTTGAGAAGAAACTTGCAGGATGTCAAGAAAAACATCATGGACTTCCCAAGGAGAACCATTTAGTTCTACATTTCAAATTGGATAAATCCTCTACTATACTGACATTCTTTCTTTGGATGGCATGTCACAGCAAAACAGAAGCCTTATAATTCATTTGGTCAATTGTGCATCCTGCTTAGGGGGTTAGAGGATTTATTTACAATTCCTATTCAGATCAGCTGGTACTAACACATACTCTGTTACGGACTGTTCTTCTCAATGCTCTTAGCCAGTTTATTGAAGGACGTTAAGATACCAAATCAACACTAAACTGATTTGGTGTTGATTCAGCAAGACAGTTCAGTAAAAGAGCCAGTAGAATGCTCTTTGTAAAATAGCATACATAAGTAGAAAAGATTTGTCAAAACTGGACAAATTTAAATACCCAACTATAATGTTTTTCAGTATCTTTTAAGAAGGCAGCTAAAGCACTGATTCTACTGTGATAGTCATAGATTATTCTATTCCCTTCTTTCATTAAACACAAGAGTACAGGCTGTGCTGCTGTCTCTAAATTTGGGAGTCTGTACCAGAGATCACATGCTGCTAAGTACAGTTTTTGTTTGTTTGAAAAGGGGCAACCGATAACCTGTTGGCCTAGTCTGCCTCTATTTTTCTTTAGGGCCATGAAAGTCTGCCTGTAATAACAGTTTGATTATTGCCCCAATATTTTTTGAGCATTAAGGAAGATTAAGAACCTGCTCAGCCGTACTTAGAAATAAATTATTATACCTAACTCACTTTCTCACTTCCATCACTCAACTTACTCCCCAAACTGGAAAAAACACAGCAGTGTTCTCCCTTGTGTCACTGAGCAATGGCCAAAATGTTTGCACAAAAAAATATTTCTTAATCACAACAGAAATTTTGAAAAAAATAAAATATTTGTAACTCTCAAAAGGAATGTGTATGAAAATTATTTCACTGTTACTAAGCGATCTATCTAATCACAACTGTAATATTAACTAGTTGCAGATAACTTCCAAATAAACCTATGAGCTAACCTTTTATAAACTATCAAAAGGTATGGTAATTTGAAGGAAATCACAGCTTCTGGACAAATCGTTCAGGAGCAGAAAGTAAATTCGTCCCTTTAATCTTTTTTTCCCTTTTCAAAATTTAGTATTACCATAAGCAAGCGTACAAAGCATGCAATTCAAGATTAACAACTGCAACTAACTTCAAGGGATTTTATACTAATTTTCAAGCTTCATTAACAAATCGTAAGACAGATCAAAACAGTGACTTAAAGGCGAAACAAAATCACTTTTCTGTCTAAAAGATAAATTCTCTCTGATCTAAGAGAATGTATTCATCTTTTCCCATCTTTTCTCTGGTTTGGCTGGTCATTTACAAAACACAGGACAAGTTATTTGTCTTACTCTCAAGGTCTAATAATTTTTCCACCTTTGTAATCCATGAAAGGTTTTCTAATGAATCATTGGGTAATACTGTACTACCTTAAAAAAAATAATTACAAAGATCCATTGTACTTTCTATAGTAGTGCTGTTAAGATTTTTGAAGTTGTCTAACTTATTTAGATAAAAGATTCTTTAAAATAATTTTTAATATTCTAGAAAAAAATTTTTTTTAGATATTACTGTTATTTCTCACAGCACATTTGATAGCCAGGAAGTAGACAGTGATGTGAGCAATAAAGCAATTAAAAATATATTAATGTCTCTATAAAAGCTTAAATCTGAGCATCTGGAAGGCTTGTACTGAGTATATCCTTATACAGATAATCGCAGAGAATTTACAATCATGGAAGAATTATAGGCAAACAACTTGTAGAGAAAAGCTGTTTCAATAAAATGTTTTTCTCTTCAGAGGAACAGAAAATGAGTCATCATAGGTACATCTTAAATACATTTAGATCAAGTCAATGGAGAAAGTAAGCAGAGATGAAAGCATTGTTTAGTACTACAAAAGTAATTTGAAGTAATTCCCATTAGTGGGAATGAAAGACCAGTGATGTACATCCAGATAAGGTGCTTCCTTTTTTAATAAACTGAGATGTTGACAAGAAACAAAACCAAAACAGAGATGTAAGTGTGCACACACACAAGTATAGTCCTTTTCTTAAACACTACTGGTTTCACATTTCATTTACAGCATTCTTTGTTGAGGTAGAGAATAACACCTTTAACTGCAGAGCAGGTAGCAACAGGTTTTTGTAAAACTGCTCAGGAAGTAAAATGTCATCTTCCTCTAGAGCACTGCTGTCAAAATCAGCAGAATACATGGGAAAGCTAAGCAGAGAAGAGAGCCGAGTAGAGCTAATTGGCCGTTTTAGTTACTCTTGCTATTCAGCACTACTGCAGTAAACATGGGGAGTCAAAATAATGGACCAGGACCACACATTGTTACAGATTCCTCAGAAAAAGGTCTGTGAGAGTGGTAAAAGGGAAACTTTATTAGAGTGGCAGGTGAAAATTTCATTATAAATCTCTATGCTTAGCTATATCACATGGCTTTAACCATTTCCTGCCTAGGTTTTCCAGGTGTATCCCAAAGCACTACAGCCCTACAAAACCCACACATTCAAGACTAGTTTCAATCCCTGTTTTCTGCTGTACCATTAGCAAAAGTTTACATTTAATACAAAATATTCTCAAGCACAACAGTGCCCAATTTCCTGCCACAAGATGACCTGACCCCCAGAGACAATCACTTCCACTTGCCTGTATGCTGATGGTGTGCTATTAACCTCAAAGAGCCAATCAGCATAATTTCTTAGCAGAAGTAACACTCCCAGCCTACTACATAAGCTTAAAAATCTATTTTTCAATCAACTCTAGATTCTTCTCATGAAAGGTAAAGTTTTTATTCCCAAAATGAACATTAAAGCAAATAAATACCAAAAGAATTAGGAAGACTAAAGCAAACAAGACATGAAAGGAATTTACAGCTTTTAAAAGACAACATTTTTTTATAATCAGAAGTCGAACCTTGTTAAGAAAAACAAAATCTGTAATGTGTTCCTTCTACCTTCACTTGAATAGTCTTTCCTATGGGATTAGTGGGACAAGATTAAACAATTTTCATCTGGGTATTTTACTCTCACTTTATTCCATTCAGGAAGTAAAATTCTGTATGCTTTGCAAAATCAAGATAGGCTTGGGGACATTGAGAAAAAAAAAAAGAAAAAAAAAAGAAAAAAAGCTGACTGCACCTGGGGCACTATGCCTGCATTATAGATTTACTAGTCTGATTTGTCACGTTTAAGAGAGCCTAGATATATAAAACAACATTTTAAAGGGGAAATCCTTCTCTTTAATTTCCTTTATCATTGTTTCCCTGTGTTATTCAATAAATAAAGTTAATGCTACCAGCCTAAGAAACTACTGCTTATCTTTGAAAAGTCATTTGATTGACAAAGCAAGGAATATACAGTTGTTCATGACACGGAAGTGCCCTGGAGGACAGCCTGGTTTTTCACACCATTTAGACACAGCCATGAGGCACCTAAGAAGCAACTGTTCAAGTAATGGGAAAAGTTACTCAAAGTGACACTGTTGCCAAGTTTTAACTGACATTTCAATGTGCCACTTTGCTTTCTATCTATCAGAGAAGAAAAAACTGAGCCCACTGCAAATGCTTTACAGCCTTCTGCTTTTCTTCTAAGTGTTTAGGCTTGGCCCTGGTGACAAGGACATTACAGCTGAAGTATTCTTTTTTTTTTTTCTTCCCCACCTAGCAGTCAATGTCTGTAATAAGGCCTGTAATATGGGCATTACATGCAACTCAACAATCTTTTTCGCAGAGAAAAGGGCCAGGCTCCCCAGTTAGTACATCAAAAACATCACTGTAAATGACTATCCCTAGATAGTGCTTGCAATTCACCTGGTGATGGCCCATGACCATCAATCTCTGCTGAAGAAGGTCCCCAAATGTAGACATATTCTTTCTTGCATTCACAGATGACCATGACCAATATTTCACATCATATAGAACTATCTTTTTTAAGAAGGAAACATTTTAATACACACTTAGTTGCCTGTGTGTCCTGGTTTCAGCTGGGATAGAGTTAACTGTCTTCCTAGTAGCTGGTACAGTGCTGTGTTTTGAGTTCAGTATGTGAAGAATGTTGATAACACTGATGTTTTCAGTTGTTGCTCAGTATTGTTTAGACTATGGTCAAGGATTTTCCAGCTTCTCATGCCCAGCCAGGGCACAAGAAGTTGGATTAGGACACAACCAGGGCACCTGACCCAAACTGGCCAACAGTGTATTCCATACCACGGGACGTCCCATCTAGTATAGGAACTGGGAAGTGGGGGCAGGGAATCGCGGCTCGGGGACTGGCTGGGTGTCAGTTGGCGGGTGGTAAGCAATTGCCCTCCGCATCATTTGTACATTCCAATCCTTTTATTACTACTGTTGTCATTTTATTAGTGTTATCATTATCATTATTAGTTTCTTCTTTTCTGTTCTATTAAACCGTTCCTATCTCAACCCACGAGTTTTACTTCTTTTTCCCGATTTTCTCCCCCATCCAGTGGGATGGGGGGGAGTGAGTGAGTGGCTGCGTGGTGCTTAGTTGCTGGATGGGGTTAAACCACGACACTGTGTGTCAATGACTAATTTCCTCCAAGATGCTGCCAGACATTTTTCTCTCAGTTATGTTCCTTCAGACTTCCTTTCACCCCTTTAATTAGAATCTGACTCTAACATTGTGTCGATCAGCAGAAATTAGAGGTAAGAGGGTTGGAAGGGTTGGAAGAGAAGACAGAAACTATTTCTCATTATTTGAATGGAGTCAGTTCGAAAAAGGTCAGCTAAGCTGGAATCTAAGTAATCCTGAGCTGAAGTTAGTCTATATTTGTTCCAAATGAATCTATCAATCCACGGACAAAAGATGTATTTAAATTCCCTTCACAGCTGAAAACTCAATTAAGAAACAAATTCTTAATATTCATCCACAACATGCAAGCTTATGACAACAAAGTGAGTTTATAAATTATAAAGCAATCACCTTATGTCTTCTTTCTCCCTCCTTGTCTTTTTCATTCATCTACTGCACAGCACACGATCTAACCACAAACTATATTTCTTGTAGAATCTGTCTGCTGTAGATGTTCAGTGAATCACATCAAAATCCTTTATACATCCTATCAGTCTTCTAATTGATTGCATCGAAATTTGGCATGAACACTAAGTATCAATAGTTACCAAAATATGATTTTGACTATGGATAGGAATAATTACAGACTAGCCATGTTTAGTGATATTTAATCCAAAGATCCTTAAGACAGTGCACTTGCGAAAGACCTCCCATAAGAGGAATAAGATTCATTGCCAGAACCATTGCAATGAACATGACTGATACCTCTGAGACTTAAAAGAACATGGAGGAAAGAGAGGATTGTTCTCGTTTATAACAGTACCAGCTATTAAAAAACACCCAACAAACCAAAAAGAAAAAAACAAAAGGGGCAAACAGTATCTCCAGCTGTTTCCCTCAGATTGTACTATTTGGGTAATTGCAGACTTACCTTTTGTGATCCAGATGCTGAGCCCTTAAATGAAGTGCGTTTGAAGGAGCCACTCATCCTCCGTAAGGAACCTGTGAACTTTCCTCCTCTTCCTTTCTTAACCCCCTGGCCCTTACCTTCCATGAGGGTCCTAGTACCCCAGCACCAAAGAAAACTCTGATTTTAGTCATGTAGTCTGAGCAGATTTTTCCTGAAGCAAACAATCATTAAGTTACAGCTTAAATAAAGAGACAGATGCATAAAACAAAGCCAAATAATGAGACTCCTGTTCTGATATGCACCCTGTCACAAGTGTTACCAGCCAGCTAGACAAGTAGAAAAACAAGGCAATACATGGATACAAACTGCTGTCCCCCTCCCTCTTCTCTACTGACTCTATAATCAGGCTTAATGCACACAGCTTCTGCAAGCTATGGTTTTTAATGGACAGAGATTTAATAAATGGTGATTGAAGGTAAATCTACTTTAGAAGCAGCAGCCCGAAAGGTTTTTATTTGTGCAAAGCACAGGGCAGTCAGATGGAAATTATTTTGGTATCAGTAGAAAGGCACATGAAAAGAGCAGATGGTCCTCAGCAGACTATGGGTTAGAGGCCTGGTGGAATTCTAAAGGATAACTGCTGATGGCAAGTGTGCCTACAGCAGGTCTCAGGACAAGAGAGGCAAGGTTTTAAAAGCAAGCAACCTGTAAGATCACAAGTTAGATTCCAATTAATTAGGGAATAAGGGTTGTGGCAAATAAGGTGTGGTATGATTAGTATCTGAATAAATCTATTTTGTACTATTCTGCCTAAATATGCGGAGTGAAAGCAAGAGCAGGCAGTTAGGAGAGGGTAAACAAGAAATGAGGAAGAGACAAGATGCTTTAAAAGAACAACAAATTATTATTGACTAGGAAATACCTAGTTGGCTCCAGAAGACTTGTCTTCTCAGACATGAGCCAGGGATGCATTGGTTTAGAAAAGAAGATGGATGACAGCACAGAGAAACTAGAAATATATTTCAGAAATATACATAGGGACTGCTGGTTTGTAACTGTGAGGTAAGTCAGAAACACCACTCATTTACAGGATTTAGTTATACAGTCATACTTTTTATTTATTTACTTCTTTTTAGGTTCACCCCTTTGTCCTTCAGTAAAAATGGAGTGGGTGCCTGCTTGCAGCTGGTTAGAGGAGGCACAGAAAATTGTGTTGAAAACCTAAAACAAAACAAAAGTGGAAGAGGCTGATAGATGGAGATGCACCAATTTTGTTCTGGTCAGCACAGCCATAATCAAGAAAGCGTAATTACCCAGGCTGGCATGGGTAAGTTGCTGACAATTTCGGACGTACTTAAAGTTGTGTTGGGAAATGGGAGAGTAAAATCCCATGTTCTGCAGGAGAATCACTTCTATCATATCAGTGCTAACAGTTCCTGGGATCAGGTTAACGGAATGTAGAGAGGAGGACATGGACACTAAAGGGTCACAAAAGAGGTCTTCCATTCTAACCATTCATTAAACCTAGGCAAAACCAAGGAAGGTAAAAGTAGCATTTTTGACAAGACTTTTGACAGCAGCTATTATATGATGTTTTAAGACATGGCTTGGCATAAGTGAACAAGGCTGAGGTAGAAGCTGGCAAATGGAATATAAAAATCTGGCAAGGACAATAAGGTGATAGAGCATGGATAGAATAATCTTAAAGGGTGTTGTGATCAGGCAAGCTACTTTACAAAGTAGTGCCTCATAAATTCCATGTACATCTGCTCTCCTAAAGGGTCTCTCCATTATATCTGGTCAGTTAGCAGCAAAACATTGCAATTACTGGATGGTCTTCTGTACTTTATCATTGAGTTAGTTGCAGAAGATAAAATATCTGGGTCAAAAATTACCCTGTTGTGAGTTTAAACTGTTGTGATCTTTGAAACAAAACAAATTACTTCATTTTACACCAGAACTTGTGTATTGGTTTTGTTTGGCAAGGTTTTGGTAGCGGGGGGGGGTTACAGGGGTGGCTTCTGTAAGAAACTGCTGGAAGCTTCCCCTGTGTTCGAGAGAGAGCGAGCCCATACCAGCCGGCTCTAAGACGGACCCGCCGCCGGCCAAGGCCGAGCCAATCAGTGATAGTGGTAACGCCTCTGTGATAACATTTTTAAGAAGGAAAAAAGTTGGGACGGAGAGAAACTGCCGCCGGAGTGAGGAGTGAGAACATGTAAGAGAAACAAGCCTGCGGACACCAAGGTCAGTGAAGAAGGAGGGGGAGGAGATGCTCCAGGCGCCGGAGCGAAGATTCCCCTGCAGCCCGTGGTGAAGACCCTGGTGAGGCAGGCTGTCCCCCTGCAGTCCAGGGAGGTCCACGGTGGAGCAGATCTCCACCTGTAGCCCGTGGAGGACCCCACGCCGGAGCAGGTGGGTTCCCGAAGGAGGCTGTGACCCCGTGGGAACCCCGCGCTGGAGCAGGTTCCTGGCAGGACCTGCGGATCTGTGGAGAGAGGAGCCCACGGAGCAGGCTTTCTGGCAGGACTTGTGACCCCGTGGGGGACCCGCGCTGGAGCAGTGTGCTCCTGAAGGACTGCACACCGTGGAATGGACCCATGCTGGAGCAGTTCGTGAAGAACTGCAGCCCGTGGGAATGGCCCACGTTGGAGGAGTTCGTGGAGGACTGTCTCCCGTGGGTGGGACCCCACGCTGGAGCAGGGGAAGAGTGTGATCAGCCCTCGTCCTGAGGAGGTGAAGCGGCAGAAAATAACGTGTGATGACCATAAACCCCATCCCTGTCCCCCTGTGCCGCTGGGGGGGCTTGGTGGTGAAATCCGGGAGGGTAGTTGTGCCCGGGAAGAAGGGAGGGGTGGTGGGAAGGTGTTCTGAGATTTCGTTTTACTTCTCATTACCTTGCTCTGGTTGATTTGTAATAAATTGAGTATGTTTTGCAAATTGAGTCTGTTTTGCCCGTGACGGTAATAGTGAATGATCTCTCCTGTCCTTATCTCGACCCGCGAGCCTTTTGTTATATTTTCTCTCCCCTATCCAGCTGAGGATGGGGGAGTGATAGAATGGCTTTGGTGGGCACCTGGTGTTCAGCCAGGGTCAACCCATCACAGTCTTTTTGGTGGAGAATGCGGGCAATGTGAGGAATTTGAGATAAGGATAGTAACTGAGAGAGGTAACGGGCAAAACATGGACTGAACGCAGCTAGAGAGTTAAGAGCTGCTTGATGAGTGGGGAATCTTTATTGTTGTAATTGTGGTGAAGGGATGAGGGGTGGATTGTGTGTGTAAATTGTCCACTTTTGTCAGTTTTGTGATGATATTATTTTGATTTTGGTGTGGGGAATTATTTTTGTGATGTGAGTGAAGACTTTGTGTGATGAATGTGGATTTTAATGATAGTTCTTAAAAATGTGATGCACAGAGGCGAGGGGTGGAATGTATTGGTTTTGTTTGGCAAGGTTTTGGTAGCGGGGGGGGGTTACAGGGGTGGCTTCTGTAAGAAACTGCTGGAAGCTTCCCCTGTGTTCGAGAGAGAGCGAGCCCATACCAGCCGGCTCTAAGACGGACCCGCCGCCGGCCAAGGCCGAGCCAATCAGTGATAGTGGTAACGCCTCTGTGATAACATTTTTAAGAAGGAAAAAAGTTGGGACGGAGAGAAACTGCCGCCGGAGTGAGGAGTGAGAACATGTAAGAGAAACAAGCCTGCGGACACCAAGGTCAGTGAAGAAGGAGGGGGAGGAGATGCTCCAGGCGCCGGAGCGAAGATTCCCCTGCAGCCCGTGGTGAAGACCCTGGTGAGGCAGGCTGTCCCCCTGCAGTCCAGGGAGGTCCACGGTGGAGCAGATCTCCACCTGTAGCCCGTGGAGGACCCCACGCCGGAGCAGGTGGGTTCCCGAAGGAGGCTGTGACCCCGTGGGAACCCCGCGCTGGAGCAGGTTCCTGGCAGGACCTGCGGATCTGTGGAGAGAGGAGCCCACGGAGCAGGCTTTCTGGCAGGACTTGTGACCCCGTGGGGGACCCGCGCTGGAGCAGTGTGCTCCTGAAGGACTGCACACCGTGGAATGGACCCATGCTGGAGCAGTTCGTGAAGAACTGCAGCCCGTGGGAATGGCCCACGTTGGAGGAGTTCGTGGAGGACTGTCTCCCGTGGGTGGGACCCCACGCTGGAGCAGGGGAAGAGTGTGATCAGCCCTCGTCCTGAGGAGGTGAAGCGGCAGAAAATAACGTGTGATGACCATAAACCCCATCCCTGTCCCCCTGTGCCGCTGGGGGGGCTTGGTGGTGAAATCCGGGAGGGTAGTTGTGCCCGGGAAGAAGGGAGGGGTGGTGGGAAGGTGTTCTGAGATTTCGTTTTACTTCTCATTACCTTGCTCTGGTTGATTTGTAATAAATTGAGTATGTTTTGCAAATTGAGTCTGTTTTGCCCGTGACGGTAATAGTGAATGATCTCTCCTGTCCTTATCTCGACCCGCGAGCCTTTTGTTATATTTTCTCTCCCCTATCCAGCTGAGGATGGGGGAGTGATAGAATGGCTTTGGTGGGCACCTGGTGTTCAGCCAGGGTCAACCCATCACAACTTGATTTGCCCAATCCTGGTTTTTTCATCTGTAAAAGCCATTGCTACATTCTGCGACATATTCTCAAATGGTGGCAGCTATTACAGCAGTCACTTCTATCAACACTGACAGATTTAATGAGCTGAGAATATGTCCTCCTGATCTAGCATCTTGTTTGATAATTAAAAACAAAGTTGAAAGACATTCAGATAACAGTGTATGCTGAACATTTTTGGTTTATATTGTAGTTTAAACAAATCCAACATGAATGCTGTCAAAAAACAAAAAAAATATTTCAAGGTTCCTTTGCACAGTTCCTCTTCCTCAGCCACAACATGCTGAATGCAATGAATGAAACAGAGGTGCATCCTAGTAACTATTTGTAACGTCACCTCACAAATAGGCATCATGTTATGATAGCTCAATTTCCTGAAGTGATGTTGGGCTGCATTAGTCAGAAGGGACGACTAATGGTATTTTGGTCAAGGACAAAAATGGGGACATGGTTTTCTGGAAGCGAAAATTCAGAATATGAATCTGTTCTCTAAGACACAATGCAGAATGTGAATAAGGAATTCATTATCTTGGTCCTTATGGACCTGTGATTCTAAGACTTTTGTCTGAATTCCCTGTAACTGTTTTTGGTATATTTTAAGGACCACACTGGATTTTCACAAGTCATCAGTACACAACAGATGTTTACATCCAAGAGCCAGATGAAAGCCTTCCAGTGCAACAGAAGCTGCTGAATACTAATCCCAGTTGAAAAATCAGGCAACTAAGTTCTGCTGATGTTCTTGTCTCCGCTGTGTTTATATAACACTTCATGGGCTGTTTCCACTATACCAGTGGAACAGAAACATACACCATGCTGGCACTCTCAACAGCTCTGTGATTTAGAAGCACAAGTTTAACTGACTTTCCAAAAGAGTTTTTGGGTTTAGGAGTGCAGTCTCACATTAGGAAACCTTTTAAACAAACATTGTTAATGAAGGTTCCTGTCTCACTTTGGAGTTTACTACTTCATCAGTTGAGCTGATTTAATGGTTTGTGTAACCATATGGTTTACATCAGCACTGGGGGAGGAAAGGGTGGTAATCACTTGTAACAGGATGTGGTTGACAACAAATGAGTATCTGGCGCAGTATGAAAGATCCTTAAACTGGTTCTGAAACTGAACAATTCATGACATGCAATGGACGCATCTGTCCATCACCCTCCATGTTTTGCAATAAGATCAAATTGGTCAAAGTTAGATGATGAAAAACCCAAGACCATATATCCCTGTAAAAGATTAAGTGGAGGGCAGGCACACTCCATTTGCAAGATCACCTTCAAGGTGATCCTTGACAGCCTGCTCCCTGGGAAGAGCAGGATGCATCCATTTCAAAGTACACAAAAGTAACATACTATGTAAAATGTAAGTACCTGTATCTCCTATAGATACCGCACCACGGAAATTTAACATCTGCAGTCATGGAAAGATCCATGGCTCAAAGGCCCTAACACAATGTGTTTTTAAAAAAGTGAATAGTTTGGTTAAAGATAGCTGTAGTTCTTTCAGCCTATAGAAAATTTAAAATGGACTAAAGTGCTTTCACTGTTCGTGGTCAGAGCTATTCTATGACATCACATCAGACATGTCTGATGTCAGTTTGAAAAAAAAAAGTTATAGATTTAAAGCTTTGACCTATAGTCCACCATGTCAGCTGAAATGTTTCCACTCACTAAATATGGAAAGCAGTAGTGCATAATCCGATGAACTTTATTTACACAGACAGACTGGGGTAAGATAGGCTTAAACCTGTATAAAGACTTAAATATAAAGGGCATGTATAATTAGGCCTTCCTTCACTTTGCATTTAATACAAGTATTAAACTAAATGTGAGTTTCTTTCACAGACAATGGATTATAGAACAAAAACTAAAAGCACTTCTTCATTTTTTTAATGGGATACCTTAAAAGAATGTTTTCTATTAAAAAAATATGTTGGTATCCTTTGACATTTCTGATACAGTAAAAAAATTTGAAGTCATGTGTTTAACTAAAAAAAACCACCCTACATTCCATTAAGGGTATTCATTAATTATGCTAAGAACAAGAGCTGCTGGTATTGTGCTTGGTGTTGCATAAATGCTTTTCCAAAAAGGTTTTTTCCAAGATGGTAATGATTAGTTATGTTGTGCTTGCTATCAAAACATCTAGACAAGTGTCCCCACAAGCAAATCCATCTTCCACTTCAACAGGAATTTTCCTGCATAAGGACATGAGCATACACCAGGATTGTCTGAAATCACTGTAGTGCTGCAAACTATTATCATTTTGAAGTCTTTCAACTCTTCAGAAACCCACCTGCTACTCTGTTACTGGCAGGATAAACCTGCTACTCTCCCAAACTGAAAACAAATGGAAATGTCAAAATTTCTCTTCAAGACAATTTAATCCTGTTAATCCATTTATGTACTCTCCACAAGTTGGCTAGCTTCAGACAGCCAGTTCAGTAGTTTAATGTATTTTTAACTTTCAAAAATTCTCTCATTGTAGTACATATAAAAAGCTGCAGGAAATCAGACTAACATCTCATAGCTGTGCACCTCCAAAGCAGACGACTGAGGGCCCATCTGAAATGAGCTGGAGCAGAATGAAACTGGATAATATTTTATAGACAAGGTAAAGGAAAAGAGCAACAAGTTTCCTGACTACTGATTAAGTGCTTTGCTTTCCAAATCCAACAGTTTTGCAGCTGTAGATTCACTTTTGAAAGAACATGAAACCAAAACTGTAAGTACAAATGCTCCTGATTCTGGAGAGTTGCATACTTCAAACTGTAAAAACAAAAACGTTTAACATTTGAAGAACTGCTACTGTTTGATTATACTGGCTTCTCACTGGTCTAGTAACAGCATTGCACTTGCCTTTTCTCATTTCCTCACACTGAACATTTTCCGGCCTTCTCCAGCCCCCCACATCTACACATTCAGATGCACTGGTCATGAATCATGCAGATCACAGAAGCAGTACATTACTTTTATGTCATGAACAGAAAGCTATGAAACAGCTGCTAGGTCTCATTATTAGCCAAAAGAAACAAAACAGTCCGCTACAACACCATAGTCCATTACAAATTCTATTGCTTTTAGAAAAAAACCCACCACTTTCTTCCCATAAAATTTTTATAGTTTTCTCCCCTCTCTTTACCAAGAACTAAAGAATAAGGTTTCAATTTTTTCCTTCTTGTTCTTTTGAGTGCTTCTCCATTTGTGCTACAAGTACTTTCAAATTTGTAACACTTAAAATCAAAGATAGGAAGGGATGGAGGAAGGAAGGAAGGGACAATCTAATGACAATAAATACAGCATTTATCAACAAAAATGCAGAACAGGCAGTGATAACACTCTATAGTGGGGTACAATAACTTAGTACCAAACTGGAGAGAAAGGTATTGAGGTCCAGAAGATCAGACAGACACTGGGGGATCAAAAATTACACAAACATTGAATAACTGGTTTTATCACAAGCTCTACTGCAACTAGGACCATTTAGCTTCCAAATCACTACTTCTTTCTTTTCTTTTCTTTTTAAACAAATACTGTCTTTGGATAGTTGATGACATTAGGTGCAGATTAAAGACCTGTTTTTACACATTATATTCAGGGCTATAATTTCTGGCCTTACTATTAACAGAAATATGACTTAAATGATGGGTAAGTTTACAGAGTTATGAGGAGGAACAGAAATCAAACCCACGGAACAAAAAATTCCAAAGCTCTATGTCCCTAGAGACAAGGGAGAAAACCAAAAAAGTTTTACATGTTCAAGTTCTGAAGAACCCTGAACACTTCATGAAATCATGATGGTTTTCATTAGCAGTATGACAATTTTCCACTCAAAGTGTATTTTTCATTTGCAAAAAAACCCTTTGTAATTTTGCAATACAGAGCTTGACATCTTTCTTAGGTCTGAAGAGCTGCAACTCAAATAATGAAGAGCATTTGGAGAATTTTACACCATTTTTACTCTATTTAAAACTTCCTGTGCACAACAAAACTGGTAGTGGGAGCACCATGTCTTCAATTCCCTTCAGCAGTTCACACTTCAGTTATACACTGCAGTACATTACTGTTTTATCTCAGTTATAGGTCTTAGCTATTACATACTTCAGCAGTTCTTGATTCTTTAGTTTCTATCCCTGAATTGAAGTGCAGACAGAGTATCGTTCAGTGCTGGTTACCTACCATGAGAATGAGCACGCTGTAGGTCGCTGGGGACTGCTGTCTGCTGGGTGAGGAAAGTTGACTCCTTTTTCTGTAAACTACATATCCTCAAATCAATGCTGTAGTAACCTAGGCAAAAGCATATTTGGATTAAAAATGTAACAGCTTACACAACAAAACTCAGACAGCATGTAACTGGCAGGTGACATTTATAGAAAACAAGTTTCATTTAGTCAATTCCACACTTAATAAACTCAGAGGAAGACTGTAGGCCACTTTGTGGTACTTTTACTTCAGCATTGCCTATTTAGCCATTCCAAGAGTCTTTGTTACTTAGCAACTGCCTGTCCCCTCTCTTCTTCTCTTGCAAGAAAAAAAGCACGTTTAAAGTGAAATTAAGCAGACCACGAGACATGTAGACAGAATAGAAAAGGTAAAGAAATAGCCTCTGCTTGTGCCAGTGGGCCTGTAAATTGGTGCCTGTGTTACCACCCTCACATATGAGAAATAATCTGTACTAATAAAGAACAAAACCTGCCTAAGGAACTGAACATGCAGAAACCCACCAGATCTTTCTGTCACCTCACCTTCGGACATAGACTCAGCTTCCCTGTATTTGTAGAATCATAGAAAAAATTAAGTTGGAATGACTTTTGAAGCTCACCTAGTCTGACCCCCTGTTCAAAGGAGAGCCAACCTAAAAGTTGGATCAAGTGGTTCAGGGCTTTGTCCAGCTGAATGCTGAAAACTTATAAGAACAGTGTTTCCAGCCCTCTGGGCAACCCGCTCCAGTATGCAACCATTCCTAACTGTAAGGAATTTTTTCCTTATGTCCCTTTGAAATTTCCCTTGCTGCAACTTACAGCCATTGTTTCTTCCTTCTGCACCTCTGAGAAGAATCTGGCTCCGTCTTCTCTGTAACACTCCTTTACTTAGTGGAAGACTGCAACTAAATTCCTCCTCAGCCTTCTCCTCTCCAAGCTGAACAAACCCAGCTCTTCTAGCCTATCTTTACATCAGGTGCTTCCATACCCTAATCATACTGACGGCCCCCCACTGGGAGACATTTTTCAATCTCTCTCTTGTACTAAGGGGCTCCCAAAATTGAGACAGTACTCCAGATGCAAACTCATGAGTGCCAAACAGAGGGAATAAACATTTCCCTCTTCCTAAAAACACCACAATACACAGCCTTCATCACTACGAGGGCACACTCTTCAATCTGCTGTTCACCGGGATTCTGCAAATTTCCTAGAGTGCACTGTATCCCATTTGCCGGGATACTGAAGGTGTTACACTGTATCAGCCTCTTCTGTATCACAGCATTATACCTACAAAACATACTCAAACTGAAAAGTAAAAATGAGAAAAACGTGTGCATCTCAGCAGTTTAGAATTACTGCGCTGAACTGAAACGTAGCAGGATAACTTGGAGTCTGAATTTGTGATGGGGGGGCATGTCTTAGGTTCTGCTACCTTAATACAGCATCCTTGGAGACATCAGAAGAACAGTTTTATAGGCAGAAGTCCATTTAACTGCAGACTGAACTAGGTGAAGACATCTTGCATAGACAGGACTAGTTGTCAGTGGTTTAACAATTTTCCACATGGCTACATGATCACTAGTACTAACAGTGGAGCAGCATATGGTTGGATGGGCTTAATTTGATCACAGAAGAACACCATGAGTTTTTCTCTTGCAGCTCTGTGGCTCCTTTCCCCCAAGTGCTCTCTGAAGTACATCAAAGGCTGCTCATACAAGCAGAGAGCTGGTTTTTGGAGGGTTTGGAAGCACATTGGGACACACAGCAATTTAAAACACAATCAGCTTCCAACTAAGTGAGCAGGTATGTTACATTAGAAGTGGAAATGAAGAATGCCTTGCCACAGAAGATGGTGTTGGGAGAGCATTTTTACAGGAAAATTTGTCCAGCACCACACTTTTGACATTCATGTGCTTTCAGACAACACCACAAAAAGCTCTAGTTACTATTAGCAGTGACTTCATATCTGATTAATAGAACTAAATGAGTGTCATGGTTTAACCCCAGCCAGCAACTAAGCACTACACAACCGCTCACTCACTTCCCCCCCACCCAGTGCAATGAGGGAGAGAATCGGAAGGAAAAAGGTAAAACTCATGGGTTGGGATAAAAATAGTTTAATAGAACAGAAAGAAAGAAAGTAATAATGAGGATAATAACAATAATAAAATGACAATAATAATAAAAGGATTGGATTATACAAAACAAGTGATGCACAATGCAGTTGCTCACCACTTGCCAACTCATGCCCAGTTAGTTCCTGAGCCGCAATCCACACCCCCAGGCTACCTCCCCCCAGTTTATATACTGGGCATGACATCACATGGTATGGAATATCCCTTTGGCCAGTTTGGGTCAGCTGCCCTGGCTGTGTCCCCTCCCAACTTCTTGTGCCCCTCCAGCCTTCTTGCTGGCTGGGCATGAGAACCTGAAAAATCCTTGACTTAGTATAAACATTACATAACAACAACTGAAAACATCAGTGTTATCAACTTTTTTCTCATACTGAATCCAAGACATAACACTATACCAGTTACTAGAAAGAAAATTAACTCTATCCCAGCCAAAACCAGGACAATTAGTTACATGGTTTCTTTCCCTGGTTTGAAACTACCTGGGAAGGAAGAAATAGCAATACAAGAAAATGATCGCTGAGGACAGCACAAAATCTTATGTGCACTCATCTGTTCCTGCCTGATATAGTGTATTATATTTAGATTGTATTACCTAGAACTTAGTAGCTATTCCCGTAGCACTTTCCATCTTAAGATTCAAGTGACTTGAACATTAAAAACCTAAACTTCAATACCCTTGGGAAGCAAGGAAGCATTCTCATCTCTAATAAGGCAGCAGCTGAGGCACAGGAAAGCTGAATTACTCATTTATATATGTATGATGTAGAAAATAAGGACCTCCAGGGGTAACACAAGCACCTTTTTGGGGGGTTAGGTGTTTGTTTCCCCCCACCCCCCGCCATGTACCACTGATGGCAGTGGTGACTACCAGGAGAAAACCAGTCAGAGATCCCAGCTTGACTGGACTGCACATTTCCTTACCCATTTATTACACATGTACTGGTAGTAGTGGATATGCACCACATGTCAGGAAGGCATTAGATAATGCCTTCCATGAAAACAGTAATAGGCCCATACTTTGCACATCAATATAATTTTCTGCTTGGGCTCTCTTTCTTTTTATATAAATATAACCCAGATAACTAATAACAGAAATCCAACTCATCATTTTACAGATAAGGAACAGTATAATTGGTTAAAGGTTCAAATATTGATAAGAAACTCAGTAATTTTGATTGCTCAAGCTCAGACAGTTATTGACCTAATTCTGAAAAATGCTGAACAAGCAACAGCTCCTATAATAACAAATGGGAGCTGCCACCTTTCTTCAATTCAGATTCTTGTTGCCTCAAATGACTTTTCAAAAACTGAAGCAGATCAAGGACCTTATCCAGCATGTGACTATCGAAATTAATCTCAGTGGGCATTTGTGAGGCTCTAGACCATGGTTAATGGGTATTTTTGAAAACTCAGGCCTTGATGGCATATTATATGCCATGTCCCCATGTACAGTAATTTACTTCACATGCAAATTGCCTACTAATATAATTAGAGCACTAGTGACATCTTACCGCTGCTCTCAAAGAGGCGGAGCTGAAAACAGACAGTACATCCCTTCACTACTGCATCACGTGTTCAATTTCCAACCAAGCTGAAAGAGCTAGAATCAGCTTGGGAGCACGTTGATAAATCACTTCCTTGTCTCATCCTAGGATTCTGCAAACAGCTAGGTCTTCCAAGCTAAGAAAAGTGAAAGAAAATCCATTTGTTGACTTCTGTTTCTTTAAAACATGGGGAGGTAAAACCTGAATTCTAAAAATGGGACTATGAAGATAATAATAAAAAACATATTTTATGCGGATTAAACTTCATAACTGCTTTAGGGACACTAAAACAGAGTAAGTAAAGCTCTTTAAAACTAAAGCAGTGGTTCACTTTGAATACTGAATTTAGATGCTAAGTTACTACAGATATTTCAGGCCTTCACTTGGGATAAATCTCTGTTTTACCTGTGCAAAGCCTAAAACACTGGCTGTGATGCTTCACTCAGTTTTGTTGTTTAGAATGGCAATGTTTCATTGCTCTGGGCTTTTATGAAAGCAAGCTAATTATTATTTCAGCTCCACTAATGAGCCAAAGATTGAACGTACTGTAGAGTTTTTAAAATTGTTTTGTGGGCAAAAGGAGGGAAAAAAATAATTTATTTCTCCAGGTCTATTCATTACTCAGCCTTCATATGAGATAATACAGAATAGTACCAAGACAGCAGAAAGAACCTCACTCTCCACAACACTTAGCTACTAACCTGGTACCAAGGTTCCAAATAATTTCCATAAGGAATATTGATATTTTGCCATAAACTGCTGTCTTCAAAATGTACCGTGTGATCTCCGACAGTCAGTTCAGATCAGGACACTGGGCTTATAAATCCCTATCTCAGAAAGGCAGCTGTGGTTTAGGACAATTTTGTCTTTTTGTCCGTCTCCTTCTGCAAACTTTCTAAAGATAGCAGTATTTCTTTTCAAGCTTATTAAAACATAGTTATTGTGAAAAATTTCAGTTTTGATAAACCAATACTTCTTGACTGAAACCTGTTTCACTCATCAATTCTCCAGTCAGCTACATAAAGAAAGTATTTCCATATTGAAATAAGAAATGGAGATAGATCCTCATTTGAATACATTTGTGTAAGTTAAAGGGCAGATATTGGAAACTTGTGGTTTGGGGGTTTAATGCAAGTATCAGAAGAACTAAACCCAGGCCTAGTTAGTTTCCCATGAACCTGAGAATGCAGTAGCACTGGTAGAACTAATTAACCATCTTCCATTAAAAAAAAACACTTTTATGATGCACTATTTGGTTATTACTGTGCAGAAGAAATAAGAACGCAAAATCTGAATTTCCATAAAAGCACCACTTTCAGTAAAACTATTGAGTTTTAGTTTTGTGAGGAAAATAGGAATGTTTCTAAAAAAGGTTTCAAAACATACAGAAGCTACTTCTGTGGAGAAAATAGTTGTACTTACAAACAATATTTCTCTAGCCAATGGCATAACTAGTGGGTTAAAAACTCATCTAGGTGAACGAGTAGATAGTTCATGGGCTCTCGTTCATTGTAAGAAGCAAAGCAATTTGTTAATTTTTTCATTTGCCTTCAAAGCCCAATTCAACACAATATTAAGTTGTCTGTAACAGATACTGATGGAAACAGATGAGAAATGTCACCAGATCTTGGACAGCAACCTAACGTGCAAAAGTATATGGTGTGAATTACAATTGAAAATGACTGAATTGCTGTAATAGGAGTAAAAACCTCATCCCTCTCCTATGTGTAGAATTTAGCTCTGGAATTGATGAATTCAGGACCTGTATCTGCCCACTTACTTTGAAAGCACAGGTAGCCTGTCATCCTTGGACCAGGTGAATTTCTAGTCCCCTTGCCTTTAGTGGTATGCAAAGAATTATAGAGAAGAAGCTTGGAAGAGAATTATAAAAACCTGAATTCATGCCAACACTTCAGAGAATACAGGCCATGTGGAGCTGGAGATCCTCAGTAATTGGTATGGAACAATGTATATGTGCCAGCAGATCAGTCATATTGTCCTATGTTACTCAGGATACAAAGCTGAGTCTTTAAAAACAGTCTAGGTTTTCACATTGTATTGGTTTTGTTTGGCAAGGTTTTGGTAGCGGGGGGGCGGTTACAGGGGTGGCTTCTGTAAGAAACTGCTGGAAGCTTCCCCTGTGTTCGAGAGAGAGCGAGCCCATATTAGCCGGCTCCGAGACGGACCCGCCGCCGGCCAAGGCCGAGCCAATCAGTGATAGTGGTAACGCCTCTGTGATAACATTTTTAAGGAGGAAAAAAAGTTGGGACGAAGAGAAACTGCCGCCAGAGTGAGGAGTGAGAACATGTAAGAGAAACAAGCCTGCGGACACCAAGGTCAGTGAAGAAGGAGGGGGAGGAGATGCTCCAGGCGCCGGAGCGAAGATTCCCCTGCAGCCCGTGGTGAAGACCCTGGTGAGGCAGGCTGTCCCCCTGCAGTCCAGGGAGGTCCACGGTGGAGCAGATATCCACCTGTAGCCTGTGGAGGACCCCACGCCGGAGCAGGTGGGTTCCCGAAGGAGGCTGTGACCCCGTGGGAACCCCGCGCTGGAGCAGGCTCCTGGCAGGACCTGCGGATCTGTGGAGAGAGGAGCCCACGGAGCAGGCTTTCTGGCAGGACTTGTGACCCCGTGGGGGACCCGCGCTGGAGCAGTGTGCTCCTGAAGGACTGCACACCGTGGAATGGACCCATGCTGGAGCAGTTCGTGAAGAACTGCAGCCCGTGGGAATGGCCCACGTTGGAGGAGTTCGTGGAGGACTGTCTCCTGTGGGTGGGACCCCACGCTGGAGCAGGGGAAGAGTGTGATCAGCCCTCGTCCTGAGGAGGTGAAGCGGCAGAAAATAACGTGTGATGACCATAAACCCCATCCCTGTCCCCCTGTGCCGCTGGGGGGGCTTGGTGGTGAAATCCGGGAGGGTAGTTGTGCCTGGGAAGAATGGAGGGGTGGTGGGAAGGTGTTCTGAGATTTCATTTTACTTCTCATTACCTTGCTCTGGTTGATTTGTAATAAATTGAGTATGTTTTGCAAATTGAGCCTGTTTTGCCCGTAACGGTAATAGTGAATGATCTCTCCTGTCCTTATCTCAACCCGCGAGCCTTTTGTTATATTTTCTCTCCCCTATCCAGCTGAGGATGGGGGAGTGATAGAACGGCTTTGGTGGGCACCTGGTGTTCAGCCAGGGTTAACCCATCACACACATCTACTTTAAGGATAATGACAACAAATTAATTACAATGATGTTCATTCAGTCTCAGCACACTTGTAAGTAACTTTCCTTTTAGATAGACAGAAAACCAGAACTCTTTCCAGTCTTCACAGTCATAGTAATACAGTAAATTAGATGACAGAAAGGATTACACTGCACTTTATGAGATTATTTTACAGACCAGCTTTGCTGCAACCTCCTCCATTTTCTGTGCATCATCAACCTGGAGCAAGCACTTCTCACTGGACTCAGACTTGTCTATGTGAGAAAGCACTTCCTTGTAGTAAATTGAAATACCTATATCAGCCTAGACTGACAAATGATAAAAAGTACTAAGAGAGTAGTCACTCCTGGATAACCATTACAATCAGTTTGCCTAAACAATCAGATTAAGATTTTTCTTCATTTTCCCTATATTTTCATTATTTTCCACGCATCCTGTTTATATTCAAACAATTAGATGTGGTAAATAAAATGGTAAATATTTCCTGTTAAATACAGTTTGAAGTGTTTTTCTCCTGTGCCTAAAGCATGGCTGAAACTGTCTGCACATTAATACAGTTACTTTTGCTCTGTGATAAAAATGGAGTGCTAGCCTTGTTATTGCAACAACGAACTGGAGCTAGAGGGGAGCACCAAGAGTCCGTTGTGCTGAGCAGACTGGAAAGATGCTGGGGGCCTTGCGGGTGTGAGCAGGGTGACCCTAGATACAAAATGCAAAAAAGACTGATTTTAGAAGTAGAACTATTGCCACTGGTGGCGGCCTCCCATTGAAAATGAGATTCATGCCCAGTGACTTTAATGTATACTGTACAAACATAGACAGCAATCAGCTTCAGCCTCACGATCTTAAAAACAAAGGAGATTTTGACATAGATTTCAATGAGGATACACTCTCATGACAGTAACAAGAGTTTTCTTATTCATTTCAGCTAAGCAAAAAATCACCATCATTTCAGTATTCAGTACACCACTTTTTTCAATGCAATACTGTGGTCTCAAACAAAGCTAGTTAAATAAATCCAGAACAGTCCCATATCTACCAGCAACTAAAATAAAGGCTGAAAGAATGTCTCTTGCCTAGCTAATAACAAAGGACTTGAAATGATAGTGAAGAAAAAGAGAGCGCTAAAGAATTAAATCATAAACAAAATGAGTAATTTAAATACAAGTAAGCATTGAAGCCTTGTACCTGCACCGCTAGATGCTAGCCCACAAAACTCCACTGATCTGAGAATTGAAACAATGAGCCTGTGTAACTGTGGAAAGAAGTAGTCTATTTCTGCTTCTCACCACAAGATAACATCTACAACTGGTGACAAAAGCCTGCTCCTTGCTTGGGTAAACAAGGAAGGTCTGAGCAGCAGGTACGCTGGAACTCTGCTCATGTTCAACACAGTAAATAATGAAACAAGGCTTCCTACTGTGTTCCATCATTCCCAAGATAGAGGAAGCAACTGCTTCTTGTTGGGAGATAATTGAATTGCTATAAGTTCTAAAAAGGGGGAAGGACAGACTTCCATTAGATGCTTTGTTAACGTATCAGTTCTCTTACTCATAGCATTGAGTTCCATTGTGAAATTCCAAACACATAGTTACTAGTGCCACATCCGTTTGGTATCTTCAACGATAAGTAAACACTTCTTACCTCCATCATTTGGCAACTTGGTTTTCACACACAACGCTTTTTTTATTATCACCAGCTCCATCTGGTGGATATTCTGCAGCACTTATTTTCTTGAAGGGAAAGAATAGCATTTTCTAATACAGTTTTGCTTATCTTCCCTTTAGAAATATAAGCATTAAAATGTCTAATATTTAATTCTTTTTACATGATAGTAGCATGTGGGAAAGGTCAAATATGCTGAAATGTCCATCTTTAGTCGCAATTCATTGTCCAGGAGAGGTTTAAAAACCTCTCTGTAAGAAAAGGAGTTTAATTGGCCAGTGCCCTTTCCTAAACCATAATGCACTGGTATTGTACACAATCATGTTGGCTCTGATTGTGAAAATTGCTTTTCAAGTTGAGAAATATAAATAAAATACATAAAATAAATTTGGACCAGTTAGTAATAATGGCAACTGTAACAGAAAAGACCTAGAAATGTGCATGTGCAATACATTTTGATGGAAGAACAAGAAGACAATATGAGGTATGAGTTAGCAGCAAGATAAAAGTAAACATAAGGTGTAGAACAGGTTTAGAAGTAAAGGAACTGAGAACCAGATGTCTTCCTGGCCCCAGCCCCGATTTTCTACGGGACCATGCGCAAGTCATCCCATATCTTTAATACCTTGGTTTCTCTTTCTGAACAAAAGAAACAATCATATAAACCTATGCAAAGACTCTTAATTCCCTGATATTTGTAAAATCATTTGGAGTCCTTGGACAGATGTAAGTGTGATTATTATCTGCAAATTGCTTGAGCAAACAATCCCTACATTTTACAAGAACATTCTCAACTGTATTGACAAGCCCCCAGTTCTTCAAGGTAACGAGTTCAAAATTTTGCAAGATGTTCAAAGTACTTTGCCAGCATTAATGAAACTTACCAAAAGAGAAAGAAAGGGAAACCGCAGCTGAACTTTCAAGGGTGTTCATTTAAAAGGGTCAGATACACAAACCAAACATCTCATTTCAGAGTTCATCACCAGAAGTAAGAAAAACAAGGGAGGAGAAATACAAATATAATAGCATTGATCCCCCTTCTCTGCCTATAACTCTAGCACTTAAAGGTCTCTATTTCAGTTAAATTTACCAATCACAGATGATGCAGTCAGGAAACACAGCTCTCTAATCTAGCCCATATCAGTGAGCAATGAATCAGCATCTCCTAGATGGTCTTGTCTGGCAGAGCTTAGAACCTCTCAACGATTGCTGGTCCCTATTTATTCACATTGCTTAACTCACTGAGTCTTTTGACATTCCAGTGAGATTTAGCATTATGCTGGATGTTTTCTGATTGTAGTGTTTTACCTTCTTGTTGACAGATATTTGTTAAGAAAAGCAATGTGCATCAAAGTAGTGAAACCTAATTAAATCGAGGCAGATTTTAAGAAGCCAATTAGGAGAAAAATACATTGCTCTCATCTGCCTACCAAGCACCAGATAAAAATGTAACTGTGCTTTTTGTTGACAATCTACGTAGAAGAATAGGGCACGCCTGTAAGGTTTTTATTGATTTCCTGGGGATTGCCAACAGGAGTTGCTGTAATGCTCATGCTAGAGAAAGACAATACCATGCACTCTCACTCACAGACTGTCAGGAGCACCTCATCCCTTTTATCTGTTGATTATGACATTAGCATCAGTTCACGCTCAATGGTGAGCGTGCAATCATTAGAAACCAAAAGCTTCTGGGCAGCTACAGATCTTTCATAGTCAATCTCCTAACATTTGTGTAGCTGGGATCACAATAGTTAGCCACCTCTCTCTCCTGACTATAAAGTCTCAGTGACACCAATAAAGACAAAAACTGCTCCGAAACACACACAATAGAGTCAAATGAGCAAAGCGAGACAATAAAAAACTACAATCCCACCTGACCTTGCAGTAATAGGATCACATCAAGATTAGTCTATGTCATAGATTAAGCCCACTGAAGTAAACTAATCTTTCTGCAGTCAGCTAAGACTATATGTTTACTCACTAAGCTGGGAAAAACTCAGGAGTGTAAAATGTGTATCTGCTGGAACAGGCCATCTACACTGCAGCTACATGAATGTTTAGCGCACTTACTGCTGCACCACTGACCTTAAGGTGGTGGCTTCAGAAAGGAAAAGCTCTCTAAACAATACTGTGTAACTGATGAAAAAAAAACATATTCAAGTCAGTGGAGCACTGTTATATTAAAAATCTCTTACAGACTTCACTAATTCACATTTGGGCAGTCAACTTTTTGTCTGAGCAAAGCTGTGCAGACAGCTTCCAGAAGAGAGGAATTCTGCACATCAGCACAAAGATGCCTTGCAGGCAGTGGGACAGCCTTCCTTTGGCTGGCAGAGAAATATTCCATTCACACTACAAGGAACAGGAAGCTCTGAGCTGTGGCAGCTCTGAGAAGGAACAGCATAATCACTGTGCTTCTCTGCCCATGAATACAGCAGCTGGTGACTCTGCTTAACTGCAAATGTACTAGCCCTCCTCTGTCCTGCCATCAGTCCCTTTGCACAGCGATCACCAGAGCACCACACTACAAAATGGGGTTTTGTTCCCTGCTGAGTACCATCAAACTACTACTTGCCCAATCAGTAAGAGGAATGGCATTTGTCCATCTGCACCTGGGGAATAAGGTACATCTGGGGTAATTTTCTTCCTCACAGTAAGTTCCTTTCTAGTACATACATCACACTTCTCTAGAAAATATATTTACCAGTCTCCACATCTTTAGGAGCTATCTATTCTGCCATCTCAGTCCAGGCTGCTCACAAACAATCCTTTTGTACGCTTCCTTCTCTCTTTCACCTCTATTAATTTAAATGTATTCCAGGATCTCTATTTTGAATTTTCATCAAAATATCAACATCTGAATGAAACAGGGGGACTGGGAGAATTAACACAGAAATAAAACATGTTTTGGCAGTGTTTCCTTACATGCCTTTCGTTTTCTACTCATGGCAACAATCACAGCCCAGTGTCTGCAGATAACAATGCTAACAGTTGTGCCTGTGAAAACACAGTATCCAAGATGCTGAGCTGACACCAGATACCGTTTTACTGAAGGCATAGTATAAGTGGCACCAAAACCAGGTTGTACAAACCTCTAGTTAGTCACCACTGCAGAAGCACCAGAACAGCAATGTCCCTGCATGGGAAAGCAACTTGTCTCTGTGTCACCATCATACTACTGCTGCCTAACTTACCAAGCTGGTCTATTTTGATACTCATTTTTTAAAGAGCTCCTAGCTCAATAGAGATAAAAGTGCAAAATTTAAGATGAACATACCCACTTAGTGTTTGCAAACATTTATATATACACATATATCCAAGTCAATATATTATTCCTGCTTATTAGTCTACCCAAAGAAGGTCTCCCCACATGTCCTCAAGAAAGTTCATCTTCATGTGCTACAGGACAACAGAAGTGCAATGAAATGAAATCTTCAAGAAATATTTTATAAGTAGATAGTGTCTTGAGAGCAAATTCATAAATAATGAAGTCCAAGACTAATTTGACAGAAGATGAAGAAAACTTCTTGACTACCAGAAGAAATTTTAGTTCACTAAGACCTAGTGTGTTTTGTGCTATGCAATAGAAGACGTTGCTTTTTTTCTTTTTTCCTTAGCAATTACTACATCTTTCTGGACCCAATCCTACACACCTTACAGGTGTTGAATTCTCCACATAAAATTTACCATAGTTCAGAAACAAAAGCAGTGCATATTTTAGGACTTAGGGGAGAGTTAAGCATAGATTGGCTTTATGCCAGCCCTCAGCAGTGTAGGCTGAATTCCACCTTTAATGAAGTCAATATGAACTAGGCTTTTCCAGGATCTGCAGGATTGGGCCTACTGTTAAATTAGAAAACTGTTGTTACATTGTTTCACTGCAGCCAAGTAATTCTCAGCATACACACATTTGAATCAGAACTTTGACATTTGCTTTAGTAGAGAGTAAGCAGATACAACAGGAATCAACCAAAAGGACAAAATAATGCAATTACCACATGGTTGCATACCTGTGATGTAAATCCAGTCAAATGATTCCATTCAGCCCTTTGCATGTGCAGGCATTAATCACCTCTTTGTTCTGCGTTTGTACAGTATCTAGCTCAATAGGGTCCACGCCTTTGCTTTCTGGGATCATACCAAAAATAATTAAAACAGTACCACCACATGCTTAAAGTTTTTGTTTTTAATCAAATCCATTGGGAAAGTATACATTACCTTCTCACTATCCACTACGCTCACAAGATTCTGCTAAAAATATTAGTATTAAAAGGAGAAAACACATTCAAAGCAGTAATATTTTTGCATCCATTAACAGGATTATTATTCCCTAATAAAATTCAGGAAAATGAACACCAAAGGCCTATTTTATCAGGCAGGACACATCTAGTTGTAACTGTGAATAAAAAAAAAATAAATCCCAAACTGAACAAGGAAGAAACACGGTGATATGGCAACTTGAACGATTAGTACTTTGAAGATGAAAACTTGGCCTCAGCTTGATGTGAAAGGTTTTTAATTAGTTGTGATGGAAGTCTGACAACTGGCTTGAAATAGGAACAAGACTGAAAGCAACCATTTGTAGCTTTGAACACATACATATGCAATTACTCCTGATGACTATATCCCTGATTGAATCCATTTGCAGACACTTATCCTGACGATCAGTGACTCTTGCTTCCTTAGCTTAACCCACATTTTATCCAAGATGTCCTTGCAAGATGGATTCTTGGAAGAACTACGTTTGCCCACAACTTACTTTTGAACTTCTAATTTCCAAACTTGTGCAGTCTGTTGATATCATTCAAATTGGTATTACTAGCAGAAAACTGTATATCAAGCAAGATTTCTGCAGCAAAATTAACAAGAGCTTTCAAGTAGAAAGGCACTTTGAAGAATTTCCCATTGACAGCCCTGAAACTGGTAGGCTGTAAAGAGAATGTCTGAGCTGTGTGTTTATACACACATGGTTGCATAAATAGCCAGCAGCACAGTGAGTCCTTTCAAACTAAAACAGATATAACCATGACAGACCTAGGTTTTACTGCTGCCATCAAGCTCTCTTTGGTTTGGCTGATAAATAGGGAGTTGCGACATCCATCTTCACTACTGGTGCTGTGCACTGATTCAGTCCTGCAGATTCCCAGGCTCTCATCTCAGTAACAATGAGGTGTAGGCAGTTTCTCATCTGAGCCACTCAAGGCCTGGCTGGTGACTAAGCCCACTGTCGAGCTGTATTTCAGCAGCCACATAATCAATACCGATACAAGGAAAGCTACTGTATTGATCTAGTTTGATTTTCTGTTGTGTGTTTCTCTCAAAATAAGTGTGACCATATTAGATTCCAGTGTGGCTGGTAAAGTGACATGAACTGCAAATGCTCAGAAATCTATCCCTTTGCTTCAGGTCAAGGGGGACTGAAGAGATAATCATGACAGTGCAACAAAAATAACACCAATCTTGCTTACAGCATCAGCCATTTTTCATTTATCATCTATTTCTTTTACTGTTCTATGTATCAGCAATGTTTTCCTCTGCAACTACAATGCATACTAAAGAAACCTGAACTTTGATAAAGCATTAACAAGTACATATCAAAAGATATGTACGTACCTCTGTACTTTTTCCTCAAGCATGTTTCAGACGGCTAAAAATTTACTTTCATTATTCATTTTAAAGACACAAAGAAGAATCCCTCTCTTCTTTTAAATATAGGAAATACAGAGAATGTCTTTGCTTAGATAAGATATTCCAGGTATATAAAAATGCTATTATATTATTAAAAGAATAGCTCAGATTTAAACTACCGAAGATTAATTCAAGTTCAAGTGTCAGAAGACATATCGGAAGAAATAACTACCACTTGGGAGAAAAACCCAGGCAGCTCTTATCTCACTAAAGGTAGAATGAGCATTTTTAGCATCCTGCTTTGCAAAAGACCTTTGACCCAAGCAAATGGCCACTCAAGCAATTGTAGAAAAGATGACCACATTTCTTCTCTCAGTTGCACCCAATCTGTTCACTTACTTTACTGTTCTCCTTAAAATAAAAAATGAGAAGCACCTACCTTGCCAGACTTGAAGAAATCCCTGTATTCTTTGGATGTATGTTAGATACAGTAAGATAATGCTTATTTTAAAAACAAAGTATTCCCCATAGCCCTTAGCATGCAGAGGTTCTTTTAGTTCTGCTAGAGAATGTGCAAACGTCTACTCAGGGTATTAGAAAATGCTAATTCCTAATTCCCTTGACTAAGCCTGCTTGCTGCTATGGACTACTACAGGCTTTATTCCTATTAGAGACTTATTGGTTGCCCAAGGTGACAGTGCTGTGTCACAGGTAATCATGAAAGTGATACGGTAAAGGGTTTCTAAAAATTAGCTTTGAGTAAAAAGATCAAATTATTAACTCCATAGCCTTTTAAGCCTAAAAAACCAAGCAGGTAGTTATGTTCCACTTTTCCAGTATTAGCTGATATGCAATAAAGTCACATACCCTTTCCATTTACAAGCCAAACTGCCACTTGAAGAATCAGTGACAACAGATTGGAGCAGGCTGATACTACTCCCCAGATGGCAGCAATTAGAAAAAGAGAAGGTCAAGCCATGTCAGAAAAAGGAGTGTTTGTGTTCATTTTTCAATTTTGGGTGTAGGCCAATTAATCTTTTCTAATCGTGTAACTTAGAACCATGCTGATTACCAAACAATAGAATAAATCCTAGGAGGAGTTAACACCTGCAACTGCCATCTACAGCAGGAACAAGAACAATGGTATTGATTGGACACATGTTGTTTGATGTTCCTTGATGCTTTGAAAAGAAACAAATACCTATCAACCTAGCTGTAATCATAATGAAACTCTCATCAAACAGCTGAAAATTTCATTATTCAGTAAGGCATTCTCCAAGGTATATCTGAGCACAGATATGGAATTTAATGAGATTTGTGCATCACAACTTGTTTGTATTTCTGTAAGGGAAATTTTATATTTTATGTAAATTTTGGCAAAAATCTAGATGAGACATTTTTGGGTTAGGTTGAATTCTACCATCCTGGAGTATGTTGTTTAAACAAACTATATTGTGGCATTTAGCTTCAGGTAATGTTGAATAATCTGTGCTCACCTGAACTACTGCATTTTATTATAGGATGTGCAGCTGGCTGCCTATCTGCCTATTCTCCTTGGAGGCCTGTGCTAAGTATCTCACATAATATAGTATCTCATCTGGCTGAATTGATAGCATGTCTTCTGGAAGCCACAAGAACACAATGTGACATGAGTTACCAATGAAACTAGCCCTGGAGAGAAGCAGCATGTAAAGCTTTCTACTTCATGACTAACGTCACTATTTTAACTTTGACATCCTACAAAATTATTTCTCGAACCATCCATTTACAGGGCTTTACACTTCTGCTTAAGTTCAAATCTTAATAGGCTGTTTGGGGATCAAAATGCTTCTAGCTAGTTCAAGTCTTAACAGTTCTCTGGTCTTTTCCCCTCATGCTTTCACAATAGACTGAACACTTTCTATTTCCATTTTCTAGTATACAGTCCAGACAGATTGTCTTTGATATTTCTGACACCTTAGTCCCTGCCTGATGCTTTTGACTAACATCTCATTACAAATGAGAAATAATTTAAATATTACAGACTGCAGACAAAGAATTCCATTTAGAAAACACATACATAAACTAGTAATCCCATTTTGATCAACCTCAAATTTCTCCTTAGCTTCACTAAGTGTGGTGTATCAACATCTTCCAGAAAATTAAAAGATTATGAGAGCCCATACAGCAAAACCCGTAATTTGCAATTAACCACTTACAGTTAGTCTGTAGCACTCAACTATCTACTTTATAAAGTTAAAGCTCTTAGAATGTGCAGCAATTGTATGTACTGATGTTAATCTTTAGACATTCCCCTAATATTCAAATTCCTTTGGGTTCCATTAGAGAATGCAACGTGTGCATGGAGAAATCTGGACTCACAAATAAATTCTTTAGGTATTTTCTTCCAGCTATTCCAAGCAGGAATCTGTGCACCCATGACAAAAGAGAGAAAAAGGAAAGAAAATCTGTTCTCATCTTAGCCTTTCTTTCCATGGCTTCTCACTTCCTCCTTTCTGGTTTTAGAACACTGCGGAGCTCTCAGATATGGAGACATCTGTGTCATAACAGCAGCAAAGGCTTTTTTCAGTGGGAAGTACCACCATGCCCATGAGCCACAGTTCCCTTTTTTGCTTCTTTTTCCCAAAAGGATGTCTCATGAGAATTTAGTTAAGAATGAAAACTTTCTTAAACATATTGAGCACCTGTGCCTGAAAAAATCACATTTTAACTGTAGGTATGTGATTACTTAAACAAAGTAATCTTTGCAGGACAGAGTGCCAGATGAGAAACTGCCTTGTGAGTTAACCTTTCCTTTTGCTATTTTTTTGTGAGGAAAAAAGACTAATTTAATGGGCAGATGAGTTTCCACAGAGGTGACAAGACAGTTGTAGGAAAAGTTCTCAAAGTCTATCAGGCATTACTCTGTCAGTAGCCATTGAGTTCTTGTCTGAAATGCACAAAATAGCACACTTCCTATAACTGAAATTACTCTGTGGTCTGCTACTTTTGAAACAATGCTTTAGTTTCCATAACTGGGAAACTATTTAAAATTAATCTACTTTGTAATTATCAGCCTCGAATAAACTACCTTCAGAGTCTCATTGTCTGCACAGCAGTGCATGCCAAAATAAAAGACAGCATTATACAGATTTGTATACTGTTCTATATGTGATTGGTTTCAGTTGTTTTGTGTGTCCTAAAGCAACTAGAAAAATCATAATTAATGCAACCACAATCAAACCTTTAATTATTATTTACATTTTATGCGTCGTGGAGATGGATGTTCCCATATGGTCTCAGTCTCGATGACGCACACTGAGTCCTCCTGGTTCAGGCACGTTTCTTCTTTTTTTTTACCGCTTTCCTATGTGACTAGCCAAGCTTCCCTACATCATTCACATAATCAGGCTCCAGCAGATGGAGCTCGCAAGCCACTTGTTTGGCTTAGATACAAGGCAGCTTGTCATTAGGCTAGACCGCTATTAACAGTACTAGCTGATAAGAACTTCTCTTGTGCAAATCAAATATCCCTCCGCTATTTGTTCTTCCTGAAGCAAAATGATGGGCAGTTTCTTCTCTACTCTCCTGCTTTGAATCATTGATCTCGTATCAGTACTTTGCTTATCCCTTCTCCACAGAAGCATGGAAGATAAAGGCAGACATGGAGAAGGCAATGTGACTCTGTACTTCAGTCATTTTTTCTTTCCATGGTCAAAGTCACAGTTTACCAAGGATACGAATTCCCTACTTAAGCAATTACCAGTCCTTGATGTTACTAAAATGCAAAAGCACCGATCTATCTTCACCTAAAAGGAAGGTGAAGTGACATGTTTCATTTAGACCCATCTGGCAGCAACTCAAAAAGAAAAAGGCATAGGTCAGAACGCATCTTGCTGGCACCCCAGAACAAGACAAGAAGGACATGAAGATTATGGGAGAGAGAAGGGGATTAATAAACTGAATTTGCAGAGGAACCTGATCTTTCTATTGCAGAATGAGACAAAGCTTCCAACACTGAAGAAGTAATATGTTCTCTGAAAGTTCTTGTTCCTTGGCTGCATCCTAAGCTACAGTAATAATTTTCTTAGGATGCTGGCTAAAAGTGCAATTTGTCCCAAAGCAATGGTTAATATCTATTTTGCTCTTCCACAGAGCCTTTATTAAAGATCATAAACTGAAAAAAAATTCCTGCCGAAACACTGGTCTTTAAAGTGAGTCTCTGAAAATGGGAGCTACCAGCATTCAAAAATATTATTTCCCTCTACCTAACTGAAGTAAAGTTGAGACTGTGTAATAGGTTCTATCAGATAACATGATCCAGAAAGATATACTTCCATTTCCCTATACAGAGCTGACTATAGCCCTGCTCTTCATGCTGTTTAATCTTACTCCCCTCTTTGATCTATCGGGCCATATACCTAGACAGCAACTGCCAAAGTGCAATTATACCATTAAAGACTGGAAGGTCCAGAGCATGAATATGTGGCCAACACATTACTTGCCTCAATAACTCTTATGGCTACATACAGATAAAGGCAGATTCTGACACGTAAGTTTATTTTTCCCAGCAGACAGTGAAAGAGACTCCTGGAGAATTTTTTTCAAATTAATTTTCAAGTAATTTAATTTTTTAAGACTTTTATTTTTACACAATCAAAATTTTATCAGCTGGAGAAGGAAACACTGCACTAACTGAAATGAGAGTAATCATGATCTGTTGAGACAGGTTGTGGATACTGATGTATTTTAACTGTATGCTGTTAGGCTGTCAGCAATGTAAGAGTAGTTGATGTAGCAAAATCTAGACAATAATAAATGAAAAAAATCAGATAAGTATTTTACAGGAACCAAACAGGAATTCTGGCTAAGAATCCACTGCCCCTCTAAGGGGCTCTGAGACAAAGAAAACTGCTGAAGCCAGAATAATGCCATTAGCAGTATCTTGTTAGAAAATTAGACTTACAGCTGGTAATAAGAGACTCTTAAAACTGTTAATAATATTGCATAAACTTTTGGAAAATACGTAAGGAGATTTATAGCTACCATAAAAGATGATTGCTTCACTGCTATTGTAAGCAGTATCAAACCCAGGCACTAAATAATGTTGAACTAGAACTAATCTAAGAAATTCAAGATTTTGATTGAGGCTCTGCTTTTAACTAGCTCAATATTTTTTTTTTAAAAAAAAAAAAGGATAGAAAGAGAGAGAGATGAATGTTCATTTTTGGTTTTGGTTAGTGTTCATAGATTCACAGAATGCCCAGCCACTGGACGTCACTGTACTGGATGTCCAGGACGTTGGACAAAAAGATAATTAAATAGGTTAAGATTCCCAGGCCCTCAGACTTCTCCCATTGGCTCTCATTTGCCAATTCCCAGTAAAGGCATTCAGAATGTTCCAGTTCCCACCCTGGTCCATCAATCTCCCCCAGCTAATCTTCCTCCTTACCAGAAGGGAAGTAGGTGCTTCACTGCATTTGGATGCAGACTGAGAAGGAATCAGGCAATTTCTAAGCCAGACATCTGTGTGAGCAAACCTCAATGGCACAACCACATGGTCTTATTTCTGAAACCCAGGTCTATCTTTTAGGCAGCTAGCCCACATACCAGCTCTACTGCTCAGTACTTTTGTTCTTAAGCTTGCATAGGGCAGAAGTATTTTTAAGTCACTGTGTTCCTCATCTGCAGGGACAGTTTGGCTTCTATCTGATGTAAACAGACCCTTCTGCGTCTACACAGGTTCTTGGTGTTCCAAGCAGAAGGCAGTCAGAGCACACAGTGTTCATACCATCTTCACTGTGGTCCATGCTGCAGTGCAGTCTGGCAGATACGCTGGCACACAGCCATCGTCTTTTCTAAAAGGGTCCAAGGAACAATCAGGCAAAGGAAAATACATGCTTTCCTTCTGGAAGGGGTCTTCCTAAGGCACAGCTTCCACTTGCCTATCCTTTTATGCTGCCAACACGGTACAGAGGGACAACGTAACAAAGGAAAGCTAATCTCACAAGCGTTTTCAACTATGTAACATCTCTGCTGGAAATGCAGTGGGGTGAGGATTCTGAGATGTCTTGAAGGGTTTTGGGGGCCTTGGGCAATGACTGAGGCATTTTTCATAAGCTCTGAGAGTCATTTCATAACACTAAATTTGAATAGTGCCAGTGGGATCCCTACTGCAGTGAGGTAGCTGGGCCATCTAAAATGGCTGACACAAGAAACAGTGACATAGTTGACACACTGTTTGCTCCTTTTCCTCCCTAGAAGATTCCTCTCACTCACCCTGTGTGGCACTGTTACAGGGCAGCTTTCTCTCCCATCCTGAGCACAGTTCAGTGATAGAGGTAAGTCATACATGGGATGTATGATGCGATGCTTGTCCTCATTCCCTCTAGTAGACAGCTCATGACTGAGTTCAATAGTAGTAGTATAAAGCAGAGAGTTAAAAATAGCTCTGCCTCCTACACATTAATTAGCTTTCAAATCTCTGCAGCACATCTGTTTTGACATCTCCAGAGGTCTTAATCTCTATCAGGAACTAATTAAAGTTATGGGGAAAGATTCTCACCCATACCTTAGCACATTTGCTCAACGAAAAGGGGCCCGAAAAGCCTGAAGTCAGGTAGAGCAGAAAATGCTGGCAGCTTCTGAGGACCCCAATGACAGTTCAGGTGTAAGACATCTGCCAGGGACAGGACCACAGGGCACAATGTTGCTGACCTACATCAGACATGAGATACTATGTGTTGTAAATCTTCCTAGCTGCTGAAGCTGTCTAGAATCATAAAAGTAGAAAAGTAATTTAAGTACTCCCTTGCTAGGCTGCCAGTCTTGTGATCTGCTTCTTACAGCTATGTCACAGTATGGGCCAAAACCAACATTCTAAAAAACATGACTACCAACTAAAAGGCAAGCTAATTCTTAAAAAAAAGAGAAAGAAAGAAAATACTGGAAGTTGGATTCCTAAGCTGACATATTTGTTCAACAGTGCTAAACAGAAGCTATTGTAGTAAAAAGTTTTACTGTGACTATTACTGGAATTACTAAAATTAGAACAAGAGGGGAAAAAAAGCATCCTCATTTGAAGTGGTTAGTCTCATTGTTTTATGATTTCAGCTACACAACTAGCTAACTGATGATTTTAGCCATCAGCTGTGGCTTAAATGGGATATTGTGAATGCTGGCAGGCCCACTTACATAAAGAATATATAGCTTGTAATCCAGAAATGAACAGATGACTGTGCACAAAGTCTGGTTCTCCTGATGTCACACTGATGTCAGCTCCAAAACCAACATTTCCTTCATTCAAATTCCTTAAACACCAGCTTATTTTCCATATTTGCATTCAAAAGTAAAAAACTGGAATAAACACAGAAATACTGTACAGCAGGTGTTGTGCAGATCAAGATCTTTGCTCCTACTGGGATAGGTGGGGGTTTGTACTTTAATTGTGCTGTTATGAAGTTTACATGAGTCACTGCCTCTCCTCTTTCCTGCCTTTCTAATGGGCTTGTACTATACCAACAGGCATGTGTGTGAGGGGACGATGGGTATAGTAAAAAGAAACTTGAAGAGTCCCTGCAGAAATACCAATGCAGCTGGTGCTGTTTCTAATCTTGATTTAGAATGACAATACATAAGAAGTTGCATTGCTAATAACAACAAGAAGGAAAATAAATAATACTAATGAATCCCAGAGAATCCAAATTAGGAACTAAACAAAAGTACCCCAGCTAATCTCTTCTGAGTGCCGGCACTCCAACAGTTATTTGATAGCCAAGGCAGAATAAATAATAAGCCAAAATTATGTTTTTAAATTAATTTATTGGGAGGGGGAAGCAGGAAGGGAATGTAAGTTGTCTTTGTGGAATGTTGTCAGATGAGAATTAAAATTCTAGTCTTTACTGAGGCCTCTGCTGGAATGTGCAAAACACTGGGTACATTCCCTTGTGCACATATACACTTTGTGTTTTATTTTTCCATGGCATGCTGCTTAAGGGCTCACAGCTGCATTCTCACTTGGTTTCTCAGTAATCTTGGTACATAAACACAGTGACCCCCAAAGCTGCACTCCTCAGCCCTGGTGCCTGAAATACAACCTGTTTCACCCAAGAGTGAGATACATCTGAAGGTCCATGCTGGGACTAGGAGGAAACTGCTGTATGGGATCATCCTGAGGTTTAATCTGCTGCCCCCACCAAAAGCTTCTCAAACATACTACCAAAGATGGCTTAGCAATTTTCAGTGGTCAGCAGTTAGGACAGTGTGAGGCCCAACAGAGCTCTAATTTCACTTTCAAATGGTTAGAATTTGGCTTATGCTCTAAAATACCACTGTTGATATTCATCATCTATCACACTGTTGATTGCAGTTGTTACCCAAAGCACTTACCTTTCACAAAAAATAGAATAGTCTTTCCAGGGATAGGAAAGGAGGAGGAAAGGAGAGATGTGATTTTTCTTCCCATGGTAGTTTCCCAGAAAATGTAGTCTGAACACCAAAGACAAGGAAGGCTTGTAGAGTGGACAAACACATCCCTTCACAAAAGGACTGTTCCACAATTCATAACAGAATGATATATATGTTTTTCCTACTACCAAATAAACAAACTATACAGGCCACTTACTTATTGTAGGCAACTATTCAATAAATCACGAAATAACATTGTGCAATAATAAAGTCAGATGCCAATTACCGACTCTTTTTACAGTCCATTCCCACTAAAGTCAAAGGCAAACTTCCAAGACAAGTATAAATGGAGACTTGGAGCTGGATTTGAGCAAGTATTTTTTCAATAGATACCTTACGATGCAGACAATACATTAAAATATGTCACTGTATGCCTTAATCCCATTTACTTTGCTGAAGATGAGTGAGATTTGCAGCTCTGAGAATCCCACTAAATATTATCTGAATTTCTAGGAGCTTAAATAGCTTTGAAGAAATGCATTCATGCATGAAATTCACCCTGTGTTGGGGCCAGAGGAGGATTTTACGAACTCCGTTGGGAGCTAAGGTATACTGAGCCCTTGTGATGTAATGTGCAGGGAATCTCATCCTGATCACACTCTTTAAGGCTGCACATGCCATGTTGTAAATTAGCATTAAAACTCAGATGCTAGAAAGTAACTCCCCTATGCGAGAGGAATATAACAGATCACAGGACAGAGCCAGGCTGTATGTATATAACAAACAGCAACGCCTCACAGACTGTCAAAAGTTATGTCCCTGGAAGCCCTACAGTGCCAAAGGAGATTCCCCTTGTATGGGAACTTTCCAGAGACTACAAGTACTGCCCAGTTAGCAAGGGTGATGACAGAGAGTCCTACCCATGTGCCTTATCACTAATTGGAATGAGTCATTAGTCACTAACTGCAGTTTCTGTTGGACTCACTGAGGAGAATTAGGCCAACAGTCAAGTTTAAATTTTAACTCGTAGATACAAAACGTTGCTTTTCTAAGAGTAGTTCAAGTACACTTCAAATTCCACAAGAAAATCTCTATTTTCCATGGCAGAAGTGCTTCCTAGTTCTTGCAGCACTGAGCATATTCAAGAAAGCACTGTGCTCCAGATGACTGCCACCAAATAACATCTAAACCAATTCCATGAGAACAGACACTAATGAAGTCACTTCTCTATGGACGGCCTCACTGCTGCATAATAATACATGAGCTCATGATACAGTCTCCCTCTCATACACTTATTTGGTCTCTTCCATCCTATATAACCTATTTAGCCTAGTTTCAGACACTGCTTTGCTGTTAAAGCTAGCCAAAATTAGCCAGGGGAATCAGCAGTAGACAGACAAACAGTAAGGTTGCATTAAGTCTCCCTGACTTAGGAATCTAGGCTAAAAATAATCTATCCTCTGCACAGCTATTGTTAAACTGCTGTACTGTTGGGAAAGATCAGAAGAAAAAAATTCTTAGAATTCTGAGCATGTCTGCTCTTACTCTCTGAATACAGAAATCAGAGTATATTCTTTTCTGCAGACCAAACTCCAGTCAGCCTAGGAAAATATAGGCTTACCCAGATCTAATACTGGCTAGTGCCAACAGAACATTGCCTGAGTCACTTCCAGAGAACAGTCCCCCAAGCCTACGTTCCCAAACACAAACAGGCCTACCCATTTATTTGGAAAGTTAATATTTAACAGTTCTGACCTCAGTTACTGGGGCAGCCTGTGTTTCCTCAACACAGCATGGAGAAAAGCAACTTGGCTTCATTGGAAGACACAGTGGAGTGAGGAGCCTTTTGTGTTCACAAAATTCACCCAGGTTCCGATTGGCTGTGTTTCCATGCAGACCTTAAAAAAAAAGTCAGGAAGAGAATAAGCTTTAAGTGTCAAAAAGAACATATAGTCCATTGTCCAAGACATGCCCACTTACAAAGCCAGTACTGCTACTAAATTATTTGAGACCTGGGTAAAATCATTTTACTTCTCCATCCTAATTTCCTTGTTAAATGAGACAATAGTATATACCATTTTTTCCTGCAATGTGTTTTTCAAAGATTGTTATCTATAGAATTTTGAAAATGCAAGTGGCCAGAGTGAACTAAACATTATATCTTCAATAGCAGAAAACTGAGCATATTTGACAGGTAATTTGAAGTGCATGTGAGCAGATTATTTTGTAGCCCACATATTCACTTCCATCAGTTCTTTATATTTCTTAAGGGTCTCAACAAAACTGCTTACATTTTTCTTGAACAAATCTGATATTTGAAAAGCCATTTATTTAATGACTTCATGGGAACCTTAAACTATTAAAGCTTGTACTTGGAAAATCCTTTTTGTCACAACTTGCAAGCTTGATTCTCCACTTTCTCATTACATAACTACTTGAACGTTACTTGCTGAAAACAGCAGAAGCCTTTTCAGTTACTTTAGGTCAGACCCTTGCAACAATATAAGACCTCAGTTAAAAAATCAAGATTAGTCCTGATTTACATGAGCAAAAATGAAGGAAGAGTTACAGACTACAATTGGATCTAAATTAAGAACAGAAATTTTGCAGAACACAAAAAGGAGTCTTAACTACACTCACAGGTATACCTATTACCATCATGTCTTACAGCCGCACTGTTCAATACACTGATGAATGCCAGGCACATCTGTTTTGTTTTTTTTTAAAGCCAACATAATAGATAACCTCAGATATTCTATTACTCTCTCACTAATATTTAAATGAATGCAACATCCATTTTATTTAATTACAGCAGCATAGAGAACCCGCAAATGAAATAGCACATTTCCAGTCAAAGTAAGATTATACAGGTGCAAAAATCACTTGTTCACAAAACTGTCCAAATCTATTTACTGTCGCAGATATACTAAAACCAAAACCAACCCACAGTATGAAGCCAACCTTTCCAAACTTGTATAACTAGCTTGAAAAAAAAAAAAAAATTATGAGAAAATTTTATTCTTTACCATATCTCTCTTGTCTATGTAAAACAGGTTAAATGTATCCCTTCCTTCTGTGGTACTAAACAAGTTTGACAAGGAGTCTAAGACAGATCTTTAGCTATCTCCAGAGTGGGATTAAAAGTGAAAGGACATATGGCCAATTTTACCATCAGTTGTGAAATCCTGACTTTTTATTCTGACCTCCCAACTATAATCTTCTCTTTATGTTGTTTTTTTCATTAAGTATTTTCAGCCATGACTGTGAAGAACTTCTGCAGTCCCTAAAGCTCCTAGATTGTAAACTTCAAATGCAACACATTACAAAGAGTAAGTATTTGCAGTGAAATATGTATGCACTTAAATTTTGATCAACGCAAATGAACTTATATGTGTACTCCCATCAAATTCAGTGGGGCGCTTGGTTAAGTAAGGACCACTACAACACAGAAACGTATGAGTGATGATGTCTTTAGATCATCTGTTATATGAGGTGTGGAACTTAGATAAGTGACATTTAAAGTGTGTTTCTTAGTATGCAAAATAATAATCTATGAAACAGTCCAAAAGCAAACAATACAAAATGAGTCCAAGAGCAAAAAGTGAGAGTGTAAACTTCTGAAAGCGAGTTCTGAAAGTACCAGAAAATTGCTGTCCTTCGAAGAGTTACAATTTGGTTTACTGTGTTTCCTCCATTAGTTCACTGAGCACTTCTATTCAGTGTTTTGGCACGATGACAGGATGACATCAAGTCTGTATCTGAGTGATGATCCATGCAAAGTTGCCCACACTAACAGGCCAGTCTCCACGAGAGTCCTGACACCATGAAGAGTCAGCAGTCAAGTCTAACAAAGCCCAAAGTTCAGTCTATCAGTCAAAACGTTTTGACTGAGCAAAAAGTACTACAATCTCCCTTACATTGTGGCACCAACAGACAGCTAGGATAAGCCCAAAACAATATGCTGCAAATAGTAAGCAAAAGCCAAGGCAAAACAGAAGATCTGTCACCTTTAGTAGCCTCCAATGGTATGATTTTCAGGGAGGCTATGTGAAACATAAAGTTACTGTTATTCTGCTGAAACCAAAGGCAGAATGTGGGTATGCAAAGACCTCAGGTCCAGCAGATCAATCAGGCCTGCAGCGCAGGTATTCTTATCATCACATGAAGCTGAACTAAGCAGTTAAGCTCTTTGTACACTCAGAAATATAATTTTGTATTTCAGCTTTAAAACAGACAGACCATAAACTCCGGACCAAAATTCCCCATGCTTCAAAACAAACTTCACCAGATAAATCCCCTCTGACAACATACTGAGATGACTAGTCTCAGTACAGTGACTAATACTGCATAGCAAAATAAAGGTCTGTGGATATGTAGCCCTCAATTTATTTGGCTCAGCTGTGTTCAATTTGTCAACTATTCAAAGAAAATATGACACTCCAGAACATGCATACAAAAACAAGGCTTCCTTTGAATGACTTTCTCATTTCGTCTGTTCATTTAAGAACATATGGGGCACTCAACCCTCTCACCATTTTCAAACAACGTCGATCTTTCTATCTAGTCTCAGAACTATGCAACTTCTTCTATGCGTATGGTTCTAGAGACCTGTATTTATCAGAATAAATTCTGTCATGAGATACCATTTGTCTCTGATTATGTAACACGTTGTGACAGAAGCCCATGTTGTAATGCAGTGGGAATTTACTAGCAGACACTTTTGAAGAAAAACATGGTGCCACAGTCTCAAGAGGTTCATAGAGTATTTGTAGAGCAAATCACACCTCCAAAGAGCAAAGGGCAAAAGCATTACTAAAGCACACTTGAGACTCCTGTTCTAATGCTGTGGTTTAAGGTGCTGAGGGCGTTCCTGCACTTAAGAGATTACTTTTGCTCTCTTCACCCCAAACACCCCTAAAGGTAAACTCTCTCTGCCACTGGCTGATTTTTATATATTAAAGGAGCTGGCAGCAAAAGGTATGGGGATGAACACAGCATTTGTCCTGAAAAGCGAGCAAATCCCCTAATATCCAAGAAAGCTATAAAATTAATGTCTCAAAGACACCCCCAACTCACTCAAACTGCAGTGACTCATGCTCGTTTGCTGTAACACAGCTTTGCTGGCAGAGGCATTAAAGCAACCGGCCTTATTTTCAATGTACGTCACGCTTGGGCAGTTGCTGATCAGATATCATTGGTGCCAAAAGCGGTTGGGTGGAAGAGTACATGCAATTGTGCTCCAGGGTAAAGGAGGAGGGAAGCTGTTCTACGTAGTGGAAACAACCTGCTGCTTTTCAGATGAAGACTGTAGGAGAGATGCAAAATTGAAAGCATCAGATGTGGACACCCGCTCTCTCCATCTCCTCTACTAATGACAGAGACAGGGAGTTGCTTACTAGATTCATCCTTTGTTAAAAAAGGCCGACAGCATGTAAATAACTTGGGGGAGGGGGACTTGTTGCCACACTGCCATGGACTTGGACTGAAATAATGTCATTTTTAATGACTAACAGGAGTATTTCTCACTGTATTGAAATAAAAAGCGTATAGAAATTAAAGTTCCAAGGTGCAGGCTAACTACTGAAGTAATACTCATAATACGCAGTAACGTACTGCAGTATTTTTGAAGGAAGTAAAGGGAAAGAGGAGCTACACATTCCCTTCCTCCGCAATGTCTTTTTCTGGCTAGGTCCACACAGGATACTGAAGGAGGTGGCTCTAATCCAGTACGGCAATTCCTATTTCTCATGCAGCACAGCCTCTTTTTTCTCTTTGGTCACAGGGGACATACAAATACATTACATTGTTAGACAGCCTCTACAGTGAGACAAAGGCTCTTCACTGCTTTTACAAAGTACGGTTTGTGTGTAGTAAATGATACCCCTCTGTGGAAGGGAAGCGTTCCATTCCTTTCTCCCCAGATCAGAGCGTGGGTGGACGGCTAAGAGAACACACGTTGGCGTTTCTCTTGAATTGTTTCCCATTTACCAGAACGAAGGGAAAAATCTTGCCTCTGCAGTTAGATCAGGTGGAGATTTCAGTGCCTACCCCTAAACCCGTGGGAGGAGAAACACGGGGGAAGGGAGGAAGACACTGTTCTCCCCTCAGGAGAGACGGCACCGGACAGAAACCTCACTTGCCCGCAGGGCAGGACAGCACTGCTTCCTCTCCCCTGCCCTCGCCAGCGGGAGCTGCACAAACGTTTGCGGCTGTGCGACGGGGAGAGAGGGACCATTTCTTCCCCCCCCCCCCGTCTGGGGGAAGGGCTCACCCCCACGCTCGCCACACGCACGGCGCGCCGGTGGCCGAGGCGCACGCAGGCCTGACGCCAGGCTCTGGCCCGACACGCGGGCTCTTCCCCTGCTCCTCCGCCCGCAGCCTCCGAGCCGAGAGAGGCCGCGGGGAGCCGGGCGCGGCGCTGAGGCCGGCCACGGCCACGCGTGTCTCGGCGGCCCGGCCGGCGGCGGGGGCGGCGGTTGCGCGCGGACCGCGGCAGAGGAGCGCCCCCTGGCACGCGATGGGCGCTCCGCCCCCGTCCCGCTATTAATAGCGCGCGGGCGGCGGCGGGCCAGGCGCGCGCGGGGCAGCCGGGGACAGCAGCGGCTCCCGCTTAAAAGGGCAACGGCGGCCCCACCGGCCCGGGCCTCCTCCTCGCGTCTGGCCCCCGCCCGCCGGTCGCCGCCGGCCGCGGCGCCTCTCCGCCGGCCGAGCACCCTTCGGGCTTCAGCCGAGGCGCGCACCGACCGCGGGGCCCCTGTCGCTGCGGCGATGGGCCCCACCGTGCTCTCCTCGGGCGAGGGAGGCCGCCTCGCCGCCGCCAGCTCCGGCTTTTTCGGAGCCTCCCAGGCTCCGCTGCTGGCTGGTGTTTGCTCATCCGCGCCCTCCCCTCGCCTGCCCGAGGGCCTGGGCTGTCTCTGCTGGGCTCCCGCATTGCTCCTCCTTCGGGTCCTCGTGTTTTAGTTGCTTCAACATTACACAGATTCCAGGCAATCTGTTGAGATTGAGCCTAGTAAACAAGGATCTACTGGAAATGGGTATCAAAAGCACCCACGTTTCACGTAGTGCCTCATTTCTAGCAGCGAGAAATGTGAAAAGGAATGCATCTGAACACCAAGAAGCAAAAGTTTCTGTGGTTTGATCCTTTCTATATCGGTACTTCTGCAAAAACTTGCCTAGAGTTAGGCGTGACTGACAGAATACCACTTGCAGTGAGGTACGTCAGCAGTGGAAATTTCCACTTCACTGGGTGTTGGTTTTTGTCGGGAGGAAAGTGGCTGAGGAGCAGAGCTGGCCCCTTGCTCCTGTGGTTCTCACGACAATTTAGAAGGGTGGGATAACCCAAACAAAGACAGACCTTCAAAGCCTTAAGTAAGCGTTCAAGCCTCTTAGTTTCTGCAAAGACCAGAAGGACATTACCCTGTATCTTTGAATGCATAACACATACTTAAACTAACGTAAAACCTTATCAGACAGAAGGGCTTCTATCTTACCAGCCACTATCTGCACAACAGCAAGGATCCAGTACAGCTTTAACGTTCATCCTTGAATTTGCAGTTCAGCATGAATTTCACCGGAGGGTCACTAACAGGAGGAATCCATATTCTGTGAAAAGGACTGCAGAGTTACACTTAGCTATGCACCCAGCTTACCAGGAACCTACAGGAATTGCCAGCTTCCACCTCTCCGTCACTCTCAACAAGCCACAAAAACTTGGTACACTATATTCAGTCTTTGGGGCTTAATCAAAAATTATTGGCTCTGCCCTCAGCCTAACTGAATTAAGTCAACCCTGAACTTTGCTAGACAACTAAATTTATAATGTAGTCAGCAACATTTGTGTTTCTGTAAGTCCTGACTTAGTGGCCTGGACACATCTTGACACAAGCTGCTGACTACTACCCTTCTTCCTACTTATTCTAGCCCCATCATGTGTAGCAGCCAAAATGAGAACAAAATTAACTCAATGTGCCCACCAGCTGGAAATCGTGCTTTTGCATCAGGAGTGCTAGTAGGATTATCGTTAATTTTTGGAGAAATTAACTTAATCACAACAACAATAAAACCTCCTGCCCTCTCACATCAAATACCCTAGTTTGTGTGTATTAATTATGGTACCTTTTGCTCCATTTTCTTGCTGCTAGTATCACCATGCTTGCCACAGACTGAGATCAAAACATGCCTTTTTTGACCCAGCTGAAGGGAGTAGACCCAGTTCTGTATCGACAGCTCTTCTTCTGTATCTGCACCTCTGTGGCCACCCAGACATATATATCCTCACTTCTTCTTGGTTTGGGATTATTCACACATTGAAATTTATTATGCAGGAAGAAATGAAACATTCATGTATACATTTAAGTCATGCTAGCCTTTGTGTTTGTTTTGTTGTATGACCTCACCATGCACTTACAGCAAGTATATACACAGATACACAAGTCTACAACTGCTACTATAATTATTGCTATCTCCACAGGCTTTTAAGTGTTTTGCTGACTAGCTATACTGCATGGTGGCACAATCACATGAGATTTACCAATACCAAGATTTTTGGGCTTTATTTTCTTTTTTTTTTTACCATAGTTGGACTAACAGTCATTGTTCTGGCAGATTCCTCACTGGATATTGCCCTTCACAGCATCTAATATATTGTAACCTGTTTCCACTATGTCCATGGAAGCTGTCTTCCCTGTCCTAGTGGACTTTACACACCAAATCCCCCTTTCTAATCAAACTCTTTACTCAACAAAAGTTAAAGCACATTTTGGAGTTACAGAAGCAAACATGATGTTCCACCACCTACCCCCACCCCACTTGCCAGAATAGCCTGATGGCAGACAATACATTTTGGTAAACCTATTTACTGCATGTGATTTTCTGATGAGTTGTGAAACATCTAGTCAACCAGACCTGGAACCAATAGCCTTGATTTTCCAGTTTTCTATGCTATATAGCCATATACACCTGAGCTGGAATGCTCCATTTCCAGTTTTTGAATGAACATGTACCTTTGCACTGACATGGAGTGAAACCCCAAGGGCCCAAGACAGTGAAAATACAGTAGATAGGCTATATAGGCCTCTACAAACAAAAAGAGAGTTAGTGAGGTCTGCCTGGAGCCATACATATTTAATGTGAAAGTATCCAAAACTGTTGTTTTTCTTGTAAAAAGCAGCTTGTTCTGGCCAAGATTCTTTAAGAGGTCTTTGCCAAGTTACAAACAATGCTTCATCAAAACATAGTACTGTGCAAAGCATGCAAACCTATGCCATAAAGGTTATGCTGTTATTCTTTCCAGACACAGATCACCCTTGTTTTCATAAAGATGTTTCAAGAGGGACATCTAATTCAATTAATAGGATTCTTTCATTTTTGAACTTATGTACATACTTTTCAGATGCATCATCAAAGTTTAATCTCTAGCATGCATGCTGAAAATAATGCACTGAAATTCACAGTGTGAAAAAGTTACATGCAGATGAATTGTGTATTTGTGGTGGACACAACAGTGAATAGACTACTGAGACAGGAAGTCTAAACCAAGTCAAAAACCAAAATAAGTTACTTAGCCCAAACAAATTCAGAGATAAACTAACCTCCCTACTTTGGGATAACATGATATTTTGATTAGTAAACTTACTTAGTCATGTGTGTATGAATGGATAACGGTAACAGAAAGAGAGGGGAAGAGTCCTTAAAAGAGAAGGACAACAAAAGAGAAAAGGGCTAAATTCTGTACATCATGAGATGGAATGGGACTAAAGGAGGATTGGGACAGTAGCAAGACAGGTGATACCAGAGCTTGTCCTTTTACATGGCTGCTGATCACCAGAAATAGGTGGTTGTGCCTGGCATCACCACATTCATCATTCTAGCCAAGCCTCAGGAAGGCAGAGTTACTGTCTGCATCTCTGGATGTGGTCCAGACCAGACCTCAGCTGTGGTCTGGGATACTCTGGGAGGTAACATACACACATTTTACTTTAGGATCCAGACAATTCTGGCAAACCCATGTACTTTTGGAAACAGCCGCTCCTCCTGTCAATGACAGCAGTTAGACTGTACAGAGCAAGGGATGCACCTGGGCCCATGCCACCCCCTGGGTAACTAAGCCTTAAACACCCTCCTCTTTGGCCTATACAGGTGGCATTCTTGGCTAGATTGTTAAAGAAAGAATCCTTGGGGGCTCCTATAGGAAACTGTATATGCAGACCATGCGAACCATGGAGTGTGCATTTATTCACCTGATTACCTATACAACCCTGCAATCCATCTGTTGTAGTGCCGTTATTCCAAGGAGCATCTACTCGCTGACCATGACTAAACAATCAAAAACGATGGGATTGAAAAGACAAATGGCAGAACGTATCCTTAAGAAAAATGAGCAGTCTTCCTTCTTTTCACCTTGACATCAATGCAAATGTCGGAGAGACAGAGGGGGAGCTTTACAGCACTGAACCTCCCTCACTATACTTTTGCAAGACAGGAAGCATTGCACTTTTAGGATCTTCCATTGCCTTTCCTCTAGCTCAACTATAGCTGCTATTGCTGATGACATTTTGATTCCATATGATACATACCTCCAAATCCCTGTGAATTTCACGTATTTGAGTAAGGCAGGATTGTACGCTCTGGATCTAGCCAAATCTCACACCATTTTGTTCTTGCGAGCCTTGGGACATGGAAGAGACAGGCATTACTCTTTTTTATTACAAGAGTTATTTTCACTTCTTAAATTCATGGCTTTGCATATGGAGAAAGTCAACATACCATGCTTTCCTTGCCATGGTGGGTCCCTTCCAAGGCCAACACCATCAACAGGTGTCTAAGGTAACAGTCTGCAATCTATTTAACTGTGTGACATTTTCCAAAACATGCCAAAAGCAAATCTCACAAGGTGACAAGTGCGATACAAAACCATAGCTTAAGTGCTAAAGAAGGAATCTTAGTTCAGTCACACTTACTGAAAATCAAAATTTGTCTTTGTGTGGCTGTTCTGGCAGACAATTTCAGTAAAACATATAGTAACATAGTCAGCAATTAATTTCAAACAGCAAGGGGTTAAATAAGAAGTCGGGGGCGGGGGGGGGTGGGGGGGTGGGGGAAGAAAGGCTCTTATCCAGCATGATTTACGTTGGGGCTTTGAGTCTTCCTCAATATACAACTTCTACAGACTTGAGTGAGAGTATAAAAAGGAGCACACAAGTTACACTAGTTATGCCATGAGGAAAACATACAAGTATATTGCCCAAGATGACACAGGCTGAACACAGCAAGCGCCATGCCTGTAAGAGAGAAGTAACATGGGCAAAAATGTACCCAAGAGAAAGATATTCTTCTTCAAGATGAACTCCATCTAATGATAGGACAGGAGAGTGGGTGTTATGATTGCCAAGAAGCATTCAGCATTACTGCAAGAATCTTTTTGAACAAAGACACAATGACAAAGGTAATAGGAACAGTGGAAGACAACTTTGAATGGGAGGTCAATAGGAAAAAAAAAAAAACAAAAAAAAAACAAACCAAAAAAACAGAGAACTAAAAAAGCCAAGGCAGTTTAGCAAGAAAAAAGACAAGATATATGTGTGTCTGTGTGTATATAAAAATAAATAAAATGAGCTATGCGAGCTGTTTGGAGCCTGTCAAATTGATAAGAAATGGCTGACATTGAACTCAAATCTAGCAAGAGAATGTAATTCCTTACAGTATTAAAGAATGTGCACAATATTATTTGTTCTCCAGGTTTTTGTTATCTGTAAATAGTAGTTTGTACTGCAGTAACACCAAATTCAAATGTCCCTCTGCCCAACAAAGATCAGTACACAATATGGCATGGCATTACGTGGTAGCATGATTAGAAATGATGATGTTACCATCCTGTTGTAGGTGAGGCTGTGGAGGTAGGGATAAAAACCCCAACATTTACCAGAATGCTCTTTAGTTTTAGATTTTGCAATTTTGGGAATGCTAAACATTGGATATACAGACCACCTCAGGTCTAGCTGGAAGCTGTGAAAGCTTTGTACTTGATTTAGCAGCCTCCAATTGGGCACCAAAAATAAAAAGTCCAAAATGAATGGAAAGTTTGAAATAGTTGAGATTAATGACTTGCCAAAGGCCACGCAGGAGATTTGGCACCTACTAGCTTTACTACCATCTTGCTCAGAAAAGCACATATGGCAGATATAATCTTCAGTGGGACTTTATTGTTTCAATGGCACATTTCCTAGATTCAGGTAACATAATGGAGAAGATATGTCTATAAGCAAACAGATGAATGGAAATAATATTTTAAACTTACATGTTTTTTAAAATGTTTCTTAAGAAGGAAGTAGTTTTCACCATTCTGAAAACATTATCCATGAGACACCATAAGGACATGCTGCTGAACACAAAAGTTTCACAACTTTTAACTTCTGCAATTATGGACCATAGCAGTCTGTTAGTCTTCCAATGTTAATGTCATTTAAAATAGAAATTGAACATCCAAAACCAAAACGGCAATTTCATTACTCTTCTGACGGTACTGTCACAGCTTTCACCCCGTGCAGGAGGGTTGGCCACTTCTTCCTGAACTACACCAAAGCAGCAAGCGATACTGTAGACAGGCTGCTGATAAAGCCTGCAGTGAGGACATACACAATCAAACCTCCAGCAACTACCAACTGGAATCAGAACACTTATCCTCATGGAAATATCTGGGCAGAACAACTTACAAACAAACCTCTCACTGTATTAACACACTGCCTGGCTAAATTGGTATGGTCTAGGCAGAAGTCACTGTCTGCAACACAGGAAGCCACACATCAACATAATTCATGCTTGTGCCCCAAAACTTAATCCCAAAGAAAAGTAAAATGTCACTTGGAGCTATTGAAAACACTTGGAAGACATTTTTGCCATGAATGCTAATTCCCAGCTCCCACAGATGAGATATGTCGTTAGGATTCTGCATAGCAGAGGTTAAGCCACTAGAGAGCTATCTGGTTGCTAAATTTAAAATAGAATTGGATTGTTTTACTTGCAACTTTTTGTTTCCAGTCTCGTACCTCAAAAGTCTGACTTAAGTCTTATTAAATACCTCTCCAGCCTTGTTTGGGATTTGGGACAAAGTGAATCAAGATGAAACACAAGGTAACATGGCAAGTTCAAGCAGTTTAGTTCACAGGAATCCCTGGGGGATCTGTAGCACTAAACATACTTGAGATCCAAGGCCTGGAAATTGTTTACTGTTGCACTGCACAGGGACATTGCACAGACTGATACTACTGAGGGAAAAGAATTCCCATAACAAGCCCAAACCAGTACATGTCCTGTGAGGAAAACACTTTAGAGTTGTGGGCAAACCTTGAATCTTATGCATTAACTCAAGTTAACGTATTTTGCCTAGGCATTAGCACAGGTAGAGAGATCAGACAGACACAGTATGACACCTTTACTGAGTATTTCTTAATTAGTTCCTATTACAGCTGCTGACAAACAAATGCATAATACCTAGATGTGATCCTAATTAGGGTTTCTGCATGTCCTGTGCCATGAAAACCTTGGAGGAGTATGTAGATTAACCAACATATTTTTTGTAATATGCCACTTCTTTCCCACAAACGCCATATCCCACAGGGGTTAAATGGTACAGTAACAAGAGTTAAAATAGGCGCAAGAAAGAGCATGAGACTTAAAAATAGATGAGGAATCCAGGAGGCAAAGATACAGGAAGAGGTCTCTGAGACAGGCTGCAACAAGCCTATGGAGGCCTTTGATAAGAATGAAATTTAAAAGCCTTTGCTTCATTTAAGTCAATGTGGGTTTTGCCAGTGCCGTTTTACTGAGGCAGTACTTCATCCAGAGAGATCAAACTTGGATCTCATCACCAAGTGAATGAAAAGCCAGTGTAGTGGGAGACAGTGACAAACATTTCACTGTTTATGCGGAGTGCAGAGTGCAGTGGCCCTTGAAAGACACAGACTGGCCTCAAGTCTGGCTTTATGCAAGTAAATATGATAGCTTTTAAATGAAAGTATCAGAACAAGATATGCTTTTGTTCTGCAGGGATATGACCCTCTTCCCCACTGTGTTTTTAAGGGAAAGCAAGGCTCAAAGAAGCCTCATTGGGTTTGAAACTATGAAAGTTATTAATTTACAAGTCTTCAGTCTTAATGCAACACTGCAGCAGACTTCTTCAGGGCTAAGGTAGTACAATGCATGCTTAGACACAAAGAACAAGATGACTAACTACACAGCTGAGTTTGCATACATCTTGCAATGAAATTCTTCAGGCCCTTTAACCTACATCATACAAGTGACTGAACTTAAAAAAAGCATAACCATTAGGTACTGTAGCAACAATGCCTCAAATACACATTTGCATGTGTTGACACTTCTGAAAGGAAGGCTGTTGAACAGTTAAGCTGGGAAATAAACATTACCTAACCCTGAAAAGTAACCACAAGAACAGAAAAACAAGTGTTACTGCAGCTAAGGTCTTCCTCCCACAGCACTAGTCTCCGATTACTGAAATAAAAAGATTAAAAGTCACCTGAGGGTCTAGCTGGTATTTAAGTAACTTTCTTATAGCTATGTAAAGCTTGCAGTTCAAAAGTCTAATAACTACTTCCACCACAATATCCTCCACCCCTCAAAAAAGTTTGGCTACTGGCAAAACAAAATAAGTTCTCTCTCACAAACTTTCTACTAGGTGTATTTGCAAGTTTGGCTCTGCAAGTTTAACCATGATCTTGGCTGATGGGGACATTAGGGACAGCATAACTTACTTGTCCCCAAGCAAAGGAGTAAATTTCTGGACATTTTGGGCAAGGAAGGAGAGGAGGAAATCTACTGAAAGAGATGGTCTTCCTCCTCATGCCCCTATTTGCATCAAGTACTAGGACATATACATGTAAGAGGCTGAATTACTATGCTGCTTGTGCCTAGCCCCCCTCATGAATGAAGCTGCATCCAACCTTGCAGGCTAGTTTACTCTTTCAGGAAGCAGCTTAGTTTAGCCTACTCTCCATTACAATTGCTACCTCCACACTAACTAAAGAGTTGCTTGTGCAGACCGTAATTACAGTCACCAAGTGATCACTGCCCATTTTACACTCTGATATTAGTCAGTTGGATTAGAAAGCTAGTCTAGCCCAATGAGTCTCCAAACACAGGTATGATCTTATGAGAGCCAAGCAGAAATAACTGCTTATTCTAATATTTGGGTTCACGAGCCTGGTAGGCACGAACTTGTGGCCCAAAATGGATGGCAGTTGGAATAAATTTGGAAAACTCTGATGAAGATCATGGAATTTTGAAATGTTTCCTCAGAGAAAACCACCAAGTGTACTAGTTAGCATCCTTTACAATGAGAATGTTTTGCTGGAGGATACATGGTGTTGGCTTGAGGGGAGTGGAGAGGGCCAGAAATCAACAGAATCTCTCTTTGCCCTGATTCTTTTTCAAGGGTTGGGCTCAGATTGTCTTTTCACTTTGAATTTAGTGGATAATCTTGAAAGAAACACCTTCCTTGGGAAAAGAACACATAGGTGTGAAGCATCCTGAAAGGATCCAATCTGCCATATAAATATGAATGATCCATGAACCACATGTGATGATTTGTAGAAACACTGGACTTAGGGCAAATGTGTGACACTGCCTCAGAACACTTCTGTTTGAAATTCCTAACTGGAAATAAACAGCAAACATAACAACAGAGCCTCCCAGGAACTCACTTCCACCTGAGTATCTTGCAAGCTCTTGGAGGTTAGGAAAATCTTAACCTCCTCTCTTTGGAGGTTAAGATTTTCTTTCCCTCAAGCTATAGAATGAGATGGTAAGAATGAGAATCACCAGCAGATCTAGCTTTTGGCAATAAAAAAGGAGGTGAAAACATATCATGAGTTGAGCAGCTCTTCTTTCAGTTGTGGATCTATATTGCAGATTAGGGAGAAGAATCACCTCCCAAATACTGCCCACAATTTAAATCCCAAGCACCTTCTGGCCAAGCAAAAGTCCATGAACATGCCCCCCCCCTACCCCCCCCCCCCCCCGAGATCTTCAGGGGTCAGCTTCACTAAAACCACCATTGCATTGTAGTGGCTGGAACAGAAGAACTAAGTTTCTGTAGTGGGAAATAAAGTTTGTGAAGTACAACATTCTGTATACGCCTCTACTCATACAAAGCCTCAAACAATAGCAGCAGCCCCAAGCTGACAATTTAGCCTTTATTAACAGGTAATGATTTCCATTGTATAGAGCTCATGCATACATGAGCAGTAAGCATCATGAGTGCAACTAACTAGCATACTTCCAAACTTCAGCACAACAAAAAATTACCTGATGCCAATCCAATAGTGGCTGTGATCCTACATAATGAAACTGGCCTGTGGGAGAAAAAGAAATTTGAAAAAAGCCCTGTGCTGTATGTTCAAATTTCAGCCAAGAGTAAAATTGAAGCAAATGGCAGGAATTATATGCTTGCTATGAGGCATGAAGCCAGAACTAAAATAATTGCCTCTATTCAGTGTCTTAGCTTTAGAAACAAGGAGTGGATAAACAATTAGACAATGGATTTGGTGTACAATTTCATTGCAGTGAGTCAGAAGCAGTGGGGATATATAGACTAGTACTCTTGGAGAACCAATGCTTGCATGAGGATGAACTGCAGCACCATCACTTCTGATCCATGAGAAACAAAGAAACCTGGCAGAGATTGAAAAGCACCCTCTCCCCATACCATGGATACCACTTACTTCCAAAGCATTCAGTCCAGAATGCCTGCTATGGTTCTCCAATGCCAGCATTAGACTAAACTGCATAGTGTAGTAAACACAGGGAAAACACATTACAGCTTTTGATGGGCTTCAGGGGGCGGGGGGGTGAGGGAGAGAGATTTCCATACTTCAAGGCCTTGGCAAGTACAATATTCACCCAGGCCTGACTGCAATCATGACTGGCTACTTTATTCACCTATTTCTGTAGACACTGGCCTTCCTCCAGGTGCTGCTGATGCTTTTCAAGCAGAGTGTGCTTTCCAGCAATACCCCTCGTATGCTTCCAGCAGCTGTCCTGGGCCCCTGCAACAGCACACTGCCTTGGCCATGAATGGGCTTGCTGCCCTGCCTGTCACGGCACTGCCAGCTGAACAGTCTTGTTTTATCAAAATGCCAAGTCTTTGGCCAAAGTTTTCAGTTGTTCTTTAAACAAACCCTCAGTTCCAGGTCTCATACCCACAATAGCACATGCTATAGAAGATAACGTTCCTTAAAGCTTGGTTTTGCAGCACCTGTGGGTTATGTTTTCATTCTCCGGTTTCTAGCTGTGCCACAATGCATGTAATGGGAAAAGGCTTTTGTAGGTACCATCCACCTTCTAATGTCAGTACCCCTTGGAAGAACAAGATCTGGTTCGAAGCTGCTTTCTACCAGCAGACAACTGGCAATAATGGATATCCACTGCATGATCTAATCCACCTTCCAGTTACTAAGGTCAACCTACTATTTCTTTTCACTGGCTAAGTGTCCTTAAAACTATATACAAATATTCATGTGCGATCCAGAGCTTATTTGAGGTGCTGTTGCTATAGTCTTGCTGAGCAGCATTACACAAGAGGATTTCACACAAGATTTCACAACTTCCTAAATTAAACTGTGCTGGGAGTGGAAGTAGGATATGGGGGAAGAAGAATGCAAATACTCGATAGAACTAATTCAGTGTTTCACAGAGTAAGAGCCATGCATCTGAACATCTGATTCAATTACAAACTTGAAATCAAGGATTTGAAACTCATTTTGCTTATTTTACACCCCTATTAGATATTTGCCACTAGAGGTATTCGCCACCTACCGCTATCCACTTGGGGGACAGAAGGAGAAAGAAAGGACAATATATTCTGTGAATACTGCAAAACTCAAGCAATAATATCCAAAATCCTTCCCTTTGCGTGCCCTTTCCTGCACCTTCTCTTGCCTTTGTTCTGTTACATATACTCTCAGTTCTTCATTCACATTTTATCTTTTTCCTTTAACCCCCTCCACCCAGAGGGCCCTTCACTGAACAGTAACCTGGCAAATGGCACTCATACTGGCCTGTCTGCACTCATACTGACTGCAGGAGCCAAACCTGCTCCTGGTGAAGCATGTCACAGATGACAGCACAGCTCTTTGTGATCAGGTGACCCGAAATGCATTGCACAAAGCTGCTGTAGTAGTCTGACTGCCAGCCCCTCTCAGAATGTCTCATCCTCCTTTCTCTTCTCACTGCATATGCCGGTTGTCAGACACTGATAAAGATTACTTATTTTCACTTGTAGCAAGGGAAACAAAATGTATCACAACCTGTAGGTAGGAAGTTATTCAGAAGTAACTGTTCTTGGCTTTATTGTTTCTCTGAAGTCTATGGATCCTAGAAAGCATGTTTTCCTTTCATTAGGCAAATGGCTAGCTGCAAGCATTCCCTGCCTATGGATTGCCTAGGCACTACCCACAGAACTGGGCAGAAATGGAGTCACCAGGTTTTAACACAGGGCCACAAGAGGGATGTCTGAGTACAAATCCTGTCCCAAGGTGACAGGCTCCCTTTCCCCCTCCAAAAATGGGTTAACATTTTTATATATCTATACTGAAGTTACAGAGACCCACATGTTCAGCTGCCAGGTGCAGTCAGCAGAGTAGCTCCTCAGCTTCCTCCAGGGCCCTAAAATCTTACAGAATAACCACAGTTTTCAGATTTTAACCCTGCCACAAACTACAGACCTGCCCTTTCCATCACCTATGGCTGGGAGCTGGCACCAGCAGGAAGGAGGAAAAAAAAAAAAAAAAAGGAAAGAAAAAAGAAAAAGAAGAAAACTCTTCACCTCAAGTTGCTGGTTGATGGAAATTTTGTAAGTAATTTTCTATATTATAGAAGAATACTTATTTGCACCTATAGCAATAGAAAGTGACCCTTTGCTGTTCACATTGAAAGCCAAAACATACAAATATTTTGAGTATATGGACAGAACAGCACCTTAGGAAAAAGAGAAAAAGTATTCTGCTATGCAGCACCACTGCCCTGGCATCTCCAGCAATGCTGTACATAAATTCATTTACCAGAAGTTGCTCTTTTACCTTATGTGTGGCCTCAGGATCACCAATTGTGGCTATGTCCTTTTTTGCTCTAAGGGAGAAAACTGTGTGCGAAAAAAATATCATTCCTTGTAGCCCTCTAATACTCTAGAATAGAGAACATTTAACTGACAACTTGAGGGTTCGAGTTTGTGGAAAGGGCTAGAACACCCACATCTCAGTGGAAGTCCCGAGATCTTTTGCCACTTTTGAAAATGGAAAGTAAATACTTAAGTTACTTGGATGGTTTTGAAACCTCTTCCCTGCATTAAAAAAAAAGAGAAAAAAGGCCCAGTTATGTAGACCTTGTACTTCCAGACTTCCTAAAGGGCAAGGAATGCAGGCCCTGTAGACACAAGCACAATATAATGGATAACATTGCACTTTTTAGCAAGGTGCATCATTTACATGAGTAAGATGTGGATGTAAAGAGGCTGGCCAGTCTTCCAGCTATGCTGGCTCATCACATCCCAAGGCTATTTCACTATAAACTCATGACACAATGACAGTGATCTCTTGAAGTGGCATTTCTTCACCCTGGGAAAAATACTCAGAACTACATACAGACTAAGGAGCACAGTGGTCTTGCCTCTACCTACTTGCCTTAGTAACAGTCATTTGTTTTAATCCGTATTTACTACCACAGCTACTGCTACACATTCAAGTAGCTGCAAAAGATCCCACAGGACCCCAGACTCTAAGGCTTTGCATCAACACACACCTTATTGCAGGAGCAAGGGCTCAACTTGTTGTTAATGAATTTTAATTTCTAGCAAACATATTCAAAACCAGCTCAAGACTACACAGCAATCTACATGATTTAGTAAAGGGAAACAGAAAGCTTCTCCCTAAAGATGGTAAGTTTTGCCCCTCACCACTCATATTCATTTCAACATTTTAATGTTTGTTTCCTAAAATATTTTGGGGGGTGGTGTCATGGCAACCAGCACTCACAACAAAGTGATTTCTTCTTCCTCTGTGCTGAGAAATGGCCGTTTTCCCCTCACTGACAAAGCCACCCGCTAAATTAGGTAGTGGGCAATTTCTAGAATGTTTATAAAAATCAAGGACATTTGTTCAGCCTTTCTGAGCCCTTGCCTCACCCCCACCTCTCACTGTAGATAAGCAAAGCACCAGATACTTTCCCTCCTCTCTTCGCCAAGAGGCCTGCTCTGAAAGCAACAAACCTTCTTCTACTCCAGCACTCACACAGCCAAACTACTACATTTGCCTCAATGGAAAGCTAAACCCCTTCTTCTTCTTACTGCTGCTCCACCCCCACCACAGTCACACCCAGCTCTTTATGAGACAAATGTTTTCCACTACCTTCTCTCCTGTCTGTCTCTCAGACTCTGCCTTAGCTAGCACCTGCTGAACTGGAAAATGCCTGTCTCCTGCTCATTTTAATAGCAAGACCTGTAGCAGGTGGGACTTCCTCCCAGAACACAAAGACTACCAGCACTGCACTGCTTCCAGCCCCAGAAGTCCCATGCTTCCTGAGGGACAATAGCCCTTGCAGAACCATGTCTGCAAAGAGCCTGAAATCTGTCAAAGCCCAGCATCTTATGAAGTAGAGCAATACTGTAAAGGGATAGTAATGAATTGGTTACTTCCATTAGGCACAAACGTGTTAACTAAATGCAGTAGAAGCAAAATTAATATATCTCTTGAAAAAGACTATACTACTGTACAGCAGCATAACATGAATTAGCTCACAAAGACCTAGATGGAGGGGAAGCATTAACTCATGATAGTTGCAAAGACCTGGAGACACCAAATCACATGGCATAGTAGAGAAAGGAGACCCTCAGAATTGTTAAATAGGTCCTTGATGGACATTATTGAAATATTTTCTCAACATCTTTACCAGAGAATTAAATAGGCAGTCTTAGGTGATGGGTTATTTGTGGATATCCTATACAACAGATGCAACAGAATGATAAAACTCCACTGTGCTAAGTGTTCGTCTTCTGTCTCCGACCAACAGCTCTGGGTTTTGCAATAGCTTGCTGGAAAGGTGCACTTCTGCAAATACTTACCAGACCTAAATTAAACAGTTACAGCAGAATGGCAAGGGGGTGTTAAAAAATAAATTGGAGAATTAAGGAAAGGTGACATGGTGAGCCTATTCTAGATGACAGGAAAGGCTAGAGAGGAGACTCTTCTAACAGTTTTCCCACTGAATGCAAAACTGTAGGACTTCCCTATTCTCAATACTGCATAAACTACGCACAGGAAATGTTCCTACAAGGTAAACTGCATATTTGCTTAAGCAAAATTCACAGCCAAGCTTTCAGAGCCCTCCCTCTCTTGAGCGTCAAAGCATTTTTATTTACAACATGCAACATGATAGTTAACAGTGATGTTTTATTGCTCAAATCCACTCTGAGACATACTCCATAGGCTTTGTCTGTAATTGTGCCATTTACTTACCACAGTGCATCACATGTCTTGAAATATACATGAACCGTATGTGTGCAGAATACAATGGGCAGTTTGTACATTGGAGCTGATCCTTTGGGTTATGAGCAGTGAGCTCGAGGGTTGGGAAAAGGCCCCCTTAGAACCCTGCATCTTTGCCCCACAGTTCACACACCTTAAAAATGCTTGTTGTTTTTTAATGGTGTCATTCACTACTTGCAGAAAGTCCTTCTAGTAATCTCCATAAAAGATGGAGCAAAGTACCTAACATATATGATATATCCCCTAAAGACAGCTTTGGAAAATTCAGAGAATTGGGATAGAAGAACGTTCTCCAAATTCAAGACAGTGCTTGGACTGAGTATCTCAAAGTGACTCTCTGCTGCTGCTGTTATTTTTCACATACTTAGCCTTCTCCTCCCCCTTTGTTTCCTTGTATTTTCTCCCTATTTGAATTTATTTGCCTTGGTTTTTCTTATTAAACATTTTTGTTCTCCGAGTGCTCTCTGCGCATATGTGATGCTTGCTATTTGACCTGTACCCGTGAAGTGCAGAGTCATGCCATTGGCTCTACTGCCTGCTTGGGTGAGGAAATCCAAGGTTCTAGTTCAGAAGAACACTGTTGATTTTGGTGGACCTTAAGGACACTATCAGGGAGCCCTTACTGAATACAGCTGTCTTTCCAAACCAGGGACACTGCTAGGAGGACAGTTTCAAGGAACAAAGCCAGATGTGAGGAGTAAAAAAACCTCACTGGTGGCAGGCAAAAGAGTTGGAAAGCAGGGCCCCGTTTAAGACAAGAACCTAGTCAGAAAGGATAGAAGAGGAGAAATCGAGGTTGGTTTTTTCCCTTGCTTTGTTAAAAACAGATGCAGGTTGTCTCTGCCAACTGGCAAAATTAGTTTCCCACTGAAAGAGAAATCAAGGATGCAGCTTGGCTCCTTCCTTACTCTGAAGGCATCTATGTCCTGTTGTTTGATCAGAAGCTGTCAGATGCTGAACCCCGACTGCTTCCTGCACAGATTAAACCACATTGTACATCCCCTTTCACTAAGGGTCATCTGCAGTTAACTGCCTCTGCATCATCATGCTTGTTGCTTCCTGATCTGCAGGGTTTCTCACCTGGGAAATCCCCTAGCCCAAAGAAAATCTGTTGCTCAAAGATGAGCTAGGGAGTCAACCCTCTCTTTATGCAGCTACTTTCAAATACAAAGGCACCATCTCTACCTCTGTCGGTGCTGTGACCTCCAGCCAGAGGGTGTGTCCTCTGACTCATAATACACACCTTAACACTTTTCACCCAAACAATGGTATTGTCTTATTTAATATTTTCATCATATAATCACTAAAGTATTTCCACGTGTTTTTAAGTATCACCACATTCTAATCTGAACTGTGTGTATGGGATTATTTCTGAAAGGTATTGCAAATTACAACATTCAGACAGAATGGAAATAAAATCTAATTTAGCTATTAAATGCGGGTTTCTAATATACAAACAAGTGCTGTCATGGCAGTGTACTAATTAGTGCAACAAGTTATTAAGCCTGCATCTTTATTTTGCCTGTACAAGATTTCTCTTCCAAGCATCAGCCTTCGTAGTGCAACTCAAAAACTAGGCAGTTATGGGAGAAGGACAGAAACACATCGTAAGTGACTGAAAGTGATTATATAATGATGTTATTTCTCCTATTCTGAGACACAGCATGGCAGTTCTGCACTATGGAATAAGTACATTGTCATCAAGAAGGCAGCACCCTTGCTGCTGGAGGCTGCAGGGTACGGCCCACTTCCTTCCCCCAAAAGCATCCCACTCACTGAAGAGATTTATTATGATTTTCTTTTATCTAGGTTTCTTGGAAAATGCATTACATCATGTCACTCATTCACTGTGCTTTGTTCAGCCCTTGTGCTACACAAAATCATCAAAAACTGTTGAACAGCCAGCACTGCCCCATGGTGTTTTGCTGTCACCACAGCAGGACAAGCAGTCCCTTGTTCTGGGCTGTTGTTGACCACAATCATGGTTCAGATGAACCCTGATGTGCTCAGCTGGACAGAAGAACACTGGCAGCTGTGAGACAAACACATGCAATTAGCCAGCACCTGCCATGCAGAGCACTTGCAACCCTCATTGACAACATTAAGTTATCCTCTGATAAATAAGGAGGCTACTAAAGACAGAATAGCCACACTGGAGAGAACATTATAAATTAGACAAGCAACTGTTGCAGTGTCTAGGTATTACTAGTCATGCATGCTAAAACCCAGAAGATAAATATAAATGTTACTAAGGGAAGATCTATCTTTCCTCGCAGGTACAGACAGAACTAACTGCAGAGACACTGTGGGGTTCCACTGCAGGTGTTTGGCAGGGGAAGACAAGAGAGGGTTTGTAGAAGAGCTACTCACAGATTGCACCCAAAACCTAACATAGTTGCTATTATATAGACCATTAAACCTTTCACCCCTTCCAGCTCCAGCAGGGATCCCTAAGTTCATTGTCCACTTGGAGTTTACAGGTAAGGCTTTGTCCTAAATCCAAATGACTACCAGCATGTTATATAGTCTGCTGAATGTCACTGAACTTGTCTCCTTACTGACCAAGTTTTTCCTTTTTTTAATACACAAACCACCAAAAAGGAAACCAAGCTTCTCAGGCAGGCAATGAATATTCCCACTGTAGAATATATTCAACCACTTAACTGCTGAGAACACAAGCCGATTGCCTAGCAGATCTAGCCAGACCACATTTCCCACTACATTTTTATTCTTGAAAACAGATGAATGCACAAAACAAAGGTCAGATTCATTACCCGAGTAAATAATCTGGGCTAAGAGTAAATCAACTAATGCACTTAGAAAACTATCAGTATCTGTATTCTAAACACATTCCAGTTAGTGCTATTTGAGCCCTTTTATGTTTTGTTTCCCTGAATCTGAGTGAATGCATTTGATTCTGATGAATGATAAATCCTCTGAAGAGCTAAGTTTAAGTCCACATTTATTTTTTTAACATGTGCCTAAAGTAAATTCTGGATTACACAATTACTCTGCAACAATGCAAATTGTGCACTGAAAATCTATGTTGCCAGTGTTTTCCTATGGTGGTTACGTTCAGGAAATGGCACTACTGCATGAATTGGGAAACTAACCAGTAAAACAAACTGCAGATTTTCAGACACCTGTCTGTAAACCATCTGCACACCAAGAATTCCTTAGTACAACATGTGAATAGTGTTAAACAGCAAACTACGTTTTGTGATATACCCACAGGCAGCTCAACAATAAGCAAATAGTTCCACAGGCAGCTGAATTAAAGAAAAACTATTCCCTAGGGACATCAGCATGGAGTCACCGGTGCCCAAACAAGGGAAAATTCTGCTGCAGCTTCCCATCAGCATGGACAGGGACCTGTCCTCTAGCCACTCACCTGTTTTCAAAGGACATCTATGAAACTGTTTTTATTACTTGAACTCACAGAAGAAACTGAAAATGTATTAAGTAGGAAACAGACATGGAATTAGGTAAGCCTGGCTTCCATAACAAAAAACCCTAACCAACTAAAAGGAAGTGGGACCATGCAAAGGACACTCCAGGAATTTGGCTCTGGATTTTTATACAATTTTCCTTGAGCAAAATTTGTGTGGTGACTGCAGTGGTTCCTCTGTCTTCTAATGAGGTCCAGATTTTCCTTCCTTTTATTCAAAACATGTTCTTGAATACTCGATGCAAAGTCTGAAGTCTTACAGGCCAGGTGCCTTTGATTTCAGCTGTATTAGAAACAGGATGGCACACTAAGGACATTAAAGATTTGTGAGAACTATAGCAACAATCTCACTAATAATTTAAGGAAAGAGAGAAAGAAGTTTTAGGGTTCACCTCTACTGTACATTTCCATTTGCACCAAGAAGCTATTTGGTAAATCTACTTTACAGAGGGATGGCACATCCCCTCAAAGGTGGGATGATCAGCTTGAACAACAAATGCTGGAAACTTAAGATAACCCCTGGGGAACACCATTACTGTGAAAAGTCACTCCCTGATCCCGGCAAAGCCTATTTAAGCCTGAGCCAGTGAGAAAATCACTGGCTATGGTAAGCCTTTCCTGAAGGATATTATGTGATTTCAGATGTTTACAGTATATGGACCAGTAAGTATGCAAGAAGTCATAGAATCGTTTAGGCTGGAAAAAACCTTTAGGATCAAGTCGAGCCATAAACCTAACACTGTCAACTCTGCCACTAAACCATGGCCCTAAGCACCACATCTACACGGCTTTTAAATACCTCCAAGGATGGTGACTCCACCACTTCCCTGGCAGCCTGTTCCAACACTTAATAACCCTTTCAGTGGGGAAATTTTTCCTAATAACCAATCTAAATCTCCTCTGGTGCAATTTGAGGCCATTTCCTCTTGTCCTATCACTTGCTACTTGGGAGAAGAGACCAACACCCACCTCACTACAACCTCCTTTCAGGTAGTTGTAGAGAGCAATAAGGTCTCCCCGACCCTCCTTTTCTCCAGGCTAAACAACTCCAGTTCCCTCAGCCACTCCTCATAAGACTTGTTCTCTATACCCTTCACCAGCTTCATTGCCCTTCTTTGGACATGCTCCAGCATCTCAATGTCTTTCTTGTAGCGAGGGGTCCAAAACTGAACACAGTATTCGAGGTGCAGCCTCACCAGTGCCGAGTACAGGGCACTGTACACAACTTGTGCACAAGTCTTCTCTCAGTACATTCGTTCCAGGGAAAGGAACAGTTCCAGTGCTCCCAAAGGGAATTACTCTCATATAGCTCAATGTAGCACATAGGCCTGCTTCAGAACAAGTTAAACTACCGTTAGTTTAAAAGGAAGAAATCACAGCCAGGAATTTACAAAATGGATGTCCAAGGTCTCAAACAGTACATTAAAAGTACCTAAAATAAAGAACCCACTTTTCAAAATGTCCACGTGCCCAATGCTCTCAGAAATGGATAGCATTGATATGCCTATGCAGGGACATACTGGAGGATGGGGAAACTTCTGGGCCACTTCCCTTACTGCCAGCTGGCATAGCTCATGCTCCTGTGCCATATAAAATGCACATCTTTCCCCCACTGATTGGGTTTCCTGGAAATATGTCTAAGTTTCTGCACACTACTTACTTAGTGAGATTGAGTGATCATTTCTGTACTGAGCCTTTTGGTAGTTTGATGACACATTTCTGCAACTGTCTTTCTCTGCTTTAGAGATATGATCTATCTTCTGTCTCAGGAACTGACTCAGGAAAGGAGAAAATATTTTCGTGTTAAATGATGTCATTGTCACCTAGTGTCCCTGAAACAAACAAGAGGACTCTCTGTAGTCTGTCTGCATATGACACGTAACATTTAAATTGTGTGTCTAGCACTTAATCCATTTAATGGCATAAACTATACCATTAAAAAGTATTTGCTTTTCAGGTGTCAGCAAAACCTGTGCCCCCGTGACGGGGCATTTCTGAAAACAGAAGAATCAGATTCTCAACAAATACACAAAGGTATCATGGTTCTCATCCTAGAACGATAATGGCTCAGCTTCAGAGCACCTTTTTCTAGTTTATATTAGCTTCCCACATGGATTAAATTTGGGCAACTATGAATTGCTATGGGGTAACTCATCCAATCTCAATCAAAATAATCTGGGCTTTAGGCATCTGTAGGGCTGGTACTCCGACTTCAGTAAATGTGTATCAGGGTTATTGTAAAGATGAAGTCATAACACTGTCATGAAAGCGAGAGACGCCAGCACAGTGGCTGAGGAGCATGAGACATAGACCAGATGAAGTCTTGTACTAGTAGTCTGGATATAGTGCAAACATGGGCAATAAACAAGAAGAAAAGGAAAGAAAAGCAGGACACAGCTTTACAGTAATATAAGGCAGTGAAGCAGTGTACATTCACAGATAAGAAAGAAAGGTTGGCTTAGCTTCTCAGGCACTGTTGCAGTGAGCAGGAATATCTGTTTGATAAATCTCCTTTACAGAAGTGGCAATAAAAGTTCTCGGTTGGAGAAGAACTGATAGTGGTGCTGAAGTGGGGGGAATCCAATCTCATAAAATGAGCCAAATCTCCCATTGCTGCCAAAAAATCCACAGCAGAGCAGGAGTCACCAAAAGCCCTGGGCTGGACCAGCCAAACCAGAGCACCAGCACACTGCCCAGGGGATACAGGATCAGGAAAAAGGACTGGTTTTGGTTAACGCCAGTAGACAACTAAGTCCCACACAGACGCTCCCTCACTTCCCTGCAGTGGGATGGGCAAACGAATTGGAAGAGTGAAAGTGAGAAAACTTGTAGGTTGAGAAAAAGACAGTTAATAAAGAGAGGGGAAACCAAACCAAAACAAAGAAAAACAAGTGATACAAAGTGATCCTGACCCATAAGCTCTCAAGATTAAATAAAGATGAAGAGGAACTTCTTACAAGGGCATGTAGTGATAGGACAAGGGGTAATGGCTTTAAACTGAAGGAGGGTAGATTTAGATTAGATGTAAGGTAGAAGTTCTTCACTGTGAGGGTAGTGAGGCACTGGAACAGGTTGCCCAGAGAGGTTGTGGATGCCCCATCCCTGGAAGTGTTCAAGGCCAGGTTGGATGGGGCTTTGAGCAACTTGGTCTAGTGTCCCTGCCCATGGCAGGGGGGTTGGAACTAGATGATCTTTAAGGTCCCTTCCAACCCAAACCACGCTATGTTTCTATGATTCTATTCCCGTGGCTATGAACTCAACCAACCACTCTTACACAGCTTTTTCCAGAGCTCCCCTCAAACCATGGAACCACTAAGGAGCAACCACAGGAAATCATCAGTAAAAACTAATATTCTATCAAAATACAGGGTTGTGAATACAGGTACCACAAGAACACAGGCAGAGATGTCTGCTATTTTTTCTGTTTCCCTTTTTTCTGTTTCTTCAGTTTTCCTAGACAGAGAACTATTTGTGTAGACAAAATAAAATGAAACTAGGTCTTTTCATCTTACAGCTGTTGTGTAGGAGTTGAAACAGGGAGAAGGACTACATGGCCTTTTACTTTTTCCATTCTCATGAAGAGCTTCCTGAGGTGATGTAAAATGACGTAACTTCACTGAAGTCCATAGAACTCCTGTGGTTTACACTTTTTGTGCATCTGACTCACTGGATCTAAAGCAGAAGTGTATGAAAATAGGAGAAATTACTGGGCAAACTCATGCAGGAAAAGTGCTGATGAAATGTCTGCTACTATAAAACTGCATGTTTAGATCTTATCATGTTCTTGGGAATAGGAAACTAATTTTTCTCAGATAAAATTCCTCATATCTCCCACTCATGAAATTCCTGCTTCAGATTGCCCAATTTTGCATTTTGCAGACTTCCACTGTCATTTGGTTTATAAGGATGCGATACTACAGCATCCTTTAAGCCAGAGTAGTGGTTTTTACACCAGTTATGAAAAATGTTGCTATAGCTCCATTTTTTAAAAATTTCTTTTGGCCATGCAAAATGAAACATCAGCTGATTGGGAAGCAAGTCTGTCATTTGTATAAGGGCTTTGTTCTATTCTGTTCAAAGCTCTTGCTAATAGAGTTCATAAAACTATTTTCATTTCACAAAGCATTTTATAGCTTCTTATTCCTGTAATTTTTTAAAGCAATGAGCTATTTTGGGAGGGGCAGAACAGGGTGGATTCAATTTAAAATTATTCTGCTGCTATGCATTTGTAGCTAAACAAAACTCTAAATTATGTATTAAGAAAACACTAAATATTAAAAAGCCCTGCCAAAACCCAGGCCGTATTACTTGACGGATGGAAAAATAGTGCTATAACAGAGAGAAAAATTCTCACCTCAGTCTGTGGGACAAATGCCTGCAGGTGAGAACACATCAACAACATAATCAAATAAAGAAAATTAAAGAGGGAGGTAGGATCTATTGTTATTAAATGTTTTTGGTGATCTCAGTTTCAAAATTCAGCTCATTTGGTGAGAACAAGTCAACAGTTGCAGGATATTCAGCAGAGGTGTGCACTTCCAGAAATTCACTTTTCCAGTTAGAGAAAATAAATATGCAATAAATAATAACAATGAACAAATAGGCAGGTAAATATATTATCATTACAAGAAAGAGCTGATAAACGGGCACAGTATTTTGGCTAGTGATTTTCCATAAAATCTTTTTGTAGTACTGATCTAATGTAATGACTGAAATTTCTTACAAAGGAGAGTCTTCACCTCTGCTGCTTGGAGGGAGGCTATTTGCTACTGTTAGTTCACACAGAGGCATTTAATATTTGGAATCCTGCACTAAAAGCCAAAGCTGGTTCCACTGGGCAGCTAGAATTTTCAGGTCCAGACAACAAACACACTACACCCTGTTCTTGTACACCCTGTTCTATGCAAAGAGATAGTGACTCTTTCATACTGATAGTGCGCAAGACATGACAATTTTTTACTTCTAGTCAGCTATTGAAAAGTCAGAGGCATATTTTCATTCATAGTCATGATTTAAAAGAGAGTAATACATAAACCTTAACCAGGTTACATGCACATCTGCCAAATATGACTAACTTTTCTTTCGCATTAAAAAGCCTTTCTGTTACAAGTAACCTTCTCAACATCGCTCTCTCCCAAATGAAGAAATCACGCCGAAAGTGTTCATCCAACCAAAAATGAGTAAACTCTCATCAAAACAAACCTCCTCCTCTGAACACCCCCAGCCTCAGCAGCCTACCCTTAACCACACAGAGCACAGCCAGCGTCACATTTCCAGGCTGATAGCGAAACAAGCTCTCAACCGCAAAATTGCAGAAGTACTAGAGAGTTCATGAAGTTCATTGGGGACTCGGTTATGGCCATTAGTTTTAGATGAAAGGCACTCCTATATAGCAGGAGCAGCTACCAGGACAAGGCTTTAACCTAACAGATCTGTTGAAAGTTAGGTCTTCTCCCTGCAATCAGCTATAGCCAACCATTACCTCCTCACAGCCCGCCTGCTGCCAGCGGGCCCATCTGTGGACACGACGCATTGCCTCTCTCCTCTGGCCGAAGACCCCAGGAATGCGGTGAGCTGTGTCCTGCCCGCTCACGCCACGAAGGCAAAGCATAAGCAGCATCAGTTTATCACCCAGGTAATCCCCCTGGAAATGCAGACTCCTGCGTGGCAGCACGGTGCCCAGAAAATGCTCCACTGAAGAAAACCTCACACAGCATGTAAGGTCCTTTCCTGATTGACTGGCCTTCTCTGGAAGGTTCTGGAAGGGGGCAGAGCAGCCAATCACATCTCTTGGCCCTCCTGAGGGAGCTCGCCTCATGGCAGGCAGACAGTGGGCTATGCTGAGGGAGGGGGGACGAAATTGTCAGGGCTTGCCGAATTCGCTGTTGGCCTCTGCCAGCACCTATCCCCTCTGGCTAGGCCCGGGCCACGCCAACCCTTCTGAGCCACAGGAAGCTCTGGAGAAATCGCTGCTACACAGCATGGCCAGGATAGGTTATGGAGGAACACTGCAGGATGAGACAGCCGGCAAGGAGAGGCGGTAGGAGAGGGGCACAGCTGTGCTGAGGGGGCTGCTTGGGGGAGGCACAGAGATCTCAGGGTGCCTCTGGAACCCCCCCTGTCAGGGCTGGGGCAAAGGCTGATGATGGTTGGCAACCAGGATAGTCCAGGTCTCCCTTTCCCTGTCCATTTACTGACGTTGGGGTAAGAACTGAGAACTTGTGCCTAAACTCTACCCTTTCCTCACTCCCCTGAAAATGGCCTATGTTTCTCCTCAAACTGGGGGAGCTGCTGGGTTTCTGCTCTGAATCTACTACTAATTCTAAAGAACTGCCAAGTAGGTCTATTTAAGCAATCCTCTTCCCTCAAGGAAGAGGTTGAGCTTGAACTCAACTAAAATTTCTTATAAAAATGTTTTCCCCAGCATTCCTTTTTCACCTACGAACAAATAGGTAAGTTGCAAACTCAACCTTTTTATTTGGAAATGGTAAACATTTATCATAGATAGATATGCTCAGCAGAACAAATGGTATGATATACCTGCATCAAAATTATATGGTTTGATTCAGCATTAAACTGCATCCTCCCACACTGGTCCTATGCCTTATTCCTCCCTTTGCTGCAGTGACTCAAGTCCCACATAGCACTACAGGCTGCACTATTAAGAGAGCAGAGATGGAGCACTGTGGTAGACACAGGTTACCAACGAGCCTGACCCAGAGGGGAATTGTTGCGTGAGAAGCGAAAGCACGTTTTTTCATAAAGTGCAGCGGTAGCATAAGCAGAGGTTGCTCCTGAATAAGGCATTTTTATGTGTATGAAACCAACCTTTTACTCAACCTAACACCAAAAGTATTTGAGTTTCTGCAACAGATGTTCACTTCCTCTGACACCCCCTCAAACTCCAAAACTTTGCATCCAGAAAGAAAGGCTTCCAAAGAAGCCCTCCTGCTTTCTGACCATCTCTGTCTCAGAGAAAAGGTCCATCTGTACCTAAGACCACAGGAATTAGTCTGGAGAAACATGCTCCAAAAGAAGGAAAGAAGCACCACAGACTAACTGCTTTCAGATCTGAATTCAGATGCATTTCTTTACTTTCGCTTGGCAAGTTAGTCATACATGCAAGTCTTTTGTTCATTCAGGCATTAATCTCTGTAAAACTGGATGAGCTGTATCATCTGCAAGCTGAGAATAATAATGAAAAGCAAGTTATTTTCATTTGTACATTTTAATAATTGAGAGGCAGCAGAGTGCTATAGTGAGGTGAGCTTTGACAGAAAGGAAGGTGATTTCAAGTGTATTCCCTGGCAGTTAGTGAAACCTGTCACAACCAATTAAAATCCGCACATGAACTCCAACTGTATAGCCATAGACCAAACGGTGTAGCCTCGCTCTTTCCTGTCACTTGTATCAGTTCCAACTTTACAACGTTTATTTAATATCTTCCTTTTCACAGTTCAGTGCCTCTTAACTTGTCCCTAGCAGTACAAGCTCTAATACGGCACGCCCCGAATGGTCAACATCTGTCAGAGGGGACGGCCTGTGAGAAGGGCTGGGCGATTAATGGTCCCACAGCCGCCGAGACCGCTGCCGGAGGAGGTTGCGTCTGCTTTCCCGCCAGCGGAGGGGTCCGCGCCCGCCGCTCTGCGCGCGGCGGCTCTGGACACGGCGGGGGCGGAGGGTGCCACACGCTCCCGCGACGGGCGATTGGGGACGCCCACTCCCTCCCCCCCCCCCCCCCCACTCCGCCAGCCAATCGGGCGCTTCCTTTCATTTGCGGACTGCTGCCCCGCGCGCAGGCCGCGCTGGCGGGCACAGCCCTGCTCGCGCGCCGCCAACCTCATCGGCGCAGGATGTGGCTTCGCGGTGACGTCAGGCCCAGATGTTTTCCCAGGCCACGCCCCCGCAGGGGTCCGGGCGACTCCGAGGAGCGATAACGGGGAAAGCTTATTCTACTGTCACAACGCAATGGAAGGGCAGGGGAAACCGCATCTTTATTTTATTGCGTTCTCGAAAAAACAGCATTAATTCATACTCCAAGCAACAAGCTGCCAGTGCCAGGATCTAGCTGCTCTTCTTTTTCTCTTCCATTGGACTTCCAACGCTTTTTTGATTTGGGGACAAGCTGGGTGTGATCGTCATGAACAAAGTGTGGTTTTGATGGCTGCAAAATCAGCCTTTACTTCTACAAAGAGATCCTAAGAAATAAGAGAGGGAAAAGTCTGCTTGCATAATCTTTTTAAAAAGGGAAAGAGCAGTGTTGTGCTGGTGGTTTGTTGGTTTTTTTTCCCCCCTCTTCTGTTTGGATTTCTTTTTAAACTTATGAAAAATGGCAACAGCAGCATGTGTGGATCATTTTGCAGCAGAGTGCCTTGTTTCTATGTCCAGTCGTGCTATTATCCATAGTCCCAAAGGGGAGCCTGATCCCCAACCCGGTGCAGCAGCAATACCTCCTTCATCAAATGGGGAAGATAAGCGGGAAGTCAGAGAAACCGGGAAAGACAATGGATCATCATTACTTGTTGTAGCTAGCATTTTAGCAGATCTGAACCAGCATGTCCCAAACTCACCTGCTCTAAGGATGGAAAAAACAGAGACCTTTGATATCACAGAGCAATTACACATTTCTATTGCTCCTAAGGAGTTTGGGGAAGAAAGTGCGTCTTCGGCTGGTAAGCATGGAGGAGGAAGAGCAGCCACACCTACTAGCCTGGCTGCAGTAACTGAGCCAAGCCCCAGACAAAAGAACAAACGCACGAGAAGCTGGACTGACCCTGGATCACCCCAGAAAAAGCACAAATGCCACTATGTGGGGTGTGAAAAAATTTATGGCAAATCTTCCCATCTTAAAGCTCATCTAAGGACCCACACAGGTTAGTTATAATCCAGCAAGAGATTTATTTGTTACAGCTTGGTAATTAAAATGAATGTTGAAAACCCAAACCCAAACAAACTTGTATTTGGCCACCATTATGGTTTTACCTCTCAGAACTCAAGCTCGGGAAAACCAAACAACAACAACCCCCCTCCCCGCCCCGGGAATAAACCCTTACTGGGCATAGATTCAAAGCTAATGTTGCCCTTTTGTATTACTTAATTTCACAGGGAATGGCTTGTGGGTCATCTGTGTGGATTGTACCAAGCTGTAATTTTTAGCTGCTAGCCTTCTCGTTCAGTGCATCTTCTACTTCCCTTTCCAATGCTTCTTACCCTCCCCCATCTACTTTTTCCTACCCCATGCTGCTGTCACTACATTTATACCAGCTTATCGCTTCCCATGCAAGCATCAATACTTTTGATATTTTAAAATTAAATGTTCTAGAGGCACCTGAATGACTGTGTGTCTGTTTCTTTCTTTAGCAGATACTTGTGTGAAAGCTAGAGTAGGCAGGAAGGCAGATGAGAGCCTGAACATGAGTCACAAGGAGAGAGAGGGGGACATGGGCAGTCTCAAAAAAGCTTTTGGCAGCTGGGTGAAACTGATTCCAAAACAAAAAAAAACATTTGAATGCAAACACTAACTTGTTCTGTTTGGTATTCAGTGTTTACTTCTTGGTGAAGACTTATCTGACCATGTTTTTGTTGCTATTGTAATTTATGAGACACACACGTAGAAAAAGTGGAAAGCTTGCAAGCACTGTGAAAGTTATACACTGAAAGTATTAGGAGGGCCATCTTGAAACTGGCCCCATTACTTGCCAGACCTCATGCCTCTCTACCTGGTGCTGGGGAACAGGAGGCTTCCAGTCAGACAGGGAGCACCAAAAATTGAGGAGACTGATCTCTGCTGAAGGCACTGATCATAGTGTATATGGTGAGGCACCACACCGACTAGAGGAGGCTTGTGCAAGCTGTTCCACTGAGTAATTTCAGACAACAAATTAGTTTACCAAGATCTATGGTCAGTTCATTTATAAAGAGCATTAAAGAAAAAAGATCCTCAGAACTAAACATGACTTAATGACTCTCAGAGTTTTAGCTCAGAGGTGGTAGCCTCACCCACACTGGCCATACCTCTTAAGCATGCCTTCAGCTTTTCCTGCTGCCTTCCTGAGATAAAGCAAGAGTTCTTCTAAATTGAGGGTATGTTTTGCTTTCCACGGGAGAGAAGAAAGCCCCATCAAGTTTCAGCATACAGATGGACAATTCCCTGTGCCACACAGCCAAAGGAACAGTGTGTTCCTGGCACCTCAGGCAGCTCGCCCTGCTTTGCACTGTGTAACTGCTTTTTGCCTCCTTGGGAGTTATGCAGAAAAGGTGCTTCCGCTTGGTTTGCAGGGAATAGTCTCCATTAATTTTCAGTTCTTTTGCTTTTTTATTTCTGGTATTTGCCGTTGTCCTAAAAGTGAAAGATAAATTTAGCAATGTTTCTGGGCTCCCAAACCAACTAGAGACCAAGGGGAACTCCTGTCCCTGATAAAGAGAGCAGGGCTGGGCCGTGCCCACCCTGCGGGAGAGGAGAGGGAGGGCAGAGCCGTTGGGGAGTGTCGCTTCGGGCTGCGGCTGAGCCGAGTCATTCGGGGACGCTGGCTTGCCTCCAAGTTCTCCGGGTTTTTTTCTTTTCCCTTTTCTTTTTTAACTCTTCATTTCCTGTATTTTTTCCAGGTCTGCAGGGCTTAATTGGTTATTGCTGTAGCTAATGGCAGTGAGAGAAGAGCATGTGCGTGTCTGTGAGAGCTAGAGGAAAAAGCAGGGAAGGGACTGGTTTTGCCCTGGGAGTGGCAGGACCCTCGGGGACTACAGCTTCTTTGTTTTCTTGTCTCCAGTGTCTGTGTGGGAAGCTTTAAACAAAGCTGCCAAGTTTCCCTCCTCACTGGCACCAGGTCTGTCTCTAGACTGAGTTTTAAACAGGCTTGAATACCTCTTACTGAATGTTTTCTAAGGTGTTTGAATTTTTTTCTTTCTTTAAAAGAAATTATGACAGGCTTGAAAAAAAGTTTATATGGCACTAAGAGTTAAGCTAACAGAACAGGCAATGACTTTGAGGATTGGCAAATGGGCGAATGTTTGTTTTTACAAAACTCATAATGGGTTTTACTGTTTTAGAACAAGGGGTTTGGGTCTCCTCTGCTTTCCGGTGGTCCTGAACTAGTTAAGTAACACATACACTTCAGTCAGCCCATCTGTCAAATGGATAGGGTGATGGCTCTCCACCACACCAAGCAGTGGTGAAAGTACTCCAACTGCACGTGCAAGGTGCTTTAAACAGCTACTCCAGTAAATCCCCGACCTGTTTACTAAGACACAACCAAAACCTTCTGCTATGGAGTGGAATTTCTTCCATGTGCTGTATGACTAGACGAGCTGGTATTTAGGGGAGAACTGAAGGCTAAGAATAATACTGCAGGCTAGAAGATAGCGATGATAGTGCTAGAGTTATTTGAATAGTGCAGTTTATGATCTGCTTTAGAAACTTGCTTGTCCTTGTCTGCTACTGTGCTCAGAAACTAAAGGCTTTGCTCTCCATGCTTGGAGGAAGGATAGATTAGATTGTTGAGCTTATGGTGTGGCAAAGAGATATAAAGCCTTCCAAGTACTTTCAGGTCAAATCCAGCCCACATTGGTAGGGACTGAAAGCTGGTACTATTTTCCAGCCGTTTGGTGCCCTGTGTGAAATCCTTCTGATAGTTATAATCCAGATTTCAGTGGTCAAATGTCCAAAGCAAAAACCATAGTGCAGAGGATGCTAATTATCCTATTTAAAGCATAAGAAACAAATGGAACAGACAAGGAAGCAGCATCTGCCTTTTGTCCTTAGGCCTGTGTTCCGAGTGCAGTGTTTTAGTATGAAGTTCTTTGTTAGAAAAAATGTGCTAGAGCAATCCATAATTTCTTGCGTTTGGTACACTAGCAGTTAAGCTGTCTCAGCCTTGTGAATGTTTCATCTTTATTAAATCGACAAACACTTGAACCAGGCAGAAAACATTAGTCACCAAAATCTTTGCCGTTCTCTCCACCAGCTTTCAAACCCTTCCCTCCCCCTACATTTCTTCCTATGTTTATGTTTTCCACCCTACTCTCTCACTGGATGTCCTGGAGTTCAGCGTGATCATCAGCCACAAAGCCCTTGAAGTTTTCATGTTTACCAGAAGGTTATATTTAGTGTTGGTGGATAGATGTCAAGTCTGAATTCTTTTCCACTGAGGTTCCTGTGGACCTCAGAAGCTGTGTTGTGATGCACAGATGCAGCACCCTGTTTATGCTAAGTTATATTGAGCTCATTGATAGAAAAATTTCACTGGCACACCAGTTCTAAAAATCCTCTCCACTCCTGTCCACACAAAGGACTTTCAGAAAATCAGATAAACCATTTACAAGACAAAGTTCTCCTTCCTCTAAGCAGGTTTTCAGCACTGGGTCACTAGGAGGGTTTGGAAATTCTCTGGAATCGTTGGAAACCAGTTTGTCTCTTTTGGTACACCAGTGGGGAGAGGGAGACAGTGCAGAGCCCAATAGCCATCTACAGGCTACAACCTCATAAAGCATTGTCCAGGACTGCTATGTTCCAAGAGGCTGTAGAAGAGCCCCAACTTATTGCACGATACTATGTATTTATATGTAGAGAAAAACTGGATTTTGGGCAGGGACCACAAGAATCCTATGTGTTGCAACCCCCTCCACCAAATCACTATGACCTCTCAAGCTTTTAGCCATCTTCATTAGCATGCCATCATGAATGCAGAGAAAGCATAACATAAACCTTCATTTAATTGCGTTGAAATGTCCTTCTAAACTTACTAGTTCTATTCACCAAGCAGTACATCATAACACAGAAACAGCTTTTCAATCATCAGAACCAAATGTGTTTGCACAAATTAGCATAAGCTAAAGAGATGTGGGCACCAGTCTCAAGTCTGGAGTCTTACTAAGAGTCTTGCAGTGAAACAAACTTGGAGGCCAGGTAGCTTAATAGTGGCCCCTCTGTACTACTGCTAAACTAGCTGACTTTTGTATGGCTGGTGGGGCTCAAGAAGAAGAGAAGGCCATCCTAATTGTATTATCCTTGCTCATAGATGTCATGTTAGAACTCATCCAAGAGAAAGTGGTGAAGGCCTTTGTTGGCAGAGTGAGCTTGGGTAGCTATGTATTCAGCCTGCTTAACCTTGCGGTTATAGAGGATATGTTACTTGGTATCTGTTGTTCTTTGTAGTCTAACCCTTACTCATGAAAATTACCCAAATTGAAATAGGTAGAAAAGACTGAATAATTTCCATTCACTTGTAAAGAAATTTCCATTTCTTTACATAAAAACTCTATAATCACATTTTTTGAGGATAACACTAATGAACTCATATGAAAAGAGTTAGGTTCTAACTTACGTACCTTTTCCCCACCCCCCCAATTATTATATCTTGTTTCCCTAAGCAAAATTTTTCTGATTACTTTGTAACTGGGGTATGTGAAGGCAGAGAAATTCATAATGTATTTGGAATTTGAAAGCCATCTGAGAAACAAAGCAATCAGACCTCACTGTGACAAGTGTGAAAACAGCACAGCAATTAGGCTGGACAAACTGGAGTAGTATTAGGTTGGTAGAGGCTTTTATATAAAGTACGGATGATACATTTTAAACAGGAGGTTGGTTTTCACTTTCAGTTCTAGTATGTCTGATTTGCTCCAGCTACATTAATTCAAAACACAGCAGTAAAGCATGACATCTTTGAAGTTGGTCTGAATTGAGATGCTGCCTGTGAGCACGTGAAGAAACTGATTAACAAATGTAAGGAGAAGCAAGTTCACGTATCGGTGAAATAAAGTTTTATCTTCCATTTTAGCACCTGGCAATTACCAAAAACTTAGCTGGTTAGCTAAAAAACATGGACTAGACTTGGCTCTGTTTCCTTTAGCTTACCTGTAGGCACACAGTGACTCTAGAAGGGGTATATATATGCATGTGTGTGGCAAGCAGCGTTTGTGAAGACCCAAGCTTTTGCAGGAGAAGATTACAAGAGGAGAAACTTAATCTAATGCCTCCTGTGCCACTCAAGAGTGCAGAGGGAAATAGGGTTGCAGACTGCTCTTGTGTAGAGCAGGATGAAAGGAGGGGGTACCACTGGTTCAATCCATCCTCTGAGCTGCCATTTGGGCTGCTCTAGGTGTCAGGACTGAATGGGAAGCTCCAATCCCTCTGAACAGGATGCCAGAGGAAGCTGGAAAGGCCTTTCCCCAATGCTAATCCCCCACAGGTAAGAGTACAGACTTAACTGAATTCAGCCCTCTGCACATTGCTCAGCAGTTTCAGTTTTAGTGGCTAGGCCTCGTGTTTTTGAATTCTTGTGTTAAAAGTTAGAAACAGCTAGCTGGCTCTGCATGCCTAACTCACCAACATTAGCATACACCCAGATTATTGAAAAGCTCCAGGGTGCCTCTAGGCTGTTGTATCCCATAATGCTCTTCTACTGCCTTCCACCTCCTCTCTTTGCTGAGTGCATCAAAATCTTCTCTAAAGTTTTTCTTTGAGACAATTCTTAGCTTCAGGACAGCTTCAAATGCCAGCCTCATCAAACAGTTGTCTTTTCAGCCTAAGCCATAAGCATTCTTTCTCAGTGTTAAATAGTTCAGCAGTCTGCTCCTGCATTTTTCTGAAAACTGATGGTCTTAAGTGTCTTTTAATAAGCCTGTATTTTTAAAAACAATACAAAACTGCAAAGCATTGTTTTTGTTGCTTTGAAAGAGCTCTGCAACTCCTTTCTTACTTCCTCTAAGAAGATTTCAACACATTAAAAAAAAAGGGATTAAATTGAAAACATAAAACAACTTCATTTACAGTCCTGCCTAGTCCCCACCCTTACATGCAATTCCAAACAATAACATTATTAGTTAAAAGTATTGATCCTAAGCCTGGTTCAAACCGTCTATGTTCATTGAAGGTAACAAATAAGCAGTATATATGTTATAAGTAGCCTAATGTTAAAATCTTTGAAATAAGCACAGGGCATAGATTTCTTAAAAGACTAAGCAAGTTTTAGAACTTGCATTTTCCAAAAGGAGCTGAAGTCAGGAAGAAAGTCAGAACTACTCCTACTCACTCCTTTTAACTGACTGGTTCAGGATTGAATAATAGGATTCAGTTAATTCAGCTGCAAAAGAGTTAGGGTTAAATTGGTTGCATGGAGAATCCAGCTGGCTGACAAGTGTATTTACTACACACTTGAGTAGTATTAGCTACTGGAGGGAACTAAATCTTCTGATCATTACACAGGTTTTTCTGTGAAAGGCTTCCCTTCCCTTCCCTTCCTTTCCCTCCTTTTACTCCCCAGTCTTTATGGTGATATTAATTAATCCTGCAGAAGTTACAGGACTAAAGCTTCTGATAACAATTAATAGAGTTTAGGTATTGTAGCTAAAAAGCCTTTAAAGCAAAGCCATACTTATCATTGCCATAACTGTGATGGAGAGAGGGTGTACTACAAAAAACACTATGTCTTCTTTTTCCCTTTTCACCATTGTCTTTGAAACAGGTATAATCAGCGTAGCTAAATACTCTTTCTCCATGATTTTCCCCCACTTTTCCTCTCTTTGCTTTCGCTGAGTGAAAAGGGAAGAGGAAGATGACAATCTGTTTAAAAGACAAATGGGCATTGCTTTGAATCTGAGGGGACACACATAGTTGTGCTGTGTTGCACTGAAACATGCTCAATAAGCCAGGGGAAAAAAGTGTACAGAAAGAAAATGAATCAATTTGTGACTTCCACAGTTCTTTGGAAATCACATTTTGCTGAGACCAAGACAGTTACTGACACAAATCTAGCTCAGGCAGTGAGTTGCCATCCTGGGAAACCTGTGATCTTACTGTAGTCGAGCAGAGCATAATTATCAAAAAATATCCCAACTACACTACGGCTGTTGCAGTCAACATCATTCACAGAATACAGTGTTCAGGAACTGCCTTTTCTACCGGCTGAAAACTTTGGGTATCTAGTGGAAAATTAGAAACTTCACAGAATTCTCTTCCCCCAAACCATCTTCCTTTTAGCATGGAGGTGGTACTCAGGTCCAGTGTAATGAGATCTATTAATATTGGAAGTGGTGAGGATGGATTGTCTTTCACGTCTCAGACACCAGTAGCAGCACTTCCCTTCTCAGTAGCAAGACCAAAGTCTTACAGATAGTCTGGAGTAAACCAGCAAACAATCTTTTTAATGAATGGACGATTGCAATTGATAGCTGTGTTTGTATTAGAAATTAATCATAGCCTTATGGAAAAAGTGTTCTGGATGATCTGTAGAAGATTTTTCTGCAGTAGCACATACTTCTTTGCAGGACACTGGAAAGTATTTGTATGTGACATGAGTTGTGCATAAACAACAAATCTTTTGCTAAACTGGAGTTCTTTATGAAACAAACTCACAATTGGATTTCATCTGAAAAGAAGGCACCTTTAACCATTTAAAATACAACTGTTGCATTGTGTTACTGTCTGGCTGAACATGGTTATGGCACATTGAAGAGCAGAAACTTGGAACTTGTTTATATTGGACATGTGGTTTCTAGTTCTGTTTGATAAGTTAAGCATGTTCCAACTTCCCCTCTGCCCCCTTCCAATCTTGGATCAGCTCTTTGGAAGTCAATGCTGATGGAGCCAAAAAAATACTCTGCTCTTCCAATGCAGGACAACCTTTGAAGGGTCCTTTCTGTAGAATTTCTATAGGTATACTTTTTTTCTTTGTTACCCACTTAGCTTTTATAAGGTAGATTCGAATGGGCAGTGAGATCATTATCTTGCTGTGTTCAGTTTAACAATAGCTAGACAATGCGGGTTATTTAAGTGCAGGCGCTGAAGTCAGACACACATATCCTGTATTTTTCAGGTCTTGCAGATTCAGCAGATCTTACAGGGCCTCCACTTAATATAAAAGATAAGTTTTTAAAAGTTCAGGGTGCCATCATTGTAGTTACTGGTAGAAAAACGACCTCAGAAGCTTATTTGCAGCCCTAACATAAAAAGCATTTACTAACCAGGAACTTGGCACAAGTCAAATGGTATTAAACTAAGCATATCCTGAAATGACCTCTAGTGCAAGGAAAAGGTTTTCTGTAATCAGTTACAGCAATTTTGTAGTGCTCTCAGGAATTATAGGCAAAATATTTGTGACTGGGTATCTGTTGACACTGCAGTCAATGGATCAATAAGCTATCTTAGATTTATTGCACACTATATTTCTACCAGACTGCTCTCTATTATTCAGTTATATGAGTTTTTGGAATAAAGGCACCTGAAAAATTCATGTGAGAGAGCATTGCGTTGCTGCTACATATTTTGCAGCTTTCTGTCTGCTTTGGTCCTGCGGCCAGCTCGAGTATCCCTGGACAGCAAATGCACAAGCAGAACAGGTATGCTGGTTACGTAGCCTTTACTGCCTTCAACAGTAGCTTTTAAAACTAGTCAAGGAGAGAGGCAGAAATGCTAGCCACTTAGTTCCAGAGTAAGACCAGCTGAGGTACAGCAGCCAAAAAGGATGTATTGAGCTTTAAAAACTAAACAGCTGTCAGTATTTCCACTACAGGAACATAACAATGGAGACAGCTGAGAAAGGTTAGAACATGACAGCCTAGTCCATCGTTTCCTGCAAAATTTTGCTGAAATGGTGAGCTGTTTGTTAATAGATCTGAGAAATATTGTTTTGCAATTTGGGAGTAAATAAATGAAATTACATTGGTACAAATTTAGGTACTAGGTACTAGACTGGGGCTTTACATGTTCTTGCGAAGCCTCACAGTGTATTTGGAGCTTTCCTGCATTCTTAATCTGGTAGTTTAGGATCCTGCTATAACAAATATGAACAGGGTTGCTGCTAAAATCTCACTGAACCACAGGCTAATTCTTGTTATATATTGTAGGGGCTTACTGAATTTAAATTTACGATTTCTTTAAAATGCCAGCAGAAGGATTGCAGGCTAGCTTTAATACATGATTGCCTTGGCAGTTTTTGATTGTTCTGGCAATTAATATATTTCCAAAACTAATGTGAATTGTATGCAGCTTTCTTATGCATGGATGTGAAACTCTTAACAGAGCACTGAAAGCCCCTCTAAGTCAATGGAAATTTTTCATTTGGTGTATATATGTCCATACAAGCAATGCCAATAGAATGTTGGCAGATGGCTAATCATATTGTATAATAAATCCACGGTGTATTTGCAAAGTATGTTCTTTAAATTCTCAGAACATGTCCAAAACAAAACTGAATTTCTTAGATACCCCAAAGGATTACATCTCTGCCAGGATTCTCATTGATACATTTTTTCCCCCTTTCCACAGAGATGTACAGTATTTGCACCTTCCATTTCCCCCAACTTTCATTATTCTTGGAAACAACTGAATTCTTCTCACTAATGTTTTAGAACTAGTATTTTTCAGATTGGCAACATGTGCACCAAATTCTAGCTTAAATAGAAATGTATGACCAAAATTATGAGCAACCAGAAAAGCAAATGCTTTGGAATTTATAGATGCCCCTACACAGTATTATTAGCATTAATACACCTATAAGAAATGGATTAAAAAGCTCATTTTTTCAACAAACATCTGAAAAGATGTAGAATTTGGTCATGGGACAAAGTAACTCTATACCATGAGTTTAATAGATGCTATGGCATGGATTTAATAGAATCAGTTTTACTTCAAGCTATATGATATGAGAGGTATGACTATCTCTAGCTAATCACCTACCCTGTTTCTTAACAAAAAAAATCCTAATAAGGAAACACAGATTTTTTTTTAAGCACAGAATTTTGAGTTTCTTTTGGAAAGAAACCACCACCTGCACATATAGTAAGCATTGCATTGATAATATACATAAAAACGTGTTTGCACACTGTTAAAGATCACTTACAGTAAACCCTAACTCTGATTCTGTCCCTCCTTCATGTGCTGGTGAGGCTTTGAAGGGGGAATAGGGCTGTTGCAGCTAGGTAGATTAACTCAGCATTGGGACATGCTGCCTGGAGGGAGGATTCTCCCTCTCCCCACTGCCTCCAGCTCTTACCTGCTCTGCAGAATAGCTGATGCTGTTGAAAAGATAAGTTTTCAAATGGCAGACAGGTATGATAGCTGCCAGAGTTTGCAGAGGGCCTGAAACGGTAACTTTAAGAGGAGAAACGTCTCAATTCATAACAGTGAGTTTTAACATGCTACTGAAGGTATTTTAGAGGTTTGACATCTATCTACGACATTCAGAACCATTACTTTATGGTCAGCTTCATCTATGGTATGGATCCCACATAATCTGCAAATTCTTAAGCCCAGAGAACAACTCAGGAGAATTGTGATACTTACACCATAAAAATCTGTTTAAAACTGTTAAGGGAAACTGTACACATGTATCACAACTCCTCTGTAATCCTGATATGATGACTTTTGAAAGACCTGTAGAAGCACGGATATACTAGTGGGAACATAGCTGGATGTTGTGCGAACACAATGGTACTCACGATTCATTCTACTATAGTTAAATTCCATGGCTTTCTTAACATCTCATCTGCAAGTGAGTTCAGATATCATACAAGAACAGGGTAATTATCCATGCTGAAAGACCCTTTCACCATTTTTCTATGTCTTCCTTCCAGCTTGAGTGAGTTTTGTTGTGTTAGCATCTCCTTCCAGTCTGTGGGACAGTATCATTAATGGCACCATCTCCATTGACCAGATCAGCCATGATTTAAGCCAGCATCTGTTGGAGCTTGGAGTTTAAATGTAGAAGTCTAACATCTGGGGAGTTATTTCAATCAACAAGTCTCATTGGTAGCTTTCAGAAAATGAGATGGTTGGGCAGGTTACAATGTCATCTTTGCTGTGCTCACTCAAGTAGACAAATACTGTACAACAGCTGGCACAAATGCTTTACGATGAACCTTGTCCCAGACTTCTACAACTGGGAAACGTACGGATGAAATGTGTTTAGGAACATGATTGTCAGATACTTTGTACTCTCTAAGGTGATAATTTGTGAAGGTCTCATTATCTAATGCAGAGACGAAGCTGTAATAAGAAACAGGTTTTAAATACTGGTTGTCAAAGTACAGATGTTCAGCACCAGCATCTTGTGAGCAAGGTTTCAGGCAGTCCCCAAAGCGGTGTTTTTTTTTTTTTAAAAAAAAAACAACAAAAAACAAACAAACAAAAAAGAACAGAATATTTTGTCATTCTGTTTCTTACCCTAATTCAGTACATGGAATTGACCAATGTTTCTGGTAAGCAGTGTGGACTAAGCAAACATATATTTTCTCTCCAAGTGTAAACTCTCACCTGACTCATACCACAAGATCCTAGATGGTGAAGGGCTTTTCATTTTTAGAGACTTTTTTGCTAACCTTGCTTACTGGTGAAAAGCCATATAGAACTCACCTGTTTTCTCTGCATTTCTGCATGTGATTTTTTTTGAGCAGTGCCACCTCTGGAGAAAACAGTATCACTGACCTTATGAAACCAGAATCATCTCTGTAATGATGCAGTATTTTAAACCTACATCTTTCACTTGATACTTCCTTTTTTTCTTCCCCATCATTTAAGTTGAGATTGTTTAATAGGCTGCTGTTAATTCCTTGAAGTTTTAGGGCTCTGGAACATAAAAAAGAAAAGTCATAGTTCAGCTCTTTCACTATGCTTGACGATAATAATAAGAATTTGAGTACTTTCCCCCCCTCTCAGTCTAACACCAAGCTTCTCAGTGAAACAATCCTTCTCTTCTTTTGTCCTTATCTTGACTGGTGTTCTTCTAGACTGTTTACAGGAACATAATTCAATTTTTGTGTGCAATAGACTACTTCCTTTTGAATGTACAAATCACTAGATTATTTTTTGTCACTAAGGCAAAAATGACAAAAATTTATTTTTTGACACTAAGAATGTAATAGGTTACAAAAAAGGTTTGAGAGAATGCTATCTGGCTGGTGCTTTGCTTTTGTAATGAATTCTTGGAAAAGCAGCTATACTTTCTGAGGACTTATCATCAATACTTTGCTTTGTGCTGCTAAGGTTAGCACTTGTGGATGAGTTACAGACTAATTATTTTGGAAAAGCAAACGATACCTGTGCTGAACTTCTGTGCATATGTTTGCTTAAACCTTCTTTTCATGAGCTAACTCTGGTCTTCTATATAGTGTACCCTTGGACACATCCAAGGTACACTTACATTTCTGTATTATACATATACACCATAAACTGGATATGACCACTGTTGTTTGCAAGAGACTCAGACTCATTTGGTATAAGCTACATTTTTCTGGTGTTAGCATGAAAATTAGTTTCTTAGATGTTTAAATGAATTTCTTGCAGAAAGGCAAGGAACTGATGTGATTGATACACTTGATATGTTTTCTTCTTTGAATGCTTTGGAGGAACTGAGCTCCACTCATTTGCAAAGGAATCCAAGTTACTACATAACTATTTTCTCAACTAAGTAGTTGTAAAGAGGCTGTAACATTCTCATGGATGCTCTGCAAGTTCTGTGGTATTCACTTTATGAAGAAGTGATTGTGCTAGCACACTTTTGAGTACATTTGTCATAGTTTCAAGGGCAAACACAGTAAGAACAACAGTAACTTCCACTGCACAACTGTTTTTCACTGGGAAATCAGACCACCTTTGGGTTCTCTAATATCTGATTTTTTAAAAATATATAAACGGTCCTAAGTTCCTAAGTCAAGCTTGTGTTCAACTCTTCTGATTATAAAACGCAGTTGCAGCTCCTTACCGTCTGTACAGAGCTCCACTGACACAGCAGTACTTGGTGAATAATCAACTCTAATCCTTCCAGCTTCTGTGTTACTTTCTGTGTGGACATTCCTTGTGTCCAGTTCCTTCTCCCTTATATTAAGGCATGGGAACAGGCCTTAGCTGCCTCACCCACAGTGATTAATTTATTCTCTTAACAGCATTTACAGCCTTGAGTAATAGAACCAAGGGGTCGCACTGAAAAGGTGATTTACAGATGTGCATCTATGAGCATGCAGACAGCACTGTGTATACAACTTTACAGTGGGAGGTTATTTATCTTCTGCAAAAAATGGTTAACGCATACCTGTTTGTATGCAGTTTAATGATGTATCATTTTTCCTAAGACTAAGATTTTCTCTTATTTGTCCATTATTCAGAGGGTAACAATCCTAAACTTGAGCTGTAAAAATTTTTCTTTTCTAAGAAAGTAGAAACAAGTTTCAAAGAATTGGCTGAAATTCAAGGTCAAAGTACTCTGTACATTACATCTTTTGTGGAAATAATAATAAACTGTCCTGTTTGGCACTGTCAAGTTGCAACAGCAATAGTTGGATCATCTCAATCCCATGAAGCTAAGTCAGGATACAACACAACTCATGAAGTTGCAATTCCTGTTTTCTTTGGTTTTATTTCCAGTCAGTGTGTTGTAAACCCGATTACTCAAGTTTATGAACCTTGCAACTCTGCGTACTGCAATTCCTGAATCCCAGCCAGAGACCCCTCATGGCTGCCAGAGTTGTGCTTAGCAGGAGCTAGGAATATGGACAGGAAGTCAGGTTCAAATCATTTTGTAGTTCCCAGATTTAGGACTAGATTGACCAAGAGTCCAAATGGAGATAAGAACAGCTGGGAACTTCTGTGATCTTTTTCAAAGTAAAAATTATGTCCTCTGCATAGGGTTTTGGAGCTAGCCTGCCAACTTGCAGGGATATCTTTTAGAATTTCACAATAATAGTTTAAAATAATGTGCATTTCCTATTCTATTTCACAGAACTTTTCCATTACAGTAACCTTCTCCTGAAAAAATCTTTGGCCACAGTAAAATCCTGTATTTTGCAGAGTATTTCATTAGCCCCTCTGCTTTTGGGCATGCAAGGTGGAGTCAACTAATTTTCCTGTATATGCAAGGAACAGGTGTACCATCTCAAAAAGACAGAAAGGCCAGCAGGTTTCCTCTCCTCACCCCAAAGAGCAGGCCTGTTATAAAGTAGATCTGCTCACTTCTTAAACAAAGAAGTGTAGCAGAGCATGAATAAATGTGCCTGAGGCACTAGTAATTTATGATTTGGCCAGTAATAGGGATCTTTCTACTGCAACTTGTCTACCTTTACAGCAACTGCATTTTTACTTATCTATGACCTGTAGAATTCAGAATCTCTGCTAAGGAATCACTCACATAATAAAATGGTTTCCATGTCAAGAGGCTTTTAAAGTGCTTACAGAGAAAACAGTGGCAGCTGGGCAGCCCTTCTAGCATGATTCATATGTATAAACCACATTCTGTAGTGAGACATAACTGGTTTTAACGCTGCTCTGCTCTGTAAAGGCAAGCAATGAAGACATGGGCGTGGCACACAAGGGAAAAGAGTTATAGCTGGTAAAGTGGCCATGCTTGTATATATGTATAATTTGGTAAATTTCAAACTAGTAAAGACATTCCTTTCAATACTAATTTGAAAAAAGAAAGTATTTAAAATAGTACTTTCTTTTGAAAAAAGGAATCCAGTTGATTTCTGTATGTGAGTACATGATGAGATAGTTGCTTCAAAAGTAGAGAGAAATGTTTTCAAAGTTATATGTACCAAGCTGTCCTTGACAAAGCTGTCTTTGAAATATGTCCATGTTCTACTTAAGATCTTAGCTTTTCAGTTATGTTTCACATCCAGAGTCATACTTAGATAATTGTCTCCTGACTTGTACTCCTCCACAGCCACATACTTCATTCATTCATTTCCAGCACTCACCATGGCCTCTCTCCTACGCCATGACCCCACGTGTCAGACACAGCTGGTGAGGCTAGTCTCCCTGGTGATGCTGCAACCAGCTGTCCTGCAAAATGATTGTAAAACATGGAGAGATCGCGGGAGCTGAGCTGCACCTAGGGTGTGTTATCCTGTGGGTGTTAGTGCTCAGAGAAATGGTGCTGTAGCAGTCATCCTCCTCTGTTGCAGTCTAATGAAACAGCCTGTCTTCTCTCACATGATGTACCCCGCTTCATGTGACTTGTTGATGCTTGTAGTCTTGCAGGCTTAGAGAGAAGTTGCTTGGCAAGTCTTATCTAAGGAGGAATGCTAAGGCAATCTCATTGCAACATCTCATTAATAACCATTTATTTCTATTTTGTATAGAATATGGCCAAGGTGGTAACACATGCTTTCAGAAACAGCTTGAGACATTGGATAAGATTTTTGATTTTTTTTAGAAAACTAGGTGTACATCCTTACAGGTTCACTCCAGTGATTAAAACGTTAAGACAACCAAAATTAAAAGACAACCTAATCAGTGATAAAACCTTCTCTTATTTATTTTCTGCTTATATATGAGAATGAGGCCTCGATGTGTGTGTGCTTACACACATTTGTAGTTTTAAAGAAAAAAGACTGAAAAAAAAGCTGAAACTAGAAAGGAGCAGGTAACTGGTGCTCACTCTTTCTTTTTGTACAGCTGTGGTTGAAGGAGACTGCTAGATGGGGAGATGCAAAATAAACAGGGAAGCTATTGTCAGAACAGAACATATAAATGAAACTAGCAAGAGTTGAATGTTGAACTGCAAATATTGTCTTTTCTAAAAAGCTGACCTGCTTTAAAAGTGAGCACATTAGAATATGAGTACAACTGTTGTCATAGAATCTGATTCCTTTATTAAAAACAAAACCCTGAATCCTGGTTTAAACAGGAAGTGTGACTTTACCATCTGGGCAGAAGATTTTCTGAAGCGTATGCAACAGGTTTATGCATACCTTGAATGGTAGCTGCCTGGTGTGAAGAAACAAAATTACTGTTTGATTATCAGTCCATAAAACTACTTTCCAGAGCTGCCTGTTCCCTGAAGCTGGATGTTCCATATGGGCATTGGCTGATGCTGCTCATAAACTACTTCAGCACCACCTTGCTCTCTGGCACAACAAGCCATTCAAAATGAGAATAAAGATAAAAGGAAATTCCCACTCCCTCTCTCCTCCATACAGTTGGAATAAACTCTCAGTCTCAGATTTTTCACTCAGCTTTACAGCTTTAGCTCTACTTATAAATGCTGAAGTCCCATGTTTCATGCATGCTGTGTTACTGTGAGGTTGTTGATTAAACAGTTCAAAAGTTCACAAAGAGACATTTCACAGTTACAGCCAAAGACAACTTTACTAACTTCTGTTTGCTTGGCTTCTAGCAAAATGAAATCTCATCCTGTCCCCAAATCCTGGGAGATGCTGTGCACATAAAATGTCATAACTTAACACCAATGTCTATTCATGCCAAAGTATGTGGACTTCAGTTGGAGGCAGATGACATTCAACATCTTCCAGAATTCAAATAAATAAAGCACAGGTTTCAGTTTAGATGAATAATCCTTTAGTCTGTTATTCTGCATAGCAGGACAACCTTTCATTAATTTGATAGGCTTTGCTTTTACAAGCACTTTTCTGTTTTTAGTAGAATAGAATAATAAAAAAATCATTGATACGTCAACAGAGAAAAGACTGATTCGTGGGGTCATGTCATTCCTTCTTTGCAGTTATTCACCCAAGTGCTGGGTAATGCTCATGGAGCCAGTTTCACAATTAAGGCATAAATTCACCCACAATTCACACCGGATGAATATAATTTGTCATTACCTATTTAATTCGTCTCCCACTTAAAACATTTCAATTGTCATACCACAGATCAGGAACATTACCATGCAAATTTTTATGAAAGCCACCCCAAAAATTATTTGTGAGGTGGACTTTCATTGAAAGCAGTCTAAACCACTACAGAGATTTTTTCTGTGTTCACTGTACAAACAGGGATGGTTTGTGATGTTTCAGTTTGTTTTCAAACATTCTTGCAATACAAGCATCTTCAGGTTCTAGTTTTTAGGTTTGATCTAACTTTTAAGTTCCTCCCTCCCACAGTGGTCAGAACTCAGATAAATTAAAGCTTAAGACTATCTAAGTAAGCTAATTAGAATTTTCCAACATGGACTAGGTAACAGCATTTTCAGGTAGAGGAAGAAGACCCTTGGGCTATTAGAAGAATAAGGAATAACCTGTGTCCCACACTGCAGGCTGAAGAAAGATAGGTCATCACATTGATCAGAAAAGGAGGACAGTTATCTGTGGAGGTACATTCACAAAAGACTCTCCAAAGAAGCAGTTAAAACATTTAGAAGTCACTATGTTGTATTTTCGTTCCTGCCATTTGACCTATGAGTACCTACTGGTTAATTCTGCTACACATATAATTTCTCTGTATAAAGACCACATCATTGAGAATGAATGGCTTGACAGTTAGCCTGTCAGCTCTGTTGGGACAGAGGTTTCAAGAAGAGGTAGCACAGATTGGAAGAGGGGGAAGTGTCCTATAGTGGGCATGTAATCTTTTTTCCCACTATAAGAGTGGACTGGAGAAAGACAGGATGCTAACAAGTGTAATACTCTTTAGAGGTCCCATGGAGCTGCTAATAGTCAGATGTCTAATCTGGAGCTGTTTTGAGTTTGCAGAGTGGGCTGGGCAATGGAGTGAGCAATTCTGAGGTAGCACAGGAAAGATCCAGACAGCAGTTTGTAATGGAAACCTTGTGTTTCTGTTGGTACCATAACTACCCATTTCCTGTAGACGCATTCGATTCAGTTGTGTCAGCTATGGGTGAGATTTTTTTCCCTCTTGGAGGAGGGAGAATCAAGTCTGGGAAGTTTTCTTTCTTGGCTTCAGTTGCTGTCTGCATAACATTTTCATTAATCACCTTATTTGCTCTGACAGAGGGTGAGTGGTACAGCCGAAATCATCCTCTTGTAGCAGACAACAAATCAGCATGCTAGCATGCTAGAACAGAAGTAACACGAGACTGCAAATGACTAAACAAGATCTCAGTCCAACATATATATTCATCAAGGTCCATATTATTACTTTCCTTTTCAAGTTTTAACTGGACTCATTTGATATAAACACTGTGTAATAAATGTATATTATTATATACATTTGGAGAGCCCTCTGCTAGTCCCTTGTCACTTTAAAAGGTTTAAATTGGCTTGTCAACACGACAGAAAAAGAAGAACAAATCCCGCATACCTTCATTGATGTTAGACTCTAAGAGGCCAGACTACTCTGACCTATGCTGAAGACACAACCTTTGTGCATAAGGAATGAAGAAAGCCCCTTAAACAAGTTTTTGGCTCAAGGCAAGAATTCTAGGCTGAAATTCCTTTCCTGGGGTGATGCAATAAGTCAGATTTGCTGATTAGCACTTACAGGTTTTGGTTTTGCAACCCCAGTATTCTTTTGAAGTATATTTATTAAAAAGTATAATTGACCAATGGAAAAGGAAAAAAATCCCTCATCTTTTAGTTTTGTCATTCAGTAATACCCAGATGTGTTTAGAGCCTCTATTTATGGTGTTTTTTCATTTATTTTCTATTCACAATAGAGATTTTAATAATCATCCTCCTTTCTTACATTCATAGATCTGAGTAGAACAAATTAGAAAAATACAGTAAAGGGCTGCCGTACCAAGCCCCAGAGCCCCCCTCTTTGCAAGGAGTCTGATATTTCAGTGTGGTTTGGATATGACACATAGCTAAGACACATCTTCCTCTCCTCAGAATTCATTACTTCATCATTTCAGCATAACACAATTTAATTATCTTGTATTTAAGTGCAAAGCCAAAGGGTCAGCTATTGATCTCCATTCTTGGAACAAGCCACAGGAGAGACAAAATCAAGTGGAAGTTGCTGCTCTTTTAAATTAGGGGCATTTCAGCTGTTTTCCTGAGCACTGGTCTAGGATTTAATGCCTCAGAGATAAGGAGACCCAGTAAGAATTTTAGGCTTACTAAACAGAAATTACATACTGCAATTGCAGGTGCTTAACTTTGACAGAAACCCCAACATTTAGTTTGCATTATTTTAGTACATAAGCTCTTTGACACTGAGGCTGTTACCTTTCCTTTTTCAAGAGTTAGGCCTGTCATTGGTACTCAGTAAAAGAGTATTGTTTACTCAGATTCCAGCAGCAGAGGGAAAAAATGCTGCTTTTATAATAGGATGTGGCAAAAGTCCATGTAAACAAAGGCACTGCACTTAATGGAAGCATGATCGATAGAAGTTACTCCTGTGGAGCAGACAGGGTCCATTCTAGTCTGCACACTCACCTAGACATGGGAGTTGTCCCTGCTAGGTAGGATGAATTTCTGACCTCATGGATATCCTGATGGCTCAGATGTTCCTCTTCTCCTAGATGGGAGGTCTCCATTTTGGTTGTCCATCAGAACTTTTGGGAAAGACTGAAATGGTGAACATTAAGCTTTACAGTTAAGACAATCAACAAAAAAGCAGCATTAGATAACAATGATAAATCCACATAGAACTGTAAGGAGATTTATACCTTATCTTTGAAATTGCATGCCTTGTAAACACCATCTCATATAATCACGTAACATTACCATTTTCTGGCTGATGGATTCCTGCCTTTGTGAGAGGTAGCTGAAGTTTTAATTACTCACAATTTTACAGACTAAGAGGTATTGCTGCACTGATAGTGCATTTAAAGTGTACATGCTATCAGTGCAGTCACATAGCAAGACTACGGCAAATACAACATAAAAGAGTCAAGAGAAATACTATGTGTATAGATTTTGACAAGGCCAGCTAGAAGATAGAGCAGTAATGCACTTGCTACCACGAAGCTGTGCACTGTTTTTTCTAGCCATCAAAAGAAAACTTTATCTGCCCTCTGAGGCATGGGGAACATCTTTCATGCTCATTATACTTCTGTGAGGGGAAAACATACATATGCATCTCTCTCTTACCTGACATTGCTAACCTGAATACCCAAAGTATTAATGAGCAAGTTTACATCCAAAAAGAATTGCTCTTACTTCATTTGTACATGATCAGTAACTCCCCTGGAAAGACTTCGCTAGGAACATCTCAGAAAATGAAGAGGAAAATACCACACTCAATGTCCAGCTTAGTGAGGCATCCTGGCCTTCAAAGTGTACAATATACAGCTCTACATAGGGTTAGGAAATGGAAGACGTGGAAGCTAGTTTTGTCCACTGACCTAGGCTAGAGAGGATTCCTCCTTCCTTTCATCTCTCCAGTAAGAGCTGTGAAGCCAAGTGGCACTTACAGCAGCTAATCAATGCATACTAAAGACACCATATAAATGGTACAAGTGATACTGAGTTCCTAGTTTAAACTTACAGTCTTTGCTCCAGGAGAGTTTTCATTGAGACTGCTATGATTTATAGTTCTAGAAGTGGCCAGGGGCACACTTTGCAACCACATGGGCTGACTTCACTGTAAGGCCGCAGAATTTCACCTGCAAGCCCTTTCCTATTGTCTCTTTCGCTCTTCTCTCTTACTCTCCCGTTCCTTTTAACTATGCCACTTTTCAGACTAGTGAGAAAAAAGATGACTGCAATGGTGACACTTGTCTGACACCATACTCTACCACCATCTATTTCCTCTCTAGTTTGCAACGAACCTTATCTACAACCTCAAACACAACGCAGCTCTGACTAAAGCAAGCAATACATTAATAACTTTTTAAAATGAGAGTCTTCTCTACAAGCTTAGGCACAAAGCAAATGAAGATGTATGTGGATTATACAATCATTAGCTGCTTGGAGAGGCAAGAATATAACCTCACTATATGTGAAAGAAACAGTTTGGAGCTTTAGGTAAGGAAGACTGGCCTGGAGCAGAGGTAGCCTTGCTGTGAAACCCCATCATGCAGCATGCTGTGGTGGATATGTGCAATAGTTCACGTAATATGTATTTTTCAAATAAGTAAACAAAGCTGACATACAACCTTGCTGTTTGACAGATGATTAGCATATTCAAAGGCATCACCCGTGTCTTACTGTTAGAAATAACTTACAAAGAAAAGAAAGGAGACAATCAGGTATGACACATCAAATACTTTCACGGAATCTCAGCCGTATCTGTAGGAAGACATTATTTAGAGCTTGTTTGCTAAATTTCAGTGCTTTAGACACCAACAAGAATATTGTTTCTTTACCTTCTTGTCATGGCTACTAGCAGTTTTATGATGAGAAGCTGGGGAGGACAGCAAAGACAAAGATGCCTTCATCTCTCTTTTCTAAATGAACTCCATTTTGCTAGTAGTTGCAGATAGCCTGTGACCTTTGGTTAGAAGAATGACTAGGTTAATTATTCAGAAAGTTATAAAATCATATTTGGTTCAATGCTTTATTCAGCTGATTCAGCCTCTTTGCTAAACTAGCTTTAAATAGTTCTGTTACTTCTAATAGAGAGGATGTATTTGAAAGATTTGTGTCTATGTATCTAGACCTCATCATAAAAGGAAGGAATCTTGAAGGCTAAACTCACCATAGTGATTTTGTATCTGATTGATTGTGTTTCAAGACAAAAAACTCTGTAACATATTTAACACACACAAATGTAACTATGTTTACACAGTACTAGTTTTGATATAGTCTGTATAATTGACTTCAGAGCTTCACAAGCCCCTGGACCAGTGCAACTGAGTTTTTGTAGTTTCAAAAGAGGAAGGAGCATACAAGACAGGGAGGGGTTGTGTAAGGAAGAGAGAATAGATAAAGTGTGAACTCCTCAGAAACCAGGAAGTAACAAACTGCACAGGAGAAAGCCTAGTATTAGCAATGACAAGTATTATGTGTCTTCGTAAAAGGGTGCAGCAAAACAAGTAGCATCAGACTCTCAGTGCTCAGGTATACAGAGACATGAATTTCAAACTGGGGAATTCCTGAAGAGTTTTTTGTGACTTTTTAATGGTCTTCGATTGATGGGAAAGAATTTAATTTCTCAATTGCCCAGCAGGATTACCTAATTTTTGCAGTACTCTCTAGCAGAAAAAGAGACAGAGAGACTACAATGTAAATGTAGCTAGAGAGAAGAAAACCAAATACGATTCACTATGTATGCATGGAACTGTAACACTCTATGTCAGTCCAGAGAAGATCATAAAAATACATGTTTGGAAAATATTCTTGGTCTTTCTAGCATGGACTTCAGGTTGGTTGCTTCTTTGCCATGCCAGTAGTGCGTCTTTGTATTTTTTGAAGGGAGATCTCAAAACAGACACAGCATTTTGAAGGGCTGCATCCCTTACCAACAGTTTGCAAAATGACTCATGAGGACAAACATACTAGAAAACCAAAGCAGCTTAGCATAACATTGGAAAATAAGTATCTTGTACTTAAGATGCTGTAGGGAATCACCTAAGACTCCTTGGGCCACACTGCAATGCTAGAGGGCATGTTTTCAGTTGCATCCTCAGCATGCACTTAAAATCTATTGCAAGATTTCTCTGTGAAGGGGGGAATAGACTTCCATGCTCCTTGCACTTGGCTGGTTAGCCTTCCCTTGTTGGCTGTCTTTGAAAAATCCCTTGTGCTTATAAACATGGGGAGTCCAGTGGAAGTTGAAAACACAAATGAAATTGTTCCCTTAGAAGATCAGATCTCCAGTTAGTCACCTAATAAAAATGTCAGACAGTTAATCTTCATGGAGGAAAAGCTGCCAAGAAATGTTAATGAAGAATATTAATAACTTTGCATTTCTTTACTAGTGAGAACTATAGAAACAATACTATTTTTGGCAAACAGTTGTTCACTGACAAGTAGTCTTTTATAAAGAACAGAACTATATGTCAGTTAAACTCAGCAAATAGCTTAGGCTGATTTTTTTTTATTTCAGAAAGGTTGGGATAGTGTGTTTCATTAATTAATTTCAGATAAACATAGTCATTGTGTTGAAAATTGTCCCCAAAGCTAAAGGAATTAAAAATAGTGTTACAAAAAAACATCCCAAAAGAAGTAAAACATTTTGGTCAACCAAAAATAAAAGTACTGTGGGCTTCTTGGTTTGCTGAGTTCTTCTGGAGTTCAAAGTTTTTTTTCATTTTCAGTTGAGCAGAAAATAAGTTATCCACATAGCTGTAGCCTTTATTTTGCTCTTTCATTCAAAATCTTAGCAAAGGATGTAGCAATATTTCTTTTTATTAAATTTATGGCCATTTCACTTTAAAGCCAATTTGCTGTAAGATTTATTTTCCAGATCCTGGAACATAAATTTCAGCTACTTACTCATTGGTTGTGTGAAGTGGTCAGGAACTAGGCTTAGCTTAATGTAATGAACACACAGTGATGCACTTCAGCAGAGATAAAGTGAGAACTGAACAGGAGTCAAACAGGAGTTAACATGGTAGGCAGAAGATGACTTGGTAAAGATAAGAGGTTCAAATTTCAGATTCTTAATTTGCTGTGCAAAAACACAGGGTAAGAAACACGGGTATTTTAGAAGTGCTAAGCTCTAGATACTCACACAGACAGAGCAGTTCAGCTTGGGCATCCCAATTTGAAAAGGGATTCAGTAAAGCCGTGGAATGCATATTTTAGACAACAGAAAGAGTATGTGATAAAGTGTCCTGGGGGAAAAAAAAAGCCTAAAAAGGCCAGAATGATTATGTCTTGACAAAGGAGAAGGAAATGTGGCTGATAAGAATACAGTAAAGTAGCTAAAATTATTATAAAAAAAGATTTAAGACATTATTATTGAACAAGTTTGAAATAAAGGCCTAGAATATACCTTATAAAACATAATCTGGTGTTGGGGTTTTTTTGTAGTTTTTTTTTGTTGTTGTTGTTGGTTGTTTTTTTTTTGGTTGGTTGGTTTTTTTAATTTGTTTCTATTATGGTGAAAGTGAGTGGTAATATGTTTAAGAAGGACCAGATAGCTGCATGGAACATACCAAATCAGTTATTTTGCTTCTTGGGCGGACCTGACTGTGGTTAAGGCTGGGGGAGGAATTTTGCACTACTTATATTTCACTGGCATTGTAGCCATTATCATTATAGTATCTGAATGTGTGTTCGTCATTTGCTATTTGAGTTGTTCTTGTTAGCTGTGGTTATACAGATAAATCACATGGTGTAATCTGTACTCCAAGGTGGAACAATAAAAGCACTTCCAGAGCAAACAGTAATACACATTCACTGAAAATGTAAACTTGCTGCTTGGAAATTGCCCTTTCAAGAAATATTCATATACGTCTAAATATCTCAATGAAAATCTTAAGGTACAGAAAATAAACCAAGGGTTTAAATAATGGATATTATGATAGCTGTTGCAGCACCTGCTCAGTAGTAGTGCCCTGTGCATGCAGAAAATGTAAGATCCAATAATTTACCAATTTAATCACTGGATTTATTAAGATTAAAATAAAGACACCCACACTTTAAAGCAATGTTGTACTTGATGCCTGGGTCTGTGCCTGCTGGAAATCTGAGAATTCCAGTTCCTAAAAAAAGGTCACATCACAGATAATGAAAATAGCAGGAATATGCATGCTTCTGTCAACAGGTATTAATGCAGCCTAGCTTGTTGTTGCTGTGTGTCCTAGGGGCTTGGGGGAGTGTTATGTCCCCGTGTCTAATAACATGTGATCTCCAACTGAAGTTTTTCTTGGATTTGGGCATTCATACCACACTCCCATATTAGGTTTCTGGTGTATAGTGACAGTCAAATTCACCCTATAACTTTTCACTAAGAACATTACTAAAACTTCCTCATTTTCCTGGAACTAGTCAAGCTTAATATTGCTGAATTCCCTACCTCTGTTAGATATAGTTGAAGGTAGCCAAGACATTCAAAAGCTGTTGGACAGACACGCAAAAGCAAATGCAAAAAAACATGATTGAATTTGGCTTGTTTGGTTATGAAATGTCACCCCCAAAGTCATTAATTTAAAACTAACTGGTTTCAGTTTATAGTAGTTTGGAATTGTGAGGCTTTGGAATTTTTTGATCCCTTGACAAAGAAACTCGATACTTTGATACTTGATAAAGAAACCACCATTTGTCTAACATCAAAGCTATGCACTATTCTCTCTTGCACTCAGAAGGTTAAGGGCTTGGGTTTTGGCTATGCAAAAGGGCTTTTTATAAACAAGAGAATAAAAGAAATGAAAGTATTCATAAATACATATCAGTGCTATCGAAGGATGACCTTTTCTCTTTTTTTTTAAATAACAGCCAGTCTCAAGAAACAGTCTGCTTGGCTGATTTTTTTTTTTCCCCCAGGATAGCATTTCCTCCCTTGAAGGAAGGCTGCTTCAGTCACATCTCTATTTAACTGTCTGCCCCTCATCCTCCCCACCCAGCCTGCTGATCTGATCTGTGTTTCTAAATTATGGAAACACCCTTAATTATGTATATGAAAATGTAGAAATATAAGAATAGCACACACTGGCATGTTCAGGTTTCTAGTCTGTTTTCATAACAGCATACAATGCTGTTCTGCAAAGCAGCAGAACAGATCACAGAAAATTGTTTCTGGCTTACTGTTTCTGGTTTTGCAGGCACCTGTGGAATTCCCAGGATACAAATTTCTTCATTACTGCATGGCCTTGGCATATGCTTGAATGCTAACATAATGTGCAGAGCTACAACATGAGTTAAATTGAAAAAATAGCTCCTGATATGTAGTTTGTCTTAATGACACTCTGATCTGTAGGGCAGTGGATATCACATTTCAAATTGTTCAGATATGATTGCCTAATCTTTGCATTGTAATTCTGAAAATGGTTGGCATCACAGGTGTCTCAACCTGTTTTGGCATTTCAGTCATTAGTAGGTTATTTTTTAAGCATGTTCAGGCCAACACAGTACTTCATATAATTTTTAATTGCTATTCAAATGCTGGATATCATACAGATGAATTGGTGAAACAGGAAGCAGATTACTCCAGGGTCCGTACAGGAGTGTCACTATATAGGAAGTGAGTCCTTAAAACTATATGTGGATGGGGTGAAGTCAAGAGTGCACTGAAAGTATGGTACAAATCAAGCTCAGTAGACATCAGATCTGAGTCCACCATCTCTAGTTCTTGTTTCCATAACTACATCTAGTTGCCTCAATATATATAATGATTGACAAATATAGAATAATACAAAGGACTTTTATATAATATCATAAGAACAGGCTGGCTCTACTTGCTTCCGAATCCCTTCCAGCAAGAGAGAAGAGAGGTGCTTTTTTTTAATGCTGTTTCTATAGTGCAGGCAACTCTACAGTTCCTTTGGCAGTTGGCTCTGGCAGAAAATTTAAGCAGCGTGAGTAGCTAATTCTGTGCCACTGAAATGAATTCAGAAGTCAGTGCCCCTGTAGCTCTCACATACTTTTATGCAGTGAGCACTGCAAATTTCTTAATGTAGCTTTACACACATTTTTTTCTTTGGGCTGGGTGGAGTTCAGGAAGAAGCCAAAAATGTTCTTGCTTGTGTAATTTTCAGTTAAGATCAGTTGAATTTAATTCTTGAATGTGTTATTTTCCCATTGGTTTGTGTAACTCTAAACAGAAGTTATGTGATGTCATGTGCTCTGGTAGAGGAGCTAGAAGGGTTACAGTTTAGTGGGATTTAGAACATGGAAATGCTAACCTATTTAAAATTGTAAAAAAAATAAATAAATTACAATATTCCTTATCTTTTAAAGGAATCTCTTGCCTGCCTCTCTGAAGAGTAAAGAAGCCTGAGCTGCTTTTTGATTCCTTTATTTTCAAGCGTTGTTATCTTTTGGAGACTTACCTCTCCTTGAGACCTGCTAGTAATGCTTATAATGCACTAAAATACCGCTGCAGCCAAGGCATAGCGTTAAGACTCTCAATATACACATTCACATGCTTTACATGTTTCTTGCTGTATTTAAGATATTTTATAACATTTCCACATTAATTTTATAGAATCAAATTCTGCAGTCATTTTATAAAGGTAAAATTCTGACTTCAGCATTGCCTAAGACGGAGTTCAAAATCTTTATTGTGTTGTGTACAGCCACTTTAATGGTGACAGCTCTTTGTTGAGTACAACATGTCCACGGGTTACTGCTTATGCAAGAAAGTGTATTGTGGTTGCATGTTCCCTAATGCGATTACGCAATCAATTCATATAATCTCTCATTCTGTTGATTGCTTTACTGCTAGTAAAAGGACATTCATATAACCTACCTGCAAAGAAAACCACATCCCTTCTGTTTGAGAGATGAGACTGATGACAGACTGTGAATTTCCATGTGTGGTTTTGGGGTAGCAGCTAGGTCTTAATTAATACCCAGCAGCAACTTTGTTCCAGACTGTGTACTAATTTTTTTATGAGCAATAATCACTCTCATATCTTCACACAAGGCATCCAGCATTTTGTCACAATACAGCTTTTCTTTGAGGAGGTATTGCTAAACCTCAACAAAGTCAGGAAGCTCTCTAGAGAACTTACTACCACTACTAGAGTGATGCCAGTTGTGAGAGAGTGCATGGAGGGGAAAACTACTTGGCCAAGAAACTTAAAGGCAACTACCAAGAAGATATCAAATCAAGACTAGAGAGGACTGAGGGGAAAAAGTAGTTCCTAGGAAGGAGGAGAACAGGGAACAGTAGAGAAATAGTGGAAGAAAGGCCACATTTTCTTTGGCTCAGCACCCAAATCATCACCACCATCATCAACAACATCAAATCAGGCAGGTGAGTAGGAACCTGAATGTTCTTATCCAGATCTGATGTGCAGTGAGGAGAGGGAGAGATAAGTTGTGCAATACCTTCATCACCTGACTGTTAGCGCTGGATAACACAGATCTTGCACAATCCTGCTCCAGAACCTCTTCTCTCATTACGAACTGGACTGATGTGCCTACTGCTGGCTACCAAATGCTAGACATAGAAAACAACAGCTGATGCTATGCTAACTAATCTGAAGAAAAGGTTCCATTTTCTTTGTGCTTCATGGTGTCAAAATTACTAACTCTTGTCTTTCTTGTCTGAAAGTAGTCATTTCATGGGGCAGTCCTTCTAGTGAAGAACATTAGCTAACACCATTTGTAATGAAAACAAACACACAGAAAATTAACTTGGGTGACAGAAACATCCAATGGCCATTGCCTTACCAAAAAATGATGACATAGCTCAGGGATGAGAAACTTCGATTCTGCGTCTGACCATGTCTCATTGCCCTTCTTCCCGAGGGTCTCAAAGTCCTTATAGAAGTGTATCTGTTGTATGACCAAAACATAGGGAGAAGACTAGTGAATTGGTCACACAACAGGGATGACTGGCGTGTCTGACCACAGGCAGGAGTGTATCTAGCAACAGTTGACTGGATACATGACAAACACAGCCAAAATATATTTGTTTCCCATTTTTTTCACATTTCTATCAGCAGACTGAGACATGAGTCCCTGACAGTTTGCAAGAGAAGGCTGAGGAGGACATTGAATGGATTTGCATGGTTTTTTTAAAATGGCAAAGCTATATCCATTAAACCCATTGGTAGAGGTTTTATTCTTAAAAAGGTTTGTGGGGCCCTAAGTTTTTTTAGGCTTTAGTTCAGGGGAAGCCAACAGAAAGCAGTCCTGTTCATCTTGGCTGCCTTTTGCGGAGCACTTAGGAGGTGGTGTTCATGGTTCTCCATATGAAAATCTCCCTTGTGTACTGTACAGATACAACGATTTCATTATGCATTGTAATTGTAGGTGTAATTACGAAATCCACAAAATGTGCTTAAGAACAATTGGTCTGCTGAGTCTTGGTCTTTCTTCTAAATAATCAAGAACACATCAGGGACAGTGGCTTTCTCCATGCTCTTGAACATGAGCATGGAGAATTTAAAAAAAGAATTGCCTGTCTGTTCATTGAGACACTATTTGAGATTTGGCTGAAGTATCTTGGAGGCATAATCAGAGTTCATAAACGGAGGGAAAAAGAACCTTCAAATCTCTTTTTCTGAGCAGGAGCCTCCTAAGTAGATCTTGGAGATAAATGTTATGGCCAAATCTGTGAATTTAAAACAGATTACTGGCTGCTTAGATTGAAGGCTGGCTGGGGTCAATTTTGCTATCAGACAATTTTAATTAAGGTGTGTTGAATTTCTCCAGGAGGCTAATTTATTTATTTCCTATTTTGTGTAGTGTGTGGAGAACTTTTATTTCTTATTTTGGCACAGAATTTTTATAGGTCTCTGGGCCTCTTGAACTGGCTATTCAGCATTAGGAAGATGAAGATTAGTGCAAGAAGGAAGTTACAAAAATTACAACTACAAAAAATGCTAAGTCCATGTATTCACAGAAGAGTAAGTTGTTCCAGATTAATAACAAATAAAGAATATGTGATGTTCAGACTCAGTGACAGTAAGAACCAAACCAATATACAGAAGTAGTAGACAGCACATTTCATGATTTGATATTTTCATTTTTAACAAATGGTGAAACTAAGTATGGAAACATATAGTACAAGTTGCCCAAGGCTATGCAGCATATCAGTGATGAAGCTGGGAATATATTCCAGATACCCATCTACCCCACAATGCTACTTTGGTCTGTGACCTGTGCTCGCCTCCAGTGCTGGAGCTTCTCAGGCTGCACATTTACCACAGTGCCCAAGTGCAGACCTCTAGCACAGCCATGCAGTGGCATGGGCATCTGGCCCTGTGAGAGATGTCTCCCATGTGCGAGATCTGTTAAGAAGTGCATCACATCACCAGACCGCTATTTGAGCTCCCTCGTTCTACCGTAAGCATAACAGGCTATGGTTTTTAGGTTAGCTATTGATAGAAGGCTGCTACCTTCAACGTGGCATATCATATACCTAGTTGAAATACAGTGCTTCCTGCCTCACTTCTAAATGAGACCTAAGGCAGTGAACAAGAGAAACTGTACTACCTGGTAGCAAATGCAGAAAACACAGGCATGGCTGTGGAGAATACAAGGTGAGAGCCTCACATACAGTGCCTCAAAATTGCCATTTTGCATTTTCACTATAATTGTTTTTAAATAGCTGAAAAGAGATTTCACGCCTCCTGAACTTCAACATTGAGTCAGACAGACATAGGGACAGCTTGGAGGAATAAGTGAATATTCTATAGAGCTCAGTACAGATATTATCAAAGTCCAGAAGTAAAGTCCAACGGGGTACAAGAGATATGAAATGTGACATCCATGAAAGGATCAGGAGCCCAGCATCCCTGAAGATCCAGTTATCAAATAAAGTATCACTAGTTTGATTTACAGTACTTTTTAATGGGTTGGAATACCACAGTGGCCTCTCTGGCAGAGAGTAACACCTTCTCCATCCAATTAGTGCCAAGTGGCATCTACCTTGCTCCCAATCTTTTTATTCTAACTTTTGCATACAAAAAAACCCATGGAGGACATTGCTATTCCTTCTAATCATGCCATGTTTGCTTTCTGCAGGTGAACGACCCTTTGAATGCAGCTGGCAAGATTGTAATAAGAAGTTTGCCCGCTCCGATGAGCTGGCCCGCCATTACCGCACTCACACAGGAGAAAAGAAGTTCAGCTGTCCTCTCTGTGAGAAACGCTTCATGCGCAGCGACCATCTGACAAAGCATGCCCGTCGCCATGCCAATTTCCACCCAAGCATGCTCAAGAGGCGAAGTGGAAGCAGCTCAAGAACAGGCTCTGTCAGTGACTACAGCCGCTCAGATGCCTCAAGCCCGACTATTAGCCCCGCCAGTTCCCCATAGACCTACCTGCACTGGATGTCAGCACTTTGCCTCCAATACCTAACATGGAGTTTTGTTTGTGTTGCACACATGTAAAAAACTCTGTCGCTTCCCCTCCTCAGTTCCCCCCCTCCCCCCCTTTTTTTTAAAAAATTAGTAAATAGCTGCCTCCCACTGCAATTTCCAGTCAAACTTTCTTTACCCAACCACACAAGTGGCTATTCTAACCTCATGAACAGACAAACTTACATGTTATACTTAGTGACTCCTGCTGTTTCAATATTTCATACATTTTGCAACCATTTAGAGATCCTCTTGATTACTCTTTGTAAGAAAATGAGAAAATCTAAAAAAAGAAAAAAAACCCACTTAATTCACCTCAGGTGTCAAAGTAGTTTTGTAAGACTGGATTGCACAACGTGAGCATACATACACTTACAAATCAACTGTGTTGGATTGTGTCTCCCTTCTCCTTTCTCAGGGATAGATATTTATGTTACACAATAACTACAATGAAGACACACCCTAACTGCAGCCTTATTCTGTAAATATATTTGCACTCAGAAGCTTTTTGTTAGGTTCTTTCACACACTGGGGGAAAAAAAAACCCAAACCAAACAACAACAGACAAACAATACAAAAACCAAACCAGTACTGGAATGTAGTACCAGACTCTTCCATTGTTTGTTTTCTTGATTATATACCTACATTGGGGAGTGTCCAAACAGGAGTCTTGTCTTTCTTCAAGCTGCCCTCTGCTTTTGGTAGCAAGCCATCTTTTCACTTCATGCTGAAGATGCTCCAAAATCAACTTCCTATTGCAAAAATCTCTGTGAGGTTAATAAACTTGTTTGCTTATTTGTTTCATGCTAGATAAAATTCTGAGAAAAAAATTCTAAACAAGATGCCTTAAGTAAATAACCTAAATCATGAGGAAACATATTTACACTGGGTAACATTTTATTGCAGGGTGGCATGGAATCTTAGAGGCATTCTGTCATCACTCTCTCCAAGTTGTTAAGCTCTCTGCACTGCCTGTTCAGTATGGGACCAACAGAATATGCAAATCAAACCACACTGACTTGAACAATTTTCTTTATTCTTTTTTCCTTTTTTTTTTTTTTTTTAATGAACTATGGAAATAGCATAGCTGAACCACTGCCCACCAAAACTTTTATCAAGGTACTTACCTACTGTACAGCTGTATCTTAGCAAGACAAATTGGCTAAGACATAGTTTCTGTATCCTGTTGCATCACTATTGTGGTCACTGATAAAAGGAAGCAAAAATCATAAGGTATCTTCTGACTGGAAAAACAAAATACGCATTTTTAAAGTTTTAAAATAAAATGACATTTTAGCTCAGCACTACTACAAGTTTCTCAAAAATACACATACCAGCATAAAGTAAGGTGCTGTCATTTCTGAATAACTGCTTAATAACTAAAAGGCGATCTTTGCTAGTTTTCAATAACTTTCAAATATCTGACACTAGACAGACCACTAGGAGTTAGATTTTTATGTTTTATGTGGTAGAAAATATAGCAAAAGACCAGGAGCATTGTGATGCACTGGAGACCTCACTGGCAGCAAATACACTCTCCTTGGTTTGGCTGGGTCTGATAGTGCATAGTATAAATACAGGTCCTTTTGATTCAGGAATTTTTGGGGTTTTCTTTTTTTTGTTGTAGGGTATAAATACAGTTAAGTGTAGCATGGTGAAAAGAAACTCTCTACGCCAAACCTGCTGTTTGATATGAAGTGAATGCCTCCAGATTCCAAATGAACCTGTATCTTGCTGCTTTGCATTGATCCAATTTTGCAAGTTTTTATTGTACTGTATATTAACTGTGAGGGGCTAATATAGATTTCCAAGTAGTTTCATAGGTACTTCCATAATATTTACATTATTCCTAATACTATGCATTCTATTAGTTGTATGGATAAATACTTAAAGACAGTTCAAAGTGCAGATATTTCAGTATTTTTTTCATGTTCATTTGCTTCAGATTTCACCTCTGTAAAATCACAATTTTCCCCTTTTGAATTGGAAGTCATGTGAGGCACAATTCTATTGTTTCATTTCACAGAAAATGAAAGAACATTGTAAGGTTTTTTTTTGTAACATGATGAATATTGTTGAGTTTGTGTGATGAGTTGCCTAACCACTGTGAGTTAGGGGAAAGCCGGATCTGTTTGCCTCCATAGATTTCAGCTTTTTTTTTCTTTTTTTTATTAAATCTTGATCTACTGAGATACATAATTTTAACAGCTTGATACAATTCAGGTAACAGGAATTCACATTCCAATCATTGCTGTGACTGCTAAAAGTGCTCTTGTGCTGTAGTTAGTAAAGAGGCATTTAAGATATCTAGCTAAAGGAATTATACAGGTCAGCTGTGTCTTGTGCACATATGACTTTGAAACAAGTCATAAACACTTTTCTCATTATCATTATACCTTAACAGAGGGATTGGGGGAGGGACAGGACAAAAACAAAAGGAGAACTCAGTATCAGCAAAAATCAAAGGCTTCATGTTCTAAGTTCAGTTTGTTGTGAAATCAATTTTTCCAACAAGAGCATCATTTAATCTTCAGCAAAGGAGGAACTACTCCAGTCCATTTATTTAGGGCATAGTAATTCATCGTGAATCAGTAGGTGCATTACAAATAAGTTCTTTTAATAGCCTGGAGAAAGAATATTCGCACCAAGTTTTATTAGCGCTGAGATTATGGGATAACCTATTCTGAGTGACACAAGAACTATGTAATCTTTAACTCAAACAGTAAACTAAGCATTTTATGTATATTACTTATAGATATTACTAATCTCCAAGTTTAAGCAGAGGGGAAAAAAAAAAAAAAAAAGGTTCACAGTCAAATTTCCAGTTCAGCCAGTTCATCTAATGAGAAGGCTATGAGACTATATATAGCCAACACAGCTACACTTTCAGGAAATTCTCTGAAATTTTTTATTAAAACTTCTTTTTTACATCTTCTCTTTAAAGACCTCAGAGCGTGTTAGGCTGACAGTCAAATGACTGCATTTTAAAATCCTAGCTAGAGTTTCAAATATCTCCATTAAATGTTTAATACGTGATAGCTTTAGGGTAAAGTGATGAATTCCAAACCGCTAGTAGTTTCCAAAACTGAATGTGAGCAAAACTTTTCTTAATATTTTTGTATGGAAAGAGAGTGTTTGGGGTTTTCTAGCATCTGCTAGATGGTAGAAAAGAAGCAGAAGCACCAGCAAGGTCATAAGACTCCTTTCTCATGATGGTTCCTCCTCAGTTTTGCAGATATGAGAAGTCTGAACAGCTCAGATTACGTTTTGAAATCTGGGTCCTTATCCAAACTGTCCTCACATTTTTACCCTTTTGTTGTTTCACCCAGTGGTGTAACCTAAAACAGTCTCCTGGCATAGCAACAAACGTTGCACACTCAGGAAACACTGCTCTGGCAAGGTGCAGATTTCTTCACAGTCCTCCATTTGGAGGAGTGTGCATCTCTCCTGCCGCCTCCTTTCCCCATGCAATCTGTTGAGGTGAATCCCCACAACCTATAAAATTGCCCTAATTTTTTTCTGTTAATTTCAGAATATAACAACAGGTTTATTATTATTAAGAAAGCCCTGAAAGTTTGTTGGTTTTTCTCCAGCCATGATTCTAGTTTCCTGTCTAAGAGTTGAGCTTAACTGCATTGCTGTAGGAAATGGGTGCAAGTTAAAATCATCACTTCACTACCACCGCTCAACTGAAACTAAAGACGCTCTTAGAAACCCATTCACCCCTTCCATTAACCTCATCCTGTGCAAAGGCCTAGAGTGCATTAACGGCCACACGAATTCAATTTTCATCCTGCTTCTTAAAAAGCAGTCCTGGTAAACTCCTGGCAGCTAGATTTTATTGTCAGAATTGTTTATATCTGCAAATTAGTTGTTCCTTGCTTTTATAATATATGCATAGTATCTGTTTACATTACATAACTGCAAAGGTGTATATTTGTAACAAGTCATCAGAAGCCTGTTTGATGGTAACGCCTAATTCCTGTATGTATCCTACCCTCTTTACTGCATTAACCCTTACAATAACTTTTAGCTATGAGGGCCTCTGTACACCTTTTAAACCTCATTACCTTCTATCCAGACATTCAGCACTTCCTGTGTTTCATGCAGCCAGGCAGTAAAAGGCTGTGTGAGGAGCTTACCTGTTTCTAGCTATTCACATTCACAACTGCTTTTCTACAGTTCTTTGCCATGAGTCCTGAAATTTGTACTGTGTGAAGTGCATTGTTGTTTTGGGGAACATGTTTTGTGAAGAAAGAATAAGGAAAATGAACTCTGCATACTTAAAGCTTGCCTTTTCATTGCCATTTGATTTACTAATTTCATTAGGTGATGCCTACAAACTGACTTTCAGGTGCTCTTTTACTCCATCACACCATCTGTTTGTGCATTGGGTGCTAACATATAGTCTGTGTCAGTGAAGGGTATGATGAACGCCTGTATTTTTAACTCTTTTTGTGATAAAGCTATAGCCTTAGGCAGAAGAAAATAACCAAATTATACTTGTTTACCCCATAAGCCAGACTATAGAATGCAAAACCCCATCCACTGGTATAGATTTTTTTTATACATATATATATATATAAAAATATTTATATATATGGATTTATATAAGCATATGCACATATATAAAAATACATATATATGTGTATATTGTATAGTACACATAGCAGTGTGTACTATAGATGCTACACACCAAATAATGAAGGGATGTCTACAGAGCAAAAATAGGTGTCCATTTCATTATAACTAGTGATGCGTCTGAACCAAAATCCTAGATCCAAACACCACTGCATTTGGAAAGTTTGAACCTGTTTTTTGAGATTTGTGGTTGACTTTGATCTCTGGTTACAGCTGCAGTTACTTGTGTATATATGCATTCTGGGGGACGTGTGCGCATGCGCACATGTGCTTTTTCACAAGTGTGTGCCTGTGTGGGTGACAGAGAATGTGTGTGCCAGTAAGTGTGCACGTGTTTACATATATACTTCCAGCTTTGGTGAACTATAATGTTACTGGTGTCACCTTCACTTGTACAGTTTTATCAGCAGCACATGAATGCTTCCATGAGTCACTTTTCAACTCTTTGAATCACTACATTGAAGTATTACAGTTGTACAGTTATATGTTCATCTATTCTTGCTCTGCTGTAACTTTTTATGTATTTTGTACTGCATAGATTATATATTATGATAATGTCCTGTGCAACAATAAAACAGGGAAATAAAAGGAAAAAGGAAGAAAATTAACAACTGTAAAATACTGTCTTAACTTGTATGCATGGTTAGTGATGTTTACATTTTCTAAAATAAAACTTATAACTATGAAATATTGGTTTTCTCTTAATTTCTTTGTGTATCAGTTAAAAAGCATCAATTTTATAATATTTCTGCTGTTCGTTTGAGGCTTGATATCTTGTTTGGTATCTTTGTTTAAATTTCATCTAGTGCTATTGTTTAAAATGGGAATTTTTAAAAAATCATTAGTCAACTATCCTTTCTTTCAAAGCCCAGTTCTTTGCAAATTTCTGATGTTTTAATCTCACAGCACCCTGAAATGTTCTTTCATAATTTTAAAGACGAGGAAACTGAGACCTCAACTTTCTCAAAGACATGAAGCAATGGCAGATATATGCCTTTATCCTCCTTTGAAAGTAATGCCACACCGCAGAAAAACAATTTTGTGCCCTATAATGAATATCTGTCTACAGAACATTATAACTGATTGCAAAAATAATTTAAAAGAGTGGACTACTGTTGAGAGATGAAAGCTAAAATATCCTTACTAAGCTAGGAGCAATTGTGGGAATTACTTTAAAATTAGTACATTTTCTTGTGAGGGGACATGAAAACTGTTCAGAGCAAATAACTTGGAGAGCCATTATCTTTAATGGCAGGTTTCCCCATGTATTCATTACAGTGTTGAACTGTCAGTGCTATTCATTATCTCTGACCATGCGCCAGTTAGCTTGTACATCTGTATGCGTCTATGATCAACTGCTATAACTTACGTAGAGGAACTGGCTAAAGCACATAAATGCTTAACTATGTTAATACAGTATTTAAGGGCTCATTATCTGAGAACAACATACTCTTTGCACATGCAGTGGTTAGCCCTGACTCTTTATTAGTGCACCCTGACTGCAACAGAAGACAAAATGCTTCTGTCCAGCAGAAAACCAAAGGTTTGTTTCATTCTCTTCTAACATAAGCATGATGCGGCCTCTCACTCCTTATTCTCAACGTCTGTTATAACTGGGAAATCCCAGGCAGAAGACTCTCTGAAGCAATCAGGTTGTGCGAATCCTCAGGCAAAAATCCTGGTAAACCATCTAATACCTGAGTGAGTTGAAGTTCCCTTGCAGACCTTGTGTATCAGTCTGTCTGTTGAACTTCTTCCACTTCAGGTCCACTTAAGTAACTAACCTCACCCCACCCCTGGCGGTCTTTCCCTTAATGATTCCTCAGATGTCCTCTCACCCCATTCATATTCTTAATTCAATTTTCACCCTTGAACAGACAGGCTAGGCAGCTGCTTTAGAAGTCCAGTTGCTTTTTGCTAGTTTGTTCTTATGGAAAGAGTGTGACATGTCTAACCTCTGCCGCTACCCGTTCTTTTGGCCACTCGCTCTATCTGAATTCATTCTTTGTACTAGGGGGGAAGGTGGTGAAGGTCTTTTTTGACTGATGCTGGAGAAAGCTGACACAGACTGTTGCGCCTCTTTTCTGTGAAGGAATGAGTCTGAAGTTTCTTGAAAATACAGGTTACACAACACTTCTAGGCACTGTTTGTGAAAATCGGTCCTGAAGAGTAGCGTTTCTGATGTCTTCCTATCCACCTCATATCTGATAACAGAAGAGCAGTCAAAGATCGTTTTCTAAACTGTCTAGAAGAATGAAAAGAGAAACAAATCCTTCTAAAAGGATACGCGTTTTCAGTTTTCAGTTTCAGCCTTGGTACTGTAATGTGCCTCCCCACCCAGACACACACACTCTGGAATGTGTATGTTAACACATTCTCACCTGCAAAAGAAACTTTTCTCGGGTTGCTAAATGTATGGGTTTCTGTCTTGCCTGTGACTCAGCATTTGCCGTGAAATGTTCATAGACTTGGCAGTAGTCCATCAGTTCAGAAGAGAGGCAATAATACTGCTAGAATTAGGATGGGATTTTCCTATTTACATTTACTTGTGTATCATATCTGGCTTCAAAGTAATCCACCTTAAGGTTCATTGCCCCAGCTTTTCAAGGAAGCAGATCCATGTCATGCTTTGCTAGTTGACTGCAGGAGATTACGGCGACATAAATATAAATATGCAGTCAATAGAAACAAGAGAAGCAAGAGAAGATGGAGCTTGAAATAAAAAAGGTGAGGACAATGAGACAAGATGAGTGTTTCTAGCAGCTGACCAGAAAGGCTCATACAGCATCAGAATACACGTGGGGTTTCCTAAAGAATTTCAGAGCAAGCAAGCTAGGCAGCACCTCCAAAGATGACCAGAGATCACATCATCTTTTCAGAGAGCAGTAGAGGACGGAGCTATGTCAAAACAGTAATTCAAGCAGGCAAGCACCTGTGTCTAGCTAGTTAAAACGTGTTCCTGCCACAGCGAAGAGTATAAAGAGAGGAGAAGGGATTATTTTAATAGATTCCTCAATCCACGCACCAGGCAAGGGAGTGGAGTCTGGATGCCCAGACATCTGAGCAGCTAGAGGGAAAGAGGAAAGCATGAATGAACACTGGCTTTGGGAGCCAGATTTGTGCTTTGTGCAACTCAGAGAACAAGATTACATTAAACAAGTCTGGAGGAAAAAAAAGTGAAGAAAAGATATCTGAGAAAACCTGAGTGGGGTTTTAGGCAAGAACAGGCCACAAAGGTCTGCTAACAAAATCTAAATACCGAGCTTAGTAATAACTCTGCCTCACCAAGAGAAAACAGCTCTGGAGTAGAACTGCTACCTCGTCATAATTGTAAATAAAGGTTCAACCTGTCCTACCCAGTTGGCACTAGCAGGGGTTAGATTAAATCTTTGGCTCCCACTGGATGGAACAAATGTTCAACAGGAAAAGAGGGGTTAGCATAAGGGGCTGGGCTAAGAGAGGCCCTAGATGCTGTTGCTGGCAGCTCTCTGCTGAGCTGACATTTCTTCTCTGCGTCACTGGATAAGTGTGCCTGCCTGAGCACACCGCAACAGGTCTGAGCCTGCTGCACTACTACTTGTAAGGTACACTCCAAAGGGTTGCAAAGACTTACACTGCCCAAGCTGGCTTATTCAGAGATAGTCCCAGTGTTCTTCCCAAGGCCTACCCAGTACAACTGGGACATCTCCCAGGTAGAAGATGCAATATGCCAAGTGGGTGGATGAGAGACCACCATTGAGAAAAAAGGCCCATTTGAAGGACAAGAGAGATGGTGCTGGTTAGAGAGAGAGTTTCAGGTGTATGGCAGCATAGTAAGAGAAATGAGATGAAAAGATGTGGGAAACAGAGATGAAAGGTGCAATAAATGGGGAGGCTAAGGTAAAGAAGGGAAAGATAAGTGTAGAAAAATGAGCAAGGAGCATAGGGTAGGGCAATTTTCTGTCATTTTCTAGAGACAAAAGGTGCAAACATGAAAGGCCTAAGGTGCAAAATCCAAAAGGGGGTCTGGAGGAAGGAGTAAGATAGCTCATGTGGTAGCATTTCCAACAGACTAGAAGGTAAGGCACGTAAGTGCATAATAAACACGACTGTGTGTCTTTAAGAGACTGATGTTTGTGTTTTCCCATGCTCTGCTGTTGTGGAAATAACTTTCTGAGTAATTTCTCTGATCCTGGAGACAAAGTGAACAGACACAAAACATAACAAAACACAATAGCAACGGGAAGAGAGAAATTCCTCCCTCCCCCTTCCACCACACACACATTTTACGTCAGCAATCTGAATGCACTCAAAGCCTCTGAGTGGAAGAGAAACAAGGCACAGACTGACAATGTTGTTTGGTACACACTTCTTGAATCAAGTTCACCTTCTCCACCACTGCATAAACAGTTAAAACATGAAAGCCACGCTTACCCAGTCTGTTACTTTTAAGTATGTTATCCAGTCTCTTTGGTTAAAAGTCTTACTGTCCAGATTTTCCATAGACAGTGAACTGCAACAGGAATTTGCTAGCTTTTTTAAACTTCAAAGCTTTGTACTTCAAAGACCCTGCAATTTTTCTCTCAAGCCTTATGCCCCGCCCTCTGCAAAAAAGATGTCAGTTTCGGACTCTCTCTCAAAATGCTACATTTGGAAGTTCACATACATCTAAAAATGAACATTACAGCTATGATCTTCCCAGAGGGGAGTAATGAGATGGGCACCCTCACAAGTGACTGGTCCCAAACCCAGGCTGTATCAAGACTTCTACAACAAAATGCAGGTATCACCAGTGATCAGACCTGAGACGAGCCCATTTGCTGTTTCTTCCTTTAGTCTCTATTACTGTGCTGAGAACTGTCTCAAACCCTTTGATATTACAGACAATAAGGTCCCATGAAGTTGCAAGGCCTTGCATGTTTGGTTTAAGATGCAACCTTTTTGTTGACTTTGGAAGTCATGAAACAAATACCAAATGTTTGGTTTAAGATGCAACCTTTTTGTTGACTTTGGAAGTCATGAAACAAATCCCAAGCTTTCCAACTCTGGGGCTGCCATACAAACTGCCATTTGGAGCCTGCTGCCAGGAATAGGATGACTTGACAGGAAGAAGGAAGAAGAAAATTTTGCTCAGGATTGCCAATCCCTCCGCCGCCGCCGCAGCGAGCCCTGCCCCCAGCTCACAAGGCCAGGGCTGAGGGAGATGCCCATGCTCCCGGGCAGCAGGCGTGGATGGGCTGGCTGCAGAAGGCAGAGCAGGTTGGCAGATCCCTCAAAAGTAATGACCTACATCCACCTTCCTCCCTGCGGAAGAGGAGTCACTCTCAGGAGCTGAGGGTTTGAAAGCAGCCACAGCACTCCCCAGGTTTTGCAACTTTCCCTGAAGACTGGGTAAGGTATGGTGTCCCTTAACGTGCCCTCGCAAGCAGCTGTGCTGAGTAACCTGGGTGAGCGAACAAGAGGCAAGCCCAGGAAACGGGAACCTTATGGAGGGTGGGAGTGCACAAACAAGACTGGGTGAAAAAATCAGGCCTGGCTGTTGGCTTCCCTGTAAGAGACCTTCCATTAAGGCTCCACTGGATATTTTTGGACTCCACCTGTCTATTTTTAGGAGGGATAATTAATGCCAAAGGAAATAAGGAAAAAATAAAGCTTTACGTCTGAGAATGGAAAATTTGGTATTCTCCACAAAATCACTATGATTAAGGAGGACTAAAAAGGAAGCATTACATTTAAGGAGTAAAAATATGCTGCAAGTCACTGTAAAAGTTGTATGTTACATGGAGTTTACTAAGAGAGGGGAAGCATTTCAAGAAGACATCACTTCACCACTTAACTGTTATTAAATAGGAGTGAAGGCACAGCTGAATGCCGAGGTTTAAAATGCAGCTGTACTCTGGCTGTGTTTATGTATAGCTGTCATCTGTGCTGAGGCTCCCAGCTTCTCTGCGTGTTGTGATCTGGCTTTGGGAGGGGCTGGCTGAGACCTCGAGAACAACTGGCGCAGGCTCTGCCCAGTTCTGTGCATGAAGTTATGCAGTAAGAAAAATCACAGCCAAGTTATGTAGCACCCTCACCAGGTCCTTAAAATAATCTGCCTGAAGTACAGGGCTATTATAAAGCTAGAAAATCATTTTATGGACTGAGATGGGAGGTTCTCAGAAAAAAACCCTGCCCTTTTGGATATGGGAGCCGAAACATGATGGAACAATGTGTGCAATGCTCTCAAAATTCAGCTATTATTTTACTGATGGCAATGGTTTGGACTGATATCCCTCAGCCTTACAGCACAGTCTTCTATCAGTGTTAATATTACGATTGCCTGTAGAAGAAAAAAGCCTCTCCTTAGTCATCTTCTGTTTGTGTGTTCATATCCCATCTCACTCCGAACTGCAACTGCTTCAGAGCGGAGCCTCCTTGCTTGCCTGCTCAGCATCTTCTGCACAGCACCTTGCAATCAACACAGACATGAATGGCGTCTTTGCCCTCCTCCAAAGAAAAACACTCTGGTTCCCTACTATCCAACCACAACCCACATTCACTATTACACACACGAATTTTTGTACTCTAGGGGTCACCTCTTCTTAGACCCAGCCCAGCTTGTAAATTCCTGACACCACAGGGAATTTTTGTGTGAAATACGTAACAGAAGTGGAATATGTCAGAGGGCAGCAGTCAATATCTAAAGTAGTCCCTCCCTTTTAGGTGCCTCTAAAAAGAGTTGCCTCTTTGCTTTGAGGAGTATCACACAAAAATTATCTTTTTAACTTAGAACTGCCATTTCCTGTAAGCATGACAGCAGTCTGGGAAGGTTGCTGCTAGGGAAAATCCCTGGAAATTATTCAGTACGATTTCCTAATAATACCTGTCCTGCCTGATAAACACTTGCCCCTGGGTCTCTAATTACACAGAACCTCTTTGCAAACCTGCTGGATGAGGTTCTGTTTATTTCTAAGCTCAGGGAGGTAAATGTCATTTCCCATGAATGACAAAACAATTGGAAGAATAAGGACATGCTAAAGACCGTCTTTTCTAATGAAAAGTATTTCTAATTTTAAAAAGGTTTGCAGATGTGACAGGATAACGAGCATTTGAACTACTTGGTGCTAGCCACACTTCAATGATATGAAGCACTACACAGTAAAAGTGATGCTGAAACATTTATATTTTGTATTTGCTTTCAATTACTTTTGAAAATAAAATGTTACAGCAGTGTTGTCCACAAATCTTAGAAGCCCAGATTCATGCGGTATTTATGCTACAGCTAATGAGCTCCTGGCTTCTCCAATAATTTCCTCAAAATCCAAGAGTCATGGTGTCGTGGTTTCAGCCCGGCCGGTAACAAAGGACCACGCAGCCGCTCGCTCACTCCTCCGCCCCCCTCCGGTGGGATGGGGAGGAGACGGAGGAGAGAAAAGGAAAAGAAACTGGAACCTCGAGGGTTGAGATAAAGGCAGTTTACTGGGACAAACACAAAAGAGATTACAACAACAACAACGGCACTAATGAAAAAAAGTATACAAAAAGAGTGATGCACAGTGCAACTGCTCACCACCCGGGACCCGACGCTCCGCCACTTCCCCCACCGAAAACAGAGACCACCCCCCGGCCCGCTCCCCATTTATATACTGGGCAGGATGTCCCATGGTATGGAATAGCTCCTTGGCTAGTTCAGGTCAGCTGCCCCGGCTATGCCCCCACCTCCCAGGTTCCTGTAAAAATTAACTCTATCCTAGCTGAACCCAGGACATTATCCACCCCTTATTCTATACCATCTACATCATGCCCAGATCTTACTTTTTTTTTTTCTTTTTTTTTTTTTTTTTCTCCAATCAACCACTACAACTTTCCTTGTCTTATATATAAGTATATGGACTCCACCCCCTGACCTCGCACACACACACACGGTGTTCCTTTAGCCTATGGGCTATCCCTCTAATGTGTCCATCAATTTTGGGGCTCTATCTGTTGTAACAGTTCTTCAGGATAAGAGAGAGATGGTGTGAGATGTTGGGTTGTTGTACGCTGCCTCTGGAACTTGTGGCTAGTACATTTGGTGCAACTCATGCCCCTGGTCTGCAGGTCGAAGATGTTGATCTTGAGGAAATTGGTGGGTGCCAGTTCAAGTTCTATCGCTGTTGTACTTGGCTCAGTTTCAAAAGTCCATCCTGTAGTCATTTGGATAATTCTCACAATAATACCCTTGATATGGCATATAGACACTATAGATACAATGACATGCATTGGCAGGTTATTTAGCAGTTAAATATCATACAGCCCAATTCACTGGCTATTCTCTCCCAAAATCAAATCTCCCTGAGGTACACATCAAACCTCCCCATCCTTCTGCATCACCCACCAGGTGTACCCAGGTCCTTGAGCAAAAACAACCCCTTGAATGGGTTTGCTTCTGCTTGAGGGAGGACTAACCCAGACTGTCTTTCCTAACATGCTCCTCATGCGCACTACAGGGACTTTATCCCCTTCTACAGTATGTGGATCTCTTGGTTGGGCAGGGCCAGCCCGATTGGCGGATCCTCTAGTATTAACTAACCAGGTGGCTTTTGTTAAATGTGTATCCCAATGCTTGAAAGTTCCACCCCCCATCGCTCTCAGTGTAGTTTTCAGCAGTCCATTGTACCGTTCAATTTTTCCGGAGGCTGGTGCGTGATAAGGGATGTGATACACCCACTCAATGCCATGTTCTTTGGCCCAGGTGTCTACGAGGTTGTTTCGGAAGTGAGTCCCGTTGTCCGACTCGATTCTTTCTGGGGTGCCGTGTTGCCATAAAATTTTCTCTTCAAGGCCCAGGATAGTGTTCTGGGCAGTGGCATGGGACACAGAGTATGTTTCCAGCCATCCAGTGGTTGCTTCCACCATTGTAAGCACATGGCACTTGCCTTGGCGTGTTCGTGGGAGTGTGATATAGTCAATCTGCCAGGCCTCCCACTGTTTATATTTCAGCCATCGTCCTCCATGCGACAGGGGTTTTTGCCGCTTGGCTTGCTTAATTGCAGCACATGTTTCACATTCATGGATGACCTGTGAGATAGTGTCCATGGTCAAGTCCACCCCTCGATCTCGAGCCCATCTATATGTTGCATCTCTTCCCTGATGGCCTGAGGTATCGTGGGCCCACTGAGCCATAAATAGCTCACCTCTACGTTGCCAGTCCAGGTCCACCTGAGACACTTCAATCTTGGCGGCCTGATCTGCCTGGTGGTTGTTTTGATGTTCTTCAGTGGCTCGACTCTTGGGTACATGAGCATCTACGTGACGTACTTTTACCACTAGCTTCTCTATCTGAACAGCGATATCTTGCCACAGTGCGGCAGCCCAGATGGGTTTACCTCTGCGCTGCCAGTTGCCCTTCTTCCATTGCTGTAGCCACCCCCATAGGGCGTTTGCCACCATCCATGAGTCAGTATAGCGATAGAGCACTGGCCACTTTTCTCTTTCAGCAATGTCTAACGCTAGCTGGATGGCTTTCACCTCTGCAAACTGACTCGATTCACCTTCTCCTTCAGCAGTTTCTGCGACTAGTCGTGTAGGACTCCATACAGCAGCCTTCCACCTCCGATGTTTTCCCACAATGCGACAGGACCCATCAGTGAACAGGGCATATTGCCTCTCATTTTCTGGCAGTTTATTATACAGCAGGGCCTCTTCAGCCCGTGTCACCTCCTCCTCTGGCGACATTCCAAAATCTTTGCCTTCTGGCCAGTCCGTGATCACTTCTAACATTCCTGGGCGACTGGGGTTTCCTATGCGAGCTCGCTGTGTGATCAGTGCAATCCACTTACTCCACGTGGCGTCAGTCGCGTGATGCGTAGAGGAAACTTTCCCTTTGAACATCCAGCCCAGCACTGGCAGTCGAGGTGCTAAGAAGAGCTGTGTTTCAGTACCAACCACTTCTGAGGCGGCTCGAACTCCTTCATATGCTGCCAAGATCTCTTTTTCAGTTGGAGTATAGCGAGCCTCGGATCCTCGATATCCCCGACTCCAAAACCCCAGAGGTCGGCCACGGGTCTCCCCAGGTGCTTTCTGCCAAAGGCTCCAGGTAGGGCCGTTCTCCCCAGCTGCAGTGTAGAGCATATTTTTAATATCTTGTCCTGTCCGGACTGGCCCAAGAGCTACTGCGTGAACAATCTCCTGCTTAATCTGTTCAAAGGCTTGTCGTTGCTCAGGCCCCCATTTAAAATCGTTCTTCTTCCGAGTAACTTGGTAGAGAGGGCTTACAATTTGACTGTAATTTGGAATATGCATTCTCCAAAAACCCACAACACCTAAGAAAGCCTGTGTTTCCTTTTTATTAGTCGGTGAGGACATAGCTGCTATTTTGTTGATGACGTCCACAGGGATCTGACGACGCCCATCTCGCCATTTTACTCCTAAGAACTGGATCTCCTGCGCAGGTCCCTTGACCTTACTTTCTTTTATGGCAAAACCAGCCTTCAAAAGGATTTGGATTATTTTCTTCCCTTTCTCAAAAACTTCTTCTGCCGTGTTGCCCCATACGATGATGTCATCAATATATTGCAGGTGCTCTGGAGCTTCACCTTTTTCTAGTGCAGCCTGGATCAGTCCATGACAAATGGTGGGGCTGTGTTTCCACCCCTGGGGCAGTCGATTCCAGGTGTACTGGACGCCCCTCCAAGTGAAAGCAAACTGAGGCCTGCACTCCGCTGCCAAGGGAATGGAGAAAAATGCATTAGCAATGTCAATTGTGGCGTACCGCTTAGCTGCCTTTGATTCCAGTTCATATTGAAGCTCTAACATATCTGGCACAGCAGCGCTTAGCGGTGGCGTGACTTCATTCAGCCCACGATAATCTACTGTTAGTCGCCATTCCCCATTGGATTTCTGCACAGGCCATATGGGACTATTAAAGGGTGAGTGAGTCTTGCTGATCACTCCTTGGCTCTCCAGTTGGCAAATCAGCTTATGGATTGGGATCAGGGAGTCTCGGTTGGTGCGATATTGTCGCCGGTGCACCGTCGTGGTAGCAATTGGCACCTGTTGTTCTTCAACCTTCAGCAACCCCACAACCGAAGGGTCTTGGGAGAGACCCGGCAGGGTAGACAGCTGTTCAATCTCCTCCGTCTCCAATGCAGCTATACCAAAGGCCCAACGGTACCCTTTTGGGTCCTTGAAATACCCCCTCCTGAGATAATCTATACCAAGGATGCACGGGGCCTCTGGGCCAGTCGCAATGGGGTGTTTATGCCACTCATTCCCGGTTAGACTCATTTCAGCTTCCAATACGGTTAGCTCTTGGGATCCCCCTGTCACACCAGAGATACAGATGGGTTCTGCCCCTTTATAACTAGATGGCATTAGGGTACATTGTGCACCAGTGTCCACTAGAGCCTTATATTCCTGTGGGTCTGATGTGCCAGGCCATCGAATCCACACTGTCCAGTAGACTCGGTTGTCCCTCTCCTCCACCTGGCTGGAGGCAGGGCCCCTCTAATCCTGGTTAGAACATCCGTTACTCACTTTCTGCACACGTAAATCGGAAGTCCCTTCAAGGGGATCAGAAATGAGATCAGCCCATCTACTGCGTCTGGGGGACTGCTCACGGGAAACTGGAGCAGCAGTTTTCCAAGAATTCTCTTTTCTGGTTGCTTTTTCTCGCAACTCCTGTACCCGTGCATCCAAGACTGAAGTGGGTTTTCCATCCCACTTCCTCATGTCCTCTCCATGGTCACGCAGGTAAAACCACAGGTTAGCCCGTCGAGTGTACTTTCTCTCTCCTCTCTCTTGGGCAGAGGAACGCTTACTCCCAATAACTGCGATGCGGACCTGTACAGGTGAGGAGGAGGACAGATCCACTTTGAATTGCTGGAACTCTCGGGACAACTCCTCTACAGCTGAGACACAGGCCCGTAGGGAGGAAGAGAGACTCCCTTCGTATTGCCGGAGTTGGACAGCCAATTCATCCACCGTTTGTCCATAGCCTTCTCTCCAGGACATTACTGCCAATGAGTTGGCATAGGTTGGTGGTGCACTTCGTAGAAACTTCCGCCACATGGGTTGTGTGCATTGGACTTCATCTGGATCTGTGGGTGACTGCGCATTTTCTGGATCATTGTAAATCACCTCCAGCACGGCTAATTCTCTCAGGTACTGAATACCTCTCTCCATGGTGGTCCACTTGCCTTGGTGACATGTAACTTCATCCCTGAAGGGGTATCTTTCCTTTACACCTAACAGAAGTCGCCTCCAGAGGCTGAGGACTTGTGTTTTTCTCCCAATCGCCTTGTCGATGCCCCCTTCCCTAGACAGAGATCCCAGCTGCTTGGCTCCCTTACCCTCTAATTCCACACTACTAGCCCCGCTATCCCAGCATCGGAGCAGCCAGGTAACAATGTGCTCACCTGGGTGGCGGCTAAAATCTTTTCGCATGTCACGCAACTCACTCATGGATAGAGATCGGGTAATTATTTCAGGTTCTGCCTCTTCCTCCTGTTCTCGCGATGACCCTGGTTCATCTTCATCTCTCGCTAAGCGAACTGATTTCTTTGTGTGTTTCTTTTTCTGTACAGGGGCGACTGATACTGGCACAGGCTGGTTCTCTGGTTCAGCTGCAGTGTCTGTCACCGGGGTAGGGGTAGTCATGGTACCTGTTGTCGTGGTAGGGGCAGCCACGGTGCTTGTTGTCGGGGTAGGGGCAGCCACGGTGTCTGTTGTCAGGGTTTGGGTAGCCACGGTACATGTTGTCCTGTTTTCCATCTTTTCCCCCTTTTCCCCCCGAGGGTGCTGCATAATATCAAGCAGTGTTTGGTAGATACTGGCCAGGGCCCAGCACAGTGCAGCGAGTTGTATGTCTTTGGAATAGCCACAGCATTTTTCTTTCAAATATTCTGTCACTTCATGAGGGTTCTGTAGTTGTTCGGGAGTGAACTTCCAAGTCACTGGCGGTGAGAAGTTCTCTAGATACTTGCCCATATGCTCCCACATGCCGTGCCACCCATGAGTCTCCAGCTTTGGGGGAGATCTCTGAGTGGTACTCTTAAAGAGCCTCTTTGTAGCCCTAAAGAAGACCTGAAACATATTCAGGAGGCATAGCACTAACAGCACACTGGCTTGCGCATCCCAAGGATATTCAAAATTCTCAAAAGCTGTTGTAATTAGTCGGAAGGAGAAGAGGGAGGTGAACGGACGGGGGGAGGTATCCCCCCTAATTTCCCCATGGATTGGGTGTAATTACCAATAAAATCCGACAGAAGGCGCCCAAAGTATGGAAATGATATCACTGCCTCATACAGATACCAGCTTAACCTCATGACCAGTGATGTAATCATTTCACAAGTCGACATTGCCCAGTACAGCAAAATGATAATCCCAATCACTCTCCCAGAAATGAGATACGCAACTACAGGCAATACATAGAGCTTATAAGAGCTTACAAAACGCCACCATGTAAACAAATGAAACAACATTGTGACTAACATCTATATATCTAAGAAATGCGTTTGGCAAATTTGTTTCAACACGCTCTGGCCAGATCTGTCGTTATCTCAACCCTTCGTGCCCCACGTTGGGCGCCAAAAGGGACTGTCGTGGTTTCAGCCCGGCCGGTAACAAAGGCCCATGCAGCCGCTCGCTCACTCCTCCGCCCCCCTCCGGTGGGATGGGGAGGAGACGGAGGAGAGAAAAGGAAAAGAAACTGGAACCTCGAGGGTTGAGATAAAGGCAGTTCACTGGGACAAACACAAAAGAGATTACAACAACAACAACGGCACTAATGAAAAAAAGTATACAAAAAGAGTGATGCACAGTGCAACTGCTCACCACCCGGGACCCGACGCTCCGCCACTTCCCCCACCGAAAACAGAGACCACCCCCCGGCCCGCTCCCCATTTATATATTGAGCATGATGTCCCATGGTATGGAATAGCTCCTTGGCTAGTTCAGGTCAGCTGCCCCGGCTATGCCCCCACCTCCCAGGTTCCTGCAAAAATTAACTCTATCCCAGCTGAACCCAGGACACATGGTATGAACAGCAAAAGCCAAAACCAAAGCAGACTGGCTGCAGTACACATTTCATCAGTTATAAAGACACGTATCTCCCTCTTGACTGTCCAAATCTAAGCCAGAGGCACAGCAAATACCTCAAAGGCCATCAGACAGCAATAGATTTAATTGCGACATGGGAAACGAGCTCAGTGAGGTCATCCAACTCTCGGGTGAGAAGTACCTAACAACAATCACTGCCATCAACATCTGTGGGTACGTCACAGAGACACAGGCACGGAGCCGGCATGAAGACAGGGTGGGCACTTTCCTCCTTAGCCAGATTCTGCTCCAGATAAAAGATCTGGATGCTGGAGCAGAATTAGCTCTGCCCGATATAAGCACAGCTCTGCCGTAGAGCTGCCTTCCTTCATGGTTGTGTCCCACTCCCTCAACCCTACAAATTCTTTCGTTCTCATGGCAAATTCGGAACATGCTTGGTAACATATTAACCAACCTTCTGCAAAGCGTTCGCTACTATATTACATCCCAGCTAGAACCTGGAAATTCCGGAAAATTATCAACACAAGCGATGTGTCAGCTTTTTGAAAAGAAAGGGCTACGGAGCTGTTTAAACTTTGTTGAAAAAGTCAGGGAGTAGTTGGTTATTTTATGGAGTCACACATTCATAACTTGAGTTCCTGTCCAGAAACAACTTTCTTTTTTCTTTGTAATTTCTTAAGTTAAAAAACTTTCTTAAAAAAGCAGCAATTTTTACATGAACCTTCTGCAAACATTTAAAACACCTAGATCATAAATTTGCCAGTTTTATGTTTTGCTGGAATACAGTGCAGAAGACAAGAAGTCAATAACAGATTTTACAACCGACTCTGATACCAAATTAAACTCATGATTCTTCTCTGTTTACATAAATTATGTCATTTGGAGAATGTTACCCATAAGCACTGCAAAAAGAGATAGAGGAATTCTCCCCCGCAGTTACATTCCCAGCACTTACTAGTTCCGATGTTTTGTATTTACCTTCAAATCAAGGTCAGTTCTAGAGCAGAGAAGTCGAAACTCCTCCTGATTGCCGAGGCAGGAAATCGGACTTCAAATCTAATGGGACTCTTTTGTATTATGTTTATCAGTATGCCAAAACTGCTGTGCTGGGGACACATACAAGCAACAGAAAGTGCATATAAAACGGCAGTTGTGAAGATCTATCCTCCTGTGCTGTCAGAATTCGCTATGGGGCAGGAGCGCCTGGTGACCTTTTGGGGCAGCTCACACAACAGAAGAGCCAGCCGGGATAGAGCAGATGACAAATACTGAGCTGACAGCAGCCTCTGCCTCAGGAGCAATGAGGTTTGATCTAAAGCAATCTCAAACAGCATGGACACTGCCTCGTGGAAGTAAGGATCATCTGTGAGGTTTAACAACAGATTTCATGGGGCTGGACGGGATGCTTGCTCTCTCTGTGCCAAAGAGCTTACTTGCTGCTTCTACCCATCCTACATAGGCAGGGCCTCATGTAGGCAGCTTTCTCTGGTCTACCTATGGTTGATATACTCACATACTTACTAATTAAAATGTATTAATAACTGGGTCCTACACTAGCCACTGCCATTTGCTCCACCTCCTTCCTACTCACTTCAATTCAATGATCAGGGTTTTTTATTATAATTGGCAGATGAAGACTAATGTGTGATATTTTACATTTCAAAAAAAATTTCAATATACCACGACTTACATGCTGTTGAATCTTGCGTAAGTGGTATGGATGCTTGGGTCTGCCTTGCTTTCATTCCAGACACTCCAACAGTTTTCAACCTTTGGAGGCATCCTGAAGATGATTTCCTGTAGAATGAAGAAAGTAAATTCAGTATTATTCTGCACAGCACTGAGACACATGGCTTTTTTATTCAGATGGTTCTGCGACCTTCTTGAGTGAACAGAGTGACTTAACATTTTTCTGTGTAGAAAGACAGTATTTTCGCGTTGCAAGTGTAAAATGGGGCACAACAGAGGGAGGCCAAGAATCCTTTAGGAATCTCTCCAGCCCCAGGAGCTCGAGTAACTGCCTTGGCCTTTGCTTCATTGATCAGATTTCTCCTAGTTCTTATGCTGCACGTAGCTAGACATTTGGGCAAGTATTACGACTATATACAGTAATAATATTTTTGCTCATTTTTTGTCTTACATTCACAGCACTTTGTGAGTTTAGATTAGCCATTTAGCAGTCTTGTAAACCATTATTATCAACTCCCAGTGGAGCCCTGTAAAGTCTGTTTTCTCCTTAAAGTCTTCATCGTCCTTCCTAGGAGACACACAGCCAGCAAGTAGCCACAGTTTCCACTTCTGTTTTAGGATCCTTATGCCCCTCTGAGTTCTCACTTTATCTACCTCTGGCCTTTTTTTTTTTTTTTTTTTTTTTTGTATTTAGATTATTGACCCCGAGGGGCAACATCAGTAATGCAATCTCCATTTACAGTATGTCCCTGATCTTTGACTTGTTCTTCCCATGTGGTAACTGTGATACAGATGCTTTTCAATGGTGCAATTCCATTGTCACCGTTTTTGATGTACACTGAAATTAGACACGGGAGAATCAGCTGCTACAACATGACTGGTCCTTGCTCTCGATCGGAGTTTTATAGCTCTGTTAGGTTGTTTGAACTACTTTCATTTTGCTTCCTCTGAGTTAACAATATTAACAGCTTTATTTCGGCAAGGCATCCAAGTTAGGTGGAGTTTCGGGGAAAGCTACTCAATTTGTTCTTTATAATACACTTTTTTCTTGCAAGTGTGGTTACATGAAGACAAACATTGTGAATGTGTTATAAGTGGAGAGAGTCTTTCAAATGTGGTGACAACTCAGAGTGATACATAGGTTTATTTAATGAGACCACAGAAAGTAGAACACATGAGGGTACACGTAAATACTGAATTCCTGAAGTATAAGCACTGAAGAATAATTCAGAAATGACTGGGAAAATATTAAGAGTGAATAATATAGGGTGAAGAGGCTCACTATGAGGTGGAACAGTCAGTAACTGTTTCACCGGAGAAGGGTTTAGCTGCAAAGTACAGCCTGATATTATGAAGAAAACTGGTTTTGAACACAATTCATTAAAGTGAAATAAAGTATGCGCTTACATATGGTTAATTTCGTAAACCCTTTTTGTTTTCAAGCTAGTTGTTTACTGAAGTATTTGAAGTATTAAAATCCAGTCAGATAACCCATATATGATACACATTTTAACAGTTCTGGCTACAGAGCTGCCCTCTAGTTCTAGGGGTAAATTTTTCCCAGTCAGTCATCTTTCTTGAAATTTATTGATCTTATGAACAGCAAGGTTCAGAAATCTGACTCACATGGGGGGTCCCAAAACCGATGCTTTTTAGAAATGTTTTCTAGTTACACATTGAGTTTAACTGAGCCATCTGCGTAGAAATCAAACAAATGAAAAAAAAATAAAAATCCTGTAGAAAGATGATTTCTACATTTAAACAACATTAGGAGTAAATTATGTAACTTTTTTGATAGGATTTGAAGTCACCAGAAATCAAGTATAAGTTTGGTGAGGAAAAAAAATGCCACAGAAGAAAACTGGTATCACTTACGACAAAGCTGACAGGCTGGGGAGAATTCCTTCTTATCAGCGCTCTGCGGATGTGGGCTCTTCCCTCTCTTTCCATTAAGAAATCAAGTTTTCACTATATGCTATTAAAAAGAAGCATCTGTCACCAGTTTTCTGGGCAGTGGTATGTGATACCAACACTGCTTCCTGCATCCCCACAGCAGGAGACCAATAGATGGCTAACTGGTAACAGCTGCCCAGGGGCACCTGCAAGTGCAGGTTAGTGCAGTGAGCAAGGCATCAGAGAAGGAGTTTCACCCCAAAGAAAGCCATCTGACAACTTTTTGTAAGAGAGATTAGCAACAAGCAGCATAAATTAAAATGCTATTTTCCAAACTTCTGGATTGACTGAACACTCCTCCATGATAGTTCGAGCACACAGTGAAAAGGAAACAAATCTCCAAAACAAGCTGAGGGAATCTGAATGTTTGGATTTTGGCCAGGATGCCAATCAGGAAGGCCAACCAATGCTAGATTTCAGCAAGTAAAGCCTTCTATGGCTTTAATGTCCTTCCCCCAGGGAAGTCTTAGTGTTTCTTGATTGTAAATTCCAGTTCTGCAAGCAAGTCTGCCCGGCGTTTTCCTGAAGCCCTCTTGGAGTTGATAAAGCTCTAGAAGGATTAATATTATATAATATTGAACAAATTGCATGATTGTAGCCTTTAGATTAATACAAAAAGAGTACACAAGAATTATTTAATGTACCATTGCAATAAAGAGAAAATAATTCCAGTATCAATCAGCCAGGCACATAAATTTAGTATTACAATGTCCTTATATTTAAGAACCATATTCCTAGAAAGTATTTGTGCTAGTTAAGAAAACTCTTCAGCAAATCCACAGATTTGATTAAGTCCATAACCTCTACTGAGTTAGGTATGCTGACCCTTGGCTTCTCTTCTGTCTGTAGGTACAGTATGTTTGCACCAGGAAGAAAGGAAATCTTAATGGCAGGTTGGCATATTAGTAGATGGAAACCTTTGAGACCTGCAGAACAGGTAGACACGTTCAAAGATTTTTTTATCCCCTCCCGCCTGCCCCCTCATTTTACTATCTGATTTATCCCCAATTCAAATTCAAGATGATGTCAAACAGGAACAAGGTAAACAAGTGCTGTGAACGCAGGGACAATAATAAAAAGGTTAATATGGAACTTGAATCAAGAATGAAAGAAAGGTAAAATAAAAAGAGTCAGTATTATAAAAAAGAGGCCTTTCAAACCTTTTTAGATTACTTGAAAAGATTAGAAATTTAACTGATAAATAATTTATCACCAATCCACTGTCTCAAGAGAGGGCCAGCCCTACACTAAGGAATAGTTTTATCAATCACCAGGGGAAAGTGCTTAAAAGGATTATTAATAATATTAGGAGATTAAATGACTGGATGCTAATACAGAGTAATCTGGAATGCTCAGTGAACTGGGTACAAATAAACTAAGTGTGTTTAACACAATCAAAATTAACTTCGGCATTTAGGAAAAAAACCAACAACTTGGCTATACTCACCAGATGGAGGACTCTAGCTCAGGAAGCAAGGACTCTGAAAAATACTAGGTCAAAAAACAGCTGAATGAGAGTTATTTGTACATCTTATGGCCAGAAAGACTAAAGGCATCTTTGAGAATAAATATACAATAATTTCAGTTAGGAAGGAAACTTGCACAGCAATGCAAATGCTGTCACTTCTAACATAGAATCAGAGACTAATTCAGAAGAGAGGCTGTCTAACACAGTCTGCAGCAGAGTCTGCCTGAATTAATTATTGATGGAGCTGGAGTGTATTTCACAAAAAGTTTCAGTCTAATTCAGGTATCTACAGATCAAGGGAGATGTTACAAGGCATAAGAAAGATTACATTGAGGAACTGGAAATACGCCTTTGCAACGGCCTTGGAAAGCACGATCTGCTTAGCCTGACACAGAGGTGGTTAAGGAATAGCCCCATCAGAGCGTGCAAGCAATTCAAGGGCAACAGACAACTCCTCAATCAGACAGGATTGAAATGAGATCCAGAGGCAGAAACTGGAGTTACTCAGGTTAGAAACAACAGGTTTTTTAAAATGGCTAAGTAACTGCTGGAACAACTTACCACACTTTAATGTGACTTCTTCAGCACTTGGGATTTCTCTAAAGAAACACTGTAGTTCAAAAACAGTTGTTTGACAAATACCCTGCCTTCTGCCCGATTACACAGGCACAGATTTCCCGAGGATGGTAACAGCGACAATCACAGCCCAGCCTGTACGGCAACAGCACAGCGGCATGGCAGCGCTGCCCCTCCTTGCACCGAGAGGCCTTGTGCCTTTGGAGCCTAGGAACTGGGAATACTCTCTAAAAATGAAAGCGGAACAGGCCTGGCAGTGCCTGATTTCTGGCTTTTGCCTCAGGCTGTCAGGGCTATCCAATCTACGCAAATGAATCTCGAAATCAAACCGAGTGCACTTTATGGCAGCAGAATGAAAGCTTACGATGAGCCAGCTAACCTCGGCCCCCGATTTGCGGCATGCCCTTTGCCCCTCGTTTCTTTTCTAGGCTTCAGTGTTTCCCCAGCGTAACACTGAGGAGAGTGCACAAAAACCGCAAACAAGAATTCAAGCAAACGGATACTTTAGAAATAAGTTAATTTTATTGAATAGGCATTATAGCTTCTCTCAGTTTCAAATAATGGAGAAGCCAATCCACACATATTACAGAGCTATCAGTTACTTTGAGTAATCTTTCATAAAAGAAAGAAATTAAATACAGTTTTGCTATAAAAAGTGCGACAGTTATAACTGGAAGTTTTTCAAAACAAAAGCAAGTTTTACTACCTATTGCAAAAATTGGTTTAGTGCTTTAATACTTTACAAAGTAACAATCCAACTGCTAAAAACAGCTCTTACACATCATCTTTGTCAAAGTATGGATCAGATTAAAAATGACATTTAAATTGAATTTGAATGAAAACTGCATGTAGAAAAGGTTCTCAAGAACTCACACTTTTCACAAGAAGAAATATTCATTATCTTTTAACGTTAATTAATGCTCCTGTTTCTTTTGAACAATGGATTTAAACATGATATGGCAGTCAGCTTAAAAACAATCACCTGTTTTGTCTGCAGACAAAAGTGACTGCAACCAATCGCGTCTTTAAATTATGAACAGGGAAAGGAATGGGAAAAGATAAATTTACTCCTTTTATATGGGATAACAGTTTTGCACGAAAATGGTCAAACACAGAGAAACCTGAAAAGTAACTTCGGCTTTAAATAAATTTCTGATACATCTATTATATTGTTTATTGAAATCCTAAATCAATCTTTGCTAAAATAGTATGAATTTATAGAAGACAACAAGAAACCCAAACTCAGACTCTGAAAAATGAGGATGGTATGACTACCGAGAAGTTGAATTCTTAGCCAACAAAAATCAGTGAGACTTGCTTTATTCCTTATTAACATTTACTTAAGCCCCAGTGACAGCCAACTACTATCTTTCTTTGAAATACGGACTTCAAGTACAAATACATTTATTGTACATTTCTACTGTTTTAAAAATGCTGAGTTTGCTAGGTTATTAGAAAGAGTCATATTACCTGTCCTGATTTTTTAAACTTTATATAATTAGCTTTGGTTATAATTAAACAGAGACACTCAAGTTAATGAGTAAATGAACTTCTATAAACTAAGGGTGTGACATCTGTGTTCTTTTAATTCTGTTTTTGGGAGACAAGCCACTCTATATGCAAACTGAACTGAGAAAGCCAAATCTTCTTTATTGGAAAACCTGCCCCAGGCTTTAAGGACAAAGAGCTTTAGAATTTGTCCAAGGAAGTAGAAGATGAAAGAAAAAATGTTAGGAACAGAAAAAGATGTACAAACAATTTGGGGAGGGCAAATTATACAATAGTAAAGTTATGATGAATTAGCTACATACACATTTTGTGTATAATAATTCAGACTGTCCTTCAAGATTTGCCTGCACCTGAGAGGCACCGGGTTTTAACAACACAGAATTGTGTAACAAAAAAGATAAAGTATAGCAAATGGCAGAAATACATGTAAACAGCACTGATATTTTCAATGTTTCATTCAACTACAAGAATCAATGAGGAAGAACAAGGCCTTCCAAGGAGAACAAAGTCTTTCAGCCACACAATAGTCAACTTCAAGGCGTTATGAAAAGTTTCTAACTGTATTTTATGTCTTAAAATTGAATGCAAAATAAAGCTCTGGACAGATTCCAGGAAGAAAACAAGAGCTCTACAAGATTTGAAAAACTGATTCATAGCTGAATCATGGTAAGACTGGCACATTACAAATGTATCATGGAGTTAGCAGGGTAAGAGCAATGGGCTTGGAAAAGACACAGTAGTAATTGCTCCTCCCCAGGAAATAGCACAAAACTAATCACCTAGATCACTGGGATAGCGTTTTATACAAAACTGTCAAAGCTGGCCTGCAATACTATGGTTGGGAACCCCTAGCTGCTTAGGTCTACGTGGTTAATTCCATTCACTATTTAATCTAGGCTTAAATCCTGTTTGTTCTCCTTGGCTTACGGTAAATGAACAGAGATTGGTATCATGTGCATGCAAAGCTCTTTGAGCATCTCCAAGGGAAAAGCATTTTTTGTACTGTACATGCACTATGTGCATTATACAAAGACTGTGTTTACAGTACTCAGAATCTTGAGCAAACAAACAATAAAATCATTGCTTAATTTCTGTTAGTATTAAAACATAGGTGCGCACAATTTGCAAAGTTTAGAGACGAGAGCGCTTCTATCACGCCCACATGGCTATGTTTCAATTCATACCTGATTGCAAGCCCATTAAAAGGAGACAGAGGGCATTCTCTGAGGCTGAGGGGGCCATGTTTTGCTGCCACATCTGCGTATTTTAACCAAAAGCATGGGGAAGAGGCTTTGTGTTACTTAAACCTGGAGGCAAATGACAAGGCAGCGTTCCGCTTAATCTTTACTGCAGACACTCTTCAGACACCACGGGCCAGAATGAACTATATCTTATTTTTTTTAAAGGCAAGAATGACCAGACTTGCTCCATTTTGGCTAGGTTGGCCACGGCTCTCAGGCTCCCGACATACTGTCAGTCTTCATCAGGCAAAGATTCTGTGTCAAGCAAGGGGTTCTAACTTTATTCTGTGGCAAAGCAGTTACATGGGCTTTACCTAAAAAGGTGGCTTTTACCTCTCAGCTTGCCTGAGGGGGAAAAGTGCAAATCCATTGTAATTCCATTTTCATGTTTATACTGATTTCTCACATGAACAAAGAAAGAACTGGGTCACTATTGTACAAGCTTATTCTTTAAACTCCTCTCCCTCCCCCCTTTTAAAAAAAAAAACATCTGAAAGGGGCAAAATGAAAATGAAATAGACAACTGACACCCAGGAGTTAGGCACTGTTTAGTTTTACGTTGGATCATATTTTTGCAATCTCAGGTGATTTTGCCACTACAGTAGAATTTGCTTTGTTTAAGAAGGGAAGAAAACCTGCAATTTTTCTCTCCCTTCCCCAACAGCAAACCTCTGCAACAAAGTTAGAGATTACATTAAATGCAGAGATGAATGGCAAAACAACATTTCTGTTTTCCCAGAGTACAGGAAGATCTACAAAACTTCCAGTCTTGACAGGAAATAGTTGTTGACACATCTTAAATATTTTCCCTTTTTTCAGTATTTTGATGCTATGGTTACTCTGCTAGCTACCACTACGTCTCTATTTTTACCCCATCTCCTCTTTTGACTAAGACTTCCTGACACGCTAACACTTCAAGAATTACATTTTTTTAAAGAAAAATTTCTTTTTAAGATTACAGGTTATTCAGATGAATATGCATACAGTTACATAGACTACAGCAGGCTAGAATGTTTTACAGTCATGGTTAAATGAGGAAGTGGGACAGAGGCTGCATCCAGTTAAATGACTCTCAGTCCCCAGAGAGTCATACTTTTAAGGCTGTTTGGAACATGGTGGCTTTTACCCATATCACGTGTTCCACAGTGCAAATGTGCATCAGCCATTTCAATTCTTTTGGTACAGTACATGCATTCAGGTAATGGGAGATAAAACAGCAATCAGAACAGCATATTCACTTGAGAGGAAAAACAAACAAAACAGAGTGATCATGATATCCAAGAAAAAAAAGGCCTTATATCCTCCCCGAAATCAGTGGAATACACTAGCCCCATTAAGAACACAACAGTTAAATGGACAATTAGATGGTGTTTTGGTACAAGGCAAGTCTCTCCATACTCAAGCAATCACTTTATGAATAAGCCCAATTATTTGTTCACACATGGAAAAATCGCCGAAGAGAAAATGTAAATTCCATTGACTGAAGTGCAGACTAATAAGGAAAAGCCCTGAATATGTGTTGGAGTAATGCTCACCTGATTTTCTGAAACCAAGAAAGAGCTTTTGCTCCCACAGAAATTGATGCTTAGTACATCTTAAAACCAGTCTATTTATCAGGAGAAACCTAGATGCAGAATCTTAATGTTAGCTATCCAGATTTGAAAATTTTGGTTGCAGTACATACCTTGATAGTAATTCTTAAACAAACCAACCAACCCCAACAAACTAAACCATGAAAGTTATGGAATTTTAAGAACTACGCTGACTCCTAACAACACATGCATTAGTTTGCGAAGTCTTTTTTGCACAGTTCATCAGTAATTGATATGTAGAGTACAAAGAACTATGAAGAAATAAAATCTGAACGCTCTAATCTGCAAGAAGCTAATGCATATTTGATATAAAGAGACAACGTATCTGCCAGTTAGAGGATGACATTTGTATGATCTAGAGTGACTTTATTCCCACAGATGTTAAATGATTGCACTATTAATTCTTGATTTTCATTTTGAAGGAATAATAAATTATTGATTCTGTTTTTTAAAGCAGCAAAGTAATCCTACTCCAATGGATTCAGGGTATTATGAATGTCCCAAGTCAATCAATATCTGCGCAGAAATGTTTCATTTGGTAAGAAAACTTTCCAGATGAATGTTTATTCAGAAGCTGCTTATAAAAGTGGCTATTGGTAGGGACTGGAAGGAAGAGTGGAATTAAATAGGGAGTGATAGTGTTGTACCAAAATATATAAAGAAAAATCTAAAGCTTTTCAATTAAAAATTTGTATATTCGACTCGCATTAGACATAGATGTGCACAACAGACAGAGCAGTTAGAAACAACAAGTACATTTACAAAGCTTTCTTTTCATTGTTAATTTCTACCAGCATTTCTGAAGGTAACCTACTAAAATGATGACCCTGTTTATAATAAAGGCGCAAAATATTGCTCTGTAGCATATTTTGAAAATAATATAAAAATAATTTCTATATTACAATTTAAACTTGGCTTGTAAAATTCCAACATAATACAGCCTTAAGTCTACAAACAGAACATACTTACAAACACCTTTGTGTTGTTTTCCTCTCATTTTTAACAACAGAGTATTTTAGTCATATACACTGGAAATTAATGTGCAAATTAAAATAGATAACTAGTGTCTGTTACTGAAATAATTTAAATTCTATGCTATATACTGTTTGGTGATCCTCTGCGTAAGCTGCCATACCCTAAAACAAATACTCTTCAAATACACTGACAGAGACTTAGAATACACTAAGCTGAAAAGCCATCTACAATCAGCATCAGTTATTTTGCTTCTCTGGACCTATGTTTATTTGAGATTAGTGTGGTTTCTATTAACATATGGGTTTTTTACCTGCGCAAAACATTCCCAGTGTTACGAAGACCTTACTCCCTTACTAGCTCATACTTTACTTTCACGTCCAGCTTGCAAGTATTTTGTGTGTCCATGAAGCACCTGATTTAAGGCCCCCACTACTAATGGGATTCTGTCCACAGACTTCAGAGGACAGCAGATTTAGCCCAAAGAGGCCTAAGGCTTCCCTGTACTCCTCAGACAACATTCTCATCGATTCTCTCACTGGAAGGGTAACGTCAGGCAGCCTGAGGGGAACAAACACTGGCTAAAGGCTCAGGCCTTGATCCCACAAACATTTATGCTTTTTCTTAACAGTTATGTTAAGTTTCTGAAAATAAGCCGTCTCCTTGCTGTCAGGGAGACTATTCATATTGGTGAAGTTGAGCACCAGTGTAACTGTTTGCAGAATCAGAGAGTTAGAGGGCAGTATTTTGTCAGATCTGTGCTGTGCATTTTTTGATATCTACACATTCATCACACGAGAAGTAGATTACCCTGAATATGCCTATATGTACAAGGACCGATATTGCCTCAACAGACTGCTTTGATCTGGAGTCAAACGGTGCGCAAATCCATGTTAAGCGTCTCTTGGTGCTTTCTGTATCAAGTAATACTGCTCACATCATGAGTTCTACAATTTTAGAAAAGATGACTCTGAAGACTTCACTTGGCCTGTTTAGACTCCTTAAGAAATGAGCAACGCAAAACTTTCCAGGTGCGGCATCTTTCTTTCACTGATCCCCTTAATCTTACCTTTGACTTAGGAAGGGGGAACTAATTGCTAAAGAAAGCTGGGTCACACACTATATTTCCATTGCATTTATAAAGCTTAATGAACCATAATAAGAAAAGGTTAATCAATTGTTTTAAAATCCAAAATATCTCGTTACTTTTGATAATCTACACCACCTTCTTCTGAATGAGCTGCTTGTTAGCCATATGCTACAACTGATACCCACATCTGAAAACATACTTGTAAAGTCTCGCAATAGTTTATTAACTCTTTATAAAGCATTTTAAATGGAACTTTAATATAAAGTGTGACTGAAACCCATTATGTATTACAGGTGTCCTCTGTTACGAACAGACCTTTGTATCAGACTTTATGAACAAAAGTAAAAAAATAGCATAATAGGTTTAAGCCTTTTTTAAATTAGAAAAATTGCACATTCGCACATTAAAAAAAATTCCAGCTTCCTCCAACCTAAGTATCTCCAGCTGATTTTGGATCTGTTCTGGGAAGGTGTAGCCTACCCAGGATTTAGTCTGTACTTTTGAAATCTCAACAACAGTGATAACTGTTGAATCACTATCAAGGAAAGAGGGGGAAAAAGCACATACAAATGCAAAAATATGTATGTATATTGCAGCTACTTAAGCTAACAGAAGAAACAAATAGGGTCCTCCAAAACCAAAACTGTTTTCTGTACAGCTGGGACCAAGTGGTAACAATAACAAACTCTGAAAGGTTTAGAGAGGGCAGATCAGGCACAGCAAAGGACTTGCTCGCCTGTGGGCTACATTTGCTTTCAACGTAAGGAAAAATAAACCAAAAGAGCAGTCAAAGGTTAGCCACTTAGTGCAACAGAAAAATACATTTGAAGATTATTCCCTCTCACACCTCGCTAAGGAATGACGCAACTCCTTTTTCTGTGCTGGTGAATGCAACTCAGGAGCAGTTGGGAATTCTCTCTGAAAAAAAATAGGTAGAAAATTTCCTCTTATAGCTAGACTCTTCTTTTAATGGGACAATCACTTCTTCAGGAAGAGGCGCTGTTTCTGCATGTCTGGACTGTTTAAAATCAACTATGGTATCCCCTTTAGACAACTGCCACAAATAGCTCAGAAATAAAAAACTAAAAAACAAAACAAAACAAAAACCTAAAAAAAAAGAAAACCCACAGTATTACTTATCCAGAAAAAAAAGGACAACTACTAGGAAGACAGGTAGATTTTAACTGGCAAATTGCATTGTAGGCCTGCAACTTCTTTCCAATATTAAATGTTAAGGGACAAGAGAATAGTGGGATATTTGACAAGTTCTAAAAGAAAACAGCAATATTAAGCAAATTATTCAAAGAAATACCAAGAAAAGGATTCTGAGGTAACAGGCACGACTAAAAAGTATTCTGTCAGTATTTCATACAACAGATATTTTAAAATGGGCAATCCAATAGTGGTAAATATTTATGGAAATATCCCAGGGACTCGAGGATGATAGTGAACACTGAAGTTTGGTAATCCTATACAGGCAAGCCCATTATTTTTCAGAGGACCAATTACTTTTTCAAAATAATCTAACATACAGGTACAATCTATTCAATAATTTAGATGAGAATAATTTATCTAAATATTGACCAGCTGTAAACCTCTTTCTTTTGTGAGTAGTAGATCTTAAAAACGTATTATAGAAACAACTCCTTTGAAAAATGGGAAACTGCAAATTCTCATGGTAATTGCTTATTTTTACATATGTGCTGTTACTTTTTTCCTCGTACAGAAAGGATACAACTGACTTAAATACACGGGCTGATGTAATTTGCTGCTAATGTAATATTTCTTAAGCACAACTTCACACAGAAGCAATTCTCAGAGTATCAAATGCTACTGCTACTCTAAGGCTCTAAGAATTCTTAAATATTTATTTATTTTTTTTTTTTTTCCATAAAGTTTTATCCTGTCAGTTTTCTCAGTCTCAGCAACAAATACAATCAAGTATGATATTTGATTTGTTTTAACATGATCTGGCTTGTTTTAGCATAATCTGCAGTCACAGATTTCTTTGGCAATGACAACTTACATGTAATCACAACAGTTAACCAAAAATGGGCACTGCTTTCCAGTGTACGCAACCAGAGACATGGGTTTTAGAATGTGCTTACCTTGAGGAGAGAAGTCACATGGAGTTTTAGCCTCTCATTATGCATACCAATAATTCCCTTTTATGAAGGAATGCAAATTCAGTAACATTCAGCGTAAGCTCAGTATACGGCAAGAAATACGAAGTACAGGTCTGGATTCATGGAACAGCTAACGTGGCAAAGACCATGATTTTTTAGGAGTGGCTAACGGACTTATTTTGAAAGTATTCTTTTAACCTCCCATTCAGCAGAAAACCTAAAGATATGGTCAATTTTAAGTATGTGCTCAGTTCCACAAATTTCAGTGGGACATTAGCAAAAGCTTACATACTTTTCCTGAAAGCCAGTACACGTCAGTGTTAAGTTTGTGGATCTTGTTTCACAGGCTATTTCAGGCTTGGTTTCAAGGCTAACTAGGATTAACTGTACACAAGTGAAATGGTGCCACCCATGTCAAGAGTAAAAATTGGAGTACAGCAGAAAAGAATCAGAAACAAAGATTCGTTGGCAAAGAATCTTTCCTGTGCGGTCCAGAAAAGTGCTGTTCCGTAATGAGTAAGGCAGAACTCATGTTCTGCACCTTTAGGTGGCAGAGTAAGCAGTCTTGAAGGCAGTACTTCACCTATTTGTGGAAAATGAGCTCTTTTTTAAAAAAAAAAGTGGGTAGACAGTAATGAGCCATTGCTTACAAGAACACTAAATATCTATTCTTACTACATTATGCCAGTTGATGCTGGAGGGGTGCGAAGCCAGCAAGCACTATATTCAAGAAAACTTCCTAATGTCACGCATCTACTGTAACAGTATTTGTGGTGTCTGCTTTACAGAAATGTTTCTATAAGGAAAGCTTTATTTTAAAAAAATATTGCAAATACTTATGTAAATATTTGGAAATCAGACTTGTGCAAATCTGTGCTAGGAGTTGCCATTCACACTGGAGGTATTTTATAGCCATCTTGGAACCTCCTGGTGGGTACATAACTCACTCTAGGAGAAGACTCAAAAACAGGTGGAGCCAACAGTCTTCAAGAAAGGTTCAGAAGTAGTTATGTTTGCAGTAATGATCATTCGATAATGTTGAGAAAGAAATAAATATATAATGATTAAATTAATGCAATGGCTAAGGGAATCAATTGATGCAATACATTTGTTTTGACAAGCAGTTCGTTCAGCTCTAAAATTATCCTAATTTCCTAGCTGTTGATCAAATTTCCCACATTTGATAGAATTTTTATATTTTAATTTTGTTAAAATTTCTCTTAGTTTTAACAGTAATGAAAATACTACTGAAATTCAGGTGCCCAAAACTATACTGTGTGGGGTTTTTTGCAACGTGAAGTCTTGCAAGTCGTAATGTATTTTTTATAAAATCTGTTTAAAAATTCAGTACAAATAAAAGTGGCTCAAATCTACTTTTTTTTATGGAAATGTAGAAATAACTGGTAAGAACTTAAAATCAGGAAGAGCTACAGCCCTCATGAATTCAGACCTTTCACTCCCATTTTCCCAGAATCATTCAGACTGAAGTGAGTACAAACATTAGTAGTAATGCAATATGCTGCCATGTTAAAAATGTGCAGTATGCAAAATCACTACCCTCCTGAAAAAAAAGGCTATGAAAAATTCAGGTTTTACTGAGGAAAAAATACTCTCATAATAGCTATAGAATTTCAAATGTCTGCAAGGCAGATACTACCTTACTACAACACCACATCTCCGGTATTATGACTTTTCCCTATCATTCTACTACCTGAGTGATGTCAGTGTAAATTCAGGCACCATTAGTAAATTTTTGACCAAACATATACACAGCACTGACAAAGGAGTAAACAACCCTTCAGCTTACCAGTATATGTAAAAAAGACACTGACAAAATGGAAAATAATATTTTTTTTATGATAAATTAATCTTATTATTTCCTCATTGCCCCAGAAAAGCGAAAAGCTAGACACTATTTACTCATCAATCCTTTATTCTTTTTTAAGGATTCCTTTTACTGCAATTCAACACTGTTTACTTTGTAAGTAAGAAAATGGTAAAACTAAGCAGTCACGGAAGAATCCTCAATGCCTGTGTCCCTTGCTTTCTCTCTCCCTGCGCTTTACCTCTTCTTTGTAGCAGTATGAACAGTAATTTTCAGTCTCAGGACGACCATAAAAGGAACAGTTCTCCTTCTTACAGCGGTTCTGCTGGATGGAATATAATGGGCAAACTGTGCTTCTGCCTTGATTTTTATCATTGTTCAACCAGGTCTGAGGAGCATCCTCATCAGCATATTCTAAACAGTCTCTAATATCGCCAGTATTGAATCCATTTGTGTATGTCTGAGATTTGTGTTCAGTAGGCATGGCATAGCTCAGCGATTCCACTGTGTTCACTGTACGGATACCGGATATCCGGGCTGGGCTATAGCTTTGAGAAGACAGTGATCTGTTTTGTTGGGGATAGGTGGCACAGGTTTTTAAGGTGCCAACCACTGGCTTGTAGGTATCATCTTGGAAGCTCGATGGCTTGGAGTTGACATCATGCAAATGGATGACACTTTGTCTTTGAACAGGTGGCGTATGGCTATAGTGGGCAGATACCGGAATGGGTCCACTTTTCTTAGCACTATTACTAGGTGAAGAAAATGACCCAGGAGTGGGACTAGTGCGATCTTTAAATTTTAAAACCAGCTGAGTTGTATGGCTTTGAGGCAAGATGGGTGATGCCCTATCCTGAGGAGATGTTTCTAATTTTTCCTTTGAATATGCTTCTGGCTCCAGTTTCCTACTAGATGACCCATTCAGTGCAGCCTTTTTCTCAGCATCCTTTCTTTTCTGTTCTTGTTCTGCATTGAAACGCTCCTGTGCACTGGTCAGGTAATAGCCTATCATCTCCTCGTGGAACTGATGCCTATGACTGGTCAAAAGAAGGCCAGCAAAAATAAACTTTCGTTCACCCTGCATGGCAGCTCTCAAAATATTTAGGCTGAGTTTCACATCAGTGCTGTACTTCCATGGGTCAGACTGCTTGTCAGAGAAGGATTTAGTGTTCATCTTTTCAATAGGTGAGTTGCTAGCTCTGTCAGTTGGAGATGGAGTGGTCTTTTCAGATGGAGAAGTGCTCGCAGACTGTCCAGATTCCTCTTTGCTCCCTTTTCGAGACTTAGACTTCTTCTCTTTGACTTTCTCTACCGCATCACCATTTTTTCCATTCCCTGAATTGGCTCTGCTCATTTTGCCATGCACCAGGCCTCCGAGACCACCCATATTCTTTTTCAGTTTAATTCCCAGGGTTTTACTGAGGCTTCCTATTTTATTGGCAACTGAATCCGTCCTGGTTTTGTCTTTCTCTTTCCTCTGTTTGTCCTTTTCTTTTTCTTTACTGTTTTTGCCATTATTGCCATTGGAATTACTACAGATGGAGTCTCGGTCCGAGTCCATTGAGTCAGCCAGAGACTGAACGTCTTCCCCGGCTGAAGCTGTAGGGGATTCTGGTTGAGCCAAAGGGGCCTGCTATGGAAAAGTAATTATAATTAGATACAGCAAAATCAGCTTCATACAGGGTCTTGGTGCGAAACCAACCCCAAATCCAACATAGATTTTAACACTGATTTTAAAGGTACTTTTTAATTTATGCACTGACATTTCAGACTTGTTTCTTCACCAAATAAAGCTTATTTGGCTGTGCTGACTACACATCTTGCTTGTTCCTACAGTAGCTTTTGGCTCATTTCAAGCGGATTTGTAGAACAGAGGTCAGTCATTCAGAGGCTCTGTGAAAATCAGTGTCTGAATAATGGAGCGATGCGAGTTAGTGCTCCTGTCGCAGGGAAGGCTGCAGCTCAACCTCCCTGCTTGTGTTGACCAGCTGAGTGGCTGGCCAGCATACAGAGATCAGCCATTCAGTAGGAAGCATCTACAATACAGGCTGCCTCTCAGCCAGGGGGGAGACAGAGAGCATGGAAAGAAGCTGATAATATCGTGATGGAAGGGAAATGAGGCTCTGCTGAAAGCTGTGAGGGGGATGCAGCACACGGACCTGTATGTAGCAATACTTCAAAATTCTTTATGTTCAACAACCAACTTATTTAAATTGATTTCTTCATTGTTCAGGTCTCTGGTGCATGAAAATCAAAGGTTCGATGCACCAGAGCTAAACAACTTGCCTGAAATATTAAACTTCAGCAAGCAGACTGAGGAATACAATGAGGTGTATTCATTCTTATTGGAAATACAATGCAGATAAAACTGGTATCAGAAGTCTGAGTTCCAATTTATATTTTAGGTAAGGTGATAAAACATCTTTCTTGAAAATGCAATAATGAGGACCCTAGGATACTTTAAAATGTGTCTCTGTTAATTTCCTCCAGCAAAACTTAGTCTTGCTTTCAGGCACCATGAAGCTAAAATCTGCTAGATATAAATATGAAACATTTAACTAACCATAATGATTCAGAGAAAGAAGGAAAAAAAAAAAAAAAAAAAAAAGCTCTGGAGATGTATGTACTTCCAGTATAGAAATGCACGCCTGCTTCTTGTCCCTGGGTACTTAAATGTCCTCTCTCTCTCTGGAATCCCTGAGCACTACACCACCCAGTCAGGAGCAGAGCTGTTATCCCCACTTGGCAAATGAGAAAATGAGTGCTAAAGTGACCTGACCATGCTCATGGGGCAAGTGTGAAGCAGAGGGAGGTAACCCAGGTCCCACAAGTTTTAGGCTCACAGCTTACAACTACAGGACCATTTCGCCTCTCATGTTAAATGCTTTCTCCTTTTGTGTTCTGTTCCTCCTTTCAAATCCCATCTGTGTAGGCTGTCTAAATCACCTCCATCCTCTCCTAGCAACCTTTTGCCTCCAGACTAACCCCTCAATCTATTCAATGTAATTTGCAGAGAAATTTGCAGCTGACGATGTCAGCTGGGCATGGTTCTAAAATAGCTTTCTGAAAGAACCAGGCTCGAGTTCCCTGCCCGTCTGTGGACTTTTGTCAGCCACTCTAAACTGGGAGCTGTCCAGGGGTACAAATGTATTCTCAGAAAGAGAAAGGACTTGGGATTGGTGACCTAACAGTGGCATTAGGAGAGCAAGCCAAAGTTCTGAGAAAACAATGGTGAGAAAAGGTCTCTTTTAAGGTTTTTCTGAACTACATGAACTACTGAAATAAGTAACAGAAAGATTAAGCTAGAAAATACATTTCAGAACAGAGTACGAGTTGCAAAAGATATAAAAGCAACTGTGTTATTAAAACTACCAGACAAATCTATAAGCCTGATTGTAATGACAATGAGCCATGAGTGACTTGCCCCTGCTGCTAGGACACTGAGGTGTTTCCAGGCAGCTAGCCAGTCCCTACACAACACCCTGTTGTGCCTTGTATCTCTCATCTTGTTTAGACCGAGGTGGAAGTTTACCTTACCCGTGTCTCAGATGGTATGCGTATCCATGTTACATTCATATAGCTGTGTAGAAGATTAAGCTTTGCCTCAAGAGACAGAATCAAACTAAGGATGAAAAAAGAAGGGAACAAACAGTCAAAAAGCCTGAAAGAAAACGCAATACTTCTTAACAGGGAGAGATGTAACAGCAGCCTGAATTGTGACCGTCAGCTGGAGACCCACCCACGTCTTCTCCCATGTAACCAGAGAACATGAACAAAGCCCTCTCTGTGAGCAGTTCTCCCAATACTTCAATCAGGTATGGCTCAAGACATTTTACTGCTTAACACTGAAGTTACAGAAAGGTCTTACTTGGCCAGTCTGGTGTTATCGTTGTCATCTTTTCCCCACTCCCAGTCTTTCCCAGGATCGACCGCAAAGTGCAAAGGCAGTAACTTGTGTTCAGAGTCAGTCAGAGGGATCACCGCTAAAGTAGAGAAGAAACAAGGATTTTGGTGGGGGGGGAACAAAAACGATTAAAAAAATGATTCAACTGTGAAAAGCAGCATAACTGGTTGAAGAAGAAGGGCAGAATTTGAGTGTGCTGCAGAACTGTCTCATCCAGAGCACCACAAATGATTTATATCAGGCTCCATTTCCCTATTTTGATGTTTGTGCAATAGAAGAGGGAGAGGTTAATATACACTGATTGCTCATGGAGAGAAAGACAGTCACCTGTGGAGGAGGGGAGACCTCTGGGAGAACAAGGTTGCCATTCTGTAATGCACAATAAACATTTCCTGGAGACAGAGCCGTTAGAATAGCAGAAAGCAATAAGAAGTTGAAAAATTCCTGCCTGTCTCACACAGATGCACATACTTGTTAATTATTTTGTCTTTTCAGTTTAGTACCTTTTTGTTTTCCACTCTCAAAGAAACAAAAATATATTGATAACAGCATGATGAAACAAAGCAAAATGCAGTTACAGCAATTTCGGACTCAAACTGTGAAATAACATAATTGAGGAGCATAGATTAACATATATATGGGTTAAGAGGTCAGTTTGAGGCCTGTCTTGAGTGTATTGAAATGACCATTACTGCTGTTATATCCCAGCACTACTGTCTAGCTGTTTTGGCTCTTGCTGTCCTTTCCCCGCTCTGCTAGGGCTCTGCCTTCTGACACATATCTTAATGACTCTGCTTTATACTCAGCACGCAGGGACTGCACTCTGATTTTACAGCTGTCTATCATTCATCAACAGCAAGAAACTAAGAGAAAAACACTCTCAGCTTTAATTAAAGCCAGCAATTTGCTTCCATTTCATCGGGAAAGACCAAAAAAAAAAAAAAAAAAAAAAGGTGTTGAGGGACTGGGTGGGATCCTCAGCATGGTGCAGGTCACTGCTGCTCCTCTGACAACCAATCAAGGAATTTAATTTTCTATACTAGAACCCTTAACGGACTTTGCCTAGGTATTCATTCCAGCAAAGCCTAGGGACAATGAAACCTGGAGAAATCACGCAAACATCATGGCACTGAATTATTGAAAACTGATTGCACTTACTGGTTATATGCTGTTTATAATGTTTTCTGCAGTTCAGAAAACATACGTTGTCAAAACAAAAGTACAGCATTTTTGGTCAAATATTTTTCCTCACCTAGCAGAATACAGGAAATGTAATCTGCATTTTAGATTAACGTGTTGAAGCCAGTATTTGATTCAGACAGTTTGACAACTGCAAAAAGTATATAGGTATTTTCATCTTTGCAGACTGGAAAGAAAAAGGTCAAATCTCTAGAAATTTTGTGGAAACGTTGCCCCCTACTGCTTATAGTAGGTAATTCTTGAAATATTTTCCCCATATTAACTGCAAATATAGTATAGAACAGCTGGAGATTAATCAACTTTAGTTGCAGATACCGCTGTAAGATGCAAGCACAGAAATTAATATTGTAAGATAATTTAGCTCCTTTAAAAACTCAATGAGAATAAGTAGCAGAGAGTCTAACTCTACAGTTCAAAATACACTGTAAAGCAAGCTCCTGAAGCACAAGAACATAAGAAATGTTCAGCAGAGTTGACAACTGAACACACTTTTTAACACTCCTTGGTGTAATACGAGGGCTTACCCTGCTGCATTCAATGCAATTATTGCATCAAAGGGGCGGGAATAACTGAGAACACAACTAACTGATCGTGTTTCCCAAGGAAAACACATACTCTCCCATTAACTGAATTACTAGCAGGTACTGACTGGATTTACAACTGACCTTACAATGCAACGTATCAGCTGTTTAAAGGAAGAAGGCATTATAAGTTCACAACACACCACTTCCCTTCTGGTAGTACCTGACCTTACAGGTACAGCCTGGTAGAGAACTGGGAATGTGATCCTGAGGCAGGTGATGTTGGGAAGTGTGGACCAAAGAACTGTCACCAAGAGTTGAATCAGTCTCTTTGGGATATAAACCTCAAAAAGTAAATCTGAGTTTCTTTTCTAAGGACAGATTGAAACTAACTAGTTTTCATATAGTTCAATAAATGATCATTTTTATAAACAAATTTTAAAGGAATCGTTTTTAAAGCTGGCTGTTTCTACTGATACTGAAAATACACCTATTAAAAATGTTTAGTGATACTCAATTTTATTGAAATCTTAATATCGAAGTACAAAACAAAGCTTAGAGCTGATTGCCCATAGCATGTCACTGCTCTCTTAACTAATGTACACATTATGACACATAATGTCTCCTTCTTCACACAGAAATTTGTTAACTATTATTTTTCAAACTCAGAGTTGAATGGAAACTGTATACTCATTCTAAGGGATAGTCTGAAGTTGTATGAAGCTCTACCATCTTCATGCAAAAATTATCTGCTAAAGTAATGGAGTTTTAAAATTCTACCTTCACTGCAAGAGTTTTCCTCTCTCTTGGGGAATTCTGTTTGATAGCTGGGGTTTCTTGTAGGATTTCCCCACTTTTCCTGACAGAAAAGTATTTTAGTGTTAGGACTGCAAGCAGGATCTATCACATTCATTTCTAAAGCAAACCCAACAGATTGTAGCGCCTTCCTGATGCCCAGTCACAGCAGAGTTTGCAACTTTGATGAGGTAGTTTGGTTACACTTGGTTTTGGATGCTCTGTAGCTGAAACCACACTATTTGAAACTCAGTCTACAACTCCTAATGCCAACAGATAGGATACGTCAAAAGTAACACCAGCTATTTTGTCCACTGCAGTTTTAAGACACACAGCCAGGACTTCCATACCATTCCTCAGTTGGGTGTATTGCCTTCTGTGAAGTCACAATGTTTCCCAGCACTCATCTTCATGCCTCAAATGTCATTATTAATCTTCTATAAAGAAGAACACTTTAAGTATTTCTGAAAATACTAGTAAAATAAAATGCTGACACAGATACTGACATACTTGTCCTGGTTTCAGCTGGGATAGAGTTAACTGTGTTCCTAGCAGCTGGTACAGTGCTGTTGATTCGAACTGTTACAGAATATACATCTTGGAAAAAAAATTATTAAATTCATTATTGTCCTGGTTTCAGCTGGTCTAGTCTTTTCAGTCTTCCTAGTAGCTGGTACAGTGCTATGTTTTGAGTTTAGTATGCGAAGAATGTTGATAACACTGATGTTTGCAGTTGTTGCTGAGTAATGTTTAGACTATAGTCAAGGATTTTTCAGCTTCTCATGCCCAGCCAGTGAGAAAGCTGGAGGGGCACAAGAATTTGGCACAGGACACAGCCAGGGCACCTGACCCAAACTGGCCAACGGTGTATTCCATACCATGGGACGTCCCATCTAGTATAGGAACTGGGAAGTGGGGGGGCAGGGAATCGCCGCTCGGGGACCGGCTGGGTGTCGGTTGGCGGGTGCTGAGCAATTGCCCTGTGCGTCATTTGTACATACGAATCCTTTTATTACTACTGTTGTCATTTTATTAGTGTTATCATTACCATTATTTGTTTCCTCTTTTCTGTTCTATTAAACCGTTCTTATCTCAACCCACAAGTTTTACTTCTTTTTTCCCAATTTTCTCCCCCATCCCACTGGATGGGGGGGAGTGAGTGAGCGGCTGCGTGGTGCTTAGTTGCTGGCTGGGGTTAAACCACGACAATACTGCTCTTAAAAATCACTGTCACACCTCTCACGCTCATTACTGCAAACCGATTGTGGGCAGCCATTTTACTGCTGATTGACTGTCAAAGCATGGGACTGTGGGAAGCTCTAAGTTCAGTGAAGCAGTCTTAGGGGCAGTTGAGAGCTGGTCTTTATTTTCTATGAACAAAGATACAAAACACCTGCATAAATACAGCCTGCATGAATACAGAAGTATTCACAGATTTTTAATCAGATGTTGTCGATTTCAAAACAAGAGGGCCTTCAGTAACCATCAGAATGCCAGCTATGTGCTGGTGAAAAGAAGATGTGTCAAAATGTGTTTTAAATCCTCTCTAGACGAGAGGATGTTAGCATGTTTTCTCTCTTTATATACACTTATAGTAGTGCTCAAAATGATCTGATAAACAACTATATGCCAAAGCAGAACTTCAGGCGTTCACATCAGCATTTACTTGACCACACATATTTCACAAATATAGGACATACTGTCTCCTCCACAAGAGAGCTTCTCAGCAGCTTCAACATGTATGTATGTACATGCAATAGTTCAGACAGCTTCAGATGCTGCTCCTGACATCTGGTTACATGGTTAGAGTACAAAACCTATGAGTTGTGAATGGTCTGGCTATCAGAGATGCTCCTTTTAAGAAGTTGTAGAGCTCTCAGCTACATTCTGATATTTCAAAATCTGGGCATGTACTGTGTGGCACCTGTGCCATTCTTTCCTGACTCTAGCAATTGTGGCTCTTCTTTTCCTCTGTGCCAAAGTTGCCAACATCTCTATGCTGACAAGTACAAAATATAGGCATTATTAGAGCATCCCTGTGCCAATCTATTTCTTGTCACAGCATTGGAAGGACAATAGCAATGCTGTGGTTGCTGTTAGACTGCTGCAGTCTCTAACAGCAACCAGCCTGGCAGCTGAAAGCTAAAGCATTCCCTTCATCCCCAACTTAATGCCAAGTGCTCTCTGCTGCTCCACAGAATTGAAGCCTGTGTGTTCAAGGCCCTGCAGTAAAACATGTAAAATCGTATCATACAAAAAAACCACACAACTATTTTGATTCAGCAACCCTTGTAATTAACCTGGATGAACTTATACATGAACAAAGCCAATATTTAATGGTACTGATGCTGTGCTGCATATTTGGTAGCTTTTTCTCTCCCAGTACCTTTCCTGTGTGACTGCATGTATAGGAAAATCCAACAGAAAGACAGCTTCTAACCACAAGAAGTATATTAAACATTATTGCTAGCACTTGTGGAAGAAATCGAATGTATGACCTTGTTATCAAACCCAAGATCTTGCAGTGTGTAATTAACAGGAATACCCGGCTTGTAATATTGGGAATATTTCAGTAGGTGGCACCACTGAATACTTTAACACATACTGAGAGGTAGGGTCAGAGCAGCTGGACAGTAGTTTCCCTCACGAACTTTCGTCAATCCTGTCACTTAGAGGATGCCACAATAGCAAAAGGTTTGGTGCATGGTGGTTACCCTATCTGCAAAGTTATTGTAGATAAAGTTCTGTGTATTCAATCGAACTACTTATGCACATAGACTCTTCTAAGACCTGTGATAATGAAGTATTGTATGAATGCAGATAGACATGCCCAAAATAAATGAGGTTACTGTCAGTCTACTGATATTATTCCAATCCCAACTGTTAGAAAGGAAGAAATGGACTCTGCCTACTCCAGAAATTGTCTTGTTTCACCACCAACAGAACTCAGACCTAAAAAGGATCAAGACCAAAGACATGGAGCCATGTTCTACAACAAAACAACTCTGCAATTTGTAACACAGACTAATTTGCAGGAGCTAACTTAATAGCATGCTGACATTACAGTCCTGGCTGCAGTGTTATCATCAGCAGTCATCAACAGTGAAACAGTATCCTTAAAAAAGCTCTCCAAAAGTTAGTCTTCATTCATATCACATTACTGTATTAAAATGGTATGAATTTGCTTTGCAGACTTTCATTTCTCACAAGGTGTTTCACATTATACCTCAGTGTACTGCTTTGGAAATGGTTCCTACGTGAAAAGTATTTTCCTTAAGGCCCGCTCTTCTACAGATTGAGGGCTGGAAGGCAGCTGCAACATCCCAGTGTATAATGCAAAGGCCAGACCTATTGCCAAGCACTTACTACAAATCCCTAAAATAGCTATGTGCCACTGAAGGTTGAATCGTTGGACTGGATTGATTTTCCCATTGAATACGTGACATCTAGATCAACCTTTTTCTCCATTTCTGTCTTATGATTCAGTCTCCTCTTCACCAGCACAGTTTGCCAATACCACATGCAACCCTATGTAGAGTGTTTCCCATCTCACACAACCTCATATAGAAAATTCTTTGCTCCTTCCAAGGATGACTTAACTAGATGTCAAATTCTTGCACAAAGATGTCTACAACAAAATCTTGTTCAAGCATTTCTTTCCTCCTTTGCATCATTTTAATGAACACCTTGCTCTCTACATTGCACAGCTACAGCATGCTGACTGTCTCATAAGCATGGAAAACGCCCAATACATCCAAAACCAGATGAAATGCAAATAGGGTTAGGAAATTAAATGAAGGCTATTTAGTTGCCTCTAAAGTACTCTCTAGGAAGGAGGACTAAATGAAATTCACTCAGGAGATCTCAAAAACCAGCGCACACTCCTTGTTTACTTTACAGGTATATACATTTGCAAGGGATTTAAAACACCTCTGCAGTGTCATCAGGCAAAAAAAAAAGGAGGACTCATACCTAACAGCAAAACTCCACTGAATTTTTCTGAAGCCTCACCCTGTTTTTGGCAAGACTCTTTTCACTTCCCCACAAAAGGAGCAAAGACAGATAGGAATTCATCTCACAGCTTTCTATTATTAAGCAAACAGGTCTTCCAAATAAGGGCAGTTATAGCTAGCTCCTAGGTTACTGATGCAAGAACAAATCCAGTCCTGAAGCTCTTGTCACTCCAAATCCCATGTCCAGGAAGCTCAAACTTCACACAGAAATATCTGGTCAGACTTTGTTGTCACTGTACCGAAGTAAAACAGAATACAGCAAGATGATAAGACAAAAACATTTTGACTACATGTTTTTAAATGTGAAAAGTATATTTAGCACACTAGAAGAGATATTTTTCCATTACAGGAGTTTTCAATAGTAATCTGACTCACAATCTTCTAAACACTTTACCAACCCATATTAACAAAGGCCTTCAAGAACCCAGAAGCACAATAGGTAACTATGACTATACCCATTTACATACATGGAACTGACAGAAAAGGTTTAAGTGCCAAAAGCAGTGATAGCACAAGGATTAGGACTCAAGAATTCTTGGCTCCCAGTCTCGTGATTAGACCACTTAAACTCCTAAGAATGCAGCAATAAAATTTAGTGGATATTGTTTTGTTTCTAATAGATAAATATACCTACAGGTAGAAGAAAGTACTTTGTGCACTGCATTTAGTATATACCCTTGGGTTGCTGTGTTTATAGCATACCTTGTTCTCTCTGTTGATCTTTTTGTTCCATGGAAACAAGAGCAGAGAAATGGGCCTGATCATAGGCTAGCACAAGAGGTGAGCAATGGCATCTGTTAGGTAGAACTTCAAGTGGTAAATAAATTCCTCCAAATGGTATAGGTGCAAATGCTGTAAAGAAAAGTGAGATTTTTTTTAAAAAACTATGTCAAAGAACAGACAATAATCTTGGTTCTATTGTATGTAACAATTGTGCTAATGTTACTTGTAGTAATGGTAATTACTACAAGTAATCACTATCATTACTTATAGTTCACAATTTGAATGGAAACTGCAATTACGCAGCACTTTCCTGTGGAAGTAAATTTCTGTAAAACTCTATCATGTGTTTAAAATCCCCCTTGAGTCAACCAAACATTCCCCTTTAGCTAAACAACATACTATCCTTAATTAGTATTCTATTAGTTCATGGTAAAAAGTGAGAGAGATTAATTTCATCATTCAAGTCCTGCTCAGACAGCTGTTCAGCTGGCTCTACATCTGGATCTAACATTTGTGTGCTCACATGTGCAAACTGAATATAACATTCTAGAAAATTCTGAGTGAGAGGCTGCAAAGGAGTTAGCAAAAACAAAAAGCCAAGATATACACAGTTAAAATTCAAATTTTCAAAGTCAGATTAGATAGATTTATGCAGAGTTTTATGGGGCACCAAAATAACACAGCAAAATTAGAACCCTGTTAACCTAGACCAGTAAGAATAGTATTGTGCTCTGTAACTTGGTGATTATTAAGTGAATAGTAAATATCTAGGATAAACAGATTTTCAGCGAGACTTACATACTTATCCTTTATGTATTACTTTTATCTAATAGAAAGGGATTGAGTATAATTCTGCTCTTTTTTTTTTCCTCTCAGAAAAAGGTAGCAACTATCCCATAAACACTCAGATATGCTACAGTTGGGTCTTTTGTTTGACGATTAATGCAGTTTACGTAGGTGCATAAATTTCTAATGAAAAACTCTTACCTTCTCCCCCTGAGTCTCGTAACATTGTGTCTGCTACTACAACAATAGGTCTTCTCAAAATATGGGCTAAGACAAAAACATGGAACTCTTCTAAGCTCTCATACACTGGATCTTCTGAATTATCAACTCTGGAAGACACAGCATTGAAACTTTTTGAACCAACTTGAACCAACCATTGAAACTTTAGTGAACCAACACATCACAACAGCTATTTCTTCCTTGTCACTCATATTCCCACTCTTCTGAAACACATATTCCAATTACTGAAATAGATGAGAAACTGGAAAGGAAAACATATGTTTGGAAATAAAATAATAGCAACAGAGAAAATGTTTTAACTTGCAGGCTCCACACTAGTTTAGTAGTCCACAAAATTCATTACTTTCTAATATTGTTTGGTAGCCTAATAGGAATAAAAAAGGTAATTCTTAGCCAAGCTCCTGGTGTAAATCTGCTTTTGTCACAAAAATCATAATTTCATGTGACACCCTTGGCACCTAGACTCTACAATGAAAGGTAAGTGTTTTTCTAGTTCCACTAAACAAAATACAGGTGAGTTTACCTTGGCAACGTAAGAAATATTGATGTCAGCTTGAGCAGGAGGAATTTAACTTACAAAGTTGTCAGCTTTTTTTTCTTTGATGATTACAAAAACATTTTTTTTAAGATGGGGAGGGGTACCTATGTAAGGAACTGGACATTCATTTTGCTATTAGATTTTTCCAATGAGATGACTCTCACCTACTTTCAGACATCTAAAATCAGAAGTCTAAGCATTTCACTTTGACCACCTCTACAGATAACAAAATAAGATAGGCACATCTGGAATATGATCATCCCTCTCCTCTTAAGCATTTGCCCAGAGATGAGATGAAAATTCTCATTTCTCTTTACAGACTACAGAAGGAATCTAGCTCAAGATGTAGTTAGGTGAGACAAGGCCAAGCATTTTTGCCAGCGGAGCTTTGTGTTTCAGAAAACACAGAAAGAATCAATACAAGTATCTTATATGGTAGGAGAGCAGAACATAAAATTCAAACAGTAAGACAGCACTACAGAGAAACCCAAGTCTTTTGTTTACATTGCCCTTCTACAGGTCTGATCCAAATACCACAGGAATTAATGAAAGTCTTTCCATTCTCTTCATCTAGCTGGAGCAGATACAGAGCACTTCAAAAAGTGAAGAGATTATTTCATTTTTAGATTAAAATAAATGTTTAATTGAGCAGTATTCCACAGGCCTAAAGAAAGTTAATCCTCAACCAGCTCCACAATGAGAAAGTAATTTAAGACAAAGACAAAAAAAGTGCTGCTCTTGGAAGGAATTTAAAAAAAAAAAATCAGTGTAAAATATAATTGGAAGACAATTTGAGCACTTGAAGAGTCTTTTGTACTCTGAAAAGTTGTTTTTTGAACTGTTGATTTGAACTGTTACAGAATATACATCTTGGAAAAAAAATTATTAAATTCATTATTGTTCTGGTTTCAGCTGGTCTAGTCTTTTCAGTCTTCCTAGTAGCTGGTACGGTGCTATGTTTTGAGTTCAGTATGCGAAGAATGTTGATAACACTGAAGTTTGCAGTTGTTGCTAAGTAATGTTTAGTCTAAAGTCAAGGATTTTTCAGCTTCTCGTGCCCAGCCAGTGAGAAGGCTGGAGGGGCACAAGAAGCTGGCACAGGACACAGCCAGGGCACCTGACCCAAAGTGGCCAAAGAGATATTCCATACCATGTGACATCACGTCTAGTATAGAAACTGGGGGGAGTGGGGGTGGGGGGATCGCGGCTCGGGGACTAACTGGGCATCGATCGGCTGGGTGGTGAGCAATTGCATTGTGCATTATTTCAATCCTTTAATTATTACTGTTGTAATTTTATTAGTGTTATCATTACCATTATTCATTTCTTCTTTTCTGTTCTATTAAACCGTTCTTATCTCAAACCACAAGTTTTACTTCTTTTCCCAATTTTTTCCCCCACCCCACTGGGTGGGGGGAGAGTGAGCGAGTGGCTGCGTGGTGCTTAGTTGCTGGCTGGGGTTAGACCATGACAATTATCCTTACACGGTAAAAACGCCTTTCAACATGTAGTTCTCCAAAACATGGGTATTAAGTGGTAATATCCTGACAGTATGATGCATTGTGTCAAAACCATGATAATTCGTCCTGAATTTCAAACGTGGCCAAAATGAATAAATTATCTATTGAAAGAATTTGACAAAGACAAGTACGCACAATATGTTTTAAAAAAAATGAGACTGAGCTATCCCAGTCCTATCTGGGATGGCTGCGGCAGTTTCTGCTCTATTCATAATCTGATGTCTGAAAGACATAAGGAATGACAGAAGACAAAGAAAAAATGAATAACAGGATGTCTATTAGAAAAGATATCTGGTTGCAACAGGAATATCAGAGAAAACTCATGTTAGATTACATAACTACTACTACCTAGAAGAACACAGAGATAAGACACGGTAGAAAGCCAAAAATGTATATAACACATAGAGCAAGATTTGTAACTTTTTCATGTCAGTACTAAAAAGTTACAAAGCACCCCGGGAACTAGTCCCTGTAAGATTCATCTACAGCCTATACATCCATTCCCAATAGCATCAAGTGTCACAAATTCAAATTTAACACCACAAATCAATAGCATTAAACCATCATGTACATATAGAGAGGCAAATCCTTAGAATATAATCTATGGACTAAAAAATCCTTAAGTTCCTTAAAATACACTTGTGCTATCCTATTAATCTGAATACATTAGTCTTATTTTCCCAACTTATACAAATTTCAAAGAAACTTTTTCTTCATGCATGAATGTACAAACACAATTGCTAAGTTTGTTTTAAGTATTCTCTCTAACTGAAAAGCTTACAAAATGCACAGTTACATTTTTCATGGCTCAAACCTTTTGACAGCAAGAAGAAACTTTATGTTAAAGAACATGTGCTACTAACTTCTAGGGATATTCTGTTGATCACTAAATGCAATGTGGTACTTTTCTCCCCAGAAAGGTAAGACTGAAAACCTGACATAAAATTGAGTGACAAATAAAAAAAAAAAAATTAAAAAAAGGTTTTCCAACTAGCATCAGTATGCTTCAAATCCCCACAATCTTCCAGGAAATGGGAATGCCTAGCACCTTTGGAAAGCTAACCTATACAGTCAATCATTTATGAAACAGATCATTCTTTTATCTGGACTGCAAGAATAAATCTGTTAAATTCCCCACTTCTCTAGCTTAACACTTCCAAGATCTTCCATGACTTCATAAGCATTTTATAGAATTTTTGGTTTCAGTTACCTCCTTTCCTATTTTTCTAGTTTAATGTCATTGATGTCACTATCACATTTTACAGCTTTGCCTCTGCCTAGAAGACAGAAATAAACACACTATATGGAAGAAGACTGAAAAATGGTAGGGTTGTGGGAAGCAGACGAAAGTAAAGATAATTCACAGCTGAGTGCCACTTAAAAATATAATCCACACAGAGAGCAGCTTCTGTGAGACATGACAAATAAAGGTGGGCAACATAACCTAGGCACACTCTTAAATGAAGGCAGCAGTCGTCCTCTTATTAGGTGTGCAGAAAACTTCCATAATTAACTGTCATTAATTTGCATTATCTGTATGGGCACTGCTCTAGAATATGTGGGACAAATACAGTAACCTCACAGGTCTGATGGCATCCAGCCCATCCCTGGAACTTTACATTAAAATCTTTCATCCCAACCTAGGACCACAGCAGGATGGAAATTATTAATAGTAGGCTGATGCAGGGGACAAATTCTCTGATAAAGCAATGAGATACCTCTCCTCTCCTGTATCCCTCTTCCTGTTACCCAAACTCATCAGGAAATTTTTCCTGATGTTCAAACTAAATTTCCCATTTCATAATTTCCTCTCATATTCCTTACAGAATTCTTCTCCACTGTTGGCTGTGATAGCTTTTCAGCATTTGCACTCCATTATGTCACCCTCAGAGTAATTTGTTAGCCCAAAGGAAGTTAGAAGGATCATGTTATTGGCAAGACAATATACCACAAAGATTTCCAGCTATTTTCTCACATTAGGATTTCCAGACTATCAGTCCTAAAGTTTTTCTTCAAATCCTCTAATTATTCCTCATCTCCTAGTTAATGAGGTTTCTAGAAGTGAAAGGCATATTCCAGAAGCAGCTGTATCAGAAAGACCTTATCCCTCTGGTCAGCTAATGGCAAGTCTGACTGCACATGAAGTTCCAAATTTCACTGGGCTTTTTTACTCTTCAATATCACATCACCAAGTTGCCCGATTCACTATTTATGAACACATTCACACATTTCAAATCCTTTTCTTCTATTACACGTCTGTTTTCCATTGCTCATTTTCACAGAATCACAGAGCGGCTGAGGTTGGAAGGGACCTCTGGAGGTGACCTTGTCCAACGCCCCTGTTCAAGTAGGGCCACCTCGAGCCATTTGCCGAGCACTGTGTCCAGACAACTTCTGAGTATCTCCAAGGACGAATACTTCACAGCCTCTCTGGGAAACCTTTTCAATGTTCAATTTTATTTCATCATTTCCAGTAATTCATGTGGGCCATCTTATATTATTTCAGTCCTACTGCTGAGGATTCAGTACAAATTTTCCTAAAGATTAATGAGAATGAAAAATCATCATTAACAAGTATCCATAGCAACCTGCCACATCCTTTGATCCACTTACCATTCCACTTTTTTTTACAGGCCTTTATTAATGCTAACTACATGGCCATGAAAATTGTGAACAAAATAATTTTGTCAATATAACAAGGAGACAAAGGAAATTTAGGAAACTGAAATTAATTCCTCTGTTCATGTAAAGTTAATTTTTAAATAATGAAATCCACATATTTAAGAGCATATAAATCTGCATTGCAGAATCCTGCTCAACCAGGGCACTCTGACTAAATAATTTATCTTGATTGTAAGAACAAATTAAAAAAAAAGGAAAAAAAAATATTAAAAATCTCAGTCTATTCTACAGGATCACTGATACCTCAAATCCAAACAGAGCGGACACCTACTCAGCACTCCAAAGATATTCTCTCTCTTACGGAAAATCCAATTTGTACTGCAGCCAGTAATGAAAAAAACTCAAAAAGCTGAAATGGGAAAGTCACCTACTCTGCTGTTCCACGTGGCTATCTGCTGTCTGTTCCTCTGTTTTGCCTGTAAACTCTGAGCAAGATCTGTTATCACATCCTTGGATTTTCTTCTAAACAGCTCCCTATGGTAACCTTGCTTTTCTTTCCCATACATACACTTCAGATTCGCAGTTTGTCCAACAGACTTGTAACAGCTATTCCAAGTTTAGATTAAGTTTCAGGATTCATGCAGAGCAAGAGACCAACGCCTGCAGACAGTTGAGATGTACTGCAACAACATGACAAGTATCAAGTTCTTCAACCTGGTGATTAGGTACAAGCATGAGACCAGAATGAAATCTGAGTTCATATCTCAGTCTGCCACTATTCCATTTCTGAAACCTTTTCCTTCCCTTCTTAAGAATCCCAAAATTAAAACTAACATACACCACAGCTGCAGCTTACTAGCAAGTACAAATTTCTGCTGTAGGTAGGTGTAGGAACCTATCCGTTGATTTCCTTATACAGTATTTCAGCAATTAGCTTCAACTCAAACACAAAAAATTGCACAGTAGTGGGACGTTTTCTTTTTCTTCAGGGGAGAAAAAAAAAAGGTATACTGCATTGACTAAAGGAGATACAGAATGTGAATGTTTCGAGTTCCAATTTTTATTTCTTAGTCTTTAAAAATACCAATACTTTTTTTCCTCAGGCAAAAACAATATATAAGAAGCAGTTTTGAAGGCCTATAATAAAAGAGAAAACCTAAATCAACTTTTCCTAGGTAATTTTGGTTTGAATGTTATTTTGTATTTAATTGTATGGGAATGCATGCTTTTGTGTAAAACATCATCTTTGGCATGTGAGATGCAACCATCTGTCAAATAGGAAATATCTTTAATTCAATAAAAACTTGTTAAATAAGGAAAAAAACAATCATTATGTAGGTACTAGTACTTAATTTTAATATGACATAATTCTGATCCCTCCTTTGCCTTGAATTTTATCTCTTTTCTAGAGTCTGTGGGATATCCAGCGTTTTCAGATCTGAAGGGCTGTCTGAACTAGTATATTTGAATCACCATGGCAATTTGATTATTTCCAGGCTGCATTTGGCTTAAGTACAATTTACATCAACTGAAAATAGGCCAAATGAAAAGATTTATTAGCAGCCAGAAACTTTAGCTAGTAAGGAAAAGCTACACTGTTATAATGAATCTTTTTCTATCTGCACCCTATAATTGCCACGTATATTGAAAAGTTAAAAAAGGAACAGCACTCCTATAACAGACAACCAGACCAAATTAAAATAGGTTTAAAGCCATGTCTTTGTTGAATGATCTAAATTCTCTACAAGATGAGGGTCTTTGATGGACACAGTAGTTTTGTATGAAGAATTCTATGTCGAAATACTCTGAATACCTAGCCAAGTGCGAAACCTCATTTGAGAGGGACTTCCTTTTTAAATGTTCTGGTTTTCTGCCTTAAATAAAACTCTAATGACACACACGAAGATTACAGCAATATTCCCTCCCTTCTTCCCCATCTAAAAATCACTTGACTTTATTAATAAGATAGTGCCAAAAGCATGTGAGACAGCTAGCTAGAAGGTGACAGTTAATACTAAATAAGAATACCATCCACTTTCAAACTCTGTATTAGCTCACACCACGATACAACACGACATCTTGCTTTCAGCTCTACTAGGTTTTCAAGAAGCAAATAACAACAGTGATGTTCAATCTAGCACTAGAGCAGGCTTTGAAATCTCTGACTGACAGTAGTCTGCAAAATGAGTTGAAATTTTCTCATTAGCAGGATTGCAATAGTTAAGTTCTTAACAAAAACAAAGGGTACTAGACATTTTCCTTTTTTCATAGCAGTTGCTTCAATTCAGTACCCCTGGTTTTGCTTGTAAATGAAGATAAATGAAACAATTATGTTAGTCTGAAATTTATTTTTCACTTTTACAGGAAGATGTGCAACTCTGTTTCAAAACAAGAATCTGCTTTGTAGTTAATTAGTTTGCTCTGCTTTAGTGCTTGAAGGATTTTACACGTTGGAAACAAGAATTTAAGAACCAGGTTTTTCTGTGTTCCCTTTATCTTTTTCTTTTTAGCCAGCTTCCAAGCCTCAGAAACAAGAGTGCTCTCAAAGAAGTCATCTTTGGAGGTTTAGCAACAATTACTGATCTCCTTTGCATGTAGTTCACTCTGAAAAATAACTAAAAGGAACTTGCAGGTGAATGAGGCAGCATAATTCCAGACTGAGGCTTGTCACTGAATTCTTCTGAAGCAGATACAACTTCTGATGCTTTAGCTAATTCTGACACCAAAGGAGAACATCTCATCTACAACTCAAAGACTAATTTGCAAGCTTTCTTAATATAGTACCTAACTAGAAAATGTAATATACCCCATATCAAAAATGCTATTTTGATATCCCTTTTCCTTCTCAAGGGCCCTATTTTGAACATGGGTACATTAAACTGAGAAAGTAATTCATTCTGTCACATTCATTCTGTCTTTGGAATGATTGTAAAGAGAAATACATATTCACATGTTTAATAGGCTAAGTTTCTTGCCTGATTCCTCTTTCACTATTTTAAAGGAAAAATTAACTGTTTTCTATTTATCCTTATTTTGTTTTGATTTGCAAAAAGATAAATGCAAACCATGATGAAAACATTAAAAACAATTTAAATTAATTCTTTATATAATAGTGATACTCCCTGTTTACGTATCTAGGAACTAAAGGTAAAGATAGTTGATTGACTGGCAAATACAACATTGGAGGACATCTCTGACTGGTAGATATTGAAATAGAAAAAGTAGAGAATGAAACAGACAGAATAAGGACAGAGAAAATTGATGGTGAATGGCCAGATTTAACAGAAATGTGAATTGAACTTCATTAGAAGACTAAAGTGTATCAATAGGAAAATATCTACAAACATAGGCAACAAACTAGACACTAAAATGAAAACCAATAGATTTTTTTTTGCCTCAAAATAGAAGAAAGTGAGACACATTTGGCTGACAATTTTCTAAACAATGTCCTCCTGCATTAGTGGAATTACCTATCCTTGACATCACAGGGTTAAAAGGAAAATGTAATATTCTTTCAAAGCCCAGATAGTATTTCCTTAAGACTTTATTACTCTCATTGTGTTGTATGCCCTATTTTGTCAATTTACTTATCACCACATGCAATTTTCTCCAGGGGAAACAGTAGCTAGAGAAAAACATGCACTGAGTAAACACTAAATATTTTTAGTGATAAACACTAGACACATATCCTAAAGTTTCTGCATTGTTAAGGCTGGTCAATAATTCTGTACTTTGGGAGCAATTGCACTGAAAGTGAGGGATGGTTTATCATACCAGCTATTTAAAGCAGACCCTGTATGTGGGTCAGGGGTATTTAAATGTAGGTGCTATTTCATCCCAAACTTTTTCACAAATATGTTTCTATCCATTTTTTCCCAATAGCTTCTGAACATCTAAACTCAACACATGCTGGCAGTAGACAGTACTGCATTTTTTAGCTGCCACCATCAAGTTTTCTGGTACTGTTTATAATAAACAAATTGACTGAAATGCTACTAATTGACTATTAGACAAAGATTAAACACGCATACTAAGCTGGTCTTCAAGAAAACACATTCTTTTCTTGCTTGCCTGTTAGCACTGGGTAGTAACTGGCAAACATTGCAACTTCTGCAGAATGTAATCAAAGTAGCTGCAATCAGCCATACTCTTACAGAATCAATCTAGATAAACAGATATGAAATTAGGTAAGAAAAGAATCTGATGTGGTTCTTACAAATACAGACATAGCCTATGTAGAACCTTCCAGCAACATCAACTTTTACTAGGATGATAGGGAAATCAGTTTAAATTGAAATACACCCCCCCCACCCCCCCAATTTTTATATAATTCTTGCATTTGAGAGCACTATTTATGTTACATGGGTTTAATAAAAGCTTGAATGGTCAAAGAAAGGGCAACTGTTTCTATCAGTGCAATATTAATTATCATAATTTTTAGATAAATTTTTTTATAACTGTTCAAAGACTGAAGTAGCATAATGATTTTTCAGAAGGGTTTCATGAGACTACAAAGTATAACTCAATATTCTACTTTCTGTTTAAAAAGACACTGCATCCAAATATTTAATCTTTAGGTTTAATACCAAAAATATTACTTCCCCCCCCTCCCCCCGTATGTTTAGGGGGAAAGCATTTTAAAAGTAGAAAATGTGAAGAGTTACTTGGTGACTTGCCCGCAAAAAAGATCTCTCTGAAGATTTTCTGTTTGAACTACAAAGCAAAAAAGCAAAAGCAAAAATTACAGAAATAAATGTATGAGTATGAGAAGATGGCATTAAAGCCGTGCTAAAGCACAGAAAAGGTTATACCTGGGCACAAATTACTTTCTTCTAGAATGCTATTAGAAGATGTGATGTTATTCAGTCATTCCATGTTTTAGTGAAAATATCTGAGCAGTGGCTACCTTTCTGCCACCTCTTCCTCAAATCAAAAGCTATGTATCTTTAGTGAGACAAGGCACTTCATTTCCTTGAAGCTAACGGTATTGCCAACATGCTTGCTCCAGAAACCAAGAAATTAGGATTTATGAAATGCAGACTTTTTTTGATGCAAAACAACCTCAAGTTAGTGTGGTAACTGTACAAGGAAACTTAAGCAGAATGCTAAATATTGTAATGGGAAGTTTAGGTAATTATATTTTACCATGCAAAAAAATTGCAACCGGTTGAAAAGGCAGTTTGATGGTCCTATAGATTTCTGAATTAATTTGTACTGTATTGTTTTCCTACTGAGAACAAAAACGAAAAGATTTTGTCATACTCTAAACTTACCTACCACCAGTGCCTCCATTTTTGCTGAAATGTGTACGAGGCTCACTTGATGCAAGTTTAAGTAGTTCATTCCACTCCCGTTCCCATTCTTCTTCTGTATACACTAAACCTGACTATGGGAGAGAATGAAATACCTTTATGATTATCCTGGTACAAAATGTAAGCAGAGTTCTGTGGTAGTATTTATGACTAACTTATTTTGAGCTTCATACCTGACACAGTTTAATATCTTGGACCATTAATGGTTCAACATTTCTATTCAGGTGAAAGAATATTAACTTATTAGAAAAAGATCTAAACCACTAACTGTACGCTGGATTACATTTCTGGATGTGGGTCTGCTGCTGCTAACACAGTGCTCCATTATTGGAGATCCAGTTATTCATACCCATATGAATTCCTTGCAACCATGGTTAGCATGCTTTACTGCCCATTTCTGGTGGTTTGCTTCCTTCCCCAATATCTGGAACTACTATGAATGCCCTCCTTGGCTGACAGGTGATGCTTTCTCCCTCTGTTCAAGAGCAGAAAGGGTATATAAGTGCTTCTGTGCCCCTGTGTTTTCAGGTAGCCTGAAGCAGCTGAGTCAGTCACAGCTCAGCTGTATTCTCACTGACTGCTGCCAACAAAAAGCAGATTACAAATAAGTCACAAACAGTTAAGCATATTCACTTGATTGCATTCGGGATTACTCCTGAAATTGGCTTTTCTAGCCACTGTTTAGGCCCAGACATCTTCAGAAAATAATACATGCTGATGTACAGCTCTTAATCAACAGTCAAACCAAATCTACAGATGATTTTAGTTAAGAAACATCCACTCAATATTTGGTCACAGCTCTAAGAAACCTAATTCACCATGCTGGGAAACCTTTCCTAAATGGTGTTTTTCTGTCTTTTGTGGATTTTATCTACTCATTTTATAATGCTTGTGATAGCTAAATTATACACTTAATTTTGCAGCCCCAAATTTTCTACAGGTTCCAAACTCATCTTAGACCTTTGTAAGTACAAAACTGTGCATATTTATGCCCATGAAGCTACAAACACATTTGCATTTGGATACAAAAATTCTAAAAACAATTATCTCCTTCCCATGCAAAATGGAAGCACGAGGAATTTGATAGCAGTTACAACTTTCACAGCAAACTTCAGAATAATGCTTTTGACCCTGAATGATATTAATAAGACTGTCTTCAGGCCGTACAGACCTCCTTATTCTGCTGGGTCTGTTGCCATCTCCATCTTCTTTTCAGTGCTTCCCTTTCAGCTCCACTTCTCATCATAGTATAGAGTGCTTTACGTAAAACAAGGTCCCGGTCGTGAAATCCCCACATCCCTGAAGTAGCACAAGACAACATTCAGTTTTAAAGAAGCTACAGTAAAATAGAAATAGTGAGTACTAATACAATTAATATTGCTCTATTAGCAAAAGAAGCATAGCTTACACATTATTTAAGATTCTCCTTGGCAAATAACTCATTATTTTTAAGGTTTCCTAAAGAAACAGTCAATATAGATAAGCTAGTGAACAACAAGAGGGAATTCTAACAAAGTTCAAACTTTGATCAAGGAATGACTAAGGAGTTGAGTTGTTTCAGTGTTTGCTTGCGGGCAACTTCAGCTTTGCTGCAAAGCAATGGAATATTCAATGCACAGGTTGGCTTTAGCTGTAGTTGCCAACAGAGCTTGCAGACACAAGAATGCTAATGACAACTGCAGGCACTTTTGTGAATCACAGATGATACCAACACCCAAAGGCCTCCAACTCTTATACATCACGATGGTAAATTTCCTTTGGCTTCAACATCCAAATAGAGAGAAAAGCATTCAAGGTGATTGGAAGTCTGAAAATACAACCAGCCATAGGCTTTCAAGCTCATTTTAAGATAATAAAACCTCTTCACGTAGTTGAGAATAGTAACCTACAACAAAGGATAGCAGAGCTCTCACCAAGACATGTGCCCATAGACAGCCACGTTTCAGTTACCATATTGTCAGGTGCTGGCATTATATATGTTTATTTAAGACTTTGCAAGTCAAAATACTCCAAACATTTGTTGTAAATAATATACAATTCCTCCTAATTAAAAACAAAGTGGACAAAGATAAAAGGATCCTTGGAAACAGCAAAAGCTCTTTTCTTACTACTTCTTTCAAAAAGAAGAGTCTCTTCAAAATATTAAAAATCCCAGTGTTTTTTAAAAAGTCACCTTTTGGAGTTCCGCTGGTAGAAGATTTTAGCAACTGCAACAAAAAAATAAGTTTCCTCATAATGGGTTAGGATATAGAAGGCATATCAAAGACTTTCAGCTTCACAGGTTTCTACTTATTTGAAGAAGGCCTTCAAAGATCTTGTATTAACAATTAATTAATCAATTGGAAATTATTTTAATTCACCCCAAACTCTTTTTCCCATATACTTAAACTCTACAAGGAGCCAACAGAGATAATAGCTAGATACTGCATTCTTGAAGACAGCAAAAGAACTGTTTAACAAAAGCCAGAGAATGAATGCAATTCCTCGCCCACAATGAGGCCAATCCTGCAGAAGCACCTGGAATTTGCCTGTTCCACAGCTGTTAGGTTGCGCTCCGTAAGGAAAATGCAAATCACTGGTATTTATGATACATGGGGTTTGATACTGTTCCAATTATACTTCTTTTATAATCTGATAAAACTTTTACCTTCCTCCCTCACGCATGCCTAAAGCAAACAATACTTAAGTGAAATTTGAAGAATATATTGTTCCAGAACTAGGCTTGTCATGAAAGTCTTTGCATCTCATGTGTTTCTGAGCTTTTGCTGGGGGTAGAGAAAAGTGGTAAATATTTTTGGCAGAAGGTTTCATGTACAGACTCTCCCTTACCTAAAGATGCAGCATGCAAGAGGCAGTTTCCATCACCTGTTGTAGCCAAGGGAAGAAGACGTTTGCAGCTTGTACACACTGTGGACCACCAATTCAGTCGTCCTGAAAAGAAAGCATCTATTAAAATGGTGGAGTGGATACTAAAACAGGATGCATACTGGATACAGGCATACAGTGATGACATTTAATGTTGAAAGTTAATCATAAACACCCTTTCTGCCAAATAAACTTAAAGGTAATGTCAGAAGTGAAACCTGAAAAGATTAGAAGTAAGAGGCAGATAAACTTTAACTATTCTACACATGTATTTGGAATAAGAAAAGAGGACCTTTAATTAATTTGCACCTTCCATTCTCATATGTGGCGTTCAGGTTTGGATTTCCAAGGATTCATTGCCTGAATACAATTATGAGTCTTGGTATCAGTTCTCAAACATAATTGACATTGGCCTCCCATTCACAGATGACAGATTACATTACAGTAATAAGTCTCAAAAGACAAAATTAATATGTATGTGTTAATAAACTTACCTAACAGTAACATATCTTGATTAAGTAAAGTACTATTGTTTCAATCAGATGGTTTGTTTCAACAGCTGATTCTCCTCTCATTTACCATAGTGTACATCATTATTAGACCTACTAAAATCAACAGCTACACTACCAGAGAATTAAAATGAGAACAAATGCATAGCCCAAGGTGTAGGATAGCGTGTGGCTTTCCTCTCTGAGAACATTTAGAGAACCACTTATCCATCATTACTACATGAAGCATGTTTTACAGATTATAAAACAGAGAAGGATTATGAAAAAGATTGACGAGAGGACAGATATTTGAAGTATCTAGATGAAGCAGATAAAGCCATGAAGAGTATCAATGCCAAAGCCAGCACTGGAAGTACATAATTCCTGGCACACAAGTTGCCATGTGGTAGCTTACCGGAGTGTTAAGTCTTGGTTAAACAGTCATGTGAACATTTCTAATATAAAGAAAGAGAATGTGACTAATTTTATAGTATCTTTGGGGATAAGGAAGAGCAGATGATTAACAATGATGAGTAGAGCTGATGTATTTCCCAAGACTTTTGGGAAGTCTATGAGTAGTGCACAATTGAATAATTGAATGAATAATGCAATAGGCAGCCTGTGGTGACTCCATTTCTTTGTTTGTCCTCTTCTGCAGACTTTTCTCCTCTGATTCCTTTACTTACAAGCTGAGAGGAAATAGTATCTATATATTTGTACAGTCAGTCTTGCATTTGAGGTTAAATCCCTCAAAGAGAAATAAGATCAAGCAATGAAAAAACTTTTCTCCATTAATATGTTTTCATTACAAAATTATACTGAAGTTTATTTATAATGGCAGCTAATACATATTGTGCAAAATATAATGATATTTTAAAGTATAATGGTATTTTAACATGTGTCCCCAATTACTTGTTCTGGGTACTAAGAACTATGTAATTAAATTTCAATTAGTCAGAATGGGTCGGGAGTTACTATACTGTAAAGGTAAAGATGCATAGCAGATAAATAACTAAGCACATTTGGTAATACTCATATGATTTTAGCAGCTAGTTTGTAAATGCCCAACATTGCACACTAGGTTTACTGAGTTCTAAATTAAATATGCATTAAAAAAGCTTAATTTAAAGCACTGTAGGACAGCCTTTGGGAAAGATACATCTGAAATAACAAGTTATCATTTTTAGCAACTCCTGTGTCTGTGGGCTGTGAAATAACAACTTGTCACCTGTTTTTTGCAGAATGTTTTTGTTGTACTGTATTCAGTACTAAGTTATACCAAGGTGCTGCTTAAAGCATACTTACAAGACCTAAAGCAGACAGACCTTAGGACTTAAGGGAATAATGAGTGGTATTGCTTTGCAGATTAACTAGCAGCTGTTGGTAATAAATGTCAAAGTATGATGTTTATGAATCTTTTGAGTAACAGGAGTTTCTATAAAAGCGATCTGCTTTCAAGTAGATTATGGAAAAAATATTTGTGGGCTTGGTTAACATCCCAAAGCTTATGGCTGACCAAAGAATTAGCAGAAATACATTGAATTATAACCAAAAAAAAGCAGTGAATTTTCATTTTTCAAATCTAGTGGTTACAGTGGATCCCTTTAGGGAAACAACAGGAAAGTGGAGCTTAAATGAAAACTGGAAACAGTTCTGCGTCAGGCTTATTTCTGTCTGCTTTTATAAGACAATATTTATGGACAAACTAGACCCATTTCTCACTCTCCCTCCGTCTGTTGGTCTCCTACTTGATCTTCCTTCTTACTTTCTCACACAATCTATTTAATCTTAAAAAACGATTTCAAGAAATTGATCTGTTGTTTTACAGCAAAAATACTCTGAGAATTAATGTAGCCATATTCTAGTACATTAAATTTTTATCTTAATTTTAGATCAAGATTAAAAGTCCTAGCCGGGTGACATGGTTTAACCCCAGCCAGCAACTAAGCACCAGACAGTTGCTCACTCACAATCCCCCAGTGGGATGGGGGAGAGAATCAGAAGGGTAAAAGTAAGAAAACTTGTGGATTGAAATAAGAACAGTTTAATAAAGTAAATATAACAATAACAACAAAACAACAACAACAACAATAATAGTAGTAATGAAAAGTAAATTAACAAAGAGAAATAAAGCCCAGGAAAAACAAGTGATGCAAATGAAAAACATTTGCTCACTACCAACGCCCAGCCTGTTTCCGAGCAGCGGCCCCCCCAGCCAGCTTTCCCCCTAAGTTTATATACTGAGCATGATGTCATATGGTATGGAATATCCCTTTGATCAGCTTGGGTCAGCTGTCCTGGCTGTGTCCCCTCCCAGCTTCTCGTGCACCCCCAGCCTCTGCTGGCAGGGCAACATGAGAAGCTGAGAAGTCCTTGACAGTATAAGCACTGCTCAGCAACAACTAAAACATCAGTGTGTTATCAACACTATTCTCATACTAAATCCAAAATGCAGCACTATACCAGCTACTAGGAAGAAAATTAGCTCTATGCCTGCTGCAACAAGGATCTTAATTTTAGATCAAGATTAAAAGTTCTATCCAGGTCTATGATCTAGCAATGTACAATCAGAGAGGCAGACACAAGCACACAATACTGCCCTTTCTTTGCATGGTACTTAAAGACTTCAGGTGCAAACTCAAAAGAAATGTTAACAGAATCTAGTATCCTCCATGGCTGAAGATTGCCAACTATTTCTGTATTCTGATATTATCCTAGTCCTGCACTACATAAAGCGTATCAGACTTCACATAATACAAAGCATATACTGGCTCTCCCTGCTCCCTTATTTGCAGCGCCCAACAAGAATCAATCATTCTGATACAGAATCAGATACATATCTTGTATTCCATGCAAAGAAGGTAAGCTGAATCTCAGAGAAAGTTAATGTTGGAGTACTCTTAATGGACACTAGAAAGGTTTAAGTGTTATTGTCATAAGCCTCTGTATTGTATTGCAAGCCACAGGTGTATTGTTTCTTGCCACAGGATTTATGGGAGGAAATTTCTAAAGAGGATTCTAGATAGTTATATGACCTGAACGGCTCAAAAAGAAGGCAGCAGGGAACAGAGAATGCACTTCCAGTATTAACAGGGGCCAGGTTTGGCTTTCAATATCAGCCCCTGATGCCTAATGCACTGGTACTATAGAAGGTAAGAAAGCATTCAGGATGATGTCCTCTATGCAAAACTCCATTAACAGTATAAACAGGAAGATAAAATTATGCAACAAAAATTGTTCTAGTTTATGACTATCCCATAAAGATGCTCATACAGAGCTGGCCTCCAGTTTACTGAGGTCCATTATAAAGTATTCATTGCCCAAACGTGCACAAGGTTGGCGGTACACGTACAAACCAACCAAATTCAAAACAAACATGCGGTTACATGATACTAAAGAACCTTTGCGGAAACTCTGCATAAATCCTCTGCTCCTCTTCGATTTCTCTAGTCCATACTTTCTTTTTTCCAGTTTAAGCTTCTAATAAACTAAATCGTTTTACAGATTTGGGATTTTTCTGGTAGAATTAACCACCACAAAGTTAAAAGGACTTAGCAAACAGCAACTTAATATAACTCTCTCTTGACAGGGGAAAAGGAGATGCTACAAAGGATGAGCTCTCCCTCAAGCTCTACATGATTGAGCGCGGTTGAAGTTTCACCGCAAAGCTAGATTGCATATCACTGCCTCCAAGGCAAACAGTCAGTTTCTTGCCTGCAACATCACTGTGCATTTATCATATCAAAAATAAGTCAGAATTCTTACAGAAAAAAATGGAATACTCATTAAGAGAAAAACAAGGATGGTTAAAGATGGGAAAAAGCGTGAAGTGTCATGTCACAGCTTGTACAATTTTACCTCAGATTGAGTGCGAATGTCTTTTAATGCACTTCATTGTGCTATTAACAGTACTCTTTCATACAGCTAAGTAAACCAGTCTTAGGCCAACTCCTCAAAAACAGACTAGACAGAATAGACATGTCACTGAGGAAAACAAGTCAATCTGTGCACAGTGGGACTCAATGTCCAGTTTCCTGTGCTTGGTACATGTGGCTAAAGGTGAAACTTCTGGTGGCTTTTCTTTTATTTGTGGTTGGGCGTTCTGGAGGTCTTTCCCATGTGTATTCTGTAGCGTTTAATAATATTCACGTTGCAAGTTTTTCTTCTACGGAAATATTAAAATAACCTAGCTGCTTATTTTCATGAAACTTGTACAAGCTTACTCACGAATATGTTTGAAATTGGCAGAGTTAAATTTAAAAAATAAACAGTGGTACCATCTTAAGAGACAGCTGGCTGACACAAGCTCAGTTTCCTTAAGAAACTAGACTAAACCCAGCCTTTCTTTCATTTCTCCAGCACTTCGTATTTCCAGAAATCCACCTCTCATCCATCCTCCAAGACGAGCAAGTCACAAAATCGTATTTTCAACTTCCAAAGCAAGTCTAGTTCTGGACACCCCATACATTCTCAAAACCAATCATTCACCCTAAACACTAAACACCCTAAACATTCCCTTCTGGAATCCAACAGCAGTAACTGCTCTGGGGTGTGCACAGGACTGTCTGGCTAAGTCAACAGAGGATTATGCGGCCTAGTCAGAAGAGTCAGACAATTAGCAATAGGTGCAGGAACCTCAAATCCAGATTTCAGCAGAGCTACTTCTATGCTTTACATGTTTCTTACATGACTAGCCAAGAGGATTTATTTGTTTATTTATTTTTAATTTTAGTCCTTTCATACAATGAACGTGTACTTGCAAGTATTGATGTGAAAAAAATTACAATAATAGATTTTGTACATGGATTTATATTCATCATTCAGTGACTGTTTCCTTTTTAAAATAAGTGAATAAATAAAGCATTTACCAATACATTTTCTGTACTTCAGAGAAAGGACCTTCTTGTAGGAGTTCTCTCTTTTAGTCTAGATGATGCAATCAGCTTCGCAGTAGCATCTGCAAGGCTATTCATATTTACTGATGTCCTTGAAATGTAATGTTGAGCTGTGCACGTAGAAGTAAGTAAAACTGAGCAATCAAGTAAATGCTTCTCTTTTAGCCTGATGCATAAGCAACACAGACTCTGTCACAGAAGCTACTGACCAGAACGCAAATCAAAGATTGTAAAATAAGATGGGACAGAAATATATGACTAGGCCTGACTGGCTGCAGATACCTGATACTGAGTTCAGTTATTTGCAGGTAACTGCAGATCCAGTATTACCAGTTTTCTTAATTTGTTTCTTTCATAACCTGAGACAGATGGTTTTCTATGACATTGCATTTCATCCTACTCTGTGATACAATTTTTGTCATTCATATTAGAACTGAATTACACAAGCATGCATTTCAAATCTTGGAAATCAGGAAATTAACACAGTTCTCTTGTAATCAAAATGGTTGCTATCCCAGCACCCTGCATACACTGTGTGAAAATCTGTTAAAAATTCTGGGGTAAGAAAATGTTTCTACAACCTGAAAATGCATCGATTTTTTTTTAACAAAGCTTAATCTTTAACACTTTGAAATTAAACATTTCCAGAATTTTGGTGGATTTGTTTTTGGGGATGTGAAACACAGACTTAATGTATTACTGTTTATTTTGCCTGTAGCTTCATAGAAAACACAAGACTGAGCACAGAAAGAAAAGTGTAGGAAAGCAATAGTCTTGAAGGTTCATGCAGTTTAATTTTTGTATTGAATTATATTTCAGCACTGCAATAGAAACTTTCTTCTTTTAATTAGAAACACTGTGCTAGACCAGCCATTCTTCTGCCTATACTATGGTTTTTTGAACTCATCAGTACAGCAGAAGTTGTTTTCATATCTCTCTTTGTGCCAGCCTACACATTAATGATACACGGGGGAACACGTGTATATAATGAAAAACAACTTGCTACGGCAAAATATTTAGAATTATAAAATTGCTTTCACACAGACTTCATCTAATATTATCGGTATCTGAGCCATCCTCCATTGAAGAACCACACCGATAACTGCAAGAGCACTCAGAGATCAGCCTGTACATTACTTACAAGCTGACCTCACTCTAATTCAGGCAATAATGAACAGCTGAGTTTATAAGATGCACAAAACCCTAAAATGCCTTTATGAATGTGGTGAATTCTATCCTCTAAGAGAAATATTCGGAAAGCAATCACACAAAGAGTAGAGGATACACTGCAGCAGCAGAGTAAATCATAGTGCCTTTATCTGGGCCTTTCCTTTACACAACATTTCTGAGTAAATCAGGAATTTTGCTCTGAGTTTCTATACAGCCGGGATCTAACCTGAACATCCTTTCACGTACCGATGCAATGGTAGCAAGTGTCTAAGCATATAAAAAGAGAATATGAAAACCTTACAGGCTTTTATAGACAACCAGCTCATACAGCCATTTCAGACAACACTCGTGATAGTCTGTTAATAGTAATTTTGCTCTCCCAATCTATGCTTTGTGAGTAGTAAGCTGCTCTATGTTACTAACAAAGTTCCTCCTCCTTTTGCCTAATCAGCTTGCTTTTTTTTAACCCCTCTCCTTTCCCTTGAAATTCATGCCCTTAAACCCAAGCACCCCCCTCTCTCTTTTCCATTAACAATATCCCTAACCTCAGCTACAGAAGCTACTGTCCTTTGTGGGGTTTGTTTTGTTTTGAAATAGATTTTTGGCCCTTTGCAGGGAATGCACCTGATAGGTTAATTTTTTTATGTCACTGACTAAACCATAGTCAAACTGGGCCCTGTTGGTAGGAGACAATAAAACGTCTAATGCTAAATGATCTTCCTATTAATTCACTCATTTTGGAAAACAATATGTCTAAAATAGGCAGGAAATAAAAGGAAACCAAATATCTTTATGTCTTAGAGACAAAAGGTCAGTTTACATTAAGTCTTACATGATTTTCTTAAACATTCACTGTTTGATCTGTTAAACTTACTTGAACTGACAAACTGGCATCCTTCCTCCCCAGAGCTCTTCAATCCTGGAAAGGAGGGTGTTTTGACCATTTTGCCAGTGTAAGTCAAGTTATTGCCCTAATTAATGTGATGAAAAGAATAAATTATTTATTCTAATTTTCAGAGAGATTTGAGAGAAGATTGCTAAGAGGCAGCAAATTCAGTAGTTTCTGCAGCCCTATTTCAAGCTCAAAGCCAGCCATCTCTGTATGAATTAGAAGATATCAGCTCTAAATTCACATATTCCCTGATATTAAGGTCAGAAAACCACTGTGGTCCTCTGGCTCATCCTCTTGCATTAACCAACTCTAAAGGCTGTCATTCCACTGAAGCGGGTAGGTCAACAATGATACTGTATTTTCTGATAGCCATATGGAATTTGGAGTGTTTGGCAGAGCTGCCAGAGGAAGTGCCATCCTGTTTTTTCCCTGCCCTTCTTGTGTTATGTGGTTTCTAGAGAAACTAGATATATTTTCTTGATAGGTGACTGACAGTTTTCATACTTCATAGTTGCCTGGTAGCGTTCCTGCTTTATTTTATACTGCTGTTTTTTCCAGAAGGCCTTCTAAATACTATTTGGGGTTTGTGTTTTTTTTTTCTTAAATATTTATTGTTTGATGCTATTATCTATGTATGTCTTGCTTTTCAAATACCAAAGCCAAAAAATGAGCATATGATAATACATGGTAAGTACTCATTGTGACACCAGATTAGCAGAGGTCCTGCCTAAATACTATGATGCAGTGCCCTGATCAATAACAAGCAGCAGTTTATCAGTTTGAACACACAGAGTATGACTATGCACTGAGTTTTGAGAATGAACTCTCAGATGAATACATAGCGTTACACAAGCCAGTATAGCAATCAACAGAAAAAAGCAACTGGCTATTCGATACTCCACAGGCAGCCAAGAAATCTGATTTTATAACTCCTTTGTATCACCAGAGTTGGGCATTTCACTACATAGATGTGTTCATTTTGTGGTTCATTAATAGACTTGCTATTTCATAAGGCACAGATACTAATTTTAAATTAATTTCTCCATATCCTTCAAAACTGACTTAAAACTTTAAAATAATACTAAATCTGAATTAAAATTAATTTTAAGTGTCTTCATTTTTTTCCCCACAGCAATAATGAAATATTACTTTAAAATTATTTAGTTTCTTATTACAAAAATAATAATCAATACATAAAATACACATTTTAAAACTATTTTCTCAGGCTGCAACAGAACTTGAAGATATTTGCTTTGTTAGTCATTACAATGTAATTTCCCCACAAGAACTGTAAGTACCAACCCCATCCGACCATCCAGACTCACATAATTCTCTATTGCATGACTTCTCCATGAGTCGTCCTTTCCTTTCTCTCTCAATTTCTTTGCTTTATTAAGTAAATTTGACAGTTTTCTCTATAACATTTTAAAAGAAATAGAGGATCAGGGTATGTGTTGTTTCACAAAGAGCACAGTATTTGCTTTTACTCTCTGGCATTTATTGCACATGCAGGATGCACAAGCTCCAGAAATGAAGCATGATTAGAAATGTCAACCAAAATGTCAGATTGCCCAGCTGCTGACATCTGAAGTATTTACCCACCTGCTTGCTCCAAAGCAACCATTGTTGCCTGCTCAATTAAGTCACGTTCAATGAAGCTTCTGAAATCTTCACTGTACACGCTAAGGTCTGGTAGCTGGAATGTGTAGATGGGCATCTCCAAAGGAAACTGTTCATTGCTGCACTCATTTGCTACATGTGATCGAGCAAGGGAGACTATGGCTGAACTGGCATGAGAAATACCTCTGGAAAGACGCTTTTCTGTAGAGAAACCAGAGAGATACTATTAGCCTATAAAACTATATAAAAAAAATAATCAATACCAAGTCTGGCAAATACCTGTTCATTTCACTTAAAAAATTATTCCACTTCTTGTTTGTTACCTTTTTTTGGGTTATTTCCCTACTGTAAAGGATTGCTTAGTTCTTACTATGGATCCCTATGGCAAGTCATAAGAACTTCACTCTCCTTCTAGCAAAATAGATAAACAGTAAAATTAATGAGATATGAGAGACAAATATTTCTGTAAAATTTTTTTTTAATGTAGCTTAAGCTTCCAAAGATGCATCAGAAGAAACATTTATGGGCAGACAGATGATAATCAGTTAATGTTTTGAAGTCTTAAATTGACTTCTTGTAAATCAAAAAATCCAGCATTCTACAACCACTTCATATCAAACGTGCCATACTGTTTTAATCTCGGAACAACCTACCTGAAAACAATTTTAACATCATTATGCTGAATTTAAGACAAACTCAGTTTTTATGGATATGTGTTTTCTAAAATCCTGACCCAAGAAACAATATGTAGTTCAAAAAGAATGATGCAGTTTAGAAGCCAGGTATAAAAGAATGCATTATTTTATCAGAACAACTATGAGCTAATATCTTACAATTTATTGAATTTCTCTGTGGACAAATGCTATATAAGGAACAATGAAGGGTCATTAAAGCCAAAAAAAGCATTAGAATGTCAAAAAAGGGACAAAATACTACTATTGTATCATTTCACTTTTCTATATGGCCTCAGTTCTGGTATCAGCAAATGGGTAACAGAAATAATTTTCAAGTGCTTAAACCATAAATCATTCAGTCAAAACTGACAGATATAGTTTCCCTCTGTTTACTTTCTGCCCTGTACTCCTGTTTATATTTTTAAAAAATGAAATGAACATTTTGTAGCTGCCTAAAATTTATGTTGATCAAATGCTACTAGTCTTCTCTCAGAAGTTTAACGTTCAGCATAAAGTTTCTTTCTGCATCTGAGAAGTGGCACTCCTTAGAACCACGGTACCACTGCCTTTCTGTGCTTCAAACAGATTGACCCCACGTCTTCTACTGAGTTGCGCTCTCTCTAGCCATCCTTCGCAATGGGGATTACCTTAAATTAATACTAGAAAGTCTCCTGGGCATTTTACTGAGTTTTATTAGTGAGTTGACACCAGGTTTATGGAGTTTCTTGCATTTTTGAAATGCAAAAGCAGAAAGCTTCCTGGAGAGATTTACATGATGTTAAGTTAGATAACATTTTCATTGATTTTTCCTTGAAGTGGGTACCTTATCATACTGGAAGCTTTTGTAAAAAACTATTTGGCGCAACTTTACCTCTGTAGCTTCGTAAATACTACCATAAACTAGCCCTTAGTGATCACCTCTCAAACACGTACAATGCTGTATTAAAATAAAAGAAGTTCCTGTACTTCTGTGCCTTCAGAAATTAACAAAGAAGCTTACTTAAATGCAGCTTATCATTTAAGCTAACAGTGTTTTTAAAACATCTCAAACTGACTAATGGTTGTTAAAAAACTGTTTTCCTGGAGTTTGTGAATTTTTGTTTCTCTAATAGATCAAAGGTTTTCTAATTTTAACAGCTAAACTGCACTCCCTAAAATATCCTAAACTGGGGGGAGGGGTAGAAGGTTTGATTACATTTGCATTTTTTTCTTCTCCCTGTACATCTCAGCTAAATCACTTTTAAACAGGGGAGCTGAAGTATAGGATAGCATCTCCATTTGACATCCTCTTGCTACCTACTCCATCATCCCTTCCCACCACAGTCCTGTCCTCACCTGTTGGCTGCATCCTTCACTCCAAGTACTTGGTCCATAACAAGACCCTTCTTTCCCTTCTCTGCTCCTCCCTGAACATGCTACTTGCTCCAGCTTCACATTTAAGTCAGAGATGGCTCTCTGATCATGAAGTCGTCAGTTATGCATTGAATTGGTAGCAAAGTTACTGTCAGTCCAGGCATTTAAAGCCAGACTTACCCCACACTACCTGCTACACCCACTAAAATATCCAATGGCCACTTCAGTGTAAACTGGACAGTTTAATAATATGGATTTTTAGAGTAAGCTATATCCTAATGAGGATGAAGGGACACAGTTTTATCAACTACAGTGAGCTATTCTTCCTCCCTTTATTTGTATTCAGTGCTTTTAAGGAGTCATTAAGAAGCACTACAGTTCCTTTTCTACCGATGGAAGTTATCAATTTTAAAAAAGCTTTACTGACACTCCTAAGTACTGATGCTATTTCCTGTTTAATAGGAGAGAAGAGCCAGCAGAAGGGAAGACCTTCTGTTCCTTTTAATGATTGCCCAGAAAGCCATCACCAAGCTAATGCTATTACTTCCCTACATGACAAGCTGTGAGACCTGTAGATTTATTTTGGTGCAAACTACAGTTCCTTGATAAATTAATATTAAAAAAAAATGCATTCCAACAGCCTCTGAGAGAGATAGAGATCTGAAATATCACCTATAAAAGGTCTGCAAACAAAAAAGTAAATTCTAATGCTTATCATCCTGTACTGGAAATCAACTGCTAGAGGTAAGGTTTCAATTTCTATTTGGTGGGGGATAGGAGGTTGTCCTTTCTTCTGTGGAACCTTAAAAGAACAAAATTTTAAAGCTGAAAGTTATTCACAGATTTCATACACCCTAATCACACACTGTAAGAATGCAAAGATTGAAATATGGATTTTTTAAAACCTTTCTTTGGTCTCAATAAGCATAGAAAACTATATACAATAGTGGTCTGTGATACCCTCTAATTAATTCCTTTTATGTGTACCATAGGACTGCTTGGGGACAATGCATTTCTGTACTTTAATCACACATTAAAAAAATAACTTGCAGAACTGAGGCAAAGCTCATGACAACTGAACATGTGAAACGTAGGGTCCAGCAGCAGCTCTGTGAATCCAGTCACAATGACACAGTTCACAGGCTGATGGCAAAGGACTTCCACCTCCCTGCGGACAAGCACAACTCACAAGCAGACAAGCTAGAAAGCTGCTTGTCCACAAAAGCCCTGGAGAAGAGCTCTTACCTTGAGCAATGTCATCCTGCCTTTGCAGGCAGGGTCGCTCAGCCTTCGTCACCTGGGGAGGCTGCTCTGGCTCCTGCTGCTTGTAGTATTTGCCCTCATTGAACACCTGTGGCAGGTTGGCGGTGTGTACCTGCCGGAGCTGCTCATAGTCATTCAAAGCTGCTGTCAAGTCCCAATTTTTGCCTGCCAAATAGCAAAAGGACATTCTGCTCACATCTGTATGTGACCAGATTGATAACCTGGAAACCATCTTCATATGCAATTCAAATATAAACTTAAATCACTCTTACTTAAAGCATCAGCAAGGAAAAAGAGGTTCTGTGGATAAAACATTTTACAACCACTCCTCCCTCAACAAAAATGCACTGTCGGTAAACACCTTGAAAGTAGACAGCAAATGGACAAAGATAGAAATATTTTTTATCTCTTCTTTCTAATTTATATTTTAGTTTTCTTTATATCATAATTGGAGAAGGCCTCAGGAGAGTTCTTGTCCAACCTTCTGCTCAAAGCAGGGTCAGCTATCAGATAAGAGTTTGGTCTTTAAATCACCAAGGATGGAGACTGTTCAACCTCTCTGGGGAAACTGTTCCCACGTTTGACTGTCTTCATGGACCTATGTCCACCCTGAACCTCTCTTGTTTCAACTTATACCCATTGCCCCTTGTCCTCCTGCCATGCACCACTGTGAAGAGCTTGGCTCCAACTCCTTGGTAACCTTCTTACTGGCACTGGAAGGATGCTGTTAGATCCCCTCAAAGGCTCCCCATTTCCAGCCTGACAGTCTCTCCTCACAGGACTTGTGCTCCAGCCCCCAACAACCTTTGTAGCCTTTCCCTGAACTCAATCCAATTTCTAACTGTCTTCCTTGGACTGGGGATGGAGGGCAAAACTAGACATGGTATTATAGATGTCTAATGAGCGCTGAGTAGGGAGGTATAAATCACTTCCGCCTGTCTACAGCCTATGGTCCTGTTGATATAACTCAGCATATTGCTGGCTTTCCTAGCTCTCAGGGCACATGGCTGGTTCATCTGCAGCTTGCTGGCTACAAAGATCTCCAGGTCTTTTTCTGCTAAGCTGCCCCCCAGTCTGTATCATTGCAGGGGGTTCTTCCTTTCCAGGTGCAGAACTCCAGTGTTCATACTTGTTAAATTTTACCATGTTCCTGTTAGTCAATTCCCTCGCTCTGTCCAGATTCCCCTGAAAGGCAGCTCTTGAAGACATCAACCAGTCCCCCCAGTTGGTGTAATCTGCAAACTTGAAGATGCCTCACTAATAAAGAGTTTAAACAGGTATAGATCCTTGAGGTACAGCATTTGTTACCAGCTTCCAGCTAGAAAGCCATTCATTAACCACTACCCTCTCAGCGTGACCATCAAAACAGTTATTTGTCCATCTAGTTGTCCACCTATCCAGACTGTAACATCCTAACTTGAATATAGCAATACTGTGGGAAAAAGTATCAAAAACCTGCAAATGTTGAGGTAAAAGGTATCGACTGCTCTCGTCTCATCCACAAATCCAGACATTTTATCACACAAGGCAATCAATGCCAGGACTTCCCTTTCTCGGATTCCGATCAAATGGCTCCAGAAACTGGCAATTTAAGATGAACATTAAATCCCACAGAATTTAACATAAAATAATGAGAGGCAGTAGTAATTCTCATTTGTACAGTTGCATTAATAATAAATAATAATTAGCAGCAATGATGGAAAGACATGATTGTTAAGTGTTATAACAAAAAAGAGTGAGAAACTTTATCTTTCTATTCACGGAGCAGCTAGAATGCAAATGTAAAATACTTTAGGTCCCTTTACCTTATGCATCAGAAAGAACTTGCACTCTCAGAGATTTTAGAAGTCTTTTAGAGAGCAGGTAATATAGGATAATGTTTTGTAACAAAGCATGCAGTGAGAGGATTCAATCAGTGTGGTTCCATGTCTGTGTGAACTGCTCATGGAACTGGCCAACACAGAATCCTCTGAAAGATTTGCTTCCAAGCTCCCACTTCATCATATTGCTATGACCAGTGATAACAGAATGCAGGCTAATATCCAGAGATAAAGAAGTCTGTTTAGTACAGGTGGTGAAATGGTACTTGTCACTCTCAAAAAATAATAATGAAAAGAATGTTGAGATGTTTGTATGTTATTTTCAAAACAATCCTACTAAGTTAAAATACATAGATGTCCTAGCACTCTCCAAGTACTTGTTTTTAATTGGAAAATTACAAATATTTAAATGAAAGAAAAAAGACACTATTAATTATATGAGACTCTCACAGTATTCCATGTGCTCTTATTCTGGGAATTCAAAAGTAACCTGATTCTGACTAATACATGATTTATTACACCATCAAAGGTTGTCACTTTATGTACTTTGAGAAGCTACATCACCTGAGTAGCAGTTAAATATAACTTATTTGCTTACACAAAGCAGAATACGCTAAAAATAGTACAAAGCAGTTTTATACAGATAAAAGAATATCTTTTACTGTTACAGTCATTTCTGTGAAGAATAAAAACTTAACTGAAGTTGGAAAAAACCAGCACAAACAGCTGTTACCTCCAGGGTTGAGCTGAACTATCTCAGGTTTTGAAGTACTAAACAAAATTGTGAAAGGAGAATTAATATCACTGAGCAGGAATGTTACATACATCCCGAGTAGTCCATAATATAAGCTACCATGTCAGTGATATGGAAGCATTATACATGTTATGCTGTAATCTTCTATTAGAAAGCCTGTAGGAAAAATTGTAAATTCAGGGAAAATTGTCAGAGATCCTAGAACAAGCACTTGAGTTATCACCAGCATTTTTATTCTAAAAATCCCACGTAGATTGAAGGGCTATAATCCAGTCAGAGCTCTGACTTAACTACATATATCATCTGAATCAAGTTGCCCAAGCCAAACATTGAAGAATCATGAGTATGTTCCCAAGATTGATGTGATCACGTATCAATATCTAGAGCAGGGATTGCTTTAGTTTGGTCCTGTTTTTAGGAGGCACTTAAAATATGTTTTTTAAATCTTCCTCTCAACCATGAGGACTATAAAGTAAAACTTTTTTTAAAAAAGTGGAAGTGACAATAAATGTAATTCTAGGAAATGCAGGTTTAAACAAAACGGTATTATCCAAGTATTGTCAATGCCACAAGTCCAGTGCTGCGCGAGTCCCAGCAGCAACCTGACTTTTTTCAATGCAGATCCTTGAGTAACAGACCTATATTAATGGAACACAGACAGCATTTCTCTAGTGTCAGGGCATTCCTTACAGGTCACTGCTCAAGATATTTTCATGTTTAAGTCCTGAAATCCAACAAAAATGACTATGCATGTGCTGTAAGTGACTGCTTACTGTACGATGGAGCTTTGATGTATGTAATAGGAAAGCAGAAAATCAGTAGACTAACAGAAATCCCACTATCCTTAGTCTTAGGCCAAATGCAATCAACTTATATAAAAGCTCTATCATAAAAATTACAGGCAGCCTTCAGAAACTAGGTTCACTGTGTTGCATTTAAAACTAAATTACACAGTGACTCTTGAGTTATGCTCCATGGTACAATGTAGCAACAGAACTTCTAATACAGACTTGAAACTATACACAAAATAAAATTTCTATAACTATAGGTATATTACACAGAAATATTTTATTTTCAAATCTCTCCATCTCCCTGGAGTTGTCCCCATCTCCTGAACAATTTCTTCTATGGGAAGCACCAATTCAGCACCAAAGCCTTAAATTTCAGAGAACCAACAAAGGAAATGATTACTGGACTCACTTTCCCCAAATTTGCTGGAGCCTCCAAGCATTGGAATGCAAGAAAAAAAAATCAACCAAATTGGAGAATATATTAAGGACCCTTCCATCTCCACAAAAGAGTGTTTTTGAATATCAGCCACCCTAACTGACTAGTGTAAGTGTTTTCAGCTACTTTTCTGTACTGGAAACAGGTAAACTTGCCCCCTTTGCCAAGGCTTCCTCTCATTTTGGTTTATATTTTCAAAAGTAAATACAAATGACAGACCTTTTGCTTTTACCATTGCCCATAAAAAAAGAGGAAAATTCATCAGTTTGGGAGGAATAAAGAAGACAATTCATAAGTCAAAGCAGAGGAAATTGGAGACGGCAAAGAGAATTAGGGGAAAGGAAGAGAGAAAAAAAACCAGAGCTATTTATAAAAGACACCATGTGAAGAAATACAAATACGTACAAAAATTTAGCGCAGTGTAAAATAAAAAAAAAAGAAGTCAACAGATCTAATAAAAAGTGTGATGTGATTTGGACCATAGAAATGGACTGCAGGAGCAATGGACAAGCTGGGAACAAATCAGAAAGGTTATTAAATTCAGAGATGCCCAGAGCAGATGATCTGAACAAAGGTTTCTAGCAGTGTGACATGGCAGGTGAGAAAGTTTCAGCTGGAAGTTACTGAAGAAACTAGTGGGGTTTATGATGGTGGAGAATAGAATTAACTCTGCCTAGTTCTCCTCCTTTAAACTTTGCATACCAAAAGCTTTTGTATTTCTAAAGCTGTATGCTATTACATTCCAAACTAAGTTTTGAAAGAAGAAAAAACCCCACGGTATGCTGGGTCAGAAACAACAACAAAAAATTCATATAACATTGAAATCAAACATATCCCCCTCTCCCCCCTCCAATGCCTCATGGGGTAGTTCCGTAGTTCCCTCCTGCCAGTCTTGCTACTTGTCCAATGAGTTTCAGCCACCTTCTGGTTTGGAGCAGAGTGCATACAGTCCCTCTAAGTCCCTAGGAAAAGACTTAGTCTTTCTGTTATCCAAGTTCTGTTTGTATGTCTGTTCCCTGGTCTTTTCTGAAATCTCCCAGACCCTGCTCTTCACACAACTCCTTGCTCTCACATCTTTTCATTTTCTTTAATTGTCATCTCCTGCACAGGCCCTCAACAGAAAGGAACGATCTTTCCTACCCCACAGAGGTTACACCTGACATAGGGACTGACATGCCCTGCATTGCAAGGCTGAAGGAGAAGCAACAGGTAAGTAACTGATTTTGCATAGTTTCATCAACTAAATTAAGTCAAGTGAGACTTTTTGTTACAATGTGAAGGACAAAAACAACACAAGACTATTTTTCAGATTGTCCGCTATTATTTTTTTTTACTGTTACTTATATGATGCACCCTACTGTTCACTGACTGCTAACTTCTTTGTTTATATGAAATATTATTGTATTTTAAAAGGTACTTCACAGACATAACAACCTTATTTCAGTACACACAATCACATCCGATGACAAGTCACTGGTAACACTGTATCAGTTAGTAGCAACTGAATTGCTCTAAAGCAGCACTGATCCAGTGGGTTTACACAAAAGGCTTTGAGTTCCTAATGGTCAGAGAACGCAAGTCAGCAAAAAGCTGGAGCAGCACAAAGCTGGTTAAAAAAGACAGGTAGTGAATCATGATCAGGATGCTGGAATCAAATTAATATACTAACTCAACAGAAAGAATACTCTTACTGAACAGTTATTTCCAGAACAGCTATATGTGCTATGTGAGTCAGCAAGTGTAAAATTTAACAGGACTGAAAGGTCTGTGCTTTAAAACCAAGTATTTCTAGCGTGGAGGAAAAACAAAACAAAAAAAAAAAAAAAAAATTGCAGCTGAGTACAGAACGGAAGATGCACTCTGACTGAGGGCTGGTACTGACGTTTTAGTGTCAGAGACAGCAGACATCTACATGAAAGGGAAATTCAAAAATAAACTCAGTTGCACTGTGAAGTTCCTGTCCTAAATAATAGTTGCTTGAATAACAACAGGAGGCATTGTCAGCCTGAAGAAAAACCAAAGACTTAGATAAAACAATGTATAATTTTAGAAGCCACTTATCCATTTTTGCCTTACCAGCTCAAACTGGATTAGTAAAGGGTTAAAAAAAAGATGCTAAAGAACAGCAAGAGTAGGACTCACCTCAGAAGCATTCCAGACGATTCAGTTTAACCTGATCATCAGAGAGGACTGCTTCCCCCTGCCCCCACCACTGCCCTATTTAGACAACCTGAGTCGTCCAAGAAGTGTTCAGAAGTAGGTTTCCCAGTGATCTGATGCTCTGAGACCAAGCTGACAGACATAAAATTTTCCCAGGCCTTAGTCCTGGATCCAAAAAGCCTAGCTTTCCTTAGGGTGCCTCAACTGGGGACAACACAAAAGTGCCAACAGTAGAAGAAAGGGTCAGGGGATGAGGGCCGAGTGTCCAGTGCCAGGGCTTTCTGTGGTAGGTTCACCGGACTCCAAATCCCAGGCTAGAAAGAAATTGAAAAGGAGGCAGCAATCAAGAGCATTCTCTATGCAAGGGTACTACTGCAGGATCCTCAGAGAGCATGTTCTCCCCTCCGCACACTGCTCTTTGGGCATCACATCTTTAGTTAACACTGGGGAAAGCCACTTACTTTCAAATCTAACTTTTGAGGGAGGGAAAGGTTGAGGTGACCTCATTAGGACTGACCACATTGTGATTGGAGAATATACCTCCTTCCTTCACCTTTCACAGCCCTTCCATCTTGCCTTCTTGTCCTTCTCAACCTGTGGACACCATCCTCTCCTCAGAAAAAATTTGAAAGAAACCAAAGACCAAGACCCACATTTTTATATTTAGCCTTGACTACTACTGTTTTCCTCTTGAGGCACACTAGCAAGAAAACCAGCCCAGGGACAAGACTGAGAATTAGATGGACAAACTATACTGAGCCAATAGGTTAGTCAGAAATTTAGAATACAACACAGATTTTCCTCAGACTCTGCCGCAAGGAAATTGGGTGCATGCCAATGAAGAGGTCAAACCAAACCACAGTAAATGTCACAGGACAAGAAATATTCCTGCAGCTATTTTTTTGCATATCTGGATCTGCCCCAAGCTGCATGTAGGCTGCATCATCCACCGCATTGGATCCACGTACTATGTGCATACACATGGTATAGCACTGTAACAAATGTAAAACATTTACATAATTACTTTTTCCTGAGTGGAACCAGAAATGCTGTACTATCAGACAGCCAAGGGTTTGTTTGCCCAGGTATTATTTTAAAATATCACCACTTTGTTGAGCTTTAAATAAAATATTGGACAGTTTTAAAAAAAAAACCAAAACAATACAACTATACAGTGCTTTCTATAGGAAGCTCTCTTGGAAAAGTTTCAGAGTCCTGATTTTTTTCAAGAAATGTATTTCCAACTCACTCCACATTTTAGTAAACTGGTCAGCTTGAAAGGTGAAATCTGAAAGCAGAAGAGCACTAGAAACTTGGGAATTTTGCTTTAAACTGTTTGCTTCCAGACTATCACATACTGTAAATTTTCAGATGAGAAATACACTCTGACTTCATACAGGTAGTACGATTAGCACCACTCAGGTTTTACAGTAGTTTTCATAGTGCTTAGTCAGCTGCATTCACCCTGTTTTTTCTGGAGAATAAAGGTCCGTCTGTTTTTTAACCTAGCCTTTCTCTAGTCCAGTCTTAAACTTGATTGTGCTGTGAGGAGAAAGTGACTTCTTAATGCTTTGCAGCACATGAGTAATCCTTGCTTGCTCGATGTTAAGCACATGCTTTGTCAGATCACAACTCGTACTCTTTAATAACAAAAATCAGGCACCCATTAAGCAGCCTACGCTAGTTGTAACGATACTAGATTTTACGTTTTTCAGGCAGGTAATACTCAGGCAGCAAGACCTGAGCAACATGCTATTAATTAGACTTTGGGTTTTTTTGCTTTTTATTCTTTCGGCTAAACCAGCATAGCTTAGCAGGGTTGTTACAGTTAATGAATCTATTGTCTTTCACTTCTTAAATCAGATATAATGAAACTAGGGGACATTTATCATTAATTAGTAGGAATAGCAAGCATGCAACTATAAAGCACTCCCCTCTGCCAAGCTGTCAAATATCCACCTACTCCAATATGTTAAAAAGAACATTTGAAAGGTCACCAGCAATTCCTGATTTAATGATGAACAAAATGCTAGAAGGGATGCAATTTGAGATGGGGAACTAGGAAAGATCTAAATAGTAAGGACCACAATGAAGGGCAACTTGTAGCAACAACATATACACAGGACTTCAACAAAGAAAATTTTAAAAGGGGCAGGAAATGCTGCCTAAAGCTAAGCAGGACCAAAAACATGTAAGAAAAAGGATGCAGAAGGGAAAGGTTAGACATAATTAAACAAATTATGATGCAGCCTGTGTTTACAGTTCATAAACTGCTGGTCCATATACCTAAGAAGCAAAAAACAATAAAAATACTCAGTAAGAATTAATGTGGAACTTTCACAAAACCGTAAAGGAAAAAAAAGAAGCCCAAATGCTACACAGCTCACAGAGAAAGCAATTTGGGCAAGAGTACAGAATGATGTATTTCAGAAAATAAAAATTAGGTCTACAGAAGCACAAAAAGATGACAAAACTGAACAAGAAACTAAGCTGAAAGGAAGGCAGAGTGTCATTTTTCAGTGTGACAAATACAAGAAAGTAAAAAAAGGTATTTTGGTGAGATGGCAGTAAAACTAAAATGGATGCATCTTTTGGAATTTTTAACCATCCTATTCGGGTACAATATCTGCCCATCTACTTTACATTTAATGCCATTTTTGTTGTTAATGAAACTCGCAGTTGAATGCAATACCATTTAGAAAACATTTTTTAAAATAAGAGTACTGAAGAACCAGTAGCAGCAAATGTAACTTTCAAGTCTTTTGCCACCATTTCTTAAATATTTTACTATCATTGTATGTAATTTTTACCAATGAATTGGAAAAAAATTACAATCCCACTATTACTAAAGCTAATGCAAAGCATCCACAGGAAAGAAACCCCCTCCCTACTAAAAAAAAAAATTTAAAAATCAGCAATGCATCCCTGCCCACAAACCAGGAAAAGTCTTGTTGGCAGACAAAACCTTTGTTTTCAGTACCATCCCAATCATTATAACTCCTTCAAATCAACTGCAGAGAACATGCCTCTGTGACTCTAATACTCCATGCCAGTGTATAGAAAGGTGTTCTTGGCATAGCAGCTGTCCCACAAATACAAAGCATTAGCTGTTAGGTGGGAGGCATGTCATCTCCCCTTTTAGCCCATTTAACAGAACCAGCATTTTACATGAGACTATACTGTGGCTCAGTAACAAATCAATTAAAAAGGCACAGCAATTTTCCACAGGGATGCTTGATTCATGTAGTCCTTCCTCTTATGAGGGTGAAAACTACCTGTAAGGATGTACAATCCGAGGTCTTTACAAATGACCAGACACAAATCCAGTATTTGGCAGGCTGTATAGCATACTTCTAAAAACAAAATCCAGGGCTTTTATTCCATCTACATTATTCTGTGCCATCTTTCAGCTTATATTTTCAGCATGTCAGAAAGTAAAACAATATGAATCTCTTACATTGTTATGTGTGGAGGGCCTCGGCTGGACTGAGGGGCCTGGGGAGGACATTGACCTTGACAAGAAAGGATGAGAAGCATGCCTGGGAAACTAAATTTAAGGAATGTGTTGACCATTTGCAGTTGTGATAAGGAACCTGAAAAAGTCACCCAATGAGGGTTGAGAAAAACAACTTCTGACAACTTTTTGACCAATAAGGGACAGACCTATGTACAAGGTAACAAGTATAATGGGTATAAATTTGCTGGCTTGTAGTAATAAAAAAACCTTCTTTGCTTGTACTATAAGAATGCATACTTGTCATTTGTCTGTCTCAACCATGACAGTGATGTCTTCCCTCCAAGAACACAGGAAAAAGTTCTTAGCTGAAAGTGATGGCTAAAAGGCTGAGAAATGAGTAACAGTGTTTTACAGTTAGGTCTGAACAAGACAAGTCCTCACAATGTTTCATAGCATAAATCTAGTACAAGTGTTATCATCTTGACTCACAAGTCATCAGCTTGACCCAATGGAACACAGACAATATGGAACAACATAAACATAAAAGGCAATAAGCTAACTTTCAGGTAGAGAAGAATAACCAACCTGAGCAAGGCACTGAATATCAAGACACGATCTATGAAATGGACCTGTAAGTTCAATTTGAAGACAACACAGAAAATAACACTCCAGGCTAATGCATTTATGATGATCTCTTGCTAATCTACTGGGATTCACACTTCTGTGTAGTTTTACACTTTGATGAAATAATATCAAATAATCAAGTCCCCAAGAATTCTACATTAAGGGCTCCTCATCAACAAGGATGTGCCTAAGACAGACTAACTTACGGGCAACTGCAGCAAAAGAACAATTTTTATTCCTGGGGTTACATGGGTATTCAATTGTACAGGAGAATTAAAAAATGCCTGAAGGTTATGAACTGATTTAGCTCTCCCAAGACAGAGGAAAGCCTTAGAAATTCTTCCTCTTCCTGTCAACCTCAACTCTGTCCTGTCTAGGTTTAAAGTTAATTTCTGTGCTCCTGATACCCTGTATATTTAGGAAATGGAATTGTTCACATTTGCCACAACAGAAATTAAAAGCTGAGCATGGTTAATGTACTTTGTCATTGACAGGAATTCTCCCTGCATACTTGTGTATATCAGGGCGGATGATATTTTGTGAGATGCTGTTGGTCGAGAGAATTCATAATTGCCAATAATTATATGAAATACTGAATTTTATTTAGGACCAGATGGGAATGTTGTTACCTTCACACAACTAGGGACATTGTTCAGTCATTCTAATATCTTCTCCAAACCTTTGCAGGAGGCTTTATTTAAATGTCTCAGCTGAACCTGACTAACTTTTATATTCTAACTTTTTAATGCAGCTTATGTTTATAGTTCTATGTGCTGGTGAAGTTACAATTAACGGTTCTGAACTAGAAGAGTTCTGACATTTTACCCTCACAATTTCATAGGACTTTTTATTGCATAGGACTATCCAAATATTTAAAATTGTGATTACAGGCACAAGGCAGAGTTATTATCTAACTAACTAACTAGCAATTCCAGCTTCAACTGCAAAAGTTCTTTTACTTCTTCAGTTTTTGCTAGCTTTGATAATGCTAGGAGATCTTTTACCAGATATAAGCTATTTATTAAACCTAGGAGCTTTAGGTGACTATGCTAGAAAGGCATTCGGAGAAATGATAAGCAGCTTCTGTCTTTCAAGACTGTTGATTGATAGTTTTCACCAACATAAAGTGATCCTCGTTTTGTGCCATTAGGTCAGTGCACAATGATTAATTTTTTTTTTAATATATATATATATAAAAATTTAAATCCCCTATATTTTACAATCTGTTAAGATACTAAGTCTACCATCAGCTTCTTTCCCATGTAAGGAAGTCTGTTCTTAGAAACCAACTGCTAATAAAGCAAGCCACAAGTTCAGTTTAAATGCAGTCACTTCTTCCTATTTCGCATGAAGTAGATTAACAAATATTAAGAGGAATAAGATGAGGAACTCAAGACCAGCTTTATTCCTTATAAAAAAAACTTATATGCAAAACTAGGATAAAATTAGACCATAGGTTTTAAAACAATATTTAATTTTGGTCCATATTCTCAAAGGAAAATAATGTAGCAAGGACATTTTAACATTTGACTCATTTTCTGCTAGAATGCACAGTCACTCAAAGCTGAACAGACAGCTGGAAATGACAATTTTGATTTCTGTGTAACGAGACATTGGTAGTAGCTCAACTTCCTCTTCCGTTTGCCAAGCCTTCCACAAGAGAACTAAAAAAGGAACTGTCTGCAGGAGAGGAAAATAGACTATTTTGGGGGAGTTAGCTTTGTACGCTCAATCACATGACAGTACTGTAAATTTCTCTCTCCCTCTGCATTAATTACATGCTTTTCTTTGAATTTTGCTTGTATAGACTATTCTTTGAGGAGACATCTATCTACTGCATCTCTCTCATTTTCCATGGGGTCAGTCTCTTTTACCACATACATTTCATGACTGTAAAGCCAACCTCCTGATTTCTGAATTAATGGCAAACTATGTATACCTCAATTAAGCGCTATATAAAGATGGAAACAGACAGCAATTACTTTTATATAACGGTGAAATACTACATCATTTATGTAAATAAATGAAACCATTTATACAAAGAAAAGGGCAGGTTTTCAGTTAAGTATATTTTTTGATGCAGTTTGGATTCTTTTTAATGTTTTTATTATTTATTTTATTATTTATTATTATTATTGCCAGTGAATTTCACAAATCCTCCAGTCCCTAATGGTTGTCTATACTGTTGGCATTTAAAAATATTTCATCCTATGCCTTCCCCCTGTATTCAAGTGGTTATTGCCTGCTGCTTCCTGAAAACTAATCTGTTTTCTAACTGATTTATTAGTAATGTCCAAGCTCATCCACACCTACAACCCTGGCACTGTAAAGAAATACAGCTTAACTTATTTTAAAGATTAAACTATTTTCTTATTGGTTTTCTTTCTGCCTTAGGCCACATTTTAAGTACGTTATACTTAACAACTCAAGCATTACTGCTATTCTACGCATGGGAGATTCAAGGCGCCAGCCTAGACTATCCAGAAGGAAAAGGGACATGCCCTCCTCATTCCTGGGTATTGGGGAAGTTGGAGTTCAAACACAGCTGAAGATAAATCAACCCTCTACCATGCAGACCTATCTGTTTATGCTTAAGAATTTTCCCAAAGCTTAGTGGAGCAAAGAAGTCTTTCCCCTGACTTTGAGGTGCCTTTGAGTCTGGCTGCCATTAACAAGCATGCATATACAAAGATGACATCTGGAGAGTCTTGCAGCTGATTTCACGTTTTCCTGTGACACTAATCTAATACATATCCTAATTTAATCTTGTACAAAGCAGCAATACACATGCCTACCAGCATGGGCTGCTTTTCAAACTATTTTGCTAAGACTGTTGTTTCTTTCACCTGGGTCACATTTACTGTCAAATTGCTCTGTCTATATTAACCACTTGAGCATGGGCTTTTATTTAAGCCTGGTTTTAAGTAAAATTAGGAATTTCTGTGTGTTTGCTTCCCCCCCCCCCCCCCCCCCATTATCCTCAAAATTAAGTGAGGGCTGAAATACGCATCTCTGGGTAATTAATGGAAATCCTGTAGCATCTAGATGGCCCTAACTCAGCACATTTTCATTCATTCCATCAAAGTAAGAGGAAGGCAAAAAGCAATACTAAACCTTCCATTGAGCTCTCCCCACCTTATGCTGTGTTCACCTAACTCTCATGTCTGAAACAACTCCAGTTTTTCTATTACAGGTGGGGGGAAAAGGGTTGGGGTTTGGTATATAATTTATTGTGATAATACTCACATTACACTTCTTTCAGTTCTTTTGCACAGCAATTGATAGGTTAGTTTTAAATGAAAAATTATCTATAAAAGTTTGGAAATGGGCTCATTTTAGACTCAATCCCTTTCAATGCTTTAAATTTGGAAATTTATGATCTGTTCACCTTTTTGAAAAATGAGGCACTGACATCAGCAAATAATAGAATAACGACAAATGCTTCCTAGAACAATCAGACCTAATCTCAGGAAAAGCAATTACTGAATGCATAGCATAAAACTGAAATTACAAAACCCATATAAGTGGCATATACAGGACTCGAGGTCAGGTCACAAAGAGCAAATGAAGTAATGTTTCAGGTTCTCCAGCAGATTTTTAGAGGTTCATGCTGTCTTTATTTCCAGAAGGGGACTGATAAACAACTGTCCCAGTCTGTGATTTCTCAAGAATTTGCAATCTTAATTGCAAAAAACAACACAAATTAATTCTATCCTAGCTGAAACTAGGACATACAGAATGAACTGTGTCCTTCTATGTCCCAAATTGTGTCCTTTTTTTAAAGTATCTGATTGTCTTCCAACCATCTAGTTTCCTATAGCTACTAAGTTCCTCATGAAAGACAGGATAGTAATAGCAACAACCATAATTTCAAAAATAGGGGGTAACGTATTTTGGAAGAATATACAGGGGAAAAGAACTGGTAATAATCTTGTCCTGGTGCACAAGACTCAATGTGAGATTTGAATGCAATTTTAAAAAGTGGTTTTACACTTAGAAAATATATAGAAGTTCACACTGTGCTCTTGGATGCTGCTAGTTCAAAATGAAGCCTTTGTCTCAAGGAAGTATGTGAAAGGTTGTTAGAGTAAGATTTACAGTAATGGGAATGCTCTTGGTTTTAGGCATGTTGCTTGAATAAATCTGTTGTTGTTTTTTTTCTGAAAGAGAGACAAACTTCTACAGTCTTACTTCCTCCTGAATGAAAGTGCAGAGAGACAAGATCTCAGGTCTGCAGGTCTGTAGCATATGTTTTTGATACAAAGGGATCTGCTTCAAGCATATCTGATTCCTGAACCATCACACTGTGTAATGTCAGATCCAGTTTCCACATCCCCCGAGTCAAATGCTACTCAGAGAGTCAAGCAACTGTCACAGTCACTCTCTACTCTGTAATTTGCTGACATATGTGGTGCTAATGTATTCTCCCCAACCTATTATTTTACTTCTTATCTGGTACAGTCAGCAAATAGCTTTTGGTGTCCCTTTATTTGCATTGGGACATACTCATCATTCTTTGGTTGGCTTGTAATTATTAACATAAAAACTATGGATTTACTATGCCTTGGAGATGCCATGAATTTGAGGACAGTTATCTGTAGATGTGCAGGCTCTCAAAAGGTAATTCCTGCTGAGTGTTTACTTTAAAGTCTCTGCAAGATTAGAGATGAAGGTATAAATAGCTACCAACGAAGTCTCCTCCCTGGAGTCCTAAACAACAAGAATGAACATTCCAAAGTCTTGTAATCATAACCTAGCTGAAAGAACTGTGCTTCCCATTTTAATAATTCAGCCATAATAGTAGCTAAGAATTTTGGCAGGGCTGGTAGAAAACTGTTCTTTCAACTGAAAAGAATGATGGAAGTAGTCTGGGTGGTCCAGGACAGCACTCAGACAAAGAAAGCAAGGAGTGCTAAGTAGAAGAAGAAAAAGCCCTTCAGTATAAAATGTACAGAAAGGTACCAAGAAGAACAAGCAACCAAAAACAAGCATGAAGTGTTCTATGCACAAGACGCTGCTAGCAACTAACAGAGTGAACAAAGAACACTGCAGCTTCTGATAGAAGATAGATTCTGCTGTGGAGACAGGTCATCTGGAGAATTCAGCCCGGAAATAGCTCACTCGGCTATTGCTCAGGCATGCAAGCACACTTGTGGGCACAAGAAAAAATTTATACTAGTACAGAGAAGGGTAGATGAGAGCCTCCTGAATTGAGAGAGATAAGATGCTGTTTGGGTTAGCTGTCCATAATCCCCATGAAAGGATTTTTCTCATGATCTCAGCTGCCTTGGGTTCTCATTCTAGAAGTGGGCATGCAGTTATTGGGATATTCAAAAGCAAGAAAAAAAAAAAGCTGGGGGCAGAAAGGGGATAGAAGAGTATTCACACTTTAAAGCCATAAAGTCATTCTAAGCTCTCATTAAACAAAGCTACTAAGCATCCATAGCACAGCAGAGTGTGGAATAAATTTTGATTACTCATATGATTGTATATGTTTAATAGATGCACGTGAGTAATAAGGTAAATGGGTTTGTGCTGTGAAAACCTCTGCTTGAAAACAATGCATAATCGATTCTTTACAATATGCCAGTTATATAACTCTACATGACTATAAATCTAATGTTCTTTGCCATGCTTAATTACTATTTAATGCAAATGGTGTACATTTACAAAATATATCCAGTCATAAATATCGCCACTGTTATATTGAACAGTTGGGAAAAGGCCTTAGTTTTGAAGTATTTATATACAATTTAATGAAGAAAAAAAAAATCACAGAATCAATCATAACACATAGCTCTATGACGTATCAGATTGTAATCTCAAGTTTCAAAAATTTTCTTTAACAGCAGAAATGGGCTGTTTATAAATCTACCAAATTATCAGAATAAGCTGTAATGGAAGGAAGGTTCTTTACAATACTCAAGAAAACCTTAAGAAAACTCAAACAGTAAGACAGATGACTTACTAAAGTGTAGGTCTATGTGCTAACCCCCTTCTGCCTCCACATATCCTTACTTGTACTTTCTCCAAGTCTGTACATGTAAGTTCCCATAGTGGTATCACATAAATAGCAAAGAGCAAGTAACCTATGAAAAGTAGGAATGAAACACAAATTGTGCATTGGACAAACACAGACTAAGCAATTTCTAATGCAACTTTATCCACCAATGAGTGGCTGATTAGACAGATAAAAGGCTTTTCTAAATGTAAACATAGCAATGTCATGAAAATAAAATTAATTTCTTAGAAATAAGAAAAACAAACCCATTTATAATTTTGATGCAGTTCTAAAAGTCTGCATTCACATTAATTTTCAGATGTGCATGACAAAGTTCTCACACCACTAAAATAATGCCTTTAAGATCTTAAGTCTGTGAAATCTGAGCTCCTTAACAGTTAGGCAACTGCACAGAATTCTAGAATTGGTAACTTTGAAACATCAAACTGAGCATAGACTTGACTACAAGCTCCCTGTGCAGGCAAACTTGGCCAAAGATACAAAAAGCAGCATATACAATGTAATTGCAAAAAGGCAATCCTGGCACTATAAAGATGTATACCAAAATAGCCAAAACATTTCTGTATACATTCTTTTGAATGACAGAAAAAATACAGAGACAGAAAGCAAGACTTGGAGCTCAACATGTTTAGCTTATCAAAATTAGATAGAAAAGCAATTGGTTTATAGTATTATTTATTTTAGGATACTAATAGCTGGCAAAAAGAACTAGACAAATAAATTAGAAGCAATATATGTGTGTATCTCTTTATATCTTCATTTCAGATCAATATGGACACTTTTTGGAAGATATGTGTCAAGCATAACAAGTGGAATGTTTTAGTGAGACAAGTAGCTGTGCTCAATACAAAGTTCAACAGAAAAAACCTGCAGGGGTTTTACCAGCAGGACAGGCAGAGTATAGAAACATCAACAGAGCCAGTATTTAGGACAGCTTCTGGCAATTTAGAAAACCTATATGCAATCTATATGCAATGTATAGAATTTTTTAGCTATCTGTACAACAGTCAGTGTGTTAACTTGTCGATTTGTTGCTGGGGAGAACACCACATATTGTGCCCAATACTGTCCCAACGCATCCACAGAACAATCAAAGCAAAACAATTAAAATAGTTGGATAAGGAAGCAGAAACTGGTATCCTTGATTGCCTACAGGACAGTGAAATTCAAGAAATTTCCTCAAAAAGATGAGCAAAGGAAACGGTATTAGAAATGGCTCTGAAAAAGATGTGTACACTCCATGGTAGCATGATATGAACATTCAGCCTGAGTAAGTTATGAAAATAGAATCTGTGAGCAGATCAGAAAGAGAGAAAGGCTATGGGACCCTAGAAGAATGGACCGAAACTTGTGATTACATGGAAATGAGGGTTTATACGAGCAAGTTTTTTGGCTCAAAGCTCTCTGTGACAGTCATTTTAGGGCTACAAACTACAACCAAATCTTGAAATTTCTCAAAAATATTTTTGCACACCTGTTTCCAAATTTTGAATTGAAAATGTTATAGAGACATCATCATTCCAAGACCAGGTGCAATACATTTGCTATAGCCTTTTGCACCATGGTGGGGGGGTTGCTCTTCTGAATATTGTTTATCTTTAAGAAGTTACTTCATGGGTGTCAGTGCTGCTCACAGAGCCCAGAGCATCTATGCACTCTGGCAACTATGAAGATAGTTATAATGGTGTAAGGGTAGCAGTCCCTTCTGTGTCTTTTTTAAACAAATGAGAAACCACTGGATCAATTACTGTCCCCCAGCACAAGATATGGCCAGTGTTAGAAGCTGTAACACCAAATGTGGCCACAACTACATGTGCTGAAACTTTCCTGTGAGCACATCTTGTCTAGAACTAGCAACAATCCCTTTTACCTTGATAAATTCCGTATGTCTATTAGCCTGTTCAGAATAATTAAATTGCTTATTGCTTATTTCTTTGTTAATATGTATGGTGTGAATTTATTCACCTGCAGAATTGAGAAGTACAACACAGAAAAATCCTATTCTGTATTTATTTGGAAGCATTATCCTTTACAGCAAGGAAAAGGTATAGCAAGGAAAACAAGATAAGTAACTTTTCTGAACCACCTCTGATATGTAGGAACACTTCTCAAATTTTGCTGCTGCTCTCAGCACAATAGCTGACAATCCGTCCTGATATTGCTGAGAAAACCCTTTTCATAGTCTTTTTCAAAAAGACAAACACACCAAGAGAGAATCTAGAACAACAGGTTGAGCAAATCAGTCAGACAAAACAGAGGTCTCTTAAATAGAGTGAGCCAAAGATGATATTGACAGCTAGGTATTCTAAGGTTTTATTACATGTAACACAGATGACTTGGGAAATGCTGTAGAATTGTGTGTACCTCTGTGTTAATAATGTATCACTCCTTATTACTGAAAAACCCAGAGTAAAAGAAGAACTTATAGCAAAATTTAAAACTTTCAGCATACATATGATAAAGTGAAATTGCTCTTGCAAAAATGAGATACATACCCTGATGTACACTTTTAAGTCTGCTGTGGCTGTTCAATAGTTACTTTGATTTAACGCACAATTTCTTAAAGCATATTAAGATTTAAAAAAAAAAGTTTTCAAGGGAAAAAGTCCAGTGTGCACGTATCAAGCCCACAGAACCGCCTTGCAATTTACATAGATACTACCTACTCATTTCTAACTTCCCATCTTCATAATTGTTGTTAGCCCACATCAGAAGAAATGAACAAAAAACAACTACTACAAAATGCCTTCAAATATCAAAGGTGTCTTTCCACTTTTAAGCTTATAAACTTAAAACTACAATAAAACAAATAAAAAGACCCAGTTATATTCCTGATATGGCTTCTCAGATGTTTTTCAACCTAGCCATTTGACTCCCATATTGTGAAGTTCAGGTATGCATATTAATCACTGGGCCCCAAAAGTATCTCTGGTTTCTCTATTACTTTACAGTAAGTCCATTTCATGCTAAACTTTGCTGCTTTGCACAGTGAGCCGACACATTTACAACTACTTCAGGCAGCTGAAAATGACAAATTGAGCTAAATCCCCCTCCCCTCTCTCCCTGGCACATATACTTTTAAGGCATGATGATTAATAACCTAAAATACTACAATCTAACACTAAGAACTTTTTAAGGCTTTTGCTGAAAACACCTACCTTAGGATAAGCTATGGTCAGCTCATTACAAGAATTGACTTACTAGTCAAAATATTAAGAAACGTCGGTTTCCATAGACCAGAGTTTTCTTTTTATGACTGGTTCTTGCTTTAAGCAAGCAGTGAACATAGGAAATACTTGCGTCCTGAAAGCTTACCTTCTAGTAAGTCTCTTGCCAGACCTGGTTCTGCCCCTGTGGACCGAACAAAGTCTGACAGGACCGCATCCATATCAAGAGTCATGTGATCATTCGGAGATGCTGCCAGACATGCAGCAGCAGCAGGACTCACTGGTTGACTAGAAGGCATCCATCTGTCAAGGAGAAAAAGAAACAGAATTTTAGAATATACTCCAAAGTGATGTAAACCATATTCTTCTTCTCTGCTCCAAAAAAGACTATTGAAAATGCTAAAACATTCAAGCTACCACATATTAAAATAAACAGCATTTGTCATTCGTCTCTGCCTCAGCCTAGAAGCTGTTGATCACGCATATGGGAAGGTTTTCTCTTTCTTAACATTTCATATTTTTATTGATTTTTTCTTATGTGCAGCTTGTAAATTATTCTGCAACTTGAAGACTCCAATCCAGCTAAACACAGGCACCGTTCATTCAAAGCACAATCATTGTATCATTGTCACTGCTCATACATTGAAGTTTAGCAAGTATTTAAATGTTTGGCTAGCCTACAGCTCTTTTGCCTTACTTACTAATACTAACATATACACAACTGAGCTTAGTATTTGTTCTTTTATTTGCCCTGTCAACACCACTGCTGTACTTTATAGTTTCTCCACTGCACTGGGTCCGGACGGGATGGAGTTAATTTTCCTCATTCATTTTCTAGAGCTGCAGCTAAACCAGCATTGATAACACATCAGTACGTTAGTCATTGCTAAGCAGTGCTTACACAGCCTCAAGGCCTTTTCTGTTTCCTACTCTGCCCCGTGGGTGAGTAAGCTGAGGGTGGATAAGAGGCTGGGAGAGGGGACAACCAGGACAGCTGACCCCAACTGACCAAAGGGATATTCCAGACTATATAACATGCTCAGCAGTAAAACTCGAGTCTTTCGAAAGCAGCCATTGCTCAGAGACTGGCTTGCCATCAGTCTGCTTGTGAGAGGTGGTGAGTGAGTGTCTTAGCGTCACTTGCTTTCTTTCCCCTCCTTCCTTCACTTTAATGAAACTCTTTATAGATGAAGTTTTTTCTTGATTTTGCTGTTGCGATTCTTTCTCCCATCCCACTGGGGGGATAAGGAGAGTGAGTGAACAGCTGGGAGGTGCTTAGTTGCCTGCTGATGTCAGCAAACTCCAGGGCTTTGTACATCAAACTCCAGGATTTGTTAATGGCCACTTTCAGATTTTGCTGTTTGCTGTGTTATTTATCACTTTTTTTTTCTTTGCCTGTGAGAGCTACGATGAAAGCACTAGCCTTGAGCCTAATCTGGTGTTTGGCCCATGTATAGCTGCCATCCCAACGCTCTTGAGAATAATCTCATGGAGTGAATTAAGAATTACACCTTTCTCCTCTTCTCCTCCAGAAGGAACTTTGTAGGGAAATTAAGAATGGCACCACCTCCTTCTTCAGGGTAGATGTTTCCTGCCTGTTGCAATGGCCCTTCAGTTTCTCAAACATCCCTGCATATAACCAAAATGCTCACATTATGCAGCAAGATTATAGCTGTCAGCCAGGCGATCAAATTATTACCTGGTTGCTATGCCACTGGGATACTGAGGTCCTTAGTCAGAAATTAGAGGGTAAGGAAGCCCAGCAGCTGTGATCCCTAGCTGAGGACCAGCAAATCGGCAAATGGGCAACAATCCACAGCTTCTGGAGGCAGTTCCTGTTGCATGTGAAAGCAAGATATCCCCTCAAGTAAGATGTGCAAGCTACTAAGGCAAGTGGACCACTGCTGAGGAAGGTATCCAGTATCTGAGGGATTAGTGGAGGTGGAGGTGATTTACAGCAACCTGGACAACAACCAGTCCTCCAAAGATCTGGACAAAATCCAGTGCATGTGGTCCATATGGCAGAAGTTTGTATGGAACACACTGACACCATGTGCCAGCACCCTGGAGATAATGGACTGGAGAGACATCAGGGTACCAACTGTGGACAGATTGGCCTGCCAGCTCCAGCAGTTCAAAAAGTATCTCTCTTCCTCCCCAAACCTGTGGACCTGTGTCTACCTTGTGCTGTCTACCTTCTCCAGCCTCTCAGAGGATCCTTCTGTTGTGGGGTATGTGCTGAAGAACAGCAGGTGTTGATTGCTACCACGAAGGCGCATCGTTGACAATATCACACCAAGCAAGAATTCCTGGTTCCCATACATGAGCTGATTAACTGATGAGAGAGACAAGGAGTGATCAGCAAGACTCACTCACCCTGTAACAGTCCCATATGGCCAGCATGGAAGTCTGATGGTGGGTAGAGGCTAACAGTGGCCTACTACAGCCCGAACAGTCATGGCATTATTGTGTGCTGCTGCATCGCCATGCTAGAACTCCAGTATGAACTGGAGTCAAAGGCAGTCTGGTATGCTGCAACTCACACCACCTATGTGTTTTTCTTGATTCCTTTGGCAGCAGACTGCAGGCCACAGTTTCCTTTCGTGTGGAGGGGAGTCTGATACACCTGGAATGGACCGCCCCAGACATGGAAGCACAGCACTACCATTTCCATGGATAGATAACGATCGCACAGGGAAAGGGTAAAGCCCCCAAAAACCCACAGTACATTGACATCATCATATGGGGTAACACAGTGAAAGAAGTGTTTGAGAAAGGAAAAAGAATAATCCAAATCCTTCTGAAAGCTGGTTTTGCGATAAAACAAAGCAAGGTCAAAGGACTTGCACAAGAGATCCAGTTTTGGGGAATAAAATGGTAAGACGGACATCATATCACAATGGATGTGATCAATAATGTAACAGCCATATTCCTACCAGTTAACAAATAATTAACACAAGCTTTCTTAGGCATTGTGGTTTTCTGGAGAAGGCATATTCCAGGTTACCGTCAGACTGCAAGTCCTCTGTATCAAGTGATATGAAAGAAGAACTGAAGAACTATTTCAACTGGGGTCCTGAGCACTGATAAACCTCTGAACAGATCAAACAGGAGATAGTATGTGTGGTAGCCCTTAGGCCAGTTGAGCCCTTGGCCTCGACTGGAGCCTATGGTAGAAAGCACTCAGAGAGACTCCAGGTCAGTCTTTAGGGTTTTGGAGCCAAGGGTACACAGGATACAGGGTATCAGGATATTTCTAGCTTCCTCTATTGTAGTATTTCTATAGTGGAATTTTCAGTGGAGAAGCCACCTCCATAAACCATATCGGAAACACCTGCAACAAATATACAGTATAAACACTTGGACTGACTGAGGCCCAGCTGGGAGAGGCAGAAAGGAAGGGTCTGGCAGGATTTCACCCTGTTCTTCTGAGAGATGCAATTAGAGTACTAGTTAATACAATCAGGGTAGACAAAGTTTTTTTCTGTTTTTATGTCTAATTCCCCATGCCCCATAAAAAAACCCCCATCAAACCCAGCCATCTATCCAGGGTGCTTTCTGAAGTAGTTATTATGTAATACCACCTTAACTATAAGAGAAAAGCACCATGAATTTGCCCAAGTGGAGGATATCAGGTTTCCTTCCTGGAAGGATTTGCCTGTCCCAAGGCAAAGTGACAGCAGCTTACTCAGAGAAAACCAGCATCACACCAATATGTCACTGCACTGGGTGTCAGTGGCCAGGTTCTGGTAGTGGAGGGTGTGGGAGTGGCCTCTGTGAGGAGAGGTTGGAGCTGCTCCGTGCCAGACGCAGCTGGTTCCGGCCATCTCTGCAACAAGCCATGGCACGACACCGCTGAGCCCAGCAGCCAAGCTCTAAGCTGGTGGCACCTCTAAAAACAGTCCAAAAGTTTTGTTTTATTTATTATTTTGTTTTATTTTGTTGTACGGTCATTTATTGATGACCAATACTGCAGCTCCTGTACAGTTTTTACTGTGTTTTTAATCAGTTGGGGGGGGGGGGCAATCTTACCAGGGTACTCTCTTGGGGGCATAATCATCTATGGACCCATTAGGAAGCAGATCATTATTGCCTCAAGAGAAACATGACACAATGTCCAGCATGGGAGCTTTTTCTGCCAAATCCATGGCTAACAAAATACATTTGCCCTACTGCGTTTTGTACCTACTTTTTTGTTACTGAAAAAGTGAAACCCATCCTTCTAGGTAATGTTCTTTACAAATATCAAATAAAAATTAAAGCATGCACTTCAAGAGTAGTTGGTGCTAGACAAACTATTAACACAGATGGCGTTCAAAACACAGTTATATTAAAGGTATCTCCATACTTCTACCCTGCCTGCACAGCTGCAGCAATAGTGCAAAGCGAAGAAAACAGGATGAAGTTAAATGACACAACATAAGCAAAAGAGTAGGTTTTACCTTCATGCTTGTTATTGACTATTGGTCAAAGTTTACCTTTGAACATGAATTAGATTTTTCCTGTTAATTCCTCCTCACAGGCTCAGTTGCAACTTTGCCACATGCCAAGGGTAAGGACTGGCATGGAGATTTCCTACTGGTAGCAGACGATATTGGTTGGCTCTTGCTTGTACCACAGCTACAGAGAAATAAACTGTGAAAGAAATTGGAAACTAGTTGATTTCACTGTTCCCCATATGAAATACAGTCCTTTCCTACTCCATGTGCAACTACCTGGTTATATTTAACCTTCAAAATGGAATGCCTTTGCTTTCTTGGCAATTGCCTCTTTCTGCAAGTACATATGCCAAGTAGAATACAAACATCATTTACCTTCTGCCCCAGGAGGGTGTTGTCCTTCTCAGCCTCATGCATGAGGACTGCCTGCAAAACTCAACTTACTCCAACAAATTGAAAGCGTATGGGATATGGTTACACAATTACATGTTTTTCAGTATCAGAGCAGATTACGCTGTTGCTTATCCTACCCGTTTCACAGTCTTCTGGCCCCTACACTGTAACACTGTATGTTTTATAACACTTCTACATTTATGCTTTTATACTATTTATACAACTGTATCATTATGCTGGGGCCACATTAGGATAGCAGGTGAGGTGATCCTTTCCCCTCTATTCAGCCCTGGTGAGACTCATCTGGAGCATTACGTCCATTTCTGGCTCTCCAACACAAGAAAGACATGGACATACCAGAGCAAGTCCAGAGCAAGCACCACAAACTGCATAGCTGGATCACCACTGGACAAGGGAAACACTTCTAAAATGTAACATAATGAAGATGTAGTAACAGAAGGAAATCTGGAAATATTGAGGAGGCTAGTTAAAATGGAATGCAGAAACTTCAGGAAGAGAACTACCTTAGTGGATTATGGCCAAATTTGGCAGCTCAGCTTTGTAACAACTGAATCTCTTTCAATACAAATGCAGGACAAAAATGCTACTTTTCTTAAAAAAAAACAACAAAAAAAAAACCCCCCCAAAAAACCCCAAACAACAACAAAAACCCAAACACCCCCCCCAAACCTCATATGTAGATCCACTGTACTAAGCAGCACTAACTTCCCTACAAAAAGATCACAAGAAACTGAATGCAATTAATTTCTTCAGTGACTAGGAGAAAGAATGAGGTAAGTCTTAACCAGCAGGATGGAAACACATGGGTCAAGCTAAAACAACCTGCCACTGGTGAACGACACAAAGCATTCCTGAATTTCAGATAACAATCAAAAGTGACTCAGTGATGTAATGACTGCTAATTTAAAATGCACCAGCTGGGCACTCAAGTACAGTCACTATGTGTGGGGGCTAGACTGCTCAAATTTGGAAAACTGAAGTGCATATCAGTTTGAAGAAGTCAACTCATGAATTGTCTTGGTATCAGCATTATTGCAGTATTTTCAACAGTAGTATTGAAAAGATAGCCTTTTAACAGCAGAAGACCAATCTCTTTCTGCATTTATGACATCACCCCTCACTCAGAATTGCTTCTTGATTACCTGATCATCAGAATCCATATAGTAATCATGTCAACAGACACGTTTCATTCTTAACTCGTCCCAGCAAAGGTTATGTAAGCTGCCTATGAAGATCTTTTCTATGAAAGAGTTTCTTTCTGGTAATACAGAAAGTTCTCTGTCTATATATAGACAACTGGTAATATCTGTGCATTGACAGCTGATGAAAACACAGCTCACATGCAACAGAGCCAGAGATAAGGCTAGCTGTTGTTTTACTGAAAAAGAATAATTTAAAATTAAATGCTAAACAGTTTCCATTATGTAATGATAAACAGCTGTACAGGTAGAAAACACCTGCCTTGTGTTGGGCACCAAGGAAGCACACCCAATCCAGACCTTCCAAATCCATGACAGTGTGAGAAAGAAGTTTTCTCATCAAACACTCCCTCTACACCTATGCACTATGCTATGTAATTCTCTAGGCTCTGGGTCCTGCAACTGTGCTTAGAACACCTGCACAAAAATATCTGTGCTATTTAATTCTTCCTGTTACTCATCAGACCTAAATTAACAGCACAACATATATCAATAGTGTTTATTCAGACAGATGCGTCTGAAAAGATAGAAGAATCAATGATGAAACATGTTAATGAACATTAAAAATGAAAAAACCCAGAACAAATGCACCACTGATTAGCTGATGTAACACTGGTTCACTGTGTTGGATTACTTAAAAATGAAATGAGATCTACAGAACTGTGCTGATCAGAGCTGGGCTCCTGAACAGTTTCTATGCAAACTCCACATTTCAACAGTGCTGAATTAAGTACATCCAATGCTGTAAGAGACAACTAAAATCTCTGCTACACGTGCAACTGAGGACCAACCTTCTGTGGAAACTCATTCCTCATATACTGGTAAAGCCTCACGAAGTCCCTGAAACATTATAAACCGCGTGTGGTGCTACCAAACACACAAATAGTAACAGCTATAGTAAAAAAATCACAAACACACCCAAGCCCCAAAACCAACCCACCCCCCCACCCCCATCCCAAACTCTCTCCAAAACTCAAATACTATGTTTCCTACTATAGCAGTATTTTATTGTTGTTCTAATTACTAAACATGTATTAATTTTTCTTTTTTTTCATCCAGCAAACACCACCTCTCTACCCCATTTAGAAGTCATAATTATCACAGGTGGCAGGTAGTCTGGCTGTTAATTGTACTACTTCATCCTGAACAAAAACCTTTACAAAAAAAGTCTGAATTATGCGTGCTCTACACTCCGAAAGCAACGAGCAGAGTTGGTAGGATCCTCCCTGTATACATTTGAACTAGCAATATTTTCGTCTGCAGAGGGAGTTGTTTTCTCAGCTCTCTAAAATTTAGAGGGGGGAAAAAACCCAACAAAACAAAACCCAACAAAAAATGTCTTTAAAAAAATATTATCTTTGCCAGAAAACTACTATTAGCTGTGAAAACCCACACAGATGGAATAGTAAAAACTACTAAGCAAAAAAAAAGAAAATAAATTGTAAAGGAGGCGGCAGTGACTCAGAAGCCAGATGGCTACCAGACGTAGTATGCTCACCACGTGAATATAGTCTCTCCTCACCCACAAAACCATCACCACCACCTTTGCTCTGGATGGCTAGTCAAAGCATTAACACAACTTACACTTTAAATATACATACTTGGAAAAGATCTAACACAATCATCCATATTACATCCACCTGTCAATAAGCATCACTCCTCTTGCAGTTAACAGGATAGACACACAGATATACTTGCAGTCTTCCTTTTGAATGTGTCACATGATACAGAAATGGCACTTTGAATTGAATGTAAGTGAAAACATCTTGATCCTCAAAACACAATTAAGACCTTGGTTTCCACTCACTTTCAAGCCAAATTTCTTCCTTAAATAATTTCTTATTTATACAATGCAAATACAAAAGGCAGTAAAAAGGGATAATTTGTTGTATATTGTAAGGAAAAGCATTTTAAAAGTATTTAAAGAAGAGATACTGATTACTTCTAAACGTTAAGACGGGTTAATATGACTTGAAATCATTTTAATACAATTTAATACAATCTCAGTTATACTTGATCTTTTCTTCTCCTTTAAGTACCTCTCTAAAAACTGAGCCATACTCAGAAGTAAACAGTCTCAGAAAGAAAACAGCACACAAACAGTGCACAGTGGGCAAATCCTCAGGAAGACATAATGACTAAACTGCAACTAAGATCTTCCACTTTCATAATTTTCAGAGAAAGGATGAAATAAGCACCATCAATAATATGACCGCTCTAGGAAGCCAGTGGAAACATGCTCACCAATTGCATTAAACCAGTTCCCACACACACTTTTTTTACTTTCCCTGCAGTGTGACAAGGCTAAATGCCTATTAACATTACTGATTCCTCTCAGCTGGTTTGGCAATATACAGACTAAGTGCAGACCGCTCTTGTGTTGAATGTTCCTGACGCTTGCATTTTTGGTTGTGAAGGCAGAAAGACCCTGTTTGTGCACAGCTCCAGACTTTGAAAGTAATTCTTTCTGACATGCCGTGTTTGATGGAGAATACTATAATTCTACAATCCTGACAATATAATGAAATTGAACCAATGCAGTAAATAAGACCATTTATTCTTAGTGAAACATTTATATTTTTTGAGCTCAGGCTGTGCAATTTCTCATTCTTTTCTGCATGCAAAATGTATTTACTTACAGTTTCAGAAACTTTAATTTTTTAGTAAGCCAGTTTTTATTTGGTTATTACATTTCTAAAGCTCCTCCACTCTTCATTAGATAGCACTTTGCCAAAGTTCATATATAAGATAAAAATTATTAAGGGAAAATAATGTAATTAAACAATCTAGTCCATTAGAGAAGATTTGGTTAGGAGGGGAACATCGGCTTTAAGGGAACTGGCAGTTAACGTAGGCACTCAGCTTTTCAGATTATGTAACAGGAATACCATGTATATGTGAGAGTAGTTAATTGTTCAGAGCATTTGTTGCCCAGGTAAAAGGTGATTAAATATTAAGATACAAGGCTAATCTGAAATATAGAAAGATTATGCTCTACCAAGAATAGCTGAAAGGACTGACATTGAATTTCTAATGTTTTTGTACCAATGAAGACACAATCTCGTGACTACTGTGGTTCGCCTACAGGAAGGCTATCTTACTCCCAACATGAAATTTCTCTTTAGCCTTTATCTGGGTTGACTTCAACATTATTTAATACACTATAACCTCAATTCAATAAACTTTTTGTATTCAGAGTAACACTTCAATTGTGCTTTGTTGCAGTATTCCCCTAAACAGCTGGGGAGTTTTATTTCTATGTTTAGATACGGGGTGGGGGAGTGGTCTGTGCAGATACAGTCAGGGCTGTGTCCAAGATATAGTTGGAAAAATCAGAAACAATTACTCATACAAACATGTTTATGCTTTCCAGTATTCAAAATGGACCTATAAGGTAAAAACAGAAGGCAAATACTGGCAAACCCTCTTCTGGAATATGGGGAGCAAGTTCAATAACTTACATTTCAGAGTGATCACCTCAGACTGAAACAGGTGAAATGAAAGGCTACAGATCATCAGAAGTCAAGCATTTTATCTTATGATAAATCACTAAAAGCCTGGATTGCAGAGCCAATGAAACAAGGTTGAGAACGGGATTAAGACTGCTCTTCATAGATACACCAAGCCACAAGCAAACATAGTCTAGAAATAAAGACAGAGCTCCCAGTGACAGAAGTACTGCGAACAATTTTTCCTTAGAAGCTGGGGAGAAAATACTGAATTATTTTCAAAAATAGACCTACCTAAATACATGTAAAGTACAATACAACATCCTGCAGTGATAGGAAACCAGACTGTCCTGGTTTCAGCTGGGATAGAGTTAATTTTCTTTCTGGTAGCTGGTATAGTGCTGTGTCTTGGATTCAGTATGAGACAAATGTTGATAACACTGGTGTTTTCAGTTGTTGCTAAGCAGTGTTTATACTAAGTCAAGGATTTTTCAGCTTCTCGTGCCCAGCCAGCGAGAAGGCTGGAGGGGCACAAGAAGCTGGGAGGGAACACAGCCAGAAGAGCTGACCCAAACTGGCCAAAGGGATATTCCAGACCATGTGACATCATGCCCAGTATATAAACTGGGGGGAGTTGGCCTGGGAGGGATCACTGCTCAGGAACTAACTGGGCATTGGTTGGCAAGTGGTGAGTAACTGCATTGTGCATCACTTGTTTTGTATATTCCAATTCTTTTATTATTGTCATTTTATTAGTAGTATTATCATATTATTTTCATCCTTTCTGTCCTATTAAACTGTTCTTAACCCACGAGTTTTACTGTTTTTATCCCTGATTCTCTCCCCCATCTCACTGGGTGGGGGGGAAGCAAGTGAACAGCTGCGTGGTGCTTAGATGCTGGCTGGGGTTAAACCACAACAGTCTTAAATTAGCACCTCAATAAACTGCACAGGCATATTCCAACACGCTACTATCTGGCTTGTTATTTATCTTTATTTTGCACCAGGATAAAACCTTGCTGGTACCATCCAGTATGGTTGAATTTTTTGGTATGGATGACCAGACCTGTTCTGTCACCTTATCTTCTTTTGAAGCTTTAGAACATATTTAGGCTTGAGAAACTTGCAAAATGATGTACACATACAAATCCTGGCCTTCCATGTTTCACTTGTAACTGCTGATCCCAGTCAGCCAGCAAATGCCACTTGGGATCATGCGCTGGTGAAGGAAATGCAGAAGTGTGGATGATAATACTGTCTTAACACTTTGAAGTTGTCTGCTGCAGATACCTTTAAACTTTTTAATCTAGCATGTTTCAGCAGTATTCTCCTGCTACATCATCACAATGGTCCTCTATCACTGACAATACAGGTTTGGCTTTACATACCTACCTAGCTTCTAATGCCAGTAGCTCTCTCTGAATGTATATTTAGTTGTGGGCATCTCAGAATGAAGCCCTGCTTGTAACAGAGCAGAAGTCAACCCTTTTTTAGGTTGGGGTGGGTGGGGCTTGGGGGGGGGTGGGAGGGGGCTGTGGGGGTTTTTTGTGTATGTATGTGAAAATCATAGAGACAGTAAGTTTAAGTCATAAGTGGACTAAAATATTGCTGCTTAATACAGTTTGCTGGTTTACAGAACTAAAGGGCATTACAGATTACAAAGTAGGCAATCTCCCTGCATTTGCACAAAGCAGATGCAGTTATGAAGTATATTCTTGTCCTATTTGTTTTGAATCTATAAACTTCTCCAAAAGCTACAGGTAATCCTTACCCAAAGTTTGCATAATTATGCAAACAACTACTAATGGATAGTTAAGAATAATTATAAAAGTCTACTTCAAATTTTCAGCAAATGAAAAGGAAATAATTCTATTCAGGACACTGTTATGAGTTAAACGGAAGCTACCTGAATAATCTCTTTACTGCAGTGCTCACTCTAATTCATTTGAAAACCTCCAAATGTTTCTGAAAATGTTAATTATTTTGAATTAGTCTCACATTTGACAATTGTTTCATTGTTCTTTGCTTGTTCCATTAATCCTGAAGGTTTAAACTTTGGCAGTTTAACATCTGTATTTATTTAAATACCAATGGATGAGAACCTCTGTATGGCCCTTCATAAATTCACATGTCGCTTAGTTTTTCTCTTCTTGATACATTCGTATCAATTAAATTAATTCGTATTACAATTAAATTAATTTTACTGCTTGCAGAAAGAATAGCTTATTTTCTTATTTTTCCTGGTCTTTTGCGTTTAAATGGCCCAGCAATTTGACAACTACATTTAATAGACAGTTGCTGTTATCTGGGATTTCAAAGGGGTTTTTGTGTGTCAATTAGAATCCAGTATATAGACTGCCAAAAGCCATGGGTCATTTGCAGATGAGTATATTACCCAACCAATCTACTACTAGAGTGACTACACTAAATCAATAATGCTTATTTATGTACTACTTATGTAATACTTCTATAAAACCTATCCTTGGATAAATCTACCATAGTGATTATGTTAAGTCAAAACTGAAACACGCTGACTTTGATTTCTGAATAGGAAAATTTCAGCAATAACTACCTTTCGGGGGGGGGTGGGGGGAGGGCGATGAAAGAAAAAAAAAAAAGATTCTTCTTGAAAGGTGCATATTTTTGCATACAATTTTCTCCTGGTTTCTTTTTGCTTGTTGGTTGGTTGGTTTTTAACAAGTGTTAGTATGACTATAGTACTTCATCCTGGAAGCATGATTTATTTATTTTTTTTTTAAAGTCAACTAAAAAATAACCAGGAGAAAGAACTCGGAGAAATTCCGAAGTGGGAGCTAGATAATGTGAAGTCTTTTAAAACTCCAGCCTGACTGATGACAGCCGTGTATGACATTGTGCAACTCTCAACATTTAAAAGGAGAAATTTTCTGGCAAATTACTCAACAGCATCTCTAGCTATATGAAAAAAGGTGTACAGATTTGTAATTCAGTTTTATGTATTTATTTACAGTAATTGGAAAGAGGAAAACAAACACATGGGGTTCAGAGAAAAGTTACGTCAAAGAGGAGAAAGCAGAGGTAAAACATGACTGCACAGTCTAATAAACCATGTAGAAATCAATTCAGGCACATAAAGCTATGTAGCTAGTACTACCCTAGATATCACATAGTATCTTCTGGGTTTCAGCCACTGCTCCAGAAGTGTATGGGTCTGCACATACTGGCTAGTCCCATGTGGCTATCCCAGATGATTCAGAGCTTTCAAACTGGCAATACACATCTATGTGTAAGGAACATACCTGAATCATCTATTTCTACCTATAATACTTATCAGGTGCTTATTTAGGTACTTGAATCACACCTGAAATACTGAAAGATCCAGGACTTGTGTGTGTATGTGTGTGTGTGTGTATTTATTTATTTAAATGTTCAACTTAATTTGTCAAGACTGCACAAGACCATAAATACAAACAACTGGACAGAAATTCTGACAAAGTTTTTCCAGAAAGTTCTTAACTTCTCAAGACAGTTTTTTTCCTAGACAGGATGACTTGGAAAGACTTACAGTGTCTCAATAAAGACATTCAAATAGAAGCTTGCTGTTTCTTAACAAAAGTAGCTCTCAGCTGATTGAGTGACAAGTAACAAAACTGGTTACAGAGAAATATTCCACACCTTTTGTTCACTTAGGACATCCTAGCTCCCTCTGCAGTGTATTCACTGTTCCCAGAGATTCCAGGCCTTCAACTTCTACAAAATCTCTCCAGTATTGCCTTAACTTGTATGACACTGATGCTGCCTACCAGCAGGATACTCTAGCCCACCAGAAATTCAAATTTGACCATAGATCACTGGACACAGGGCAGCTTTTTCATACAATGCATAAAGCTGCTTAAGCCAGACACTCTCAAAGCAGATCTCACAGATCATAGTGGATTTAATAATTGGAGTTAAGACTAGATATTTATGCTCAGACTCCTATATTACAGAATTTTAAAGGCCAATTAAAAGAGAGCATATCTCTTAAGAATTTTACCTTTACATTTTGTATCCATCCCATTCAAATTAGAGATTACTTCACCAGCCTCAGAAGTTTTGTATTAAACAGACTTTATCTTCAAATAGTTTCCAGTTTTAGCTGCCAAGAACATAAAGATGAAAGCCAGTTTTTAACCTTGGCCAGAACATCTCCCATAGAACTAAATGTATATTATACACTTCTATCACAGATGAAGTGGACCTAAAATTTGCAATCTGTTTTATACAACTAAGCCCATGCTGCTCTCAGAACTCCAATGAAAGAAACAAAATAGGAAACATATCTCTACAAACTGTACTGTTTAAGCTATTGTACACTTCACCAAAATGCTCCTTAAAGCCTCTGTACTGAGCTAGGAAGACCAGCTCTTAAGTCATACAAGCACCTTTAGTCTGACTCCATTCAAATTAGCTGCAGTTGACTGAGTTCTACCACCAGAATGGCAAATCACTCCATTAAGAGGCACTGCATAATTCCATTATAGAAGGCACATGTAGTCACAACTTATTTGCAGTAATAATCACCCAGTTCTGCAAAATCTACAAACAAATGGTTTAAAAAGTTGATGGACAGATAGGATCTTGACAGCAGATGTAGTTATTGATGAATTAAAAGGCATTAGTTGAAGAAGCCAAAATGATGGTAACTACCTAACAAAAGGTAACATGCACTAGACCCAAGGGCAAAGTAGGGTATTTATATGCTAATTATAAAACATGGACTCTAAAAACATGTAAGATAACAAGACAACATTTAGTGACTAGTACAATTATGGGCTATCTACCTTCTCAAGTATAAAATATCAAAGTTATAGGAACAAAAGTTGAAGAACAAGAAAACAGAAAAATAAAAGCTCCAATCAAGCATTATTACCAAGGTTTTGTCTACACCATGGAACCCAGGAAAATTAAGTCAAATTAACTGGATTTGTCCAAGTCCATTAAATTCCTTTGCAAACAGTTTCATCTGGGAATAAAATGTGGCCTTAATTTGGTTTGGCTCATCTTGCCTTCGAAATGAATTAAACTAAATTCACTGGAGGCCACTTTCATTGTGAATGAGAGAGTGCACACAGAGACTTGGTGGGATTTGAGCTGCCCTCTTTAAATTCCTACATTTAGTTGACTTGCATCAATTTCCCTTAGTATCTTGTGTAGACAAGCCCTGATACATTAGACACAGAAGTGAAAAAAATAAAGAACGAGGGAAGCTATGCTGAAGAATCCCCAGTCAAGATGCTAAACCCCTGTGGAAACCATTGAAGAGCTATTATCCAAGACAAGAGAGTTGTTGAACTATTTTAAGTGTAGTTCTAGGAGGAATACCACCAAAGTTTAGAGACCAACTGGGAAATATTTTAAAAACACAGCTACATTTCTTTATTTAAAACATCTACTATTGGATTATTTATTTGAATTATTTGAAGCAAGAACTGTTGATAAAGGACACCACTAAATCATCTTTTGAGGCAATTTATTTAAGAATTAAAGGTTCTAAGCTATTATTGGAGGCAAAGATAAAAGAAAGTAGAAAAGAAAAATTGAAAAGATCATGATGCGTTTAAGAGCTATGGCACACTCTCACTGAAGAAACATTATGGAAAGCTAGAGACACTCAATACCTTAAAATACCTGAGTTCCCATAAAATGTTCTGAAGTATCTACAGTCACTGGTAACACTAATAACAACCGAGAGGACCTTTACTTGCACTCCACCACTGATGGCAGCCTAACAAAAAGCACAGCACCAGTCCTATGTCAGATTCACATGCAGGAGGATTAATTCATCTGCTCTGATGCTCTGCTAGAACATTTTTACAACCACATTTTCATGGGGCTTCAGAGGATTTTCATAACACTATTGTTCTTACTCAAGAATGATTACATTCTTAGAGAGGAAAAAATGTCATAGATAAACAAGAAGTCCACAGAAACAGGGATCTAGAACTGAAATAAACTGACAAGCAGGAGACAGAGCCTTTCCAGATAAGGATCCTCTACATCCCTTCATCAGTATTTTTTCAGGATAAAACAACACCGTTGCTATCATGTTTTTGCTTTCATACAGGACAACAGATAAAGAGAATGAACATAAGGCAATTAGTGTTTCCCTTATTTTGTTCACGAGGGCCCTCTTAGTGTGTTAATTGTATTCTGGCAGAATGCAGCAGTGCAAGAGATAAATATAATGCCACTGATAAAATTGGAATTTCCATAAAACAAAGACCTTCATTTTAAATAAAATTCAAGTATCAATTATTCTTTTATCTGGGAGAGTGATAAAGAAGTAGGCAGTATTATACTGTACTGGAAATATAACAATTAGGGTTTCAAATGTTAATCTGAGGCCTCTTATTAAATGCACAGTTTCATTAAGTAACATGCATCTCTTCCACTAGAACATCTCTCCACAGAAGCAGTATGAAGAAGCTAGATATTTCCTCATTCAGAATTCCCCCTCCCCCCATTTTCCTCATCTATAAATTCTTCCTGACTCTCTTTCCAAATATTGAACATATTCCACCAAATATCATCCTTTCAAACAAAGAGGGTATGCTGACCAAAACTCTAAGCTTAACACAACTTTCTCTCACAAAAACATGTATCATATACTCTGCATACATAAAATTTACTTCAGTACATGAAAAGCAAGCTGTCTGAATAACCATTATTGGATATATATAATGTGGAGTTTCATTATTTTTTCAAGGTTGCACTGCATTAAAAATGAAACACTTGGGGCTACAGGCATCACAAAATGCATGCAGCTCAACGACAAACACAAAGACCAGCTTAATCACTTGCTGTTTCTTGCATTTTGAGTTATTTAGCCCCCTATTTCTACATTGCGAATTCTAAAATTAATTGTCATAGCAACAGGGATCTAAGTCTTCATTTACAATGCAGATAATCTTTTCGATCATGTTATTAATGCATAAGCCCATAGCTGCTGATTTGCAATGTATCACAGTCAACTTTTAGTGGGGGATGTGGGGAGACAAACAGAACACACAGGTACGACACATTGGCATACAGTAGTCAGGAAGCAGCTCAACCTCAACCTCTGGTTTACAGCAAGTTAACTCCTCCTATACTTTCATTTAAGAACAGCTACTACTGAAAAGCCAGACTGCTAAGATTTGTTCTCCTGGTAAGGTTGCTTGTTCTTGAGCTGTAAATAGATACACAGCTGATTAAAGCTATCTTTAAGCAAATTTTTAGTTTGACTTACTTACAACAGACTTTAAATAAGAGTTCCTTGAGGCATGTGTCAGATGGGCGTTATGCTGCTGGTTTTTGGTGAGGAAAATAATCCATTTTTGCCACAGTAGAAGGTATGAATAAGCAAAATTTTGTCCCCTGAGAAATCTGGAAAAAAAAAAGTAATATATTAATTATTGTACTTATTCTATGCTATTTGAATAATAATAACTAGCAAAAATCAGCTTTACCTTTGACCCTGGGAGCTTAATGGATGCTACTCTCAATGCAGATGAACTACCATATACAACAATTTGCATTAAGATTACTTGGGCGCAACCCAGACAATTAAGAAGAAGAAGAAAAAAGAAAAGAATTATGAATGTACAAAAACATCCTTATAGCTGTCCTACATCCAAATGGTAATTCATGCTTAAAAATTCCCCTAACAGTTCTCTTAAGATTTATCAAATACACCTTTGGAAGTTTTTCTTCTCATAAGCTATCAAAAATCTAAGGCAATGAACTACTGAAGAGTTATCCAGGAGAAGACTCAATTAAGATAGCCATTTTCTTTCATGGAAAAAAAGGGAGAAAAACATGAAGAAAGAAGGAACAGTACTTTATTTCATAGGATTTATTTACTTTTAAAAGAAACTGCATTTCCCTTAGCATATAATCTATTCCTATCTCTTAACTGTAAGTCCTGCTGCTTGCAAATACATAATCCAATTACTAAAAGCTTCACCTTATTATTTTAAAAGGCACTCACAGTTTTCCCATTTCTGTTTTTCTAATCCATTCACAAAATTCATACGCTTGTAACTGAGCCCAGCCTTATCAAAATCATGATTTAACACATATCTGCCCAAACCCTTTCATCATGGAAAACATTCCTTCTGATAATGCTTTTAAAACAGGCAGAAACATAACAAGGTCCACAATTTTTATAAATTTGTAGGAATTATGATATGAAAACAGAACATTATATTATTACTCATTATTTCCTAGAATACCTACAGAAATAACCAAATCTCAGTAGATAATAGTCCTTATGCAAAAAAATCCCAGTTGTCTGTGTAACAAATCAACTGTAACATGAAGTGTTTGTGAGCTAATATATGGTACTTCATAAGATTCCTAGCTTTTTTTCCTCCTTCACTGTGATTTATTTTCATGCAAGAATCATATATCTGACCAAAAAATTATCTTCAATTCTTTGTTGGAAATTAGTTATGATTGTACCACGTCACAGATATCCTCATACAGTAGGTTATTTTAAAGTTCAGAATAACATAAAAAAATCATTTCATACATTGCAAAGGAAATACAAGCAGCAATCAAACTGCGTTTGCCTATGACCCTCATCTTTATCACCCTCACAGAACTTAAAAAAAACCACAACTGTAAAACCCTCATCAACTTACAATGGCTGTAACACTTTCAAAGATACTTCAACTGCAAGGGATAGAAATAACCATCAAGTGTGAATATGCCTCAACATTTCCATGTATACCATGTTAACAAACTGCAATATCTACACTATGAAACTTGTATTAGCTATGGGGAAATAACTAAAAACTCTGTTATGCAGCCTTCAAAAATCAAATGATGATGTTTCTGCTAAGGAGACAACGTAACTTTTATCACTGGCCTGGAAATAATTTAGCAGTCAAGGTATATTCCTTTTTTCAGCTATGTATTAACAAACAATTGAAACATTTTTATAGTTTTGTTCAACGCATCAGCTGCACAGAAAAATCAACGCTTTCCATCCAACACTTGACCTACTTCTTCAGCTGAAAGAGAACTTACACGTATGTACTGCAAGCATATACATGTTTTTAGCAAATCACAATGTATCATTTAAACTATGCTAAAAAGTATTCCATTTAGTTTGCTGTCATAAGCGATCTGAAAGATTACCATGGATACTATGATTGTTAGGGCATAAGGAAATGTCTTCTTGGCTTTTCACACACAGACACACACTGCAGCCTCAAGAATTTATTTAGTTTTCTGGGGTTTTTTTGGTTTTGGTTTGGTTTTTAGTTTTTCTCTGTTTCACTGAACACTATCTTTAACTTGATAGTACAGCATGCAAAACCTCAAGCTTATACATAACTTGCAGTGAGATTAATAGCAGTTATTGTTATCCTACCCCTGCAAATAATTTCTTCAGTCATTCTGTGAAAGGCAAGTTCTTCCTTACAAATGGCCTTTCACCTGACTAGCGAATGGGAGATTATAATCATAATCCATGTAGGAATCAAACATTAAGGCTAACTTCAGATCTTAAGAACTGAATTTTGTTATTACAAAATTATAATCCTTCTGAACGAGCCTTCTCCCTTCTCTTTACCCACTGACTACAGAGTAAGAATAGGCTAAGGTTAGCTGCTGTGAATACCCAGTTTAAGAGCAACCTTAAATACTGCTTACTCTGTCCATTGTATTCCCCTGTACAGTGGGACAATAAACTGAAGAATGCTCCCCGTATGACCACAGCTTTGTCTATAACAAATTACACAAAGATATAAATACACAGAATAAAATTACCATTATCTATCAAAAGCTTCAGGGTATAGATTAATCTCAGCTGCAATTCCTTTACAATTCTGGGGACAAATTTTGAGTTTACCTTTTTACGTTTGCATGGTCCCTGCAATAACTTCTGTGTGAAGTTGGCAAAGAAAAGGAGGAAATGCAGACTAAAGATTCTACATATCTATTTCAAAACAAAGAACTTGATCTCAAACAGGTCTTTTGAGGGTAAGAAGGAGTCTTAGCAAAATCAACTGAGGCCAGATGGCAGAGAAATTATTCATTAAGAATGAATATTCACAGTAACTTTCAATTTTTCCCTATTTTTGTCTCACATTTCAAAGTAATCGCTAACAAGGAGCTGAAGAAGCTTCCTCCACTTAGTTTTTAGAAGTACCTCAATTGTCTTCTGAGACTCTCATGCAATCCTTGTTCTAAAATTAAAAGGGATGCCATTTTCGACTTCTACTTCTTACAGGACTGAAATACATCCTACAATCTTCCCAGCAGCTTAGAACCAGCCACACAGTGCTGAAAACCTTCTCTGCTAATGCTCTGTTGAAGCTGGATCAGCATCTCCCCACAAAGTCTCAAGTGTGTGCTCATTTCCATTATTTTTATTTCATGCATGCCATCTGAAGTAGTTTTAGGACAAGACAAAAGCATTATCTTTTATAACATCAGCTTTGTGCTTAGTTTCTTTAAGACTAGGCTTCTTCGGTATAAATTCTACATTCAGAACAAGGCCTTACCTACAGTTACACTGCTCAGTGGTTCTTTGCAAAGATTTCATTTAGCTCAAGCAACGTATGAAAAAAAGATGTCTCTAATAATAAGAAAGCAGTAATATTTAAGAAGTATTAACAAGATCACCTGAAGAAAAAGTTTTTTATGTTAGATGGCAACTATCAGTACAAAGGTCCTCTTAAAGACAAGCAACAAGCATCAAAGAAATTATTATTCTACTTATGGAAAGTGGCTCTGTCATGTCCTGCAGATGTCTGTGTTGAAAACTGTGGGGGAAGAGTACAAAACTTGACACACAGCATTGGTGCATAGCTCATTGTGGTTTCAGCCCAGCCGGTAACAAAGCACCACGCAGCCGCTCGCTCACTCCCCCCAACCCTGACCACAGTGGGATGAAGAGAAAATATAAAGGCAGGCATGTGGGTCGAGATAAAGACTGGGAGGGATCGCTCCCCACTTATGGTCAGGGGCAAAAGACAAGGTCAACTTGGGGAAGAAACAAAATCAATTTAATTTACTACAAATCAAATAAAAACAAGGATATTGGGAAGTAAAACCAAACCTTAGAACACCTTCCCCCCATCCCTCCCTCCTTCCCAGCTCAACTCCACTCCCAGTTCTCTCTGCCTCCTCCCGCCAGCAGCGCAGGAGGACGGGGAATGGGGGTTGGGGTCAGCTCCTCACACGTTGTCTCTGCTGCTCCTTCCTCCTCAGGGGGAGGACTCCTTGCTCGTCCCCTGCTCCAGTCCCTCCCACAGGAGACAGTCCTTCATGAACTTCTCCAACGTGAGTCCTTTCTACGGGCTGCAGTTCCTCACAAACTTCCCTGGTGTGGGTCCTTTCCACGGGCTTCAGTTCTTCCCAAACTTCCCTGGTGTGGGTCCTTTCTGTGGGCTGATCTTCAGTGACAAACTGCTCCAGCACAGGCTTTCCCATGGAGTCAAGACCATCTTCGGGGGCATCTGCTCCCCCACTCCCCTCCATGGGCTGCAGGGGGACAGCCTGCCCTCTCGCCACAGGCTGCAGGGACATCAGCCTCCTCCAGCACCTCCTCCTCCACTGACCTCGGTATCTGCAGAGGGTTCCTCTCGCATCCCAATCCCCCTGCTCACTACCGTTCCCCTCCTGAAATCTGTTCTCCCAGGGGCGCTACCACCGTCGCTGATGGGCTCGGCCTGGGCCAGCGGCGGGTCCCACTCGGAGCTGGGGAAGCTTCTAGCAGCTTCTCACAGGAGCTGCCCCTGCGGCCTCTCCCCTGCTACCAAAAAAAACCAACCACACCACACAAAGCCATAACACTCATCTACAAAAGATCTATGACTTGCTAATGTTTCATGTTCTTGCAGACACCTTTGACAGTTACGTTATTCCCCAGTGCAAAGCAGCACTTTGATGATTTAACTTTTAATGACCAGTTCTTGAGCACAGTGTGAAGTGCTAGCACAAACAAATTTTCTTTTTGTACTGAGCCTTCATCACTTGAAATCTCTTTGTAACCACTGCATGAGAAACATCTATTGTTTTACCTATTTCCTGAGTCTCTATAGTGTGTCACTGATGAAGGAAAGGATTTCTCCTATAGCTAGAAAAATTCTTATTTACCCTGACTAGTGGTTCTTCCATGTGAGAAATGGAACCCATTTCTCCCCTCCTCAGCTTAAGCTAGTTTGACTTAGAAAATGTGTGCAGTGGACTGAGCTGACAAGGATATGAAGGCAGAAGCTTAAAGGACATCAGAAGTGTTAGTATTCTGAGCTTTGTATAAATAGTCTTATTGATATAATTCTCCAAGCATCCTTCATCTTCTTGGACAGAGATTAGAGAAGAGCACAAATGCTTAATTGTATGTCAAGTGCGCAGTCAACATATTAGGAGTTCAGTATAGTCTTTTAAAATGGAGTCTTCATCATATTCATGCCTTGAGGTAGACAATGCAGCTGCTATTTTAAACACAAGGCTTGACTGTCTGTTACTCTTCAGGTTGCATTGTTCCTCACATCAAGGCAAAACACAGAATGGAGATTTTCCCACATTCTCCTTAAAAATACTGATCCTAACAACTGGTTCATCCCACAGCTTCAGTGACAGACTGATGGGAAAGTTCCCTCTCTTATAAGTACCCCAAAAATAACAGTAGAATTGAACTTCTGAGATTCAGATCATGTACAAAAAGCAAGTGCTGGTAAGTCCTTGGACACATATAATGTAGAAAGAATAGCAAGAAATGTAGACGCGTATGTACTTAGATGCATATAATGTATAAAGAATGCCTAGCTTGCCAGGCATTCATACAATGTGCTGGAATTCAACAGTAAGCATATCAGCTGAGTGTATACAGCAGCTAAATAAGCTACAGCAATAAAGAGCTCACACAGACACATTACACAGCAAAACAGAACTAGTAATTTCCCCCAACCCTGTGACTCCCATCCTCATTTCTGTGAAACATGAAGTTCCTCAGTTATTGCATTTAGTTTGGAAAATTAAACTAAGAATAGAAGGCTTAATTCTTTTTCCTACTAAAAACTATAGTTTAATGTAATATTCAAGATTTTCAGAACAACTAGAGATAAAAAGGAGAAAATAAAGATATGAAACATGGAATCTGGAATGATTCATTTCACAACGTTTTGAAGATGCATAATTTAATATAGCAACTGTGCATTTCACTTAAACTATGTAAGTAATTGACAATCTGTGACGAACCCATTAGGAAAACTGAAAACCATGCATCAGAAAAATCTAAAGAGAAAGCACTCCTCCTCCTATTTGAATAGTACAGAACAATATATCACAGATGCCGTATTAAAGGCCATTAAACTCAATAACTATGCTGGTGACTGAGCAGTCATAGTTTGCCTTGTAGCTCATCAGAACCCAAATCTTGAACTCTCCCTCAGCTCAGGGTGTCAAGCTGTAGGAAAGTCATGCAGTGAAGGTCATACATTGCATTTTATACTGAGAAAGAACTGAAATATGACTATAATCAATTATAATGGATATTAACCTGCTTTAAGTACTCTGAAGGCACTCATTCCTACAGGATTAGCAGGATTAAAGCAGAATTCTTATAAATCATGTTCAATTGTTGGAATCTTTGCTTATATTAAAAATCTGCAAGTCAGTATCAGGGTTAGGGAAAAACACCACGTTTTTTTAAATTATGGGTTATTTCTAAAACTTTCTGCCAGGGTAGAGTAGGACAGGAAAGTGTAAGCGTGTTATTTTCAATGCCAACTCAACAGATCACTTTTCATGGTGGAAAGGGAAAAACGTGGTCAAGTTTTTTTCAACTATCTAAGCAGAAAAGTACCAACTGTGAATTAAGTCCATAAGAAATTGCTGAGAGACATCCTACTGCAGTTGAAAAGATCTCTCTTGAGTCCTAGGGAAAGAAATAATAGGGATCTGTACCAAGTGAAAAGCAATGTCAAAGGAACACCTTGCAATAGGCTGAATGCCTCAGGTTTGGCCTACATGAAAGACTTCTGTTGATATAAAAAAATGTTTCTTAGAAGGGAGAGGGGATTTCTCTGTAGCCAACAATCACATGCAGCTACAGTTGCGCTGGATAAAGTGTGCCTGATGGTATAAGTTAATCTGTTTGGGGGACTGCTGTAATTGACAAAATCAAACCAGGGTTGACTTACAAAACAGCAACTACAGAAAGTGGATTTGCAATGCTATCTCTGACAGCAAACTTTTAACAGAGGCAAAGCTTTAGATTGTCTGATTCTGGCCAGTTTTTTTCAGCTAAAAGTGCTGTTGAGGAACCAGTCTTGACAGGAGGAGGAAATGGAGTCCCCCAACGCCAGGCTATGTCACACAGTACATCTGGGTTTACTTCCACGTCACTGATTTGAATATGACCTGTTCTAAAACCAACTGAAACTTATCCAAGTAGTGTTTGGTAGCCTCTGAGAATGTTAGCAGTACTAGTCCAGTTCATATGAGAAGCATGTATCAATTTATATGCTGCTGTGAACTATTAGTATAGAAATGAGTAGAGAAGACAAGACATATGCTAAATATATTTTTCAAAACTTGTCAGAGACCTCTCACACTCCAATTAGAGATAATCCTGGAGGGACAATGGGAAGAGATGAAAACCATTTTCTTCAGTGAAATAAAAAAAACAGTGAGCTTAGTCATTTGTGCCTTTGTCCTGGCTTACTAAAGGTTTGGGGTTTTTTTGGTCAAATGACGACAAAAACCATGCAGATCTTGTTTAAAAATAAAGGCAAAACTAGTACTGTACCTGTTACAATTCTCTGTGGTTTTCTTGGAATTTGTTTCTTTTTCTGTGTTGCAACTCCTTTTCAGACTTATGCTTATACATATTAGCAAACTAAATTTTGCTTCTTTTTCAAACAAAATGTCTAGTGTGAAACTATGTAGTATTAAGAATGGCTGTTCATCAAAACTCAAAGAAAATATAAGATGCCTTAAGCAGCAAGAAAATCCGTCTTTCATTTAGTCAAATCAATGTGGTAACATTCTGTAAGTTTTCTTTCACCACAAATAACCTATAGCTACGTCTACAGTTGTAAAAATTTATAGTATCTTTGCATTTATAATTTTTCCTGTAATTCAGGCAATATTAAAAAAATAATAATAATTAACAGGAAATACTCAGGCTTAATGAGGAGAACTGGAAACTGATCAATCAAGGAAAGTGTTATAAGGAAACATGCAGAAGAACTGTATGCAAAAAAAAGCATTAGCAACTAACAGATATTAAAAGTTTGATGTTCAAATAGCACAGCCTGATTTTTGAGAGCTTTTGAACAGTTCTGACCAACTGCAACAGGATTAATGGATATTCAACATCTCTAAGAAGCAGACCATCAGTTCTAATTGCCACTGTTGTCACTATCTATTATTACATTCTATGAAAAGCCGGACACAGTTGGAGTTAAATACCAGTGTGCAAACCAGGAAATTTAGAAAGCCAGAAAAAAAATGGAAATTGATACTGATTGCAAAATAAGCCTGGGGGTGGGGGAATAAAACCCTTCACCATTCTGAATATTAACATCTACAGGCAACAGCTAAAGAAAATAACAGTGCCTGGGGTTTTTAACTTACGTACCAAATTCATATATGAAAACAGCACCTGTAAACTACGTGAAGAACAATCTCTTCTGAAACAAACTGCTCATCATAGACTACTAGACAGAAAAAAAAGAGGGGAAAATACAAAAGAATTTGGCTTAGTCGACAAATGTGATGACAACATCACTCTAAGGAATTAGAACATGTTTTGTAGAGCTTACTGCAAGCTTCAGCACATAAATATCTTTCCGTTTAATCTACTGCAGAAGGAATTATTGATATATTTTTCTAAACATCTCAAACACATGGATTTCTGAAACACCTGTATTTTTCTCTGCTTTTTGTAACAAAAAAAGCCCTGGAAATTAGACAGATTCATAAAACAAAAATTACCTGAAGGTATCCAAAGTGACATTCTCTTTCACATATTTAATTTTTGTTTGGTTGGTTTTTAATTATTTTAGACACATTGATCAAACTCCTCTGCTTTGCTGCTGATCTGAAGCTAGATGCATAGCAAAGCTGATTGGGAGTTGTTGTTGATTATTTTTAGAAACAATGTATCATCACTTGGGACAATACAGACTGTCAATTTATTAGAATTTTTTCAAAGCATGGCAGAAAATTGCTCTGCCTGACTAGCAGGTCTGCTTATTAGCTAGAAAAGCAAGGAAGAAAGAAAGAATCCTGATACTGTCGATTCAAAATAAAAAGCTGTGGAGGTGGAACAGGAATGATTTCAGTGATGATCTATAATTTCAGTTAGGTGTTATATGAAGTACAAATGGCTGGGGGGAGGAGACGGAAAGAGAAAAATCTATTATTTGATGCAGGGAGTTGGTCACACAACAGATCAGTAGTGTTTGGTAAGACAGATGCTCAACAGACAGGCAAGACTATAGACCACATAAAAGGGAAAAAACAAAACAGAACAAAAAGATTTTGCTTGAAACCATGTTCTTCCGTCACCTGCAAAAAAGCAGCTAAATGAGCTGATCAAAATGGTGGCTTAAGGAGTGACCAACCACAGTGCAAGAAGCAGAGAAGCAGGGTTACTCTCATTTCCCTGTTTAGTTTTGCAGAAACCTATTTGAAAAATTATGTTTTTATTGTTTATGTCAGTCACTTTCCACTAAATCAGTCAGTTTGCCAGAGTGAATACATGCAATATTCACTCATCTGAGTCAGCTTTTCTCTTATTTACCAATGTTTTGGAAAAACCTCTTGCTTTTCAGTTTGCTGAAATTCAGTCAATTAACCAGCAGTATTCTCTATTTCATGACAGACAGAATGAGCCAATTTCTTGGAGCTGCAGTCAGTAGACATTGAAAAGCAAACCATCTATGGTGGAGTTCATAATACTTTGAAATGCAAAAAGGTACAAGCTGAATTTTATCTAGTTGATAACAACTTGTTTTTTCAAGCTCTAGCATCAAAGTAAAAGTGGTGGTATGTGGAAAAGAAGGTTACTACCATCAACTAGACAAATAGTTAAATTTGGATGTGAACTAAGCTCACACCACCAGTACCTGTGTTTTAATTAATATAGAAATGGATCTGGTTATGTGCAACATAACACATGCAACTCAGAAACTACACAGCAGCTACTATTTTCTTATGTATAAACCCATTGTTTTCTATGATGATGATCTCTAAAAACTAGAATCTTTAACTAAAAGGAAGAAAAAACACTACTTCCACAAAAAGATTTCATCCAAAAGGGGTTTAGTTGCAAAGAATGCAAAGAACTTCTCAGGCAACTACAAACAGTCCTGAATATGACCTGTGATTTTTTTATTTTTTTTTAACACAGCTTATGTGACTGAATATCTAGTCCACATATACAAATCCACATCTGCTTGATTAAATTAGGCTGTCAGTCTCCTAAAGTAAAGCCATAGCTGAAAAGCCCAAAATTATGTAAACAACCTCCAGCAGGAGGTTGAAAATCTGGCTCTGTATTTTCTCTATAATTCAAATGATAGAATTAAAACCTCTAAGCAGCATGCCCTCAAACAGACAGACATTCAGAGAATTTCTATTATAATTGTCATTGCTACTTACAGATAAGCAGTAAACTTTCCCATAATACTTTACCTCTTGGAAGTCAGACACTTTAGAGAATGTCACCCCAGCCAGTGTCACCACTGAAAGCTGACCTTGAAAGTCTTCCTGTCCTATCAGTCCTTCTTGAAGCCACTACAAGAATTTACTAAGCAACAGATTTCCTCGTATTGTTCTCTGTTCTTTCCATGACCTAATCTATCCATTAAACACTACCGAGACGAAGACACATGCACCTGTGGAAGCAAATACTTCAGCGAGGGCCTTTTTTTCCACATGGAGACAAAAAGTTAAGGACTAGCATAGCTGAAGTGTATTAAGTTTCTTACTGGAGAAACCTGGCTGAGGAAAAGACCTGAACTTGCTAGAATTACATCGCTTTGCCTTCCTAACATGGAAAAGAAGTAATAAAGTAATGTTTGTAATGAAAGGATTGCAGATAGGTCAATAGACTCACCCTGCCTTGGTTGCATGCAGGAAAAATGCAGAGTATGTATTGCTCTAAAGAGTGCTAACAGGGGGTAAGGAAGAGCAGGGAGGAACTGCAGTCATTTTTCTTCTCCTGCATCTATATTTTAAAGAGTCTGAAAAAATACTGAAATATTTTTCAGCTACGTTGCTCACTGTATGTGGAGGCGTACAGATGAAATTTGGGGTTTAGTTTTTAATAGCACTTTTGCTCTTACTTCTAGGCTTGGGAACTTTCTCGTGGACATGACTAAGCTTACTGTAAGATCAAACAGCACAACATATACTCTGTACTCTGAAGAGAAATAGCGAAGAGAAATACTTCAGTTTTATACATCATTTGCAATTTGCCGCACTGCTTCAGTGAAGAACTATCCAGTATTCTTGCACAAGAACCCTAGGCCTTAAAAAAAGAAAAACAGCATTTTGATTGTGAAAGCTAGGAATAAAGTGAATTATAAGAGCACACAGGAAGCTGCACTAACAAGCATAAGCAACATACAGCCCTGTGACCTTCTGGATTTACAAATAGCTCCAACATTTTTCAGAAACAGGAGACAGCTGTCTCAATGCTGCAGGTGCTGATCTCTTCAGTTTTGTCTGGACCCACCTATCTACCTTTAGTTAATAACAACACACAAATACCAGCATGCTTTGAGGCACAGTTAACATCTCTGAATTCACAGAATCTATAAATCAATTCCACATGTCAAAAACTTATTTGGAAAATCCTATCACGTCTAGAGGAAATTGTTCTGTGAGCAGCAGAAAGAAGGAAACCTTGTTTTCTTTAGAATTCTGACCTTTAATACCATAAACTTCTGCAGCCACCAGCACATCCCAGAGTTAGTCCAGAACCAGGTATGCACTAGACTGTGCCCCAACTGCTGTCAAACAGCGTAGAAAACAGTACAGTTCTAGTTTCAGTCTTTCTTCTCCACCAGCCACAGACTTTGACAAATTTTGTAAAAATTCTATTAACTTTGACAATTCTAACTATTTTTCAAATTGTACAATGGTTTCAGGGGAACTGGGAAGAATGATGCACGGATGGGAATAAGTCTCATTAGAGAGACTGTTAGAAAAGCAGGCTAAAAATGCATTCCCCTTTCCATGACACTTGACATCAGTTCAAGACTGCACGCCTACGAGTTTGCTAGCATGACATTATCCAGTGATGTCAGATTTTAAAACTTCATTTCCAGCTCAGGATAACCCTGATTTGTAGATCCTAATGGCAGAGTTAAAGGTTTACCTATTTAATCAGCCTTTCTTCTTACCAAGAGGTGGAAAAACCACAGCGCAAGAATTTCAGAACCCCTAGTCTGTAGCCAAACAAGTCAATCTGCACATGGAGATCTGAAATTCTCCCTGCACAGTTAACAGATGTAGACAGGCTCCACTATGGTACTCTAGTTGCACTTTGGAGTCTCCATTAACTATTTTGGGAGACTAGGTTCTTAATTCCAGGAAGCTGGTTGAAGTCACATCATATAAATACTCTGTTATATATATTGCTTAAAAATTGCAATAAATTTTTCAACATGTTGGATGAATTCAAACATTACAATAAGTGGTAGTGTAGTATTTAAATATTTGTACCAACAGTTAAATACTAAAGATATATATATATACATATACATATATATATATTAGTGTTTCCTTATACTGGCAGGACAGGGAAATACCTTTTTTTTTTTCCTGTGCAGCAGAAATAATTTTATCACTTTACTTTCTTTGAAGAAGCTGACTATTATACCTACATATTAGCAACTGCAAGAGAAATTGAATATTTTCTTTCACTGGTCCAGAAACATGGCCTGGAAATTAACAGGCACAGGGCATCTCAGTTTTCACTGTAACACTGTTTACCAAACCAATTTAATCAGTTATAATGCCTTTTTTTAATTGGTGGGCTTTTAGAAGCTGAACTTTCAGGAAGAAAGCTATTTTACATACAGCTCTGCTTAGCTCCAGCTTTCAAATAAAAGTCATCTGCATAAATACTAGAATGTGTTATGCCCTTTTCTTATTTCTTTCTAATGCCCAAGACACATTTTTCTATTATTTTTAGACACACACTGGGAATTCCCCCAGTGCTTATCCTTCCTATAGTGCAAAAGATCTGATAAAACAGATAAAGCAACTGGTCAGTCATCAGCTTTGCTATTTTTACTGCTCTCATGAGTGGTTCCAACCTCAGCAACTTACAGAGTATCCCTGTTTCACAAGTACTGTAGGTTAGTCAGAGAGCATTCAAGAACACACAAGCATCCCTTAGTACTTTTAGGGTCCTGTCATTTCCTACTACAAAAGCTGTTCTTGATAACCAGGGGGATGGCTTCACCAAGTAAGAGATACAGTGAAGAGACAACTGGCTTCTTCTTGGGTGACATCCCCCCTTGGTGATGCTTTAATCATCACAAGAATCAGAAGTGTGTTTAACAAATTGTCTTATTCCATCATAGCATTAAGCAAAATTCAGCATATGCTTTCAGAATCACTGAAAAAAAAAAATTATTGAAATGATTCCTTTGTATGTATTAAAATCTCTGTTAACAACAATCGCTGAAAAGAGTGCAAATTTTTCTTAATTTCTGCATAAAGGGAAAGATCACTCTCACAAAATAAAACACCTCACCATAAAAATTTATCCAATCACCTACACAACTTTTCAACCAAGATATTTTAATAAGATATCCTTTTCATCCTTGCCTGTTTAATAAGACATTTCTTAATTTATTACACCAGCAGTGCACAACTCATTTTTATGATACAGCAACAATAAATAACTTAAGAACACAAATGAAACAGCCAAATCCCATAGCCTCCAGTGAAACAATACATGGAATGTAAGTAACTACATGCAGTACACATTTTGCAAAAGATTTTGACTCAGTTCCAAATTTAGCAAAATGTGACCAGGAAATAAGCGTCTGGAACTTAACCACAGTTTGCATTTGACCCTCTTCAGTCTTTGTACCTACTATTTGCCAAATGTCATTTCAGCTCATAAGAGCGTTAAAGATCCTCTAGTCCTCTGTAAAGAATTAACTGATCCATGAGGAGATTTTTTAGAATCTTACAGATCTAATTTACACTGAAACTTACTTTAGTTACTCAAAAGGATTTTTTTCTCTCTAGATAAAGTTTCCAAAGACTTTTAACATCTGTGTGAAGGCAACAGCATCAGCCTTTCATGCTTGAAATATATGGAGGTAGTTCAAGAAGAAATGTGAAAGGAGATTATTTGCTTAGAAAGGAGTTATTCCCAGACTTCTCTATCAATCTATCAACCGGCTCCTCCTTCTTTTAGCTACACAAATAGTACCAACTTCTCCATCCATATGTTCTCTGCCCATATACACATTAATAAAACTGAGAGATCACATACGAATAGTTTTTGTCTAATTTTACTGAAATTCTTTTTGTCTTCACCAGAGGGTATTCAAGTAATTCAAAACTATGCTAATTTACTTATCAGTATGTGAATCTGAATGAACTTAGATTGGGCTACAGTTTGGTTCTGCAATCCTAAAAATTTATTACAGAGCCCATGCAGCATCTAGAACAAATGACATTTATTTTGAACTGTCCTGATTTTAAAGGTTTAATACATTAGAGACTGGGAGTTTCTAATCACTTTATCTAAAATAGTAATACTTCGAGAGAGACAAAGATCATATTTTCACCACATAGATACTGTCTGCTAGCTTAGTCCATAGGTGCTACATCAATATGCACATCTGTATTGGTTTTGTTTGGCAAGGTTTTGGTAGCGGGGGCGGTTTACAGGGGTGGCTTCTGTAAGAAACTGCTGGAAGCTTCCCCTGTGTTCGAGAGAGAGCGAGCCCATATTAGCCAGCTCTGAGACGGACCCGCCGCCGGCCAAGGCCGAGCCAATCAGTGATAGTGGTAACGCCTCTGTGATAACATTTTTAAGAAGGAAAAAAAGTTGGGACGGAGAGAAACTGCCGCCGGAGTGAGGAGTGAGAACATGTAAGAGAAACAAGCCTGCGGACACCAAGGTCAGTGAAGAAGGAGGGGGAGGAGATGCTCCAGGCGCCGGAGCGAAGATTCCCCTGCAGCCCGTGGTGAAGACCCTGGTGAGGCAGGCTGTCCCCCTGCAGTCCAGGGAGGTCCACGGTGGAGCAGATATCCACCTGTAGCCCGTGGAGGACCCCACGCCGGAGCAGGTGGGTTCCCGAAGGAGGCTGTGACCCCGTGGGAACCCCGCGCTGGAGCAGGCTCCTGGCAGGACCTGCGGATCTGTGGAGAGAGGAGCCCATGGAGCAGGCTTTCTGGCAGGACTTGTGACCCCGTGGGGGACCCGCGCTGGAGCAGTGTGCTCCTGAAGGACTGCACACCGTGGAATGGACCCATGCTGGAGCAGTTCGTGAAGAACTGCAGCCCGTGGGAATGGCCCACGTTGGAGGAGTTCGTGGAGGACTGTCTCCCGTGGGTGGGACCCCACGCTGGAGCAGGGGAAGAGTGTGATCAGCCCTCGTCCTGAGGAGGTGAAGCGGCAGAAAATAACGTGTAATGACCATAAACCCCATCCCTGTCCCCTTGTGCCACTGGGGGGGCTTGGTGGTGAAATCCGGGAGGGTAGTTGTGCCCGGGAAGAACTGAGGGGTGGTGGGAAGGTGTTCTGAGATTTCATTTTACTTCTCATTACCATGCTCTGGTTGATTTGTAATAAATTGAGTTAATTTTGCAAACTGAGTCTGTTTTGCCCGTGACGGTAATAGTGAATGATCTCTCCTGTCCTTATCTCGACCCGCGAGCCTTTTGTTATATTTTCTCTCCCCTATCCAGCTGAGGATGGGGGAGTGATAGAACGGCTTTGGTGGGCACCTGGTGTTCAGCCAGGGTTAACCCATCACAACATCATAATATTAAGAGTAAAAACAATGGAAAAGAAATTCTCATGGACTTCATGCTAAATAGCTACAAAAAGAGTGTTTAATTACTATAAGTCTTTATACTGTATGAAGTGTTCAAACAGTACCCTTCTACTTCTCTATATTGATTATTTTCATGTTACAATATATTAAGGCCTTTTTAGATTCAGACTGATTCCTTTAGAATGACAGACTCTTGCTCTAAACTGAACCAGTCAGTATTTTTTTCTTAAAAATACATCCTGATGATTGGACTATCCAGTGAGAACACTTTTTTTTTTTTTTTTTTAAGTATAGATTTATTTCTTTTCATCCAGGTCTAGGACTACCTACCTTGGAAAAACACAGCTTTACTGTGAAAAACGAATCTTCAAGACAAAAAAAAATTCCTGGAATTCCAAGAGAACCTACCTCAGACAGAACTAAGACATGAATTTTTGTTTGGATACACTGGCCTGAAAAGCTGTGTGAAGTTACTGCCTTGCAGGCACAGCTTCTTTCAGAGGTGACATGATTCATACAGTTTGTACGAAAGAGGATGAAACTAATTTCTCACTATGGAATAGGGCTTAGAAGTATTTTACCCTACTCGTGGTAATTAGCAAAAGTATTTTGATTTCATGAGGACTAAGTAAATTAGTGCAGCTCACACTGATAAAATAAGTAATGAAACCCGTAAAGGCATATACCAGAGGTAAAGAGCATGAACTAGAATGTTTATGTTTTCTACATTTGAAAAAGCAAGGCTACATGTTTGCACTCACTGACAATATGTACCTCATACAATAATATTGTTGTTATGAAACAAAATTGCCTCATAATAGACAGTTACTAAAATAGCCAATCCAAATAGCAAATAAATCTCAAAATGACAGAGCATTGCCTGTAATTAAAACACACTTCTACTTCCACCCACGTTAGGCAGAGCAGCCCGAGTATCCTAATACGGAAGTTAGTCTTTATTAATTATAGCTTAATGAGGATTCCTAAGACAAATTCAATATTGAAATTCAGATAGACTACAATCAAATGGTACCTAGTCTTAAATTAGCCTAGAATTATCAGTAGCTGCCAAATGACAAATTCAAGAGTAAGCTGCCTGTAGTGACAGGTAATGTGTCCCAGTTATTTGCCAAACCAAATGTCACTGCTCTATAATAAGCCAACATCTGTAAAAACGCTACCACAGCAACAGCCAAGATGACACTTAAATAAAATGGAGTAACATTTCTGTCTTATCACTCTGACTACAAGTTATATGAACTGCATTGGAAAATTAAAGTTGAGAATTGTATTCTATTGATAACCACCTCCTCATCACCATAAAGTTCTGGGATATTGCTTTCAGCCCAAAGAAGGCAGTTTCCTAAAAACTTTTAAGTGGTAGTTTGTTATGCTTTGTGTGATACCATCACTAGCCCTGTCGAAAACAGCAGACACCTGATGCAGATGTGGAAAACAAACTAGAAGTTATCAGATTTCTTTGCAGAGGATGAGCCCAGAGCAGGCATTGGGAGGGAGGGTGAAACACACCTGGGCTCATTTGCAAGCCAGAAAAAACCCTTGCCAGAGTAGACATTGGGCTTAGTAGGAACTGAAGGGCTTGCACAGTACAAGCTACAGCTTCAAGACAGCAACACAACAGCATCTGTGACTGAGCTTTAGCCATCTAAGCCAGGGTTTTCTTTTCCAAGTTGTGCATCAGGGAACACACAGATAAGAAAGTTCTGTGAAGTTGGTAAAAGGAGTATCCAAGAAGGATCTATTTTTCCAGCAAATGACTAAATGCTGAGAAGTGAATTTTGCCATCAAAAGATTTTTACATTAGCAATGTAAGGTGGAGTAATACATCATTTCATTTCCTCCTTTTTCTTCAGGTTTGCAGGTTCCCTGGTCTACTCTAATTTCCTACTCTTCTAGTCCTTGAAAAGCAAAATCTAACAAAAGTATACTGTAGAATTATACTTCAGATACATAGATGAGAGACATCAGATAGATTTGATTTAGATTAGATACATAACAGCTAATAGCATATAGAGTGCTAACTGGTATTACCTGAAATCAAGGTTGGAGAAGGTAAACAACATGAGCCATGCAATGTTATGACTCCCGAGAACGAATTTTAGAATTTTTTCAGTTCAGTTAGGCACAAAATGTGGAAGGATTAGAGCCTAACTTGTCTTATGCAGGCACTGCTTATCTCTATTTGACGACTATCACTAGAAAGAGACTGGAATTGGCTGGAGTCACTGCCCCAAATAAAATAATCACTTTTAAAAGATTAAAGAAGCCATTAACATAGATTGACTTTGCCCCAGCAGAAGAGTGCAATGCAATCTGTTCAGTGCTGGTGAACTGGCAAGGATAAATAAAATTAGTCTGACAGCCGAGTACAAAGACAGGGACTTGTGGATGTCGAGTGCAGTGTCCAAACTCACAAGGACTTTTGAAGTGACGATGGTTCCAGAGTAAACATTCTATATGCAACACTTGGATACAGCTTTTTCTCCATCGTCAGGCTGGATACTTGTAAATTCTCAGCAAGAATCCCAAAGGTTTTACAAACACCATTCTTAATCCTCAACAGCTTAAATAAAAACCAGTTCCCACAGAGGAGGATGGAGTTCTGAAGAAATCTGTGCATCAGCTATGGAGAGAACTTATAAGCTCAGCAATAGTCCAGGAGCCTTAAGATAGTTTGGTACATCAACTGCCACTTCTGAAAGGGAGAGACAGACAAAGAATCTATGTTCAAGAAGAGACCTTTGGTAGCCAGGCACACAGAAAACCAGGATCTGGACACAATTCAGGCTTGAAAGTAGGAAAGAAAGATCTGTGCTTTCTAACTTTGCTTCTTTGCTTGACTTCATCTACACACAATCCAGTCTGTTTACATGTGTTTGGTATGAAGGTTTGCTTGTAAGGAAACATTTTTGTCATCTCTCTTTTTCTAGACTGTATGCCAATCTTATTACTCAGAATCTGTGCAGACAGAAAGAACACGCTTCAATATGGAACTGGTACCCAGGTCTGTGTTTATGTTCTTACTCCATACCCTGAAAGTGTTGAAGAAAACTATTTTCTCTTGAAACTGTATCAGATAACGTTTGGATAATTACAACTCAACAAGGAAAGAAAACTGAAGAGCTAACAAAAATAATTTCAGATCCCCAGATCAATGCAGTATGTTCAACAAACTTCACAACTGTCCAGCTCTTTCTGAATGACTGCCTATTGACTTCATAATACAGCGTAGCAGAAAAACAAGACCGTGTATGCCAAAGCACAAGAAAGCACAACAGTAGAATGCACAACCAGTCTGTTCAGCTGTTATACTTAGGACAGAAAAATGAAAGCAGTATTGGTCAAGGGTACCTTTTTCATCTCCTTGAGAGACACTTCACAGTTGAGACCACTTCAAGCATTTACACTGGCTCTTGTTCTTGGATAAACAGGTCAGCTCACAAATACTCCTTTTTTTTTTTGTAATAAGTGCATTTTCTTGCTAGCGCCCAGCTTGCTCTCATTTCAGAACTCCATATTATAAGAGAATGTTCTTTTGTGCCATTGCTCTTCTGCCATTAAAAAAGAGCCCCCCCCCAGCTTTTCTTTGTTTAATCACAAATGTATTTATCATTGCTTTGCAATGAATTTGAACAAATCAATGTTTCTCTCATTTCAAATGAGTTACAAAAGGACTTATAAGGAGACAAAAAGAAAATACATGTCCTTCCAGCATGCTGTTCTACAAAAGAAAAGCATACCTGCAGTACTGTAGTTTGTTATTTGATTACCTAAATATTTTTCCTTTACCCCAGATATATTGCTGAACTAATTTCAAAATTGAGGTATTTTAAATATCTGAAAATAATGAAATACTGAGGAATCCCCATCCTTTGTTCAAAAATGTTTAACCCAATTAAAATATTGATTTAAATTCATGCTGTTCCTCCTTGATGTTTGATGACGGTTACGATGACAAAATGTAAGCAAATCAAAAAGAAATACAATGTTGTATTATAATACCTTTACTCTTTGTTCAGTGAGTTCCACAAGAGTTTCCCTTGAAATTGCAATAGCATAACTTAATAAATACATTAGTGAAGAACTGTGCAGGCTTTATTTTTTAATGTCTGGAATTGAGAGACTCATTATTGGTTTTTTAATCCAAATAAAATCCATGTTTTCCATTATTTTTTCCTGATTTTTTTGAAGTTTCACACTACCTGCAAGTTAATGACATTTTTCCAATCACCTTATTTTCAAAATCTGTTTTAAGGCTTGTCAGTGCGATGTTTACGAAAGCTCAGAACTCTGCTGACAATCGCTCCAATGAAGACTGTAATGCCAGCAGCAGAACAAGGTTATGGCTGAGGCTTTAAAAGCACAATCTCCAATTTAAACAGAAAAGTTTAGTAGAAAAATACACCATTTCAAAGGCAGCTAATACCAGCACCTGCAAGACGACAGTACAGTTTGCCACCCAATAGTCTGCCCTAAACTCTATGATCAATGATGACTATTCACCATCTTTGCTACACAAATTTCTTATATTTAGAACAGATTGGGAAATATTAAAAGTATTAAAAATAATTCTTCTGAGGTATGAGAAGATTAATTTAGAGTTAGCTACCTTAGAGGTTTCTTCTGTTTGAATTTCACAATTTTTTTTCCAATTCCTTTCTAATCAAAATACCATGAACTTGCCATCACATTCCCTAAGTTTTGCTAGAAGCGCTGTATTGATATTTTTGAGCTCAGCTTCCCCCATTCATCCATTTCTCATGTTCAACTTACATCATGATACAAGCTCATGTAATTCTGAATAATAAAAAATAGACATAGAAATAATTCAATAGAAAGATTTGTTTATTTTTTTTTATCACTGCAAGTGACTAGGTTTGTATCTCTCTATTATCCAATAATGAAAAGGCCCTTCTGTAAAGCAAACTGGAAAACAGATGCTATCAATTTAACCATGAGAAACACTGCCGAATTCTCTAACATCTATAGGTCTCAAGTTTCAATACTGACTGATGTAGAATAAATAGTTACTAAAAACGCTCAATAAGGTATAGCGTGAATCAAGACACCTACAAGAAACTTAAGTACATCTACTTTAAAGCTAAAAGGCCTAATAAGAAAGAGCTTTATGTTCTGTCTGATCTTCCAAATTCTATTCCTGACACTGGAGTGCGCTCAAAACCTCCTCTCCTCATACTTGCACTTTCTATTAACAATCTATATATGCCAACACAAATAAAGTATTTATGCAAAAATCTGCATAGCACTTATGAAAGCCATTCTGAAGGCATTAACACACAGCCACACCTTGATCAGTCAGACAGACCATCACAGATCCACGCAACTCTTGAAGGAGGCTCTGCAGACCAGCCTTATGACCAGCCAGTCATCAGAGATACCAGGGTAATAAGCATTATTCCTCTGAGAGGTTTCATAATGCTTGCCTCCTACCACAATGTACATTTTAGCAAAAACTGAACTGCACACCTTTCCACAGATTTGGCAATACCCCTCTTCTGCTCAATAATGTGTTTCCTTGTTTTCAGAACAGCATCCCATTCCCATAATATTCCCAGCAGCTTCCTAGATCCTCATCACAACTAACCAGTTTATAAATAAAAACATTTAGATGCACTTAAAAATTGTTTCTCCTTCTTACACTCCAGGCCCAATTCTAACTGGTTCTAAACCACCTCATGTATTTCTTAATTTTCCTCTGATTTAGGTGCTTGCACTAGAGCAGGAAGCATGCTTGAGTGCACTTAATATTAAATAAGGCTTTCCTCATTGCTCCAGCTCAAGGAATAATACATGGTTAAAAATATAGTCAAATCATCGTTTATATGAACACCTTTTAGAAGTTGATAGAGCTCGCTAATACTGGATAGGTTTGGTTTTGCAATGGATCCAACACAGTTAGTAGGTCCTAAGTACAGTATCGTCTTATAAGGTGCTATAGGCTACTATAAAGTTGACATGTTTCATGAAGTTGGTCACACTAAAGTTATCAAATTTCACACTGAGAAAGGTTAAAAAGAATTTCCCGTACAGTTTCCAGAATCATTCTTAGAATTTACAACAACAATAGAAGATATTGTGTTTGCTTTTGTTTAAATTATTTCTGAATTAACTCAAAACGGTCATATTTGTAGATGCACAAGTGCTCACGCCTATCTCTGTGTGCAATATGTGGGAAGCCTCTGCCCAGAAGCTTGACCTGGTGCATCCTTACAAGGCACTGAGAAGACATGTGTGGGAATTGGGATAACATAGAAGTGGGAGTCTAGGAAAACCTGAAGAAATGAAGGCAACAAAGAAGGGAAGCCATGAGAGGGAATTATTGTCACGAGGAGTGGGGACAAAGGCAATGCACCTAGCGCAAACTGTAGGCTTCATTAGTCCCCATTGCTGTTGAAAAAGTTGTTTACAGTGAATTTCAAACCCAAGGTTAAGCTTCAAAATTAGAAACAAATTAAATCCATTAAATAAAGACACCAAGGTAGATACATTTCCCATGCTGCAGTGCTATGGAATGTTAGAAGTTCTGTTAGGACTCCCTCACAATCTCAGTGAACAATGACAGGAAACATACATTTGCAGTAATGGAAAATTGATCTCTACTGAGTATTTTGTTGTCCTGACATCCTTAAGCATTGAACTTTCATTTCATGATCAAAAAATTATTAGGATTCATAGCAGTGAAAAAAAGCGAGACCCCAGCCTCCAACATCTGGGGGTTAGGGAAACTCACAATAGCATTACCATTGCTGTCCTGAATTCAGCTGGGATAGAGTTAATTTTCACAAGAAGCTGGGAGGGGGCGCAGCCAGGACAGCTGACTGGAACTAGCCAAGGGGATATTCGACACCATATGACATCATGCTCAGTATATATCTGGGGGAGCTGGCTGGGGAGAGGTTATGGCACAGGAACGGACCGAGCAATGGGTTCAGGGTGGTGAGCAATTGCATTATGCATCACTTATTTTATGCATTCTTTTATTAGTATTATTGTTATTATTACTTCTTCTCTCCTTGTGCTGTCCTGTTAAGCTGTCGTTATCTCAACGCACGAGGTTTTACCTTTTTCTTCCAATTCTCCTCCCAATTCCGCCAGGGTGGGAGGAGGAGTGAGTGAGCAGCCATGTTGTGCTTAGCTACCAGCTGGGCTGAAACCACAACAGTCCTTTTTGGCACCCAGCAAGGGGCCTAAAGGGTTGAGATAATGACAGATCTGACCAGAGCATGTTAAACCAAATTTGTTATACGCATTCTTATATTAGTTAAATAGTCACTGGTCACAATATTGGTTCACTTGTTGGTTCATTTGTTGGTTCACATAGTGGTGTTATGTAAGTTCTTACACGCATTATGTATTCCCTATGGTGATGTTTATCACCTTGGGGAGAGGGCTCCGGACTATCACTTTGCTGTACTGGGTAATGTCGATTTATGATACGATTACATCACTGGTCATGAGGTTAAGCTGGTACTTGTAGGTGGTGTTGTTGTCAAGCCTGTACCTCGGTCGCCCACTCTCGGAATTTATTAGTAATCGCACCCAATTTATGAGGAAGACAGGTGGGAATAAATCATGACAGCTGCTCTTTATGAAAACGTTATAGAACACTTCATGCATATCAAATATAACTACATCACACACAAAAAAATTAGAGCTTCCAAAGTTCAAAAATACGCACAGAAGTCTTCTATATCTATATGAGGATATTATAACACATTGTGCATTCTAGCAAAAAAAGTAGACAGATCTAAAATTTTAACACTGCATGGCCTCCATGATTACCCCAATGGTATGCACAGCCAAAGGTGCTAGAAGAATATCCTGGCCATAACTCCCTGTAGGTCAAATATAGTAAATGCAAGAACACAGAATTTTCATTCAGTTCTCTTGCGCGTAAGCATTATAATACAGTCTTTTTTATATCCTCAATCTGGTATTTTCATTCAAGATCCCTGCTTTTAAACATTTTGCAGAATCAACATGGCTCACTTAATCAGCAGTTTTTTCAAATGTTCAGCTGAACACAGCCATGCAAGTGTGGTGCCAGGAATTTGACTTGCTGTAACCTTTTGAACCTCTTGAAGGAGATACAGAATTTTTTTCTTTCCTTTCGTGCTCATTTGTTCAGTATGTACATCTCTCAAAACATTAATGAGCTTAGTTAAGAATGTGCCTGTAAGGTGTGCAATTACTATACTATTAAAAAAAAAAACCACCAAGGAAGACAGATTAGTTTAAAAAGTATTATTAATTTTGAGTCCCTGCACTTTATTACAATTATTTAGGAGTTATTTAGCAACTCAAAATTAAAAATCTAGTTCCCATGTACTTAATTTTCAGCATAATGTTCAAGACAGACCCTGTGGTGTCAAATCAAGAATACAGACCACAGTTTCTCATATTTGTATCATGTACATGGTAGAAAGTAATTATTTTCAGCTCCATTTAGTTTGCTGATTTAACTTATTGAGAGTCCCCTCAAGCAGTTCTGTTGACCTAATGTGGCAAGGACGAAAAAAGCAGTAGGGAAGAACTTCTCAGTCCAGCACTGCTGCCAAGGAAGTGTTAGGTGTAACGTACTTCCAGGGAAGGAGAAACATCTGTGTGAAAAGTTTGGTTTAAGCAATGTATTTAGCATCACTGAGAAATCCTGTAGCAGAAGCAGGGACAAAATCCAACTCACCATGGTAGATTCTACTTGCAGAAATATCCCTTCTCTCCTGCATACCCTATCTCATTTTGGTGAAGCAAATGAGGCAGGCATCCACACCACTATACCCACTTTCTCCCTAGAAAAAGGGCAGAGAAGTCAGCAAGTAAATGGCAGTCTACAGCAGCTGATAATCAGCTAAACACTTATTTAGTAAATGTATTGTTCAGTTCACTATCCTTACCAAGGTTATTACTATGGGGATCTTCCATTTTAAGTCTCACAATGGGTAGCACCGTGTTATTATAGACTTAACTGTTAAGAAATATAAAAGCAAAGAACTAAGCCCAAAACAGAGCTGCAGTGACAGGTCAACTGCTACAGCAGTTTAACATGGCAATAATATGAATGGTTTTAGGAACTGTTTTAGCATCCAAGCTTTAGGAAACACAGATAAAGATTCATTTAATGAGTAATACTGCGTCACCCATCAGCTCTATGTTGCCACAGACAATAGGCATGCTGTTAGCTTGTTAATAATTTTAGTTGGTTTCTTTGTTTGGCTACACTTAATTGTTGTCAACCAGAAAACAAATTAAATTCTTGTTTTCTTTACAAGGCCCCTATGCTCAGCATTGCAAAACAACTAAATGACAGATGCTAATTTGGGGGGTGGAGGGGATGTTTATAGCTACTTACAGGAATGAGGGAGGTAGGCCCCTGTTTCTAATATGTTTACCTATTTAGGAAGGCAGGAGGCAACTGTCCAGCTGATTTTACTTCTGATTCTGAAGCTCTGCAGTATCATGTGCCTGCGAGAACAGAGAGAAGACCAGAATATATTTTACTGTTTTACTCCAAAAGTGACACTGTAAAGTACTATTCTGCATCCATTTATCATTCCCCCTACACACCCTGATCCTGGAATCTTTATCTGCAGCACTATTGTGGAGAAATAATTTCTTCCTTTCTTCCAGCTTTGACCATTCCCAAGATGGTTATAAGCACTTCAGTATCTCACTGTTGAGATCACAATAGTTTTTCCATCAGGAACTTCAGCCAGAGCCCAATCCAATTCAGATTATGCAACAGAAACATTCATTATCAGAGAGACAGAAAGCAAGCTTTTTGGACAGAAACATTGTCTGACCACTGGCATACATTAACATAGACATAAGGATTCTAAAAGGTAACTTGATAAACCCAAATGGGTTCATCAAATGTTTACAAGATTGAGATCACTTTGCCATCGCAGAGCTATATGTACATTAGATGACAGTTTCTTAGGACTGCAGCCCCCTTATTGTTTGGTTCAGAGAAACAAAGGCAATATACCTTAAAATCCAGTTTAGAGGGCTGGTTTTCCACCAGTTTGTACATTCCATGTTAATGATAGAACTGAGTAAATTATTCCAGCTGATCCAATGTATTTAGTCCCTCTCTACTCATGAAACATTCATTTGCAGATAGAGATCTACTGATTTTGTTCAAGAAAATGTCATACAATTTAAAAACCAACCAAACAAAACCCCCAAAAACCAACAACAATAAAGCATTGTAAATTGATCGACAAGAATCCTCAACATTAATTAAATTAACCATGAAGCATAGACCCAAGTGGTTTAAAGAGCTATATGATAACATTTTGCTTCCTAACTGGATATGTGAGCATGTTGTAGTTTATCTAGTTTTTTATCTGGTTTACCTGTTAAGAGAGCAAAAATGATCAGCACATACTCTTCTTTTAAAGCTTGTCTAGTGATACTCTGCCCAAATATCATCCTTTCTGACCATGACTAAAGTTTGCTTCTCTATTAGTCTAAGTACCATTAATTAAGATCTTAAAACATTATCCCTTCTGGAGTTTTTATGGCTATCATACTTGCTTTCTCCCAATTCTTTGAATTTTTTGTTCCTCTTAATTATAACATATTACACTTTCTTCTCTATATACAATTTGTTTTTTCTTACAAATTCATATATATATTTATATTCACTTGTGTATTTATGTACACAAACCCACATATTTGTTAAATACATTTATCTTTATTAAAAGACAAACAAACTCTCTTTTTCCATTTCCCTTCTCCACACCCTCAGCTGTATTTTTCCTAGTATATGTTGTCGCACAAATTTATTTCAATATAACACTCCTTCACTAGTCATTTTTAAAGCCATAAGATGCTATCTGATTTTCAGGTTCAGTTGAATTTTCACCTGGTCAACTCGTGTCAGCCACCTAGAAGACTAAGTTCACTTTTCTGTGAAATTCCCCTGAAATGGGAAAATAGCTATGGTAACCTGACCAGACAGAACTAAATATCCTCCATATTCATACATAGAGTATTTGGAACTGTTAGTGGTCACAAAAATAACATATTTAAGGTGTTTTACAGATGCCTACTGAAGTCCATAGGCAAAACCATACTTACATTTTTTACAAAATCACACCTTTGATTCCCAGCGTTACAAGAAACAATCCAAAATACCAAATTAAGATAGGTTTTTAAAAGATTGTCCAAATACTTTTTTCACTCTTGCTAAGATCTTTATTTCAGACTTCTAGATTGAAACATAACCCACACTTCACTTCAATTTCACCGTAGTGTTTATATTGTTATGTGCAGATTGTACAAATACACATAATTATGCTAAAATTCTCGTAGCCAAAGAATGGTGCTCAAGATCTTTGAGTTTGTCTGATTCCTTTCCACCAGCAACATTTCATTCACAACACACATTACAGTCACACATACAAATCATTGAGAACAAGTGGTGCGTCAGTAATGCTGTTGGTGGAAACAAAAAGAGAGCCCAAGCCTGTTGTGCTGTTCTGATGCCCTCACATCCTGCTGAACTGCTTGACACTCACAAAACTCAATTAACACTTCTAGAAACAGCACACATGGAAGAACTACTCAGAGTATCACTGTCCACCAAAGTGTCTTATTTGTTCCTCTGAAGTGCCATTAAAAACAGCTGTTATAATTGCATAAGTTAAAAAACAGCCAGAACAAAGCTCTCTCTAGATAGCAAAAATGTAATGTTAAGGAATACCTAAGAAACTGCAGAGAAAAGTCTCTCCTGGTTACTTTGCCTCCTGCTAAAAGCATCCTGGACACTTGCATGCATCCATTGGATAATAAAACAGATAGGAGAATGAGAGGAAGTATACTGGTCTCATCTTAATTGGTGAAATTCACTCAACAGCGCAAGCAATGGACAAGGAGACACAAAACTTGTCTTTCAATGCAGAGGCCATAGCAAAAGCCACAGTTATCTATGATTTTGAACTACAGACTTAAATGAAATTCTAACTGCCAATATAAGCAATTAATTTGACCTTAGTATTCAATTTTATATTGTTATTTAATGAGTGTCAAAATTATTCATACATAATGTAAGAAAGACAAATTACACTAGATTGACACTGAAACAATCACGAGAAAGTTTTTATGGAAAGAACATCAAGCATTTCCAGTAAGTTCCTATAAAGGTAATTAATGCTTTCAAAATTCAGTCTGTGTCTTGTTTATGGCATAACCAAAATGTGACAATCTGTCACTAATGAGTCATGCAGGTTTTGGTGTAGTAATACCTTAACATGATTACACTCTAATAAGTACTGTATGTTCTCACATTTGATTATGTGATACATGTTATCAATATATTAATTGTATTACTGTTTAAGCTCAGATTTATTATTCTATCTCTGAAAATAAAATAACAGACACTTCCAGTCGTGCAGATGATAGTTACATGTGTTTTTTCATTAGCCCAAAGAAACATACCTACTGAAGATTTCGAACTTCAAAATGCAAACAAGGACCTTTCTGAACAATTTTATTCTGATCAGTTCCATCACGAAAGGCTGTAACTGGACAGTACAGTAATACTGGAAGTGCCCACATTGGAGGTTTACGGCAGACTTCAAGTTTTGTCATATGTACTAAAGTAGTTTTTGCAAAAGCTACTGTATTTGAATGCTGACAGAAACAGTATCACCAAGATCTTGGAAAGTTTTCTATACATTCCCTTTAGCTCTCAATAGCGTGTGTCACACTGACGCAGCAGATTTTTTTGTCCAAAGCTCTAATTTAAGATATGATAAACCTCTTGGTTTTGTTTATCGCTTGCTGACTTTTAGCATCTATGGTAATAGCATGAAGTCATGGGAAACACAACAGTTGTTTGACTGCTCAAAAGCTAAAGACAACTTTTTACAATAGAAAATTCTCTTTTAATTAAAAGACCTTATATACAACACATACTTCTTTATCACATAAAGCAGCAGAGACACTTTTCCAGGCCCATGCTAGAAAGCCACCAAATCTAAACTCCCAAGTTTATCAATTAGCTACATTAATCTTCTGAAATAAAACAGCTAAAAATCTGAATTGAACAAACAATGGATGTTATCCCCAATCTCCACAAATCTGCTTTATCCTACTTTCCCAGCAAAATGAGCCTGTACTGACTGAAAGATGATGCTAAAACCTAGTAGCTTTAAAAGATGGATTCCTCTTCCCTCTCTGAGGCACTGGTTTGGGCCACTTGGTGCCATTTGCTCCGATACCTAAGTGGTCTGTGGGCCACTTCAACTCACTCAGCCGACAAAAAAAACCCTGCTATTTTTATTATTTTTTTTTTGTCTGGAACAATTTTGTGCTGGATTGAATCAGCTCACAGAAGGATCTGTAAAAAAACCATGGCCAGAACAAAGTAGGCAACATGAAGGAAGTGGGGTAAAGAATCTCTTTTCTTCAGTGCCAGTGGCCTTTCAGATTAGCTCTCCTCTTTTGTAGATCCACAGCTTCCACGTACTGCAGTTGAGGCTGGCCCACTGCAATTGTACTTAGAGCAGAAGTGAAGTCTGCTCTGCAGTGCTGGTGCCCTGCTGGCCCTGGGGAGCACACAGGTACCTTCTGACGTGGTGACAGCTGGAAAACCAGTCTTCACCTTTAAAAGTATAAAAAGTAACCTGGGTTGGAGCTTAGGTTTGAGGCCGTTAGCGTCACGTTGTACACAGCTTGTGTTTCAAAGGAATTTCCAAATATGTGTCTGCACATTTCTTAGCAATCTTACAAATAAAAATCCATGGAAATAGCACCAACCCTACCTGTCCTAGAAAACTGGGGCAACAAAAGTGGATTGGAACATCTTCCTTTCCTTCAACAGCCAAGGAACATTCTACCAAGAGTAAGAAAGACTAAATTATTTGACTGTCTAGCTACACATCATTAAATTAATCTGACTCCTCTGTGCTGTCAGAAATGCAGCCAACTACTCTCATTAAGTCTCTGTAAACAGGACTGAGAAATACAAGATCATAAAACTTGTTTTTATCTCCCCAATACTGTGAACACCTACACTTTATTGTACATATTCATTTTTTAAAAACACCATTGAATAAGTAGCTCTTTTTTTCCTAGCTGTTGAAAGCTCAAAATTCTCAATTAAATGACTTCTAAAGGTTTTTTGCAAGTTAAAAATGGTATGGGTCTAAACTGAACTCCAGAAGTAGATCTCGACTACATATCTGTACACTTGCATTAAAACATCTTAAGAAACAGGAACCAGAGGAACTCCAATACTGGGAAAACACTTTGGAAAAAAGGGTTGTATTTCATACTTAAAGTACCTAGCCTAATAAACTCATACCACTTCTGTTTAACTTTATGAAGAAAATGGTTTTGGTTTTTAAATACAAAGTAGTCTGATTTCACCTATTAGCTCAATAAAAGCTCATTCTGTAGGCTCACTTTCATTAAAGAACTAAGTTTCAGGGAACAAAAATTATGTCACATTTCCACACATACAAAAACCCTGAGACATGTAATTCAATTCTTAGTTATTTTTCTCTATGTAAACCAGTCATAGGACTTCCAAATTACTTTCTGAAAAATGCTTCCCCCCCTCCCCCCTTTTACAGTCAGAAAATTGAAACAAAAACCACATAAAATGATCAAATTAAGATTACCTGTAAACTAAAATATTAATCTTGTAAAGAATATTTAGTATGGTGTGTCCTGGCTTTTTGTAAGCACGTGAATTCACTTTTTTATTACAAACTCTCAAGAATTGTACTGTACTCTAAATCACAAACATTAAATTCCAATTCTAAGGTTGGGGGTTTTTTCTCTCATATCACCATCAGTACTAACATAATATATTAAAGTACAGTTTTCATTGTGAATAATACAAAGTCAGCAAGCGCATTGATGTAGGTTTCAAAATAATTATCATTTGGCTTAACATAGGAAAAGGTTACTTTTTAAATCATGTTTTCATTTATTTTGTCCAGAATTTAGAAGAGTTTACACCCATACAAATCTATGTGTATGATTAGTTGTACTAATGTCATTAGATTGCTAACACAAAAGCAAACACCTAGTCACCAACATGGCAATGTGTTTCTGAGATCTTTTGGAACACAGAAAGAAATCCTAACTTCAGTGAGGCCAGCAAAAGTTTTCCATGAGCGTCACCTATAAACATCCTTTAAATACTGTGAACTCTGTTACTAAGCAAACAAAAATTTCAGGGGAAGAGCAATCAATACATCTCATCTTTAAACAATGCTAACAGTAACTGACTTTTACCCATGGATTCTCATTTTTCATGGTTTTAAAAATGTCATATTAGAATGCGTTTCAGTTTAAAATATATACAAAACATATTTCTATATGTGTATGTATGTGCATATATATATAAAAAATCTGCCTTGCTTGTTCATTACGCTTTCCCATGAGCCTCTCAGACTTTGGTACAAGATGACAGATCTTGAACTAGTGCCTAATCACTAGTTATTTTCACTAATCCAAGTTTCTAATCATAACTCTTTTCTATCATACTCCATTATGGGAATACAAAGTTATACCTTTTACTTATCTAAAAGTATTTCCTTCATTCATTCCTAGGTAGAAGATGAATGGCTTTTATTTGAAATGTATCTTCTTAATTTCTGATGATTTCTAATTAACTTCTCTGCATTAAGTTTCTGAGGAAAAGATATTTTTAAATTTTGCACACATGCAAAAAACCCACAATGGTAACTAAACAAAGCTACGTTATGAACTTTCTCTGAAAGCTAACAGCAGAGTAATTTACAAGCATACAGACACTTCAATAGTGCACTATGTTAGAAAAACCTGTTGCTAGAGAGCTGTACAAACTTTAGCAAATAAATGGAGTGCATTATAATTGCAAACTGAGCTACCCTCTTCTAAAAGAATATAAAATGCAAGCAATTCAAGTTACTCTTGCACTTTACACCAACCACCCAGTTTGCTGACTTTGCAGGAAAAAACACAGCCATAGTTTTACCCTTCAAGACTTCTTTACAACACTTCCATCAAGTTCATAGGGACAGCTTCACCTTTACAAACAATAAATGCAATTTCACTTTTAAAAGAATCATAGTTTATTAACTATAAAACACACCTCTAGATACAAAACCTGACAAGCTCCATAGCTCACTATTGAAGAGTAGTACTATACCATATTTCAAAGTATCTGATCAGGTGTGATAGGACCTTTCTGGTCACTACTGGATGAGGAAATATAACGCATAACTAGAGCACGCAGTACGTGCTGATGCCTAAAGACTCATAGCATAAAGTTCAGTCTCCTATTGATTTTACCTTAATCTCATGAGACCTATTTTCATTTAAATCCTACTTCACCAAATAAGGCCATTTTCCAGTTGCTACTCTCTTGATAATGCAAAAAAAAAAAAAAAAAAAAGATTGACTTGGAGGTTAGTGAGAGCTTACTGTAAAAACTGGGAACCTGCTACTACTTTATATAATCATGGAAGCATTGTTTCTCTTCAATCAGCTTCTTAGAACTGAGGATTGAGAGAGAAGAAAGGCAGACTATGGCCTGCCTCATCAACACTGTACAGCTGAGCCATGGTAATTTCAACAGACTGTATTCAGAGAGCTACTTGGTTTGCCGCCCATCTGCGCTTCTTACCAGCAGCTTCTCAAGGGTGAGGGGTGGGCGGGAAAAAGAATGGAGAGCATCAAAGACACTGAAACATGCAAAAGTCTGTGCTTTGCTACGTGATTACTTCTGCATCGTGAAATGCCAGCAGAGCAAATCTGACCTCTGTAAAAGAGAAGACGATTAAGGAAAAAGAAGAATGACTAGGGGAAATTCTCCATATGATTTAATGAGGTGGGGAAGGGATAATATATTTTGAACCATAGGCAATAACTTTTTGTCCTGGTTTCAGCTGGAATAAAGTTAATTTTCTTCCTAGTAGGTGGTATAGTGCTATGTTTTGGATTTAGCGCAAGAATAATGTTGATAACACACTGATGTTTTAGTTAGTATAAACACTGCTTAGCAACAAGTCAAGGACTTTTCAGCTTCTCATACTGTCCTGCCAGCGGAGGCTGGGGATGCACAAGAAGCTTGGAGGGGACACAGCCAGGACAGCTGACCCAAGCTGATCAAAGGGATATTCCATACCATGAGACGTCATGCCCAGTATATAAACTGGGGAAGTTGGCCAGGGGACACCGCAGCTCAGGGATCAGCTGGGCTTCGGTCAGCGAGTGGTGAGCAACTGTATTGTAGATCCCTTGTTTTGTATATTCTGTTATTATTATTATTTTCCCTTCCTTTTCTGTCCTATTAAACTGTCTTTATCTCAACCCACGAGTTTTACTTTTTTTTTTTTTTTTTTTTATTCTCTCCCCCATCCCACTGGGGGTGGGGAGTAAGTGGCTGTGTGGTGCTTAGTTGCTGGCTGGGGTTAAACCATGACACTCTTCTATCACTCAAAATATATATCTATAGCGCAGATGCCAAAGAAGGTTTTCCAAAAAATAATTACTAAAAATCTCTTGTTAGAGGAAGACAAAAAAGAATTAAACCATCTTTCTTGTTTTTCAGAGATGCTCCAAGTGGAAAACATGATGATTATATATGATGAGCTGTCGCTCAGCTACAACCCACTCAGTTCTATTACTGCTCACTACAGCTGCTTTAACATTCAGTCAGCTCAGTTACCTTTTATACTCATTACATGTAGAAATTCTCAAATGTCCCTTATCACACGTGGCAATCCTTGCCCTCAGAGTCCAAACTGATTTGATCTCTTTTTGCTTTTTTGGAATTTAGGACAGAATTGTGAAAGAGTAGGAACCCTGTTTCCATATCATTTGAATTCCTGCCCAACACACATTTTTCTCTGCTGTTCCTTTTGCTCTCTAGAAGACTGAGGTTATGTGGTACAGTGCACCATTTGCATATGAAAAGCAACTGCACTTTACACAAAAATGAAAAGCAGCCACTTTTCTGGTTTCAGTGACTAAGAGCTTAAGACATGAAAAGAATTTCCTTCCCCTGAATCTGTAACTCCAAATTCAGGTGTAACTCAGTTCATCAAGACTGGTTCAGATAAGTATCTTAAAAATGCAGAAGCTCCCCCACTGCCACTGCCACCTGATACTTATTTGCCAAAGGCAGAGCTCATTTTCTTTCCAAACCCTTTCCTTCTGGAGCAGGGAGACTTCACTGTCTTACCTGAAAGAACATAATTAAGAAAAACATGCAAACAAGTTCAAAGATCATAAAGAAACAATTCTTATTTATCTCAAGTTATATACAACTTGTCTGAATGGCACTACCCCACGTACTGGGGTATTTCAATGTCTTTTTTCAGCTGGCCACCATGGCCTCAGATGTGTCAGATTTTGTTATTAAAATAAGCAGGATGACTCCCTGCTCTACCGTATACAATCTAACAGAAGCACATATGTACAGAACACTATTCCAGGTTACTCTAACTTCATGCTTAAGGTAGCAACCTGACCTTGCCTTAAGTTTTTACATGGAGGTGCCTTTTCTGAAGCAAAATGTCCAACGCTTGTGTTAAGAACAAACACACACACTATTAGTGCACAATAGCTAGCACACCATCAACTCTAAGCTAACTTGTGACCTTCATCAGGCTCCAAGAGACACAGCCTGGATACTACATTACTGCAACCTGTTTTTCTCAACAGGAGGCCGAAGTTATTCAAGCACAAGCATTATTACCTGCTAAAGTTCAACATGCCCCTAACTGTACCACGCCTAACCTTTCTGCCCTGAATACATCAGATCAACCTGCATTAACCTAAAACCAGCATCTACCCTCCAGAAAGCAGACAGGCAAATAAATACATAAATACAAAGACATTCATAGTTCTGTTTCTGGGAAAGACCCTTCCTGCACCTTCATATGAGTCTGTAGCCTAGTGCTTGGCATACTAACAAACAGGTGAGACTAAAGATACAAGCTACAGTATACTTGTGAGGCACAATAACTGGCCATCTATATGTTGTTCCCCTACCTTCTTACTGATGGTCACATACCTCAGGTAGATGAGCACATAAAGGCTTTAAATGGGGTAAGAGAGGGGTGCAACCATGACCCCTCTCCCCCATAACATGACTGTGATTTGTGACATCAGTTTTAATGACTTCCCTGCCTAGAAACCTACCTGGCCACCCACACACCCTAGACAGAATGATGAGGTGGGAACAGCAGAATGAATGACTCAGAAATACCAGCTGTTTACCACAGCATCTCACTACTCCCAATATCAACAGTAGTGGGTGGTGTTTGAGCTTGACCCTGCCAAATCCCTCTTCAACTACTTCCCACCATTAGAAATGGTGATGTGTTTCCAAGTTCTGCCATGAATGCATTACTGATTTCATGAGGAAGACCTGTCTACTTGTCATGGTTTAACCCCAGGCAGCAACTAAGCACCACACAGCTGCCCACTCACTGCCCCCCGCCCCGGGATGGGGGAGAGAATCAGGGAAAAAAATAAAACTCTTCAGCTGAGATAAGAACAGTTTAATAGAACAGAAAGGAAGAAACTAATAATGATGATACTAACAATAACAAAAAGACAATAATAATAAAAGGATTGGAATATACAAAACAAGGGATGCACAACGCAACTGCTCACCACGTGCCTACTGACGCCCAGTTAGTTCCTGAGCAGCGATCCCCCCCAGGCCAACTCCCCCCCGTTTATACACTGGGCATGATGTCACATGGTATGGAATATCCCTTTGGCCAGTCTGGGTCAGGTGCCCTGGCTGTGTCCCCTCCCAACTGCTTGTGCCCCTCCAGCCTTCTTGCTGGCTGCGCATGAGAAGCTGAAAAATCCTTGACTTGGTATAAACACTACTTAGCAACAACTGAAAACATGAGTGTTATCAACATTCTTCTCATACTGAACCCAAAAGATAACACTATACCAGCTACTAGAAAGAAAATTAACTCTATCGCAGCTGAAACCAGGACACTGCTTCAGGTGGTTTAAAAGAAAAATAGCTAGCAGACAGTTCTTACACTCAAGAGAACCATGCTGTATTATGACTACACTGGATTACACATTAATTTGACTTGTACCAGCCAGTCAAGCTAGCTTATCATTCATGAGTCACCTAAAACCCTTCTTAAATCTTCCGAGATATCTGATCTATACATCTTCAGTTAGAGTCAGATCATTTAAAGAAATTGCACTGGATCAGAAACAAGAACCAGTATTTAAAATCAGTCAGTCTCAGCAAACTTCCTTCCGTTTTTCATCTATTTCTAATTTAATAAAGCACACAGTGCAATGGCATACTCATTTAACACAACAAAAAAGTGTTCATGAGTACATTGCTATTTGCATAGGAATCTTAATGTTAACCCATTTTCATTTTCTCAAACATATTTCTATACTAATGTTTTGTGCCTCACATGACACCAACAGTCATGCCACTACCATGTTTTTACAGAGAAGTAACAGGATAGTGGATCCATAGAAGACTGAGAACTCAAATGCAGATGTAATGGGTTTGTATGGTGGGGTTTTGGTAGCAGGGAAGGGGCTACAGGCGTGGCTTCTGTGAGAAGCTACTAGAAGCTTCCCTGGCTCCAAGTCAGACCCACCACTGGTCAAGGCCGAGCCCACCAGCGATGGTGGTCGCGCCTCTCTGAGAACGTATTTAAGAAGGGAAAATCTGCAGCAGAGAGGGGAGTGGAATGTGAAAGAAACCCCTACGGAGACACGAAGATCAGTGAAGAAGGAGGGGGAGGAAGTGCACCGGAGGAGGCGATTCCCCTGCAGCCTGTGCTGAGACAGCAGGCTGTCCCCCTGCTGCCCGTGGAGGTCCACAGTGGAGCAGATATCCACCTGCAGCCTGTGGAGGACCCCACACCAGAGCAGGTGGATGCTCCTGAAGGCCGTGGCTCCATGGGAAAGCCCACATTGAAGAAGTCAGTGCCTGAAGGACTGCAGCCCATGGGAAGGACTGACACTGGAGAAGTTCATGGAGAACTGCCTCCCATGGGAGGGACTCCACACTGGAGCAGGGGAAGAGTGAGGAGTCCTCCCCCTGAGGAAGAAGGAGCAGCAGAGACAACATGTGATAGACTGACCCCAACTACCATTCCCTGTCCCCCTGTGCCGCTGGCGGGGAGGAGGCAGAGAAAACTGGGAGTGGAATTGAGCCCGGGGAAGGAAGGAGGGGTGGGGGTAAGGTGCTTTAAGATTTGGTTTTACTTCTCATTATCCTGTTTTGATTGATAACAAATTATTTGATTTTGGTTTTTTCCCCCCAAGTCGAGTCTTTTTTGCCCATGACCATAGTTGGTAAGTGATCCCTCCCTGTCCATGTTTCGACCCACGAGCATTTTGTTATATTTTCTCCTCCCCATCCTGCCGGGGCGGGAGAAGTGAGCAAGCAGCGACGTGGTGCTTTGCTGCTGGCTGGGCTTAAACCACCACAGCAGAGTAACAATACTGTCACCACTGTCTGTAATACTTATAGGATTATAACTCATCTGGAACACTATAGTCCTTTATTGCACTTTGAGGTAACAATAGGAAGAACCTCCTAAAAGTGTTAGATGGACTTAGCTGATGAAGTCATACATCTTCTGGTGAATAAACAGTTCTCTCATTAATGGTTGCCAAAGCAGACCTGAATTTCTTATTAATTATTTGGAGAAAACTACACCCATCTTTCTAGAAGGACTTGCTTTTGTGTGTTCTAGATCTGTGCTGATTCTTCCAAGACACTGAAAAGCCTACATCCTACACACATAGAAAAAAAAAAAAACAAAACCCAAATCAGGTGCTGAAGAACCCGGCTTCCCCATATTCTGACTGGACTTGTTTGGTTGGAAAGAAGTATGAGAAAAGTAGCCACGTTTCAGTACACGTAGTCCTACTCTCTGGCAGTCTACACCAGACACAAATGGAGGAACAGCATCTTTCTATAAAACTTCATAAACTGGTAATAGATAAAAGGCACACAGAACATAAACAGGTATTGGCACCTGGCAAAGACCAGTGTGATCTAAGATAGATTAGCTAACTACTGACAGGTTCACAAGACTAGTCAAATTCAAATCAAGGCTGACTGGATAGGCACGTGTTTAGAAGTGAGCATTTTTCACAGCTCTGTTTCTCATGAAGCACAATGAAGAGACTTAAAATTCACAATTCAAACAGCATATACAAACCTCTTCAAAAAAGATTGCAAGTCAGCTGTCAAAACTATCTTTTATGTCCTGCACCATCTCCAGTCCAATCCTGCCTTCCTGCCTGATGCATTCAGAGGTTGTGACTGGAGTCGCTTCCTCTTGTCTGTCCTATTTAACTACTGTAATTCAATAGAATAAAATAAACTATTTCTCCAATAGCAGGAAGGCACATAGTGAACTGTGGAATACCAAATATACCAATTCACTTTATTCAGTGGATACAAATTTTACCCAGAATACCTCACTAACTGACTGACACTAAAACAGAACAAATAATTCAGTAATCACACCTGCACCCGGAACAGTCTGTCTTGTTCAGGACTGAGGTCATCCAGAGAGGGGAGTTTGCAGTGCAGCTGCTGTACTTTACATAAACACAGAGCTTCCACGGAAATTCAAATGCTTGCTTCTCGCCCCCTCTCCTTTTTTTTTTTTTTTAAATATAACTTTCCTATATACTTTGGAAAACTATAAATTTCTATCCCCCACTGGTTTTTGTAGGCAGCTGGGTTTTTTCTAATTTGAGAATTAACTACATCACAAAATTATTTCCTATTGTAAATGACAGAAACGTCTGACGATTTTAGTATGACATTAACAGAAGGTTCTTAACTGTTTTTATAGCATAAGAAACAAAATTTTAAACCGCCTAACTCTACTTTTTCAAAAGCAGGCAAGGCAGAGTTTTAAAGGAGAAATGCCCAACAATTCAGGTAAGTGTGACAAACTCATGTTTTATGCTTACATGTTTATAGTCTTTTGGTGGCAAAATGACCCAGTGTGCACTCACTTCTTCATAATGCTAAGTTCCTCTCCAAGACTGACCCTCGTCCACATTTGTCATTATATTAAACCAATAGCTTGCAATAATGGAGAACAATTACTGCCATTTCTCATGTGCTAAACATGTAATATTCTCTTTACAACAGCCTTAATGGTTCACTGTTTTTACAAGCATTACTCAGTATATACCTTCTCAGTACTTGCCAAAGCCATATTCTAAACATTCCCCAAACTATGCCGGTAGAGTTTGAAATTCAGATTTAATCTACCTGATAACCAATCTTACATTGATAGCTACCAATTGACAGAGACAGTCTAAAAATTTTGCAACACAAATAAATGTTTAGTAAGCCCCAAGATAGCTTAATTATAATACATATATATATTCATGTATCATTAACCTACATCAAAACAGATTCAAGCTCTTATTTTGTAAACAGCTCTGCAAGAATGCACCTTTTTTTGCCCATGTTCCTGAAACAAGTTGCAAAAGATAAATAGCAGGTGTTTCAGTATCGACCAGTCTAGGTGTCCTAACTGAGCCAAAGCCCGTCACTGAAGAAAGCTGGAAATCCTGCTTCAATAAGCATTCTTAATGGGACCCATTCAAATTCTCATATACACTGGCAGAATAAGCAGGAAGTTCAACAACAAAAAAAAAGGAAATATATTTGCACTTTTCAATGTATTAAAATAACAGAGGACTTCACTCTTCTCTATTCAAGTTCCTGTGTATATAAAAGAGGATGAAGCAAAATTTTCCATTTTAACTATGGATTAAGCTAGAAGCAGCATCAAAAGATAGAAATGTGCCTCTGCGAGACCAGCTACTAAAGTTACTGAAACGAGCAGCAAAATCACCATTGCCTTCAATAACAAAGAATCCTCTATGAAGCTAATAAAATACAACATGGTTGTTTTGCACTTTTACTAAGTGGGCTTGCATTACATCAGCTTTTGCATCAAAACTGGTAGCGCAAAGAGGAAAGCAAAGCCAATTTTATGAACTGATGTAATCAAGCCTAGCATCTCTGTGGGATTTTTTTGTTCCTATGGTCACAATGACATCAGACTACTTCGCCTATTTAGTAGTGGGGGGCAATGACAGTTCTTCACCTCTGCTCACACACTTCTCTATTCTTTTCCTCCTGCTTGTACATCCTGACACACTAGGAGTCATATTGCATTTCAGTGGGACATGAAACAACACTTGCCTCAAATCTCTCCCTCTCTCTCTCCCTCCTCCTTTCCTTCAACGTTTCCAGCTATCGCAGGCAAAGTCAAAACTTTACATAAGAAAGTGGAAGGGGGGGGGGGAGAAATCTCAGGAATTTAACAAAGCACATCTACACACTGTGAAGTAGGTCATGAATTTACACACTGGAACACACACTGTTCAAATAACAGCTGTATTTTAAGAATAGCAGATATTTATCCATACACAGAGCTGACCTGAAAGGATTATGAAGCTGTTTGTCTGCCTCATGGCACAGGGAGATGCTTAATTAGTACTCCAGCCTCACAGACACCCACATTGCAGTTAAATTAATAGGTTTGGTACTCTTAGCTTTCTAGTTTGCATGGGTCCATATATGTGTTTCAAAAGGCTCCTACAAACTTATGTAACTTCACTTTTCTGTATCAGTTTCTACACCTGTAAAATGGGAATAATCATACTAATCTTAAAAATAATTTAACACATCAACTGAAGAGAAGTTGATAGACTTTCTGTTCACATAATCCAGCCCTGGAATTCCCCATCTAATTAATTCTCTCATCTGAGTCACAACATCTAGGCCAGATACATCTACACTCTGCTCTGAAATTAGCTATAGCTATCTTAAGAATCCAAAACACACAAACATAACTGTAATACCTCTAAAAAGTATATTTTGCAGTTCTCATTTGTACTGTAGAGCACTTGTGAGCAACTTTCATACTCTACCATTAGGGAAAAGACATTTTTTCCACAAAGCGAGTTCTTACACAGCCTTATTATCTAGAAACAAACTTCAACAGAATAAATTAAAGATAATATATTTATACATGGAAAATACTGTAAAACTCACTGACAAATGCAATCTGTTACCAATATACACACAGTATATTTTGTAAGTTTTCCTACTAAGAGATTCTTGAATCTGCCCTGCTGTACAGCACACAAACATATCTGCACAGTAGTTGGTATTAAAACTCATTAAAAAAAATCCACCATCAAACCAACCTATTAACCAAACAACTCCCCCATCCCCACCTCTTCCTCCATGTCTTAAACTATTGGGAGAAATTAATAAAGAGAAATTGCAGTATGTTAGATACTCCAATTTCCACATATTTTTTTTTTGTCTTCACTGAATTATATCCGTTGCAAGGTTTAAGGCAGGCACCTGATGAAGCACCTAAACTACAATAAAAGTAACCTTGCCATAGACTGGAAAAAATTAAATGGCATGCTAGATGGTTATGTATATAAGATTATCACATCTTTATTTTGTTATCCATCTCATATATTCTTCAGCTGAAGTCAGATAAATATTTTCCATACACATAATTTTTTATAAAATGTGGACAACAAGAAAAATTATTCTCTATAGCTGAATTGCCTACTTCAATCCCTAAAACTGATGATTTTTATTTGCCAGTTGTCCTTCCCATTAACAAAATCCCCCCACATCTGCTATTACTTTTGAGCAACTTACCAAGTAACATGCAAAGAAATGAGCCAGCATTTTAATAACTAGAAGTCAAATGAATTAGAAAAGAGGTATTATAAATATAAAAAATACAAGTATGTGTTTTTATGGACAGAAAATGCCATGTACAGGTTGAAATATATATAGGTATTATATACCTATATATTACATACATATTATATAAACATATCTGTACTGCATCTGTTATCTATATGTCTGTATATTATTGATATATTTATATAGATATAAATATACATACTTCTATATATAGATAACATAACTATCTTAACATCACTAACACCACTTTTTTTTTTTGTTCATTTGGGATAAGCTGTCAATTCAAAATACAGAACTTGATATACATCAGCCATAAACCCTACTGTAAGCCATGCAGTTAGAGCCTAAAGGATTTATTTAATATTCTCCTTCCTAGAAGTTGACAGACATCTGACAACACAGAAATATAACATTTCATTTAACTTATCCATAGGCTTATACCACTGAGCACCAGATGTTTTAGCAAAAGAAAGAGAAAAGAAATTCCACAATTTTAGGGTGGAGGATGGGAAACCTGTTTATAGCAAATGGCCCTTGCTTTATTACTTTCTACCAAAAATTAAAAGGCATTAATTTTAAAAAACAAATAAAATTTATCTTAAGTAGTTAACCATTCTGGCTTCATTAGCTTGCTTGCCTCCTTTTTTTTTTTTTTTTTAAATATGTGTGTTAAGGTACCATATGTTGCAGAAACCAGTAAGAAATTTTCTAGAGGACATTCCATATTATCCATCAAGCCTTCTCCCCCTTAAACTTATCAATTCTTCTCTTCTTTCTCTGGCAGAAAGAAGTCAAATTACAACCAAAGACATCTATCTCTTTCTAGTTTCATGTCACATGCATTAAGCAGTACATAATAAAATACAACTAGAAAAAAATCATAATAATCCAAGAAATATATTGTAAGGTAATTATGTACCATTTCATTTCAAAAGCCTTCCAGCACCATTGATTTCATGCCTTTATTTAACATGCAAGATCTTGAGAAATTTCTAACAGTTTTTTGTTCCCCAGACAAAAAGACAAAGCATACTGTAACAGAGGTGGAGATGACAAAAGCCAAGGGTTTCTAACAAAGTCACACCTTCCCCAACTCTTCACAGTGGTTCAGATGAATCTGTAATGTCCCATTGGCAGTGTGGAGAAAGATGACACTCTGCCAGGTATCTTGACCTTGATCCCACTCAGGTTTTCCCCTTTACACTCAAAAAGTGTGTAATTACCATCAGGTGAACCAGTCATTTACAGAAGCATTTTTTAAGTGCCTGAGATTGTACCAATGAAGTCTTTCAAATAAGCAAATTCAACATTTCGAAATGCAGTCACCTGCTGTAGTGATAGACAAAGTAATGAGCTATGAACTGCTGTACAAAGGTCAAATTAGACACCACAAGACCCCTGAAAACTGGTAGTACAGATCAAAGTGATTCAAAAACACTGAGAAGATATAATCAACATAATTTAAATAAGCTCAACTTTTCAACAAAACAATTTGGCCAATAGCAGAAATAAATCAGAAACTAAATTGAGTATGATGGCATGTATTAGCTTTAAAGATAAGTATTTGAGCTTTTTGGCATTTCAGTTTGCTAAAGATTTAATTTTGTTTATCCTTTCTGTCTGAAATGCATAGTGCAAGCAAGACAGTTGGAGAGTGATGAGTTACAGTGGTGATGTAAAACCACTATTGCCTGATAACATAGATATTACCATAATCTAGGGTGGTGGGGTGGAATCTTTAGCCTGACTATAAGTGACTGAATTCTGCTCAAGGACAAAATATTCCCAAGCTTACCTGGCAAAGTTTCATCAACTCTAGTTTTCTTTCAGTGAAAAGGTAATCTTGTACATTAGTTATAAGACTAACCTTTTATGTTGTCTGTTGACTAATGAAGAATCACATATACAGCAACTTATATATAATTTGTAAACTTCAGCAAAATATATAATCCTTCCAGAAAAGACAAAGGTGTTCCATAATGATACTGGCAGAGGATCTTCATATATGAATAAAATGAAAATGCATCCAGAGCGCACACAGCTTAACATTCAATAGAAACATTGTCATCCTGCAGAGGTAAAAAGCCGTTCAAGTCAAGAATAGAACGGAGTCTCTGCCTAAAACCCCAACTGAGCAACTGTGTTACTGAATAGAAGGACACTGGGCAGCACAGGAAAAAACAGACCCAATTTCAGTAGTCAGAAAATATAAGGAGGCTTGCAACTGGAAATTAATTAAGCTATAGGCTGGAGTAAAAACAGTGCAACTGACCACCATAAGCAGAGTTTCAAGTATTACTAAGTTACAGTATTATTATACCAAATAGCACATAAGAGCCTACAATGCTCTTTTAAAAAAAAAACTTCCCATATAACAAAACAATAACAGTGCCTGGCAAAATGAGCCCTGATCTTCAACTAGGTACATCTGTGACATAAGTTAATTGTATTATTTCCCACTGACACATGAACTGAAACAGAAAAACCCACCATAAGAAGAGGATGAGATGTCAAATACGGAAGATGAGAAAACAAAATCTAGTTATTGTCTTTCCCTCTCTCTTTTCAGATGTTCATCTATCAAAGGTGTCAAGCAGATAATATGGCAGGGCAGCAACAGCAGAAAAGGGATACCACATACTAACCTCCTGCTTTGTAACTCTGCTTCACACGTGGGGCATCCTAAGGATTAAATTACAGTTCAAACTTTAAACTGAACAGAAAAGTTTTTCATGTACTACGCAAAACAATCAATGAATTAACACTCGAGCAGACTTCAGGGCACACTGTAGATCATTGGTACAGCATTTACAGAAGTCATAAATAGCTTCAGCAAAGCTGTAGCAGGGATGTACTTTGTGTCAGTTACTCAGATTTTCCCGATGGCTGGTACTGCTCAGTGCAGACCCAGTATTTCAGAATAAAAAACAAGAACAGGAATCCCAAACTGTGCACACAATTTGCACTGTGCTTCTCAAGAATCTGTGGAAGTTTTTCCAAATAAAACAGGTTTCTAGATTAACATGTATTTTTTCCATCTCTGAAACTACATCTCTGCTATTATTCACAGGGTAAAATAGCTTTTTTGAGGGGCAGAGAGGGAGTGTTTTGCGGGAGGGCTCATAACCAAATGATTTCACAAAATCGGCATCATGAATGGTGGAGGTGGGCAGGGAACTCTGGAGGTCACCCTGTCCAGCCACCCTGCTCAGGCAGGACCACCTAGAGCCCAGTTGCCCAGGTCCATGTCCAGCTTTTGAGTACCTCCAAGGATGGAGACTTCACAATCTCTCCGGACAACCTGTGAAAAAGTATTTCCTGATGTTCAGACAGCATCTCCTGTGTTTTGGTTTGTGCCCATTGCCTCATCAATTCCTAGTCACTATTATTTTTACAGAACACTGTCACACCCAAAGCTTTAAAAATCCCAAATAGACAAACATACAAATCCCCACGCTTACAAAGCAGTTAAAGGAGGACAAGAATCATTATACAAACTCAAGGAAGCAAATGAGGACAACGATGTTTAACCTCAGCCAGATGAGAATTCAAAGTCTAAAAAGCCACAACTCAAATAGAACCTTACAGACTAAAAGAAAGGAGTGTCGCTCTGAAAAAAGACATTGGTCCAGGGCTGCACGTATGGATGGCCACCGATAATCATGTGGCTCTGCAAGCAGATACAGCTTCATTGCTGCCTTGCACATCCACACAACTACCTGATCATCTCCTTAACATTTGCTGTCCTATTCCAGCTGGCACCAAGCAGAAGACTGATTTTGTCCATATGCTGCCTACTGTAATATGGTCCCTTCTCCACCCCCATTATTTCTAGTCAGGTTCTCTAGAAGCTGCTGCATTGGAAATTGAATATGGGAAGAAACCTTTAATTATGTCTTACATTGCCATTTAGGATTTTCCTGGTATAAAAATAAACCCAGTATTTAGGTCAGATGGGACGCAAAGTTCTCTGTCTCATGCAAGCTGGATTTATCGGCCATGTGCAAATCACTCCTATTGCACATACATGGTACATCTGATCTGAACAACACATGCTGTCAAAACATCTAGGATTTTTGTGCATCTGTAGCTCCAGAGGAACTATGACTCTGACTGAATGTCCCATGGCCTGATTAGAGTCACTACAAGAATTCCCAGGCAACAATCCAAAGGCCTTACAAAGCACCCAGACAAGAACCAACCTCACACAACTGTCAGACACGCAAGCCCACAGTATCCCAGAGAACAAATCACTGAAATAGCACACTAAGCCCTTTTTAGGTAGAAGCTGAACTTTATTAGAATTGGTCATTCTGCCATTGGCTTCAGGAGGGAAGAACTGTCTCTTAAGGGACTTCAAAGTCTTCAGACCACAAATGGCATAATTTGATACATTAGAATGCTGCTTTTATTGGGTTTTAATTTACCTAAAACTTTAAAGCCTTTGTGTGACTTTACCAATGAGCAGAAAACAAAATCACTCTTCCTGCGTAGCTTCATCCTCAAAAATAAATGATGCAATGCAGTCAATATTCTCCTCATCCTTTGGAAATTCTCACTCTAGACAAATGTTCTTTATTGCTGCAGCAGATATTAACCAATATATTCCAAGAAAGAATGAGCTCCCTGTTCAGATTACCTCCATCTCCCTTATAAGAACATTTCTTAACCACAGAAAGGCACTTCTTGCCAGAGAAGGAGAAAAAAAAAAAATCCCTACCATCGTTCACAAGGAATTTCTTGTATAGATTAGCTTTAGGGTTTTGTGTATATGTGTACCACGGACTTTACGAATAATGTCAATGTCACACTAAAAAGAAACCTCTGCTTCCATAATTGTGTGTTCCATCTAAGACATCAAAAAGAAAACACAATTCCAATTCTATGACCTGTTCATAAGGGCAAAACAAACATCATGAATCATATTAGACAAGCAAAGACACCAAACCATCGACTCCCATTGTTGTAACCTGAACAGAGAAAGGGTCCTGTCTTATGAACAAACATTGAAGAGATGTCTGGGGAGAAAGTTAACTAAACTGTAATCAGTTTTTCCCTAGAATAGATGAATGTCTCCAGATGATCACAAAGAAACTTTAAAAATCTAACCCAAAACAAATTTTTTGCTGAATTTTTGTGTAAATTCTTACAGACTTCCACCAGAGAAGCTGTTTAAGCAAGGCTTTTACAATCCACCCTAGCACATGCACCTTCATTGTTTTATGTAATTTAACATCTCGGTTTGCTTTCCTAACAAGTAAAGGTTTTAAAATAATTTCCAAACATGAAATAGCAGAGAATTGTCTGGCAGCTCAATGAAGACATTTGCCCCGAATGAATACAGATAACAAATATTAATAACATAGATATTTGTACTCAGAGAAAGCCAGGATTTACTCCATTGGTAATCCTGTCCCCCATGGACTATTCCAAATGCACAGACAATTGGAGCCAAATAGAACAGCTTGCAGACTCAGAATCTACCTGAGCAATGCTTCTCTTGACCTTGCAGGCACTTGTCATACCCAGTTGAGGGCTGTATGCACTCATAACCAAAAATACTGCAGTGCTACCTGACTTGGACAGGTTGTCTAGAGCAAGTTACTGAAAATTGCTGATCAATCACTAGGTGGTTAAACTAAAGCCACTATTAAAGAAATCTATACACTGCAACAAGGCAAATGAGACATCTTAAACAACTAAGTAGAAAAGAATAGAAACAAAAAAATTAGAACTGAATTTCCCTCAACCCTGCATTTCCCTCCTCCTCTTGGCTTAGCGTACCACATGAAAACATAACAAGAAAGGATGGAATTCTTATGTAAATGGATAGTAAAGTTCCTCAGATAATGCAAATTGCAAAAAATGGCTGCTTGTCAGCACGTAAGATTTGCTGTGGAAGAGTCCTGCTGGAGCAAGGTTTTCAGCTATGACCTCAGTTGAACCCTTGAACTATTTTTTAAAACCAGGTAATTAGCATAATATAGATACTTTATATATAGCTATATATAACCTAATACATTCTCGACATTTTTATATTAATTTCTCAGATTTTCTTTATAGATTCTCTAGAATCTCCAGTTTCCTTAAATTCAGTTTAAAACCGTGTTTAGTTATTGTAACAGATTTAAAGAACTAACAGATTATCAAATGAAAAAAGGGTCAAAAGATCTTTAGCAAGTCTAGGAGCACCTGATGCTGTTCTACGGATCACAAAACCCTCATTTACTGCATGCTATTCGTAGTTTACTGGAATTTTCCCCTATTATTATATCTATGCAGTGTGCCAGTGGACAGATGGTAGCAAGGTGCAAAATACGTAACGGACATAGATCAGCTGCATAATAGGGAACTTGAATATTTTTTCATTGTATCCAGATTTATGTCAAGAATTCAGGAACAGTCGCTCACATTACCCTAGAACCATGAGCTCTTAGGAAAAGCAAGTATATATAAAACAAATATGTAGTAGTACATTCCCATATACTTTTCTAATTTAATTTTTTACATGCACGGGAGGGGAAGGGATTTTTCTTCTTCAATTAGAGCCAAAATTGGCCACATTGAAAAAGGAAGGTGAAACACACAAGTGGAGAAACATATTTATACCATGCTATGCAAAAATGATGAAAAAAGAAAGGGGGGCAACAATTACCAGGGATGCACACAACAAAAGCCTGTAATATGTCCTGTAATAGACTTACAGTGGTCATAGGTTTTTATTCAGATGGACTGCCTTGAAGGACAGTACCTTATGATTACAACATGTATAAATTCATACTACAAAGGACTTCCTCTGAAAAAAATGTCCACAAATTTCTTTATTCATCCAATTAGTCACACTGAATGATGTGAATACTGAGAAAAGTTTTGTTCTTAAGTAGTCTTATTTTTTCATTAAGCGCAAAGACCACAGGAATACTGAGTTTCTATAAAACAGCAAAACTGTTTTTTCAGTTGTCAAGGTCTATAATGCTAAAAATCATAACTAGGGAGCTGCATTGAAACCATACTGAAAACTTGGCAAATCATTGCTGTTTTAACCTGAACTGACAATGAATTGTTATTTGAAGTTTCGCTGAACGTGAACCAGAACAATTAAAGTTATAGCTGAACTCATCTAAAAAATAAACTGAAATATTTACTGTTTCTTCAGCTCCCTCCATTTACAAAAAGTGTAACAGAAAGGTGTTTACTGGTGTTTGGGTTTGGGGTTTTCTTCCTCCCCTTTCACTTTCTTTTTCTGGCAACAACCAGAAAAAGACCAGTTTCTCTTATTTTTTGGACAAGCAAAAATATAGTTTTTCATTCTGATGGTTTAAATTCCTTCAGAAAATTCAAAATTTTAGGAAAATTATTAATAAAAGATACATCACAGATTTGTAATGAATGACAGGGGAAAATTAAACAAGGCATTTTTAAAGCCAGAGTTTCAACCAATTAAATTTCTCCTGACTATATCATCATTACAAAAATTGCTGTTGTATCCTCTTGTAAATTTCAGAAAAATTAAGTCATTCATAGAAGTAATTCAGAGGACAGTAGTGTAATTCAGGGGCTCTGATCGTCTAGCTGCTGTATAAGACAAGCCAAAGAAATTCATTCTGTCAATCTCTGTATCAAGCCCATGACTTTCATTTGAGCTACATAATTAATTTTAAGAAGAAAATCAGCACTGATTTAAAGATTTCAGCTGATGGAAAACCAATCAGATTCCAGATGGTTAATTAGACCTGCCACTGAAAATTTGGGGAACTTGCTTCCAGTCTGCTTTATCTAGCTCCAGTTTCCAAGTCGTGGATCTCATCATACCCTCCCGGTGCTAGGCTTCGAAATATACTCCTACTATCAGAAGTCTTTTTCTCTGTTCTGGTAATTTTAGATAATAACTAAATCTCCTCTTATCCTTCTTTTGCATAAAGTAAATAGTTTATTCTGAGTTTTGGAAAGCTTGTCTTGTAAGAGCGGATTATAGAAACTCATTTCAGTTCTTATCTCACATATATGGATATGGCTGCTCCTATAGCACTGAATACCTGCTCTCAAAAAAACAAATAATAAAAGATTTACCCTTAGGTTTTAAAAATGCACTTTTACAGCCTGATACAGTCATACCTTGGTGCTGCAAGCAGATGCAGGATTGTGCATGACAGTACAGAACATTTGGGCATTCAGAACAAGGACCCTGGTAGTCACAGCCATTTCTTTTTCCTTCTGAAGTGTTCAATGGCAGTTTATACACTGACAGCTGAGGACACCATTAAATGGAGTTACATGTTCACCATGCCTGTTTTAACCCGTGGACTGTCAGGTATGGTAATAGATTTTTATTTCAAGACATCTTCTTTGTTGGGAAGTAGTAAGTGCATCTCGTAAGAAGGCACAATTTATTTTTTGTTCATAAAGGGCAGCCTGAGGCTGATCGGAAAACATTTCAGATATAAATACTGACCTGTCCACACTGCAGAATATTGTCCCTCACACTTTCATGGGTGTTAGTAAGGGTGGGGCGTGAGCCTTCACAGATCTTGGATCTCACACATACCTTTCCAAAACAAACCTCACAGTTTTGTGAAGGGGCTTCCTATTTAAGCCAGTACAACAGACAAAACTTTCAAATAGGATCTGCAGAACAGAAACAACCACATCTACTGAAATGAAAGAGGAACTGATAAACAGAAAGTCAATTAATCTTCAAAAACACTGTTAGAAGAAACTTCTGGGGACACTCTTTTCAGAGATGTCAGAAATGCTCAAGTTATAGCCTTGAAATTGGTACCTAATAAGTGACTTTATTACAAAAGGCTGCATTGTAATAAGTACACACAAGACACTGAGCTATAAAACTACAAATAAATTTTGTTTTATCACTTCCTAACTTCTCAGTCCTTGGATTTCCAACCATAATCTTCTGCTAACATAGCTCTTAAAGTATGGATTTTTGTACCACTTGCTTATTGTAAAAATATATAAACTGCAGCCTCTCATCTACATATTACAGAACAACAGAACAGTTTTTACTGCATTGTGTGGATTACAGGGAACACCTTTTTCAGTCAAACTTCTGGAAACGTAAGATGAATTTTCATGATCAAGTGTGTTCTGAAACTACATAAGCTAGTTTTCATTGTGTTATTGGAATAAAACCCAACAAACTGCATGAAAAATCCTTATCTTGATATTTAGGTCTCAAAAAGGATTCTACCAAGCCCCTAGAAAGTTTGTCTTATTTAGAATGACATATATAGGAACTACTGATAATAGCAGGTAACCCAATAGCGGGGTACAATTAATGGGTTTAAATCCAAAAAGGATTGATATCTTCATTGGTGTGGCATCCAGCAAACAATGAAATGGATCCTAATACGGTCTTCTCTCTCTCTGAAGTCAAAATAGCACAATAAAACCCTGCTATATTCTAGTTGTTGTCATAGTTCCATCCTAGTGGACATGCATCCTCCCATCTCACAAAATCAACCTAGATATTTTGACCATCATTTTCTGCAAAGAGGAGAATCGCTGATTCCCTCTACAGAATCTACTATCTCCTGGCCACTTCTCTGAAGAATTTGACAGCTCATTAGAAGACCTACTTCAACATCAGAGGCAAAGGTGTTTGGGCAACTGTACCAGTGCTATAACCCTGATCTTGCAAAGGAAGGCTTTGACATCTAGAAGGCATAAGTAAGATACCATGGCTCTGCAAGTTACTTGGCTTTCACATATTAACAAGTGACAAGAACAGAAGGAGAATTTCACTCACTGAAGACACTGACACTGTATATACATCTAAAAGGGAGTCCCTATCACAGCCAGTCTGACTTCACTCCAAAACACCAGGCTGCAGCTATCAGCTATTCTTGGCTATCCTTTACAGCATCACCCCCATTTAAAAAAAAATAAAATAAAACCCAAAAACCCAAGAACTAGTGAAACCAGTTATCTCAACTTCAGCTAGAAACACTTTGAATTATCCCACTGATTTTCAAGATCTTGCTGACTGAAAAGAATGAGAAGCTCAAGACTGCTAGCAAACAAAACAAAACAAAGAACGACAAAAACAGAGATACAGGCTAGAAAGGAAAGAAAACCATAGTGCTCTGCATATTAACAAAATGTAAGGCATAGCAGCTTTTGCCTCTTTTGCAGATGTCTTTCTTACTGAATGATTTTGATGGGGCAAATAACTGCTACTCTAAGTGATTTCACAGACACTGTAGAAGCAATGAGATTTTTTGCAAGTAGGCAACCTTCTAGTAAGCTGAGCACTTAAGTTCAACAGGATTTTTCCATTATCTAAATAATATCAAAATATTTAGTGTATCATGGCCAAGGCTGTCTGGGAAAGCTGCAAAGTCAACTGTTATTAAGCCTGGAGGGAAACCTGCGTTTTAGTATTCCAAATTAAGTTTCATGATCATAGCTCATAGAGGGGATTATTTAAATTCTTTTCCATTAAATTATAATTGGACCATGTGATAAATATGCCACAAATATGAATGTTAATGATTGCAAGGAAAACCAGCTCTGATGAAACTTGCATAGATAATAAGGTCCCTCTCCTCAGTAAAGAACAAGTGGACTGTACACCGAGAAGGCTATGTACATAAATACATAGGATGGCAGGAAAGGAATTAATAAGGATTCTTCTAGCTACTCAAATACCTAATTTGATCCTTTGTTCAAAACCTTGGAAATATACAGCATTAGTTATTTAACCCCTCAACAGAAGCCTTTTTTTCCTCCACTGCAGGAAGCAAACACATCAAAACCTGTTTGGACTTTGATATTCCACAAAATAACGTACCGTGCTATAGCAATGTTCTTTGCCATGTTCTAATTTTTCCTGCTTTTTCATTTAGAGAGATATCAGCTGCCAAAATATGTTTCAAGCTTGCAGATAAGAAAACACCTTCTAAAATTAACACTCTAATAGCTAGAGAAACAAATAAAGTTGCTGCCTTGGTGAACCAGTAATTCATATAGAATCAGTCAGCAAATGTATTGCCAGAATTGTAAATATTACTGGAAGATACGCTGGCAAACCAAGTTATCAACATACAGTCCCAAAAGCCTCTTGGCCTTTGTTCAATCAATCAAATTATTGAGAAGACAGATAATCCTTCCGAGATACAGAAAACAAAAGAGCAGGGAAGGGGAGAAGAAAATGGTCAAATTACATGAAAGTTATCAGAAATAACATTATTATTTATAGGAAATCCTCAATCCAATTCCTGGAAAGAGAAACAAATAGGAAAACTTCTTGAAACACAACAGCTACTGCATCAATTTAATAACATAAATTAATAGCAACTGCAGTAATGTAAACATTTCATTAGTTATTAAGTTGCTAAATTCCTTTCCCTGCTAAAAAGATCACATTTGAGAGTCTCCAAAGCTCAGTATTTTTGCTTTTGTATTAGGTACATCTTTCACTGACCACTGCTGTAGCTTAGCTTCTGGAGAGAGACAATTACAAGTACAGATCCAGCAGTGGAAAGCTGTAAGTGTTTTTTTCAACAACAGCTCCCCAGCAAAAGCAAACCCTATTGTCAGAGAACAGGAGCACTCTGTGGGAGCAGAATCTCTCTCCGCCTCTCTCTTCAGGAATAGCAATTTCTAGAGTATTGCATCAATAATTATTTGCTTCAGAACTTGAAAAAACAGCTTAGCTCATCAATCAAAAAAACAACCCCACACAAACCAAAAAACCCCACCATTCTCAGATACCCACATGCAAAACCACCCCCAAACACCGTAGGCAAAATGTGTATGTGTACCAAGAAAAAAAATAAAACAATAATTTCTGACAGATGAGCCTTTTTTTTTTTTTTTTTTTTTCAAAATAAGTCTGTTGTCATTTACTTATCAGATTTGCAAACCATCTTTATCTATCCAGTTGCATAGACTGCTGTACGGGCACTAGATAGAATTTACTGGACTTTCAGGCTCAAACTCCCAGCCTAAACTGTCACATTACAATATGGTTCTTGTTTGAATAATAATTTTAAAATGAACTGGATGACATACTAAGCAAGAATTTATATTCAAAACCTATGAAAGGTTTTGAAACCTATAGAAAAGGAAATGGAAAAGTATTCAATCATACATTTACACCTCTAGATTTGAAGTATCTGTTTCCCATTGTTATGAATACATTTTACTACTGTTTTTGTATGGCATCCTTTCAAAAAGCTACACTACAAAATATCATAGTGGGATTCACATTTTGTACCTGCTTTGATTTAGAGATTTTTTTTCACTTAGATATCTGTTGAATTCAATTCTCGCTTTAGTCCACAGCATTTTGAACTCTGAGCGTTAACTCTATCAGAATTCATTCTCCATTACATGGAATCTCCTACATCAAAGCTGATTGTTTTTCAGAAAGACATCTCATCAAACTCAACAGCTCTTCCTAAAGTAAAAACACACAAAACAATTAAAAAGTTTTATGTTCTCAGTATTTGTAATTCTTTCAGATTGTATAATCTGGCCTATTGAATTCAAACCTAGTCTTAATGTATCCACCCAAAATATGAACTAAATAAGAAATGTATGCCATGAACATTTGTTTATTGTCCTAAACAATTTTCTACGTAATCTATTTATTCTGTTATCTGGACTACAACCCAAATTGCATATTCCATCTGCCATCTAATACGTGTAGCTCTTTATGGTATTTCTGATTAGACAGAAGTACATATTCATAGAATCATAGAATCATTTAGGTTGGAAAAGACCTTCAAGATCATCGAGTCCAACCATTAACCATGCCCACTAAACCATGTCCTGAAGTACCCTGTCCACTCACTTTTTTAATATCTCCAGGCATGGTGACTCAACCACTTCCCTGGGCAGCCGATTCCAATGTTTGACAACCCTCTCAGTAAAAAAATTTTTCCTAATATCTAACCTAAACCTCCCTTGCCTCAACTTGAGGCCATTTCCTCTCGTCCTATCTCCAGCCACCTGACAGAAGAGACCAGCGCCCATCTCACTACAACCCCCCTTCAGGTAGTTGTAGAGAGCGATAAGGTCTCCCCTCAGCCTCCTTTTCGCTGGGCTGAACAGCCCCAGTTCCCTCAGCCGCTCCTTGTAAGACTTGTGCTCCAGGCCCCTCACCAACTTGGTTGCCCTTCTCTGGACACGCTCCAGCACCTCAGTGTCTTTCCTGCAGTGAGGGGCCCAAAACTGAACACAGGACTCGAGGTGCGGCCTCACCAGTGCTGAGTACAGGGGGACAATTGCCTCCCTGCTCCTGCTGGCCACACTATTTCTGATACAGGCCAGGATGCCGTTGGCCCTCTTGGTCACCTGGGCACGCTGCTGGCTCATACTCAGCCGGCTGTCAGCCAGCACCCCCAGGTCCTTTTCTGCCAGGCAGCTTTCCAGCCACTCTTCTCCAAGCCTGCGGTGCTGCACGGGGTTGTTGTGACCCAAGTGCAGGACCCGGCCCTTGGCCGTGTTGAACTTCATACGATTGGGCTCAGCCCATCGATCCAGCCTGTCCAGATCTCTTTGTAGAGCATAAATTCCTCAGATTAGACATAAGTACATATTCCTCAGATAAACAATTATATCCAATCATGTAAGTCAAGCTCCTTTGGACTTTCTAAAAGGTAGAAAAGTGAAATATTTTTGCCAAAAAGAAAATACTCATCAGAACTTATGATAAAATGAAAAAATGGCATGAGAGACAGCAAGCTGGAACTTCTAACAACTCTACTGCCTCTCATACTCTGGAACTGAAAATTATACCAGTGATTAAAAAAAAAAAAGAAAAGCTTTTATTCCTCATGAACTATGAGCATGTTTTCTGTTGTCTTACTTCTCTAAGGATTCAGGAAATGCATAGTGATTGTGTTCATCAGAATATGCCTGCAGGCCTATAGCAATATGCTTACTGACACTTTCATTTTTCTGATACAAGACTGCTGCTTCATTTTGGGGGCCTTGCCCAAGAAAAGGCTCATGACTCGTGAAACATCACATATTTTATCCTGTATTTTGTGCCTTAATGGACTATGCAGAGTTGTTGTACAGCTTTTGATACATACAATAAAATAAATTTAAAAAAAAGACTGTATTAGTAACAGAAATTTCTGAGAGAACTGGGACTCCCGAGCTTGTTTATGGCTTCGATGAGGTGGGGGAATGACAGATTTTGCTGACATTTGCTCTTGGATAGAACTGAAACATGAAACAGAAATGGTTCCTAAAATGTATATTACTTTCTCCACAGCGTTGGAAAATAACACTACCCTCTTCCCAAATTACACATAAAAATAAAAGAACGCTTCATGATAGCTGCTTTCTGCAAAGCTGTCATAAATGGTTTCTAGCCGTCACTGTCTGGCCCAAAGCTTAATTCCACTGAGCTGCTGAGAATAAAGGATAGTGATTAAAGGAATACAGTGCCACTTCAAACACAATTTTTGTGGTGTACTAGGAACAATATCATAGATCAGCATCCCTAATGTATTTTGGAATTCCAGTATGTGTCTGCAGTATACCCCAACCCAGAAATCTGGCTGGTAGACTGTAGTCTACATTTGTCTATATAGTTGAAAACTACTGGTTTCATTTAAAGCTGCATTGATCTGATTTTAATACCTTCCAGCACAGAATGTGCTGAATCTGATTTCCAATGCTGAATTCCAGTAACAGATTGAATATGCAATTGTGCTGAGCTATCAGGCAAAAGTGAGTATATAAAAGACAAGTATATGAATTTTCCCTTCCAAAACACAAGTATCTCTGTTGGTCAGTCTCTCCTCTGGACAGATGTAGTAACTCCCTCTTTTATTTCAAGATGTTTTCTCGATTATGAAATCCAAAAGATTTACTACATACTGTAACTTTTACTTTACAATCCAGGCAATGATGGGAACATGCAAGTTAACTCCAAAACAAACCTGATGAGCAACCTTTCTTTGCATAATTTCAGAATTTTGGAGAATATCAGCAATAATGTATGTAATATTATATTTTTAATTTTTATTAACCATGATGCTTTCGATACAAAAAATCTTCACATCTTGCTTCTATTGGACATTGCTCAGACTTTTACCTCAAATACCCTTCAGTAACATCCAGCTTCATATATACCTAATAAACTGCCCCATCTAAAGAGATTTATCAGTTCAATTTTATAGCTTAGTTGATTTTTGAAGGCTTTAATGGCTTTTATGCACTGTCCCCTCAGACCCAGTTGCAGCACTTGGACCAATTTCCTTCCAAGACTGTGCAATGGTCATCACACAATTGTTAGTCATGACTTAAATTTCATAAACAAGTTCCAAAAAAGAATATTTCCCTTGGGAGAGTAACTTTTTAAATTAAAATAATCAAAGCAAAGCCATTGTTTTAGTTTGCCTGAACTAAAAGGAAGAATTCCAATGGATTTTCAGTTATACTCAAAATGTCCTGTTCATGTTTTCCCTTTCCCATTTCCCCCACAAGCTTTATCTATTAATAATACATTTTATGATTGAAAATTTTGGCACAGCTAAATAAAAAGACCCACAGTAAGCTTCACCTACAGCAGCCAGTGGTAAATCTCTGATTATAAGAGATGAAACTGATTCAGATTTTGCTTTTAATAACAGGAACTGCAACATACATACTTTCTGAAACAAAATGCGTGAAAAATGAATAAAGCAATTTGAGAACATCTCAAGACAGAGAGAAGTGCTATGAATTTCAGTGGGAGGGAGAGGCTCAGAGAGATGACAGTAATGTAAGTAGGGACAGGGTGAAGCTCTTGGGTTCCAGTCCAAATCTTTCAAACCCAATGCTCTACATGAGAGCCCAAAGTCTAAATTTAGGTGTCTAAAATTAAAATGGCCTATCTAAGGGGTCAGCCATCTGTATCTTCCATTTAATTTAAGAGACAGTATAGTTACTCAGTTGTGTGAAAAAACAAATCACTAAGAGTTTACATATAGAATTCATGTCCTAAATTTCAGTGCACAGGTTTAACATATAATCATTTTCTGGACTCCATGCATCAGTTTTCCCCAAAGTTAAAACTTTGGCCTCAGACACAGGGGTCTCCTTGCTCATAGTATTCTCAGTATCAAAAACCTTCTTCCAGAAATAACAGGGCATGCTTATTCAGGCTAATCAAGTTAGATTCTTCATTTACCATGGACAGTAATACAACTGATTAACACATGTATTAAGCAGCTCTTCTCTTCCAGTTTTTATAAGTTTGGCAATTATCCCCTATACACTCCCTTACTCCCCCGTTCAGTGATCTGTCAAGGGAAGAATAAGGTACATACAACTCAAAATCTGAGTGTTAATCCTCCAAATATTCAGTAACTTACAGCTGAGAATGGTTGAAAGTTGTAGAACCACCGCTGCTGGAAGATGCAAAGACAGGTTAATAGGATGTAGACATTTACAAAACATCTAGTTCCAAAGGGCTGAAAAGCATTTGATTTTAAATAAGCTTTCTTTTTTTTTTTTTTTTTACCCTCCTCTTTTCAGTCTTTGGAGAAATTTTTAATAGCAATACAAAATAGAAAGCATTTTCTTGCCTCTCCCTGAGCAAGAAAGAAGCAACTTCAGACACAGATTAGAAAGATGGCATCCATGATTAGGTGAGAAATCTATTGGGGACTTAATTTCTATCCCATTTCTGCTACACATATCAAAACCAATTCACTGGCTCACCATGTGTTTTACCTGCTTTTAGAAGATGCAGAGCTATTACATATCCTGGCTACAGTACCTGACTAGCTCAAGCTGAGGAGAGACACAAAGTTAGTATTCTATGTCTCTACTTCAGCACCTGATGTATCACTCAAGATGGTGATTATCATAATATAATTTTACAAATATTCTTTATGAGGCAGGAAACATTTTAATAATATGAGATCTTAGATGATAGGCAAATAACCACATAGCCACTCAGCAAGAACCTAATTCCCCTTCCAGTGCCAGGTCTGCTACAAGAAACATCATATACAAAACTATGTGACATTCACTGTCTTGTAGAAACAAAGACTATCTGTGACAGTTAAATCCCATCTTGCAACTGTGAGGTTATTTTCATCCCAGGTCACATATATGAACAAAATAATGAGGTAGATTTTTTTGGTCAATTAAATTGCCAATTCTTGCTGTTAATGATCTTTATATTAAACAACATATTTCCGTATTCAAAAGAACACAAAATTCTCCTCTGTAAGAATACAGGTTCTGTAACTTCAACAGTTTTCTTGCTTCTCAAGAAATTTCTTTCCTCATAGGAAAACAAACAAACAAACAAACAAAACCAACCCAAACCCTCAAGGAACAAAAGAAAAACAAAAGGCAACTTGAGTGCACTGCGCTCATATTATGCAAAGGCCCTTCCTCATCACCTTATGAAAAAGCTAGTAGTTTCACAGGAGATAATAGTTAGATGTAGGTTAGTTTCTTTGTCTTTCCAGGATGACAGAAGGAAACTTCTATTGAAAATGTAAAATTAAAACCAAGCATTTGGTTTAATGAACTAAATTATGCAAACCATCTAGAAAGCACTTAACTCACCATTAGTAAGTAGCTACCATAAAAAACATTCTCTCATTTTAGCTGAAGAAGTAGTCTAGACAAGCTAGTACTATATCCCACAATTTTCAGTTTTCCTGTGATTGAACAGATAAATAAAACATTTTGGTACAGCTGTAACTTTCAATGGATGCTGACTATTTCTTTATTTCTAAGGTTGTACATGAATCCTAAGCAAAAAGTCATTGGCACCAAAATATTAAGAAAACCCCTAGCATTTAGATGCTTTACCACAATGAACATAAACTATGTACAATAGCTGCTAAAGCTGCATTTTGCTAACAGTAATGAGACTGTTTATTTGAAGCAATAAATAGCCCATATGTTGCTTGGCTGTCTGGTAATGCACAATGAAAATATCTCACATGAAAAATGGCTTGAGATTTTTGGGGGAAGCTGGAAGATGATTATGGCACTCATACCAGAACGCTGCAGTGGTTCTACAAGTGTATTATGCTTTTGGGGTGGGCAAAACAAAAACACCACCATAAAAATGAAACACCCATGGTACAACATTAGAACAAACCCATACAAATGCAAAGAAAACCCCCACTGAAGAGCATAAAAAAAGCCCTGCATCATTCACTCCTAAAAATCTCATTGCCTCCCCAGTCTTCTCCCTTGAGAAGTCAGCAGGGCCAGAACTTCACTATACACTACATTCCCACTGCACTCCTTGCTGCGAGCTTAGAACAGATAGCTGAAAGAGAAAGGAAGGGCCTATGGAAAAAGCTTATGCTGAACACCAGGAATGGCAAGCTGTCCTGTTCTAGATGTACATGCACACAAAGGGGTGTGTACATGTGGACATAAATGCATGCATAAACATATGTGTGTATATATATTTGTTCTATCCTAACAGTGTATAAACCCCTGTGTGGCAAACATCCTTCTCCACCAGAAATACAGAGAAGGCTTATCATCTAGAATGTGTGTTTCATCTTTGCATAAAAGGTGCTATTTTACTTCTCCAAGAGTTCTTGACCCCTTTTCTCCAATTGATTAAAATAAAAAATATTAGGACATTTCTTTTGGTTCTGCCATGTAAGTATAGCATACTGCCTGAGAATTACTTTATGACTATCCTTCCAAATCGAACAGCAGAGGTGCTTTTGATCAGCACTGTGGTAAGCATACATTTTGCGACTATTCCTTTCGTTTCAGTCAGCAGCACAGTTCTTGAAGCTGGCTAAAATATTCTCAATAAAATTTGATACTCAGCAGCAGAAAAGATGCTAAACGAACAGAAGAAACAATCAGACTCCATATTGTTTTCTCTTGGGAACACTGGAGGTGCAGATAAACCACTGATTCAAATAAATCAGCAGAACCAAAAGCTGCAGAAACAGTGCAGGGAAAGAGCAAGATGAGTAGCTGCTCCTTGAAGGCCTATGGCATGAGAAAACGAAGAAGTTTCCTCATCTCTGAGGCTGTTCTTCATATTCCAAAAGTTTTCTCCTCTACATATCCTGAAATACAGAAATAATAACCAGATAAATTACTGTGTTGTTTCTACAATACAATCTAAGGAAGTCCATTAATATTTATGTCAAATATACAAGCAATTCAATCAAAGTTTTGGAATGCTAACAGTGAGATGCATAAGCAATGCCGTTGGACCTTGAACCCCCCCCAATATGCTTTCTGTTTCTGAGGTCAGTTACCTCCAGATATGATGTAACAGCCAGCTAGACTTCCAATTCTGAAAAGCGAGGGGAAACTTGACCCCTCCCAATGCAGCAAAGGGACACCCTCACATTAACTGTGTAGGAAGCACCAAAGAAAAGGTCATCAATAAAAAGTCAGACAAAAAGTTTAAAAGAAATAATCAAAATTCACAATAAAAACAAAGACATTTTCTTGCTACTATTAGGCCACCTTCCTTTTTTTTTTAAATTTTATCTGTGTATTTCTACTCATATAGTCAATAGGGGAGTCTTTTGCATGATTAAAGGACTGTAAAGCTACCTGAAATTTGTCATGTGAAGTACTGCAGCATGTGAAAGTTCTCACATTATATAATTATATTATACTCCAAATAGAGTAAACCCTGAAATTGTCATATGAGATGTAAATTGACAGTCATATGCTGTCCCTCCTGTTTCAGCATCAACCCATGTTTGGATTCTTTCCCTACCAAGTAATCTTAGAAATTCAATTCCTGTAAGAAAGATGCAAAAGCTAGATATTCATGTTACTCAAGATCAGAGACACTGACAAGGTGAATGAAGGTTTTCCTAGTGGCACCAAACATAGCTTTTGGCATAAGTATATTGGTTGCTGTCATAGTGAAAAAAATAGCTTCAATTGCAAATGCTAACAGGCAGCAGATAACTGGCCATATGTGTGCGTCTGTGGGTGAATGCCTGAAACTGAATTTTGAACTCTCAAGCAGACGACTGGTACTTGCTCCCTGCAATCTGTACAGGCTGCTTGTAAACCTTGGTAACACCTGGGCTAAACAGAAGGGTCACATTCTGAATCCTCCAATTAACACAGAGGCAGAACATGCAATTAAAAGGCTACTCACACTATTTAGATTGGGGAAAAATACAAGTTTGGGTGCCAAAAATATGGCTTCCCAGAAAGAAGTCGTAGTCTCAGAAAGAAGGGCAGCAAAGATCATGACTGGAGAAGACTCTGGAAGCAAGGGAAAATCCTAGAGATCAGAGATGCATGGAGACTAATGAATGCCAGGGGATGCTCGGGGACCCTGGCCAGTGATGTCCAAGATTGGTAACTATAAGGAGATGCACAGCAAAACCAGCACAACTTTCTACCCAACCTTCCCAAACTAGCAGTGATCTCCCTGCTGGGAAGGCAAGTCAAGACCTAGTGAATGTAGTGCTGGCAGCAGAGAAGGTGAGTGAGTGTGCAAAATGAATCAAGTGTGATAAAAGCCTAAATTTTGATGGTTCTTAAATAAACCCCAGTATATAGCTCCACTACACATTGGTTTTAGCTCTGTCTCACCTTTAACAGCTGTTAGTTCTCCTCAGCATGCTGTGGCTTACCTGATGAAGAGTAGTACCTGTTTACAAAAGTTTAAGCACATTGTATTCACCATTTACAAAAGAAAAACATAGAAAGCAAAGAAGAAATAAAACTCCCCCAAACTAGAAAACATTTACACAATTCAACTTTATAACTGCAGGTCTCAAATTGAACTTTTGCATTACAAACACAAAACCATTTTGGTAGAAAACAGAACACACATTCTTTCAAAAGAAAAATGAATTTCATACTGCTAGTTCCTGCTACCTCATGGAAAAACACAGCCTACCAAATTAAAAAATGAAATACTAATCTAAAATTGAAGTTCACAATTAATAAGAAAAAAGTTCTGAATCCATGGAAGGGTATCAAAGAAATACACTTTATTTCACAATTTCCATTTCATGTATCATGAAAGGAAGCACGCAGAGTATAAAAGCTTGGGAAAAAAAGAGCATCTTAGTCTCTTGGGTGTTCATTTTATGCTGTAATTGGTGAAAAGCCTCTCTAAAAAGGTTATAAATGCCATATTAATTTCATTAGGAAAGCTCCCATGGCATATTAATTTAGTCTCTGGCACTGTTACTGCATCTTTTCAGATACACAAAATCTTAGGAAGTAATGTCATTAACAGTAGAGATCTGAGAAAGGCAACTAAAATATTTTAAACAGATTGGTGACAATTCAGCTTGGAAGCATGCATGTTTATTAATATACTATCATTCTCTTCTGATTAACAACACACTGACACACAAGAGCTAGAAGGCTCTGCTACTGAAATTATGTTATCCTCAAGGGCTCTGTATTTGCAAAGATTGCATGAACAGCTCTCAAAAGATTAATGACCTACTCCTTTATTTAAGGCAGATACTCATCTTCAGTGATAGCGTATAAACTCTGAAGCTGAGCACGAAATTTAACAACTGACTTAGCTTACAATGCTAAGAAAGAAGACTTTTTTTTCCCCAAACACTTGCTACTGAACACTGTAGGTAATTCTGGACATATAAAATACTTTAAGTGCCATTTTGTACAACTGCATTAGCAGCTTCTCCATCCTGGCCTTGATTCTGCAACTTGACTCACACAAGCAGGCCTTGAAGCCATCTATGGTCTCATTAGTTAGTAGAAGTCAATGTGAGCTTTTTATCATAGGATAAATTTATAAAACACAAGTAGATAGAAAGCAAGTTCTATCAAAATAAGTATGTAGATACTTGGAAATCTCACAGTCTCTGATCACTTTTACAAATATAGTATGTATGTTTTGCACGGTTTAGGTCATGACAATTCTAAAACCTGCGTACACTTACTGGTTAATTGAGACATCCTGAGCTCAGCTATCATATAAAAGCAAATTCTTTCCTCTTAGTCATGTTTTAAACCTAGGCTGTTCATTCAACTTCACTCTTAGTCATGAGAAAGGGAATACCTGTGTGACCAAAGCTGCTACTTTTTATACATTCATTATATTCATCTAATGAATTAAGAGTCTATAAATCAGGAGTGAGTGTCTTTCTGAAAAGGATGTTATAGTTCAACTAGACCTATAGTTTTTAAGCAGAAACTCCATCACCAAGTTCTAAAGCTTAAGTGGTATCAGGAGATCAGATCATAAAACCTCATAAATGTCCCACTGGACTCAGAAATCTAATGAGTCACATGCTAGGCATCTCTTCATCAAAACACTAAATCCCCACTGCAGTCAACAACAGATGCAAAGTCTCTGAAGAATTTACCCATTAGTACACAGAAAGTAGATTCTGGAATAAAAAAAAGATAACTTTTAAGCCCTACTTCCCTGAACACTAAAGCAAATTTTATTATTCTTCGTACATTTGCCCATTCTTTGGGCAGTTTCATTTGACATTTTTCTTGAGAGGCAATGAAAATAAATTTGTTCAAAAATTTGTTTCATGACTGATCACTATTCACAAAGCAGTGTAAACCCTATGGCTGGTAAGCATGGGGTTCATAAGACAACACATATTTAGAGCAGTTCCACAATATGTTTAGATCCACAGCAGTAAGAATGAAGCGTAACTGGTTGCCAATCAAGTGCTTTTGTTATTTTCAGTAAAATAAGTAGTCTGAAATTAAACTACTTTAATCTAGAATCAAAACTAGAAACAAACTTAATAAACAGCATAGGCATTACTAAACAGAAACACTTTTAAAACCAAAAGGGTGGGAACACACAGAAAATAAAGGCATTCAATATTTCTGAGTACACTGAATTCTTAGGCAAGCATGGATGGAAACATAGCATGAATGGCAGTTTTCTTTCAATACATACTCTTCTGCGTGAAATTAAGAGCAGGGATGCCACAGTATCACATATGATCAACTAGCTCTCTCAGATTAGGAACCTGTCCAACTGACTAGTACTCACAAACTTTGATTATTCCTACCAAAGTGTAATAATTATTGAATTACATGGTGCTTATTTTAGATTACATGTTCAGTTTGTCATGACCATGTTTCATTCTATTCCTACCCTCCAAAGTTCTTGGAGTATCTCCTGCCTTTTTTTCACCGATAACGCAGGTACTTTCATCCAAGACCGTAATGAAAATATTAACTAATGCCAGATTCAGGACATATTTGGATTTCTACAGAACCCCAATTGTTTTTTCAAAGCTAGTAAAGGCATATAGAATCATACCCAGAAAAAAAGCAGAAAGAGTGTGTTAGCTCTCAGTTAAAAAAAAAAGCTTGCTTTTTAGGCTATCATCTGAGCTGACATAAAATACTATCTTCCAATTTATGAATTCTCTCCAAAAAAATGGTATTATCAACAGCAATGTTTGCTTGAATGCCCTAAACTTAACAAGTATTTTCTCACATATTCAAATCCTATTGTTACAGCAAAAAAAAGCCGTAGACGGAACACCTAGCAGACACATGACCGTACAAAATGTATTTGCCATAGCTTAGGAAGGACTACACTACTGCAGGTTCAGTTTTAAATAGACATGCCTAAGGGCTAAGAAACTGTTTATTTTTCCAAATTACAGAAGAACAGAGAAAACACAAGGGTTTGGGGCTGATACGCAGCTCCACTTTTTCAGGTATAGAATCAATGTTTTGAACTGGGGTTTTACATCTTGACTATTAATGAAGGTACAACTTTATCTGGCAGTTTAATCATCAGGACAAGAATAAACTTTTAAAAAAATACTTCATATGACCTAGAAGCGCAAATCCTTATAAGAAGTTATGGGATCTCTTAAGGACCTGTCATCAGCTTTTCGTCAAAGAGCTTTGGAAACTTTTAAAACAATTTTATCCGCATAGGCTCCTGATATTATAAAATAATTAATTTCAGTCTCTCTCTCCGTCTCTCAAAAAAAGTAGAATTATCTCAACTATTACCGCACAAAACTTAAATGTTCTGTTGCAAAACACTAGTCAAAGATCTACCAAGCCATTGAACCTCAGAGCTACAGTCTGCTTTCTCTTACATTTAGTCAGCTTTATCAAATCCTGTGACATTTACATACACAGGAAGATGTATACCAGAACACCACATTACTTTGTGAGCTACTATTAATGTATTTAAAGGAAATGTGCTTATTTTTAACCATAATACGTTTCCTGTAAAACTATAAAAACCTGCTACTAACTTTTCCTGTAAATATAAAAAACTCTCGTCTTATTTAACATGCATTATATGCAGTGACCCAATTTAACAGTGCAAGGCTTGAAGAAAAGAAGAGCTGTTAGATCTACAAATATATAACATCACTACATTCCAGCCAAAGAAACAGTGGGAACATGCAGAAGCAACCCAGAACACTGTATATTAACAGCTCCCTCCATCCAGATATTTTATTAAAGGGGTAATAAGCTTTTATCTTACCTGGCTGCTCAGAAATTTATATAAGTAAAAAAAATAAACAAAAATTTTAAAAAAGGCAACTTTTCTGGCAAAGTACTGTAGGATTAGCTACTTTCCTACTTCAAAATAGTTGTACAAGGTTTAAACACTTCTACAGGTTTTTTAATAAATATTTTTGCTAACTGTCAATAACTCATTCTTCCAGAACATGTGCTCATAAATCTTAAGCTACACTTTCAACAGCCTCTTCCTTTTCTTTCAAAAACACTGGTAGCCCCTTATATCTATATACTTACATGTAGTTTTATATATACAGCTACTGCATTTCATTTGCTTTGTAACTTCAGCTGGAAGATCAAATACACGTCACATTTTGCATGAACATCTGTACAGAAAGTTAAGTCCTGCTTTGGCATTTTTACCTTCATAACACTAGCAAACCCCATTCTTAACTGTTGCATTTAAAGAAAAAAATGAAACAGATTGGCGTAGTGCTCATTGTCTCAAATTATACAATTATAATTAATATTACATTAAATTTCTCATGGTATGGTGATAAAAACAAATAAGATAACCACAAGCTACTATAATTAGAGTTTCACTTATTAGAGATTTTCTCATCTAGATCTCAGTGTTTTACTGAGCAGCACTGAATCAGTTATAAAATTAGCACCTCTTAAGACCATGAAATATACTGTACAATACTGGGAGGGTACAGGGTTCCTGCAATTTATTTTTTTTTCTTTCTCTAAACATAACATATTTTCCATAGCCATATCCAAGAATTATATGGCTTGCAGATAAAACTTCACCAATAAATCACACCTATATGGCATATTTTTGTACAGTTACATTTTGCCCCACTTTAAAAGTGAATGTATTGACATGGCATCATTTCAAGCAGCACAAAATATATTTTTTCCATAGATATCAGTCATGAAAAACGTTTTGAAACATCTAGGATTTAATCTGAAGCTCTCTGACAGCAAAAGATTTTGTTTTCCAACTGTGAACAGAATAATGGTAACAGTAGTGAACTAAATCCACTTGTTGGTCATTCACTGTTTTAGCATTTCAGCTTAAAATGTATTTTACTGCCACAACTATTCCCTCCGAGGTCACCTTTTGCCAAAGAGCCTCAGAACTCCACAACTCAAAGGCTATTTTCTGGCATCATTTTACTAGGAAAGAAGGTCCTTTTCAGTGGTTTGGGGGAGGTGGACTGTTTGGTTTTGTATTTCTAAAGCTCCAGACCTCTTTTCTCCAGTTCCCAAGGACTGTGGCAGCATGACTCTCAAGGAATTTGTTACGGACAGAATAATTTTCTCCTCCACTGATAAGTCTCAGATTTCTATAAGAAAAATGGCTCACAGAAAACATACATATTCGTATGTTATTATAACTTCTATAAGATAATAATTGAGGTACAACCAGTCATAGGGTTATTTCTACCCACAATGACATATAGTATGCAGACTAAAATTATGTGCTCTTCCAACCTTTTCCTCACAAAAATAAAGCATCTTTTTATGGATGTAAACTTTATTAAGAAATGAAGGGCATTTCATATTTTTCTTTGATAGCTGTAAATACACATTTAATGACAACCAATTGGCTTCAGAGATACCTTCTCTCCTGAGTACATATCCCTCTATTTATACTGGGTAGGAAGATATTTTATATTAAATGAGAGGCATGTGGAATGAAAGCTAACAACTGAATAGCTCTTGAAGGAACCATTTCTCCCATTTTCATGTAAAGCATATTTTAGGAGACAAAACTGGAGGAAGGAAAATGATAATGGCTCTGTTTCTCAAATTCTTTATCAAAGAAAGTCAAGAGATTATCAGCTAGATACAACCATCTCATCAACTCCAGATACTTATAATTGAGCTGCTCAGGCATGAATATTCATCTCCTGTGGTAGCAAAAGGCAGTGATTTATATTTCCATGTTAATTGAGGTCTGCACTTCACTAGTGCAACATTTTGTGCTCCTAAGAGCTTATCTCAAGCACCTGATCTGCATTAGCACTGAGGGAGAGCAGCGAAGCTAGCAATACCTCAACTGGATGCACATTCATCAGGTTTTCCAGTACGACTACATATTGCTTATCTGCTGAAATGAGCATATCATCTTTTTGCGGTCAGAGTGCTACCAGGCCTGCAGATAAGGAGTACATCATTATCAGTAAGGCGCATGTGCCAGTAAACCAGTGCCTTCAGGCTTGCTTTAAAGAAGATTCCCCCATGTGTAATAAGTAATAAATAGTTTGTAACATCTGTTTACAATCACAAAAAAAAGCCAGTTCAAACAGACTTGGACCCCATTGCAAAGTTGTTAATTTTTCCAGTTGCAAGTCCTGAGATTCAATTTCCAACCTACTGGCCTCTATTTGACCCATCCTCCTTTGCCAATTACAGGGATTCTCCCTTTGACAGGTAAAGGAATTGAGAAAAGTATCTGGGATGAATGAAGTGATAGAAAACAGGTATCTCCTGTTACAAAGATGATGTAGCCCAGAGAGAGACAACATAAAAATGATTACTGTTACAAACAACACAGCTCTAGACTTTATGGTGCTACTCTTTCTTCTACACATGCTTTTATCTATCAACATCAGAAGAAATTTTGAACAATGCAGAACAATAAAAATGTAAACTGTGTTGCCCAGGAGACATTACAGACCTCTACATAGGGCTTCTTCAAGAGAACCTTCTTTATTGAAGGAGGAGAAAAAACTGTGTAACCTTCATAGAACATGTTTTTTTCACAGTCTTTAGCTTCCTCCTATTCTTGCCAAGAATAGGCATCCTTTTATCACTTCACTCCTGATTAAATTTGCTTTGAGCATTTGTAGTCTGCCTATATAGTAATGAATATCTGTCTTCGTATTTCCTGCTCAAGACTGTTATACAGTCCTTATCTTTTAAGCATCTTCAGTTTGGAATATTAGAGCAAAGTGATACAAGTATGATTATAGACAGAAAAGAATACGAGAGAAAGAAAATCAGTAAAGCACTTCTGAGTGCCTCCCAGAAGATGATTACTTATGTGAGTGCAAACAACTTTTCCTAGCTTATTTGAAACCCTGCCTCCAAGTATCTAGCAATGTACAGAACAGAGGAACTCTACCATAACACAAACATGGAAGAAAACTTCCATTATAAACAGATAGATACAAGTTCTGTATATCTGAGGTCCTAAAATATTGCATTCATATCAAGAAGCCGGAGGAAACAAACTGTCTATTGCTAAAAACCACTTAGCTTCTACAGGACATGTCATTCCAAGTGTTCCCCCATCCACTAAAAGTCATCCCCAACTACATGGCTCAAAAATTCATTCCTTCATACAGGTCTTTCAACATAGAAAGACATTGTATAAAGCCAAATATTTGGATATCTGATTTCCCCCCTGCCTCCCAGCATATCAAGACTATACATCATAAGAAGCTGTAAGAATAACTCATAGGACCTCAAATACTTGTGGGCAAACTGCCACTCAGACCTGGAGCTTCCCCTAAATGCCTTGGCATTGGCATGCCCTCCCATGGTTTTATTTCAAGTCTTGCTTTTATGATTATTGAAAAACCAAACATGAAACACTGACCAAAAAAAATGAAATTGTTATAAAGCATCTCAGCTGTTGTGATTTTTGCTTTAAACCAAATTTTCAGGTTAACCTCACAATCTCTCAATTTAATCCTCAGTTTGTAAATGCTTGGGCATCCCAGTACTCACAGCTAATTAAAAGGTTACTACTTTTCAATAGCGATTTCTTAACAGCAAACAGCCTCAACTCATCAAACTGCAGACACTGTATCAACCTGACTTTATTTAATGTTACCCTGCTGGCCTTCTCTGGGAGACTACAGTTAATTTGTGCTGAAAGGAAGTTTCCTCCAGCTCTTACTCAGCTGTTCTTGTACAACTGATGAACACATGATACCCCTTGAATCTTTCCTACATATGAATTTTATCTATACATTATATATTCTGACATTATTTCTGTTGGAATTACATAAATCTGCCTTTCCTTTATACTCTACCTCTCCTTTAATTCACCTGTACTCTTCCTGAGACAAAGATGTAAAGTTAGAGAGACATGGGAGGTGATTTCATTGCTTCACACTTAATTATAGTTTGCTAAATCAATGCTTTTTTCACACTAAAATAATCTTTTCCCATTACCACAATGTTATTTAATACAACTGTACGTCCTCCTTTTCTCTGGAATTGACAATGTAACAGGTCTCAGACTTAAAATAGAAGCTACTGGGATATTAAATATTCTCAGGTGAGAGACGGGCAGGTTTCTGGTATGGGTTGGTAAATCCGAGTCTAAGTGTTCCTGACATAACCATCTGCAACACTTTGGTCTGGGTTCTGTTCTCAGATAAGTATGTTATTCTGATTAGAGCCAAGTGTGCTGTCATATCTGTATCTAAGTGTAGAGTTTGATAGCCTGTGTTTTACTTCTACTGTTCACTGCTTAGTACAGACTGAATCTAACTAATAACCTCAGGTCTACCATCATCAAGAATCTCTCCTTTACACTGATCTCAGTGCTAACAGGGGAAACTATGTAACACAGGATAAAAGCTCCTTTGCAGTATCTTGGAAACTTTGAAGGCAATATAAGTGTTTGCACAGAAATTTAATGAGTATATACCTAGACAGATATATCTGTCCTTGCTTAGCAATTTCCAGTAGGGTGTAAGTACCTGACAGAGTCACTTCCCAGTAATAGAGAAATGACTCATTTCAACCAGAGACAGAGCAATCCAAGTCAGGGACTGTTTCCCACACTTTGTTTCTTGCTGCAATGGATCTCAAAAAAGACAGAAAAAGCTAATCAAGTAAAGATATTATCTGCTGTATGATCTTATTTGGCATTCTTGTATTCATGATTTGCATAGTTCAAGACAGACAAAACCTTTTACAATGTCAGGCTCCCAAATTAAAGTTCTGTCATTACTGTGCTTTGAGAGTCTATGTAGGCACTGCCTATGGGACACAGCTGTAGCCCTTCTTTGCTGGAATAGTGCTTTTGAAGAAAATTATAGTTACCACAGTATTTAGAAAGTAATTACAGTAGAAGAGAGTAAAGTGACTTACCAACAAAGATCAATGCTGTAAGAAAGGCCTCTACTCCAATGCCCTTGTTCTTGAGACTAGAAGTAGTCTGTGGAATGACTGAAATGTCAGTCACTCACGCATTTTATGTTTTGACAGTACCAATACAATAACCTTAGCCTGGTCTGCTGTGTAACACAGAGCAAAGGAATTTGTTCAATAATTTCTTCTATCAGGAATATAACATCAGCAGAGTTTCTTTCCAGCTAAGTTGCTGAAACATAAAATATAGAAAAACAGAGAGGAATTTTTTCATTCAGATTTCCTAATAGGCAATGATTATTTTACCAGTTTCTATGGTACTATCACCATGGAAGCTAGCCATTTTAATCACAGGCATTAGAACACATTTCTGATAACATCACAGCAATAGCTTATAAATATATTGCATCTCCTGGTCATATGCAGCAGTAACAACTTTGTAAATTTCCATATGACAGAGATCACTAATGGCATCGGCCAACATCAGGATTAGAAACGTGATACTTCAAGCATCTAATTAAAGAACAGGTTCTCAGTGTTCCTTACTCTAATTCTGAAAACAATAGTGGAAATATAACCATTGTGACAAAAAACAAGAATCGAAATTCTTTCACAGCTTGCTCAGTTTCTACATGGGTTTTGCCCCAACTAGTCAATGCATATGATTACTCAGCAGATCCTAAGAGAATGTGCAAGTGAAAAAAAATTCACTGTAGAGCACTGCATATCTGAGAAACAGACAGATAAAAATGGCTACTTTACCCTTGTATTAAAAAAAGCATACTTTGTTCTCTGTACAGTTTAAATGGTATTGAAGCATCACATACAAGATTTAAATCATGATCAGAGAGCATAACTCACTGTTCTGACTGACGAAATTTTCAACATAGTGTGAAACATACTAATTTTACTAAATGTATCATGAAGTATTTACAGATATGCTCATTCTGAAAAAAACTGGAAGTATTCAAAAATACTTTCAGCAATAGCAATCCTCTGTTTCTTCTATAATTACATAAGAAATTATATTTTCAAACTATCTTCGAACAAATTCATACTCTTGTCCTGGAATTTCAGGTTTTTTTCATATTAAAGTTTATTTCAAAGGCTGAGTCTAAAATAGTAAATGAATTTATAAATCAAAAAGCTAATAAGCAAGTTCAACAATTTCTCTATTTCAAGCCTTTGCCAAGGATCCACCCAAGAGACGTTAAATAAGATAAGTACAGATAATGTCAATAATATTCTGCAGTAAAACACTACGGCAATGCACTATGACTGAAAATCACTAGTATAACCATATCCTAAAATAGACAGCATCGGCCTCAAATAGAACAACAAAAATCTGAAGTAAACTGAGAATGAGACTTGAAATACATCACAATTAGCTTTGTCTCTTCAAACTACTTAAAATCAGAAATACTCATCACAGAAGCAGTTACGCTAGGAGAACAACATAAAAACAGAACTGAAAGTCAAGTCTTTCAGATCTCCAGTATCTCCATGCTTGTTAGATTTACAATTTTTCCTCCCTTGGGTCAGTAATTGGGGAAGGACAGCTAAACAAAGACTAGAAAATATCTGATGGTGAAATAGTTGTATTGTTACATTTACATGCATATACTAATTAATCTGCCTTTAAAATAAAACCAATTACTATCAAGGATTTGAGGACAGTTCTGCCATCTTATCTGGGGACACTCAACTTCCTCAGTTTTGTGTCATGCTTTGTCTTAGGAAACCAACAACAAAGAAATACAGAAAGATGCAGGGTAACATCTATGCAACATTTATATCACACTTGAACTGGTAAACTTCTACTCTTGCATAAGGCTACACTGCTGAATTTTCAGACCATCTAAGCAGTCAGGTTAGTCTCCCAGTTTTTTCATTAGGGCAACACTGATTAGTTTGTTCAGAAGGTTCACATACCATTTAGCTCTATGCTTTGGTCTAAACACCTATGAATGCATTTGCATGGCTGTGCAGTGCATATCAACTATAAATGAACTGGTAGACTACAAAATCTTCAACAAGAAAGCCTTTTCCACTTCTTTCAGTCCTTAATTTAATAACAGTTGCACTTCACATTTTAAGGGCTTTCCATTTCCTTAACTAAAAGTTTATGTTTAATTTTTGCTTAATATGAGTCCCAAGACATTTTATGAAATTCAAGCCAAAAGGAGATTCAGATTTCATGATTTTTGGAGAATGCAGAATATATTAAACAGAAGGAGGCCTCACTGAACACTGTAAGATCTGAGGTCTGGACTATCTGGTAACAAATATTCTGCTAGTTCCCTTAGTCCTTTCCCTCTTTCAACTTCAGCTTCCTCTCCAGCAATACATAGCTACGTGGAAACACCTTGCCAGTGGTGTTCTCCTCCCGTTAAGACTATAGAAGTTACTGTGTCTAAAAGCAATAATGAGCTAAATAACAATATGTGACAAGATGATATATACAGTTCGTATGCGTCTATGCAGTAAATTAAAAATTTTACAAAATATGATTTTTCCCCAAATAACACAGGTACAATACCAACAAACTCATACAAGACTCTAAATGACATGAAAACGTCATGGTGAATAGATTTTAAAATATATAGTTTTAAATAAAAATTAGATGCTCTACATATAGAGTACTTTGGCTACTTAAAACGGAGATTCCCTAATTTTTTAATAAGTAACACAAAGGGCAACTATGGCAATGATTAGCACAATGGTTGCATTGGTAAGATCTGAGTCAATGTTCACACACCTGCATGTATACAGCTCTACAAAATTCCTGACCTGAAGTCCCATTCACTCAAAGTCTCTTCAGTCCCTGGCCTTTTTGCTGAGTCCGTCAACAAGCCAATAAGGGAGATGTGCCAGGGGCAATGAAAGATGCAGAGGCAGGCTTACTATGAAAGGACTAAATACCTTCCCACCTGGTAATTCCATGCTTACTTGGAGTCTATAACATCCAGGCATTATCACCCTTATTTGAGCTTGTATTGGTAAACCAAGACCAAAATCTTCTAGATTCCATTTGCAAAAAATGACCTTTTTCAAAAATAGATACATTATGATTAAGGAAACAATCAGTTATTTTTGCACTATACATATAGCAAATTATTAGTCTATTAGACCTAACCCCTACCCAGCCTCATACTCTTAACAGTTATTATATTATACATGAATTAACCTGTCCTGAAAATGACTGAGCTTCTTGTAAACTACAAACATAAACACATAATATCACAAAAGAGCAAGATTCACAAAAAGGTCATTTCTATTCCACATCATACCATCGTTTCTGCTGCGTGAGCATACATAGTCCACATTGGTTCTATACTCCACACCACAGCCAACGTTACAGATTTATCAAAAGCGTACAGGCTTGTAACAGAAAGTATCCCAGAGGAAGGTAGACATTGATATTCAGCTACATTCCTGATTCAAATGGGGAAACTCCAGCTTGCCCCTTTGTGAGGAGCACATGCACACCTGGGCAAAATCTGGCCTTCATCCACAGAAGGGAGACCATTTAGTCAATTCACATCAAGAGCAGAAAACAGATCCAGATAACAGATTATAAATAACAAATCAATGCTTTTCCTACCAACAGCACTTTCAATTCCAAAAGCTTAATATACTTTGCTTTAAATCTGTGCCATAGCAACCTTTTTTAAAGTCAATGTCATCTGTAAGGACTGAGTTAAAATAAAATGTGGGCCAAATTTATCAGACATTAGTTTCCTTTGGATATAGAGCTCAGAACACTGACTGTGTGTCATCCTAGATGTGACTGGAGTTGTATATGTTGCATCCAGCAACATATTTTAAACCAGTGCATTGCAAAATACCTGCCCTGATCATCAGTTTCAAGTATTTGTCCGAGACGCTGAAGGTCAAATGAAAATTGTGAAAGGTTTCTTTCTGTTTACATTAAATTTATATCTGTATGCTAGAAATTGTAGCACTATTCAGGCCTAAGCAGAGAAGCCTCAAGAGTTTGTTAAAATATGACAGCATTACAGTTGGTCAATTTAAAGGCGCATCTGAGGGACAACAGAAGAGACCGTTCCCTCTTGCAGTGTGGAGCTACGTATGCCCACATAGCTATGAGTATCACTGTGCGTGCGTGACACTGACCAGCGATGAGGAACTTATTGTGACAGAACTACAGCAAAAGTAGGCAAGAATTTATTCTTTTATTTTCAGCACTGGCTCCCGAGGGGCTCTGCATCTTTCTGTCAGATAGATACTTAACAAGCCTCCAGAAAGAGCTTAGAACAGACATATTCCTACAATCTCCAGGGTAGGCATAGGGGTAGCGAGCTTTTTAAATTTAGATTATGTAAGGTCGTGTACCTCACTGCATTACGTTTTATACGCACATTATATCTCTCTGCGCTATATGGCACCCTGTGAACTCCAAATGATCATTATTCACAGAGATCCTGACAGATTGCCTTTTGTAGCTCTTTCAGAGAGAGAGAACAAATATCATATGTACCTCTAATATTTATCGGAATGAGGTCAATCCCCCAGATGTCCTGACAGGGTCCAGGAACCACCTGCCCAAATCGGCCTCTTGCCCGAGCAGCACCGGACCACCCGGCCAAGGGAGCAGGCTCCTTTTATCAGACACAGCCGCGAACGCAGGAGCGAAGCTAGGGCGAGAGTCTGCAATGCAGAAGCCCTTCCCGGAGCTCGTCGATGAGCTGGGGGAGACGGGGCGGGGGCAAAGCCGGCAGACCTGCCCGCATCCCCACCACAAAAACCCGAGGCGCGGGGCGGGAAGTGTTTCTAAACGCCAGCCTTTACCCTCACCGGCTACGGCCGAGGGCTTTGCCCCCGCCACCGTCCGCAGCTCCGCACAGCGGGAACTTCTGCAGCCGGGGCGGAGCGGGCAGCCCGCAGGCAAGGACACCGCTGCGGGCCGCGCCGGGCCGGCCCCACCTGTGCCACCTGCCTGCCGCTGAACGCCACCGGCCCGTCCGCCGCACTGACCTGCCCCTGCCACGCTCCCAGCCAGGGGAGAGGAGGAGGAGGACGAGGGGAGAAGCAGCTCTTACCTGCTCCCGCCGCTCCTCCCGCAAGCCCTTACTAACCGAGCTCCATCTTCCTCCGGCTGGGGAAGCTGGGGGGGGGGGGGGGGGGGGGGGGGGGGGGGGAAGGGGGACGAGTCAGCCCAGCGCTGCCGCTGCCGTCCCCCCCAGCTGCCGCTTTCCGTCACCGCTGTCCCCCCGCCCGCGCTGCCCGGCGGAGCGGCCGCCTCTCGCCCGCCCTGCAGACGGCACCGGGAGACGGAAAGCGAGACCCACCTCCCGCCGCCGCCCCCTTCCCATGAAGTCACCGGCCGCAGGGCCCTCCCCTCGGCTGCCCGCAACGGCCCGGAGAGCCGCGCTCCGCCCCGCCCCGCGCCCGCCCCCGCGGCAGCGGGCCCCGCCGCCCCGAGCCCGCCGGCAGAGCCGCGGCCCGGAGCCGCCCCGCACCTTCCTCCGCCGCCTGCCCTTCTTGCAAGCTCGGCCTCGCTGTCCCCAGGCGGAGGCAGTGACGGCAGAAGCAGGCGGCAGCGCACGGGCCGGGAAGAGGGGCCGCGGCCGCCCCTGCGCGCCAGCGCTCCCCCGCCCCAGGATGGTCCCACCGGCGGGGGAGGCGAAGAGAGTTGCTTCCCTCCCGTACCCATCGTAGCTCTGGAAATGACCATGCCTAGTCTTGCCCTCCGCAAAGAGGGTATGTTATTCTACGTTACTGCTTTCCACGTGCCTTCTATTTCAACACTTTCATGGGATTTGCTCAAGGGATGACAGTAAAGTTTTCTTCAGCCTCCAGCGACTTCTCAACTAACCTGGTTCCAGCTGCTCCAGTACACACACAGGTGTCTTCTCTCTCACTTAGTTAAAGCTACCTCCCACACACCGAAGCAGTCGTTCACTTCCACTCTTCCAGTAACACTAGAGTTGGAAAGGAAATGGATTAAGAAACACACCTCTAGAGCTCAGCATTCCCTTTTTCCACTTACTGTGACAAAAATAGAAAAGTGCAAGACCAAGAACTAGGCAAAATATGTGAAATAGAAGGAAAAAACCAAAGTCACAGGTACAGGAGTACCTGTTCAAGAAAAGCCTCCTTACACACTTGAACACTAATTTTCACTTGAAATCAGCCAACTACAGACAACACATGATCAATGACAGATAGAGCAATGCTAAAGCTTTAAGGAAACACCGGATGTAAACAAAATGTCATAATACATTTTGTACCAGCACAGCACATCTGGAGAAGTACATCTGGTGACATGTGAAAACAGTTTTGCAGAAATGCATTTACATATCATAAGCAAGTGAGGTTTGACAGTTGGGGAAGATGAACAGATCAGTTACATTCTAGTTCTCTGTTAGAACCCCAACATCAGTTTAGAATATTGTTGAAACCCCCAGAAGAATCCCACCTTACCTTTGAAAAAATATTTCCTTTTGTAGCTAATGAGGAGGACAGAAATGGAAACACTTGAAAAAGCTCCCAACTGTTCCATACAAAATGCAACGAGCTACTAGCTTTTGACATACAAACCATGACAAGCAAAAAAACATAACAGTTTGGTCCAATGCAATTTTAGGCCTGTATCAAATGAACTCTCATTGTCTGCCCCTCCCATCCTCTATTCTCCTTAGAGAAATTCTTTATGCTTATGATTGAAGATTACTTAGGCAAGCAGAGTTCTCTGCTGTGCTCTCAAGTTCCTCCCAAAAGCAAAAGTCATGAGCAGAACAGTTCCTTGGATTCTTCACCAATGCAAAGTCCAGCATTCTTTAAGTGTGGCAAAGAAAAATAAATTGTGAAGTGTATGGATAACACACTCAGAAAGAACCATAATTACAGAAGGAGACACTTTTTTGTTTTCCTTGATGCAACTGTCTGTATGGATTGTCCTACAGGTGATTCCCATATAGTGAGACTTCTATAAAAGATGGAACAGTTTGGCAGACTTTTGCCAAAAGACCTCTAGTCTATTTGCCTTGCGAAGGAAATCCATTTGTGAACATGTGAAGAGACCCTCAGGTGGCTACTCCAGAGCTCTCAGGACTAAAGATACTCTAAAACTAGTCACAGAAGCTATATAGGGCCAGGGGATCAAATCACGGTTTGCTCAGAAGGCTCTGGGTTGGCCAACTGGTGATACAGAGTCAGTTTCATTTAGATGGCTGCTGCAAAAGAAGTGGCCAGTTCTCTCTCTTTCAGGCAAAGCCAGATACCATCTTAGCAAAAGTCTGAAGGACTTAGCAAAGTAAAGGGTACAGACCCACTCAGGGAGAACCTCTCCTATTGAGGCTTTAAGTTTCCTCATTCTTCATCTTCTCATGCCACTAGCAAAACTTTCTTTTAAGCCACCATTAATGGGAAAACAAACATGTCTAACAGTCAAAGACCCAGAGGAAGAGGGAAAATGCAGAGACGCTGAATCTAGGTGAAGTCTTGGCATACTTTGGGCACATTATGTTCTGCATCCACAGAAGTGGTAGTATCTCCAATAACAGCAGTCTTAACAGATTCAAGAACCAAAATTCTTTAGTCCAAAGAGATGCAATGAATGCTGCAATCTCTCATCTGTACATCTTCCCCCTCTTTAAATTAGAAAGCAGGTATGCAGTAGTCCACAAAGATCAGGAACCCAGAGGTCATAAAGTCATTCAGAGATCTTAAGTTTGCAGGCTTTTAGAGAAGGGAAGCATGCATGTGACTGACATTCCCTGCAAAATCTATTGTACTTTTTCTGTGAACATATATGGATGCAGGGGGAAGAAAAGAAAGAAAAGTAGTATCTTCACAACTGATGTTCTACACTGTTCATTAATCCTGGCAGTTGGGTGGCTGTCAGCATAACATGACTCCATAAATAGACAGGTTCCTGTCATTGTAAAAATGATGCGGTTTCTCCCTGCCTATTCACACAAAGCATTGCCACTGTGTTGTCTCTCATCACCTGTCTTGCATTGCTCTGGCTCAGAGGCAGAACTGATCAGAAATTAAGCAAATTCTTTGAGCTCAAAAATATTCTGGTAAGATCAAACTCGTTTCTTGACTACCACCAAACCAAAACATTGCCTTGGGTGTTCTCAACCCCCAAGGATGGAAGCAGGTATCCCCTTGTCTTTATAGGTAGGTCGAGACAGAAACAGAACGTGTCTGCTAGTATGGTGGCAATTCTTATGCTTACTTAATGCTGACAAAATGTCACAGCAGAACATCATCAGTACGAACACTTTTCAGTATTTGCTTGGAAAAAGATGGGATTTGGCCTTCAGCTGCCAGCTAGGTATGCAACGGAGTGCTGTATTGATCTATGCAGCCTTTAAATTACTTACACCGCTATCACAATCTCATGTGATATGACCAAGTATGGGTTTGTACACTTCAGAAATGTCTTCAAAAGCCCTGTCTTTGGGGATGGTGTGAAAGAGGGTCTTTGTTTAATTATCCTGAGCCCCAGTTAAATGAAGGCATAAAAAGGGTACAAGAGCTGTTGTCCATAATCTGATAAAGAAAAAAACCCTAAATAAGCTTGTTGCATCAGCTTGATTCCTTAAGAACTTTGCTGTAATCAGAAGACAGATGATAGAGGCTTTTGTTGCGATTGACAACTCTAATGAAAATGTCCATACTGGAACTATCATAACCCTAGTAAGCATTCTAGATATGTCCTGTGAACTGGACATGTGGAGGTACCCATACAGAGAGTTGAAAGGCACAAAGCAGTCTCATGGATCTAAGGTAAATTTACTAGATTCTGCAGTCTCACCGTGCACATACATTAAAAGCTATGCTGAAAGCTATTGCAAGTTAAGTAAGAATTTATAACAAAACCCCTCTTAGGGTAAGCAGGTAGAGATGAAGCAACAAGCAGCTTTTTGTGGTTAATAAATAAAAAGAGGAAAGCAAGAGGGAAGGCTGGCTCCTCCCTTCCCTTTTCTGTTCTATGTAGGGAGGAAAACCAAAACTGTAGACCAAAGGTTCATCTCCCATGAAATATTTATACATATCAAAGGAAGTTTGTAAACTTCTTAAATTCAAAGACAACAAAGAAACATTTCCCATTCAAACTGGGCAGACTAACCTGTGGTCTTCAAGCAAAGTAATGGTATTCCTAATAATACAGATTTTGATTTAAATTCTGTCAAAAGAAAGCATGCTGCAATAGTAATGGAATGGGGGAGAACACCCAGATGCAGTTCTACAAAACATGTATTACTAAAATATAGATGAAGTTCATTTGAGTCCACATGACTTTAGAAAGAGCACTGAACTTTCCAATTATATACTAAAATTGAACACTTGGCTAAACAGAGACAGAAATAAGAGCAAAAGCAATGTGATTTGGTTAGTTGAATCTAAGCAGAAGACAAATTCTGTGGGTACTGAACTTTGTAATCCAAAAATAAATGGTGAGCTATGACTGGCATCATTACAACTTTTCCAGTTAGTAATAAAATACTAAAATGTCGACCTTGCACAGATACAAATATCCAAAACAATGAAAAATCCTGTCTCTTGTTGTTTACACTCTCTCGTGGTAGTTTATAGTAATTGTGGATGTGAGCCTGACAGTCCCAAACATGTTCACAGGGTTTGAGGTATACTTAAGTTACCATTAAGAGTTGGACTGCAGCATTTGCAAATTAGCTTTAATCTGACTAACACAGGTAGCCATAGCAGAACAGCAGTATCAATACACTCTTACTTAAATTCTGTGCTATGCTCCTGAGGACCCTGGACTTTGAAGAACTAATATATAGAATTACAGTTTCTTCTCAAGAGATGTATGGAGTTTACACAGATATGCCATTTCAGTATAATATCCACTAAAGCACAGAAACCACACATCCAATTTCCATTAATGTTAAGACAGTAGAACTCCATTTTCTTTCATGGAAACAATATTTGGGTTGCACTTTTAGTTTACTTTTCAGTTTCATTGTCAGTGGCATTATGGGAAAATAAAACGAGTTTACAGTTCAATAATGGCTTGTATTTACCATTGATCAAAATTACTGCTAAAGAGATTTTTGTTAATCATTAAAGTGATATGAGAATCTATATTTCTAATAGGCACACACACACTAAAATAATGGCAGTGCAGTAACTGAAGGAGAAATAGTTTAAAAGGAGCAGTTTCTAAATAATAGCAAATTTTTACTACACAAATGTGTTGACATCAATCATTGCAAACCATTTGAGAACATTTTATATATTCCAATTCACAAACTTGGATTTATTATAAAGTATATTGCAGTCTATGAACCCTGTATTTGTCATTTTTCCTAAGTTTGCCTTTTTATAATATATATTTTTTTCTTTTTATCATATATATTTACTTTTAAATATATATTCTGAACTTAAATATTATATATACATGGTAATGGCACTGGTTTTACCTCCACCCCCCAAAAAAAACAACAAAAAGTTTGGGGACAAAAAAAATTAATAATTACTCAGGAATTACGCATATGCTTAAAGAGAAGAAAGAGTCTGGGGGACATTTAAAATAGAAACAAGGCTGAAGTCACTGATGTTCAGGTATAAAGAAAGTTCATTTTACTAGTTTAGTTCCAGATTCTCTTGCCTTGCTTTATTTCCTTGTTCAAGGCATAGCTGTTTTATCTTGGCTACATAACTTTGGCTCTCAAAATGCAGAGTTTCTTAGAGAGGGAGAGATGCTTGTTTCCCCTTTTAGGATGTCACTGAACAAGCCTCCAGGTTGCTTTTTCTCAGCAGGGCTTCTTTATAGTGCAGCATTTTGCTTTCCCACAGTACTGCAACAGTAACAGGAACCATACGTATGCAGACTGTATCCCACAGAGCACTGTAATTCCCATTTTATAAATGCAGCAATTACACAGAGGTTAAATAATTTGAACAAGAGAAGATTCATTACCAGTCTATGTAAAGAAGACATGGAATCCAAGTGCAGGCCTGCTTATGATACTTAAGAAGTTTTTGGACAATATCTTGAAAACATCAGCATTTAAATGTAAATATGTAAATATCATTATTTACCATGAGCACTTCATGACATTTAAGACATTCTGCTGTTGGTACCAACAGGCAAAAAGGTCTCTGTCACAGTTAGTGCTATCTGTCAAGAATTTTTCAAAAAAGCCAGCGAGTAACGTTAACATCTACTTCAGTCACCTACTACCTTAATAGCAATTACAGACATCAGCTGCATAAATCCATCAAGTCTCCTTGCCAAGATCCCCAGCCTCTTTGGGGATTTCTCATCAGCCTCACAGTCCCACTCAAGTCCTTCTTTCCTTCTCTCCTACCATCTCTCATGCTTCTGCCTTCCTATGGCACAAAGCTATTTATAAAGAGAAACCAACACATACTGTAGCCTTCTACAATGCATATTATCCTCTCTAATTTCAGTTCTACCCCTGCCACACATTCTGAGCCTGCAATAAGTTACAGAGATTTCAGAAGGGACATTAGGTGAGTTCTGGATGGAAAGCTTATAGAAAGTGAAAGTAAGCTTACAGTTATATTCCCCAAAAGATAATAACATTAGGTTTTATCCTTCTGAACCTTTTTGAAGAGTTCTGGATAAACAACTTTGGCAGATGAAACACTAATAATTTCTCTCTTCTATACAGTAGATAAGCAGAAAATTCTCTTCTATGAGACTCCATAGAAGACCGTCACACTATAGTGGGTTGGGGTTTTTTTTGTTGGTTTGGGCTTTTATTTTGGTTTGCGTGAGGGGGGTGGTTGGGGGTTTTTTTTTAACGCTTTGATGAAAAGATTCATGTAAGTATAATGTGACATCTATGACTTTGTAGAGATACCTAAATTTCCCAAACTTAGTTTGGTCCTCAAAGCTCTACAAGAGAAAGCTTGTAGGAGACAACTACATTTAAACAGCAAATAAATTCTACAAGACAGTCTGCAGTTCAAGTCATCCTTAGGAAGCTCATGAAGGGTGCAAGAACTTGATGCAGTTAATTAGCAGTTAAATGAATGATGTACCAAAGTCTAACAAACTCCCAAGCCTACCATTTTCATTCTAATTGTATGAAGAACTAGTGATAGATTACTGAATAAAAGAAGGCTCTAGGTTCAACTTCTACTGAACATTCACCACACACTCCTTCAATTTTTTTCTGATGTTTTCTGTAGTATCTCTTTATGGGTGCTATATGCAGAATAACACAGTTCTGTCTCATGTCTGGTCACTTAAATGCAGGCCAAAAAACATACTTCCAACTTTTGATGGAAAAGAGCTATTTTGTAGAGAATGATCAAAACACAGAATTCATACAATTTAGTGGACAAAAGGAGCTTAAATGAATATCTGCTGACTCCTTCACTTTGGGAATGAATAGTATGTACATCTCCTTGACTTAATTTCATGTTTTCTTCATCTGTCATACTTTTTCCTTCAGCCTATCCACATTTCTACAATTCACTGATTGCAAGAAGTTCCTTAGAGAACCACAGGCATCCTGAAGCTAACAAGCAGATAGATATAGATACAGGTATGACAAAACAAATTGTGAAATGAGGTATCTGATCAGGCTTCATTGGTCTATATTAGATATATCACCTTTATAGAACAACTTTATTTCTATTCCATGTCTTTTTTCCTTAATATGATGAAGCATCCACATCAAACTCCCACTTCAGAAAACATGGAAACTGGGGCAAAGCTGTTAAAGACAAGTTATATACTACAATTTAAATGATACAACAAAAATGCAAATTGGATTCCTTCTAATAAATGTCATTTAGAAAAAAGAAAAAAAACCCCAAACAAATGCAATTATGACTGATTTTGAATATAAGTGGTAAGCACAACTTTCAGTGTTCTTATTACTGCTAACACCAGTCTGCAAGATCATTAGAGACTAGATATGAATGGACAGACAATAGAGTTGTATCTTGCATACAATGAGACATTTATGCTTATAGATCAATAGAAAGTTTTTCAGAAACTCTATGTTTGTCCAGTAAAGTAAGTGAAGACACAGTCAATTGTCCCTAAGAAGAAAAACTCCTCTAGTCATCTTTTAAGATTGCTACATGAGCAATAGCCCTTAATGAGACTTTGATGGTAGCTCTGTGGCACCTGGAAGAGTTTCTAATTTAAAACATCTTTTTGTTATTCTATTTGGAAAAAGTAACTTAACATACAGTATCCACAGAAAAAGATTTCCTCAAAGGCCTAGGAAAAACCTTCTTTAACTCTAAATGTAAACGAAAGTCTGAAATAAATAAATAAATCCACATGCACACAGAGGTCAGCTGAAAAGGCAAGAAGGACATACTTGAGTTATTAATACCTCAGAAGATTTAACTTGAACTAGAAAGGAGGGGAAATAACTCTTTTTTTAAATGTTTTTGAGTAATTGTAGCTAATAGTACTTAAAATTAGGGTTCCTGTGAGTTATTGCTTCCCCCCCTTATCATCAGCATTTTCACCGCTGAATTCTACACTGTTTGAAGCACATACACTGCAGGCCAGGACAGAACAGGGGCAGGGGAAGAAATCAGGCTGGTTACCTCCTCCTCCTCCTGACCTGTGAGACTGGGAGCCAGAAGAGGTTAGCTGTTTCCTAATTAATTTGATTTTTAAAGCTGTTGTTATTATTAAATGTCACTGAAATTAGCAGCATTTCTTGCCAGCCAATTGCTTTTATTACTTGTTAACTCTGGAAATATCTACTCAACAAGAACACATTTTTCTATCAAGTCAGCTGGGAAGTTTATTTCCTCTGTCATTACATCAGATTATTATTTTACAGTTACAGACAGATTGTCATCAGCCTTCAGAGGCTTTAAAAATAATGCAATATGGTTCCTGGCATTCCCAAGCAGACTGAGAAATGCCACCCACACTATTAGCAACACATTTTTTTACACAGCAAGCAAGAATATTTGTTCTACAGATGTTTTGGAGTTAATTCTGCAGTAAAATCTGGCACAGAACAGAACCACTAATGCACTTAGGCATAACACTTCTAAACTGAAACTTACAGCAAACCTGCCATGCCTTTGCTGCTCACTGGTAAGAAATAGGATCACTTCAAATATCCCTCAGGATATCTGACACTTCACTAGTACATGACTATAACTGTACTTCACTAACAAAATGCTCTTAGTATTAACAAGGTTAGGCATTACAGAATATTGCAAAGGTATATCCTGCTGATGAAAAGCCTAGACCTATAAGCACACAGTGTTACTGATACAGTTGCACATGCTTCATAGATCTCTGTTTACAGAGCTGTGGGGAGAAGCAACCTATCCCACTTCTAAATAACCCTCCTGACATGTACAGAGGCTCTGGAAGTTGTTTGTGACAGGTGAAGGTGACATGACTTTCCAATTTAAAATTTTTAATTTATTTTTTTTTAAGTCAACTTGAATGGCTAAAGAGTCAGCACTATTATACCTAAGAGACACAGATTTATAAATACTCAGGATTCCTAAAGGGAAAGTTTTGCTTTTTGTCAGTGACATTTTTGGCTGACATTTGAGAAGCTGTCTGATTAGCAGAGTAAACATTTTTTTAAAAATGCCAAGGCAAACCTTCCTAATCCATGGGATCTCAATGAACAGAGGAAAGTACAAAATTTAGGACTTGTGGAAGAAGATAACTGCCTATATGCAATGATAGCAAGCACCTGGAACAGTCAGTTCTGGACACGGGCAATAATCTTGTAGAAAGGGTCATCTCAGCTTTCTTTAAGAGGGAATTACCCTTGCATTATAATTATTACTGTGAGACATGGGACTTGTTCATTTACCAGATGAACCAGCAGTAGTGAAAGAATACCTGTCTGCATTCCTGACTTCTGCTGATCTGTAAACTGCTAATATATTTTTCACACTATGCAAAGGCACAACAATACTGCTCCAAAAACCACAGAACCAATTAGCAGACTTGGGACATTTCAATTGGTTTGAAAAGAAATAAACTACTGCTTTTAATAACTAAAAGCTTTTACAAAGTCATAAGAATTAAAAGCAGGAGAGACTTTCTGCTCAGTTTGTAGAAGCCTTTGAAACAGCAAACAAAGCATTGTCTTTCAAAGGCGGTGGTGATCTCAAATATTTTACTACTTATTGTGTTCAGCCTAAGAATGCCATCTAAGGGCAGAAGCTGAAGAGATGCAGAAACACGTAAAGACATGGAAAGGCTTCTTGGTGAGGAGACACTACAAGATATGTAGTTAGTAAGAAAACGGTTGTGGGCTTCTATTACTATCCTTACAGTGGAAATGCAAATGAACTCCAGTGACTGAAATTACAATACTTCCCCCTCCCTTTCAATGCATTAACTTCCACTGGAACTCAAATTCACAACACATCTGAGACCAAGAGATTAAAACAAAGACTGGACAGCCAGAGAGCTCTGTAATTCTCAAAATTGCCTCATGACATTAGGTACCCAGTTCTCACCAAAATGTATATAGAAAGAAAATTACTAAGGAATATTTTCACCTATTGGCTCATAAGAGAATTTATTTTACTCATCCATAAAGGAAAAACACTATGAACTGTTAAAAGACTAGTTATGGTAATTCTTGCCAAGAAAAAGTTTCCTACTCCCATCTCGCCAGCACACCAAAGTTAAGTGTCTAATAAAAGGTGCTGCCTTCTCTGTGATACAACTTTGAACAAAGATCTAAGTTTTCAATGCTAAGAATTCTTTAAAGGTCTCCAACAGCCTTTTGTCAAAAAAAGCTAGAAATTTTGATCAATCTTTAGTTGTTTTAGTTAAGATTAATATACTTGGTTCACATATTCAATAGTAGCAAATGGAACATGAATCTGAACAGTTTATTACTACCATCTTAATTTTTTAAATTCTCAATCAACTTAAACGCAATCCTGCTAAAATCCCCACATGATTATTTGAATTTGCAGCAAAGCAATTCCTGAATATGGCTGTAAGACTAACTTAATGGTCCAAAGACTGCTTCAGGCTTGAAGCAGAAATTAGACATCGGTCACACTGAATTAGCAGTTGTCATAGGGATGTTGGAGACCATTATTCCCTGTGTGCACATGTAATTCCTACTAACATTAATGGGGTTACCAAACACACTGAGAGGAAAACTGGCCCCATTATGTGAGCATTGTTGCAAAAGATTAACTGATTTCTCATGCTAGATGGATGGAATGGAAGTTTTCAACACTGATTCTTTGAAGAATATAAGAGCACATGCTGCTATTAAATGAATGCATGACATAGAAAAAGATTGAAAGTCTGCTTTTGGAAACAAGGGGCTACAAAGATCAATACCATACCCTAAAAATTCTCTCCTTCAGAATTTGGACAAGCTACAGGCCTGGGAATGAGGCTATGTGGACTTCATCCAGGTTTCTGCCATGGATGTACGCATGATGAACCACACACACAAATTAATCTCTTCAGGGAACATCAGTGCCATCTAATACAGGTGTCCAAATTAGAAGCCTGCACTCCTCAGTCAGAGCCTTCAGAGGGCTCACAACCTAACTCTACCACTCTCCATTGAATATTAAAGAAGGCCAGACTGCTGCTGCAGATGCTTAAATATAAATTGTTACACTTCCACTAGCAGTAAAATACAGTCTATTTTTTCAAGTCTACAGGAAGAAAAAACACTGAGGAAGTGAGAAATGAAAAACCATGGAATACCTCTCATTTGAGTAACGGTACAACAGCACACTACACACAGATGTCAAGGCTACTCAGGGTCACCCTTCCTGATGAATAAAACTGAAAATGAAAGAACAGTTCCCTGAAAAATTATTACCTGCAGGTATATCTCACCACTGGGTTTTGTAGCAAAGAGTTAAAGCAAGTTCATAAGATTGAGAAGTCTGAATGACTGAATGCCAGAAGACATACACATATGCACTCTCCCTTCCTGGAGCATCTGACACATATCTCATCAACATCAATGGGCACATTTAAGAGGCAGAATGCAACCATTGAGAAGCATTGCAGTCACATGGTGGGGCAGAAGAACCCAAGAAGTATAGTACACTGTGTGTGATACAAGTAGGTCAGTGGAGGATGGAAGAGGATGGTATTTCTGAAAGAGCCTTCTAAGGAACAGCTGAGGAAAAGCATAGAAAACCTGTCCTATGCAGGTTTGTAACAACTCAAGTGACTGAGAATTTCTAACTTGTGTGCATTCAACAGCGATGAAGTATCACAGTCCCATGTTACATGAACAGTAGTGACTTTTACAGTAACTATAAAAATGAGAGGATAGAAAAACACATTTTAAATACAATTTTCCCCATTAAATAATTTTGGCTTATCTTGTCATAAGGGAGAAAAAGAGAAAAAAAAACAAAAACCCCCATCCCGGTCAAGCTCCTTTGTGAGCTTTAGCTTTGTTGACACCTTGTCTTCCATTCCCTCTAGCTAAGACTAGAAAAGTGATACCACCTCTGATTTTTCTTTGACAATTGTTTGGTTTCCCTTCTGGATTACTATTGCCTACTAATAAAGTAGAAATTTTGCTGAAGAATAATAAGAGATGCAATATTGACTAGATGAGATTTAATTTTCACTGTAAGTCATAAAAGCTCCTTTCCCGATCCAAATGTGCAATCCTATTTGGATCATCAAATGCTTGAACCTCCTCTGTTAGTCTTGAGGAACACACCATTAGTGAATATCATGAATGAGCAAACACTGAAAAGATATGCAAAAAGAGTGGACCATCATTGTGTTATACTACTTTTAAGGCAGTCATTAATTTCACCGCGCATGATGCATTTTGCATATGTATTCATTTAATAGGACTAATAATGCACCTTTTGATACAGCATTTAGATATCTGAAAAAGGGCAGTAACAGTACTTCTTATTCCTGGATTCACGATACTGCTGTAAAATAAAGATTGGAGTGTGTTTCAAAATGTGCATAACAGAAATGCTCTAAAAAAAAAAATTGTTTTCTTTGGTTAAGAGATTCTTCATATAAATGCATACAATAAAAAGTAAAAGCACACAAATAGCTGATAAGAGGCAAAAAAGTCTATGTAATGATACAGGATTTTTGACTCACATGAAGAACTTCTATCTATGTGAACTTGGAAAGAGAAAATCCATGAGTTTAAATATGCAGTATTTTTCACAGGGTTTCCATTTTCCTGTTGCTTCCTTAAAGAAACTCTAAGCCACTGGCACCACTGGGGGAAATTTTCCATATCCACAGAGGGGTAAACAAGTTCCTTACTGAGCATAAAAATCAGAAATTCATCTACTGCAATAGTGGACTTGCTCTTCTTTCCATCAGTTGGAGAAGAAACGATGGTAACCTGACTAAGAAGGGCAAAATTAGGAGTACATAAAGCTAGTTTTGCAATTGATAGCTCAAGGGCCAGGAACACTGCAGAGCACTACACATTTCAAGACCAGTTGATAAAGGTAGTATGTTTCTTCCTTTACATTCCCTGCCTCCTCCAAAAGGCAATTAAAGGTAGCAACTCAAAACCACAAAAAAGAATATTTCTCTAATTCAGATAAGAGATGCTGTAAAACCACTGTTCAATGGTAATCAGTCCCTAAATCAGTCCTTATCTTCATTATTTAGTTTTAATAGTTCATCTAGTCTGATATAATAATGAATTGGATAATAAGCACCTAACCAAGTTTATAATCCTACTACAATAATTAAAGGGCTAATTAACACACACGAGACTATCTGCAAAAAATCTGACTCCTAAATACAATGGTTTAGGCATTAAGAGACAATTTAAGCCTGTGATTCAAAATCTGAGGGTCTTTAAGCAAAATATTCTTCATGTTTTCAGATTTTACTATACCTCAGCTCACAAAGGCTGCCAATTAACCAGACTGAAAAAAACAAAACACATTCAACCCAAACTAGCTACTAGGGCTACATAATTCTATCTGTTCACAACATCAGTGCCAGCTTGATGAATCTCTGTAGACAACAGCTAAGTCATAATCATGACCATTAGCACTTTGATTTAAACCAATGAGTTATGTTTGTCAAAGCAAGATCAGAGCATACTATGGTAACTACAGATGCAATAAAAATAGATCAAATATTTAATATTAAACTCCTTGTTAGTGACTCACAGAAGAGACCAGGTATTACTTGATAAACAGTTTGGCTATGTTGAACTAACAGACTATGTAAAGATATTTTCCTGATTCTGTCTTTATTTTTTATTCAGGGCAAGCTACAATCCAAGAACTAGAGAAAGCTTTACCATTAAATCTAGTTATAAAATATGCAGCGGTGTTGAAAGGTTAAATCATCCAGTAATTTGTGATCAAGAAACAATTAATGTCAAAGTTGTTGGGGGGGGGCGACACCAAACCAAGAAAAACCCCAATTGCCAAAGCAGCCAAAAGGAACAAATAGCTACTATTGTTTTTATCCAAGGATTAATGCTCTAAGCTTAGTGACAGTGAAGTATTTCTTTTCAAGTTTAACTTTCTTTGGAAATGGCTGGATTTGGTTAAATTGCGTGTATCTAATAAGAAAACATTTTCAAAGCAAGGAGGCTGTACCTGTTCTTCATTTAACCTGCTGTCCTGTACCACATCCAGCTGCTATCTAGAACAGGAATATTTGTACCTTCAGCAGGATATGGAACTAAAGAGCAGTGGGACTTTCCTTTCTGGTTCCCTCTGTCTTTTTCCTCTTCACAGTTTGACAGAAAACAATAGATAAACGTGGTTTATTTCCTGAATTAGAAATAAAGTGTTTCTCTGGTCACTTGTTTTGCTTCTTTGTTCCCTTTTATGATCACATTGAGCTGAAATACCCTGACAACCAAAAATCATCACTAAAAAGAACCTGTAAGAAATTTATCACCTCCCTGCTGTGCAGAGAAGCAGTGGCATGAGAACTACCATTCAGCAATGCACAACCTGATGTTTTGGGTGCTTTAGCTTGTCTTTTTGTCCAGTTATAGGCTATTGGAAGGGTCACTGTCCCAACCCAAATTCCTGCTCAATTCCTACCCCCAGCGTAGGAGAGAAAATAAAAATTATCACTTCCCTGCTGCTCCCAGACATTTAAAAAAGAATAAAATTTACAAACAAACAAGTTCTTACTAACTGGCAGTTAATAAACCAGTATTTAGTTACTGACAGCTTCTTGATTAGAATTCTATGCTTTACCAAACAACACATTCCCCTTTGACTCAGCACAGGGCTATTACTTGCCCCTGGAGAGGAAAGGAAGAATTTAAGGACAGAAAGAGCAAGCAGGAAGTTCTTTGTATCAAAGGAGGCAAAACTGTTTTTCAAAAAACACTGGCATGCATCTCAAAACACAAAGGGGCAGGATGCTTCCTAATGCCAGTCTTTACTGTAGGGTTTACTCAAAGCTGAAAAATTAACTACTCATGTATCCAGTTCTCTGCCTGAGTTCCAAAACTGGGCAGTAAGTGGGAAAATCCTTAGTCTTTATTGCTTTTATTACATTTCTCAGTTCCTAATCCCTTCTCAAGCAGGAACAGGCTGACTAAAAGCAACCCCAGAGTACATTTAAGCTAAAGATTCTACAGCACTGGCCGCATCCCTTGTGTCAGGCTGGTTTCCCACACTATCCAATACAACCAAATCCAGCAGAACTCAGCCCCCACTTATAGACTATGAAAAGAGGGCAACTTTTGCCAATAGAATTTACTGGAAGTGTTACCTAGGCAAAAATCTCAGAAAAAAAAAATTCCAGCTTTGGCTGACATTACAGAAGACCTAATTAAATAGTTGATTTTTTTTTTTTTTTCCTCTCCAGGCAAAAAGCTGAGTTAGGTCCCATCAGAGGTTGCTGATAGAGAGAATGTTTAATGATAACACCATAAAATTCATCTAGTTTGCTCTTATACATAATGCAGACATTCTTAACTAAGAGCACTAGAGGGTCTGTGAATCTGAGATAAGATTTTATCCTCTAAAGCCTCTGAAGAAATGACTTTTCAACAGTTACCCATTTATGCAGCTGATTTTGGGTTAATTTGAAGGGAGCACAGGGTACACTGTAGGGTTTGAAGTTACCCCTGGACACTTAGCTGTGACTCATCATAGTAATTTTGCTACACTGTTACTTCCGAGCAAACAAGTACTGCCTGGACAGACGGGTAAATGCCACACCTCAGTCGAAGGATTTAAGGACAGGAAGAAAAGCTCACATGCAGCAGTTTAAGTGTTTGCAATGTATGGGACTTTCCCAAGCACATATTAAGAAGGCTATATGCTTCTTGAAGCCACTGCTCTCAAAGCCATAGGCCTTACTTGCACATGCACACTTCATAGGTATGATACTCCTAGACGTGTCACAGCCCAGGCTCCAGCTCCAATCAGGCTGCTCCAGTAGTCTGAAAATCTGGACAAACGTACTAAGTCTTCACATTTCACTACTCAAATTTCTGGGAGAAACACAGGATGTATTCAGGCTGGCTGAGAGTCAGAGAGACAAAGGGAAAGGCAGACGGACAGCAACTGATCCAAGTTTCTCTCCTGCTGCAGCAGTTCAGCTTAAGCTCAAAGACTACATCTCATCTTCCCACAGCAGCCACTAAAAACTTCCCTATGCCAAAACCAAAAATCAATACTCATCACTCTGCTGATGGTGGAACAGAAAAGTGAGTAACCCATGGAGGAAAAGCAAATAAAGAAACATAACAAAAAACTAATTTCATAAAACATGGCATTAAAAGTGGATTGCCCTTAGGCACAGGGTAGGACCTTAAAGACATGAGTGGCAATCACATGTGTGACTACGTGCAGACAATGACACATGGATAGGTCTGATCCTGACTGTGATGAAGTCAACAGGAAAAGCCTCCTTTGACTTCTATGACACAGGATTAAGCTCTCAAATGAATGGGCTTCCTGTACATATAAATTTAGAGATCTTTAATTATTACAGAAAAATCACACTTCGTCCCTCTATAGGTTTTCACGAATATGATTCTTGCATCATTCAAGGGTTTTTTGCATGAGACATCTCCAGACTTACATTGCCTGAATAGACGACACTTCCATGAAAAGTAACTGGACATGCATTCTTTTTAGTGATTTCAGTCTGTCAACATCTGTTTAGATTGACTTCATAAAATAAATGTTTCTTTTGGCAAATATATTTTTGCCATCAGCTAGAGTTCTTTCATATAATCACAGCCAAAACTTGGACTTGCAAGCCTGAAACTTTTATAATTAAACCAAAATATGTATACACACACACATGCAGAATAGACAGTGACAGCACAGCCTGTTTTGTGCTTGTTTGGGTGGTTGGTTTTTTTCCCCCCTCCATTATCATGCAAGGATGTTACTGTCTGACATACATACGCAGCAATCGGCAGCTGTGATCAGCTCTGCCCCTGGACATGCATTCTGGACAACAGTTGTGAGAAATGAAATTTTCCCAGTGGCAAGAAGGAAAAGAGAACTCCAGAGCTCTACACTGACTCATTAGAAAATTGTTTCTCCATGATGCTGGATTCTGCAGTTGAATATCCTCAAAATGAGTTTGGGTAGCACCAGTCTTTCCCCCCCCCCCCCCCCCCCCATATTAAATTCTATAACCCAAAATAAAACAAGACTAAGCGAACTTGCTCTGTCAACATCTGTGGTGGACACAGTCCCCAGTGCTCTATTTCATGCAGCATGATTGTTTGCACCACTTCCAGACTATCCTGGAAGTAAGCCAAAAGTAATTTTTGTTGCTCGCTCCATTATTTTCTTCAGTCCACAATAAAACATGAAGATGAGACCTATTTTCACCAATTTTAAATAGAGAAGAATTACTATCAGCAAATACTAAACATTTCACATTACAAATATGTTGTTTTGCCCCTGTTTTCTCACATGTACCAACACTTTCACTTACCACTAGAGAAGCCTGCTGGATATCCTGCTAACTCGATGCAAAGCACACTACAAACTTGAGCTCCGCCATGAGGAACGGCATTTAGTTCATGCTCACTGTCTGAGGTGGCTGCAGTTCTGAGCCTATTACAGGATGCTTGGGCTAAGGTTATGCCTCTCAGTTTCACTGGAGTGAGACTGCAATTTCCACATGCACACATCCAGGTTTCTAGAGTGACTCCATGAAGATAAATCACAGATGTTTTAGGGTCACCCTGGACCCTAAAATTCTATTGCCTTACAGATACTCCCACAGAAATCCCAAAACACATATGGCACAACACTGAACTCAGCCACAATGCTGCACATCTACTCCAAACATATCACTATCACGTACACAGATATGGAGATGTAGGTCATAGCTGTCCACAGGGACGCAATTATTTTCTGAGAGCATTATTCTGCTACAGTTAGAATAGAATGAAATCAACTTGCTACATAGTTTGCTTTTCCTGAACTTGGCTTTTCTGGTTCTAGGATTGCTACCGTCACTCCTCTGAGAATTACTAGCACATTGCTCATAGCCTGAAGGGCAATAAACACATGGCACAGGAGAAACAACCAAACATACTACACATTATTCTAGTAGACTGGTCAAAGGCACTCTCATCTTGCTTTTAAACAAAGGAAAATAAAACAGTGGGGCTTACAGCTAGTTTTTAATCACAATGTGTCTTTCATAACAAGTGGGAACCCTGCAGGAAGTCTGACGTCAGCCCATGAGATGCAGTCATTACACACTACTACCTTCAACAAGAGTTTTATTTCTGAACCAGCATCCTTTCTTCCCCTGCACTCAGCAAAAAGATTACAAACAAGACTTTAAGGCTTTCTTGTAAGGAAAGAAAAAATAACCTATAAAATTATAATGTTCTCTAATTCTCACAAAAATCTACAGAAAGTGTTCCACTGGCCTTAGGGACTGAGAAATGTGACCCACAATAAGAGGTTCTTTTCTCACTCTGCTCCAAAGTGCTTCAGATGGCCTAATTAAACATAGGCAGTAAGTGTCATAAGGTCTCTTTAATTGTTGCACCCCAGAGAGGAAATAGAAAGCGTGAACATCAAATTCTACTGAAGGCATGCAAGCAATCTGTTCCATAGAGCTGATGCACTGGACAGAAACATTCCATATTTCATTGCTTTGATGCTGACTATTAAGTGCAAATTACTTCTCACTAAAACAGAAATCTCTTAAGACTACTGAGGTTAAGAACACCAGAATATTAAAAAAAAAATTATTTTGATCCATTTTGCCTACATTTTGATGTTTATAGCAGCAGCAACAAAAATACCGTTCATGTATATATAACAGGTTCGGAATAATTATTTTTCTAAGTAAGAGAAAGTTATTTGGCTTGGATGAACCATCTCTGTTAAAATGACACTCCTTAACCCTTCCAACTCAATCACTCCTTAGAGTTGACTCATACTGATTCTCCATCCTCCTGCCTCTAAGAAAGCATTCAAAAATCACACTAATTTGCCTCTAAATTTATAAATGTTCTAATATCAAAGGTGAATGTGCACTTTCCTCCAATTTGTTAAAACTGTGTGCTGGTAATAGCCAAAAAAAAAAACCATCTGTATTTGACAATCTTACTTTTAGCCTGTGGAATGTTAAAGAACGTGCTTCTAGGCACCTCTCAGGCCTCCACTATGGAGTAAAAGCCATTCAGTAATGCAAAGACTGATGGTAGAGTAAAATCTCTCTTCAATATTTTTACATGAGTGCTTGATTTGAGTTTCCTTTAGGAGAGGAGGCATATCTTACCACAAGAAGTGGCCCACAGCTTCAGATAAGCATTGGTCCTTCTAACAGCAGTTTCACAACAACCATCTTTGCCAAAACTTATGTTCCTCTGTAACACTAAAATTAAAACCTAACTGGAAATAAATACAGATAACTGCTTCTATCATCCTTAGTCCATTTTACACATGCCAACTCACAGACAATGTTTAGAAATCACAGAAAACTTTAGGCTGGAAGGAAGGTTGCTAGTCCAGCTTACGGATCAAAGCAGGTCTAATTTTAAAGTTACCACAACATATCTTTATTTTATAATAAAGTTACCAGAAACCCTAAGGCAACTAAAGCATGTGCTTACGTCCATGTTTTTCATTTCTTGCACAAAACCATGAAGTGAGATGTTTTCATTGGTAGTAGTTCCTATGGAAGTTTATAAGGTAACTTCAAGGGTGGGGAAAGGGCTTACATACTTCTCCCTTCCTTCCCAGTCCAAAACATTCCCTGATGATAGCTGTGGGTTCTGACTTTAAGCCATCTCAGTCTCCAGTCAATTCAACTAAGAGCTGAAATTATGCTCATGGATGCACCATTGACTTAGTGCATTTTAGCCTTGGTCGTGCCAGATGACACACCTTGGTTTTCTTAGCTGAAAATGCTAGAAACCAGTCTAGCTGAGAGGCCAAATGCTTGATGTTACGTTTACCCTTTGCCTCCTGGCAAAATGTTGCCAAGAAGTAAATTAACAGAATAGAAAATAGCTGAAACATCTTCAAGTTGTTTCTTTGAAACCAGCTGGCAATGAGAACATTACAAATGAAATAAATGATACTCACTTTCAGGAATGCCACAATCAAGATAGAATCAAAACCAAGCATTATTTACAAAAGGAGGAGTAATTTATGATAGGCATCCAAGGGAATGCCCTCTCAAAGAAGAGAGGCTTAAAGAGCATGTTCTTTGGCAGGGGAAATACAACTACAAGCTTTCTCTATCCTGATAAATGCAGTATTAAAGCATCAAGAGTTTTTCTAAAACTACATTTAAAATTTATTTAAAACAGTGGGTAAAGCTTTAACTGACCCAACTTAGTTCTCTATGATTTAATGATACTGAGAAGAATGGAAAATTGGAATGGCTGTAAAACACTTACCAGATGACTGTAAAGGTCAAACCAGTACATTTCACTATCAGTTTTCATTGGTATTATGTAACTCATCTGAAATTCTACTCTAAAGCAAGAAGACTACAATGGTGGTTTATAGTGTGCTCCTCCTCCCCCTCTCTGACAGGTACTAAAGGAGTAAGGGAGAAATTAGACTACCATGGAATTAATTCTGACTCATTAAATTAAGCTTTTTAAGAGTCAGTGAAACAGTATTCAACTATTACAGCTCATAATCTCAAAAAAAATGCAACCTCCTGGGTATGGCAGCTGCACTGTTTCTCAAAAACCTCCCTCTGCATTCACAGGGATCATCACTGCTAACTCCATCTCACACATTTTATAAGCCTTCATTCAAAGCGAAGCATTAGGAAACAATAATACTTTATAGCAATCTGTTTCCTACTATCCACATTACATTTCTCTATGTAACATGAATTTACCTTTCTGAATGAGAAAGACTGAACTTTTCATTAGTTAAATAACCTACCTCACTTACAAATATCAAGCAAAATACAATCATCAACTAGTTTTGTACCACAGATGTACTTGGGAAGAGAAAACAGATGCACTAATTACCTCCAGCAGATCCCCTGCGAGCTTCCTATAGGACACTTCCATTCTCTGTGTATCTCATTCCATAAAGCAGAAGCAGTGCAATATCCCTACAGGGAGTTTGTTTTCCACAGTTAATCATGAAAGAGTAGAATTTAGACAATAGGTCTTTTCATCTCTCTTCCAATCTGAAATAGATCCTAATAATGAATTTATTGCAGCAATTTATGGTATTTTTATATTTTTAGACACAACTTCCTAGCAAGATATTCAAATTATGTTAAGATTAACATTTACTTCAGCAGGCCTACCTTTGCACTGTGGACTGCTAAAAACTACAGATCATACTGAGGTAAGCATTAGGCCTTAACATGCTGCAATTCCTTTCTTTTTTTTACTATGGCAAAGATTCAAATGGAAGAGAAACCTCATAAATCTACATACGTATATATGGTACACAATAAACCTACTGTTAAACCAAAGGTAATAATTTTGCTCGAACTGTAGAGAAGAAAAAGTCAAGATGAAAAATGAATAATTTGGATATATATCCATGTGACTCAGTGATCTTAATATAGGGAAGAAACACCAGCTCAGAACATATTTAGCCTATTCCACATTATCGCCAAGGTTGGCCATCTCCCGTGTTTAAACTAGAGATGCATAGAACAAATCATAAAGATACTTCAACCAAAGTGAGGTTTGAGTTTTAAAGCAAGTAATTAGACCCATATAAGATCATTAGAAAGACAGAACTCTGCCAATACCAGGCAATTCAGATCACATTTCAAAGCAACTGCTTCAGGGTAAACCTTGTTATAAATATCACCAGGAGGAAAGATATACAATATCATGAAAACCCTTGTAAACATCCTAGAAGAAATACATGCTCTGGTAAAGCCAAATGAATTGAACTGCCTGAAACTCATTTGAAAAGCACCAGACTTCCCCACATCCCCCACCCTTTTTTTTTTTTCCTAGTTGAAAATTTAAAAAAATTTACCTTCAGATGTATACTCGCAGTTCTGCTTTGGACAAGTAGCACTTCATTGTCTCTTCAACCTCTTTACTAAGATATTAATACAAACAAATTACCTCATCATCAATAGCAAAGCTCCCTACTCTTCCAAGAAGATAGTTTTCTGCTGTTTATGTTTTTCTTTTTGCCCCCTGGAGGAGGGGACATCTAGGTCTCTTGACCTGAACAACCCTGAGCTTTGCTGGTTGGGTCTTTGCAGAGAATTTGGTATGGTCAAGCTCTTTCCCTGACCCTCTACCACTACAACTCCAACCCAACCTTATCAGACCTGCAGATTATCACAGTCTCAACCTAGTATTTCATAGGCTTCCAGCAGATTTGTTAGAAATACCATGCAATTCATGAGGCAATGACACTGATAAACAATAGTTTGCTTTTTAATACAGAAAAAAGAAAACTGTTTCCATGATTCCTGTGTGTTCGAGAAAAGGGGCAATCTTTCACCTCAATCCCATTCTCAGTCAAAGCCTCAGTACATGCCAAGTTGGTTTGCTTGCCTCAGTGAAGAAAAAAAAAACCAGTAGGGTGAGCAGCCTCACAGGTGTGCTGGAGCACAGGCTGGACAAGGTTGCCTGCTGCCCTTCCAAGGCCCACCACTGTCAGAAGTTACTGCAGAGCACAGCTGTCCAGGCTCTGAAACAGCACTAAATGCAATGTGAATAGCAAGGAGAGCAAGATAATGTTTACAGTTACATACCCATTAAGAAGACACACATACTCCAAAAAGCAAACTCTGCAAAACGTCAGCTGTCACCCACTGAATAATTACAAAATTTGTTAACTCTTCAATTCTATGATTAAGTAATACTGCCTCCTTAAGGCCTCTAATGGATAGATATTTTTTTTTGCTGAAATTTTCCAGGAATGCACTATGAGGCACCTCACAAAAATGGAATGTTTCAGCCCAAAGTGTGTCAAAGTCATAAGGAAATGGGGAGCTGCTTTACAATGCAAAGCAACTGACAACTATAACAACCTAATCTGTAATGCACACAAGTACTACAGCACACTACTCTGTCTCAGTTGCCTCTTTTTTCAGAGCCCAATTCCATTGTCAACTGTAATGTGTTTTTTCCCAGTGGCAATCCCAACAGACAAATGCAAGGTGCTTCCTGTTCCATGGGTTGCAGTGCTGGGATTGTGCCAATTGCCACCAGCCCTGTCAGTGCTTAGTGAAAAGGGAAGTAATTCAAAGACTTTTACTGAAGTGAGCAGTGGTAGAGCTCTGATTGGAGAGGACCATAATAAATGTGTATTTCTGAAAGGAAGACAGGCTATTTTGTAGGCCTGTGCAATGGAAGAAAACTGTACTGGACCATAAAGAAGAGACTTTTACCTGCTTCTACACCAAGAAAACACCAAAAAGGAACAGTCTGCTCCCTTTATCATCTGCCTTCCCTATTTCATCTATTCCAACTGTATTCCTTCTTTCAGCATTAAATGGGCTAAGTTTCAGCCACTTGAAGCTAGCTGTAAGAACATCAGCTCTTAGTAGTTTATTTTACTATGTTAATCCACTGTTTTCTGGCATATCTGATTTTTTTGCTCTAGCCATAGGAGCTTGTGTCATTCTTTGGTTTATTCTGAATTTACTTTTCTATAAATCTAGACAAGAGTTAAAAAGTAAAGGAAATCATACAGATTACTCTAAGTCTCCATTCAATCATTTCTGTTCAGTGATGTGCCTGCAATCCCTTAGCATATCCATTATTCTAGCTTGAAATACATTTCCCACCAGTTTTTTAAGCTGCTGGTACCTTGCATAGGATAATACAAAGGCGGCATTAACCCACAACAAGAAAAACTTTAGGAAAAAAATTATTCATATGCAGATAACTGGATAGGGACCATCATTGCATACCTACCAATATGTTCTCAGTACCATAGGCAAGCACCTCATAAGTCAAAACAGTAGTTAGGCAGCCAACAACATTGCAGCTGAGGAAAGGAAGAAAAGGTATGTAATGCACTGAGAAGGAAGTTCACGTAGTTGATTTTGTTTAATATGCAACAATGTCCAGGACATTTCATGCTCACCAAGGGCAGCCGCTAGAGCTTTGAGAATGAGTGATCAGAATTACAGCTCTCTGACAGGATCAAGGACTTCCATGAAGCAGAAGAAAAGTAGAAAGGTGTTCTGCCAGTTCAGATTGCTTCAGGCACATGCTGTTGTGTTAACAAGCCAAGAACTGCGTATTCATCTGTGGGGGAGAGTCCTGTGTCATCTCTAAGGATGGTTCAGCTGAAAACACTATGAGGGAACCTATTAGTAGCAAATAAGAAACCAAAGAGCCACTGGTGTTGAAGAGAAATATTTTAAAAGGTACATGGTTTGTGACTATTTTTGCGATGAAGGATCATGATTGCTGCGTTTTGTAGAAAGAACTAAAAGATTACAGCCAGTGTTGGTATGAACTGACTGAGGATCCTGGCAGATGCTAAATGTGCTACTTTTGAGGCCCCAAATACCCTTCCCAAACAAAAGTTTTTCTTCAGGCCTCCACATTTGTGGATATTTCAGTAAACCTGTTCTGCTTCATGTGCACAGCACTACATGAAGTAAAATCTGCCTTCCTTGGAAAAAGGGGGACCTCTGTTATCCAGATATTTATATTCTTTTTTTAAAGCATAAAATAATTGTATTTTATCCTAAAGAAAAAGCATTAAGGAATTTACAATATAGACCTTTACTGGATACTATGCTAGCTTCTTAAGCATGTTTTGCAAGAGAACAACGAACAACTGGCTAGAGCAACTGCATTTGAAAAAAAGAAGATGGAAGAGAGATCTTTATCCAAAGGAAGTTACTAAAATGGTATTTTCCTTTTTTCATGTGAAAAGCTCATGTTACAACTTGCAAGGACAGGCTGAAGTGCTAGCTGAACTTTAACTCAATCTGACACAATCCACAATAGACCTTTTTCATTTTTTTCTTTTTTTAAAGTAGCCCAAAACAGCAAAAAAAGAGCTGAAGCTTTAATATCAACTATTTCAACATTGGGGAAAAAAGAATAAAATAAAATGGCGTTTCTCAATTAAAAAGAAAGTTTACAGAATTTTTTCCAGTCTTATTTCCTGCACACAATTCTAGTTCTAATATTGTCTAGAGTTGTTAATGAATGGATAGTTGCTTATTGAACAGCATGATCAGAGAATCCATCTCATCATGACTGCATAGCACTTAACATTCTTGTATACATACCAGTCATATTTCTCCCATAAGAACTTTTCTGTAAGAACTTAAAATTGTATTATTCTATTTAAATCAGAGGCATAAAAATGTGATATAAAATGTGAAACAGTATTAGGAAGTGGCTGGAGAACATTTGCTTTGCTCTGTATCTTATACCTTCAAAATGGAAATCTGAAGCAGATAAAGATTGACTCATAATAGCAGTTAATGAATATATATGTAGGCTGCAATTAATTAAGCAGATATGTTGCTTTTTTAAACTTCCCTTCTGTGTTATAGTCTTCCTTTTTATCTCATTCTGCTCAGTCCAACTCTTCTGACAGCTATTGACAGCAAGTGCCAAAAATACCACAGGTTTTCCTACAGAAAACCCTACTGATAGTGACTGCTAAATCCAGTGGTACATGTCAATTTGATGACTCACATCTCTTATTTCATTTTAATCTCCTTTCCTTCCATATTGAGGACCTGAAGTTTTACAGTTTCATTACAGCCTGCTCCTTTGCCTTTGCTCATATACCTAGGACTAAGTAGGACAAGTATGAAAAGCCCACACTGGCTGTCACTAGCAGCATTTGCGCTGTTGCGATAGCAGGCTTTAACAATTTACAATTTCTCTAGAGCTTAAATAAAAGGAACAGAAACAGGAACAACTCTCAGTAATGCAACTCTGCTTGCCACAGAGTAGTAAGGTTTAAGGAAATATCCTGTTTCCTCTTTCCTCTTGCTTCCTTCCCTACAATGCTGAAGTCTAGAAATTAAAGGAATAGCCAGATACCTGTTTTAAGCTGTGCATTAAACAGAACCAAAACAGACATTTAAATCTAACACTTAAGTGGTTGATATTGTGGTTTTTTACTTTCCTGCTCAAACAGAATGACTACACTTACTTGAGGCTGTGATTAAGGCTGCTCTGTCATTTATATTATTTAAGACAACCATACCAGTTGTTTTTTTCATTAGTCCTTTAAAGGTCAGAACAGTTTATCTTTTCATGTGTCTTGGTAGAGACTGGAACTCAACTTGGACAGATAAAAGATATTTCTATTATACATTTCCATTAAACATCTGCAGCTGCCTCCAACTTAAATTGGGTTTGGATACTTAAACACAGGCATATGAACTCCAGCATGGAGGCAGGCCTCCAAAACATCTAGTCTTCTTAAACAAACAAACAAACCAAAACAAAACCCTCAAAAAATCCCCACCAAAATGTCATGGTTTAACCCCAGCCAGCACCACACAGCCGCTCAGTCAGTCCCTGCCCCCCCCCATGCAGTGGGATGCGGGACAGAACCAGAAAAAAAAGTAAAACTCATGGGTTGAGATAAGAACAGTTTAATAGGAGAGAAAGGAAGAAAATAATAATAATAATATGACAATAATAATAATAAAAGGATTGGAATATACAAGTGATGCACAATGCAATTGCTCACCACCTGCCAACGGATGTCCAGTTAGTTCCCAAGCAGCAATTCCCCGCCAAACCCACTCCCCCCAGTTCATATACTGGGCATGACGTCACATGGTATGGAATATCCCTTTGGCCAGTTTGGGTCAGGTGGCCTGGCTGTGTCCTCTGCCAACTGCTTCTGCCCCTCCAGCCTTCTTGCTGGCTGGGCACGAGAAGCTGAAAAATCCTTGACTTGGTACAGACATTACTTAGCAACAACTGAAAAACATCAGTCTTATCAACATTCTTCTCATAATGAACCCAAAACATAGCACTATACCAGCTACTAGAAAGAAAATTAACTCTATCGCAGCTGAAACCAGGACACAAAACAAAATCAGAAAGTTCCTAGAAATTATGGTACTTCTTTCAGGACCAGTAGTGCTAAATCAACTACAAACAGTTACAGTTTAAGAGATGGTGGGATCTAAAAATTTCCTCTCATGCTGGTTGATATCCTTAGACATTTGTGGACTTACACCTACAAATGTGCAAGTCTACAGTTGTAACATGAACCCAGTTCTCTTCTCATTCATCCAAATAAACATGAGAGGGGAAAACTGAGTACATGATATACTAGTATATGGTATGTGCTTTCCAAAAGCAAACAAAAGCTAGTTGCTCTAGGCACTTTGACATGTATGAATATAGTATACTTCCTACTCTAAGTCCTTAACTCAATGATCTGTATCATACAGCCACCTACAGTAACCAGGTCATCAGTGAACTTGAGAGGTAAAAGCAGCATTTCTTCATAGAAAATTGGGGGGGGGGGGGGGGGGTTGCAGATGATTACTTACAATATAATTAGCTTCTGACAGTCAAATTAATTCCAGTTTTGTTTTTTATATGTTGCAATGAAAAATGTCAGGTAACTGTCAAGCTAAATTTAAATACCACGTTTCACTTATGAGGAAACATCATCTGAATAAACAGATGGTGTTGCTATGGGGTTGCCATCATTAGGAGAAGGTGTAGAAGCACATATTTGACTCTGAAAATGGCAGATACAAAGGACAAGAATATGATATGTAATATTGGGCATTTCTGGAAGCAAAACCATGGTTACACTAAATCTTAGTTTGCTTCATTCCTCCACTCAATAACATAGTTTTACTGTGAGCATTGCTTGAATTCCTGAGAACTAAATAAGAACTGAATCTTGGTAACTGATTCTCAAATAATTTCATGACTATTTGCATTCCTAGCTCCTTTGCTTCCTCCCCTGAAATCCCTGGAAAAGTGAATGTACAATTTTGATTACTTCAGCAAACCATTTGTGTAGCTGGGAATCTATTGAAAAGAGACTGTCATGCTATTTCAGGAACATGAATGCCACTAGCCAGCTAATGTATTTAGCCAATGTTATTTAGATGTTATTTAAACAGCTAGTATGGAATAATAATAATTAAAAAAGCTATGAAAATAAAGAAACAGAGTATTCCAGTTCATCCAAAGATGCACAAATAGAAGGACTGTAAAGATGTTTATGATACATCATTACTTGTATTAGGAGTTGAACTTGACTAAAAATGGACATCACACTAGGAGAGAGGCACTGTCTTACTTCCAAGAATTGCTTTAAAACTGCAACAGCTAGAAATTTTCCAAACCAAAACAAAATTTTCATCTGCTTAAGCACTACACAAATAACATTTCAAGTTCCAAATCAGTACCAAGAGGGCATGAAAATGTACTCATGGACAATGTTTCATCAACTGGTTATATAAGTTAATCATAATTCAAGAACACTGAATATAATTTTGACACTATACTTGTGGATTACTTTGAGATTTAAAAAGTGATTGGTTAGATTTCATTTTGACCTTGCTTGTATTTCACTCATGTACATGTAGAAAAATAACAACCATTACCAATCAGTTCAGCAACACTTAAAAGAGTATTTCTGAGCAAAACTAATTCTGATATGCAGAAGGGACTGTATTATTTACTTCAGAATTTCTCAGTGTACTAATACAAGGATGGACCTGCAGGAAAAGGCTTAAGCTCCCTTGAAAACCTTACCACTAACATGCCACTGCACTACAAAGTCTAGCAAAGTCAGATCAGTTGCTAGGAAAGATTAAAATACAGCAAACAGGAAAATCCCATTACTGACATAATGTTCATATAGGATTTTATGTACAAACATCACTGAGGCAACAGGCGTATGGAAGTACTCAGCAAAATGAGGGCACAAAAGAAGAACCATAACAAGTTAAACTCAATAAAAAACAGACCATAAAAATATCAATGGGAACCATCTTCCAAGTGTAATACAGTAAAACAAGAATATGAAAGGTCATGTATTACATTGGACAGAGGTGAATATGCTTTCTTTGTTAACAACAAATATATATAGTAAGGAAACTTACCTACCTTCCTATAGGCATCATACAAATTACTCTTCAAAAACTTAAATTCTGAGATTTTTTTTGCTGTTGTGACAAGCCTGGTTTTGATCTGGAGCAGAAGTTTCTATGCATTACAACTGGAGAAGTTTCTTTCTCTGTTTACTAAACATCTGGCACTAATGGCAAAGCAGATTAGATGTTTTTGTTTCAGTACCCATTATCATAACCTTTGGAATAGCTATTTCCACTTTCAAGGTTATTTCCTTTATAAGGCACAACTGTTAGACTTACATGCACTATCTATTCACCTGAGGTAGAAGGTATCATAATAAAACATTCCAATTTGGAAGTAAAAAGGACTTGGCTTAGTTCTTAGCCTCACACATCTAAGGTCCCTGGGTGGAACAAATCCCCAAACCAAGTTGCTGGCCACATCTGTTTCCGTATCTTCTTTCACATTGTTTTGTAGAATTATGAGCACCCCCGTGCCCTCCTTCCTTCAAAGTGAGATGTAACTGCATTTTATTTGCATTATACCTGGCAGTGATCATAAAGCTTTTACACTTTAATGATAATGAAAAGAGTGCAAACATAGATAGCTGCATGTACATAGAACGTTCTTGCCAGATATAAAGCCAGTATTCTCTATGCAGAAGCACTATTATAGCATCTTTTTAAGCCATAGGTATTACAACAGAGACCAAGTAGCACAATCATTAATTTCAATTATATCATTGTGCCTAGCATGCAGATATCTTTCCAACATCTCCAGATCATTACCACTAACCAGAGATTAGCACCCATGACATTTTATCCAAAAAATTAAGCACACAAACAGTTTCAGTCTACCTGCAAAAACAAAGCCATCCAGAAAATTATAAATAATCTGAATGAAATGTTAGATCTGTAATAATTAACTGTAAATAGCAAGTTATTGTAATGGTTATAAACTACCTCAGACCAATCAGACAGGAGATGGTTTGTGAACAGTTTTTATAATTCTTTCAGCAACGAATGAAGCGGCACCCTAGAAAAAGCAGCTTAACTTCAGAAGCCAAATTAATGAATGCATACAAATTGAGATTCCTCCCCACTCCTCTCAGAGGCAACACTTCCTGCTCTCACAATTTTATCATGACTCACTATTTTTAGTGCTTTTCTTAAGAGTCCCTGCTGCTGGAATCACGCCTGAGAGTCTTAGCATTAATTTTAAAAGAAAAGATTTCCACTCCCCTGCATCCTGAGAAAAGCTTTAAAGTGTGAAACCAGTGCAGCCTACAGGCTAAAAAACTAGAAAGAATACAAGAAAATCAGGGTGGGTTTGGTTTTGTTTTAAAGAAACCTCATGATTTCTAAGCTGATTCGTTGAGTGGGAGGAGCTAGATAATGCATCGACTCCTCATAGCTTACTGTCCACTGGAATCTCTCCAGAGCAGATGTAAGGCACATCAGCAGTTTTACGTGGAAAAAAATATACAATGCCACTTTCACTGCTCTTTCTATGTAGTGGATATTCTTCAAAGTGCTAATCCAGCTTCTCTTAAAAATCATACTGTTAAAGAGAACATTTGACCTTTTGAACTAAGAATGAATATTATATTGTGCACAAACTACTTTTTGTTTACAAGATAATTTTCTTTTTCTTCGCTGACAAGCTAACTCCTCTGCAACTAAGAGCACCTTCTGTGAGAAGATAACACTAAGAGTTATGCTACCTGCAAGAAAGGTGTAAACACATTTTAAGAAGGAATATAACATCAGGCTTCCTTAGAGGAAAGATGATGCTTTTACATTCACCTTAACATAGCTACTTGCTTTTAATTATACATGCAGTTGGAATTTGAAAGAGAAAACTACATAATTACATGCTTTTATCATATTCTATGATTGAGCAGCTTTTTAAAAAAGCTACCACTAGATGGTGCAAAAGCTTAAATAATTCATAAATCTACAGCACTTTCCCCTGCAACTTCCTTCCCTCCCCCCAACAAAGTGCACTCAGCAACAGCAAGAGACAACACACAACTGGGAAACAAACTTAACTTCTATAATTTGTATTTGTTAAAGTAGCAGTCAAAACTAGCTTTCCCCTTGACATAATAATTCACTCCCTTCTTTGGCATTTCTTTTAAACAGGAAGGAACAACAGTTGCTCATCTGAGGGAAAACTGAATGGTGACGAAATCGCTATGATTCCCTATGGCTCTCTGACTAAAGAGCTACAGGAGGAGGGAAGTGAGCGACCACTGCAGATCAGGGCAGACAGAATGCTATTCTTAGATTTGAGAAACACAAATTCAGCTCCCTCTTCTGCTGGACAGACTAACTCAGCAAACCCAAAAGCAAGTCTCTTAACCTCACTGCACCTCCGTTCTCACCTGGAAGTAAAAATTATGGAGCTGTTTGTTAGTACTTGCAACCTCAGATAGACGCTGAAAGGACAAATACACTTTAAAATTATGCCATATTCCAGAACTGTGAGGTATTTATTTAATGTATGAGAGGCACGTAACAGCTTTGGCATTCACTTTCCCTTGGCCTACAGTACTCCAAACAGATGCATTTTGATTAGTTTTAAAATGAGCTATGATGACTTTCAGAAGTCTCTTACCTGCTACTGCAGGAGATCAGACCCAGTTGCTCAGGAAATGCTTCTACTGTGCCCTTCCCTCTTCTTTTAGGGCCTATGATTTCATTTCCTGAAGCTCTGGATTTTGAAGAAAGCCTGGTCGGTCAAGTGTATTACTGTGCAGCTAAAATGGTTAGTTATGCCTATCCTGGTGGTCAAGTATATCTGGGTTTTTATTTTAGTAATTTAAACATTTATCAAGAGTGCCAGGAACCATTTATTACAAATGAAGTTAAACTCATAAACCAAAATGTCTTCTGCAGTTGTAGATGCATAGCATAAGAAGTTCTGAGCTTACTTTGTTCACAACCAGCAGAACTAGAAGCCTGAAGTGTATGTTATCCCAAACCACATTTTGTAATGATTGTCAGTAAACAGATTATAACCAAAGTTATAAGTAATGTACATTTAAGCCTGTAAGAAAAAGCAAAGTGCTCGGTAGGTAACATTAGAAGTAAGTCATGTAGACAAGGTAAATTTTCTATCAGCTAGTAGACGTCAAACAGACTATTTAATTAATCACGTATGTGAGATAACACAGAGAAAGCACACACCTTCATTTTCCAGTGACGAAACCTCCACCAAGCCATAGCTACCCTCCACATGAACATTAGGGAAAAAAAAAAGGGGGAAAAAATGCTGACTAACACATACACCTATGAAATAGACCAGGAACTGCTACAGGAACTATGCAAAATCCCCCACAGCACATGCAACTGGGAAGAAGAACACTAGGTTAGAATACAGGTCTGAAAAATAAAGGAGACTGCGTCTAATACATTAACAACTAAAACCTGAAAACCAAGATAACTGAGGAGACTCTTCCCACTTTGGATGCATCATGGGATAAAAATTCCCCCCAGTGGATGACAGGACCTCCCATAAGCTTAGCTAAAACTTTGGTGGAAGTATCATCGGGGTACTCACATGGGATGGAAGAGATTCAAATTGTGGCTTTCACTACAGGAAAGAACATTTCTTGGATATGCACAATACATGTAGCTGTTAAGCCTTTTACTGCTCTGAACACATTTACTCTGCTTTTAAAAAAAAAAATAAATAATCAACCATCAAGTCTATAACTCTTTGCCAAATTGTCAAAGGGAAATGGAACTGGCAACCTCAGAAAGGTACCACAGGATTTATCAGGAATTAAACTGCTCAAAAAGGGATAGCAAGTATGCCCTTTTCCCCCTGCGCTGTGCTAAACAGAAGTGTGTAATAAATATGTCAACAATATAAACAACATACATGAATATAGCTGCAAAGAGCTAGAATGAAATCCAACAATAACCCAGTAGCTTGATTATCGATGGGGGAAAATGAATAATAATAATTCAGTTACAGTCAACTCCTTCTTCATACCATATAAATTCTTTATACAATGGAGTAATGCAGCTATATAGTTACTAAATAGCCTCACTGTATGAAATTTAGAAATAATGATGTAGCCTCTTTTAGTCGGTACTCTTCCCACAGGAAGCAGAACAAAATCTCCTTTCCATTTAAGGATGACCAGAAAACAATACAAATAAATATTGAGGGCACATCTACACTACAAGGCCTTTACTAGCATAGCAAGTGATCCATGTCACTACTATGATATAAAGAATGGCCTATATCACTACATCAGAATAGCTGTTGGCCAACCCCTGTACTGAGAGGCAGTTTATCCCAAAATTAACTATTATGCCACCTCCTTAAGTACCATAAGGAGAGCTGATCTAATCACATACTTCTATGCTGGCAAAATTATGTTTACATTGGCAGGTTTGCTAAGATGGGGACTTTGCCAGGCCAAGCCTAAACTTAAGTTCACACAAATGCAACTATTCACTATGGTTCACAAAGTGCCACCTTCAATATCTTCATCCCAAAGTACTGCTAGGGCACCTCCCTAGCTCAGTACACTTCACTTCCTCTGAGACGGAGGATGAAGCCATTTCAGCAAGATCTGTCCTTTGTAAGATGGTATTTACTCCTAACATCTAAATTGGATGACAATCCCATTCTACTTACTCCCTTTTCCTTTCCTAACAAAGCTCCTGCCACTTGGTTGCTGAATTTGGCCTCCATCCTTAGTTCTAATGCTGCTGCACACATGGCAATATATTCTCACTGCAGACAGGGCCGCTACACAGAGCAGGGGAACATTTGAAGAGAAACAAGGAACAGGGGACTCCAGACCACTCTGAATCGCAGCCTCAGCTAACCCCTACATCTGCTGTGGGAAAGTTGTCTTTGTTGCCCCGTGAGCATGACTGCTGGCAGTTCTCTTTTGAGGCCAGGTGGTTAGTTTCAAGATCAGCCTCCAATTGACAGAATTTTAGCTTAACTGCCCCACTACAGGCAGGATGACACTTATGGCCATTCTGGACAGCAGCAAGGATCCAGGTGTGACCCAGTCTTGCAACCTAAGTGAAGCTGTATCAGAAAGCATTTCACGACCCGCACCCCAGGGTCAACCCACAAGGAATTACATACAGCACATTGGAACAAATAGACATCAGCGCTTGGCTTCTAGTGGAGGAAGACACACATCCACCCCCCATCCTCGCAGCACGCATAGGATAGCAGGAAAAATAGTTGTCATCCTCATTTTAAATAAGCCACTCCTGAGAAATCTGCTGGCTGATATGCAGCTGTCACAAAAGCAAACAAGGAAACTGGATGAGAGATGCAATTTCCATGGGAGTCTGTGCTTTGCATAAGACTGAAAAGAATGAAGAGGGGTCATAATAGAGACTACAAGGGGTTCTGAAGGAGACAGAATTTGAAAGCCTGTATTGTATATCTAGTGTTCTGATTAAGGTCATAGGTCCTAGTCAGGGAAGATACTACTGCACAGTTTTCAACAGATCTCTTACATTTGCAGACCTGATCCCTCTGGGTGCCAAGAATATTCATGAGACAAAATGCCAATTAAATGAGGAAGATTATCTTTATGATTAAGGCTTAGGTACTCACACAGCACCTCATACTGTAAAAGAGATTACATAGTGAAAATATTTAACTTCAGAAAAGCCCTGTGAGACATGGAAGATCATTTCCACAAAAGGAATATAAAAATGTATCAAAAAATTAAATAGCATTGCTTTTCACTGTGGCAAAGTCTGCCACTAAATGTGAAATTGAATCTTACTCTCCAAAGTCCCAGGCTAGCACTCGGAACATCCTTGTCTTCTCTGAGGCAGAAATAGTCTCTTTTCCTTTTGCTTGCCTTATCTCTTTATTGTTAGAGAGAGTAATAGCACTGGAAGAATACCAAAATATATGTACAGATTGTACCCAAGCTGCACCTTTTCTCGAAATATTAGCTTCCAGATTAGTATTCTGTGAAATCTGTAGGATACCTAGCTGAAAGATGGCATGACCAAAATTTATGTCAGTCATTAATTAGGATAGAGCAAGGTCAGGCAATATAGCTATAAAAAGAAATATAAAAAGCTTTTTCTCTATTACCTGAAAAATATACAACTTTTAGACTGTTAGAAGTTCAGACTTTAGCCCAGTATATGTGCACACTTGTATTTTACTGGTCATAAATGTGGACTTGTAACTGCTATCTAGACAGACATCAGAAGAGGTAACTGAAAAGCTGCCCTTATGTCTCCCCACACACACACTTTTTTTTTCCTTTTTAATCCAGAGTTTTCTATTTTCTAATAAGGAGCACCACAAAGTATAAGAAAAGATGGAAAGAACTGAAGGAAAGTGTAACCTGTCTGAAAAATAACTTCATTTTAGTTATTCTAATAACTTTAAAAGTGAGATTTTCTAAGTAAGTATAAGCATGAACTGATGAGCTTATATGAAAGAAAGCATTTCTAGTGTATTTCTTTCTGGAGTTCAGTTAAATACTTGTGAGAGAAAGCACGTGGAATGCAGAGAAAAAACAGTCTGTTGTTCCTGTCCCTCCCCTGCAAAAAATGCTTATGTGACTGTGACTTCCAGGCACTGAAATAATCTGATACAGATAAGTGAGTATATGAAGAATATAGTCTGCAGCTGCTGGCTGGCTTGTTCATCAAGTTGAAATCTTGACTCCTTTTCTGGTATGACTGCCATCACTACAGTCATCCCTTCCACTACTAGCATAGACAAGAGAACATGGAACAAGCAGATCTACCCTTACTTTAACCAACAGGTTAGCGGGCTTATTTCATCCAGATAAGTGCTATGCTAAAAGCTATGGCATTCTTTGGGGGGGGGGGGGAGAGACATTAAGTTATTCTTGCATTACTAAGCAGGCACTTGCCCAAGAACATTGTATTCCTATATTTTAAAAACACAAAACTTGTTCTGTAGTAATTTGTGATTCTGAAAGGTGACAAAAACTAATTAACTTTGTCTACTCATTTCACAGAATGAATTGGAAATCTGCAAGAGAAAATACACCTGGTTTTGCTTGAACCACATGTATATGACCAACAATAGTTTTTAACTTAAAAAGATAAAGTTAGTCAGATTACTTTGTGATTCAATTCAAAAACAGTGCTGCACAAAGCAAATAAATCCACCCAGAACCTGTAATGTTTGAGAAGAGTTTTGACACAAAGTTGTTCTTCCTTTCTAACCAGCAGTACTGGTCTTGGTGATTATTTTAGTGAGGGATTATTTATTTTTCCCCTCAAAGAAAATAACATCCTTTTCCTTTTGTCTCCATTAGAACTAACTCATAAACTCAGAAATTACCCCACACTAAAAGGAATCTAGAGTCCTGTGTCTCAGTAGGATAGAGATTTGGACAGACAGGAGTCTGTGTATACAGAAAACAGTCATACCTAGCTGAGGAAGAATATTCAAGGATATAGACTGAGAACACAAAAGTTAACAGGCAATGCACTATACATAACTTCAGTGTTAGAGGCAGTGTCTAGTTCAAGTATTCACTGCGAGACAGAATGGGATTTGTTGGCTGTGGATGAAAGTTCTCTTTCATAATACTTTTGTACTGATGCTACTCAACAGCATATTGGAAGCCCCTTACAGGCTACAAAGGAACACAGGGAATAACTAGATTACATTTATATTAACTAATAAGACACATACAGCTTTTTCACCATAAAAGAGTGTAATACTATTGACTATCACATCTGACACAGCTCAGAAGAGGCGTATTATCTTTATGTTAAGTATATTTACATGTACACAATATAAAAATTATTTAATTGAAGTTCAGAATTAGCAACTTGCAGAATGTCTCACACTGATTATTTGAATCATCTGCTGGAAACAATAGAAGAATTTAAACTACAGTTGAACTCTTCACCTACAATTGAAGAACAGGGCTAGTCGAGGGAACATAGCCAGTTCCCTGAACTGTAAACTAATCAGTTTGTTAGAAATACGAGTTGACAGTGGAACAGTATTAGAGCCAGATCCTGCAATATATACCAGATTTGCCAGATCCCCTAACTCAGCTGGCAGACAGAAGCTCTTGATGATACAGCTAGTTACCTGGAAATGCTACACCTACATCAAATGGGCCTTTGTCTAATTTAGTCCTATGATTTAGCCCATCCATTTGGTGTTGAGGGTTGCAGAGATATCCACCATCACTGGAACTCTGCCAATTTTTCATGGATCCTGAAGTTGAAAGGAAAAGCAAACAATGCTACGATGACTCAGAAATACACAGAAATTGCTTTTTGACTAACAAGTATGACATGCTTCAAGTGTACTTTCGGGGGGGATTTGAAAACAAAACCTTTTTTTTTTTTTTTTCCTGGAAGATTTGTATCTTCCCCTCAGCTTCATCCACCTTGCACTAAAAATGCTAGAGAAACAGTTGTAAAGTGGGGCACATGCACTTTATTATTTGTATCTACATCTGTAACTTGGCACTTCATCTAAAAGTCTTTTGACCACATCTGCAGTTTTAAACACGTGCAAAAATTTAGTAGCAAACAGAAAACTGATGGCATACAGATAATCCCAAAGTAATCACTAATGGAAGCTCCAAACACAACTGGAAACCAAAGAGTTGGACAAACAGTTTACATTAATCCCCTTATGAAAAGAGGAAAGAAAAATGGACTTCTGCTGTTAGCCTTAAAAAGAATATCTCCTGCTCAGTTTTACCGAGAAAACTCTATATATTCCTGACTATCCAGTATTTGTTGTGGGTTATTTTAGTACCTTGTTTTGAAAAATAACCTATTTTTCTAACCCAGCATGCAGCTCACCACACCTGTTATGGAGGTAACAGACAACTAATATCTGCTCGTCTCTCCACATGCAGCACTGTTGCCTTCCTCTCATGTATATTCTCTAATTAATGCCTCTCCATATCTTAATTTCTGAATGTAAATAAGAATTTTGAAGCTTACAATTCTGACTATACCAGAAATAGCAGTCAGGCCCAGAGAGTTTGAGTAGAATCACTACATTTACACACAAAGTCCAACAAGACTACCCACCCAAAACCACTGTTCAGATTCTCAGACAGAGAACATACATAGCTGTGGGTTGTCCAGCCCTATTCTACCTCACCTCCATACCCACTGAATCAAATGCCTCATCGAATATTAAGCACACAGATTTCTCTCCCTACTAGGAAATCCAGGGCAACTCTGTAATTGTGATTTACCAGTAGCTAGGGGGTTCTCTTGTCTCTATGTCTATGAAGGCACATCTACTCCCCTCAAAAAAAAAAAAACAAACCACCAGAAACCCAACTCCCAAAAACCCCACAAAACCAAAAAAAAACCAACCCAAAACACCAGAAAAAAAACCCAAACACACACACACACAAAAAAAACCCCAAGCCCCACCAACACAAACCCACCAACTAACAAACAAACAAACAAACAAAAAAACAGATGGGAAAATATGGTGTAGTCCCTGAATTCCAGTGCTGTATTCTTGATATGCTATATTTATCTGTTCCTTCATAAGAAGAGAGTCACTAAATCTCATGCCTGAGGCTGTTACTGACAAACTAGAGGTTAAAGAAGAGAGCATGCAGGCCTGTTGAACTTTTCTCTTGCAGGTGAAAGACACTCCTGTCCTAGTTCGGGCTGAAATAAAGTTAGTTTTCTTCTTAGTACCTGGTATAGTGCTGTGGTTTGGATTTACGATGAGAATAATGTTGATAACACACTGCTGTTTTAGTTGTTGCTAGGCAGTGTTTATACTAAGTCAAGGACTTTTCAGCTTTTCATACTGCCCTGCCAGCAGAGGCTGGGAATGCACAAGAAACTGGGAAGGGACACAGCGAGGACAGCTGACTCTGCTTCTTTTCCTGTACTTCATTAGCCATTTAATTTCTCTAAGACAATGACACTTAGAACATGATTTAAAAGGCAGGGTAAAAATAAACAGTCACAACAGATGACAAACATCAAGAACATTACATATTTTGGTGTCTGCATTGATTAAAAACTGAATCGATGCAATACACTCAAATACATTTCTCACAGAAACACTACCTTTCTGAGAAGCAGCCAAACACGTAGCTTTTCTTTTTCCCACGACTTTGCATAGTCACAATGGTTTTTATTCTTCACTTCTTCATCTGCACCCCTCTTGTACATAAAGCATACGTGAAGGCATATATGTACAAGCTAGTTCAGGGCTTTTCTGTGATTCATTCCTTCATTCATGACTAAAGTTTTTTCAATGAATAAATGTTTGTCACTTAAACTTCCCATCTCACAGAAAAATGGCTTTGCTTGATTAAGCAAGTTAGTGCTGCTCCTAAAGTTTCGAGAATGGCAGACTTTCCTCTACTCTAGCTTGCATATGAAAACTCTGTTATCAAATCCAGTGGTAAAATATTAGTGAAGTTTAACTCAGAAGGGTGGAGGGTGAAGGGGCACATATAACATGTCAGAAAAAATACCTGCCTGACAGTGAGTTCCTTATTGCTTTAAAACTCTTTTCAGAGAGATTACACTACCAGACTGCACTGCAATCACGAAGACACTACATGTGTTTCAACAAACAAAAAGCAGGACTTCCTTCGTCTCTGACATACATGTAGTTGTATACTGCAAGCAAACACTGATGAAGTCTGTATTATCCACAGAAACTGTGTAAAGGGAAAGCTGGACAAGACTACAGAACTGGAACAGTGCTGCAAACTCACTATGAGTCAAGTATTCCCTTCCAATAGCTCAGCTGTTTGTTGCATATTGCCCATACACTTTTGGTGGTTTTTTGCAGTCACTAATGCAAGTTTTCCTGAGTACTGCTGGCCTAGAGATTGAGCACTGTCTCCTGTATGAAAGGACGCAGCGTTCTCAAGTGTCGTTAGCAGATGACAAATTCAAAACTAAGAAAATACAACATCCCATACATGCTCAGCTGTGAAACTCTGCACACAAGCCCAGCTAGCTTCCATGGTCCATTTTCTCACACACCTCCAGCATTCACAACTCTAAAAACAGTATAATATGGCAATCACAAAGGAGAAAATGCATCACCATCACCTATTGTTCTTTACCAATCTGAGGTGAGATCACACATATCAAAAACATGTAATTCCTTAAGGCCTAGAGACACGAACCATCATTTTCTAGCTAAAACTTTTTCATTCAGGCACACAAAAGGTTTTCCGAACCCTGTGTGTTATTTTGCTGCATTTTTATCTCATACATTGGCAAGCATTTGCTTTAACATTACATTTGGTCACTTCTGGTACTTCAGAAAACAGGAGAGTCAGCTCTTACTGACTGATAAAAAACTGTGTCATTTTAGTTCCTGTTAGAGTCCACTATATTTTCAACATGCTCCAGGCAGAAGATGATGAAGTAATGGCAAAACTACCCAGATACAAAGACTGTAGTTCATATCCTCCTGTGTGCAAAAGACAGTTTTTCATGTTCTTTGGTGAAGAGAGTTTAGTCTGTGACGTGTATTTTTTATTCAAATGAACACAACCACAAACACCACATTTACAGATCCAATTTTCTGTTATGTGCTAAATATTCATGCTAGTAAGTACAAATATGCCTGTCAAGTCTCAGCAGTAAAACCATGACAGTATCACTAGTCAGACTTATGGTTTCAATTACAGTAACACCCTTACAAGAAGCAATATAAAGGTGTATTTAAAAAAAACCAAACAACCACCAAACTATTGACTACAGATACCCTCCATTTCCTCTTGTCCATTAGCTTTAGCACTAATGGCTAACACTGGGTGTCAGCAGCAGATGGACAATGCTAACAGAATTTTAGCAATTCTGTTCTGCAGTGGCATGGCAGAGGGCATCACGCCATAGCATCAGTCAGTATTTATACATCAGTGCTAGGATCTCACCATTTTAAACGCAGAACACTGTAGACCTTTTTGCTGTATTATTTTCAAGTAGTTTCTAGAAGATCATGAACCATAACCTTCCTGAAATAAAGGAACATTAGTACTCTTAAAGAACACATTGTTTCAGTATGTAATCTATTGTTCGCTAAACTATATACCCTTGCAAAGTGTGGTAGGGGTTTTTTTTGTTGTTGATTTTGTAAGTGTAACTGGCAAAATGGGCGGAAGGAACAGTTCGAACTTACCACCTTGGTTGAACCCAGCCTTTATTGCCCAAGAATTGCTCTACAATTAGTCAAACACACATTTTCCAAACATTCTCATCTTTTATGTGCTTACATACAGCAAAATTTTTCTAACCTAAACTTTTTTACATATATACCTCAGGAATCTTGATGGAGGAAGGGGGGGAGGTATTGTTTTAGTGATGATTCCAGCAGCTCTTCTCTGAAACAACCTGAAAAATTTCATCTCAGTTGTGACTAAGAAAATGGCCTTATAAGCTAGCTCAGTTAACACATGTGAATCAATTTTTAACTGAAAATATATTTTATAGTACCATCTCACTCTTGTGCAAGCTGCCTAATAACCAGAGATGCAAATACCCATTGGAATATATATTTTTATTCCATAACCTTGAAGACTTTGGCTTTATGACTTTCAGTTGCTGTGACACAGTCCAGAGATAAAGTGATTAATTGCTACTCATGACAACAGCACAACTGTTTTAAATAGGTGGGTGAAATGACCTGGAAATACTGTTCATTGCTGGCATTAGATAATATTAAAGTCATCTAAAAACCAGCAGAAATGGCTAATCACTTAAACACTCTCTCATTCAGGTATATGGACTATTCCAACAAGAGGAGTTAAGACACTGCACATTTTTTAGCTAACTAATGACTGAGCAAGCTAGAACGAAGAGGTTCAGGTATAAACTACTGAAATTCTCCCTGTCTGAAGTAAAACACAAACCAACTTCTCTGTTCTTCCTCTCCCCTCTCTGCCTGTCTTCAATGAAAAAGAGTTCTTAAGTTCATGTATCTTAGTTCAGATTTATTGTCACTGCTTTACATATTGGACTCTAACATCATCACTGCTGAACACAGAACCAAAAAAGACTTCATTCAAGTTTAGAATTGAAAATAACAAGAAGATAGGGGCATGCCAGCATTGTATCTTTTAAAGAATGAACTACTACTCTGCTCCCCACCCTTGAATTTGCAATTAAGGTGTTTCCCATAGGCCTACAGTTTGGTGCTCCTGCAGGGCTAACTATTGACCTAAATCAAGTGCCAAAATCATAAAGAATGGTGTTTTCTTATAAGCAGAAAATAAATGTTAAAATCTTAGAAGTTGTTGGGTTTGGTTTAGGGTTTTTTGGGTTTTTTTTTCAAATAAGCTTACTAAGTAAAAATACATATGCTATTCTTTGATTTATGAGTCAGGACATACTGATACCTAGCACTACCATAAACTACTTTGTTCACATGAAGATATGCTCATTCATGCTTACCTGCAAGTACAGACAAATACAACTTTCAGTAAGCAGCCATCAACATTTCAGTCTTTCAACAGTAAGTGCTCCTCAAAAAACAGTTTCACCTTTGGCCCCTTCTGGCCCACAATAGCACATAATAGATGCCAGAAGAAAGATGAAATTGCTGTCTGTCTCATTAACACTACTGGTACAGAACCGTTACACAATCCAGGCCCACCTATTCAGGCACTTCTCATTATTTTCAAGTGGGATGCTCTAATACCTTAGTGGTTCTAAATCTCCATTGCTTACCTACCATACAAAAAATTTATCTTATGCTATTGCTATCTTTTTCCCTGGAGTTAGTTCACAGCAGTGTGGAACAATGTCCATGAACAGAGAAATACTATGGAGACAAGCTATGAACATGGAAGGAATGAAATAATAACCAGTAAAAACCTTAAGGATTTTCTCTGACATGAAATAAGTGCAGCTAATATTTCTTCTAGGTTTGCATGAGAGGAAGCAAAAATGTCAAGTGTATAGGCAATTTTTAAAGGGTGAAAAACAGGAAGCAAATAGATCACCTGAAATAAGTAAAACGTAGTAAAACACTCCTACACAACCGCTTTTTTGCCCCCCCTACAAAGCAATTTTGTATTTGACCATTGCTGTGTAGCAGCATGTATGGCAGAGTAGGCAGGGGCACTCAAACTACTATGAAATACTTGGCTTTCTTTGCAGAATAGCAGCCAAAACAAGGACAGCACACTGCAGGAACCTCAGATGAAACTGAACAGCCCACAACAACAATTCTAGAGTAACAATCACCTTTCCCCTGCTGATTCCTCTTGTGGCTTTGCTTATATTGCATTTTGTAAGTGTGAAGGTAAGTGTTCTGCATGAATCCTACAGACATTGAAGGAAAATTTACCGGACTCACTAAGCCCAGGACACGCCTATTCAGCAATTGGATAAACTCCCTGCCCGAAGTATCCTTATCCAGCTGTGGGACATTCAAAGGCACTCAGAATAACGGTAGCTCTAAACATATACAGATACGTTTCTGGGCAGCTACAGAAACATAAAAAACCCACATTACACAGAAGCTTTGGAAACAATCTGTATGTTATCCTTCACTCTGTGCATAGATATGATGGCAGACTATTTATGACCAAAACAAACTGCACAGAACATTGATAAATTAATACAGTTCTACCACAGAAGAGGAACACCTGACGTTCAGAATACTATTTAGACAGCTGCCAACAAGGCAAGAAACAACACTAACATGCTTCTAAGGTTTTTTGTTCAGATAAAAACTCTCTCAGTAACACTTCTGTCTATTTCAGGAAGTCCTTTATCTGTTAAGAAATAATCTCTTCAATAGGTTAGTTATCATGTGTTCTCCATTGTGAGAAATGTACAAAATTAATTTCATTCTTTTTCGTTCTTTATTCCCATGGCCCTGAACTCCTCTATTGTGTATCTAAAAGAGTTTTGTTTGCTGTTTTGTTTATATTTCCCATGCTGTATGAAGTAATCCTTTTCTAGAAACAGTGAGGCATGAGCTAATGTATTTATTATCCCCAGTATCACTGTGTTTTCTTTGTGTTATATCCTTCAAGAAAAATCAGGTTATTTTCTCTCCCCAGGACACAGTCCAGTTTCCAGTGTTGGGCAACACAGTCAGAAACAGTGCCAGTTTTAAGAGTGGTTTAAAGGAAGTTTTTTTAAATGCCTTTACCAGCATCATGCCGTTTATTTGCCTGTCTCTTCAGCAATCTGCATAAGGTGAGTAACGCCTTATACTTTATACCTCTATTTTGCTGTACTATACAAAATGTGATTTAGGAAATGCGTTATACCTTATCAGCTGAGTTCAGCTTTTGTGTAAAACACCAGGTAATAAATAACATCCTGCTGACTATATGTCAATTATGACTATGTGCTTAAGCTTTCTTCAAAGCCATACTCACTGGTACTCCGCACAGTCCAGCTATTTTGCCTTGAATAAAAGCAGAAATCCTTCCACCCTCCAGTAAGATTTCCATAGAGGTCCAGAAACAGCAGAGCAGTGAGGCTGCAACTGGAAAGTGATTAGCATCAAGCAGTGCTCAGTTACAAAATAGGAACTGGTATGCATGCTACAAAAATGATTGTGTTTTGATTTTTTACTTACTGTATGCTGCCTTTTCGTGTTCTTTCTGAACCTTGTCCACGTAGTGGCAGACCCAGAGGTATTGCATATAGTGCTTTCAAACCATTTGTCAGAAACTACCAATGAAGTAGAACTCTAAAAAGAAAATTGACATCCAACAGTTTTCTCAAAGATTGACTTAATCTCTAATTAGTTATCAAAATGACCAAAGATGATGCTAGTGTGGTTGCAATATTAGTAGCTTCTAAAGATACCAGGACTGAGCCACATAATTCAGCTGAAATTCAATGGAAAGAAAACCAAAGCTGAAGTCTGTAAGTAGACAGTTTTCAACTTCAAAAAGCAAAACCTGCATAAGACCACATTCATCATGTTAAAGTTTTAGAGATAAAGCGTACACATACAATACATACATATTTGTATAAGGTTTATTATATTTATTTTGAAACCGCAAGACTTCCTTGTTCACTCCCTCGCCCCCCCTGCCACAGAAAAGCAAGATGTGCCAAAAACTCCATACAAAAAGAACACCAAACTTTTGGTCTCTTAAGATATACAACAGGAAAGTTATCATGGTTTCCAAATGTTTGTCAGTAATTTTCACACTATAAATCTTAAAATCATAAGCCAAATAGGATTCTGTGATTTTGTAGATAAGTATCACAATACCAGCACAATCACTAAAAAAGAAGGTCTGAACAGCCAAGAAGATAGGAATCTAATTTCTTGTCAGCATAGTTCAAAGGACGTATTGATTAACAAAAGAACAGTTCTTTTGGAAAATATCCACTTCCACTCGGCAAAAATAAGAAAATTCCCTATATAAACACAAATGAAAAAAGTGGAATGCAGTTCTTCACAACAGAATACTATATTTTAACACAAGGCTTGTGCTTAACAGCAAATTATGTATAGAGTGTATTTAGGAACAATTTTGCTTAAGTAGCAGTCAGTGAGAGTATCACTAATTTTGTTTAATGATACTTTATTACATAACCAAAAATTACAGGAAGATCAGAGCCAACCCTAAGTATTTTTAGGTGCAGGCCTACAAAAGAATTTTACAGGCCTCATGCCAGTAGGTACTTCTCACATAATTAATCCATATAACTTTGGAGCGAACCAGCAAGCTGATTCTCCATGGTTTTAGTTTACCCGTTATCTGTAAACCTGGATATTCATCTGCATGTCTTATGATATAGTTAACATGTCAAAATCAACTTACAGCTGTAAAATATACTAGCGGACACTGAAAAGACTAGAGCCATCAACCTCTCTATGCAAATATGTGGGAGAGGGAATAACAGAATGACAAAAGCAAGAAAAAAAAAATCACATACAACCTTTTCGTTATTTAATTCACATACTTACTACTCACCTCTGCACACTCTCTCCCTGCTATTAGTATAAAAGGATCCATTTACAAACAAAGGTTGATCTGCTGGGTTAACATGGCAGTGATTTTGTAAGGAGGCAGAGGGGGCGTCTGTGATGTGGCCAGAAGCTGGCCCAAACCAGACATAAAAAGCTGAGCCAATCAGTGAAGTTGGAAGCTAGTAAGTGCCTCTGTGAAAATATGTTTCAGAAAGGGTTTAAAAAAAAAAAAAAATAATAAAATGCTGCTCAGCAGTTGGCAGCATGGAGAAAGTATGAGAAACAATCTTGCAGACACCAAGGCCAGTGAAGAAGGTAGAGGGGTGGGGGGTGTGCCCTGAAGGAAGCTGCCACCAGCAGAGAGAAGGCCACACAGGAGCAGGCTTTCTGACAGAAACTGCTGCCTGTGGAGGACCCACACTGGTGCAGGTTTATCCTGAAGGACTGTAGCCTGTGGAGAGGACCCACTCTGGAACGGTTTGCGAAGGAAAGTGCATCACTTTCCAGTTACAATTATGCCTCATGCACATACTTCCTTCTATTTAAGACTTTACTATCCAGATGACACACAAAAACCAAACAACCATCAGACACAAAGGTTAAATGAGAGTCATTGTGCTGTGAATATAAAATTCCTCCTGTTGAAACAAACATCCCGGAGAACATAGAAGTTAGCTGTGAGGTAGTAATGCCTACAAAGCAGTTAGCCAACATTGCAGAAACCACATCACAATGCATGCTATGCCCCCAAACAAATCAGCAGGAAATACAGCTCTCTTCTGAAAACTGAGATGATACTAAATACAAAAGCAGCAGAATGATAAAGAAAACAATGCCCTGATAGCTTAAAAGTGGTATTATAGCTTAAAACAATGCCCTGATAGCTTAAAAGTGGTATTATAGCTTAGAGGTTGACTCCTTCAAAATCCCTACAGGCTGGTCTATAACAGACTGCACAGATTTTAACTTAAAAAAAAATATATATACTATCAAACTATTTGTGACCAAGAAGCTAAAACCAAAATTCTCGGCCCACCCAAACAATGGAGTGTAGCACACAAGATTTTTCTGTAGCATGTACAAGCCTGGTGTCAGATATCTCTTTGAATAGGTTAACAAAACTTACTACTTCCATGTATTTCCTAAGAGTCATTCTAAAGAAGCTGATCCATCTATATGAAAATCCTTTCCTTACACATTTTAGTAACTACCACTTCAAGCTGATTCCTCCAAGTGAGTTCTGTTTGTTCCTCTTTATTAATATTGCTTTCCCAGGGAAACCTCTGTTCCTTGTACAAGCTAACTGTATACAGGTAAACCCACTGAGACTATGAGCCTTGACATCACAATCTAAATTTCTACCAGGTGCTTCACCAGGTGTGGCACCATCAGCAAACAATCACATAGGATTTTTTTTCCCCTTGGGGAAGCAAGCAGAATAGGTGGGGTTTTTTCCTACTCTCCAATGCATTTATCTGAACCACAACCTAAAAATTGTGCAATTAGGCAAGTAGGTGACAGGTGACCTTGTGATGATTCTTTTAATCCCTTAACAGGAAAGCTAAAAAAGCAGGAACTTCTGACTTGATACAGCTTATTAAAATGGAAGCAGGTACAAAAAGGCACTAGAAAGATGTGACTCCTAGACTTATCAAAATTGTCTTAACTGAGAGTCTTCACACTGATGAAGAGCTCTCCATTCTTTGATATCAACAAGGGAATTCTGGAAATTAATAGAAACACCAGTCTGTCTCATGACAGCACAGTGATCTTTAGGACATGGCAACCACTGCCAAACACCTGAACTCCCCTCTACGCCACTCCTTTGCCATTTCAAATATAAACAACTTTAGAGGGTTGTGGCCTGTTGTATGTTTCTGCAAAAAGCATACTACAAGAATCTTACATTATGTAACTTCTCACAGATAGTGTTCTGCAAGATTATTACCTAAATATGATTAAATCCTCCTCCTCTTACACTGTAATCTACTGTCATATCTCCAGGCTACTGATCTCTTTGTGTAAGTGATCAAGTGGCTGCTGGTCACCCTGTAGACAGTGCTTGTACTCTAGTATTCTTAGCATAGGACAGTTGTTTTACACTCACTTTTAAACAGGGTCAGTCACTTTTGTATTCACTGAGACATGTATCATCATTAAACAAAGTCAATGATCTGATCCCACAGTTTAAAGTGAAGTATTTTGAAAGTTAGCTATACATAAGAATATCAATATTAACAATTTTTAATCCCTCTTTAGTATGAAAACAAGTTCTCAAGTCTTGGACTTTACCAACAAAATATTATTTTGTGTAGGCTAACATTTCTGTCCTGGAAAAAAAGCAGCTTTGCAGAAAGCATGCTGTTACTTATGTTTCATTTAATTCGATTTTCATGTGTCTTAAAGATTAAGTTACTTCATCATGAATACGCAACAGAAAAAAACAGCTTTGGTGAGATGTTAGCATCTGTATTCTGTTACATAACTGAAATATCAACTATTTATCTAAGCTGTCACTAAGGACACAAATTCACTTTCATAAACGTTTTTAGATGTACGTATCTTGTCTGTAATACGTACTATTCATATCAGACAAGTTAGATGCCAAGCTTCACAAAAATTGTAAAGTTTGCAATCATAACCACAGCTCATCTGGTGTGGTTATACAGCAGACCTGCTTAGCAGAGAACAAAGATGTTGACCTGTGTTGATCATGTGGATTACTACTTGCTCTTAAGAGAATGCATAAAGAATAATACCAAATCACAGGAAAAACTGGTGTGCCAAATAACAAAAAAGTCATTCAGAGAGGGTTGGTCACTACATATAGTGTGATCAACTTAGTGATCAACTGATAACTATTATGGATGTTTTTCAGATTTTCAGCAAAGTGTTTAGCTGGACATTTACATTTCATACTCTCCAAAGGAGACAGTTTTAAAAATTCACCCTGAAAGTAGGCAAGGAAGATACTTCAGTCAGTAGAGATATAAGCACGTCAGACTACTTGGGTTTGCTGCACTTCTTAAAACTTGAGGTAAGAGCCTATACATGAAGAGCTACATACCACAGAGTAGACGAACTGTGGCCTATGGCCACGCTGCTAACCACAGAAACCTTCAAAAGTTTCAAGTTTCTTGCACTGAACACGTTCAAGATGTTAATGCTAAGCTACAAATTTCTTCCAAAGAAGTTTCAGATTGATGAACCTGTGACTAAATTTACAGAATGTTGACAAATTAATCCAAAGTAATTTCTTTCCTTACCCGGTATTGGGCTTTCCTTGAAAAAACATTTACTATTAGATGAAGTTATCAACAAAGATAACTTTTCCAAAAATAATTTTCCATGTGGCTGATATTCGTCAATGTGTATGACAGCATTTTCAAGCGATGTATTACTCCTACAACCTATTCTCTATCTGTCCATGCACGTGACTTCAGCCATTGGCCAGCATAAAATGAAATACAGCAGCAATTTGCTATCATTTCACACACTGTTTTGGGGTGAATTGGGGGGGTTTCGGGGGGGGGGGGGTTTAGCTTTTGGCACTGTTCAGAGACGGAATACACTGTTGGCTTTAAGTGTATATAGCTGAGAACTCTGAAAATACATTTTTCAAGTCTCGGGTTAGACTTAGAAATTGTTGACTCTTAACAAAGAATTATGGATGGTAAAAATGTGATTAAAGAGTTACAGTTTCTTTCCAATTTCCTGAAAAACACCTTTGGGAAAAATACCACTGCATTTCTGAATCACACCACCATAATTTTTGAAAAAGTACTCAAAAATGCACATAACTGGAAATAACTATAGCCCATTTAAGAGCTCTCATGTGGAGTCATCATGTTCTCAGCATTTCCTGTGGGATTAAGAATCTGAGGATCTCTTCCACCACACCGTTACGAGGCACAACACATACAGAACAGCTAGAACCTTAAAGTAGAAACGATTGTTTATAATGCTATACAATATGTAAAATATGCTCTTGTTTTCCTAGTCCACAAGCAGTGGCTGAATGAAAGAGGGTATCTGTGTACTGAAATCAGAGTAGAGGATCAATATAAAGACATTGCTTTAGAAAAAGAAAATCCCAAGACTACAAGAACTTGCCATCCCCCCATACAATACTGCAAAGATACAGTCTAGCAGAGATGACCTGAATGGGAGGAGCTGCTTGGAAGTGCAGCAGATGCACTGAGAGGATTATCATTGTCCTATTCCAAGAGTTTCTTGGAAAGTACCTTTCCTCAGGTGCTTTGAAATTGTTCAGGTGAACAAACTCTCTAGTGCAAGCTGAACATACCTTAGAAATAAATTTCAGGAGCGAAGTACACATATAAATGGGATTAAGGTCTTCCTTACACTGAGAAAGCAGCTGGCCCATCTAGCATCTTGTTTACATTCCCAAGCCATTTTCCCCCATGTTTCTCCCAAGCACATTCACTTTGGTACTCAGCACAGGCGAACTGACAGCTGTGCATATGGGAAATACTGTATGTATCACATCATTGCCTTTCATAATGCCCATTAGAATTTCTGGACCACAGATGTCTAAGACAATTATTTACCAAATTGGGTAGAGCTAATAACTCAACAAATAATCTTAGTTTTGAAATTGGGGAAGTAACTGCTGCTGTTTTCTAGCACCCGTGCAGAGCTACACTTACATCAACTGTCCTCAGTCCAGCTGCAGGTTCTGCGAGTTTGGTTCCTTGATGCATCTGGGAGAAAGAAAAAAAAAAATTAAAAGAAATACACCATGGTTTGCATTATCTTAGAGATTTTGACTCATCATTGAAAATGGCCCTTTTTTACAAACATGGTACCAAATACCATGTTTTGTTCAAACTACAAAGTGGCTTGGGATGACTGCAAAACCTTGGGGACATTATTTTGTTCATCACAGCACAAGGCGTATTTTAGTCACTCGCAGTTATCCCTCTTTTTCTATTAAGTGATACTTACTCAGCCAGGATGTCCGTATAGGGGCATGCAGGAGGTCCTGACACTCTCCACCAACATTCTCTCACTCCTTGCTTTAAGCGGACACTTTGTGGCAAATTATTTCTAAACCACAGCCTCTATCTTCACCGGCTGCTTCCACTGTAGAAGCACAGATTCCACTTCACCCAGCTGTCCAACATCTTTTGCAATAATCCTTCACTAAAGCTCAAATGCTCCAGGCCAGCAGAAAGCTTGTTGCGGCTGGGCTTCTAGGCTACAGCACTACGGCCACCACTCCCTTTACCTGTAAGTTGGAATGATCTGAACACTAGAAAAGCAGGTTAGATCCCAAAGTCATCTAGTAAAGTCTTTTTTTAAAAGCGTGTTTCAACTTTTTTTTTTTTTAAAGTTGGAATGATCTGAACACTGGAAAAGCAGGTTAGATCCCAAAGTCATCTAGTAAAGTCTTTTTTTAAAAGCGTGTTTCACGGGGTTGGCATTCTAAAGGAATTTTCCTTGCGTTACGCACTGGACAGGGGTAAGATAAAACACCTTCTTTTAAACAGACATACAAGATACACAACCACCTCCAGCGTCGATAAAACCAAACGCAATCACGCCACGGGGAAGGAGGAGACTTCCTTTTATTCACCTATTATTCACCTGCGGCTAAGCAGAGATTGCCCTGCCACTCTTTCACCACTACCCAGGAAGCAGGCACCCAGGCTGTCAGGTTACTCTTCGCTCGGCACCGGCTCCGGCGCCCTCAATAAAGTCCCACCTAAGAGGCACGACCAGAGCCACCGAGGCGAGGCGAGGCAGCCGCGGGCGGGCGGGCGGGGGGCGGCGTGGGGGGGTGTGTGGGGGGGGGGTGTTGGTGGTCGGGCAGCGCTTCGCCCCCGAGCGGCGGGGGAGGGCGGGCCGCACGTGGCGGCGCGGCGCGCGAGGGAGCCGGCCGCGCCCGCCGCCGCCGCCGCCGCCGCCGCCGCGGGGGCATGCGGCTGTGCGACAGGACCCCCCTGCAGGCGCGGCGGCGCTGCGCGGTGCTGCTCAGCTCCCTGCTGCTGGCCGCCGCCGTGGCGCTGCGCAGCGCCACCCGGCCCTGCCCCGCCGCCCACCCGGACGCCGCCGCCCACCCCCGCTGCCGCGAGCGCCTCTACCAGGCGCTGGAGCTCTCCCCCGGCAGGAGGATCAACTGCTCGGGGATCGTCCGCGGCGATGAGAAAGCCATCCGGGAGGCCCAGCTCAGCAACCTGGAGGTTGCGAACAGAAGGGCTTCCCTGACGCCCGGCGAGTACCTGAACATGACTGAGGACTGCAGCAACTTCAAGGAGACCCGGCGATTCATCGAGTTCCCGCTGAGCCAGGAGGAGGCGGAGTTCCCCATCGCCTACTCCATGGTCATCCACGACAAAATCGAGATGTTTGAGCGGCTCCTGCGCTCCCTCTACGCCCCCCAGAACGTCTACTGCGTCCACGTTGACAGCAAGGCTCCGGCCGCCTTCCAAGACGCCGTGCGGGCCATCGCAGCCTGCTTCCCCAACGTCTTCGTGGCGAGCCGCTTGGAAGAGGTGGTGTATGCCTCCTGGTCCCGGCTGCAGGCTGACCTCAACTGCATGCAGGACCTGCTGCGGAGCCCCATCCCGTGGCGCTACGTCCTCAACACCTGCGGCACCGATTTCCCCATCAAGACCAACGTCGAGATCGTCCGTGCCCTGAAGGTGCTGCAAGGGCGGAACAGCATGGAGTCAGAGAAGGCCTCGGGCCCCAAGCGGGAGCGCTGGCGGTACCACCACGAAGTGGGGAAGTTCATCTTCCGGACAGCCACAGAGAAACTGCCGCCACCCCACAACTATCCCATGTTCACGGGCAACGCGTACATTGTGGTCACGCGGGCCTTCGTGCAGTACATCTTTGAGAACCCCACGGCGCAGCAGTTCCTCGAGTGGGCCAAGGACACCTACAGCCCCGACGAACACGTCTGGGCCACCCTCAACCGCATGCCCGGCGTGCCGGGCGCCACGCCCCAGAATGACAAGTTCCAGCTCTCGGACATGAACGCCCTGCCCCGCCTGGTCAAGTGGCAGTACCTGGAGGGCGACACCAGCAAGGGCGCGCCCTACCCGCCCTGCGCCGGCCAGCACCAGCGCGCCGTCTGCATCTACGGGGCGGGCGACGTGCCCTGGTTGCTCCAGCAGCACCACCTCTTGGCCAACAAGTTCGACCCCCTCGTGGACAACGCCGCCATCCAGTGTCTCGAGGAGCACCTGCGCCACAAGGCCCTCTACGGCCGGGGGCTCTGAGGGGAAGCCGCGGAGACCCTCGCCAGCACCTGCCTCGTCCCCTAGGCGAGTCGCAGCCGGCAGCGCCTCAGGGACGGCGGCAGACCCCCGTCGTGAGGCGGGACGGGCGACCCCGCGTTACCCGCGCCGGCGGAGGGATCTTGCCGCGGGCCGGGTGGGCGCGGGCGCCTCGGGGGGGGGGACCCCCTGAGGAGAAGTCGGCCGCGCGCGGCAGGCGGTGCCGCGGGCGCTCGGAGCCGGCAAGCGCGCGCGGCGGCTAACGGTCAGAAGAGCTGCGCGGCCCCCCTGCGGCCGGGGGGTGTGGGGGTGTGGAATACGGACGGGGCGCCCCGGGGGCCGCCTCGGCGGAGCTTGGCGGAGGGAATGCCCGGTGTCGAAGGGCGGGAGGGCTCAGCCTCCCCTGCCCTGCCTCCTCCCCTCCACTGTCCCCCGACGCGCGGGCTTCTCCTCAGAGACGCCGTGCGGGGTGCGGTCTCCCGCCCGGCACCCCAGGCAGCTTTCTGACAGACCGTCTTAAAGAAACGGGGCCAGTGTGTTTTTCCATTCTCCTACAGCCTGTTGGCAAAAGTGACCCCAGGGCTTCTTGTTGCAGACAGGCAGGGTCAGGTCATGGACCACGCTGACTCCACGTCCTGCTACAAGCAGAGCTGAAACTACAATTAATTTGCTTTTCTACAAAGCACCCCCAGGCCACGCACTCCTGGCACCTGCTGCACTGCTCAGCTTAGCATCTGGCTGCTGCTTTTGCATCGGTTTAGATTCTGTCAATAGCTATTAGCCATTAAAAAAAAAATCCTTCAATAAAACCAAATATACTAAAATAGATGGCTCTTCGGTATTCTGTAGTCCTCTGAGGAGGACTGGTCGTGCTCCTAGGCAGAGCCATTAAACCAATTAACCCCTCCGCACCCTACTTCTCCGTCTGAAATACCGGGAGAGGGATGCTTATGTCGTTAATGGTGTGCAAACCTACATTTTTGCAACCTCCTCTCTCTTTCCCTCCCCCGGGAAAAGAGATTTTTGTGAGGAGGGCTCTCGGAAATATAATTGCTGTGTCCACTAGTGTACCTGGCCTTTTAGATGAACAAAGCAATCATCCAACATGTTGTTTTATTAAGTTTCTAGAAGCTGAAAGATTTGTGAACTTCTGTATTTCACCCACATGTATTTTTCCCACCTTCTCACATTAAAGCCGGCCACTTTCCATGGATCCAACAGCTTTTCATTACCTATAATGCCGAGGGACTAATTCAGTTGTCTTTGTACTACCAAAAAATCTTCAAGTAATTTTTTTGTCAGTAAACACTCTCACCTTCATAAATTCAAGGTCTCCAGTGGAGAATTAGCATTATACAAAGAACTTCTGAAGCAATTCCATAGCACCCGGCTACATTTAGAGGAAGTTAAGACTGCAAACACACAGATCTTGAAAACACTAATTTAAACAGGATAAGAAGATGAAATGACTGACTGGAAAAGGTGCGTCATTGCAATTTTGTTAGACATTTTAAAATTAACTTGGTTGTAAAATGCTGATTTTTAAAATGCCACGGTAATTTAACAGCAAACATTATAGGCAAAAACCCCAACTACTGGCAAGAAAAGCTCTTGAACATAATCACCCAATGTGTGTCAAATATCATTGGACATTTGTTTATTCAAAAAGAGCAAATAAAGTGATGGGATTGCTGGTCCCAGTGTGAAACTTTCCAACTTCCATAAAGAGACATTTGCTACAACAGAGATGAAAGCTTTATGTGAACCTGATAGTAACACAGAGAATTTTAAAATGGCTTCAGCAGCAAATTCAACATTAAATAGCAAACATCTCCATGTCCAGTACATTGGTTTAGAACAAAACTTCTCTGCAGACTCAGGGTAAAAAATCAAGTCTCCCAACACAGAAGACTGCATCTAACCACTGCTGCCTAATCTGATTTTCCTTGTTGGAGCCCTTCCATTTACTTGAAGTTAATACATATTAGCCCCAAATGGTAAACTACTGCCAGTGGTTCATTGGGGGACTGAGGTAGTTGTTCAAGTTTCCGGACTAAATCAGGCAGAGCGGGGTCAGTGTGTTTCTGACTATGGCAAGGTGTTGTCTTTTTTCCTTGGAAAATAGAGAAAAAAGGTTCATATTCATGGAGGGGGAAAAAAAACCCCAAACAACAAACCCAAACCCCATACTTCTCTATTCTAAGGAATTGCACCAAAACCAAACTCATCCATGACATGGATATCCGTAAGAAGATCTAAATAATTTTTTTTCTCAAAGAACCTTCTGAGCACCTACAAAAGGTGAAAAGGTGTTTGGGGGGTAGAAGGAATCCCAGCCTGAAATAGTGAAAGATTGTTGAGAGAGGAACCTCTATTATTTTGCAAATGTACCTGTAAAGAAAGATATATATATTTACAGGTTACTTACAGATTTGTTAACAGTAATTTTTATCCCCTTCACTCTGTAAATATGTTTAACTTCTTCAGCTGTTTCTTCTCTGAGAAATATGGAGTATTGCTTGTACATACTATTTAAATAACAGTGTTTCATCTACTATTGACAGACACTGCCCTGACAAAAAAATGTTACAGATGGAGAGACAGTGACAAGTATTTAGATCTGGAGGGTGGAAAAAAAAGCACCACTTCAAATCTATTCCATGGTAAGTCTTTTAGCAAAGTCAAAATAATTTTTCTTTTAATGTTACTTGTTACAGTCTCTGCTCTTCCAGGTTAGACCCGGAGACAGAGAATCTAAGCATTTATCCACATTTGAAAGAGCTTGCCCATAGAATATGAAGGCCTCAGGTGAAACCAGCATACCAAAAAAACAGCTTGGCCACACACTTAAGAGGGACAGCAGTTACCTAACAACATAGCCTACACAGCCTTCTCCATTCAAAGAGATCACGGATTTGTACGAAAACACATGTTCTGGCATTAGTATCTGGAGATGCAAACAACTTGTGAACTTCCAACATCCAATTTTCTTGATTCAAAGAAAATTTTCAGTTTCTGTTGGTGTTACTACTCACAAGTTATCTCAGATGACTTGCTTCCAAAACCAAAGGCATATCTTGTGCAAATTTATTTTCAGCTCACCCTCTCCTTTTAGTAGTAATTTAATTCCTTCTGAAAGAACAAGACTACTCCCAAATTCAGAAGGTGACTAAGACAAAAAGATTCTTACAAAGGAACGTTCTCATCATTTCCTCTTCCAAAGGCATTAGAAATATCAGATTTATGAGTGCAGTCACATGTCAAATCAGTGATACAGAAAAGAAAAAGAAAAGAAAAATTGTCTCCTTACCATTAAAAATGACAATAAAAAATATCACTCAACCCTAATATATAACTTAGTATTCCAGAGATCTCAAAGTGTCTTCGAAATAAGGTAGCTAGCATCTTAGAAAACTGGCAACAGGGCACAAAGAAAGGTTGTAACTTGCCAAGGTTAGCTGCAGAACTGAAAAAAGAATAAACTTTGAGTAGGACAAGCTGTAGCCAAAGTAGCATTTGCATCTCAGAATATAGTATCACCTCTAGAAAATAGTCTAAACCCCATATGAACTTCATCAGTAAAATCTTGGGCTATCCAAATTGGAAATACAGTCACATCAGAAATATTAGTGTTAACTTTGTCCAGTGAGAGGATGAAAATTTACTTCTGACACTTCAGTTTACAGTCAATTGTTAACTAACCACCTGAACTTTAAATAAACCACCAGTGTTTAAGGAGGAAATATGTTGCAAATTGCCATTTAGCTTTCAAGATATGCACGAGGAAGACAAAACTATAATTCTGAAATCTAATAACTTTTTTTTAAGCACCTGGCTTTAATTTATACTTTATTTCCAAGTAGTTTTCACTTTATTTTTACAACCTAATGTGAGCTGCAGCTGGCATAATACCTATTTACACAGCAGGTCCATGAACAGCTCCTCAACTCTAGTTAGGAGGGTCTATTTCCTTCTTGCTTTGCATTTCTTTCATGTTCTATATGATCATATGACCCATGAAGACATGGGTCAATTGAAATAAATTCAGAAGAAACCGGGTAATAAATTCTGAACAAACTAGAAGCAAACATGACCTGTGGGAACAAAATACCAGTGAAGTATTTGCAGTCATGAGTAAAATTGATTCAGGGAACTGGGTTAGGATGTCCTTTTTCTTTTGACTGCAACAGCAGTGACGATGAAACATTAACTAGACTCTCAGTGAACTATTTTCCTATTTTCCACTTCCTTGGAGGGTGCAGGCTCTTTTAGCACAAGGTGAAAAGCAAAATATTAATGTATCTGTGACTTACTACCTACTAAGCCATAATGGCTAATTTATACAGTAAATTTATCTTTGATAAAAGCTATTTTCCTAACAAATGTTACCCTTCAAGTTACAGTGAAGGAAAAGTCCGCATCTCCCAGTACAGTCTTACTGAAGTTAAAATGCTTTTTTACCATGCTCCTACTTTTCTCCCTTGCAGCCTGGAACTTTTAGAATACAAAAAAGCAAAACCAAGTCACTAGTACCTTAACTGAAATACTACCTCCTAAGCTGCTGAGATCCTTAAACCCAAATATCTGTATTTTGAGTAACTCTCATCTACCTCATTGTACCTAGTCATCGTGTAAAAGTACATAATGATCCTGATAAACTTGTCTTCTAGGAATTAATCATAAATTCTTCCTGCTCTGCACTTTTCCTTTAATTTGTGTCTCTCTGATAACATTTAAAGTCAGGTATTGGCATCTCTGACTGAGCAAACAGCTTACTTCAGATAGCCTCCTGTTTTGCACACTTATGGAACTCACAAAATCCTTTTTTCTCGGAAGCCGTGTTTAAACACAGCCAGTCATGCACAGACACTTCTGTGTTGGTGTTTATTCTTTTATTTTCTTCACTTCTAGTTAACTTACTTTCTAAATAGAAACATCCATTCCAACTCAAGTCCAGGGTGCAAAGGTATCTTTTACTTTCTCTCTGCTACTGATAGGCAGAAGCAACTGTGACCTTTCTGAAGAAAAATCAACAAAAAACCCAAATAAATTAATTGGTCCATCCATAACACTACAGGCAAGGAAGAACCCATGCTGATGCTGTAGCAAGTGAGATGGTTTGTCTTCCACTGGATATTAAAATAGCTTAGTATAACAAAAGTGCAGTTAACACTTCTAGGTGCAAGTCCAACAAATCTTCCAAGACCACGAAAGCATGTTAATCATATGAACACAGAGCTGAAATTCAAACACAAAAAATAACAAGTGGCAAGAAAGTTATGCAGACAAAGCAATAAAAAGCAGGAAGAATATTGGCACCAGATCCCCCTACCTTTTTTTTGCTCCCCTCTCCTTCAGTGAACTGAAACAGTCTCCACAGCTGTAGCAGATCCATAACCTGGACAAACACCATCCCAGAAACATGGTTAAAGTCAAAAAGAATGTGTGCTGCCAAGCTGGTGTAAGAGCTTGTGTTGACAGCTGTGAGGTTTGCAGGAATTAATTCCTCAAGAAGCATAGGCAAACTTCTCTTCTGCAGGGAGCAGGCAGCAGTCTTCATCCCATAGGCAGATACTTCCCGAGGCATCACTGGAGCAATTCTAGACATCAAAAAGGTTAGTCCCAAGAATTATTTACACCTCAGTATGCCTAAAGAGCCATTTTCTAAAGAGATGGCGGAGTCAATAGGGTAAATACTTTATGCTGAATGGGGAGTTTTAAGAAAAAAGGAAAGTTTAGAAACGAGAGACAGACAGACAGACTAGAGGTGAGCTAGGAACAGAGAGTATTAGAGTATTTCCAAACAAAATAGAGGGAAAAAGACAGATCAGGTTGGAACACCAGCCTTCTGTGAAGTTTACTTTAGAAGCTTTAAACCATAAAGCAACCTTTATTCATGTTGTTTCTTCACATACACAAACCCAACACTAACTTCTGCAGTTTTCAACAGTATATTCACTGAACATATAAACACTAAAGAAGTGGTACCTAGAGCTTCTGCACTGTAACATAACTGTGCAAGGAACAAGGCTGCCAAATGCTTCTCTGTTGCATATGCACAGATTGTCCTTTGGCCTTCAAGGACAACAGACCACAAGAACAAAGAATAGCACTGATCACAAAAGTTCAAGTATACTTTGTGTACCCAGATAAACTCAGTAGTCTATATGCCTCCAAATTCGAATTCCATGTCCTAGAAACATCCCACAGATGCAAAAATACCAGATATCTGCATTGCCTAACACTGCACTGTCATGGAGGAGACAGAAGATGCATATGTAAGCTAATTTTAGGAAAAAAAAAAAAAAAGTCAAACTTATAACAAAATATGTATTTTAAATAGAGTACACAGAAGACAAGGAATCTGCCATGCATGAAAAACAACTGGTTTGCAGAACAACAGCTTGATGCATTTGCCATAACCAGAAGGAGCTACCCTACGTTACCAGAAAATTTTAAACAGGGATATTAAAACATTAACCAGATGTGAAATAAAGCTTTTAATACCACCAATAATTAGCCAGGCAGCAGCAATACAAAAGATTCAGGGTACGTTTGCCTTTCTTTCCTTCAGTTTTTGTTTGGTAACTTCTCTCTTCTTGTTTTGTATTAAAGGCCTTCTCAGACTTTCAGCTTGAGAGAGAAATGTCTAGATTACAGAAATGTATGTTATGCCTGCCCACTCGTTCCTACTCATTTGTTTGCCGTTTCATCTAAAACATTCCCTTACTCCCCATTCATGCATGCTTCGTAGCCTTTCACACAGACTAAATTACACGGATTTCCGCAGCATGCAGCCCCGTTGTTATCACTGTGCTCAGGAACAGATTGCTTCCCGTTCCCAACCATTCCAGATGCTCCAAAAATCTTTAAAGTCTGTTGTACATTTCTTTTAAGACTACATTATTATTAGCAAAAGGAAAAATCTTAGAACAGTTCACAAGCATCCATAACATTTAATATATATTTCATGTGTGTCACTTTTTGCCACTCACAGAACTCGGGGTAAACAAGCTAATCAAGAACATCAGCATCACTTAAGCATTTGCCCATTTTTTCAGTACAGTAAGACTCGGATACAGAGCATTTAAATTCATTTCAGAGCGTCCATCTCCTTTTCAGAGCTTCCTTACAAGGCAAGGCAATATTCAAATCTCAGTTTTTAAGCCAAATAGGAACCACCAGATAAGCAAGATATACAATTCCAAGTATTACTATTATGCATCAGCACAGGGAGTATCCCATCACCTTCTTCTTCCAGTGGGCCAAGTCTAGAGCTTCAATGGGACTAATCTTTTTTTCAAAAAGTTGGTAAAGTTGTCCTGAATTATGAACGTAGTAATTTCTGGTTCCTGCTCACATTGATTTGAATGTCACTGATGACTAAGTAGCAGACATCTTTGTCAACACGATTTCTCCCTTAATCTGTAATTTTTCTTAGTATATATATATTCATTACATTATTTTATTTTTCAGTTAAAAATAAACTTCAGTTTATTTTTCAGGTAGCAGTAAGCCTGGGAGTGCTACAGTTGTAGTATGCAACTGTTGAAACACAAATCTGATAAAGGAGTATCAATGAAATGCAAACGTAAATCCATTCCACACAGTAACCTCACATCATCAGTACAACTGTGCTTCTCTATTAAATATTTTTAATGGAAAAATGCTACAGTAAATATGCTAATGCACACTTAATTGGAACAAAATCAGATATATAATTATTTGCATTAGGAGGGAGTCCAAAGGCTACAGAGAACTGGAGATTGAGAAGTTTCTGTCCAGAGACAGGAAGAGACTGCAAAGAGTTGGAGGTAGGAACAGCAAACTTTTATACTTGTAAGGGCTGAAATTCAGTTTACCACATGACTACTAGGAATAAAAAAGTGTTTAAAACTACAAGATTGAGTCTGATGTAGAAAAAGAGAAAACCATGGTACAGATACACATTTGTAATGACCTCAACAGATACTTACTGTGCTGTTCGAATGAGAGCAATAGTCTGTTCTTCTGGTTTCAAAAATGGTTACTTACCAATCTGCAGTTTGCAGCAAAGGACATTTAGCATAGATACAAGACCCAAAAAAAATTAATGGTAAACATAATACTTGGAACAGTCTAGCAAGTCTGTGAACTCCTTTCTCACTTGAAGTGAGGGAAGCAGAAGTTAACCAAAACCTAAATATATATCCTTTGATGTCCAAAGGTAGGATTTAGAGAACCGTAACCTATCAGTCTGGAAAAGTATTAGAAGAGATACTAAAGCTTTATTACTTTAATAGACCGGGCCACTGACATGTAAAGGTTTCAACATGTAAATTATGCTCCAGTTTCAGCACAAACTAAAGATTTAGACTGATCTGAAAACTGTTGCCCCCGACTTTTCTTCTGTATCGTTTCCAGTTTCTAGTGGTCTATAAGTAGCCTACTGTCAAAAATAAATTAATTTGACACTGATAAGGCAGCTAGCATTCCTATGACCACACTGGAACAGTCACTGCTGTAAAGTCGGACAAATGAGCTGTCAGTATATTATATTCATACTTAGAGTGAAGAAAATATTTGTAAGGGTTTCTTGATTGGAGTTATTCAGTGGAATGTATATATCTAAAAAGAACAGTTATCTATTTGATATCTCAAAATTCATACCTCAACTCTTTCGCTGAAATCCTCTTGGCCAGGTGCCCAATTAAATGTATTCCACATAAATACAAAAAACAATTAGCAAGACATTAAGACAAGCAGCACTAATATTTGTTGAGAATATAGTGCAATCTTATGAGACTCAATTTCATTATTTCAACTTGATTAGCTGTGCAATAACTTTAACACTTGGGTTAGTGTATCATTAGGAGAGGGTACCAAATGGACAAATTTATAGACAGAAAGATGCAGTAACAAAATAGACAAATATACTGGCCAGCATGAGCTGCTAAGCTTTTGTTGATGTCCTCCTCCATCATTCTGAAACAGCCATTTCTTGCAATGCTTATCGGTGCAACCATACTCAGAACCCTGTAACTGAAAGACCTTTGCATTTGCAACATTACTCTAAACACACTTAGGCAATATTGGGAGAATATATTATATTAATGATTATTTTTAAACAAAGTTTTCCAATGATCACTCATTCACAAGTTTTTAAATAAAAGTTTATTACAGAAATTATTTTGAACAAAAAAGGCAACAGTATCAGTTGTAATTAAAAAAAAAAAGTAACATTGTATTCATGCCCTATAAGGTGAACTGAAGAAATGCTACAGGTATTTCTTCCACTGTCATTCTGTGACGCTTTCTAGTATGGATTAACACATCTGCATCACAAGAATTAAGTATGAACACAGTCCCTTTCCATGCTTCTCTCCAGAAAGTGCTGCGTATCAACAGAAAATATTGCAGACAAACCACAGTTCTATTCATTCTGCAGTATTAGAACCAGTATCTAGGAAAGAAAAAAGAAAGTGAGTAACACATACCCCACTACAGTTGAATATAAATTAAAGAGAACCAATACCATTCTCTAACACCTTCCACAAACTCAAAAGCATTCCCCAAGCATTTCAGAACATGTTCTGTACCTACCAAATTCCCTCCACTGCTATCAATGCAATGCATGAACTGCTTGTGCTGTTTCACTTCAGTTAGCAACACTGAAAATGGCCAGCACAAAACTTCAAGGTTGTGCACACACATCATTTGCTATTAAGGCATTACAAATACAAGGAGCTTTGCTCTAACTTGTAGAGATACACACACACTTCACTGCAGTCAGCCACAAGCACATCTGGCTAAATCACATGATGTGAGAAAGGGGTTTGCACATCCAGTAGCATAAACTCCTATGGAGTGTGAGCTATAGTTCATTATGCATTTTGAAACAGATGCAAGAGTGAGCATGATCTTCATAAAATAACTGAGAGGAAGTCTCTGTTCTGAACTTGTGGCAGACACACCAATTAAGACCAGTGCAACTTCTGGTATTACTACCATTACTGCTTTCTTGTTCTTAGACCTATGGAAAAAATAGGTAACTTGGATATGCAGAAAGACAGGTCAGTGTTTACTACATCCCTTTAGCAAGTCAACTTCTGGTGGGGAAAAAAAGGCCGTAATGTTGACAGCAACTTTAAGTAACCCAGTTCTTTAAATCTTATCTGCATACTTCATCATGAGTGAAAATGATCAGTACTTGGAAAGTAAGGTTTCTTCTACTAGCTACAATAAGCACACAAAAAATAAACAAAGTAAGATTATATGCTTGGCTAATACCAGAAGTTAAGCAAACAATAAATTCTGTCAACTGTTTAGAACTACAAGTCACCTGAAGTGACTACTCTAATTACACCTGGATCAGGAAGCCATGAAGAACCTGTTTCAGAGGTCTAGGGTATATTTAAATAAAGCCTTTTCCATTCTCATTTCTTCCTTTTAGCATCACTCCCCGGGAATGAAAAAAGTGGCACCATTTCACACATCTTTAGCAATCTTCTGCCACATCAATGGTCTTAAAAGTTATAAACCAGCTTGCCACAAAAGTCACTCAGTAAAGAATTTCAAGGAACATTGACAAAAGTAATCCAGTCAAGCAGATATGGAACATAAACTCCCATAAGCAGTGTACATACAGTGGGCCTGTTGAACAATATATAAATCTTACAATATGATTTGCAAATGCTAGCGCAAGCTTTTCATGTGCTTGGGTCCTCCACTATCAAATCCAGCGAACAACTGCTTAGACAGTCTTCGCAGACAATTGCTTGGTCAGGCTGATGAAGCGCTCCTTGAATTCAATACAACACGGTGCTGTTCTAACAAACAGGTTAATACTAGAAAAATCACCACACAGAAATTCAGTTAAGATTACTTCCAGCTTTCTAATTGCTCTACTAGTATGTACTTCCCAACAACACTGGGAACTTTAACACATTCCTATTTCAGTGCTTATGAGTTAGGGAAGCATTCAGCTTACTTTTGTTTCATTTCTCATCATATGTTAAAGGGAGTGCAGAGCCCTACTTTTGTCTGAATAATACAATTAATCTAGCTTTAATCAGACATTTGGTCAAAGCTTTCTATAAATTATCAAGTCTTGTGTTTCAGCTTATTTATATCATATTCCATACTTACTTTTTCCATCACATGCTACTATTTTCACTTTATCCACTTTCACAAGTTCAGTGACCTCCCTAAATTCAACATCATTCAGTACAAATGTCCATACGTTGTCACAGAACCTGTACGTATTCAGAGACCCCTTCAAAAAGACAAGAGACATTTTCTATAGGATGCATCCCAAAAGTAACAGAAAATATGATGTTAACTATCTACTGAACTATGTACCTTCTAGAACTAGGTTTCCCATAAAGCCAACTGTGAACCTGAATGCATACAAACTTGACAAGCAAGCAGTTCTGAGGAGAACTGTAGTTTAAATGCCCTCCAGTGGCTGAAATTTTCAAGACCATGTAGGGACGTTATAGTCTATCCAAGGGGAAGTTTCACAGGTACGCTAAGAAGTTTTATAACTTTTCTAATGTGTATAAAGAATCAGTATCAGAAAAGATTTCTTAAAGCATGGGCTATAAGAAAAATCAGTTACAGCAGTGATCGTAACAAGACGTGAATTCTGCAATAGTTTAAATAAAGTGATAGTTTAAATACAAAATCATGACAAAACTGACCTATGTGACATAAAGGGGCATCCCTCATCTTTGACATAATTACTGAGGATGTTGATATGTAAACCTTTTGGCCTTCACCTTCACGTATTTTAAACTCTTTTAAACTCTTGAACTTAAGCTCCAAGTAACATTTTTTTAATTTATCCGGTAAACACATTCTGAACAGTTTTCTATACCACATTACATAGACAAAGCAAATTAAGCGTGTTGAAGAAAAGTTACGCTCTTTTTAACACATCTATATGGTTTAAAATCTTAAGTTGTCACTTCATTAATGCGTTCTGCATAGATTGTAGAGGAAGTAATAGGACATAAGTTAACAGGACAACTGTTTTGGTTTTTTCTCAAAATTACAAGCAAGTTGACATTTAACAATTTGCTGGCTATTTGATGTTAATTAGGGTGGCTGGCTGGGCAAAACCCCCAAACTTATGTTTCTATGATATCTACAGAAAATAGCTACAAAATGATCCAGTGACTTGCATCCAGGTAGATCTACAACTCTGTAGTCTCTCTTCACATTACAGATGTGGCTGAAATTCTGGCCTCATCTCACTTCTGCTAGGTACAACTAAGAGAAGCAGAAGTCTCTCTCCCCATCTGCAAGACACTGAGGATGGCAATGCTACCCATCAGAGCATTTCCCTCTTGCGCCTCCCCTGTTTTCATCCACCCAGCAAATCTGTTTCTGATTTTTGCATTCCTTCAAAAGATGCCTGGCAAAATAAGATTAACAAGCCTTACAGCTGCATACAGATTATAAATATAAATGTAAAAAGTCATCACTGCAAAGTCAAAATGGACCTTCGTAAGTTTTTGTTTAGAGCACACAGCTTTTGACAAGTTCTGAATCAACGCTTAGTTGGTGTACCTCATGAAGAACTTTTATATATTGTTACCTTACCCTGAAATTGACTCTGTTCCTGACTCGTTGTGCCAGTGCCGAATTTATAGCTTTATCAAACTGAAGTAGCACCTGGAGGGCCAGCTGAGGCGTGATTTGCTGTGACTAGTTTAAAAAAAACCCACAACAGTTTTTAGTTGGTTCAAAGTAAACTCAAAAATGCAGTAAAAATCAAATACATCAAAACAAAGTTAATGTGAAGCAGATCTCTAGAAGAACAATTTACAGAAGTATTAAGTTCCTGTGTTTACTTCCTTTTTCCTATTTTAACTCAGAGAAGAAACAATGTGCTAACGTGATTTTTTGTGCTACAGAAAGATTTCTTCTGATAAATATTCACTGGAAACAATCAGAAGAGCAGGAACTCAATTACAGCATTCCAGATTAATCTGACAGTTCATTGACTGGGCCACACAACAGGGGATTATGCCACCTACATATAACATTTTCCTTCATCTAGAACATTAAGAAAAAGCCTTCCCATGTGATCAGAGCACCAATGCCTTTTGATTTCAATCGGCAAGTTTTCCAAACGTTGCCCATAGGTACCCTGATATAGCAACCACAAAGCCGTTTTAATAACTAGCCTTTTTATCAAGCTAATTGCCCAGACCGTAAACCCTACACGCACCTGTATGAGCTCATCCAGGCTCTCCTGAAGACTGTTCCCCAGCGTGGTGTTTCTATACAGCTGATACGCCATGGCTTACAGAGACGGGCTGGACACCTTCCTGATCATCCACGGCTCTGGATGCCCGTTATGTCCTCGCTCTCATTTAAAAAAAAAACAAAAAACAAACAAACCAAAAATAATAAAAAAGGAAAAAAAAAATCTAAAAAAACAACAACGGAGCCTTTAATGAACAACGCACAGCAGGAGCAAACAGAATTAAAAAAAAAAAAAAATCACTCGTCAGACACTGACCAACGATTAAGAGCGCTCAAGAGCACGGAGCATTAACGACCAGCAGGAAAACCGGGCCGCCGGGGAAGGCAGGAGGGACGGAGCCGCGTCGCTGCCCGGCCGAACACCGACAGGCCTTTGTGCCCCACGGGTACGGAAGCGGCGCGCCGGAACGGGGCCGTCTTTGTCCGCCGCCCGTTCGGCTTCCAAACCCATCCCCGTCCCCCCCGCGGCGCCGGCCGGCGCGCTTAGGAAACCCGCGACGGGCATTTCAGGCGAGCGCTGGGCACTGAGCGGCCTTACGCCCCCCTCCCGGGCCGCGCCGGGCCCCATCGCCCTCCCCCCCCGCCCGCTCCCCCAAGGCCGCCCGCGGCCCCAGCGAACGCGGGGGAAGGCACCGGTGGCCGCACCGCAGCTGCGGGCGGCCCCGGCCCGTAGCCCCGCCGGCGCCGCAGGAAGAAGGAGCCACGCAGGGTCGCGCCGCGCCGCCCTGCCGGGCCCAGCCCCGGGGCTCCCGCTCGGGGCAGCCCCCTCCCGCGGCCCCAGCCTCACCCGCTCCGAGCGGCCGGAACAGGTCGGCTGCCCTCCTCGGCCGCCCCGCGGCCCGGAACCGGAACGGCGAGGGCGGCGGCTGGGCCCGGCCTCAGCCCGCCCCTCCCCCGGAGGCGGGAGGGAGGTCGCGCTGCGCGGTGGCCGCCGCCTCACACACGGGAGGCAAGGGCGGTGGGGGGCGGCCCCGAAACCGTGCCTGGCGCCCAGGGAAGCGGCGGCGGCCGTAGGCCGAGCTGCGCGGCTTTCCCTGGCGAGGGCCCCGCCACAGGCATTCAAGAGCGAGGTCGTGCTGCAGCGTGTTAGGGGCGACTTTTTGAAGTTAGGAAATAACGAAGAGTTAAAATGGCTGTAATTGCGGGCTTAGGTTTATTTTACCTGTTCAAGCGACTGAAAGCCTTGCCCTCCTTAAGCTACGAGCTGAACCCATTTTCCTCTAGCGTTGTATTCCCAACCTGTACCGACTGCCAAAAAACCTTTTAAGTACTCGACTCCCAAACCGTCGTCAAAATAATTGTTGAATTTCACTGAGACTAGCGAACTGGCACCTACAAAGGTTTAAATGTCACATTTTTAGGAGGGAGGGGGTGGTGCATACGATCACAAAAGACACTCGCGTTATCAATATATTCCTACGCAGTAAAATAAAACATTCAGACCTTTTCCAAAGGTGTTTATTGCATATAGCATTTATTTTTTTTCCTAATTAAAAAGTTTCCCATAAGTAGTAACAGCTAGCACATTCAGAAATGTGTTTATCACCTTACTCCATGACACTGTGAAACACAAACAGAAAAGGGAAGCTCATTTTTTTTTAAAAAAAAAGGATCATAACATTCTTAAGAGGTAGGTGAAGAGTCTTGTACTTACATAGTTTTATATTAAAGGGGCAAAGGAAAATAGTGACATCTGTGAAGAACATTAATAGTCAATTTAAGCCAGTTATACCACCTACGAGTCACAACTTATGTTTCTGCATGACTAGTGCAGCTTTGTTTTGTTAAACACTGCACATTTCCCATATCACCCATAACTTTATTGATAACTAATAGGCGGTGTCCTAACCCTTGTATCTGCCATTCAACTGGTAGAGCACCCTACTACTTGGGCTTTTTCTGTTAATAAAAAGGCTTTGTTCATATCACCGAATAAGAAACACTGCAGAACTGCAGAGCCACTGGGATTGTAAGCATCGGTCTTCCATGAATATTTTTTGTAATTATTAACCTGGAATTCCATGTCATAAATACTAACTGGAGCTAGCTAGAGTAAGGAGCATGGTAACATAAAGACTTGACTTTTTGAAAACACTCCAGTAGCTTCTCCTTGGATCATTTGCAATACTGGGGGGGGGGAGAACCAACAACCAACCTATGTTTAAATCGGATTAATCTGGGCAGTCCAAATTGCAGAACTGAAAAAACATCTAGTTGAGCAAAGAATGGCTTTAATTTCACTGATCTCAGTCCTGCTTGAAGGGAATGATGAAAAACTGTAACACAACTGCACCCTCTTCACAAATGCCCTTTTTTCCTGTTAGCTCAATATACGGAACAAGATGTGATAAAGGAAACCATGTAGTTCAACTTAAAATTTTGAAGCTAGGAAAGCTGCCAAATCTGTCTTTCAGTATATGAATATTTAAATATTCCTTGTATTTCAGAGTGCTACTCTGACTAAAACCAGATATCCTTAAAAAGTATAATTAAAGCACTTATTTCAAGCATCTCCGACAACCAGTCGGTGAAACAAATCCTCTGGAGAATGACCTGCATCCACAAGGATTGAATAAGAATTTTTACTGAAAGCTTTATAAGACTTCTGCGGTTACAAAAAGCACGCAAGCTATTATCCCTCTCCCCTCTGTTCCTTGTACAAGACTTTTCTGAGGGAGACTGGAATGACTTGAGAATTAAAGTCATCTCCAAAAACAACAGCTTTTGATACAAGATGCATTTAAGCCATCTTTCTATGTAATAAATACTGTATAAATCTGTAAGATACACAGACAAAAATTTGACACTGAAAGAAATACACTTTTCACCAAGAAACTTATTTCTTTGTGACAGATTTAGTTTAGAAAGTGCCCATTCACTATGTAGTTCCATTATTTTCAGTTAACTACAGACATTTCAGTAGATGACATCAGTGAAGCTGACATATGACTAGGCACCAATGCCACCCTCTCCTCCCTATGACACACTTCGAGGTCATTTCATAAAAGATTCCATTACCACCAGCATGTAATCTGATCTTGAAGTCTGACACAAATTAGCTGTTGAAAGGTTTTAAGCTGTCATTAAAGCATTTAAGAATATTATGCAACAAAATTGCTGAAACATGCTAACAGACTATATACCAATTGTGTGCAATTCAGAATATAACTACTGTTTCTCAGTACAAAGTTCCTCACAGCAAGAAATACTATTCTTCACTTGTTCACTGAAAATAAAGGAAAAATATGCTAAACTGTATTATGAACAAGGTTACATACTATTCTAACTAGTTCTAAGCTTTTTGGAACCAAAAATTCTCCGTTTTAACATCACAGAACCTCAAAGACTTCAATCTGCTTCAGCACTAAATCCTTATACATCCCTCTCCATTACTTTCCAACAGAACATGGCTTTGCCATACTACACAGAACGTCAAGAACATTCAAGCAATCTACAGTGTACTCGCATCAGTTTTTAAATGACACTTTCTCCAAAATCTTTGCCACTTCTGAACACTTACCCTATTGCAGAAACCAATTTACAAAATGTCACATCCACACAGAGAGGCCACTGGCCCAAACCACCATTTCAGCTGCGCACAGTAATAACAAAAGATAAACAATGACTTATTACCACATATATATATATATATATATATATAAACAAACTAATGAGACTTCCAAATCAAAGGTAAGTAAGTACTCATGAAATTATCTTTTCCTGACAGGACTTAAACTGTATTCTGGGAACATGAGTTTTAGAAGGAAGTGCCATTGAATGGTGAATTCCCTGAAATACTGTATCTTATCACAAAGTGATTCAGGTTTTGAAATAACTTTTATTAAAGTATGAAATTCCAACTTCTCATGTTTTTAAATATTAAAATATATTAAACTATTTTATAAATTTTAAAAAGGGAAATTTGACAAAAAGTTACCCATCTGTGTTCAAAGTAACCTTGGGACCTCGTCGCTTTTTGTAAACAACCATCTCACCATTTTAAATGATGAGCTGCAAAAGATCAGAGGGGAATAATTCTTTAGTACACCTGTTTCTTAGGCTGCATATCTTTAAGGACAGAAAACTGTTGTGCTCTATATTCATTCATGAAAACTTATACTAGAGAAATAAACCATTCAGTAAGCACATACACATTTCCAAAAGAAATTGTACTGCTGTAGCATGAAACTGTAAAATCACTCAGCCACCAGGAAAGACAACAGTAAAAGTGCCATCATTTGATAATACGGTCTATATAGAGGACTGCCTACTCTATACTGCACTATACACATAAGCAGCAACAGGACATGTAGGACTACAATCCTCCCGCCAAGAATATGATTTTAGTGAGAAGAATACCTTTTTAAATCAGGAAAAATTTGAAATGAGATGATCAGAATGCTTAGTATCTAGCTTAGGACCCACAGAGAATCAGTAAAAATCAAGAAGGTTTACAGGTTTGCATGTTCATACACTGCACTGTGAAAGTATCAAAAGGAAACAGGCTGTAAGTGTCCAATTTACTGACTGGAACTTTACATTAATCCGGGTCAACACTGAAACTGGAGCAGAAAATAAAGACAGCCCAAAGAAACTGTTCACATTTGTGTTCTGCTTTCAGAGCAAGATCCAGACCTGATAAAATGGATGCAAGGCAACTTGAAAGAGAACAGCCTACATATTAATCTTTTTGAAACTGTGATACAGAAGCTGCTATAAAAAAAGTACCTAGATCTTGAGATGAAAGTCTCTGAATTGCAGAATTAAAACTCCCAGACATGGGTAATTTGCCCTCACCTGACATGAATATGCTCTCAGAGTCTACATGCATCATTAGAGAGATTAGATTTATTGTTAATTGGTAATAAGTCGTGACTGCTATTTATCAGTGTCAGATAGTAATCTTGTTGAACACAACCTTTTTTCTTTTTAAATAAGGGAACTGTGTAACACTAACTTTTAATATAATTAAGAACTGATATTTTCAACATTAAGACAAAATTGGGAGCACAATAAAAACCAAAAGTGAAGATTTAATATTTGCTACAATATTATATTGCTCAACTCCTGAATGGATTTATTTGCAGGCACCTGCCCTTACAGGGAAGTAGCAATGGTTATCAAGAGATGTTACAAACTTCCACAACGTATCAACCAGTGCATTATTGTTGCCCTGATAAACCTATAAACACTAGTTAGGAGTCCAAGAACATCTCTTACAGACACAAGTTTACTACCATTGTGGGGAGGAAAAAACCCACCAACCTTTAAATCACCTTTTTTTTTTTTTGTTAAGTGAAATTAGTGCTGGCATCATGTGCCAAACTAAGAGCTTTAGAAATGGATGTTTCATCTACAGGGATGACACAGGGATTCCCCATACCTCTGCAAACAACTGATATTATGGTGAGAACATCTATGTAACTCCCAAGCTCTACGTACAACCACAGTTCCTACAACCAATATTTATCCAAGAAGAATTGCAATGAACTCATTTCCTACTGGTAGCTGAGATAGCCTTGATTTACTGAAGCAGAATCTAAATTCACAACTACATTGAGAAAGGTCTGATATCTTACTAGTCATTCAAACAGTTCAGCTCCTGCTGTGGCTTAGGCTTAAACCCTTTGGCCAACAGACTGAAGTTCACAGAACTGCAGTTCTGCATTCTCAAAAATGGACTAAAAGACACCAAAGCTCAAGCTCACTCTAGTGAGGTAAATGAGTACTGCTTGTATTAGATATATGAACAACAACAAGGATCTCCGCACTTGTGAAAGACTACATTATGTGATTCTTAATATCCAAACAAATTAAGGTTTTTGTGACAACAAAGAAATGCACTTGACCATTTACAGCAAAACAGATTTATACAATAACAAGTAACTTATGGCCTTGTCTACCTGCAGATGAATTCCTTCAGCAGGTACACACAATATATTGCTCAGTCATAAAAATATATATTATCTCTTTCCTTTAACATTTAGGTACATAAATATTTTACTGAAGAACATGCATCATTTAGATAAACAACTGCAAGAACACCCTCTGAAAACATAGGGTTCTTTGACATTTAGCAGTATGAAATGATTACATAAACGTAGCTATTAAAGTCAAGACAAACCAATACAGCAGTAAGCAGTCCATTGTGTGCTAGTCCAAAGAAATTCGGCACCTTTTGCAACAGATTATATAATATATACACACACAGAACACATTGTAAATGGAGCAAAAATAGCATCATTCCATCTGCATATTCTTCAGTCTTGTTTGGACTCCAAACTTACTGTTCACTTTTCTGCTCTTGTTTTCCATTCAGCTCTTGGTCAACTCTGCTTAGTAAAGAAAGCAGTAAAATTAAAACCATGTTAAGAAGTAGTTTAGTTTGATAGCTCACATATTAAGCAAAAACTATTAACAGGAAAACACCAAGCTTTTACATGGAAAAAGTTTTAGTAAATAAACATTAGGATTTTTATTGAATGCCATCACAATGCTTTGCCTTTTTTAAAAAAAAAAGTTTTCCTACCTCCCCCTAGAAATTAATTAAAACTGTTAAGAAACCATTTAAATAACTATAGCATTCAAAAGGAAGCATTTGAAAAGTGCAAGTGAAGTTTGACTACAAAAGGAAAAAAGCAGGTTCTGTGCTTTTATTAATGAATGCAAGCAGGAATACAAATTTACAGGTAACATGACAACACTGTCAAGCACTGTGCTGGGATGAATTCACACACTGCAGAATAAGCACAGAATTACCACTGATGGCAATACTTCTTCTATGAAGTTCTAGGACTCTTGTAATTACCCAGGAAAAATTCACCATCATTCTGATAAAACTGGTTTTTTGTTTGTGGGGTTTTTTGGTTTTGTTTTTTGTTTGTTTTTTGTTTGTTTTGGGTTTTGTTTTTTGGTGGTTTTTTTTTTATATCCGCCTTAGGACTAGCAAACAAAATGTTGCCTTGCAGAAACCAGTGGATGGTTGACAGTCCTGCATGAGATGTACTTTTCCTCTTCACAGTAAGAACAAGCTACAGTCTTAACTATATCTTCTGGAAAATAAATTGTGCATGGAGGTAAGTTAATTTTAAAACCAACAGCAGTTCCAAAGTGAGAGAGGCTAAGGCCAAGTTTGTCCTCTAACAACCTAATTGTCTAACCTACCTGTCCAGTCTCTCAAACTATAACCAGCCAGTTTTTCAAAATGGTAAAAGTGACAGCTCTTCTAGGCCATAAACCGATATAAAGGGGAGGCAATGGGATTTTTTTGTTTGTTGCTTGGTTGTTTTTTGTGGGGTTGTTTTTTGTTGCCTTTTATTTTTGCAGCTGTAAAAACTGAACCTACTACATAAGGATTTAATAGGTCTGGAGCAGTCGTGTCTAGAAGCAACAGTCCTAGTCAAATACCTCTTTGCCTGCCCAGTACGCAGCTGCAAGTCATCCCTGTCCTCACTGCAGTATTTTAGAAAAGCACATTTTGACATAGCTTACAGGACTAACAGAAAGTGTAAGAAAATACGGTAAGCTAATGCAAACAAGCTATGCATAAACATAGAGCTGACAGTATAAATCCATACAGGTATATCATATGCTAGCTCCCAAACCAACTCATACACATAGCCAAGGAATTCCTACTGCCATCCTCAAATTTAGTAACTACACTTCAACACATCTCCTTTCCCCCTATTATAACAAATAATACCTCAACTGCTTTCAACCTGATTAAAGTCGCAGTATCAAATAGTGCCTGTGATCTCTCCTCTACGTATAAGTTTCACTTGGGAACATACTACTTTTTACAAAAGTGATGGCAGTATAAGCGGTATCAACCGGGACACTAAAAAGTGCTTGCTGTACTGGAGACTTGAAAAAGTTTTTACATTACTGTTTGAATGTCTCAGGTTTGCATCCTGAATACAATGGGCCTTGCAATGGAATTGGGCATATAGAATTATGTATGCTGGTGGGGCGTGGCGGGGGGGAGGCAGAAATCAAGCAGAACTGTTCTTAAATATGTACTGGAAGGGTTTCTTAAATTTGACACAGTACTTCAGGTTACACACTGCAAAATTATCACTTAATTTGAATAATTCCTAGAGAATGTTCAACACTTGTCACTAGCTTTACCTGCTAGCTTTCAGAAAGAATTTAAATTCCTTTTATTTTAATCTCTCAGTGTTCCTCTTAGACAATAAGTCTCCCTCAATAGTTATGCACACACAAGAAGAGTAATTAAAAAAAAGCAAAGTTAGTAGCAAAACCTTTCAGTACATGTGTTAATGAGAGCAAAAAAGTAACATATCCATTCAAAAATTTTCATCATCTGCTAGAATAGCTTGAATAGTTAGCAGGAGACTGAAAATTAACAAAATGAAAATCCAGTGTTTATTAGCAAGGAACATAGGCACTGCAAATACAAACAGCACTAAAAATACTAATTTAGATTGCATCTGTTCAAGTTAATAACTGAAAAGGTAGTGAATACCAAAAGTGCAAAATACAAAATTCAATATTAGAGCTTCTTCCAGAGTTCCATCTCTGCTGATGCATAGCTACAGCTTAGCACCTAAAACCAGCTCTTCCTTCAGACATCACTTTTTGTTAGAAAGAAGCACTACTTTTGTCTCTTGAAGATTCAGTTGAGAAACACGTATCCCCTTAGACATGAGCACCTCATGTAGTAGAGACTATTCACAAATATCTGTTTGAACATCCAGGGTGAGTTCTTTTAGATGATATATTGTACTTGCAGGCAGTATAGTTACTTTCATGCATAAAAACTTAGTCACTAGTGCATGTTTATATTTACAAATGCTTATTCCTTTATGCAAGCCAATCAACTGGGAGTTAGTTGCAGTGCAAATTGTCTTATCTAGATGCAACCCTAATCAAAATATGAAGATACCTTTTCTGTTTCTTTCTAAACTTTTCTTCTTCATACCTTGGTGAGGAAAAGTTTGATTTCAGTAAACATAACATATGAAGGCCAAATTCAACAGAAGCTGCAAACTGGTATTAGTGTCAATACAGTTTGTAGAAACATACCAAGTTTTGAAAATTATATAATTAAGAAAAAATATATTGTACCTCCAAAATTTATAAGCAAGAAGCATTAAGATTTAGTTACTATGACATACGAATTCAATACTTCTTGTACAGTATTAATGTCCATCACTGAAATTTAAAGTCTGTATTTGTAACAGTTTGAAGCCAGATGTAATCCTCCACAGAAGTCTGAGAATTAACTCCATAAGTCAACCAAGTTCAACCTTTGCAGAACAGTTAAAAGGTTTATGAATACAGAAAGGAGTCTTTCTCTCCTTAGAAAGACAGTCTGTGTATTTATAACACATCCTTCAAAAGCCCCAGTAAAAAAATATTCTAAAGATAGCACAAGGTTGCTTCAGCATTGTCATGTCTTTCCTCTCCACCCCAAGAAAACTGTGTTTTCTCTATTTTACAAAATGTTAAACTCTGCAACTGATACCAGCTGAATGTTTACTGCAATAACCAGCCATATGCAGAAGCGTGGGGGAACAATTTGTGGATTTGTCCAATATGGATGTGCCCTTCTGTCCACACAGTGAGACTATGCCACCTTTCCTTATGGAGTTCCCAGTTTGCAATCACCTATTGTGATGCATTCTCTATAGGTTTTGTACGTTAGACCCTCTAATAGGCCGATCGATTTGTCATCAAAATTGTTGGTATTTTCATCTGGCTTTTTTAAGGCCCAAGTTTGTGATTTCTACTCTATTACTGCACCCACAAATGCTATTGACAAAAGTATCATCATCATCGTATTTGAGAGCAAAGTTGTGCTGACGTTAAAATGGATATTTATACCTGGAGGGAAGGAAGAGGAGAAAACCAAGGACATTGATGCTGCCTTCACCTCTTCACCAAAGTAGTTTTAGAACTATTATGGGTAGGGATTCATCATTTTTCCACCACAGCTGCTCTTTTAAATGAATCCCAACCCAAGTGGTATTTCACCACTTAATTTGTTCCACATTTTAGCATGAACACCAAAGATACTATAAATAACTTCAGTATCAACATGTCCAGAATTTCTCACTCACAAGCCAGTTTAGCATACTAAAGGGTGTAACAACTGGAATGAGACCTTGTCTCTAGAAGACTTAATTTACACACACCATAATTTGGTAATTACGTAAGGCACTATTTGTGAAAATCCCTATAACATTAACAATTTCACTATCCATGCTACTGCATACCAAACTGTAGTCAGCACTGTGGTCAAACATGGATACTCCTCCTAGATACAGTGATGATCTGAGTTAAATTAAATTTTATTAAATGCAAATTATTACATTCAAACCAATCATTGAATACAATATATACTGGTTCTAAAACATGATCAGTGTAGAACATGTTTGAATAATAAAACGTACTGTTTTATGCATTCTGGGATGCCAACGTATTCCATGGGGATGAGTTCAGCTAGTTCTGCCAGGGTAAAGACATACCTAATTTTTTGGCTGAATTTTGAGCTGTGGAAGAACAAATGCAGGGTACAGTTACAACTTAAAAAGTTTTCAATAGGTCAACATTAAAACAGTTTTTGAAGTTTAAAGTAAACAGTTGTTAGGATTTTTATTTTTTTTTCAAAGAAATAGCTTCCAGAGTATTACCTAATAAAAGGTTTTGTGATGGCCAGAAGTGTTCTGATGAACCAAGAAGGATGAACTATGATTAGTGATTTCAGGTTTTTCCTTAACCTAAAGAATTCAAACAGAGGACATAATTACTAGAACAAAAAAGCAGCATGACAACAAGGGTGGTTTTTTTTAATATATAAGTATGTTTTTGGCAAGCACAACTGTCACATAAATCTAGTATTCTGACATTCCATTATTAGGCATTACCATCTGCCAGAAGAAAAAAACAAAGCACACAACCATATAGTCAAAATTTAAGATATAGTATCATTTTGACAATAATGACAAGGAAATAACATTCCAAAGAAAAGTTTCTTTGAATCTTTTTACACAACTAATGATGAAGTCCTTCACGAAGGACCCCCCCTTTACCACCTTATCATATTAATACAAGAAATTTTAAGGATATTCTATGTGGTAAGAGTATTCAGTATTCTAACACTACTGTTTTCACTTAAAACAAACAAAAAACCACCCCGCAACAAAAAAAGCCAGGCATGCCTGTAGCATTATTCCACATTGTCCAGCTGAGGAATAGGTTTTCAATATACCAAGCAATTTGCTTAAATCTTATCCAGTAGGTACCAGATACCACATTAAACAGCAGTTTTTCCTAAACAAGTATATCACTGAACATGTGAATATTGTAAGAAAACACTGCAGAGCTTCTTACCTTCTATCAATTTGCTGGTAACATTTCCTAAGCCAGCCTAAACTTGGCATTTTTCTCCTTGTTGTTGCACCATTCAGGTAAACTATCATATAGTTCTCTGCTACTAACAGCTCTAAAGTGCCAATTACATACCTGCAGAGACAAGCAACAAAAACTTTCAAGTAAAGATCTGTGGATATTAAAGTAATTCCTAGTAGTGCTCAAACATATTTAAAAAAACAAGGCTGGCAAAAGTGTTGAGCAACATCTAATAATTTTTCTTCCCTCTCCTGGAAGCAGATGTAGTTGCTTTTCTATTTGTTACTTTTCTCTCATCTGAAATATAAAAAGCTTCATTAAAAAGATGAGAGAGAAGTAGGCCTTACATTAAAATGCTAATTTTCACAACGTGAAATTAAGATAGTATTCATCAGAGGCAGATGATGACTTACTTAAATAGATTGTCCATTAGATATCTGTAGTTAGGCTGACTGCTTTCAGGCATAAAGCAAACAGCAAACACAACAATGGCATTTAACCCATCACCATAATAACCTAAAAACAAAGGAAAAAGCAACAGTGGTAACAAAGGTGACTATACAATAACTACCTTTACACAGAGTCAAGCATATTCAGTAAGCTTTCTCATTATTTACCTTGAAGAGACTTACAAACATCTGTTCTATATAGGCAGATTCATAGTTACAGAAAACCTGAAGATTTCTTTTTCAAGTTCATCTACATCTAAAGAAATAGCTGAAGTTGATGTAAATCAAATGCTGTACCTACAAATCAACATCTCAGTATAGAATCTCAATATATTTAATAAAGTTTTTATATAGCCAACTTTTCTTCCAAACTAAACTCCACAGACTGTTGGGAAGAGTCATTAAATTGACTTACGCCTTAGTAAATCTACAATTAATGCTTTCAACACTCTTAAAACCAAAAAATTATACTGGTAGCACTGACACTGTAGAACAGCTAAGTACATCTTATTACATATAAGCATGTTAGTAGCTTCATTTGAACATGTGCACATTTTTGAACTTTAGTTTAATAGGGAAAAAAATATTAAATCCACCATATGCCTTAATACTGCAACAAATGAATTATCATATGAGTCTTTATACCCAAAGCTCTTTCTGTGCCACCCCAACTTAGCTTAAAGTAGTAAGTTTCTCAACAGTTCCCCTCAGCACATCACTAATCCTTACCACCATGACTGATAACTTTTTTATATGGTTCAATTGCCTTCATGTCCACCCTATGGTCCTGTTCTCCAATCCTAAACATTCGCCAGCGCCGACCATCATCTTTCTCCTCTGCTGCAGTGTATTCAGTAAGTGATCCTTTCCTAATTACATCAGTAGTTTTTGGTTTTGGAAGATCATCTGCCAAAGTTAAAACATGTTCAAGATCCATTATGAATACTATGTATAGTGACAATCAATTACAATACAGGTTAACCACTTTGCTATCTAATCTATTTTAATGTTCTTTAGCCAGTCAGACATAACAGCTGACTTAGTTCCTTCAGTCATTACAAAATAGGATCTCATGGGTGTCATACATATTTTAGTAAAATACTCCATGTTGGCAGTTATCCATTGACTGTAGTTTTCTATGTTAAAGTACGTGACAAATTTCAATTCACATAGAAACACTAGTTAATTGTAGGCTTTCAGAATACAGACCTCGATGAATCTCACCAAAACAGACAAAGTGGTTAACTCCGATGATAATTACACAGGTTGCTTGATCACAGATTTACATAAAAGCATGATTTAAAACATTGACAGTACCTTGCAAGCAGACATGCAGGCAAATCTATTTAGAAATTAAATCTAATTCATATGTGTGCAATCAATATATATGAAATTTATGCTGACAGCAATCTGTAAAACAATTTGCTCCAATTAAATTATGATTCTTGACTTTGTTGCATAGACCTTACCCAAAGCGAGAAAAACCTACTGCAAGTTAGTTGTCTGCTCCCAAGACAAAGCTGTTAATTGAAACTATCCTTCCAGGAAAATGAAGGCAGCAGCATTAAAGGAAGAAAAGACAGAAATCCTTTTCAGCCACTTTTAAAAACAAGGCACAAACATCCGGAACATTTCCTTTGCATCATTGCAAAACTAACCCTAAATACCAATTCTTCTTCACCAAAATGATGAAAATCCTTTTACACAGGTAAACCCACAGGCTCTGTTACAAAAGCTTCACCTGCAATATGTCTTTAGCTATTTTAAAAAACCCCTTATTCTAAAGAGTGTTTCTTTCTCCATATACAAGCTATCTTGGAATGAAGAACAGGTAGTGTTTCATACATAACAGTGAAAAGAGAGCTTCCTGTTTACTCAAGAATTCAAAGTATTTTTTTTTTTCCAGAATAAAAAAGTTATAATTGATTTTACATGTTTAGAGACATTCTTAAGTCATGAAGTTTACAGAAGTTAGACTCCAACTGTTTGAGCAACACAACAGTTCTTAGCTTACATAAAAGGGCCTTAAAACATAATTAAAACTGAAAGTATAAAACTTGTGCTTTAACTCCTACACAGAACTTCTTTACCTCCAATAAAATTTCTTAGAATCTCCAGGTTTTGCCTGTAAGAATAGGATGAAGCATCTACTCATTTCTTAAATTTCAGATCATTACTAGTGAGGCTATAGCTATGTTAACTTCCTATCAAGTCATTTCAGAATTCCTTGACACAAAAATAGAGGCTCTTCCACCACTTCCAGTCAACCCAGAAAGCAAGCAAACTCTAAGGCTACTGACCTTTTGCCATCCTCACCACAGTAAGATATGAGATCAGGTGTTAGTCAGTATTTTTAAAAAAACATTCAGTCTTCCTTCAATACAAAGGCTTGCAATTCATCAATTTCCAACTAGCTAATCTACATCACTTTATATGGTTCACCTCTATTTAAAACTCATCTATAATACATGTAAAACACCTTTGGTATATTTTTTTTTCCCCAGGTTGGTTCTTAAAAACATACTGCAACAAAGAGGATTTTCCATAACTTTTGAGTCTTACAGGTGTTTAATGACATTCACCTAAGTTTTTGGAGGTACAGCTATTATTATGTTGTCTGTGTACTCATCAGTCAAGGTCTGATTTGCTCTTTAAAAATTCATTGCATATATTCCCAATTTCTAATCTAATCATTCCCTTTTTATTTTTCCTCTTGTAATATTGAGCCATAGTTATTTCCCACCTGAAAAACTGTTGACCTGCACATAAGAAAATAGAAATATTTACAGGCATCAGACAAAAGTAACAAATTACTTACCTTCCCATTCAAACTCATTGCTATTTTCTGAAGGAGTATCCAAGTCGTCCAAATCAATCTCTCCACTCTCATCCAAGTCATCAGACAAAACAGATTCTTCACTGTGATCCAAAGTTAAGCTAATATCTGGAGCTGTTAGTTTCTTCCTCACTTTGGTTCCATTAACCTCTGTATTTAAAAAAGCAAATTGTTTCTTTTCAAACCTAAAGCGAGTTTAGATAGGCATATTAACAAGACAGAAGACCACAATGCTTTCTCAGAATGCATTGTAATTTAATTCCCATAATTTAAACAATGTATCTTTGGAATAAGAATTAAACACAGGGTGAAAAGAACAGCACTTGGAGGTCAAAGTTCTCAAGTCCTCAAGACTGTAAGTTTACCCAATTGCATACACACTATGATCACAGCGGTAGACCACCATACTCCCTACAGAAGAAAAACCTGAAGTGCTGCCACCACTTAAGCAACTATTACCCATGCTAGCTATACCAAAGCATTCCATGAGTTGTTCTAGATAATTATACTAAGTAAGTCTTGCAAATAATGCAATAAGTTCATGTCGCTAGCCCTTGATTTTGTTAGATATTGGTAACATCATAACCATCTTTGATGAAATAAAAAAATAATATACAAGCTGCAAAAACCCAGAAGCCTGGCAGACAACAGTGAGGACAGAAAATTAAAGAAACTATTAGGGGAACACCCAGCATGTTTTGAGACATAAGGCAAGTACTTGTGTGATTCCAACAGTAGTTGAAAGCAGGGAATAAAATAAAATGACTGATATAGCACTGAAAATGCCACAACTAAAGCAGACTGACAAGATACAAAAAAATTAAAAATGAAAAAAAAAAAAGGCATCTGTATTATTACGCCCCTGACCATTTGGATGGGCAACATTCTTAAAAGGCCACAAAGGTCTGAAATTTGGAGAGAAACTGAGGTAGGCCCTAACTGATGCACAGAAGCCAAATAATGAACCAAGATTTTAAGACAGGTCAGGAAGTGAGTGCAGTTATTCATTTTTGTCCAGTATTACCTGGATAGCTTTGTTCACAGAGAGGATGAAGAGTCTCATATTTTATTCCCAAACCCTTTTCTTTCTAGACAAGATGTTTATAATACCCTTCACATACAAAAATGTCATTTAGAATGCTGTTTCCTCAAGCCTGACTCAAAAACCACCCCTACTCCCCAAAACACCCTAAACCAAAAATAGTTTTAAAACAGCCATCTTAAGTAGGAAGCGGTCAGCTTGACTGGAGTGGAATGTTCTTACCAGCTTCACTTTCTGTTCCAGTTGCAGCCAATATATCTGACTCAACAGGATCATCCTCTGGCAGGGGCCTGGTGCACAAAGTAGAAACTACTGTTACAAAACTTTTTTTTTTCTTTTTTAAATAACCAGCTAAATGCCAAATATTTAGGCTTACGCACTGCTAAAAATCCCACTGTGGGATAGTACTGAACTAAATTTACTTACAGCCTAAGTTCAAGCTTTCAGTAAACAAAGCCCCAAAGTAGCAGAAAATTCCTTTACAGCATGCAGGTGACCATCTGTTGATGCGACAAATGCCAAAATACTGGTTGCTACAAGTGTGTGTCATCCTTAAGAAAACTTATATTCTGGCTTAAGAAAATTTGACATTAAATACATTACAGAAGTAGTTTAGTCATGTTATTACAGAAAGCCTCTAAAGTCAGCTCTTTTAGTTTCTTTGTAGGCCCAAGCATCACTAGCAGTCCAAACTGTTAAAAGTTTTGCTCAAAAATGTTGCTTAATGAAATATTTGGGCCTTCAGACACTAGTAGTAACATGCAAACAATGTAGTTGCAAAAGAGTACCACAGAAAACTAAGCCCAACTTCCAAATTTTCACTTTAGTAACACTGGAAACTTCAAAAGTGTCATGCCTGTTTTACTTAACTTAGCCATGAACATGAAGTGATCCCTTTCCAGACCATGAAGAAACATGCCACAAAACCTTTTCAAGATGACTATATTAATGGATATCACTTCAAGATTATTGAGTGTTAGTTCACCAGGAAGATAAAGAGGTAAGCTTATTCTGGATGTTATGCATTTGATTTTAATTACTATAAAGAAAAAAATTAAAAACCTTGGGAAATCTTCATCTTGCCATTCCTCCTTAAACTCAACACCTTCCATTCTCCAGCCAACTTGAACTGCTAATAGAGACTCCTGATCACCCAGAACCTCTTGTCTTCAGGACAGTGGGCTAAAGAGGAGCTGCAGGAACATAACAGAAGATGCTAGTTCAATACTATTGTAATGCCCATACTTGCAACACATCCTTTCACTTATCACCAAGTTGAGGTATTATGCAGAAAAAAAACCACACAAAACAACCACAGGGAAAAGTTTATGATTTGTCTCCATTTTTTTTTTTTTCATACAAAACTACTTATGGCATAGTTTATCATGCAATAATTTAGGCTGGAAGGGATCTCATGTAGTCCAATACCCCACTCAAGCAGGATCAACATCTCGGCTAAAAACCAAGGCCTTGAGCAACCCGATCTATCATTTAGGATTACACCAGTTCACTCCAAACTGTAAGAAACCTGACAGCTCTCTAGATTCTAAGAGAGATATTGAATAAGTGTGTATTTTGAGAACCGCGCCCCCCAAGATGGTCAGATCTAAAACACAACCCAGTTCTTAAAAAAAAAAAAAAAAGTAAAAAATCACACGCTTTAAAGATAACTATTTCAGAAAGTGTTTTCAGAAAACTCACCCTGTGATGTGCAAGTCAAGCTGTGTTTTTTCAGGCTCACCCATCACCAGCAACAAGGAATCCCCAATAATGGAACATAATAAACCATTCTGCTGACATACAAGTCCAAGCCAGTTGAAGCTCTTAGCTGCGTTGGCTCTAAAAATTGGCAGGAGCAGGTAAGCTTATCAATGCAGATATTAAGAAAAATCAACACTAATCAAAACAGGAAACAATTATATTTTTGAATGCAAAGAAGCAATCACCACAGAACACTACTATGTACAAAGTCTGAATGCAATCATACTGCTAGTTAAGCAGAAAAACAATATTTTATGTGGCTAAAAAGAAATGTTACACTTACTGTTCTGTATGATGACCTTTCACAACAAATCTCAATTTCTCTTCTCCTGACCTGATTACAGTCACAGACTGTTTTTAAAACACCCTGCAATGCTTAAAGCTACACTACACAAGCCGATGAACAAAAAATTTAAAAGACTGATTTTTGTAAAACTCCAGTACCAGCAACAAATTAAACACTAATGACTAAAATTTAAGCTTATTTTTATGGACATTTCCCTGCTTCCCTCACCCAGAAAACTGAAATAAAATTCCTGTAAGGTAGCAGCCTAGTTCCTCTTAAGGGTCAGACTCTCCCGTTCAAATTGTTCAGCCCCTGCACCACTCAGTTGCTGTCAGTACGTGCCAGTACACACAATCCCCAAAAAGTTGCCCCAGCAATTGTCCTCCTAGCTCTTCCTTTTTCTCTTTGTCGTTTTTGACTTACACGCTCTTTGGAGTAGTTTCTTGCTGCTCAAATCACATGACTTTCCTTGTGAAACATGTCCTCTCTTTCATTAAGATGATATTCTCAGCATACAGTTTCTCCTAAGTACTAACCTGCTAAGTGTTTGCAACAATAAATTTTAAATATTTGCTTGGAGATCTGATCATATTTTGATCAGTAGTAACAGTGAATATGTGCATAGTTCTTTATGCATTTGTTTCAGGACACCGAGATGAAGCAGGAGAAGTTTCACAAGGTACTCTGCGCAGTCAAGAGAATACAGTGGTTACAATCAGTACAGAACAGACCATCTGATGCAAATACGCAGTTCACTGCAAACAGACACTAAAGAGAAAATCTAAACTGATGACTTCAATCTTAAAGGACAGATGAAGAAATGAATAAAACTGACAGTAAAAAAAACCCCCACAACAAAAACACACCACCACAAACCAACCCTACCACTGTGCTGGTGGCTATAAGACACTACTCTTGAGCTCGCCTGCACTGCATTCACAAGACAGTTTAAAGTAGGGGTTTGCTTCAAGACTTGAATAGTTTCCTCACCACACTTTTGAAGAATACCAAACACCAAGTAACATCTATTAATTTCAGATGTACAGGATTTCAGTGCAGAAGCAATTCCTACCTGCATGTATTCCATTACATTAAGATAAACTCGATACACTAAAGAAAGGCACAGAGTTTAAAAGTTACTCGTGCTGTAACCAAAGTTTAAGACACTTTTACAAAACACTTCTCGCATTACTTACAGAATTCTCATCAGCAGCTTCTCATTAAGGTAGACTTGAAAGCAATCATTCACTAAATACCGCATAGTACAACTGCAGACAACTTAAAAGGCAAGTTTCAAGTTCAACATCAGATAAGCTTGAATTTAGGTTTTCAGCATCCTACCTAACATGCAGACTAAGTAGTTGTTTTGGATGTTTCAACTTAAAGTCTTATGTACAAAAGCACTATCACCTGTCAACTAGAAGAATGAGAAATTAAGGAGGAAGGGCAATCCCAAGAAAGTTAGAAAAGTTCTGACTTTAAAGTTAACTACTGAATACTTTTACATCACTAATATAAATGCTTACAAAGCAGGGGAAAAACAAATCTACTATTTCTGCTTATAAAAACTAAAGCATAGTTTAGAATAGTCTTCCTACAGCTGCTGTGACGGTGCGGACATCTTCTGTTTTTACTATGCCAAAGTCTTTTTTTAATTCAGCTGTAAATCAAAGATAAAAGCGTAACTTGAAAAATGTAATATATTGTAATAATGCAAGTATTTACTAGTCACGTCGAATAAAAGCAATTAAATTTCTACCTGATCCTAGCACTCTTCATGGACAACTCAAAAAGCTGTGGTTTCTGAGAACAGCAAGCCTGATCATTTTTACTCTCCATTGCTCATTATTTTCCATTTTACTTAAATGGAATCGGAAGATTGGGAGCTATCTAAAGGTCAGAAACTTCAACACATCAAAGAACATCTGGATGCAGGATTGCCATGTGGTTCTGCTCTCTTACTGGAACCACGGGACTTTGGTTCTCAACAACGCCTTTGATATTTCTAAGCATCTCAACAGGCAAGTTATAATACTACAAAAAGAAAAAAATATCACAAGGGAACACATCACTAAAACGCACTACTCTTCCACTGCAGCTAACGAAGAGATTTCCATTTCCAGAACACCAGGTTAAACCTACTCAAGTTTGCATGTGAAGAGTATTACTGCTTACACTAGAAGTCGAACATCAGTGTTCTCATCATTTTTCCTGGAAGAAGGGATAATTTTCAGAGATCTCTCGTTAATACCAAGCTGGCTTAGTTGGTAGGTGCTGGAATACCAAATACAAGAATATTTAAGAAGCCTATTATAAACTGCCATTTTTAAGAATTTAGTTTGCAGCTAAACAGGGATTCTAATCTGTCCCAGATACTTAGAAAGAAGAAAAAAAAAAGAGACAGAATGCATGAGATGGTTTTATTCATTAAGTTAAAGACTCCTTGCAAAAATTATTTTTTAGGTTTTCACTCTGAGTTCTCAGAGGAATACACAAATAAATAGAAGTTATGCATTTACATAGGCATATCTGCCTATTCAATACAGAGGCCTATATTCAGTCTCTGACCAGCACCTCAGCATTTGAAGTAGAATAAATATAAGGCTTATTTCGCAACACAACTGCAATGACGAGCACACTACTGAACTAGGTACCTGATCAGCAAAGAATAGCGCGCTGTTTCCATCTCAGAAAGTGGAAATCAACTTTAAAAAAAACAAAGTTAGCCTACTTTTTCTACATTTCACCCTCACCATTTCAGCAGAAACATTAACTGTTACTAAAGTGAATTCCAGGTTCCAGGCATTAAAGAGGTGCCTCCAAGAGTATTTTTCACATTTGATTTTACAGCAAGTGAAATCTAAGGAACAGGTATATTTTTCTGGTACACACATCCACACGGTACAGCTCACTATAATTTCTAAATGTTTTTATAACCCCATTGGCTTTTAGAATGTGGCCACACTAGCCGTGACCCCAGGAAACACTTCCCAGACCTGAAGATGGACAGCCAAACTTTCTCACTTGCAAGTCTGCATGATGAGGTGATGCAAAGACTTTCATTAATAACAGGTCAATTCTTTGCCTCCTTTTACTCCCTTCTCTCAGCATCAAAGCATGGAGAAATCAGTCCATTAAAAGAGAAAACTTTGAAAACACTCTTGCTGTCATCTCCGAGGATACTACTTTGAATTCCACATCGAGGGCAAGAGAAGAATCTGCATTTCTGAATCACCGAGGCTCATTTAAAGGCAAGTACTACCTTGTCTGACAACAGTCAAAAAGAATTTATACCCTGTCTAAAGGCAATCAATATTCCTACCTAAGATTTAGATACGCATACACGCTAACCAGAAATAATCAATTACTACTTGCCGTATTACACTAGCAGCCGGAGGAACCAAAAGAAAAGGCGCTAGAAAGCGACTTTTGCGACGCACCGCGCACTTGCTAAACCTACATCGGAAAAAGTTACTCCGGGCCCCTTCCCCCGCGACGCCGCGGCCCGCTCCGCGGAGGACCCGCCCGCCCGAGGCGCAGGCCAGCAGCACCGCCCCGGTCGGGCCGCCAGCGCCCGACGGCTCCGGACTCAGCCCCGCCGCCCCTGGCGCACCGGCGAGCGGGCCGCGGCCCTGCCCTGCCCTGCCGCCCGCACAGCGCGGCCGGGCCGCGGCGCAAGGCTCCCGGCTCGCCCTTATCGGCCCCTCCGCGGACGTACCTGGCGGAACACGCACGGGGCGGGACGGGACGGGACGGGACGGGCCGCGGCGTCGCCCGGGCCGCCGCGGAAAGGGCCCTCTCCGCCGCGCTGCCCCTGCTCACCCGGAAGCGCATACGCCGCTGGACTCACGTGACGGCCCCTCTCCGGGGCGAGGCGGGAGTGGAGGGGGGAGGGAGGGGGGGGGTGTGTGTGTGTGTGTGAGGCTTGGAGCACTCACGCGCATGCGTCAAAGAAGGCCGCTGCCGCCCCGCCCCCGGGCAGTTGGCGCGTGCGCACTCTCTCCTCGCACATCGCGCCGAGGGGGCGGGCGGGCGGGCGGACGAGCGTTCGCTGGGAGCGCGCGGGGCGGGTCTCGCGCCGCTCTGAGGGGAGACGGCGGGGCCCGGGCGCCGGCCGGGATGGCGTCCGTCCTCTCTCGCCCGTCCTCTCGTCCCCGGGGCTGAGGAGCGCTGCCCATCCCCCGGGAGCGCGGTAAGGATCAGTCCTGCGGCCCGGGCGGCCCTCAGGTGCGGGTGATTAACGGCGCCGCTGCTGTCCCTGGGCACCCACAGCTCCTTTCCCCCGCTGCCCGTCCGGCCAGGGCAGCCGCTTGTCACAGGAACGGTAACTGAGGGGCCGCGATAAACGGGACACAGAATGGCAAATGTGAAGTCCGCTCGCAGGGTTCTGTGTACTGACCGGCGTGCTGTGCCTGGAACGTCAGGTGCTTGGGAAAGTATGGGACGAATGTCAGAAAGAAGAGTGGAACCTTCTCCGTGAGGAAAAAGAGAACATGTAGTATCAATATTACATACTGGCAAGGCAGTGGTAGCAAGAGTTACCGAGCAAAAAACCCGAATCTCTGCATCAGTTGAAACTACAACTTCAGCCATATAAATACAGCATCCAAAATACAGTCCTTCTTCATAACATAATGCAGTGATATTACATATGCCCAATAGACGCACAGGAAGTTAGATAAATCTCATTTTCACCTTTTTCACATACTTAAGAATGGCAATGGTAGTCAATTTTACTAGGAGGAGGAGATCAAGATAGAAGGAAGGCTTTGGCTAAGGTTTAGAAGTTGCCACTGACACGCTGTTGTAATATACAGACAGCTACTAACTTGATCACAGCTAATCTTTTGCCCAAAGGTGAACAATGCAACAATAGCAACAAAGTTTGTTTTATTGTAGGGTGCTGAAGGAACTTGGAATAAACGTGACAGATGTGGTGAAGCGTGGAAAGAATTAAAAACTGATATAAGGGGGCACAAATTGAATGGGGGAAAACATGAGAAGGAAAAATACAACTAAAGAAGAACAGAAAGCACAGCCACCCCCAACCAGCAAAGATAAAATCTATGAAAAACAGGAAAAAAACCCCAATTATTAAGGTAAATTAATTAGACCATTGAAAATATATTTAAAAGACTTAGTATCGTGCACAGCAAACAGCCTGAGGCCTATAGGTGTTACTGTAACAAGTTTATCAGGTAATAGTACAAATGTAAAGCAAGAGCTAGCTTAAGTATAAAGAAAGGGTGTGTAACGACTGGTAGGAGAAATGCAGTAAAACATTGAGGGGAAACGGCAAAAGGGAAAAAAATTGTATCCTGTCACCTTTGTTCTATCACTGTTTTTTGTTTGTGGAAGTAAGAATGCAACAGAGGATGACAAAATACTCTATAATAAGGATATCATATTTTTCTATCTGCTCCCAGCCACACACCAAACTTAATGTTACTAGTGTACCTACTTTGGAACTTCCTATGCCTGTAGCACCCCAGCTTTTAATAGCGAAGATCCGATTATGTGACTTTTGTGATCAGTTTGTAAGGTACTTGCCTAGGTATTGAAGACTGAATGGCAAGAGGCCTCAGCCTGCTGGTTCAGAGTTTCTGTGATCAGTTGGAATTATTATAGAATGAGCTGTGTCTAACTGAGCTCTAAAGATCACGGGTGTCTGTGATTCCTAGAGGGGCACATTGCATTACAGAAAAAAGAGGTTCCCTTTTATGGGCTGCTCAGTTAACATGGATCAAAACTTGCCTATTAGTTTAATGCCTGAACACCCCTTATTTTATCAGCAAACTTAAGTTTGCAAAGTGTCAGAGTACAGATTTTGAATCAGTACTGTTCTATCCTGGTTTAGATAAAGTAGAAAATTACATTAAATTGTGATGTAGAGAATCATTTTATTACCCAATAGATAATCTTCCTTGTCTTTCAACGTACCAATAGGAAGTAAAGGGCCACCATGACTTAACTTATTAAGTCAAAAGGTTGAAAGTTTTCCGGCAAATTAATGTTTTAAGAAAAATTAGGTCTCATACTAAATACTTCTAATGCTTTTCTAAGTGTGCTTCAGTTGTTCATTGTGATGGGTTAACCCTGGCTGAACACCAGGTGCCCACCAAAGCCGTTCTATCACTCCCCCATCCTCAGCTGGACAGGGGAGAGAAAATATAACAAAAGGCTTGCGGGTCGAGATAAGGACAGGAGAGATCATTCACTATTACCGTCACGGGCAAAACAGACTCAGTTTGGGAAAATTAACTCAATTTATTACAAATCAACCAGAGCAAGGTAATGAGAAATAAAACGAAATCTCAGAACACCTTCCCACCACCCCTCCCTTCTTCCCGGGCACAACTACACTCCCAGATTTCACCACCGAGCCCCCCCAGCAGCACAGGGGGACAGGGATGGGGTTTATGGTCATCACACGTTATTTTCTGCCGCTTCACCTCCTCAGGACGAGGGCTGATCACACTCTTCCCCTGCTCCAGCGTGGGGTCCCACCCACGGGAGACAGTCCTCCACGAACTCCTCCAATGTGGGCCATTCCCACGGGCTGCAGTTCTTCATGAACTGCTCCAGCATGGGTCCATTCCACGGTGTGCAGTCCTTCAGGAGCACACTGCTCCAGCGCGGGTCCCCCACGGGGTCACAAGTCCTGCCAGAAAACCTGCTCCGTGGGCTCCTCTCTCCACAGATCCGCAGGTCCTGCCAGGAACCTGCTCCAGCGCGGGGTTCCCACGGGGTCACAGCCTTCTTCGGGAACCCACCTGCTCCAGCGTGGGGTCCTCCACGGGCTACAGGTGGATATCTGCTCCACCGTGGACCTCCCTGGGCTGCAGGGGGACAGCCTGCCTCACCAGGGTCTTCACCACGGGCTTCAGGGGAATCTTCGCTCCAGCGCCTGGAGCATCTCCTCCCCCTCCTTCTTCACTGACCTTGGTGTCCGCAGGCTTGTTTCTCTTACATGTTCTCACTCCTCACTCCCGCGGCTGTTTTTCTCCGTCCCAACTTTTTCCTTCTTAAAAATGTTATCACAGAGGCGTTACCACTATCACTGATTGGCTCGGCCTTGGCCGGTGGCCGGTCCGTCCTAGAGCCGGCTGCTATGGGCTCGCTCTCTCTCGAACACAGGGGAAGCTTCCAGCAGCTTCTTACAGAAGCCACCCCTGTAACACCCCCCACCCCGCTACCAAAACCTTGCCAGACAAAACCAATACATTCATAAACTCAAAACTGCCTTCAAAATGCACCAATGTCATCTGCAGGACACCAGCGCCAAACTTGTGTCATGGTGGTCAGCAAAGTTGTGCAATTTCCCATCTCTTACACCGGGTGGCACAATATAGCTGGAAATCGATCGAGTGCTCAAATGTAACCTAGAAAACAAGCAAACAAGAGGTCAGAGCCAACTGCTAGGGAATGTTGAATAATTCTATTTTTAAACATCAGACAATTGCAAATATAAGCAGTTTCTCACATGAAAGCTTTACCAAAGAAAACAGGCTTGGAGGAATAATGCTCTGTTGCATGAATTTTGTCCAGTACATGGGAAAAATCAACTGTTACACAATTTCGGTTCTCACATAATTCACAATTAACCTTTAAATAGAAAGCAGTCATCAAAAGCAACGGAATACAAAACATTCACCTTTTTCGTGGTCTTTTCCCATTTTACTTATTAGAAAAATATTTTCTAGTAATCTAAAAAAAAACCCCAAACCCAACAACTAGATTAAAAATGCCTTCCCCTTTCAAGTGGTTCAAGCAACAGCTCAGAAATGTTGGAACTTTAAAACATTCATTTGAAAGTCTGTCTCTGTGGGGTTGGATGTAGAGACTGCATTTGTATAGAATTCCTCCTTGCCATTTTCCCTATACAGAAAGTACGAATACTGGTTTTTTCCCAACTTTATCTTGCCCTTTTTTGATGATACAGGCTTTGGACTGTAGTTTACCTCTGCTTTTGTAATCAATCCACACACATAATTTGGCTCCTGTCTTAGACACCTGTGATACAAAACGACAAGAGCAACACATGCAGTAGTAGCTTTCAGATATGCGGACAGGAAGTAGGTAGTGCATAAGGTTTTGCCTCACTTCTGGTATTCCTGCTGGGTACATCATCACCTCTTTAAAGCCCTTCTATTGTAATCAGTTGTCATGCTGCTGTAGCTAGCTGAGTTTCATAGTTGCATCCTCTTTGCATATCATGGGGTAAATTATTGATCAGAAAGTGACCCTCACCACAGCCCTTCTATGTCCCTGTGTACTTTCTCCTAAACCTCCCTGAGCTACTTCAGATACAACCCACGATGCTGTAGTGGACTAGTTCTTAAGCAGATTTGCACTTCACATCTGCTAGCACTCCTCCCTGAAGTTTTGCCTTTTTCTATCTCCAGAAGATACCTTGTTGAAAAGAAGTCAAGGTCTAACTCAGGTCTAAGTGAAGATCTTGTGTTTGGAATTCAGCTAGAAACATTCAAAAACACAAAGAATGCACATCTTTCATAATAGTCAAACCAAACCCCAGACCTTTGCCATTTCAAGGAAATGGCTATTACCGACATACAAAAGAGAATCTATTCATCCTCTGTGTATGTGATTTTCAGTTTTTCTAATATATTTTTCCTATCAGAGAGCATCACAGTTTGTTGGGTACAAACAGCCATATCAGTATGAGAGAAAGCAAGAGCCAACTTGCTAGCCATGAGAATCTTCATGTCTGCCTTTGTGGGGAGGGGGGATATAATTATTATCTTGTTTACAGAAGCTATTGAAGTTCTTCATTAGTATTTAGATAAGGTTTCTGTATCTGCAAGTGAAAGGTACTAAATACATTGCTATTAATACTGTATTTGCTAACTACTATGCCCTCAAGAAAAATAGATATTAATCCTAAGTTTCACTTTGGTTGAAAACTGAGGGACCCATTAACTGTGGGAATAACGTGGAAAAATAAAACAATAGGAGATCTCTTGCATCTGCCTCTTCCAGATAAATATCATTAGACAATTTCAGTGCACCACCAAAATTGCAGACAAATGTGTGGCTGTATACCATTCACTCACATTCCTTAATATGTGCTAGAAAGACTGCCTATCTCAGAAAAAGCAGATAGTTACACATAGGTACAGATAACTTCTGTTTTCTGAGGTTATTTTCTGCATAGGTATTTTTGACATGGTAAACAGTCTTATATTACTGTGCCTCATAAAAAAATACCCGATCTTTGCCATTTGCAGTATCAGCTTGATGTCTACCATAATGCTGTGTTAGTAATATCATTTTTATCTTAACTGTGTCCGAATCCAATATCAAGTGTGGATGAACCATACCAGGAAAATATTTATGCATAATCAAAAAATCTGGAACTTCCTTCATATGAAACTGTTGAGTTCTCAGTTTGCATTTCTGTGTGTTCTGATGGTCACGTTGTTATTCATACTTGCATGCAGTATGAATTCAGTGATACTTGGTTCAGCTCACTTCTTATAGTTTCTGAAAAAAACATGAAGTACCCTGTTACATGGACAGAAGATATCTTTGCTGGTTGAGCTTGAGGGGAAAACTGGGTACAATTATATATTCTTTTAATTATTCATGACTTGGGTCTGAAGTGAATGTGTATACGTTTTTCACTTATTCACTTTATAAAATTCAAAACTAAGCCCAGAAGCAGTTTTATTCTTGGCAGCATGACAAGTTTCCTTTCCTCAACAAACCAGTCAAAGGAATTGTTCCTCAGAGAATTTGTCATCCTCACGTATCCCAGCGAGTCGGGAGGGGAGCTGGCATTCATTACACCCCCCCATCACACATATGTGTGTGCGCAGTCCCTCCCGCTCTCTCTCTCTCTCCCTCTCTGACTGTGACAACAAGCCCATCTCAGAGGACTGTGTTTATATCTAGCATGTGGTTTCATTTGTGTAGCTGATTTGCAGTTCATTAATCTAGAAAGCATTGCCCAGTTCTGGTAAGGACAATGTATCCACCCATATTCTGCTTATTCTGCCTCCTATCCCTCATGCAACACACAGTTTAGAGAGAGGCAATTTGCTCTGTTTTGTGGAACAACTAGAGCAAAAGCAGCTCAGGAGCCAAAGCTGATGTAAACATACATTAGGAAATTGTTTTGATCTGGCCTATCAGGCTGCTGGCAATGCACTGTGCTTCCTTGGGAGACATGCAAATTTATGGGACACAACTTGACATGATTAAGGCAATGCATACAGAAGAGGTAGTTGCCCTTCGGCAAGAGAATGGTGTCAAGAACCAATGATTCTTTAAGTTCTTGGCAGCGCAGGTAGGATCATGAAATTAGGGGTCTCTTGCAGATTCATTATAATTTAAGTGTTGGGTTGGGTATTTTTTAAACTGTTTTTCCAGCTTCTATGGTTGTATTCCTAGTAGTTGTTTGTCTTGCAGGGGAACCTAAGGACAACAGTCAATGTGCAGTCTTCAAAACCTAAATCTGTATCTGCTGATACTATGATAGCTTACGATAGCTTGTTGAGTCTGGAGACAACAACAACAACAACAACAACAACAAGAATTAAAATAATGCCACAGGGAGGCATCAACTTCTGCTATTCACTCACAGCAGTGGGGTTCTTCACTTTGAAATTTAATTATCAGAGACACTGACACTCTTGTTGACAGACATGTGCTCAGAACTCATCCACATGCCTGAGTGGAGTCAGATTCATCTTGTGCCGGGGTTAATGAGAAATTACTGATCACTGCCTGGGAATTTGGGGGTAAGAATGGCTGAACTTAAGGTGAAAGACTCCATATCCTATTACTACTCCCTTGAGTCAGCCTAGCAAATAGCTAACTGTAATATCTTAATTAACCATGTGTTAGAATCAACCTTATTCCCCCTTGCAAGCTGTACACATTGCTAATTACATTCGGTAAGCACAAAAGAGCACAAGGGAACCAGGCATTAGTGCTGTGGTGGGGCAGTTAGATTTCCCACTGTACTGTGTAGCAAGGCAAGTCTGGTGGCACTGGGGTGATGTTGTTGAAATGACACCCTTTAATTTAATGCAAACATAAAGATAAGGGAAACCATACTCTTTGTATGTTGAAGAATATTACCCTTCCAACCTCCTGGATGAAACAGGCACAACAGTCAAAGGAGGCTGTCTTTGCGTTAAGTTTAGCAAAGGAAGAGCCTAGTAGGAAGAGCACAAAGTGTGTAGCTCTGGAAGCTGTCATCTTTCACATGCCTACTGTACAGCGAGCCTCCAACACACGTTCTGCTGCTTTGAATGCTCATGAGCCCACGTGTCAATATAGCCTCACTGTGCTGGGTGCACAGTGAGAGAAAAGAGGAAGTGTGGTTGGAGTACGTTGTATTCTGGCCGTGCGCAGCTGGCATACGATTCATCAGGGACTTGTACCATCTGGTACAGATGAGAGTCTATCATGTTACACAGTGTCTTTATCAGAAATAGGGACTTGGAAGAACATCACAAAGCTAGGATTAGTTTGCTGGTGCAAATTTAACTTTTGAACTACAAACCTCATATGGAGAGGCTGACCGCTTCTAAAGCTCAGATTCTCCAGTTTGTCCCATGCATAGTTGATAAATACTGGATTTTCTAGGTTCTACTAGTTAGATAAAACTTTCAAAAGTGTGTAATTTCTTGGGGTCTTTTTAGATCTAACAAAATACAGTCCCAAAGTCCTTTTTAGAGCTAACATATTTCAAATTTGTTTTTTCCATCTCTCTCCATCAGTACACAATTTCTTTGACATTTCTTCCACTGGTACCTGCTATGTTCTTCTTTAAATTAATTTTTGGTTCTCTGTTGTTTTATGTATAAAATGCAGTTTTTTTGAGGTAATTCCCATCTAAGCTTTCTCTGTCAGTCCCTGGCCCTTCATCTCTAAGCTTTTATTCAGTTAGAATACCTAGATTTTATCCTAGCCATTAATTTTAATTTTCAAACAGTATTTTTTGAAGATCAGCTAAATTGAATCATTTTTGCAATTAGTGTCAAATTAATCCACAATGCAAGGTAGATAACAGTACAGATAGAGTCTTTTAGATATTGACAGATCCCCTCATTGGGTTTAATGTTTTGTATAATATATCCTTAAGTAAGCAAAGAGCCCGCCTTGATGACTTCCTTCCCTCACACCTAGGCTGCTGGTCATATAGAAATAATATATTTGATTATGGGGAAAAACTAATTCTTTTTTTACATGTCTGAATTCTGAGAAGGAGTGTTGTTAACCCTGATTATATTAAAAACCATTTTTTGCCATATTCAGACCTGATCTCTGGCACTTGATAGCTGATGGTTGCTGAACCTCCATGGATTGACACACAAAGCCTACCACACATACACACACACACACACACAAAAACCCAACACAAAACCAAACCAAAACAAAAAAAACCAAACCCAAACAAACTTGATTTCATAGACATTGGTGAAAAAGAAGCCAAATGATCAGTTTAACTAGTGGAAGCCAAGAAATAGTAATCTCCAGCACACGGACTAGTGGAGAGAAGAAGGCTGGAAATGGGATAACAAGACCAGTCATCTCAGGATCAATTCCTGGATCAAGAAGACTTGGGTCTGACCATACCTCAGTATCTTAGCACTTTGTCATTCAGACTGATTAAAATAAAAGGAAGCAAACACAATGGTACCTGTATTAGGGTCGTTTGTGTGTTTAGCTATAGACACATCTGTGCCCAAAGTGCTTTAATCTGAGGTACCTGATTCTGAGCAGACCTTCAGCTCTGACCTGTGATTGAACTCAGCTTGACTTTCTCAGATTATTAAACGCTTACTCTTGTCTGCTCAGGGGTCCTCAGACACTTTCATTTTCTCCAACAACTTTTTTTTTTTTTTTTTTTTTAAATAAGCAGGGACATGGGTGTAATGGTTCATTTATTCTGGCATCATATGGCGTCACTTAAAATTAAGTGATTGGTATAAGCCAAAACTTTTTGTGCCTAATCTGGCCTACCTGACTTCAGTGACAGTTTTGTAGTAGCGTGTTCAGAATTACTGTGATTCAGGAATAGATGAAGAATTTATCAAAATTCTCTGTGAAGTTTGAGAAGACAAGTAAGCAGTTCTGCTTGGGTAAAATTAATTATTTATTATTTTTTTTTTACTGGTTTTAGATGAGCTTTCCTTTTGTACTCTGTAAACATACTTTGGGCTTGGTCATATCCTACTAGTCTAGCAAAACTCTCACAGAATACTATACTAATATAGGTATGGTGGCGAACAAAACCAACCCCAAGAAACCAAACACCAAAAAAACCCCCAAGCTCCAAACATTAACTATTGTCATAACAAGTAAACGCATAAACTTGGAGATCCTAGGATTAAACACAGAAGATATGCATGGATAAAATTAAAGAACTGAAGTCTTTAAAGAGAAGTAGTGAGACCTTTAGCAATCAAGTAAGATTTTATGTTTCTGCATGTATAAGGGCTGCAATTTATGATGCATCTTGGCTGTTGCTGCATTGGCCATTGAAGTTACCAAGCCTAGCTCCGCTTTTCTGACAGAGGATTCCATGCTATGACACAGGCTGCAGAACAAAAGGTTAACTCTTTCTTTTCTACTACAGTTTAGAGCCTGTCTTACCAGCACAAGTTGAAAGCTGTGACAATTAAACTAAATTATTACATAATTAGGTTAATGAGTTAAGCTAATTAATTAAGTTAATTAAGCTCTCTTTGCTGGCTCTACCATAGAAGCAGTAACAGAACAAGTGGTCCTGATAACCACTCCTGAATTAGAGATAATGAATCAAAACCTTTTGGATGCCTTTGAAATTAAGACTGACATGTAGAAAATCTGTGTGTAATTTTCAGGTCTGCTCTTTTCATGACCTTGGCCAAGGAAGATCACAGTCTAAGGTGTGGTTCCTTATTATGCCAATTCATAAACAAACTGTAGACTATATAAATTCTTCTAGGCAAGGATGATATTAAGCTGTTAGTTTTGCACAATGAGGCCTTGGCTTTATCTGGAGCTACTTAATGTTACTGTAGTAGAAATCAACAATACCAAACTATTGATTTAGGGATCATTTAAATTCAGTGTTAATGATATTTGTTCAGCTATAGTCCATGTATGAACCTCACAAATGAGGAATACTGCTAAGTCATTGAAACTCCTTCTATGAATACCCTCTGTAATGTTTAAGCCTTTCAATTTACTTAATGTTGAGCTGAATGTGTGAGCTCTGCAATGATTAATGAGATCTCCGAGAATGGGGATGTCTCCCTCAAATACTGTTGCTGTGCAAAGTTTGCACCTAAATGCTTCCAGAGACATCATTATAATTTGTGGGTATCGGTCTGTTCTCCCACTGATATACTGTGGATCTCAAGTTCAATAGAAATAGGGGAGATAAGGACTGGAGATATAAGCACAGCATTTTGCAGCCAAGTGGTCACATATGAAATCAAATCAGTCCTATTTGTCGGCTAGAACCTTAGGAAGGAGGAGATTTTTCCTGAAGACAGAACTGCAAATCCTTTGCATCACTGCTATTCACTCTAGGTAAGCAAAAATCAATACAGATTTGGCTAGAGGTGGATTTTGTTAGATTCATGGTCAAATAAAATGTGAAAAGCAATCTCACACATGATAATGTGGGGCCATCATAGGCATCATAAGAAAATAAAAAGGCAGTATGAGACGTGTCTGTTGCATCCCATGATCTTCAATTTATCCCCCAAGCATGCAAAAAAATTGAGCAAGCCAGAAAGAGCTCTCTACAATAGAACAATGGAACAATCTAGAATATTGCCCTCAATTTCCAGCACATTAACAAACTGCTATTACTAAATATGACTCATCAAGATTAAAAAAGAAAAACAATTAGTCGGAGGTGTTGTCAAGTCACTATTTAATGTTACTTTTGTATTTGCTGTGTTAAGCACTAAAATTTGCACACTCCTTGATAAATCATTGTTTAGCAATGTCTAGAGGGTCCAGTAAATGGTTTGAAATTGCTGCAATGTAATAAATGGTTATTTGATAATGAATGAAATTGTTTGAAAATACTGTTAAAATGTCAAGTTTTAACATATAGAACATTAGTCAAAAGGAGTGCAAACATGGAAACCATAGTGACACTATAAATATACTGCAACAAATGCATTTATTTGTACAGGGCAAATAGTAGGTGCTGTATACAAACCAGTATAAATTGATATATGAAGTTAATTTCAATCTGTAAAAGTAATTGCATTGGTTTAACTTATTTAACTCTCCTTACAATAATATTTATAGCAGAGCAAGAAAGTAAAGAAATAAATGATGATAAATAGATAAAATACATAGGAAATGGGAATTGTTTTCCAGTTTAATTACGCTGTCACATAAAATTATCACAGAAATACACTATGCCGACAAGAAGAATACATTAAAATCCCATTATGCTGTGCAGAGTTGGCTAGCTTTTGTTGCTGTTTATTCCATAAATAGCTTTCCATCTTCTCAGCTATCATGAAAAGTTAAACTTTGTAAAAAAATACAATGGTGCAAAAAGGACAACATAGGCTGTGCCAGTTCATGGTTAGCCTGTAGCACGAAGCTGGAAAGCAAGAATGTCATACCTTTCTCTTCAAGAATAAGTCTGACCACACAGTAAAATTTGAAGGAAAAAAATCCCCACTCAGAAGAAGCAATTTTCATTCTTTTTTTTTCTCAGATACAACTCATAACTGGAGAGTTTTTGCATGGCTGTAGTCTCTATATAACATGCTCACATATTGTGGTGATGGGACTCTATTATAACTACAGTAAGAGCAGGACCAATAAGCAGGCAAAACATTATAATAAAAGAGCAGTTGTTTTCTTCTTCTAAGCCAGATATTTGTGGTTTCAAGCTGACGTTTATCTTATAATTTCTTTTCATGATGAACAACGTTAATGTGTGTGATATTTTTTACCCTTCTATTTTCTATGTCTTGGTCTGAACACAAAATGACAGCCTCACTAGAGGCAGAAAGATGCATAGATTTCTCTGAAGGAGACTAGATTTTAATTGTCAATTTTTTTTGAACAGTTGAAGCTTAGTTTGCTTGAAAAATAATTATCTGCTTAGAAGATAGGTAAAGAACACTATAACGCTGCAGTTAGTGCTTATAATATGGCTGCATCATTTTGACCTCTCAATTATATCATAAAACTTAGTCTGTTTTTAAATTTGCAACTTTCAAAAGTATATGACAAAGTAGGAGTTGGTGCTTTACTTAACTGAAAAAAAATTTAAATATTACTCTTTAGGGTTCCAGTAAAAAATCTGGAAAATACGATTCTTCAGAGACTTCAAATTCAGAGGAAAATTTTTAGTATAGACTTCATTAATTTAAAAAATCTTATTATTTTTAAACCTATTTTATAAATCTTTAGCATCTGACTGATGGGATTTGATCAATAAGGATAAGCAATACTCTGAGTAGAAAAAAATCTCTAGAATATGAAATACCTGTGAAGAGAATACTATGTGCAAACTGAAACCCTAAAAGATAAGGCAGCTTCCTGTGTAAGATGAGATTTAGGTCATCAAAGATATTCGTAGTACTTGTCATACTTGTATAAATTAAATGAATGGACTTGCTCCAAAACTTTATTCCAGCTCTTTAAAATTATGTGTATGCTGCAAGAATGATTTTTTAAAGCTGTCTATTGCTATAAAAGAACGGCTATAACTAAAGTAAGCTATCATTAGATTTTGGAAGGGATCGTTTATTATACTCCAAAATGGCCTGTTATTTACAGTTCTTATTAAAAAAATTGAACGTGGAATGCATTCAAATTTCACCAAAGTTGTAATACTGTTAACTTGCCTTCTAGGAGTAGCAAATGATATTTTGGCTCACAAGGATGATTTATAGCCTTTATATTACCACATGAGCATTTCAAAAGGACAAAAATTGAAAACATCTTCTGAATGTTTATGCAAATCACAGACAAGCACCTTAATTCTCTTCTTGTTATTTTCTGATCTTGACCCATAGTATGTTCAGTGACATGTGTAGAGTTATGTTTTTTGGGGTATTTTAAAGGGGCTTCTGATTTTAGCAGTCTAAAAATTAGATAAAACCTAAATTTTAGATATGTATAGCATCTAAACTCTACTGAAAGCTAGTGCTCATCTTCAGTAGCCCCAGGTATCCACCTCAAAGTATTTTCAGAACTGGAGACACAAAACACAACAGCCATGACTATTTATTATTAAAGACCTTGCAAATCAACTACTATAATAATTGTTGGAGTTCAGAGACTATCATTATGAAGACATATAAAGAGATATGTAAAATAAATACACCTACTCCTAAGGAACATTTCTTTTAGGTTTTGCCCTTTATAAATTGAGCCACTATAATTTTTGCTTGGAGAGTTGGGTTTGCACAAATTCAAAATGAAACTTTAACAGAATCAAATCTCATCTATTTTCAGCAAGAACCATAAACTTGGCTTCAATGGCTTTAATTTAGAGGTTCTCTGTGAGATTTGCATTGTTGTAAACATTTCATGTAACAGTAAAGGTAATACCCATTTTTAGGGGAAGCTAACTGATACTGAATTCTGAAAGGACAGCCCAGAACTGAGTGATGTCATGAATTGCTATCTTCATCCTATTTGTTAAAGTAATTTAAAATCTTTCAAATTTTATCTTTGTATGAAAGAGGGAGGAAATTCAGAATCTTTGCATCAATGTTTTCAGGTTTAAGATGGATGCACACTTCTACACACCTTTTCAGGATGAAGTACTTACTGTTCAAGCTAATAATTAACATTAGAAGTATCACAGTAATAAACAAGTTACAGTGTTTGTTAGAAATACACACACACACACACACACCCAGTAAAAAGAGAACTAATTACATCCATTAGATGGAGTTATTGCTATTTTGCTTCATGCAGGACAATGATTATCATCAAAACTGTGCAGAAATACTCCACGATAATGTCTTAAATTCAGTCATCCTGTAGGGTCATTTGCACTTCCTTTCTCCTTAATTACAGCTTCTTGGACTCCAGTCAGTTCTCAGTGGAGTCAGCAGGAACACAACAGGAGCAGAATTCAGGCCCTTTGGCCACAGATGAGGTTCTGAAGATCACTAACTTCTAGAAGTAATTTGAGGTTTCACTTGAAATTCCAGTAGTGGTAGTTTTGTGCCTCTTCAATTGAGCAAGTGTCTTGGCATAATAAAAATAACGCTTATATTTAAAAGCATTTTTTAAAGTCTGCATTTGTCACCATTGTATGGCAGGGTATTAATGCTTCTCTCTGTCATACTTCACACGTTCATACCTTTGGTAAGAGCATAAAGACCCTTGTATCTCTGAAAGTACTCCTGAAAACACAAAGAACTAAACAGAGGTAAAAATCTATTTCTCTTATTAGTTTTTTCATTTTCTAGAATATTAAACTACATATGTACAGAATCAAGAATTGCTTAAAAGAAAGGAAAGGCACTGGGAGGGTTGGGGTTTTTTTGTTTTGAAAAATCAGTAAATTCTTAAATGACAAGTATCAACAACAACAAAAAAACTATCTTGTTACCTTTAGAAGCCAGGTACAGAACTGAGTCTCTAAAATTGAGGAATTTGTTCCTAAAACAGTCCCTCCACACTGTCATTGAAGCAGAATATGGAATTCCTGTGTGTGTTTTTCCAGCATATTTCAAAAGTTGTACTCAAATCTCTCACCTCGCCTGTCCTGGACTTGAAGTGTTTTTACCAAACCTAGGAGAAAGTAAAAGAGCCAAGTGAGTCAGAATGTTTGTCAGTTAGCGTGTTGTAAAATTGAGGGGTTTTTACCACTGTTGCCTGCTAATAATCTGGGACATCTGTTTGGTAAGTGGGACCCAAAGTAGTCCTATACAAAGGCCTCAACTCAGTATAATACTAAACTGAGTAATCCAGCCAGAAGCAGAAGGGCTATTGCTGTGCTTTAATCTCACTGGCTGCGAGTACTTTGCTGAATGAAGGCCAATGCAGTGACATGAATTTACATGTGATGTTGTGAAGCCAGTACAGGTTATGTCAATTGTGCTATGGCTGAGCATTTCCAGTCTTCGTTTTCTGCAAAGTCTATGGCTTTCCTTTGCCACAGGCTGGCAAGGCATATTGTACCTATAATATTGTCTTCTGATTTGTCAACTGTGCATTGATTAAGATACAGATGAGCCATATGCTAGTGAACTAAGCAGTTAAATGGATTTTGGGGGAAGTTCAGCTGTGAGGTATTTTACAAGTGCCAGCTCAGATTTTCCTTTGAACTGCATTAGCCATAAATATGGATTATTCCTGTAGGTTCTGTATATGGAGAATTAGATCTGCTTTAAAGGTTCAGCAGGAAAATATGAACATAATTATTTCCCAGCCAGATAAATGAGTCATTTTAGTAGGGACATTTTGATCATGTGACTTAGTCAAAGTGCAGAAAAATTTAAATATTTCCATCCCTGTCTGCTTGAAACTTTTATCATTATACAAATATATACATACATGTACATTTACATAATATACACGTACAAAGTATTGCAGATTTTGACAGCTTCACTAAGTCACTTTGTTTGAATAGCAAAGCAGCAAACAGATTACTAAACAAAAGAATAATCCAATTTCACTGCTAAAATCTAAAGTGAATTTAGTGTTTCTTACTATTTGTGAATAACTGCTATCTGAAAATATTAATTTATGAATATTATTGAGCAGGTGACTACTCAGTGCTTACTAGGAACTAGCAATTAGTGTATGTAAATCAACTAAGACAGCAGCATCTCAATTACTGTTCTGCATAGAGGAATAGTTAATTTGTAGGAATACATGTTTTCAGCCCAGATTTTAAAAAGTCACGTTTTCCACTGCTGAAAACCTCAATACCTATAATATTTGTTGTGCATTTCATGATTATTCTTAATGCCCTTGCAAACACATGTAATAAAATGCTAACAAACTGTCAGCCATTACTTAATTATGTTTATCTAGATGGATAAAGTTTGGGTGGGGGGAGCCTGTGGTGAAAAATATTGTTTCCCATTTGGCAAACACAGACTAAATTTACAGCTTAATTATTCCTTGTAGTGCTGTAGAGAGATTTTCCTGTTAATCATACTCAGGTCCAGAGTTGATTTAAAAAAAAAAAAAAAAAAAGTGGAATTTTTTTTTTTTTTGGTAGTGAGGTTTAAAAAGTATTTTGACTCTCAATTAAATCAACTTCCCCTCTAGTAGGGGATTTAAATCTTTGTGAGGCTTCATTGGGAACTACACAGGGAGCTTTTCTGACAGTGATGAAACACCTGCTATAAGGCAAGACAAATATCTCGGAAAATAATGTTATAGTTGCATTCAGAAACTTTGCTTATGGAAAATATCAGAATAATTCATCTTAATTAATAAAAATACCTCTATGTTTCAGCAATCAAGTGCAAGAAAAATAGAGGTCAGTTCGGGAAACCTTTATTCATGAGAGTATCCCACTAAATTCCAAAAGATCACTTGTGTGCACAATGATGCCCATGTGATTAAAGACTGCAGTTTATCTCTGGATGTGTTTTTTAATGAGATCTTTTTAATTTGAAATCTTTAAATAGTGTTTTTTCAAAGCCAAATCTGTGCCAATCACCACAGGACCACTAGACATTAAAAGCAAAATCAGAAATTGCGTCTTGTAAGACACTTGATTTTTTTTGCAAAGATAGCCTAGGAAGTGCTTACTGAGAAGAATCATCAACCAATCTTCATAGTATATTCTTCAGCAGTAACTGGGCAAAAGTATTCATTGCAAGGAATACTTTATATTGAAACCAGTCACAGTGAACTTGTACAGTAATCCATGAAAATATCTCCTTTTAATGCTGAAGCTTACCACCTTCATAGTCGTAAGATAAATTTGTACATCGGTTAGCTGCATTTGAAATGGACAGGTTGGCAAAAGTTTGTTTGGCATATCTGTCTTGGCTCTAGCCAGCTGGGATTTGATTAACTTCTATGTTAAGTAGTTAATAAATTGCTTTCTGCAAAGTATCTAGAAGTACGTACTATGAAGAGTTACTAAGTTCCATTCCTCCCAGAGTACCTTCCAAACTTGGCACAAAGCCTGCCTTTGTTGCGCAAACACAAAAAACCCACAGAAACATTTTAAAGGGTGTCTGAATTCTGGATATATATTAAAGAAGTATTTTTTCCTGATTTTTTTTTTTTCCCTGATGTTTTAATTTTTTTTTTCCTGACATGGGAATAAGCTGTAAGTTGTTAAGCACCGGTAAGAAAAATAGGAAAAAGATACTTTACTTACAAGGGTTGAAAATCTGTTCAGTGATGATGTAAGTAGAAAAGCTTAATCTAACAACAGATATTGCTAAGATCTCATTTATCAGCCTCAGTAAAATGCTGAATTAATAATTTTTGCATAGATTTAAACTTATACTACCAGATCATTTATGTAAACTTAGAAATTTACTACTTGACTATTTGCCTTCTATTTTCTGGACATGGGTGTAGTTCTTGGGTAGCCTATTATGAAATGTTAAAAAATTACCTATATTAGTATTTCTTGAAGACATCTTTGCGTTGGAACAGTTTATACTTTCAGAAAAACAGCTGGAAAAGGTTTTGTTTTCTTCTTCAAAAATAAGCTGTAAGAAACAAAGCAAATATTTATTTCCATGGTTTTCTGCAGATCATCATGTTGCAATGAAGAATCTATAACAGCACAGAAGTAATAATCAATACTGAACAGTCACACCAATGTAGTTACAGAAAAGGATGTGACTTGTGTGACTTGGGTTTTTTCTGATGTTATCATGCCAGCAAAAATTTTGGCATACAGGAAGGTACAGTGCTTTAAAAGGTGCTTTTAAAGACGTTAAAAGACTTGTGTTTCCTTCATGGGAATCAGCTGTGTCAGTGTAAAAATATCATGCTGATCCCTATCCATGTTAAGGGAACTTTTTTTACTTTTCATTAAATCATTATAAAGCAGCAGGAGCTTTTTTTATATTTTTTATTTTTTTTTAAGCTAGAGACATGCCCTAAATGAGACCTGCTTTTTACATCAGAATTGTTTTAATGTGTTTTCTTTAAATCAACAGAAAAAAATATGATAAAACATTTCTTTTTAAATCTGAAAATGAAAATGTGCTTCTAGGAGAACTGCTTATAATACTGGATGATAGCATACATGCAATTAGGAAAAGGTAAAAAAAAAAGATAAGGAAACATTGACATTAGGGATACCACGTATGGACTTAAAGCTTTTGAAACTCAATACAAGGTACATTACTGCAAAACACAGAAGCAATTTCATAGCCTTAAAAGCATTGCTAAAAGATAGCCAACTTTCAGCATGACAAAAAATATCAAAGTCATTACTGATCATATGTTTCTTTCAGATGAAAGCCTTTCCAGACACTGATCAAATATTAAACAGAAAAGTCAGAATTGACTGATAGTAAAATCTGTAATAGAAAATTCAGGGACCTATAAATTAATGCTTTTTAAACCTGACGAGGAGGGAAAGAGGAGTTAAAACACAGCAGTCCTTGACAAACTCTTCAAAAATAGTTAAAAATGTTTCTCCTGCTCTGAAGGAAGGAACTTAATATATTAAATGAGGAAAATACAAACCTTTAGTATGTTAATTTAAAAAGCTGAATCTTTGTTCCCTAAGTTAAGTAGGTGTGCAGACATAGCCAACCTTATTTAAGTCATAAGAATGATAATTAGGGTCACTCTTCAGGAAAGCCCTTAATCACCTGCTTACAGAAGTCGATAGCTTGAAATACCTGTCTAAGCGCTTTCCTGAAACAGGCCTTACTAGGTGAAAGTTAACACGTGATGATCACATGGAAAGTATCTGAATAATTTCATGCCTATTTATAGTCCAGACAAACAGTCTCATTTCTTACTCAGTTTTCACACGTAAAGGATTTAATTTAACAATGAGGTTCCTGGTAATAGTTGGAATTTTTCAGCTGATAACACTTGCATCAAAAAGCTTATGAAATATCAGTCATTACATGTGATGTCTTAGAAAACCTGTTTTAAAAGTGCTGTACAAGCCAGAATATTAGAGCATCTTCTTTGAAGGAAAATTAGCTATTAGGAAAAAAAAATAAAAATCCTATTGTAGTGCATATAGACTACTTAATACCTTCTAAGATAAAAAAAAAGCATCTTCAACATTTCAGAGTATCGTAAAAATTCTCCTGGCAGATTTAAAAGGTAAAATCTCTTATGTTTATATTGATGATATGATCATTTTCTCTTAGGATCTGGATCAGCGTTTAGCGAATATAACAGCCATACTGTGAATATTACAGTCTCTGAGCTTAACTCTAAATCTTAAAAATGAAAATGCTATAGAATATAGATTAAATAATCTGTAGCATATTTTGTCAAGACCAAATTGGCTGTAGACCAGGTAAGTTGTTTTTGTTTGCATGTTTCCCATACCCTGAAATACGAAGCAAATTCAGCAGTCTTGGTTTTACAAATGGCTATCATCTATATACTGTAGTTGTCTGCCTTTGAAGAGCCTTTTAATATGTCTATGGGGCAGGGAGAGAAAAAACATCAGATAGATAGATGAGCACAGAACATTTCTAAAAACTCTTTAAAACTGTCAAATTAATAATCTTGTGAATAAGGCCTGCTTCTTAAATGCCTACTTGTATAAATGCTACCTAAAGGCAAATTTATCAGACTAATGAAAATTTTGTTTCAATATCCTGATATCAATGACAAAATATTTGTTCCCCATACTGATCTGATAACATTACAGAACACAGTAACACCATAAATAAAATCCATCAAGAAATTTCTGAAAGAAAAGGTGGTCATGCAATTATAGAATCAAACCACTGTTGTATAAATTATGTTCATCACTGGTAAATAAAAACCCAAGCAAACAAAAGAACTTCCTTTAATAAAAATATCAGAGTCCATAATTATACAATCAGTTTGGGGTTTCCAAAACTGTTCAGTGCTAGCCTGGCTTCTCTCCTGCTGAAGTCGATAACTGGCTCAAGGAAGAGAAAGGTGCTAGGCTAGGTGCTAGTATGGAGTTTGGACCAGTTTGTCAAAAGTTTTTAGAAGGGGCATTATTCCATGAGGAAATGTCAACTTAGTGAAACCATAGTGTTACATGCAGGCCAGCTCCGGCTCTCAGAGTGCCACTACAAACTCCAAATCCTCCAACAGGGTATTTCAAATGCCAGTGGTCCAGACACAGATGCTGAGCTGCAGCCAGAAAGTAAGGATACCAGATGAGAGTTCACGACCAGTGTGTCCACAAAATGTAAAAGTATGAAGCACATTTAAAAATATTCTCCAACAGTTCCGTTTGTTCTTAATTGAGATTTAAAAGGACACCAACGAGGAGTAGTAGATTCATAATATCCGTAATATTATCTGCAGCCACATAATATAGTCTCTCTTCTGACCTGCAAGTCAAGACTGGTATGAAGCTTCTATTCAGATTGCAATACTCACGAGAATCCAAGCTACTGAGGAAGGTACATATTTGACATTCTGGATCCGATGGTGGAGTGCATGTTTTTATTATGGTTTAGGATAAGACTATGTGCATAGACCCAGAGGTTCATCAAGTGCTCTAGGTATCATTAAGTTTACCAGGTAACTCTACCTGAGTAAACCTGTACTCCAGGATTGTCTTTCCATAAGAAATTTTGGTGAGGTGGCTAAAGCTAGATTCATTGGTTGTATTGTATAAGCCTCCTGTAGGAATTTATTGTGAGTGCCTTTCAGCAAGTATGAAAACATGACTTGTACTCAGTTCCTGAAGAAATTCAAGATTCCTGAAGAAATTTCTTCAGGAACGGAAGTCCTATACACTCAAAGGTACAATTTTGCTATTTTAAGGGGCTGTGTTGGAAGAGAGAACAGCCCGTAAGTGGAAAGTGACAGGGACTAAGGACCCTCCGATCCTCCTTTACTGCCGGTTTTATCTGGTGTCATGGTTTAACCCCAGCCAGCAACTAAGCACCACGCAGCCGCTCACTCACTTGCCCCCACCCAGTGGGATGGGGGAGAAAAATCAGGAAAAGACGTAAAACTCGTGGGTTGCGATAAGAATGGTTTAATAGAACAGAAAAGAAGAAATTAATAATGATAACACTAATAAAGTGATAACAGTAACGATAAAAGGATTGGAATGTACAAATGATGCACAGTACAACTGCTCACCACCTGCTGATCGACACCCAGTTAATCCCTGAGCGGCGATCCCCCCGCCCCCACTCTCCCCAGTTTATACACTAGAAGTGACGTCCCATGGTATGGAATACCCCCTTGGCCAGTTTGGGTCAGGTGCCCTGGCTGTGTCCTGTGCCAAATTCTCGTGCCCCTCCAGCCTTCTCGCTGGCTGGGCATGAGAAGCTGAAAAATCCTTGACTTTAGATTAAACATTACATAGCAACAAGTGAAAACATCAGTGTTATCCTCATTCTTCTCATACCTACCTCAAAAACGTAGCACTATGCCAGGTCCTAGGAAGACAATTAACTCTATCCCAACTGAAACCGGGACATCTGGTTAAGATAACAGATGATGAAAGCAGATTAAAAAATAAAAACAAAACAAAAAGCCGAACTAATCCACAATCCCAGGGTGGTGCCAGGAATGGAAACTGTTAGCAGCAGCAGCATGGGCCACTGCTTTTCTTTTCTCCCACCAGCAGTCAGTCAGATAACAGATTCATGATGTGTTTGAAACATGTTACCTAAAAAGCAACAAATGCAGCTCCAGCCGTCACGGGAAATAAAACCAGAAGAACGTTTTCTTTCCTAACCACTGTTGCTACTGGAATCCCTCTGAGAAAAAGGCAGGCCAAAGCCCTCCCTGAGCTGGCAACCACGGTGCCAAGGAACCAGTGATTCCTGGAATCTATTAATAACTGCCCTTCCAATCCCCGACCAAGGTTAGGTGATAAATTGCGCAGATTTAGAATGAGGAGTCAGAAATAAAACTGAGCAGTAGATGTAGGAGTTTCCAAATTCTGTCCCTAGTAAGATTTGTAATGAGGAATTAATGGAGAGACACAGGTATCAAGACCACTTTTAGTGTGGCTAAATGTGTATGATACAAGATTCAGGAAGTACAGTGTATGTTTTTGGGGGTAGCTGGAGTCAGACTAAGTCAAGTTATTTAATCTGTTCAATTTGTATGCTAATACAAATGCAACACAACAGGAATAGCTGTTTCATAGCCATATTACCAGTCATCAAAAGAACTCATTTGTAAATAAAATGGAGGACATAATAGCAAAACATTATATACCAACTTGAAACACATTTTTAATAAAAATTCCATTAGGGAAAAAATACATCTTTTCATACTCTTCTGAATGAATTTTTGCCCCTCACCCTTAAAGGTCAGTATTTCTAAGGGGGGGAAAAACCTGCAAAACTGCTATGTGGTACTAATATGAATGCTTTGGAAAAAATGGCATCTGTCCTTTACCAGTTGAGAGAACCATGATGTAGCACAGATCAAAGCTTAATATCCATTTATTGTATCTACAAATTAGATCACAAATAAAAATCTATCTTTGTACATCCAGTAAAGATTATTGCCTTTCAAGCATGATTAATAAAATGGGAAACTCCTTTCTTAAAGATAGAGGCAATGAACAACCTTTTTTCATCTTTCAGTAGTGCTGCATGTGATAAAATACAAGTAGTATGTTTCATGGACCATTGGAAAGCTGTATTTTTGCCTAAGATGTAGACGTATTTCCTTTAAAAATCTTAACATGATCCAGAATTTTTTATAAATCATATTATTTGGTATTTTAAACTTATCACTAGACCTGCAGGGAAACATGTCTTAGGAAGCCAACATACTGACCACATACATTTTAAATACAACTGGATAGCTGTGGTAGCTTTTATTTTAATGGTCATTTTAAAAGACATGACAAGGTAGTATGAAGTATTTTAAGGAGCAGCAAATGCGCCAAAAATTCACAACCTGCAGATGTTCATAAATATGTGAATAGGTTAGTGTCTACTACAAAACCACCGTGATAATTTCCTTAAATTTTTGGACCACTGTTTTTTCTCAGGGAAATCAAGTGAACATGGGTCTTTCCGACATGCAATAATACTTCTTCTGCTGCATATTTTATAATGAAAGAATGGGATATTTTAATTTAATTTAAATTCTGAGAAAATAGTGAACATTGGGGAGTGGGCAATAACATCTATTTTAAGTTTAATGGGATGTTCCTCATATCAAATCACCTGATCTATCATAGAGATGATTTGTTGGTCCATTTAAGGCAGTCTGAAACTGTTAGAATAAAACACTTCTAACTCGACCTATATGACATAAAAGGAAGACAACAAAGAAAAGGCCAGGTAACTACTCTTCATGAAATCCTGTAGCCTGCCTTCATTTTACATAACTATTTCAGTGGAATTACAGTTATGCTTGAAGACGCACTTAGCCACGTACATCTTTCTATCAGGCCAGAACCACTATTCTTCACTGGTATTGACTTCACAGGTATTGTCATCATCTTTTCATCCTGCCATGGTTTAACCCCAGCCAGCAACTAAGCACCACACAGCCACTCACTCACTCCCCCTCCTCCCCCCCAGTGGGATGGGGGAGAAAATCAGTGTCCTGGTTTCAGCTGGGATAGAGTTAATTGTCTTCCTAGAGTACTATGTTTTTGAGGTAGGTATGAGAAGAATGATGATAACACTGATGTTTTCAGTTGTTGCTAAATAATGTTTAGTCTAAAATCAAGGATTTTTCAGCCTCTGATGCCCAGCCAGTGAGAAAGGCTGGAGGGGCACAAGAAGTTGGCACAGGACACAGCCAGGGCAGCTGACCCAAACTGGCCAAGGGGGTATTCCATACCGTGTGATGTCACTTCTAGTATATAAACTGGGGAGAGTGGGGATGGGGGGATCGCCACTCAGGGATTAACTGGGTGTTGATGGGCAGGTGGTGAGCAATTGCACTGTGCATCACTTGTATATTCCAATCCTTTTTCTATTACTATTGTCATTTTATTAGTGTTATCATTTTCATTATTCGTTTCTTCTTTTCTGTTCTATTAAACCATTCTTATCTCAACCCATGAGTTTTACTTTTCCTGATTGTCGTGGTTTAACCCCAGCCAGCAACTAAGCACCACGCAGCCGCTCACTCACTCGCCCCCACCCAGTGGGATGGGGGAGAAAAATCAGGAAAAGAAGTAAAACTCATGGGTTGCGATAAGAATGGTTTAATAAATATAATTTAATAATGATAATGATAACACTAATAAAGTGATAGCAGTAATGATAAAAGGATTGGAATGTACAAATGATGCACAGTACAACTGCTCACCACCTGCTGATCGACACCCAGTTAATCCCTGAGCGGTGATCCCCCCGCCCCCACTCTCCCCAGTTTATACACTAGAAGTGACGTCACACGGTATGGAATACCCCCTCGGCCACTTTGGGTCAGGTGCCCTGGCTGTGTCCTGTGCCAACTTCTCGTGCCCCTCCAGCCTTCTCGCTGGCTGGGCATGAGAAGCTGAAAAATCCTTGACTTGAGACTAAACATTACTTAGCAACAAGTGAAAACATCAGTGTTATCCTCATTCTTCTCATACCTACCTCAAAAACGTAGCACTATGCCAGCTCCTAGGAAGACAATTAACTCTATCCCAGCTGAAACCAGGACACATCCTTTTTCAGTTGCAGGAGTTTTGAAAGATCTGAGGTCTTGGTAGTAGCATTGGCTGAGTTGTCTGAAGCAATTTTAAAGAATTCTGCATTGTGTTTAGAAGGCAAATAATCCAAGATATTTCAGTGCATGCAGAACATGAAGTTCTTTCTTAATGGAGTTTTAGGCCATATTTCAATGGACCCCACTGGAAATGCTTATATAAGGACATGATGGAACTCAGAGTGCAGTGCCTTCTACACCATCTGTTTGGGAGCTTAAAGCAGGAAGCTTTCAGGTGTTAGAATGCATGAGATGGAATGCATAAGAAAAACAGCACTGTGAAAGCTGTGGAGCTTGTCTCAATCACAGAAAAAAATGGTCTTTTGGAAGATAATAATATTAGACAAATTCTGTACCCTTTAGGTAGTAAGTCTTCCAGTGAAATTGGCTGGACCATAGACCGCAGGCTGGGGCTCTCAGAGAAGCAATCCAGAATTTAAGCCATAGAAAAACAAACATTTTAACACTTACTTAATTAAACATTGTGACCAGTATATGCATGCTTATAAATCAGACATCCAGAAGTATTATAAAGACTAAATTCAGCATCGCATATAAATTGAATTCACAGCCGCTTTCTAAATTTCCATCAGTCTTAAACATAGAAACAATGCTTGTGCCATGTCCTCACTGGTAGTAAACTTGGGCTTACCTGGATCTCTGGAGGGGTTTGGGTTTTTTTGTTGTCAAAGGACTGTTCATAGACTACAGTAACTTTTTTTAAAAAAAAGCACAAAACAACATCAACAAAGCTTAACATTGAAAGCCTGATATATAATCAACTTATAAACAATTTCTACCTCAAATCCTGGGCACTACCTGTTGTTTTTCCACTCTTGGTCTTTATCCAGAAAAATTCACCATTAATTCGATGGATATTTGACAATTAAGACACAAACTAAAACTTTAGGATTAAGCCATTGCTCTGATAAATCCTACTAAATGAAACTAACACAGTTTTGTTATTCTAGATCTGGATTAAAGGCTGCTACACCATAGGGCACCTTGGTGCTTTAGTTTAACCCTAGACTTACAGCCACATTTTTGCTGAATTAAAAATGGACACTACATTATACACTAAGACCCAAAGCAAGTTTTACTTATGGAATAAATACCACATATGACTTCATCAAATTCCAGTCGAATTGTATTGCTGTTACACGAAATGCACGTAGGATGTATTTCTACATTTTCTTACTCTGTGGAATGGTAATACTGGATACTAGTAAGAGCAAAGGCTGGCATAATAGGACCTTCTGCTTTTTATAACAACGCAATGTATGTTATTAAAAAAGTGGAGTGGTGCATCTTAACTCTCAAATGCTATTGAGACACTTAGTGGACTTTAATGACTAATGTCAATCTACAGTAATGGAAGGCATGATCCCATATTTGCAAATAGACACAAATTCCTTAGCAGTAAGCCTAAGTGAAAGACTTAAATATTATTATCAGAAAAAACATGGTAAAAAATATTTGTCTAAGTCTACAGTGAGATTTTAATTCATAGTGCTGTAAGTCTAGATACCTGTTTTGGTGTGGTCTTGTCTCAGTCCCTTGCTCCTAAGACAAAGTTCACACTATCACCCGCACATGGAAGGGATGAGATGACACTTGGATTTTCCAGTACTTGGCAGAACTTGGAGTTCTGAGGTCTCCTTACCTTTGAATTTGATTGATATGTTCCTGTGAGCAGGGTGGGTGAACAGAATATAGCTCACAGTGGTGTTTATAAGCTGGAATTTGGAATTTTTAACTTGCCAAGGCTCTTCACTAAAGACTGAATGTAATTGGTCAGTTCAGGTAGACATAAGTTTAGAATCAAGGCAGGGAAAAAAATCACCTGCATTTGACTGATTTGCACAAAACCTAACAGAGAAAAAATGCCCCATCACCGTCGATGGAATGAATATTCTATCAATACTGCAGTCACATTCTGTTCTATTGAGATTAACTTTACCTGCTGAATGTTGTGAAATTTATTTCAGTGGCCTATGACCACCATATATCAGCATCCGACCCCTATCTATATAAAACAATAAGCATGATCTTAAGGCTGTCTTAAAGGCTGTCTGAGAGATGTATATTTACTGACATATAACCTGACTAAAGCCAAACATCATTACCCCTGTGACTGATTGGAGGGCAGCCATATCTTAACAGTTTTATTTCCCTTCTACAGCTGAGCTCCTTGACCATGCTAGCTGAACTGACACGGCATTTCAAGTCTTGTTACCAGCTCAATGGTTCTCTTATTTAAAAAAAAAAAAAAAAAAGGGGGGGACGGGGGACGGGGAGTGGAGGAGAAAAAGAAAAGGCATCTCTTCATTTAGTCTCTCCATCTTGATCATTGCTGATGGGCTATCAATAATTTCAACTTGGTTAAGCAGCTGGCTGAAGGTTAAATAAATTCTGCTTGGTTGTTTGCGTGATCATACCTGAATTCAAGAATCCAATTTGAAGCAGATTTCTTTTTGGCTGCTCCTTGGGAAGTTCTTATAGAGTCAAAGATAGGATAGAAAATAAGTTATTTTTGTGGAGAAGCACAAGAACAAAATTAAAGTCAACTGGGCAAAGCAACCACACTTTGAAATTTCTGAAAAGAAATCTAAAGGGATAGTAAAGGCTTCATATATGTATATACACACACATATGCCAATTTAGAGGAGGACAACAGGAACAGAGGTCATCAGTAATCCTCCAGTCTGAAGGATTTTGCCCAACTGCTTTAATAGATTGTTAAAGTCTGAGAACAGCTATCCACTGATTCATGAATGAATCATGATTTTAAAAGAAAATAAAATGGGTCATGCCATTTTGCCTGCAATGTGTTCAATTATCTTGCGCACTACTATTTTGACACCCAGAGAATTATTTACAGCATGCACAACTACCTATGCATCTCAGCCAATGTGTATGCTAATATGCTGTTAATAATGCATTCTGTGGACTCAGCATTCCTCTAACTTGCATCAGCTTTATTGTTATTTAAGTATTTACTTCTTGGGAGTATTCCTGTTTTATTTCAGTACAAGAAACTCCAGGCTCAATATGAATCAAATACACATGCTTTCACATTTAGCTGTAGTAGGGTGATTTTGGAACACACTCCTCGTTACTGAGACGCAAGGAAAATGCACACTGAAATTTTTCTAAAATAATCAGAATAGTTAGTGACTTAAATCGCAGGTGGTGTCCTTTTAAAGGAGGAAGAGAATTATGGTTATGTTTTGAAGACTCATATAGCTGCATTGCCTCATACAGGTTTAAGTGTATAGTCTACTTTTACACAGCAGTTGATTTTTCATAATCAGGTTACCTGCATTTTCAGTAGTTTGCTACTGAAAGGCGGTGAACTAGTTTAGAGAGAGAAGTCAGTTTCAGGTCACAAATCTTGAGTGCAAGAGCATGCACATCTATAGTTACCCCACACAGCAAGTGCCTTGACTTGCCTACTTCAGCCTTCACTGTTCGACATAGAGAATTCCTAATACCTACAAATAAAACGTGAAGTTTGAGAGAATACAAACATGTGAAAGGGTGGGAAAGGAAGATTCAGGAAATTCCTCAGAGGTTTTAAGTCAAAGCTGGATAAAGCCCTGAGTAACCTCGTCTGATCTCACAGCTGATCCTACTTCAGTTAGGAGACTGGACTACAGACCTCCAGGGAGTCGTTCCAGCCTGAGTTATCCTATGACAGTATGACTCCAAATCATTGTTTAGACAGTAAAAGTCCTGGACATGAAGACCCATCCACGCTCTGGAGCACTGCTGTTCAACGTTCCAAGAAAATGAACAGTCCCTTGCGGAACATACATTGATGCCCAAACCTCCTTTTTGTTCTCTATACATTTACGTTGTCATATACATTATTTCGGCTGTATTTTAACAACACTTTATTTTTTAATACAGAAGAAACTATGTGTTTCACTGTAGTACGGTGCACAGTGTAACGATGGTGCATGGTGTAATTACAAAGAACATACAGTTTGGTCCTTTGCAGGTTATTCACAGTTCCATACTTTCAAACGCTATCAAAGGTGAAAATACTTTCACTCCTCTGAACTACCACTTCTAACTGTACAAATTGCAGCATACATGAAACTGTCTTTTCCAGCCTACACGTGCAGGTGTTCTGTGCTTACTCACCGAAGTCCAAAATTACATCATTTCTGCAATCTGATTATCCTTACAGCAAGAGAACAAAGATGAGATTGAGCCTTCTCTGTAAGCTTTCTTCACGGCTTCTCAAACCACAGTCTAGATTGTTTACCCCCCTTTTTTTCTTCAAAGGGCAGCATCCACCTGTCATACCAGAGGAGCTAGGAGTTACTTGCTCCTGTAAGACAGTCTTTGACCTTAACATGAAGGACTTGCGGACATAATAGCATGATCTCCAGGTTGCTACCAGTCCAGGTTTTTTCCCCACTCACTGATATGTGCTGCATGGCATTTCTCCACAGGCACTGCATCTTACTTACAAGCCTTGTTGACACAGTCTCTTGTTCATGCCTTTGCCCTCTCCCTATTACAGAAACTAGAAGGGACAGAACCTGTCGCTGGGCTACAGAAAGCCATGCGAATAGCCGCCAGAATTCAGATGCAGACTGCCTCCACAACGGCATTTCATAGCACAGCTTCCCCCTCAGCTTCGTGTTTTGTGGACTCCTCTTTCCCCAGTCCAAATCCTGCATAACGAAAAACCTCAGAGATTGCCGACTGCATAGCTTGAGTGTGTTTCAGCGGTTTTAAGACAAGGACACTTCTTGGCTCTGTGTCTTTCCCTCACACTTCTGGGAGCTTTAGGAAAGGACAGGAGGAGGATGCCCCTCCTCAAAGAGCTGTGCCAGTTAAATGAACAGAAGTCCCCCAGTATTTATCTTATTCCTCCCTCTTTCACAGAAAGCATGACATGGCTATCTTCATTCAAATTAATCACGGTGAGTTGGAATCACAGAATGGTTTGGGTTGGAAGGGACCTTTAAAGGTCATCTAGTCCAACCCCCCTGCAATGAGCAGGGCCATTTTCAACTAGATCAGGTTGCTCAGAGCCCCGTCCAACCTGACCCTGAACGTTTCCAGGGATGGGGCATCTACCACCTCTCTGGGCAATCTGTTCCTGTGTTTCACCACCTTCATTGTAAAAAAATTTCTTTCTTATATCTAGTCTGAATCTACCCTCTTTTATTTTAAAACCATTACCCCTTGTCCTATGGGCTAATAAACTTTTTACTGTGAAAAAAATGAATTTCCTCTACAAATAGAATTCCTAACTTCAGTCTAAAACTGCTAGTTTATTCATCAGCCAGTGTCATTAATATATCTGTCAATAGCTTAGAAAATACTGTCCTAATAAAACAGTAGGCTGCGATCAGCTATTAATATAACTCAATAACTTGGCAAAGGCCATGCAAGTTGCTCATCAACTCACATATTTTTACAAGTTACAGACCCATGGCAGAAACCTCTGCACAACAAGAATATTAACTAGAATAAAGCGATCATTTTATGAAACATTTTATGGAAGCAAAAAGTACACACAATTATGTTTTATTAACAAACTCTTGACCTTACAAATTTCAGTGTCCATATTCAAAATGCTACTGTTCAGCTAAACCTAGAGCTGGCCTCATTCCTTCTCTAAGTCCAGTGGACTTGTGCCAGTGTCGTGGTTTAACCCCAGCCAGCAACTAAGCACCACGCAGCCGCTCACTCACTCCCCCGCCACCCGGTGGGATGGGGGAGACAATCAGGGAAAAAAAGTAACGCTCTTGGGTTGAGATAAGAACAGTTTAATAGGACAGAAAGGAAGAAAATAATAATAATGATAATAACAATAATAAGATGAAAATAATAATAATAATAATAAAAGGATTGGAATATACAAAACAAGTGACACACAATGCAATTGCTCATCGTCCACTCATCGACTGATGCCCAGTTAGTTCCCAAGCAGTGATCCACACTCCCAGGCCAACTCCCCCCAGTTTATACACTGGGCATGACGTCACACGGTATGGCATATCCCTTTTGCCAGTTTGGGTCAGCTGCTCTGGCTGTGTCCCCTCCCAATTTCTTGTGCCCCTCCAGCCTTCTCGCTGGCTGGGCATGAGAAGCTGAAAAATCCTTGACTTGGTATAAACACTACTTAGCAACAACTGAAAAAAATCAGTGTTATCAACATTCTTCTCATACTGAACCCAAAACATAGCACTATATCAGCTACTAGAAAGAAAATTAACTCTATCCCAGCCAAAACCAGGACAGCCAGGAATGATTAAAGCAGAAGGATACTCAAAACAGTTGAAAATTTGGAATATGAAGTGGATATATTACCAATTACCTCTGTTGTTTGTCATTAAGGGAGGAAAAAAAAGTAAAAGAAGTGTCGCAGTCTTTGAAGTTTCTTAAAAACATAGCTTTGAGTTCTCAGTTCTTTGCAGAGCTTCTGCGGAAGCATCAGGCATATTTTTTAAAAAAGCTTTTAAAGAATTAAAAGCCAAATATCAGAGTATCATATGTCAGTTCCATACTGACTAAGCATAAATTCATTGTACATGTTGTAGGGATGTAGAATTTCTGCCAGTTTAGCACGTTGTGTGTGTGTAAATATATATACACTATATATATAGACACATGCACAGAGATTGGCAGTATCAGTATTGTCACACATAAGCTATGTAAATAGTGCATGACTAGAAAAACTACCACTTCCAAAGACAGCCACTTCCAAAACAAACCAACACTGAGCAATGGAACACAGAGGGGACACCTCACCACAATTGCATGGCTAATTTGGGTTTTTGTTTTTTTTTTTCTTTCAACTCTTTTGGGAAGACTGCTATGGAGCATTCATGGGTTTCCAACAAAACCAACCTCTATCTTCAACTTTCTTACACTATATTACGTGCTGAGTTGTTTTCTTTCAGGAAATCTTGTTGATCTCCTGGAGACATTCAGAGAGATTAGACTAAATTAGAAAAATATATTCTTCTAGTATGTTGCCCACTTTGAAATCAAATTGTATAACATGATAGTTTTCAAAATTCTTGATTTACTAGAGTTTACAGATGTGACCCACAATTTTCATTTTAGCTTTTTTCTTTTTTCTTTTTTTAATATAAAGTTTAAAAGCTATTTAGTGATACAATCTATTAATATATCCATAGGCAGTTTCTCTTTTCTGACTGAATGCTGTCTCTCTGGGTGTAGACACCAGATGAAAAGTTGTATAGGTTATTGGCAAGGAAAAAAAAAAAAAAGTGCATGAAACACTTCTCTTTCTTCCACTGCCCAAAGGTCCTTTGCCAGGGAAGATGCTCTAATTCTCACATACCTGAAAATCAGCAATGCATCCTGCAAAATCTCTACATGTACAGAAAACTGTTAACCTAGGAGGCATAAGTCAGATTTACTGCAAGGAAGAAGAAACACTGTTTCTTCATTAAATTCCATTTTTCTTTAACAGTCTCTCAGCTGTCAATTTGATAATGGCTGCTTGATTCTGCACTCACATAGCTGGGGACAATTCTTATTCCAATCTACATTATGTTCATCTGTTAATCTGATGACAGAATTTGTCTCCTTAGGCAACAAATTTGGGGCCCAGAATTTATCCACCAGTACGTTTCATTCCACTGAAGGGTAAATTAAGGTGGATTTGTAATGTCTTTGTTTATCTGAAAAAATTAAATATATTGAAAGAACTTGAAAGCAGATTTAATTTAAAAGAAAAGTAAGGCCATTATATAAACAGCAGCAGATCTCATCCAGAATATGTCACATAAATATCATACTATCAAACAAGAAATGTAAATTATCATACATACTCTATAATTGAAAAGTGTATTATACATTAGTGAAGTCACCCATTTATCTAATCATAATCAGTTCCAATAAAATCTCATTTAGGAAAGTTGAATGTAGTTCAGGGTGGATGGTTATGAGGATATCAGTCATGTGAGTATGCACTGAAACAGTTTTGAAAGACAGTTCTTATATGTAGAAATCCAATTATTGCATACCTCATATGAAAGAAACTTACACTGATATGAGCTAAAACTGTGGCATTCAGAACTAGAAAAAAAGTAAAGCAAGAATACTGGATTAACTATTTTAAATAATGTTTTAAGGAAATTTCTACTCAACCAAGATTTTACATTTGCAAGAAGTCATTACAAGAATGACATGGTGTTTAATGCTAATAAGAGATGGTTCAAAAGCAGAGGAAAAATCCTGATGTATCATTTGAAGGTTCTTATGACGTGCAGCTTGGATCCAGATCTCCCATACTTGGTTTTATAAAATCCAGCCTTTCAGTAAAAGAAATTCTGTTTGACCAAACATATGCAAGTCTGTTACAAAGGGAGGTAAAGTCCAACCATTTTCTATCACTGCTGCCCTTCTACTGTAGCATTTTAGATAAAATAGCCTCCAGACATGAACAGTAAGTGGTTTTGTTGCGCTTGTTGACATAAAAAGACATGAAATAGCCTAGTTTTGCCATTCATACAGTACATCATTCCACATGAATTGCAGGAACATTTGCTATCTTGTTTTCAAGAAAAACGTCAGTAACTTAATCCAACAGTAAGGTAATATGAATAAAATGTATATCATGACTACAGCTGAAGAAGCAGTTCATGACGAATACTTAATTTGGTACCATTAGCCTCTCCTGAAATGATCTTTAATGATTTTTTTCTTCTGTTCCTCCATTTATTGTGCACAGCTGCTCACCTAATCACTTGCATAAACTTATCTGAACCTATGGATTATTTATTATACATCCATCACTCTTCCAACAGTGGTAACCTAAGCTGTACTGGTTTCCTGTCTTCTACATGTTCCAAAATTTAAGCTTTCTATATAGCTAGTCCCCATTCCATTGTGAATATTCACATACATACATACTGATGGCAATATTTACATGCAGATGTATTCGAGTCACTTTTGAATCCATCAACAGCATGGAGAATAACAACTCAAATGTCTAAACACTCTTCATTAAAATGGGGTACAAGAAGTTAGAAAACATAAGCTTGACAAAAAGAATATCCAAATATCCCCTTTAATTTTTTTGGTATTTAGTAAGCTCCAGGTATAATCCTCTATCAAATACTGCAATTCCACCTTATTTCTTATATTGTGATACGTTTGTTTCTTCACAAAATCCAGTGGATTCTGAACAAAGGGCCTTCTTCAGAAACTCATGGGAAAAAATTTAACCATTTTGACTATCCTGTTCTTGCAGCTGTATAGAATCATAGAATCATTTATGTTGGAAAAGACCTTCAAGATCATCGAGTCCAACCATCACCCATGCCCACTAAACCATGTTACGGAGCACCCCGTCTACACGCTTTTTGAATATCTGCAGGGATGGTGACTAGCCCTGATTTGCTCTGCTTTGCCTGGCTAGATGTACAATCATTTATACATGCAATTTATCGAATTTTAATAATGTACGAGTAGACTGGTAGGGCACTTGGAAAATAACCATGATGATCCACAGGAGTGATCAGTATACCTTATTCCCAGTTATATGTTCCATTGCAATATGTGAAAGTATGAGAACTAATTTACAAGCATATAGGCTGTTTTTAAGAGGAAATTACAAAGCAGTTGTCAACCACATTTAGATGGAAACCAGCTGGCCAGACTGAATGAACATTATATTTGCAAACTTATGTTAGAAGTGACTCTTGGCTAGACATAGGCCCTCTTCCCACTTCACTTGCTTCTAAGCCTTTCTGATGTCCTATGTGCCAAGTTAAATATCATTCCCTTATTCTGGAAAACATATCTTACGGGCTACATGCAGAGAAGCCACCAGATCTAGACCACAAAGGACACGCAAGACGACTAGAAAAGCATCTTTAGGAGGTGAGGAGACACATTAAGAGGGACCTGAACTATCCCCATGTACCAGCCCAGATACCCTGAACATTCCTTACTTCGTGAGGACAGCTGGCCTATTTCTCCAATTTAGACAGTTCCAAAGGTCCATATGCAGCTCTGTAAGAAGCCAGTGTGCAATCATTCATTTCAATTTCTAAGTGGGCTTGTATGTGACTGAACTGCCCTCATCAAAATTATCTGCTGTTCTCACACTCCAGCCTTGGGAATAGCTACATTGTTTGACGCTTCTGAGAGATGTCCTTCACGCCTATAAGTTTGCAATCAAACCAAAGTAAAGCTAAGAAATGCCATATGCCTTTCTATATCCGACTTCAGAGATCCCTCTTCTACTTCTCTTATGATACGCTGGCTGTTCTACTTGCTATTTTCCTTTTCAAACTATAGGAACACAGACCATGGGCGGAGGACTGACATGATCAGCATTTGCTAACACTGCCTGTAAAACCTCTGAATTAACACGAACCACAGGGTGTTAGTTTCTAAGCTACAACATACCGTGCTGCTAGAGTTAGCTCAGCAAAGTAAAATGCCCTCAAAAGACAGGTACACCTAGGAAAACTAGTCTTCATCAGTTCCACTGCACAGGAAAGCATTTAAACATCTCAACCACAATCACATAATTCTAGTCACAAAACGCACAGTACAAAAAGAAGATCTAACTCATCTCCATAGAAGAAGATACACTACTGTTACAGAAAGGCCTAATAGCGTGAAGAGCTAGATGGGCTCATGGCAAGAATATAAGAGAAGATCAAATACTGCAAGCACAAAGACTTTCACTGCTGGAGAACTATGTCTTCAGAGATCAAGAGGTGACAAGATGCAGGAGGAATGCTACACCTAATATTCTGTACCTAGAATTTAATTCCATTCTCTCTGACTGTCCCAACAGCTTTAAGAGATTTTCTTCTTCTTCATCTCAGCCTGTAAAAATAGGATTACTAATATACTGGTGTGAGGATCAACTCTTCTAACAATATTTCTGAAAACCCACTGTTTAATATTTTGGTCTTGATTCTGGAAGATTCGGCTTGACAAAGGGTATGAAAGACCTCATGTAAAATCTGTGGATATTGTTCACTGTGAGAACTCCAATAACCTCACACTCCCTAGACAACATTTCTTTGCAATCCCAGCAGAATATATGAACTTAAAGTGTTTCATTTAAGAAAAATAATTCTACCGTAGAAAAACTTTCTGTGAAGTTACGCAGAACGCTAAAACCTGCTTACTGTTCTCCTTCCCAGTTCATAGCATTTAGCTTAAACCAGCAGTGAACAATTTTGAAATATGCTGGGCTTTAGCCAGCAGTTTAAATGAGTATATGTGATTTAATTCATATTTTCAGGCCTCTTTATTAAATACCTCCCAGTTCCATCTTGCCTAATATTTGATCCAGCAAGTTTAATGACCATTCCTTCATTAAACATTACAAGCTTTTTAAGACCTTGGCAGTGCAGCATTTCATTCAATAACCTAGCGCTGCTACAAAGTCAACACCGAGTGCCAAGTTAATCCCTCGTGTCCACTAATTATGTCCAGTGCTGCAGCTTCTTGGGTGAGCCTGAATCGCTGGGGAAGCGCAGGATTTCCAGGCCAATGGATTCAGCACTCCAGCTATATCTCATGTCTTGACACTAGATGTCAGCGAAGGGTAATTGTTGTCTCAATTTAGAGGCCAGCCCAGGTAGCTACTAGCAACCTCTGTTAATGTTTTATAGCAAAGGTGAAGTATAGCTTAATACAAGCATCTGACATATATTACAATAAAAAAGGATATAGTTGTCTAGTGTTTTTAAAGTCAGTCGTAAAAGATGAATAATGACGCAGTTTAAAGCTAAAAGACAGCTGCCAAGCTGAATGGCCATGATGGATGTCTAAACACCCAGTGTAGAGAAAACCTGTTCCCTAGAGACCACCATCCAAAAAATTAATTACTACGATTCAGCATCTTTAAATGTGCCACTTAATATACTGCCACCATAATTAAATTTCCAGCCCTGTGACCTTGAGACCATTTCCTGAGATAATAAATGAGATCAAGGTTTAATCGATGCAGATGCGAGTAGAAACTGTCCGAGGAAGCACAAAACCATCACAATGTAGTCAAGGTCAGGAAACAAAACCCAAGTGAAGCTGCGAATCAACACTAATTGCTTTCTTATGATAAAAGATGTTTATTTTAATTTGCTTTATTTGCAAACAACAGTTCCATTGTATACACTCTGACAGCAGCTTTTAAGCTCTAGCCACAGATGAAGTCAGTAGAGGGCATATTTGACTCCTTGTAAATAGCACTTTTTGTAGCAAATGAAGCCATATTCAGTAGCACACCGAGATCTGATAACCAAGCTCATCACACATCAAACAATACAAAGACAAGAAACGACTGACTGCTTCAGGTAGACTCCTTCCTCTCTAACGCAAGAAACCAAACAAAAAGGAGAAACTTGGGGTAGAGATACAGAGATGTGAAGGCTATTTTATGTCCTTTTGTGAGTGACACAAAGGGTATGGTCTGACTTCCACTGTAGGACTTTACTAAGGGCTAAAAGAGACACCATATATATACAGTGTCTGATAAAAATATAAATGTCTAAATATGTAACAACACGTAGTAGAGGACCTATTATTTAAACAGAAGTAAATATTATTGGGGTTGTCATGCACTTGATGAATTGAAGTGAAAGAGTCTCTGCAGCTGAGTTGAGTCTCCTTAATCATATAATGTTAGAGAAACCAGAACTAGGTGGTGGTAGGGGGAGCATATGTTAAAAAAAAATAATTTCTAACTTTTTGAGACCAACCTTGTGTAGAGGTAGGCTTCCTTTCATTCCAAGAAGCCTGGAGAAAAAAAAACAACATGTGTTCTGACACCTAAAACCTCAGAACTTTAAAAAGCATAGAAGCCATCAGTAGGAAGACAGAGACAAAACTGTGAAACAATGTAGACAATAGATCTTTAAATAATAGTACTTGGATGCATTGTTTTGCAAAATAGGTATTAAACAACAATTTTTATCAATCCTGTCAACATTAAATAGATTAAATTATGAACCACTATAAATTCCAAGGTTAAATGCAACTGATATATAGAAAAAACATCTATAAATATCTCAAGCAACTCAAGGGGACTGGGGTGATATACAGAACCCCAGTGGTGTCAGAAACAAAGATTGTAGAGAGCTCTGAAATCTCTCCATACCAGTAAGACCAACGTACAAAAATTTGTACCGAAACCAAAAGAGGACAAAACAGAACAGTCCACTAACCATCAGGGATTAGAGACTTCTGGTTACAAAAGAGCTCAGAAGACATAGGGGCAGGGGGAAATAACACATAGGCTGCTGCGATATAACATTAACTTCACTGAAAGTTTCCAGAGATAACTATCATCAGGGCATGTTTTCTGAGCATGAGAGCCACAGGACTGTGCCATATACATATTTAACATTCATGTTAATCCTGCGAGTCTGGGTGTGCATGTGTAAAACCTGAAGACACACTGGGGATGATTAAGACAATTATTTCTGGGTCAAAAAACTAGCAACTACCCTTGAAAAAGGGAAAGCATTGGTAAAACAGCTATCATGTCTACAAAATGATGCAACAAAATCACCTTCAGGACTCAATCCAGCTGTAGCTCTGAAAGATAGGTAGTAGTAGCCTGGAAAAAGAAACAAACCAACCAAAACCCCAAGGTATTACTGTCTCAGAACAAAGTCTTCTGGGGGATGGAGATAAACAGTAAAATTTTATTTCATTTAGGCTGAGACAATACTATACTGGAAATTAAAACCAACATTTGTTTAAACTTGTAGTTGATCTGCCTTCAGTCTACTGCAGTTAAAGTTGGATTAAAAAAAAAAAAATCTGCTGAAGTTAACACTTTCAAAACTTCCATGGACTTTTGGCTATATTCTTGTTTGTAGGTAAGTTGGGAAAGCCACTCTGCCTGACATGAAACTTTTCCTCCTGTCATTCTGTATGTACCAGTAAGACCTTTAAAGAATGAAAGTAAGGGGAAAAAGTCTTTACTCTTATCTGACAGGCTAGTCCTGTAAATAATGCACTGTTCTAACACCTTTCTCAGGAAGTCTCATTGCATGACAAATGCCACAGACTGCCAATACTGGTAGTTCCCATCTTTTCTTATTGAAAGATCCATTCAGATGCATCAAGACAACCTGAAGGCTACTTCTGATAAGAACAACGGGCAGTTTCAAAGGAGAACAGGCAACATTTCAATTACAAATTTTTATTTTACATTTTTAGCCTAATTTGGTCTCTTTGTGATAAACAAGATGTTTTACATATGCCTAGTAGGAATAATTGATAGTTCATGCTTCTGTGTGTTATACTTGTTAAAATATTTGCATTTAAAAGCAAATTTGGACTTCTAGCTCTAGGCTATGTGTGTGTCTTTCCTAAGGAGTCTCAACTAGAAGAAGCATTTTGAATTATAATTGTCTTCCAAATCTCAAATTAAGAGAGACAGAACACTGTTAACCCTTCACTTAGGTCACTTACCCATGTGAAAACAAATTGTGATTTAGGAAAGTTGAGTAGAGACCTAGCAGATAGGCTGGGGTCACTTGACTCCTCCTGTATTCAATCAGTAAGATTAGACAGATGAATAAAGCTTACTTACACTGCCAAGGGTTGGAAGATCAGGCCTCAGGTAATTACAGCATTAGAACACATGTACTTTATGAGGACATCAATTTTAGAGTTAAAAGCTTTATAGCTTGATTCAGAAAAGCAAATTACTTGAAACTTTGCAGAAAATAGTAATAGATTATGAAAGAAGACGTCCTGTGTTCCAAACGCTTGCTGACCTCCTCACAGAAGCATTTCTTACTTAAAAAAGATGTGTTGTATAGGATGCTTCCTATACTGGACTTACGGAACTTTACAACAGCTACACTAGAGAAATACAGAATACAGAGATGCAAATCAAGTGGTTTTAACTGAGGCAGCTGCAGGAAAGAACGTAACATTTGAAGGCTAAGATTTTCAAAAGTGACTTGTTACTTTTCCATGTCTGTCTTTGGTGATAGGCATGTGGAAGCATCAAGAATACTCCTCAAGAGGCTGAGAAGACAGAAACAGTCAGAGCTTTCCTACTCACAAACTCTTCTAAAATACTTGGAGCTCAGCACCACAGAACTGTAGTGTAAAATTATTAGTTGCTTTTCAACACACAACCGATTGTTTTTTTCATTTGAGCTTCTTGATAGCAATGAATGAACATGCAAAGTATCAGAATAAACACACAGCTTAACTCATCATTTACATAGCTTTTAAAATCTGAGTATTATAATGGCTATGCTCATTGTATATAAGGTCACATCTTACTGTAACAACCTTCATTTTCAGCATGCATATGTGGGCATGTAGGACAGAAGATGACTCTGTGTACAACAGGGGTTGTGAACTGTTGAGACGGCTGTACAGTGTTAAGCATGACTTGCCATCCCCAGCTCTGTGGCAGCTGGCTCCATTCCTCGCAGCTGCATTCCAAAATAGCAGTATTTGCTTGTGGTGGGTTGACCTTGGCTGGACACCAGGTGCCCACCAAAGCTGCTCTATCACTCCCCCCCTCAGCTGGACAGGGGAGAGAAAATAGAACAAAAGGCTCACGGGTCAAGATGAGAATAGGGAGAGATCACTCGCCAATTACCATCACAGGCCAAACAGACGCAGCTTGGGGAAAATTAATTTATTACCAATCCAATCAGAGTAGGGTAATAAGAAATAAAACCAAATCTTAAAACACCTTCCCCCCACCCCTCCCTTCTTCCTGGGCACAACTTCACTCCCAAATTCTCTACCTCCTCCCCCCGAGCAGCACAGGGGGACAGGGAATGAGGGTTCCAGTCAGTTCATCACGTGCTGTCTCTGCCGCTCCTTCCTCCTCAGGGGCAGGGCTCCTCGCACTCTTCCCCTGCTCCAGCGTGGGTCCCTCCCACAGGAGACAGTCCTCCATGAGCTTCTCCAACGCGAGTCCTTCCCATGGGCTGCAGTTCTTCACGAACTGCTCCAGTGTGGTTCCCTTCCACGGCGTGCAGTCCTCCTTCAGGAACAGACTGCTCCAGCGTGGGCTCCCCACAGGGTCACAAGTCTTGCCAGCAAATCTGCTCCAGCCTGGGCTCCTCTCCCCATGGGCCCGCAGGTCCTGCCAGGAGCCTGCTCCAGTGCGGGCTTCCCACAGCCTCCTTCGGGCATCCTCCTGCTCCCGTGTGGGGTCCTCCCATCGTGGACCTCCCTGGGCTGCAGGGGGACAGCCTGCCTCACCATAGTCTTCACCACAGGCTGCAGGGGAATCTCTGCTCTGGCACCGGGAGCACCTCCTCCCTCTCCTTCTCTTCGCTGACCTTGGGGTCCGAAGGGCTCTTTCTCCCACATACCGTCACTCCTCTCTTCTCCGGCTGCAACTGGTGTTGTGCAGGTTTCTTTTCCCCCTTCTTAAATACGTTCTCCCACTGCCACTGATGGGCTCAGCCTTGGCCAGCAGCGGGTCCATCCTGGAGCCAGCTGGCATTAGCTCTATCGGACACAGGGGAAGCTCCTAGCAAGTTCTCACATAAGCCACCCCTGTGGCCGCCCCGCTACCAAAACCTTGCCACACAAACCCAATATATTGCTAAATCTGACAGCTTTGCAGCTGCAGCAGAGGTGGTTCTCCCAATTCCTTCCCACACTTACACATTCTCACAACAGATTTTGTGCCAAATCCCACCTATTTTTATCCCTCCTGTTTGTTGTCTCTTGCTCTAGTAAAAAAATAAAAAAGTGAGGAAGGCAGGGAAACTGGTTGGGGTGTTGCCTTCTTCCTAAGGGAACCACCTTCAGAGACAGAGCAGAGGTAAGCCGTTGTCGTATCTGTTGCAGTTCTGGAGTAGTAGATACATTGGGTTGTGGACTGAGCATATTCAGCTTCACTATCAGCTGCATATGAGTTTTTATGTCAGTCTAGACAGAGCCTACAACCAGCCTTAGTGTTAGAGAAAGTGCATCTAAAGTCCAGGAAAGACAGAGACTTTGTATTCATGCACTGATGTCATTCTGTCCTGTCACTTTTACTCCAAATGCAGAGGGATTTGCCTTACTTATTCATATTTTTGTTTTGACTTGAACTTCACTATTATTACTGTTAGATGGCAAACGAAGCCTGTGATGTTAAAAATAACATAAAGGAAGAGTCCAATACAGTTAGTAATTACATCAGCTAGAGAAGGAAATGAGAATGAAGTAACAGCTTGACAGTAGCAAGGTGTCAATTCCTTACTTCTGTAGCCACAGAAAAACATATTATTTTGTAGGATCATTTTGGGGTACACTGGGGGAAAATTAGAGTATACTAAATAGTCTGTAATGTTATCCTTTGGTCATGCAAAAGGATATCAATATATATACCAGGTACTATATCCAGCTAAGGGGCTTGCCTGCAGCATCCCAATCAAAAAATGAAGCTTTAATTAGCTCTGAAATACTTAACTGTCCTTAGCAAATATGGGCACCAACATGTTTTGCTGGAATGAGAGACGTTTTATTAATAGATTCCCGCTCCACGTTCTACATTGAAGATGAGAGAACTAAGTGCTTACAGTGAAACAGTAGGGAGGCTTATTAAATCAATACACATCTGTTAGATAATGGGCTCTAAGTCAAGAATGTTATTCTGAAAACCTCTCAGCAAAATGTTACTTGTTTGGCACTGTTTTCCTACAGCTTTTCCCTCATTGAAGGATCCCCTCCAGAGCTGACCATCTATTTTGTAGTGTTCAGTTCCTAACAAGCGTATCCGAACATCTCTGCCAAATGGAAAGGATTCTCCAAAAATCTCAGACGATATTCTCAAGTATGCCAGCAAGCGACAGCAAGATGCTGTGAAGTTTAAATCTCTTCATCCCATAACAGAAGGTTAAGGCCTTAAGAACACTAAGCTAATTGGAGCCAAAAAATTCCCCTATACTAGTTGCAATGTACTAGTAACAATTTGTAATGACATCTTGAAATACCTGCAAAATTATACACAGATATAGACCAATACATCAACATAAAAAAATATTAACGTATTAAATATGTGTTATATTTTATGACACGTGTGTAAGACTGTTGGGAAGTGTAGCCCTTTCTTGTGTAAGATAGCATGATCTCACAGCTCAGTCAGCAGACATGGTGCTACTCTGCGTTCTACCTCTCCCTTACATAGTCACTCTAAGTCAGTCACTTCCCAGTCTGTATGCACTCTTTAGTCTGCCTTGCTTATTTTTGCTACAAATTGTGTGAAGCAAAAGTTGCCCCTTGCAGTATCTACGAAACGTTCAGAAATTTCATTCAGAGCCCCAGTGATGAACATGAATAATATTTACCCATTTAGATACGAATAATTATTTTACCTTTATCATCTTGAAGTAAACACAGAGCTCAATTCTTAACTGATGTGTCTATATTCACTCAGAATGTAACAGTAAAGAAACTTAAAAATGAACATATATTTAACAGATGTAATTGTAATGAATAGGAGCCTGTGCAAATAAAGATCCTCTGAAAAATGGTAGGGAATGCAGAGAGATCAGCTTATGTTTATGAAACTTCAATCACCCATATTATTTCCATGATATGCATAAACTTGGCTACTTCCGTAATACTTGAGTTCATGTTTTACAGACATGCAATTTTTTTTTTCTGCAGTGGAAAACATAAATGAGAAATATACATACCAGGCTGTCATCTACTGACTCACCATGGTAATTCCTGAAACAGCGGTTTCAGTGATAGCACTGAGCATGTGCAGAAAAAAAAATAAAGGATGCCTGATGTTTGCACACTAAACAGTGTGAATCATAACATGTTATCAATATTAATCTATCCCTTATAAAATCCTAAAACCTTTTCATTTAATGAATAAGATGCTGCACAACAATATAATCTGTACTTTTCCAAATTAGCCACAAACCATCTGGTTTCTCTCCAATTACTTGATTTTTTTTCTATATCTCTAAATGTTACTGACCTAAAAAAGATTTCATCAAAGGCTGTTGGAATCCTAACCCCTCCAGCAACTATTAAATTGGTCCACTCTTTGTCCTGTGCTGACAAATCATTATACTCCAGAGCCTTACAATCCATGGTAGTATCTCAATTAGAGATAAAGATGAAGCAACAGTGTTCCAAATTCATCCATCCATCTAAATATTATTTTATTCTTAAATAAAATAGAAAATCTATATACAGTGATCCCTAGTCAGTCATTGCTAAGTTCATTGATGACAGAATACCGTTTTCTGCAGTAAGCTAATCAAGTGGTTTCAAATCAACATTTTAAAGTCATGTGAAGTGTCCTGCCTAAGTTAAATGACACTGAAAAGAGCATAGCCTTCCTTCCTTCCTGTGTTTTCTTCCAATTTGCATTAAGCAAACTGGATTTGTGCATAACCTTTAACTTAGAGTTTGCCTTGACAAGTACTCTGCTTGATCAGTGAAGACTGGCTGAGATTCAGGGTATCCGGAAGATAATAGTGAACTGACTGAATTTCTTCAGTTTTATTAACTGATCATCCTAGCAGAGACAAGAGCCCAGCTCAGCCCTTCTGTCTCCAATGCTAAAGCTATTCCCAAACATGTCATAAGGACCACAGAATTTATTACCTTTGGCACTAAAACACCAATATAATGCGCCAGCAGTTCAAGAGATTTCAAGTAAGCTTGGAAGTGAAATGAGATTTTTTTTCTTTTAATAGGCAAATATTATACATATGACTGAGCCACACTGTCTAAAGATGAACAAGAATGACCCAAACAATAGTAACTATTCTCCTTTTGGTAGATCTTTTAAACTCTAAATTTCAGTATGCTGAAAGTAGGCTCTCTTGTCAGTAGAAGCAATTCTTAAGGAATGGAGCACTGTTTATGCCATTTCTGTAATGCCACTTTTTAAAATTTATAAATCCAGTCTATTAGAAGCAACAGCCACTAAATGGCAGGAATTACTTCAGCCTCAATTAAGAAAAATAAGCAAGCCAATTTCTTCTTAGAACAGCACTTGAGTTGAATCTTTAATTAAAAAAAAAAAGGGGGGGGGGGTGCTATTTCTTGCAGTGGGACGTGTGCCATTTGACCAAGTAATCTCTGTGGAGTTATAATGATCACTTCCAACCTACTACAGATTTTCTGGTATGATGTGTCACTGGTACAATAACTCTTTTTTTCCTTGTGGAACAATCTAGAGGATGTTAAATACAGCCATATTTCACTACTGCATCATTTGGCACCTACTGGAACCTCAGGAAACTATTTGGTGGTCTTTTTGTACTCCTTTTTATTAAAACATGAGAACTTAACAGTACAAGAACTTCTCCTTTAGGCAACAAACAGATTCTAATTTGTCTCTGTATTTGGGATACTGTAAGCCAATCAATGGAAAGCTATCTTGCAACGACAGCTTTTCCACATTGCTCTGGCATCATCAATCCCTACTTGACTAGTCTAACATAATCATGATTTTAAACAGAAAGCGGCTCCCTAGATAGGTTCCATAGGCAACTAGATCCCATAACTCTAAGGGTACTTTGAACTTGTTGAGATGCTCAATGTATTTTGCCAGACTTAAGATTCCATTTTAGTGAATCATGAGATAACGCCGAAGGTGTCATAAAGACTTTTCATCTTCTTGAGATCAAATGCTTATAATAAAGTCTTTAATTCATCTATTTCTTCTTATCTTACAGATACCTCAATGAAAGTATGTCTATTACAAATAAAATTTGAAATAGTCAATAGTCTGTCATCCCATAGCGAGAATTTACTGCTTATGTTTTACCAGTATCTTCAACTTGGTCGTCATTTTTTTGTTTCAAAGAACTTAGTGGATGCCATGCACACACCAACTTCACTAGCAAAGTGCTGATCCAATTACTGATCTAATTACTGACAAGCTGCCAATCTAGGAAGGTTAGTTAACTGTAGTTTAGCTATTTCCACTAGTTCTATCCTTTTGAAATACAACAGAGGTTGACGGAAAACATTCTCTTTATCTTTAGATCAGATTCCAATATCAGAATGTAACTAGTTGCCTACAAAATCCATCCAGTGGGCCATTTCATGCATTTCAAGTCATGATTAGTTTTATCCACCTCACATGGACCACTCTATTGGCTTGTCACACATCAAAAGGAACCAATAAAATGTATTTGCCATGGTTGGCAAGGAAGGAAATTTTTTAACTTCAGCAAAGGAGCACTCTAGCTGCTAGACAAACATTAATTAATTAATCTTGCTGTTTCAAAGTACAAGCCAGATAGATACATGAATGCTGACAATTCACCCAGTTTGGGACAGTGTACCTTTAATGGCTTACCTCTATCTTTACAGTTATCTTAAGATGAGGTTGCTGTCTATGATCTTTACTTGTTCTCTTAAAAGGAAAACTATAGTTTTAATACTGGAATTCTTATTTCATTCTGAATAAGCTTTTCTGAATCAGTGCAAAGTCCTATGTATCACTGGGTCAAATTTTATACTGAATTTTAAGTTATCTTCCTAATAGATATGTACAATGAAATGCTATGTTCTATTCCAGTGCTATGTAACAGGAAGTCTTAGAAGACAGCTGCTCTTCTTTGGACGTGTTTTTCCGATTGTAAGACCATTAAGCTATTTTTTTTTCCCCTCTGGTGTTACGAATCAGTTCTAATAGTAACACAGCATTTTGCTGCTATCGATATGGGAGTGAATCTTTACATTGTAGGTGTAAAGTTTTATCATAAACACACTGATCAGGTATAACAACTCTCATCAACTTCAAAGGCCTTTGGAACAAGCCCTGATTCCGACTACAAAATTCGTTTGAATTACATCACTGTCTGTAAGGGAACAGCATGATACTTACTGTGAAATGAATATTCCTATCATATCAATCTTTTTAAAATTTAGTATCTTAATATGACCCATGACTTAAGTCACCTTTTGTACTGCTTTCTGTTTGATAATAATTTTATCTATTAATCATGTTAATCCAATAGAATGTGCCTTAATCAAATGCAAGTCAATTACCCACTTCATCAAATTATATTTTTAATGAAAGACATTTTTTAAGATTGAATACCAATTAGGGACAGGTTTAGAGAAGTGTGGCTAGCTTTAGACCATAGGAACACTTGGCTCTCCACTGAAAAGGTGGTTTTCATACCTACTTCCAGGTCAGGTAGTTCGAACAACACTTGTGAATAGACACTGAACTCACAGCAGACAGTTGTTGCCTATGCATATAGGCACTGTCCCACCTAAAAAAACATCTACACGCCTGCTGCTGTCTGATCACAGAGAGAGATTAGGCTAGGTAGACTTTAAAGGACAGATCATGACTTGCCACATGAGAATTAAAATAAAGAGGAAGGCTACACTGGCCAGTGGTTGTAAACCTGGGATGTGACAATCAAATGTACCAGCCCCAAAGATACCTGGATATTCAGATCCCTGACCCACAAAGGCTTACTCAGAAAAGCTTCCCTGACCGTAATAGCAAATTTTCTATCCCTTTCATTCCCCTGCAGCTAAAACTTGGAAGAGCAACCTCTGTATTTCATGAGTTTATTTCTGTCCTCGTTTGACCAACTTCCATTAATTCCTAAATCAAAATTCAAGCTAATGGAACATTATGCAAAAATTAGTCATGTTTTCTTTTTGTTTTGCCCTATGATCACACCTGAAAGGAGCGATTGATCTGATAGAGGAAGAATGCTAACTGATCAACATGGCAAATCCAACCTTCTAAATCCAATACGCGTAAAGATCTTCTTCACTTCTCTTTGCTTCTTATTCCTACCTCTTCAGTTCTGATTTGCCTGGGTGTCCTGCAGCCTCACATTCCAGAGTTGCTTCCCTGACAGCTCCAAAAAATCTTTCTGAGAGCAATGGCTTAATCTGCAGGCAGGTCCACAAACCAGCCCTTTCAGTAGTCCAGAATCTGGTCATGCACCCTAATATCCCTTTCCTTGGTATTTACAGAGTACAAAATAGTCTGTCTACTAAATAAGACACCTCTATTTTAAGTTATAATACACCAAGTCCTAATGGTACCACTATACAAAGGTTCTGCAGGGAAGAAGGGATAATTGATGTGAAAAGACAGACAGACATAAACGCAGTGTGTGCACACAAATATTTTACTGGCAGTAACATCACAGATTCAGAAGCTCATTAAAACAAAGACCAAGTAAGACAAGCTGCCTCAAGCACCTTTGCTCAAATCTAGTTGAAAGGACAGTAGCGTGAAAGTGTAAAAAACTAGGCAACTTAGGGATAAAATATCCTGACTTAACTGAAGGCAAGGTATTTAGCTCCTACCATTGTTTTTATTTAGCAATCCATTACAGATTTTCTTCTGAAAACTCATCAGTTTTCAGCTTTTTTTTCTTTTTTTTTTTGTTGGTTTATATTTTCCAGGTGGAGGCACTTGATCAACTTCACTAGACCTCAAATTAGCCAATGGCCATGATCCAACCTTTTAGGCTCTAAGAAAAACAACATGGCTGATTGCAGGAGAACCAGGGTTTGCAGAAAGGAAGGACCATCTTCACAGTTGTTCCCCTCTCCTATAAGCCTCATTTTTCCTTCTTACTGGCACATGTCAACCTGATCCTTGGTCCTGTCTTAAAATATTCCGGTTTTCAATGCAAACATTTCATATGTGATGCAATTATTCTGTTGTCTAAATGGAGGATGTCACTTAACTAAGGTCCTTCAACACAGTGAGCTTTTAAAAGACATTTGATAAGTCCTAAGACAGTAGTGCTTTCTTTCTAGGGTGAATTCTAAATCTTCAATATTTATGCTACTCAGCTGACCAGGAAGGAGCCTTATTGGAGAGTGAAGCTGCTTATATCCCTTTAATTATATACAGAGAACTTGGAATGCAACAGCTTTTCAAACTCTGAATTTACATAGCAAAGCAAACACTGAGAATGTAGAAAACAGTCTAGTATTGTAGATGCTGAATAAGATAAGGCACGAGATACTTTTTGTCTGCAGATACACTACAAACACAAAGAGGAATATTTCAAAAGAAACGAACTTTTATAAATAAAATTTCATGTGACAAATACTTTACTAAAGAAGTCATCTCTAGCTTGAATTAAATTAAAAATGCTATCCACAGTCATTGGGTATGGCTTTCCTGCACTGACTTTTCTTTACAGTCATTTTTTTTTAATCAGCACATCAATTTAATTACTATGATTAGAATTAAAACAACATGAGTTTTAAAACTGTTCTAATGTTCTAAATTCTTTCACATTAAAAAAAAATACCTCATAGTTTTAATTTGCTCTTAATTTAATCTAAATAAATATTAAGCAACAAAGATACTTGGGGCTTTTGAGAGAAATTAGCAGTCAGCCAGAGCTCAAGTTTACTCACTAAACTGATTGATGGCACGTAACATAGTAAATCTATTTTCCAGCTCAATACAACTACATGATGTCCTTGTTTCTTATAGTAACTGGATTGCCAATACAATATTGACAAAGCATCACTAGGCTGGAGCCAAGCTGACCTCATATCACCATTTTTCTTTCTGGACACGTAACACTGCGCTGCACTGCTCCGAGTAACAGCATGCCCAGATCTGCAGTTTTCAGAAAGGCAAAGCTCTCAGAGTACTTTAGTAGACCAGACTTGCATTGACTGGATAGATAATAAAAAAGTCACTTAAAAATGAGACTGTTTTGTCTTGTTGTTTAAATGCCAGAAAGACTGTGAAAGCCCGGTATTTTCCTCATATCTATATACACTTTCTGGATTTGGAGTAGGGCTGCGCAAGATGTTGGTTACCCAAGCACTCCCAGGCACCATTTGCCGTTTGTTGGGCATTGTGGGAGGAACCATAAAACTTTGCAAGCTTTCCAGAATTTCTGAACAAAAATATTTGTTTTCTCAAAGTTCCAAACAATCAAAAAACTCTTTATGGCCTAGGACTGAATGCCAACCCCTAGTTAACACAAAGCAGGATAAAATATAATTATCTTAAACAACTGCAATTATCTTCAGGATCCTGTAGAATCTAAATATTCTGAATGTCTTTTGTTGAGGTTACATGAACTCATACTCTGAAAATATGCAGATGAAAAGAAATGAAGTAAAAAATGCAGTACATACATTAACTCACTGAATTATGCTGTGTTTTCAAGAAAGGTGTTCTGTACAGCAAAACCTCACAGAGCTTCCATTCAAAGGAAGCTGAATCTGTAAATATTCTTCAGCTCAGTATCACAGCAATTTTTGTTTATTTTTCAAGTGTACATTACACTGCAGTGGTTTAGTCCTTTATCAGAACTACCGACTGTTCAACCAGAATAACATGCTTTTTGAAGCAGTAACCACTGATTTAACCAAAGATCAGCATGCACTTCCATTTTTACATAATAAAAGATATGCAACAGATTTATAGAGAAAATAAAGGCTATTACAGTATATAATTAACACAAAAATCTTCTCCAGGCTTAACTGTCCAATACAGTGACAAAGCAATAAATTTATGTTTTAATGAGCCGTGTTAGTGCTGGTAGAATTAGGCACAAATTTTTGTGGGATTATCACACACCAAACCGACACCAAATTCCAATTTTCTTAAATCAGTTTTTAATTTCTGACCAATATTCCCCCCGCCTCCTGGTCCCATCCTGCAAGTTCTTGACAACTATGTTCTTCCTTCTGAAAGCCTTTTTCTCAGTCAGTTACAATGAGTGAAGAGTGTTGGCATCTATCTGTGCTCTTGCAATTTATTAGCCGGTTTAAGATAAAGCAACTTTTTTGCTCAGCGCTGCAAAACTTGTAGCCATATTTTTTTAATCCTTCTGCTCACCTATTATCCCGAATTTTTCACAGGATCGAGTTCTAACTTTGTTCTAGTCTATACAGCTCTAGGACTCTTCCCACCTTCCCCCCTTTCCACCACCCCTTTGTTTTGGGGATGTGCAGCCAGTTGATATTACAGATGATTGGTACACATGAAAAATGAGAAGTCTGCTTAAATCTTACCTACTAGTGCTGCAGTACTCAAAGTCTCCCCAAATGATTCCTACTCTCATTTACATGACCTAGTTAATTTTCCCCTCAACACTTACAAACAGAAAGACATCTCTAAATTTGAATGAACAATCTTAACCTCATCCTAGGCTGATTACCCTGGGCTTGCATTAATATCCTGAAGTAGTTTGGCTTCACAAGTAACTGCCATGCAACAAAACCTCACCTATGCTTGGTCCCCGAGTTGGTCGCTCCTGCCATTGCAAATGACGGAATGGATGAATTTCTCTGGCACAAAAGGATATTTCCATCCCTCTTTAACCCTGGTTGAAGATAATTAAACTGCACGATTCTCTTGAGCCTGTGGCGATTTAGCAGAAGAGTTTTGCATTTCCATCCGGCCCTACTGGAGAAGCCAAGTGCCTGACTAATTTTGTGCATGTGAGTCCATGAGTGTCTGAGCAGTTCCATTTACATCAGTGAGACTACTTACATGCTTAGGATTAATTACACATTTAAAGCAGATTTGCCAGTGATTACCATTAATTGCAACTGCAGTCATTTAGGTCCTTCCGTGAGAGTTAGCATAAGTGCATATACCTTCTTCTTCATTACTTTTTTCCTTTTTATTTAAACCAAACGGCCTCCTTGAATTCATAGTTTCCAAAAAAGCTAACAAAACCCCTAATGTCTCAAGACACAGCTGCGCGACTGCAGTCAGATCTTATGAATTCCAGAGATGTATTTATGCACTGTTCAGATTGGCAATACTGGTGATGCTCTCTGGGCTCTGTTACCTTATCATGAAATAAGCAGATCATATAAATTTCTGAACTACATTAGAGATACATAGTAGTGCTTAGAAGCCTTCTACCTGGAGGGGCTAAAAAAGTGCTATGAGCTGATTTCACAGGTGTATCATCATTTCAGTCCACACAAAGCAGGTACAGTGTACAGCAGCTCTTTTAGGGAATTAATAGCTTGGCTGTGGAGCCATATTACTATAGAGACAGACACAAATCAGAGATCTGCTGTGACACAGCTGTGTGCGTTCCTACATCATCCTCCCCAAAGATCAGAGAGGGGAAAAAATGGCAAAAAATAACTGCAGAGGGAAGATACCATTATACTCCAAAAGGGAGAGGAGACCACAGTCTGGCTATGCTGGCACCTAACAACTGCTAGTGTTAGCTCCAGCCTAGCAGTATTTTAAGGAAAAATTGTTATTACAGTTGACGGACTTTTGCTGCTACTTGTTTTTCCGATTCTCACGCATTATCATGACAACGCAACATTAATTTTACAAAAGTTTCTGAAAGACTATCAACTCCAAACATAATGGAAAATGACAAATTAAAACAATACTGTATTCTTGTAATGTACCTTCTATGCTAAATTCAATTTAGGACTGTTAGCAATATGACATTTTCCTTTAATTTCTGCAAAGGGCTATCTTTATCCAGCAAATGCATGTGGCGGAGGCAGACTGAGAGGGAGGGACAAGGAAGAAAAAGCACGGCTAATAATGATATAAAGAGATTGAGACTTTAAGGAGTCAAGTCAATTTTCATCCCGATTAATCATAATCAAATACAATAATTGCCAGTTAAAATACCACTCTAAGAGGGCTCAGTGCTGTAAACCAGCATCAGAAAAGCTCAGCTTCAGCCATCATCCCAACTGATGTTAACAGGGCTGCTTTCACAAGCTAAGGCTTTGCATGAAATGGTCCTAAATCATGGGCAACCAAACACCGGAAACAGGGATTTACTTGGTTGGAACAATCCTACATATTACAGCCTGACGCTCTTCTGATAATACCATCACCGAAGGCACCGTGCCTTCTGAGATGTAACAAGAAAAAATACTGAGGTTTAGTTTTAGTAAGCCCTTTTTAAAAGGTGTTAGTAGTTCTTGACTCTTCCCGTGAGCCTGATTTCCTGTCACAAGACAGCCTCTTTTAACGTGACAAAATGTTATTGGCTGCACATCAATTGCTATTCCGGCAGTTCTTATACTGGCACTCAAAAATGATCAAATAAGTGGTTCAGGGAAAGAAAGAGAAAGTTGCACCTGTTTCTTTCAGATTCTTCCCTCCTCCTCCTTTTTTTGCCAGTAATAAAAAAATGCATAGCTGGAAATTCAGAACATTTCAGATCTTCACTTCAGATATAGTGACATAGAGTTTAGGCATGCTTTGGTGTAACCAGCAAAGAAATTATAGTTATTGATTGCTGCCATTAAAATTCAACATTTGGCCACTAATCTACTACAACGAAGCCATATAAAATGGTTTGAGTTAGTAATGGTTTATCAGGAAAAAGAAAACCCTCTCCAGTGCCTTATCCAAACTTAACAAGTAGAAATTTTTTAGAACAGCAATGAAAATTATCAGTTTCAGCACACACGGTACCTGAATGATGAAGATATGTGTTTATATTATGACTTATTTACATCTCTGCAATAAATACTGTCATAACTAGTGTCTAATACTTAGTGATAATCTAAAACATCCTTATCTTCAGAATCACAATTTCTAAAATAAATTCCAATCAATTTTTTATTTGCCCAATTTATATTCAACTTGCCATATTATCGATTAGAATACTTTAAAAAAAATTTTCTATTTTTACATTTTGACAATGAAAGAACATGTCTTTCTAATAATTATATGAAAACATAACAATAATTAGATACTCATTTATAGCTACGTAGCCATAATTATACCTATATCTAAGCGTCTCTGTGTATAGCTAAAAGATATAAGAAAGTGAGAGATGTATAGTTTATATATACACATAATAAAGGCAAAATAAATACAGGGTAGTCATTTTATATTATCCTTTTGATCTATAGGCTACCCAGTGTAAGACATAATCTTTTATTTATATTATGTGAGGTAAAATTTTGAAACAGGATTTTCTGTGTCTATCTTCCTGCTCACTTCATAATTAAGCCTGTAGGGCTGCATGGTTTATTTTTTAATGCTGTACTTGTCAATTTCTGTTATCACTAATTTAAAGTTCACAGCTCCATATATCATAAAAAATATGAGGGCAAAACAATTTATATTAAAAAAATGTTTTGAGTTGAGGAGGTGGCTAAGTTTTCCGGTGCGCTCTCTTGAAGATTTCACTTCAAACAGTGCTGATTTACAGAGCTGGAAAGAGAGTACAAAGCTCTAGTGACATGCACTTCCCTCCACACCTCCCCATCTTTCCCCCCGCTCCAGCTTTCTCCCTTTATATAAATATATATGCACGATATAAAATTTTTGCCTTCATTAGTATGTTAGCTTTTTTAATTTAGCTCCAAACTTGCTAACACGATCAGTCCTACCAAGACTCACTATGACACTCACTATGAAGAGAAAGCATCTCTTATTTTACACAAAACATTACAAGGTCACATCAGTGCCTTTCATCTCTTCCCACCTTCACCAGACTGAACAATAGGCAGCAATAATCCTGTGATATCCACAACTAATTTATCCAACAAGAAGACAGGTAGCACTCTGAACCGCACTGCTGCTTGAATAGGTGCAGTAAATAAGCAGCTTAATGGTAGCCTTTCAGGCAGGAGGGCAACATATCACAGCATGGCATTTTTATAATCTTCTTGGCATGCCTACAGCCAAGAGCACATAGCTGAGCGTATGTTCCCTCTTCTGTCGGGCTTAGGATGCATGTAATCGTTAGATTGTGACACATTGTGCCTTTAAGCAAGTTTAACTGTTTTATATCCCCTCTGATCTACAGCTTTGTACATCTGTTAAGTTGCCTCTTAAACTTCAGTCAGCACATCTGTGGATCTGATCTTTCTGAAGCTCATTGCGTGGCTTAGGTTTTGCACAGTGTTTCTTTGTATCTGTCCAGTGTTTATTTGCAAGGAATACCTTTTGTATTAGTGTTCTTGCTGAGCTAGAGCAAAAGACCAGAGTTAAATCTATATGGGACGTCTTCATCTGGCAAAGAATTGAATGGGGCACTAGGAACTTATTCCAATAACTTGAATTATAAATTGGTGAAGTGAATAGGTCCCTTTTCTTTATGTGTTTGAGCAGAGGGAATGTCTTCTCCCCACCCAAAAGACGTTTTGCTCTAGAGGCACAAAGGAGCCAGTTACTGGGCTTCTCCCACAAAGTTCCCTAGGAATACTGACAAAATAACCCCAATTACGGGTAGATGCACTAATTTGCAGGTGCACTGACTACCCTCTTAACCTCCCGCTGACGTTGGCCAGATTTCAGATACTTATTACGTGTTGACTAGTCTCCTGGCATTTTGTCCTCTAGCACAAAGCAGCCCTGTACCAGCCAGCATTGCCCAAAACTATTACACAGAGCACGATTCAAGTAGTTCTGGGTAGAGGATTGAGCCGGCAAAGGAGAAACCCCTTTGGCTCCTAGAAATACTTGCAGAGGTCCTCCACAAAGGAGTATGTACCAGCCATAGTGGCAGCCTGAAGATCTCTGCAGAAAGGCTGACACTAAATTTATTTTACACCACTTTTTCATTGTGTTACACTATGCATTGAAAGCCTTCAGAGAAATTGCAGGCATATGCGAAGAACATCTGAAGGGTCCTAGTATAGCAGGACTGAATAACGCAGAGACTAGGTAATGACATTTAAAGATCACTGTAAGCACGAACTCAAAGTCAGAAGGGCCTCACAGCTTCTACCATGCAGCCACCAAGATGCAAAGATGCTACAGTAAACCTTAGGCTAAAATAGTTATGTCAGCACATACTTGTCAGCTAGCTTTCTATGTTTGGGGTTTTTTTTCTTGGCAAGCTTTCGCAAGCACTGGAGAAAATACTGGAAATAAATAAAGTAGAAAGTTATGAATCTTTAGATTTATTCCTACCTTGTATTGAAAGCTATGAACTATTATCTTGTCAGTGAAAAGTTATAAACTGCCCCCTATAAAGTGCTAATTAAATAGAAGCCTATGCTCACCCAACAACAGTGTATATCTGAAAGTAGTTCTTGTCCTACCCCAATGGTCAGTACAGCTCAGTCTACCTAGACAGTTAAAGAGAGCAGAGGAAAGCTCTCACACCAGTGGAGCGGTGGCTTTCCCAGCCAAAATTACTGTGGGCAAAATCTTGCCTGCACTGACACCAGTGACAGAATTCCCCATTACCTTTTCAATAAGTAAGAAAAACTCAGGCATTAAGTATCTACTTTACTGCAGGATAGTTTCTTTTGAGATACTACCCAGATGTGGCTACAATTTTTAGCTACTGTTCTGACAAGATATCAGTAGAGATCACATAAATATTCACTTAAAAAAAAAACTGCAGAAAATAATATTAGGCTACAGAAATTGCTTTTTGATTATTCTCACAGTTGGGATTTCATCCACTCTCATAAAAACACCTCCAAACCTAGAGGCCCGAGAATTGAAATAGAAGCCTTCAGGTTAGGCAAGATCAAATGAGACCAAAAGCAAGTCTATGAGGAAGCGTGTGTTTCTTAGAATTACTCTGATACAACAGTTCGTTATTTAAAGGTGAAGTATGCTGCTGGACAGACTGATAAAGGAAAGGAAAGGCTTCTGCCGAGGTTTCCTCACCGGATCCTTTCATATACTTTGGCATCCTGATGAATATGAACGTTTGATTTATCCGTGTTGCAGGGTACTAAGAGATGTCACGACTACCTTTTCCCAACCTAGACATTCAGCTGCCAAGTTTGCCTCTTTAAGCAACTCTTACGCAGTTGTAATACTTTGTTGCCCAGGTGACTTTCCTCTCTTTCTTCCCTGTGACACCTTTCATGCTCTCCCCAAAATGATCCCCTATGTTTACGTATAATGAATTTTCCAGAACAGTGAGAACAGACTTCCTAGTGCAGCATCATTACCCCTTTGCTTAGCAGAGAAGTAGAAAAGAGCTTGTCTGAGCTGGCAACCATCAAGCTTTACAGTCTAACAAGTTCCACTACTATAATGAAAATCCAAAGACCTGGAAACAATATACAGAGCTTCCCTGACTAATTTTATTACGCAGACACACTTAATAGCTCCTGTTACAATCACATTTATAGCAGGAAAACAGTATTGGATTGTGACTATCACACTAAATCGACATGGATTATCAGTCATTAAAAAGGAGCAAAATTAGCAGCAAGCAGTAATATTTTACACTTATCAAATCTACAGCTGGTCAAGGTTCATTACAATACTGTGCAATAAAGTCAGGAAGCATTGGCTCATTCTACAGAACATTTAAATCTCTATTGTATTTGTGTAGGATATAATTTCTGATAGCAATAAAGCCTAATAAAAGTTACACCCCGATGAATAAAGTGTTAATAAATTGACCCAAGACATTTAAATGGCTAATTATATTTGAGATAAAGGAGAATTCACTTGTTTCTGTAGATTGTTTGAAGCTGTACTCTAACCAGCTAACTAGCCAACTACAAAATTATTTTATATAAATATATCTGCGATATAAAATATTAATATTTCTAGCTCCTTTTTCAGTAGATTAATAATTAATCAGAATTTCCTAATGCATTTCCTATTCATCAAAAGACTCATACCTCTCTTTAAAATGTCCAAGCTTTGCATAACTTAACTATTCCCTAGATTTTATTTTATTTAAAAGTATTTACACCAACTATGCTTAGCTTTTCCATAGGCCCTTTCAGTAATAAAGGGGTATTTTATTATAAAATAATAGTACCCTACTGCAATACTAATAACGGTATTATGAAATGTATGTAAAAAGACAGACCAAACAAGCACACTGACCAGGTCAGGGTATTTATGCAGGATAATTACTGTGATGGGCCTCCCAAGATCCCGGGCCTGAGTCCAAAAAGCTGTCATCCTTTAAGACCGAATCAAGAGTTACACTAGACAATACGTACTTCCTTCAACTCATTCCTTATAAAAAAATACTATATAAATTCAGGAGAACCTCCCTCATCTCCCACCATCACATATGCAAATGCTCACATACATCTAAGCCCCACTCCCCAGTCTTTGGGAGGGTTCAGATCCTAGCTCCACAGACGACACCTGCTTGCACAGGCATTCAGAGCAGTGTAGGGATCAATAATTAACTACATAGCGTTTAAGTCCACCCAAAAGTTTTATGAACAGAAGTTAATGAGCATTAAGGACCTAGCTGATTCTTGACCTGGTTTACTGCACGACTGCACAAACAAACACGAGGGACAACAGACAATCAGAAGCAGCAGCTTCACAGGACAAGTTATTTTGGTAGCATTGATTGCTTAAAGTCCCAAACTACACCATAGAGTTTTGGAAATCTTTGGTGGTTTGCTTCTCCAAACCACATCAGAGGCAACAGTTAAAATTACTAAAATTGATGTGTCGGGGTTTGTTGGGTTTGGCTTTTTTTTTTTTTTTTTTTTTTTTAATAAGTTAAGGGGAATTTTACATGGGAAAGTGAAATAAAAGCATCTTGAAACAGAAAGTGTTCTCCACATTGCAAATCGAAAATTTCTAGCCATTACTCAATAATCTACTTATTGCTAATATGTACTTAGTCTTTTTGTGCCATTTGGGAGACAGGTGCACAAGAACTAGAATTCCCTATGAGATGGTAATTTCCATTTTTGAGCAACTTAGTGTTATTTTGTGTTGGATTTAGAAGTGAAATCTACTACTGCTAATCAGATCACCTAACAACAGAGAGGAGGGGACATGTCCCTCCCAACAGCTTTTTAGTTTCTTCTCTAGGATTGCTGAAGGGAGTCTCTTTACCTAGTCAACCCATACATTTTACAGATCAGATTACGTGTAGACAGAATCTGTGCTTGGCTAGACAATCTTTGACTAGAAGACTAATTAGGACCATATTGGACACATTGAGTTAAGCCACTGCAGTTTACAACTTTTGCCTATCTCCTGTCACGCTTATCTTCCAACATAAGCTACAAAATTATAAAGTGTTCTGCTTTCGGGAACATTATCAAGCTTGAATAATTTTTTATAACTGGTCCCAGGTCAATGAAGCATTTACAAACAGGCAGATGTTCCATTACCATCCTGGGACTTCAGGATATTGCTGAAATCTTCTTTGCAATCTTATTTTTTGTTTGTTGTAATCGTATTTTTATAGCAAGATGGCCAGCACTGATAAAGGAGAAACTTGTGGTTTTAAAAAAGTTACTCTCTTTTCGACCGCCCGTGCTTTCGGAGCTTTCATGTTTGCATCAGACAACCATACACGCCTGCATTGTAACAACTGTGTATATATGTGTGTATTTTTTATAGACATGGTTTTAGCATACCACAAATATCACTGTTGTGATTGTGCTCTATGTCATTTGACCTGTTTTGTCAAAACAGCTGTTCAAATCACAGCTGTTTCCTGAAGTGCCCACAAAACTCCCCTCCTATAAGCCCCACTCTCCTGGGCACTGCATCATCTATGCTGAGCAGGGTGGGCTGTCCTTCCTCTTTCTTTTCTTCCTGTTGCTCTAGCCCAGACTAACAACGCTCAGCCCAGAGGGATGGAGAAGGGGCAACCCTGATGGGTTCCAGCTTCTCTTCCCTTCTTTCAATTCCCTAGTGCCTAGGATTGAACCAGCTTAAAGCTGAAAGGCACTGCAAGGCACCTGGAAGATAGGAAAAAAAAAAATAATAATCACATATTTTGAAATAGTATAATTAAGTCTTTATACTTTGTGTGACATCATAACTATTAGACATCAAATGAAATAAAAATATCTGAGTCAAGTTGTAAAAAAATAACTTCATGGGGATTCCTTACTGAGCTGGTAAATTCTCTAAATGTACTGCAGTGGTATGAAATCCCATCTTTGTGACTCTATTAATGTTCTACACACAGTATCAGATAGAATACCATCTGTCTGTATACTACATTTTCTAATGCATGGAAAAATCAGCCTATGCCCTTTAATGGAAGCATTCATATATTGAAGGAAAATTACATTAGTAAACCCACTATGACCCAAATAGGGTGCTTACCTAGAGAAAATGCCGCCTTCTTTGAAAATCTGTAAAAATCCTACATTATTAACCTTGTCAAATTCTGTTAGCAGATACATAAAATTTTATTAGCAATCAGGATGAAAAATAGCTGATAATATTTACCATAAAAAAAATTCTGCATATTTTTAAAAGGTGAATACATGAATCACAGGCAGCTGAAGTTTCACTTGTTAACTTGCATGTATACAAACATGCAGAGTATAAAAACTGCACAAAAAACCATAAGGCACTCTAAGCCTAAGTCAACTTACTAGCTAACAATTGCAGTATCTGGAGTTCGTAGGTCATACATTTCTCATGTAACTGAAGGTTTAAGATCAGGTACCATAAAGGCAAACATTCTGGAGCTATAGTTACTGCTACTGAAATAAGACCAACTTTCCTATTTTCTGCAATTCAGTGCAAAAAGTCTGATTCTACATTCAAGAGCAAATGCTTATCTCGCTAAGGAAATCACACCGTGTGAAACATCCAATTGATATTGCTGTTGTTAAATGGAATTTGAAGTGTCAATAGCTGCAAAACCAGTATTTATTTTTCCCCCTTTGATGTTTTTTCAAAATTCCGTACTAAAATCCCAAAAGCCTAAGGGTGTTTGTTCTTATTCAAAATAGCTTCAGTCTCATCAATGCGCTACCTTAATTCTTTGCATGCTCCGTTTCCTTCTGAAAAGATATCAGCATTGTGTGTTTTTGAAATGGATTACCAAGCAGGTGTTAGATTTGAAATCCAGTACAAAACAGAGACCAGCAAGCGAGCAGCCTGGTAACATCCTGTCTGCTGGGAATGCCTTGGCAGGCAGAGGAGTGGGTTCCATGCTGGAAGCTGCAGGGATGTCTCAGATCACTCTTCCTCAGCGCTCAACACAAATAGGAGGTTTTAACATAGTTGCCATTACTCTGCTTCCCCTTGACTGTCTGCCTCTGGACCTCAGTATCCCCCATCTGTTTTGTGGGTGTATAAATCCTTAAGAAAAGGAATTTGGGGTGGTCACTAAGAGGTTTGGGACTTTCTGAGTTATATGTAACTATGGTCTATACACAGAGCAGAAAAATATTTCCACTTTCCCTCAGGGCACGTAGACATGAAAATTGCACTGTGCCAAGTACCCTGAAGTACCCAGCTCCTATAGGAAGCCTGGGGCGGAGGGGTTAGACATCCGTCTTCTCTACCTTTTGGGAAGTATCTCTAACTTCTCCAGCAGTATTAAACTGTTTGACTTATAAACTGCATTACAGACATTTAATATTGTCCAGGTTCATCCCACCTTCATGTTAAGTATCTCCATTTTCTCACAGGAGCCTCTGTAAATAAGCAGCGTGAAAGCTTATCACGATGTATTTCAAATATAGTGTCTTTCCCTCTGTTTTCCTTCATCAATGGTAGAGTTCCACAGGTTAGTCCACTTCTCTACTCATTCAGAAAATGTATTCTATAAAGATTTATTTTTTTCTGTCACATTGACCTAGCTCGAAACAGCATAATTCTAGGACTATAACCAGCAGTTAAAACTTAGAAACTCTTGAACAAGCAACTAACTGAAAGTCACTGGGACTGTTCATAATGTTTGCAAAAAATGGCTGTACAACCTGTCATTTCTTAAACGTGCCATTAACAGCCATCAGACTAGAGTGTTATAGTAAAAAAAATATTCATGTTATAGAAGCACAACCCACGAACACGAGGAGAGAGTCCCATGGGGAGGTGGAGGAATCATCTCTGGGAAGACAGATCAGTTTAGTCCCTGAAAGGCAAAATGCAGTAACATTTATTGAAACAAGACTTTGATCTTTTTGACTGAAGTGTTGCAAAGTTTTCAATTTTTTCCCTGAATATCAAAATATTTTCATTACAGACTGGTTCCTTGAACATGGAGACTACTGAGAACTCCAGCTTACAAAGACCTGTGGGTACTGGAATTTCAAACCATCCATTTGCACTTAAGTCACTCCCTGGCAAAATCCGGGAGTTCTGCATGCTCAATTTATCCTTAGCTTTATTCATTGTAGCTAGCTTCTCTCAGCAAGTATACTACATATCCATCCTGAAAATATAAATTAACGATGAATATTTATGGTCTCAATTAATTATCTAGGCGTTTTCTTAGGTAACCACAGGGAGGAAAAAAAGAAAAAAGCATCTTCAAAACTATGGCAGCAATACTACATGAAAAGCAGAGAGAAGCACAATTAGATGTGAGGAAGCTGCTGTCAATGGAAAGGAGAAGACAGCCTGAACATTCTTCAGACTTAACCTCCTTGCAAGCATCTGACTAATCTTTACTGTCTTCTGATGCCACCTTGGCAGAAAGCAGAAATACTCTGTCTTGCTGGAAAGCATCTTAATGCAATCTGTAGTCCAATATTTGCATCTGCAACTGGGCTTGTGTAGCTTTTTCTATTTGTTGCTAGTCCACACCTGCAGACATGCATTCATGACTATTCTTGAAGACAAAGGCAGTTGTAGGTGAATGTCAAATGGAAGAAAGGGGCTGGCTGCTAGCTTAGAAAAGTGTGCTCAAATATACAAGGGTTTTGCATAAATTGTCAAAGAAAAAGTACTGACAGCTCTCAAAACTGAAATCCAACAAAAGGAAAGAGATTATTTCTTCATGTGGAAATACTGGTCTGCAGTAGAGCAGTCATCAGGAAGACGGACCATTTATAGAACCAATGTACTGCAGCAAAGGGCACCACAAATTTGTACAGTATTCTTAAGCAAAAAATCCTCAAGTTGTGGCGAGGTTGAATCAATAACTTCACTGTTGAAAAGAACTTCTTTCCACAGTTTCTTCCAGAAAACTCCTAAAACAATACTGATTAACTTCAGAGGGGGCAGTTTATAGTAACAAAGATCCATGTATTTTAGTGCTACACAGCTGTACCATCAGCATTAAGTATGTTCTTCTTAAAAGCAGATATATTACACACTGCACACCGTATAATACTATGATGTACCTTGCTCCATGAACAGTAGTAAAACCATAAGACACCTAGAACTACTTATGAGCCTTTGAACTACAGGATGTTAGGGATTGCCATTAAGAATAATGTGATGCCAGCTGGGGCTGAAGACACATGCCTTATTTCTGACTTGCTTCAACTCTGGGGAATCATAAACTGTAGCTGAGAAATATAGACTAGAAAACAAAATAACAGCAACAAACAGATCAGTGGAAAACAAAAGTAAAGGATCACAAATCGGAAAACCCCATAACACCTAAATGGGCAAACACTGGCATCATGGTAAGGAATAAAATGAGAGCAGATAAAGAAAGATCATTAAGCAAACATGTACTAGCTAGGCAAAAATCTTCTTCAAATTATAATGGAGTTAGAGGAGATGATGGGTAGGGGACAAAGTGAAGCTTTAAATGGAGAAACGTTTGTGCAGATGAACTACTGCAACAGCCAGTTTCCATCAGTTCCACCCATCCCATCTCTCCCACGTTCCATCACATGTTATTGGGATTAAAACACTAACTTGCACAGATCTGTCATGGATATAATGGAGGTGCAAACTGTGAGAATATATCAAACTCTAGTGGCAGTTTCGAGAGACGTTATTCCTGCACATCGCTGCTGTGAAATGGAAAAAAGTTTGGAAATTATTATAATAGTTGCAGAGTATTTGGAAGAGCAGAATGTCTAGCTGAGAAGGAGTTATTCTGCATTGGAAAGTTTGTTGTTTCTGACACAACCTTCTGGTAAGGAAGTTAAAATTGACATCTTCTAGGGCACACACTATATGGATATTTGCCCTCATGTGGTCTGGCCTCTGGGTATAACTAACAAAACAAAACTATCTAAAAGCATGCACAAGGAAATGGCAGAACACTATTAGCACTCTTTACCATGCTACTTTGCAAATATTGAAACAAGTAGTTGGAAATACACACAATATTTCATCAGCAAGTTTCTGAGTAATTGTTCAAATACTTTCTTCCCTAATTAACCTAAACCTCAGTAAAAGAAAGACTGTTGCTCAGAGTCTCTTTGGCATCCTTACTTGCAGTTTTCCTTGGGCCTCTGAGCAAGAATCAGACTGTGAAGAGACACAGAGGTAGTTTACTGAATTCTCAAGGACAGATGATTCTCCCAGATTAAACAATATTCACTCTCTGTCAAAAGCTCAGCTTCAAAACTGCCAAAGCATGAGGAGAATGACATGCTGCTTAGACCTTTCTGTGCATGACAGGATAAAACGCAAGACTTCTCCGCCTAAAGGAATCCAGATAATGAAATAATCTTTAATCTTTGTCCCTTCAAGGCACTCTCAACACCTGTTATCCTTGATACTGTCACAGGCAAAAGAGTGTGTGAATTCGTCTCAGGACTGGTAATTATTCCAGCTAATTACTCATTTGGCTGTGGGGTGATTACCAGTGCTCCTTCAGGTGCAACACTGGCCACTTTTATTCTAGCTGATGTTTCACAAAGCAGGAGAGTTGCTCTTCCTCCCTTCTCTGTTCTTAACAAAAAGATGAACTCCCATGCTATTTAAAAATGTGTACTATAGTGAAACAGCCTGGTCAAGTGGTTAAAACCAAATCTTCAGCAATTCATTTTACAGTCAAACATTACTGACTTCATTCGACCTTAATACATGCAGCAGTATCTCAGCATACAGTATCTTTCTGGATAAGTATTTTTATTGTACCACATTCCCAAACCACCCTTTTCTCAAGCCAGAATCGCCTTTGCCTCTATAAATATGAACCAGATCTCTAACTAATGTGTTTTAATTTTACTTTATTCTTCCTAAATCACTGGTGGCTGCAAATCACAAATACTCGTGATGAACAGACGGCAAATACGTGCTGGAATCAGGTATCTTAGTGCAGCTCTGCTGAGGCACAAAACGCGGCAAGTTCCGTTTTACGAGCACAAAGATGCCAAGACAGTGTCTTTTCTTTGTAACTTCAAAACTCTTTCAGACAAAACCTCCTTTCCAGGTCCTTCTTGGGACCACATGCTAAAACCAGACCAAGTTGTTTTCTTGGTCTGATGAAGAGCTCAGACTGCTTCTCCTCTACTACAAGCTATGTCTTCAGTAAGTGCTTTACCTCTATCCACCCAGGCAAATACCAAGCAAATGTTTCTCAGCCTTCAGTCAGGGTAAAAGTATATAGCTATGTTTTAGCGTGGAGACTGGTCATTTGTCTCGGCTACAAATTTCCAATTCGCAGCAGTTCAGATGAGTTGGTCGTTGCTATACCCACACCCAAATGGAGTTCAGTCCAACCACAGAAGTATTTGTGAATACTACTCCTCATTTCTAAAAGATGGTGTTTGGTACTGGTCTCGAGGGAAGATTTTCTTTTTCCAAGTTCTTAAATTCTGGTAGATACAACATTGAATCCAGACTCTGAAATGAGGGCTCATGTAAGAAAGCGGAAAAGCACAAGAGTTTCCCCTATTATCAGACTCTCTGATACTGCAGGAAAATTCACAGATCCATCCAATGCAACCACAGCAAAAGGGGATCCTTTTCCCTCACCTCATTGCCATGGAACAAGGAATCCTCTCTCTCCCCTCTCTCTGTGCCAGAGGAGGTCTGTGGAGTCTCCAACTCTAGAAATATTCAAAACTTGACTGGACAAGGCCATGAGCAACCCTATCAAGCTCTGAAACCAACCCTGCTTCCAAAGGTTCCTCTCAACTTGAATTATTCTGTGGTCTTTTGTCTTTATTGGAGATATTGGTATTATTGGAGGTACACCTGCCTTTTTGTGAGGTATGGGTATAAATAAGACAGTCAGTTGAAGGTCACCAGGCTCTTTTTCCAGAGTGTAACTGCTGGGGGCAGGAAGGGGTGGGCAGGAATACCCGGGGCCCAGGCAGGGAAACTACTCAACAACCACCTATTATTCGACCAGCACACATTCAACGAAGAAAGGCAGCAGCAAAAGTGGTTCTGCTCAGCTTGATTTTCCATTCATGTGTCTGTACAAACAGCAGCATAGGTCCTTCAGCACTGCTTTTCTCCACAGTAGGCCAAGCTTTTTAAAATTTATATCTCATAACAGGAAAAAAAAGGAATAGTATATTCCCTATTTGAGAGAAATCTCCTTAAAGATTTGTTCAAAATAATAATCAAAATATTTTTTACTTGGAAATAGGAGAAAATAGATTATTTTTATTTATTTAATTGTCTTTAGTTTTCTAAATGTTAAATTACATAAAAACACAGTACCATAAACCCATCATTTTAATGCACAATATAGCACATTGCTTTGATTTTCCTTTTTAATACTCACCACTCAGAGACTGCTTCGGGTTCTTAAATAATTGGGAAGACAACTGTAGCCCCTCAGAATCCAGTGGTCATTAGCAGCTAAAGATCCTAAAGAGCTACACTGCTCCAAGCAGCAGAGTGGTTTTATACTCTTAAAGAGGCAATTAATACTTCTGTATTGTTTTGTTCTCATCAGTTTGAGAATTGTCTGTGCTTTGGCAGAGGGCATTATTTATGGTCTAGTTTGCTATCAAGCGGGATTCTTTGCTGGCTGATTGATGTCTTCTGGCATGTCTTATACAGAAGGGATACAATATGGGAAAAAGAAAAGTAGCAAACAGTCCATAGGCTCTAGTTCTGCTCCCTCCAAAATAAAAAAGTCCTTTGAGAGTCACCAATCAGTAGCACATTCCCTCATCATTAGCATCAGTACTACATTCTCTACAGCACCTAGTTTTGCCTGGAAGATAAGTGTACAAGGGTGGGATTCTTTATACTATATTTAGGCAATTAATATTATATCACCACATATGTCTCTTCAGGACATAATCTAAAAAATTATCTCTGCTCTCCCTGTACTTCCAGCTCACGGTCTGACAACACCACAGGAATTCCTCCTTTTTTCTGCTTACTTTCTACAGTATAGATTCACTGCTGTTTGATCCTCTGGCTATTCTTCCCATAATACTAAACACATTCATCTCACTGTTTTTAATGGTTCTGAGCTTGTTGTTCATCTGTTAGCTGGTCAAACTGGAGTGAATTGTGACCACTGCTACCAATATCTGATCCTTTCCTCAGGAAATTCTCTCCAATCTACTAGTGCTCACAGTATTCCTAGGGACCCTCCATCTCTTCCTTTGTTATCCTTATTCTGTTCCGCTTTCTGTTCGCCTGCCCCCTGAAGAAGTATCTTGAGACATACAAAGGAAAGCCCTATTCATTCCTTGCCAGGAAACCTGCATTCTCTTTTCTGATCTCACAACTACAGACATCACAGGCTTTCAGTTGCAGTGCCTCACTCCCCTGTTCCTTGCTTTTAATTTTTATTAATCAGCTGGGAGGATTTTCTGGAATCCAGTCTCCCAGTAAAAAGCCTGCATTTTCTCTGTATCTCACCTCAGAAATTGTCCCTTCTGTCTTCTCGGCTATCAAAGATTTGGTTGGTGTCCTCAACATTATTTAACCTGGTCGGTCTTTGGGTTTCTTACTCTTATTTGGTCAGAGTATTAACCAGATAGTACACTTACCAAAAAAGCTTTGTTTAACAATGAGTAACTTGCCATGGGGGACAGCTCAAACATAAGGGTAAACTGAAGTGGGGGCACCTGCTTATGGAAGATACGGTAACACCTTCCTTGTGTAATATGAAGACAAGGCTCAAGTGAGTCCTGTGGGACACCAGGAAGATGGAAGCAACTGTACAATGCTAATCTATAGGATGTCTCAACCGGAGAAACAGTCAGTTGCCTGCTCTATAATCAACAGAAGGTCCCAACTGCTTTGTGCTGAAGCACTTCAGCATTGTAGTTCAGCTGGAAATATCCCGGTTTTCAAATTAATATTCTTTACTGAGTGAACCGAGTGACTGAGTTCTTACCACATCATTTCTGTGACTGCATGGTCACAGCTCCTTATACATCACACAGAAAGGTGTCAAGCCAAGCATAAACAGGGGATGAGCCAGGTGTGGAAAATGCATATGGGCAACAGAAGATGTTCTTCTATGTATTAAAATCTGGAAAGTATGTATACACGAACATATTTTCCTTACTTTGCCGAATAAACATGAAATTCTGCCTAGGGTTTCTTTTCTGGATAAAAGAAGCCAATCTTAAAGGGGGGGGGGGGGGGGGGAAATCACACAAAAACCTCATTCTAGATTACTACACAAGATCTCAAATGAAGACTGTAATATTCAACCTGCTAATAATATTCTTTGTGCTGTGGGTTTAAAATTATGAGATTACACAGAACTGCTTTACTGACTTCTAAATTCTTACTGTAGCAGAAAAGAACACTAGATCAAGCTGGTACATTAAAAATATTTTCAGCTTCTGCTATTTGCTTTTACCATCAAAGAAATTATATGACATGTATAAGTCCTAACATAAAAATTATAATCCCACAGTCTCTTGCGATGACCTATAACATGCAGGTGCGTGACACTACTCTTACCAGGTGCTACCTGTATGACACTACTCTTATCAGGTGCTACCTGCAATCAGTTGACTTCAGTACACAGAAAATACTGCAGCAATATTGCCTGAATAGCTGGAGAGAACTTAACAGGAGTAGATATTCTCCATTCCTTGAGCCTAGTGACAATGTGTTCCTTTTGTACCTACAGTGCTGCTCCTCAGAAGCACTCTGGATCCTTTAACATCAATTGAACACACCCCTCAGGATATTACCTTTAGCACTTAAGTAAAATTTTACTTCTTCTTTCCAGAATTCTGTTCTTGGTGCACCTTTTTATTACAAAGTCTTACTCCATTTCAACTGCAGCTCAAAGTGGATGGATGAGAAGAATTTGGGGGTTTAATAAAAGAACAATATTCAGCTTCCTGCTTAGCACTCAAAATTATTGATTTCAGTCCAGTTGGTCTGAGCCTACAACCCAAACTAAAATCCCAAGCAAGGCATAGGAGGATCTACAGTCCAAATGGCCCCATACTGCCAGATGAGGAAAGCCAAAAAATCATCAGGTGAAAGAAGAGTTTAAGAAAAATAATCTAGGGGGAAAAAACCTAGAAAAAACATCTAGAAATTACCTAGAAAAGAGCTGAAGTGCTCTCTGATACCTGGTAAGGAAGAGCAGCAGTTTACTAAACAGCATTTGTGGGAAGGAGTCTGTCTATGTCTTTTGCTGCGGACAGTCTTCATAACAGAGCATCTCCCCCTCCCCTCCCCTCCTTGACAGCTTTAATGTGTCCTTTTCCACTGTAATGGCTTGGTGCATAAAAATGAATGTTTTTCTCCAACATGATCCCTCAGCTCCTTACTGAAGATTTCAACTCATTTTACAACACATGATGAAGCATTTTCCTTGTTATAATGTGACAATGGCACTACTGAGCACAACAATTTGAGTCTGAATGTGCCACTGCAAGACAGAAAAAAAATCTGAAGAGGCAATTCCACCTAGAACTATACAGCAAATGCATAAGAAAGAGGAAGAAGAATGATTAAAGATGCATTAGCACAGTCTGAAAAACAATGCTCTTGACAAAAGAACCCTTGGTACATCTGGTAAAAGGGGAACAGCACAGAGATTAGCTGAATGAGAGAAAGATGAAGAATTTGAGCGATTCTGATGGAGTCTCTTTGAAATACTTGAGATGTAAATGTCTCTGTTCAGACAAAGTCGATTTTAAAACAAACAATTTCACTATTAAAAAAAAAATTTCAGAGGTGATTTATAAGTCTAGGAAAAAAACCCTTTTCCTAATTAAACAGCTCAGGTATTAAATTTGGCACGTGGAATAACAAAAATATAGTATGACCCAGATTCTTTTATTTCAAGTAAATTAACATACAACACACTGAACATCCCACACACACTACTGCTTTTTTTTCCCTTACAGTGTGGTTGGTCTGAAAGTTTGGAGTGCAGTTTTGTAACCTGTACTGAAATTATTCATTGCCTCATACCACCTCACAACACATCATTTCTCCTGCAGCTTTTATGTTTGGTCTCAATTCCTGGTCAGAAAAAATCCCAACCACAAAAATCAGCAGCTAGTGAGATTTTGATTCAATCCAGGTCACCCCCCTAATAATTAGCATATCTTCAGAAAAAAAGCAGCTGTTTGGATCTTTTGTTTTAGTATGGACCAATCTTGGCTTAAAGTACCTTTAGAGAGATTGCCCTGAAGAAAATAAGTAGAGCCATATCTCTATTTGACACATTAAACCCTGTATTATTCCCCCCCCCCCCCCCGCCCCCAGTTCTCACATCCACTGTTTTCAAAAAATAAACACCACATTGAATCTCCTCTGCTAAACATACGAACCCATTTTCTGTATTGCAAAACCACAGGAGAACGTATATGTGGCCTCATAAAAAAGACCAATCCTGTAACCTTTATTCATACATTTGACAGGAGCTAACCATCACAATCACTTGTACACTGGTTCCTAACATATTTGGTAGCAGAGACTTATTACTGTTTGGCAGCCTTTATTTAAGTCTCTGGACTTTCAGAAAGGAGTACATTACTGACTGCTGAACCAAGTTAACTATTTCTTCACAGTCTCAGAATGAAATTAATAATTTTCAAAAGATTCAAATTGTAAAAGATACCTGCTTTAATAACATACTCTAATGAGTCTCCACAAAGATCTAAAATACAAAATTTTGATAAAAAGCACACATTTTAGACCTGGTTTGAGGTTTGCAAATTGCCCACATTAAGACATCACTTGGTTTTGCATGGTATATGGACCCTTTAGAATATTACAAAGCACTCGTATACACAACGAGGGAATCATTCCATTTTAAACAGAACCCAGTATTCTTTCAGCCTTTGTAAACCTGAAAATCTTATTGCCACTCAAAATCTGTACTGTACTTTGCACATAGCCACACCGAATGCCCCCCTCAGTACGGGGAAGCAGAACCATGCAGATTCCCAGCCCGACTCATTAGTAAGTTCTGCATCGTTTACTTGTGTTTTCTACAGAATTAGCTTGCAAAAAGCGTGGGAGATTTCAGGAGTGATGAAACACCACAGCTATCCTGGTTCTGCTGCAGTGTATGAATGCCCAGCACCCTGGTGTGTCTCACAGGGATGCATAGCCCAAAGAAGGCAATCTGAACTGATCAAGATACTCCTGAGGGAACTCTTCATTAAATCCTAGCCATTTATAACACTAACTCATTACAAGAAATAATTACCATAGCAACCACTGCACACCATGCATTTGCTAGCACGAACAGCAGTGTCTTCTTGGGGGAGGAAGTGGGAGGGGAACAAGTCAAAACAAAAACTTCTAGAGAGGCTTAGCAGTCAGTCACACAATTAGATTATGTTTTCCTGTATTTTCTATTATTTTCATCAAAAGACCGTTTCCTATGTTAAGTATACCATTTCAAAGAAACAGCAAACATTTCAGAATTTCTAAGTATGACAAAGCGTGTCAACATTTCACAAGTCTTTGTACCAAAGCCCTTTGGTGCTTTTACTTAAAATAGCACCTTACATACTCCAATCCATCTGATTTCACTTAGAATGCAAAGGCAAGCCAGGGTCCTAGCTGAAGACTTGAGGAACCCGACTCTGGTTTTTGGGGGTTTTGTTTGGTTTTTAATTTCCCTCTCTGTATCAGAGATCCTATGTAACTCCCATTTTAACCTAGATGCTCAACAGACATTTAGATTCCTAAGTCCCAGTACCTTAGAGGACCCAAACACAGAAAACAAAATGCAATTTCTCATCCACAAAAATGGAAATGGCACTGCCCTAACTGCTTTATTGCAAACATACTATAGGCTGTGCCATGCTTAGATGCTCGGAGCAGTGGAATCACACAACAGCATGATAAAAATTGACGCGGAACCAGGGCCAAGAGAATTGTACAGAAGACAGATTGGGGGAGTTCAGATCTGGACAAGACATCTTCATCAATGTGAAAAAAAGAAGTAGAGATAAACTGGTAATAGCTTGGTTGCCTTAAGCTACCTTAGCCATCATCACCGAAGATCCCTATATGCTCCCACGGAACCCACCGAGAGCTGTTTTTATGACCTCCCAAGGACCAAATCCGTTTCCACTGGCCAGGATTTCAAAGGCTGCAAGACCAACTGTGAAAGGCCAAGCTCTAATACCTTGTGAGATGTTTAAAGTGTCCAAAGAAACCTAAACAATTCTAGGAAGCCTGTTAGGCTTCCATCTGCTATTTTTAATACCCAGTTATCTCAGAATTGGTCACAAGACCCAGGAATTGTGAGGATGGTGCTTATCATCTGCACAGAGGAGTGGAACTGCTCGACTGAAGGATGCTCAGCCAGTTCTAGCACATTCTTATATTTGACAATTATGAGGCTTGCCTAGGAAGAAATGTTAGCAAAAATAACTGTGGAGGTTCTGGCCTCTGAATCCCTGGAAGAGCATGTTTCATCAGAGAGTTTTATAAAATCAATTACAGATTTCAAAGAGCAATAAAGCAAAAGGTTCTGCCCCCTTCTGAGCTCCTCCTACTTGTCAAGCTTTCCTTTCCTTTCTTCAGAGAAAAATCACTATTATTTTACTTTACAGGATTTAAAAAAAGCAAGAAAGTGAAACCCTGGGGGCTGGGAGACTCGGACTTTAAAGGACTCTGTAATGAACTGTTTCATGGTAGTTAATCACTTTAATCGTGCTTCCTTTCCTCAATAAAAGTTTCCCTGTCTGTACTCTCCAAGTGCTCTCCAATCCTTCTCTAATACAATGCCCAGAGGGTTAGAGTATGTTCCAGCACTGGAACATTGGCCTGGGCAAAGGGCAAAAATACCTCACTCTTCTGGCTGATTTTCTTCCAAATGCATTCCAGGATTACCACCACATTTTAACTCCAGCACCATGCAGAACATGCTTTTGCTAACAACTACAACAGGATCTTATTGTATCGCTTTCAGTTATTAGCCTTCCATTTTGTATCTGCGTATTTCAGTTAAATTTCACAAATGTAATATTTTTTTTAAAACTTTGGATAAAATCCTGGACTTCTTTCATGGCTGTAAGTCTATTTTAGAAAAATAAGCATGGGATAAAGAGGCAGAAATATGCATTTGAGACCCACTCCAATGGTTTGGGCAAAGGGGAGAAAGAAAGAAGAAAATGTCTTACGAGCTTTGAACTATCTCACTGAAAAAGGAGATGAGATTCCTACTTAGATGCTATATTCACTTACCCAAATTTGATCATCAGTGTGCTTCTGTAATGGGAAGGAAGGATTCCCGACAGTAGTGGAGGCTCATTGGCCTGGTTCAGCATTTTCCTGACCTCCCCTTCTGAAGTGCTTGGTTTGTACACAGTTACAAAGCATGAGCTTTCAAGCATTTCTCTGTATTAACAAATGATTAACAGTGCATCTATTTTTGAAAAATTTGTTTCTTTTAAACTCTGCCTGTCTTCAATCCTATTTTGAATTCGACTTTTAGCTTATTATCCCATTGGAGTAAGTGCATCCGTACACAGCACTGAAAAGAAGCCATTTCCCTCTGAATGCTGTAAAATAACCATTTGCATAGAAATAAACACTGAAACTTCGAGCAATGTCTTATGCCTCCACAACCCCTTCCTCCCCCCCACCTCTGCTTCTTGCCATCTACTAACAATAAATGTAAAAGTAATCCTAGTTTTTATTTGAAGCTATCTCAGCTTTAAAAGAACCTTCCAAAAATGATTGATGCTATGATTTAAACCCACAGGTAACCCCTGAAATCTGCTTTGAATAGCAACAAATGCCTAACAATATCTTGAGCGCTTGTAGCAAAGAAATCTAATCTCTGAACTCCTAAAGGTCAAGATTTACTGCCTGGTAACATGGCTCAAGTGTAAATGCTCTGTAATGCTACACTAGGTGATTGCTTTGCTCTCTAGACAATGTCAATTTTGTCCAAGTAGCGGCAGATGTGTCTAGCATTAAGTCAGAACGGTGTCAAGGGCCCTTCTTGAACAGTACCGCTTCTCAGAGAAACTGGTCCTAAAGCCCTAGTCTATTAAGACCATACCCAAAAGACAGCCATTTAAAACTTAAAGGAGGCTGGAGAATCAAGGTGTATTAGAGCCCTAATGTTTCACAGTCAGAAAGCCCAGGAGAAGAAATTCTCTTGCGATACAAATGCACGTCTTCAAAACGCACAAGCCTTCCTAGCTTCTCCATAACCAGTGGAGCTAAAGTAACTTACACCAGAAAAGTATTTGGCTCTGAATATTCTTCTCTCCAAACTTCTTCGTCCTGAATTTCCTCAGTAAGGTACTGCCATGGTGTTGCAGTTCATAGTCTCCTCCCACACAGGGGACCCCCCATCCCCTGGCTCCTTTACCCAAGCCATTTATGCCCAATACCCACGGCAGCTGTGGAATCCTACCCTAAAACTACGTTTTGAAACTATTTGTCATTGCTCTGACCTCTCCAAGCTACAGACACACAACAGTCAAAGACTTCATTAAATTAAATACTACCTATTTTATTATGATATGTTCTACATTCAAGAATAAGAAGATAGGGAAAGCATATCCCATTTGCAAATAAATAGCTGTGATCAGTCTGCAGAGCATCCAGTGCCCTTTAGTTCTGCTTCTGTAAAAGAAGCAACACAAAATGGTTCCAAAAACAGTGGAAGTTCCTCACGCGCTTTCCCATTTCATACTGCCAACACTTGTAGTTGTGTAGCAAAGCAGGCTGAACCCCGTTCCCAGCACAGCTTTTATACATCTGACGATAGCCCTCCCCACACTGGTGTTGCAGAGCAGAGCAGCAACTAGCAAGATACCCAGAAGGTGTCAGGAAACACAAAAGAGACCTACAGTATTTTTCATGTCTGCAGCGTCTAAAGAATATTCATGGAGAAGCCTAGGGCAGCTTGAAGGCTAGCACTGGCTAGCAAAAAAACCAAGGTTAGCATTTCCCAAGAGTCTGAATTTCAGCGAAGACTGAAGTATCCTAGTTTGATGTCAGTCCCTGGGCCTGTAGTTATTTTCTACTTATTTTTCCCCAATGCTTATTAACTGTATCAGAAGGATTCAACCAAGAGTTTCCAATTTACAGGTGCATTGTTTTTATGATAGCAGGTGTAGAGTAGAATGTTAACAATAAGCACGCTAAGCCTTTCCCTCTTTCCACTGTTTTCCAAAATAATTTCTCTAAGGATTTATCTAGCACCCACCTTATTATGCTGTACTAGAGCTAGGCTTTCATTGATCGCAAGCATTGCTAAAACCACACCAGTTTCTCAGCACCAGCAGACAGAGGTCCCTCTATCTCCTACCTGAACACATTCTTCTAGTGATCATCAAGCACCAAGTCTCCAAGAAGAAAAAGAATAACAAAAAAATGCAGAGAGTCCATTTGGAGAAGGGAAAATAGAAAACCCAAGTCAAAGTCAATTCCTTCACCGCATTGTGCGCCCACCATTCCGACTGCCCAGCATAAAGGGCACTTGCTGACTGGGCTGTGTACCACAGCCAGATGATTTCAGCATTCCACTGAGCATTGTGACACAAGCAGAAAAGCAGTATAATCAACCTAATGGGATAGGTGGCAAAGCAGGAAGCCAGCTGAATTTAGAGAAAAGAAGAAACCTCTCTGAAATATCTGAAGGGGTCAAACCATGGGTCAGTCAGTCAAGCGGCCCAGTGTAGCTCTGTGTCTCTAGCTAAACCAGCATGCTTGGGAAATCAGGTATGCATGGTCTTGGTATAGGCAGAGCCTCCAGACACAAACGATCAAACTGCTCCAAGGAAAGATAACTTTTATGTGCTGGAAAACATACCAGTGAATTTGGCCTTTCTTGCATTTCAGAACAGGTCAGTGAAGATAAAGAGGGAATGTATGTATGATTCTCAGATGTTGCTGAGGTCAAGTTTTCCTTCCATGCCTTGATGTGGACAGATGATTATACTTGCAAAAGAGATGATACTAAATGCCTGTACGTGGGTTGAACGACACAAACCAACCGGCTGCCAAAATAGAGCTTAGCCTGTTGAGTAGGAATTTGAGTGGAAAATTCTCTGCTTGTTACAGAGATTAAGTTGCCCTGAATAACTTGAGTTTTTCATTTTTCCTCCAAGAATATTTAGAGAAAGTTTTCTAAGGATTCGTATATGATTAATAAATATTTTGACAGCTGTATAAGTACACAATACGTAGTCCAATGAATCATTTAGCCCACCTCTTATTTCACTTAACTGAGAATTCTTTGAACTTCACCATAACACAGTTTCCCAGATGAGGCTTCTTTGTGCTGCAGTTCCTGTCTGGGGTGCTTTGTGCTGACTTAGCATACACACACTTCACATCTGTAACATATTTAAGATATCTAGTGAGCTTTTACACACCAGTTATACGTGCAATTCTCTATTACAGTGAGCGGGGTCTGTACAGAAACATTGTTTCAGCAAGTCTGATGCTTGTATTTCAGGCTTCCCCAGGAGCAGAAAGTATTCTCTCTCTCAAATTAAACTTTTCATGGAGGGCAGCAAGCAGCCTTTCGAAAAAGCTCTGACAGACTCAGACTCTGCTTACGTGCAGAAGTCATACTGAGGTAACAAAACAAAACAAAAGAATCAATGTAAAATCCTAGTGCAAACAATAGAGTTTAAAATTAATTACATTGGGTGAGTTTCTGGCTTTAAATCATACGAGTAATTTTACCAGTGCTACTAGAGCAGGCATTCCTGCCAGACCTCATTGTGAGCTTACTCACCTAGATCATTTGAAGTAATCCTTTTGAAGTCTTATTTATGGATGCGTGAAAAGTACGATGCCATACAGCCTCATGCTGGGCATGCTGTCATTAAGCTCTGAATGGCAGCAAATGTAATTTAACTTCTCTGAACAGCATCATTTGGAATAGGCCCAGGAAAACCTAGTCTAAAACTAATTTCTAGCAGCATCAGATATGTAAGTATTTACAGAGCTCTTTGTAAACACACTGCAATTAAAAACATTTAATAGAGAGCAAACCCACTTTACCATATGGCAAATCATCTTCAGTTAAGGCAAGAGAGCCTTAGCGTCTGACAAAGAGGGCAAGGGAGACAGACTGTAAATTCCAAAGACCTGACAGAGAAGAGGCCCCCAAAATAGCTTATCTGTGTTCAAATTATGACAACGACGTAGAAAAAGTAGCCCCAGGCCTCAAATCTTTGCCATGGGATACAAAGACACCTGTAAAAATCCCTGTGTAGGACCAACACATCTTACATGAAAAATAATTGCTTCAAGCAGCAGGAAGTATGAGGTGCAGCATTATGCCAGAATATCACAGCCTGTTAGTGCTGTCAAGAACTGCATCAGGAGATTAATCTCCATCTATGCAAGGCTTCCTCTTGAGTTAAAATTTCACATGCAAAGTCAGTAGGGAGGGGAAAGGCTAACAGTGGAATGGAAAATACAGCCAATCCCTACAGCAAAACTCTTGGAATCCTCCTTCAGGATCCATTTGGTACAAGGTGAAGAAAAGGGGACTCAGCAGATTTAACAGAACTCTTGAAACTGCTCAGAAATACAGATTTTTCCAGATGAAGCATATATTTGATTTTTTTTTTTTAATAAAAATTTGATATGGTGGCTTAAAGAAAATAAATATTCCTCTTTCTTTGTTACCAAGTTGTTTGCTGGAGTCCTGCCTGCAGAGCCCCTGAGTGACCCTAACTTTTCAAATTGGGCCTCACAGAAGTTAAATACAGAAGATGTTTTCAGGGATAAACTTAACATTCCCTGAAAACTGCTAGTGAACAGAAACATCTAGAATTATAGTAATCCCCACAATTAATGGGACAAGTAATCCCATCCTTCATCCCCACAATACAAGGCAGCTCGTGAACCGGGGTGGCTGCACCTCCAGCTGCCCAGTGCTGGAATAGCTCTCTCCTGGTGCAATGCAATGCAAATATCTGCTGCACAGGAAGATATCACCAGGAGTAACGCACGATACAGTGAAGCTCTGGAACTCCCCACAGCAAAAATTCAGATGGTGACCTCAGTAAGATTCAAGTATGGACTGACAATGCAGATGGGGAAAGTACTGTAAAATACAACAGAGAGAACAACAAAGATCCACCAGTCTTCTTGGCACAGGCAGGTCATAAGCCAATGAAGGAAGAAGCTGCCCCATTTCATGCAAGTACTGGCCCACTAGTATGGAACTTTTGCACTGGTGGGGAAGCACATCTGAACACACACTGAGTGAGGCTTGGCACAGCAAAGAAAATACCACCAGAAGCCCAGTTTAGAATCTGCAGTGATCCTGGTGATCAGAAGCATCTGTACAGAGTCAATTTTTTACGTAACTTTTACAAGATGTCAGACACCAGAGTTGTCAAATGGCTCAGAAACAACTGAGTAGTCTTCAGTGGGTTAAATGCTTTCATAACAGGTCAAAGTTGAGTGACATTTTTAAGCTTCAATTTGTCCTAAGTGAACCAATATGCAAAACTAATGAGATCATAAATTTTTCCTCCAGTTAATGTGCTAGGTGGAGGATGGAGAACACGGAGAGACAGGAAGATGAGAGGCTGCCCAAACTCATGAACTTGATTAAACTCATTTAATCTGCAACAAAGAATAAGACCCATAAAAGCAGAGACATTATTCACTGGGATACGATATTCACACAGACGATGGCTTCAGCTGCTCTGCCTGCCCAGGATTCAGACTAACCTAGCCATTTTAAAGTTACAGGAAGAAACTAAAACACAAGGTTGTTTAACAAGAAAGTCACATGGGTTTACAATTTTTATTTTTTTTAAGGCTCAGTACAATAACGTGCTCCCCTCACAACCCAAGAACTCTAACTTTCTCAATGTATCACCTTTTTAAAACCATAGCGATGGTCTAGCAACAGCTGTAACTGCATGAAGTCGGACAAGTTACACATGTATACATTGACTGAATTGCTACTTCTACAACCAGGGCAAATACAAAACATAGAAAACATTATCTTGCTTTAATGCAGGATGACCTTGTATCTTATCTCTATTGGCAGATACCATGTACCAACAGATACAGAGGAAGGTTGAAGAAACAGCAGGTAGATACGGAAGAATCCCATTCAGAGAGCAATGCTTCAGCTTACTGTATCAGTTACAGTCATCACATATACTGAAGCATGAGACTGTCTCTCTGCCAAAATTCTCGAGGTTTTTATTTTTTCAATCCTTACAACTCTCATTTGAGATTAATCTGATTGGCATTTTCCAACCAGAAAGTATTGTTTTGATAATATGTACAGACACACACACCAATATACCAGAATTAAACCTATGCACATTAAATTGCTTATTTTGAAAAAAATTTTTTTTTAGAAAAAAGTACCTTATCTTAATAAAAAACTAGCTACTTGTAAACTAACTGCTTATTACAAAATTCAAGTTCATTATATTAGCAAACAGTTGTGAAAATCAAAACTATATCTAATTAGATTCTTTTGTAAACCAAATTCCTACTTCCTTTTGCTTGAATTTGAGAGTTGATAATAAACATGTCAAATGTATACAGACTCAAAACTGGACAGCAGGAATATTAATCTAAACTTAGGAGTGGTGCTACAGTAAGCCCAAATCTTGTCACATTTGTGATAACATTGTATGTCTCTCCGGCATCCACCAAAATTCTTCCTTGTCTTCAGGGCAGAAGTACCAAGCGCTACCACAAGACTCAAAGCCTGATAGCACAGGGAATAGACTGGCTTTGCACAAGGTACACGGGAGCTGCTGCGAGACAGGCATATGCAGACTTTTAATGATCTATCTGCCTGGTATTTCAGCTTGGAAACACAACAGCCCCTAGAAACTTGGGGTGTCCAAGTTGGGACTGACTTTACCTCTTTAGGGTTTTCTCCAGTCTGACCAGTCATGGAATAGAATAATCTTAAGCATGGTGTAATTCTGGTGTTATTCATATGGTATCTGGGAAGGATGATCAGTTTGTGGGTTCATCAGGACTTCAGGCATGTGTAAGATAAATACAAGATGAACACATTCCATGTTAGTTTGAAAGTTAATTCAGTTTCCCCAAATACTCCAGTATGGGCTCATGCCCATTAATGTGGAAACAGGCACATTTACTCACTGTAACCTCTTTTTACACTTTTTCCTTAGGGACAGCCAAGGTAACAAGTCACAAGGAAGCTGGAATTCCCAACCAGCCTGAACTGATACTTAGATGTGTAAGTCTCATCACAAGAATTGCTTTTCTGAATCACCTTCAGCAGATTTATGTTTCTTATATTTCCTCACTAATTTCTTACTTACTTTTCACCGTTCAGGACTGAAAGAGCATTAAGCAGCACTCTCTTTATCTGCTCCTTCTTTCCCTCTTAGTTAATACTGGTTTGAGCTTCCTTCCACAACAAGGTTTGCGTGCCTCAAATTCATGATAAAGACAGAGAAAGGAAAGTCTGCTAGCTGGCATGCAACCTCAGAGCATGGGAAAACAGATCAGTCCCAGATTCTTTCATGAATTCTGGAAAACTGGATACGGCAAGATTCTCAAAATCTAAGCTCCAGCCTCTGTATCTCAGCTTTTTTTTCTTCTAAAAACCACAGCATTTTCTTTTTTTTTTTGTAGTGGGGTTGGTTTTCTGAGGATTACATTGAAGAGCACAAAGTCCTCAGCCTTTAGCAATGTGGGCAAAGTACTTAAGAGACAAAGTTAAGGCAATAAGACCTTCCAGGGGGTAAAGCTAAAATATATATACTGCTAGTTGATGAATGGTATTTGTTAGCCTTCACTTCCCCCATCACCCAACACATACGATTTCACATTCTTCACATTGACCCAAATCTTACCTTAAACATACCTTTTCCCTGGTAATGCCTAAATTCTTACATTGTCCACCTACATATCATTTATTTGCTTTGTGCTGTGCACCACTGGCTATTAAGGATTGAAACGAGACCAACCTATTTCCCTTATATCCTTGGATTTGAATCACCAAAGTGTTACAACTCCCAGCATGTGATCACAACTGAAATGAGCTAGTCCTTAATTAGACAAAGGTTGAAGCTCATTGTTTAATTAAACAGATGTAAGTGCCTAATCATTCAACTATTCCAAGCATACACTGCATATCATTTAATCTCACCACCCACATGATGAAGGCACAGCTCTAAGACTTTGCTGCAATCAAACTATTTAAAATAAGCAGGCCTATGCTTTTAACAGAATTTTTCAGAAGAATTTTTCCAATGACTGGATAAGTAGGTAGAAGAAGAGTGAATGCGAATTTATAAAAGCGAGCTGTTTCCAGTAAAGTGTGTGTGAAACGAGAATCTCTGTATGGAGCAGCAAATGGGCTTGCAGCACACCCACACCCCTTACTTTTTCTGACATACAGAGGCCACGCTGTAAAAAGCTTTATAACACCATGTATGCCTTTCAAACAACACTCCTGCAATGTGTAGGATACTGCATAGATCCTTGTTTGGGCAAAGAGAGTAGATTTTCCTTAGAACACTTTAAGAAAGCCTGAGCTGTACGTTCATACATACAGTCAATTCAAAGATAGAAGATGAACCTCCCTGCAATGCCCGGCAGACTCTTTCTTAGATGTTCAAAGCAAGATGCCTGACATCAGAGGCGGCAAATACTTTTCTATATATCCTTTTTGTGTAGCAGTCATAAGATAGCTACTTTCTGGAGCAAAAGAGTTTACCTGAAAGGATTTTGCTGCATGAAGGGAAAATAAAGACTGATAGGTTAGGCAGTCAGCTTTTCGCCCATGCCTGACACATCCAGTTGTTCATGGGAGCAGGGGGAAAGAGACTGCGAGATTTCTCCAGATTCCTCAAGCCACCTGGCAAAACAGGATGGATTCCAGCATGGATTAAAAAACATGGACAGAGTCTGAATTATACTTAGCGAAAGGAACTTAAGACATGGACAGAGAAGCTGTAGGTGCACTTCCGTGTTTGTCAGGATAGTCACCCCAAAAGGACCCTGCTGACTTTCTGCCTCCAACCACTTGTTTCCATCCCCTGTGACAGCGGCCACAGTTCTCAGACTGCACTACAGCATACACTGAAGATGGCAGCGTGACAGGAGGAGTAGCCCCTTGTCTCCCTCATCGGGCAATTTCAATGTTAAACCTGTGTTGCCAGCTGATATCCCATCACAAGAGCATTTGTTAGCTGGATCAGGAGAAGGTTTGGCTGAAAATAACTGACTCGGCCAGAAATAAAGGTCCCTGGCCTTGTCTGCAGAAATGCCTATACTGGTAAACCACAGGGAAGGCGTGAAGATGAGGAAGGTGTTGGGGATTGGTTTGGTTTCTTGTTTTTGTAAGATACATCCATACAGACTTAGAATACACATCAAATTGTGGACTCAGTTTTGTCTGTTCCACTGCTTGTAAGCTGCAGCTACACAATAAAAAAATATTTTTATTGCTGTTATTATTTTAAACAACAGTTAATTTTAAGTAATGTAAAAGAAAAGTGAACAGTCCAGTTAATTTCCACAGTGTGGTTCAGAGGACAGAGGAGATAGCAGCCTCGCCACAGCAAGAACAAGAGACAAGGGTAGGAGAGCAAGAACTTCTCAGATTAGCTTTCCCAGAGGCTTCATAATGCAGAATTGCCTGTGCCTACCACAGGCTAACACCTTGACATGAAGACTCAGGTACCTGCGGCCAGAGAAACTTGGTTATGTTTTTAAAATGAGATCGACATATGGACTGTTTGCTGTTTTCTTACAGGGGGGGCTGGATCATACCTTTTCAAGGGAACAAAAGTCGCTTACTTCGCAAGTATCAAGCTAGCAGCCTAACGTACAGCCTGGTGGTGCTTAGACAATCCACTAGTGAGCAAAGCACACAATCCTACCTAGAAGAGAACGTGCAAGGATTAATTGCTCCAGGAAGGAGTGGGTCCTTTATGCTCTTATTGCCCAGCTAAGCAGCCCAGGCTTTAGCCCTTACAAATGTCTACAAATTGTCTAAACTTTTATGGATACCCAGCTATGAAGTCGATTACTGAAAAAGCACAAGACACACTTGCAGCAATTAGTTTTCTGAAACCACACACCAGGTGGGAAATAAAGATATGGGAACTGTTACAAGGGGGAGAAACAAAGTCATTTGGAAATGAATTTATCTAGCTCAGCTTTTCTGTTCCTCATGACAGCAACGTTACACTTGCTGGCATGAGTCTTTCCACAATAGTCCAAATTATTTTGATTAGGTTTCAAAATGAATACCACAATGCAATCATATAGGGGTTTTTCCACATATGTAATAGCCTTTATAGAGGGAAAAAAAGTGCCAGTTAGAGAATTGTTCCACAATGGTAAATTTAGAGTGTTTTTGTTGGGTTTTTTTGCAAACCGTAAAGTAAGAAGTAAAACAGAAATTTAAACTTCACGTCAGCCACTGCTAACAGATTACCTTGTGCTGCCAGTAATGTTACAAAGTGACAGGATTTCTGTTGTTAAACTTGATGATCAGCAGCATCGCAAAGGAACACGTAACAACCAGTAAACTTTCCACAAAGACAGTTTGCTTCCCATAGATCTCCATACATAACCTTTACTGGTCTCAGTAGGATTATTACATCCATTAGACTGTGGACTCAGCACTGCTTTAGCTCTTAAGTTAATACAACTGAGACTTTTTTTTTTTTTTTTACTTTCCTATTGGGAAGTAGCATGTGCAATTTTAGTGATTTCTTAGATCATTCTGTAAGTAAATCAAATATTCTTTCAAGCCTAGTTATCAAAATTGTGTCCTTTGATACTACATCCTCCATCAAACTGCAGTAATCCAGATCAACACATTTTAAACCTCCACTATCTCTCCTAATATCATCCTAGCAGATAGAGTAATTAAATTTGTACTTTTTTTTTTAAGTCCTACTCAATAAATCTGAATAAATTAACAACGCATTACTAAGGCTGCTACATTAAATTTGCATAGTGCATTTAATGAATATGCAACTGCAAGTGAAAAGGTCTGCTACTGTGAACCTTCCACATTAGCATAACTACTTCCAGCATGTTTCTTAAATAATGCACTCATTTGCACATCACTGACTTGGCTAATTCTGACTTCAGTCAGGGTAGCCTTGTAATTAAGACTCTTGCTTTAATTTTTAATGAAGTTTATGTTACATCAATCCTGACAGTAATGAGGGGACATGGAAACAAAAAGGCTGCTAATAATTAAATTCACAAACCAGTTTGAGGGATAATAATTCCTGAGGAGAAATTACATGACTAATTATTAATTAAATATTCATACTATTGCAGGGCCATCTCCCTTAACTGCTCCTTCTTGTTGGTAATAATGCTGAGATGTGGATGCCTTCCTGCAACCATTCTGATTTTAAGGTCTTTGGTTAATTTTAGTGCACCATTAATCAATATGACACAAAAAATAAAATTGCTTTAATTGGTATCATTTTATTGTTTCTAAATATTACTACAGTTGGTTTAGTTGTGTAGAATTAATCTAGTTAGTCAGTGCCCATTTTATGGGAACATAAATCCAGTTTATATCCATAAACTTCTAATGGCAGGACAACTTGACCTTTTTTTGTAACATTACTGTTTACAGATAATTACACCAACTCTTTAAAAGGTTGTTTAATAGCTTTGCATTCATCATAGTAAAATGAAAAACATGCAATATTATTTAACTCCAGACTATTCTAAGAAGGTCTCAAAGACCCTAATTTACCCCTGCTGAAAAGTAAGCAATATTAATTTGTGTGTTTTTAAGAAATCTATGAGAGCTTTTTCTCAAATGCATACAAACAGATTGAAAGTGTTTGTATATGGACCTCTATTCATCTTTTACACAATTTAGATTACATATGTAACAAAAATAGCAGCACTACAATGACATCTTTCACAGAAAGAAAGATGTCAGTGTGTGGCTTTCTGTATGACACAGGTCCTTGAATTGATAGTTTTCCAATCTCTTGTACACAAATACCATAAATTCACAGAGGGATTAGCCTGATTAATCCTAATTTATGTCGACATTTATATCAGTCAGGATTCTGCCTACTGAAAGTGTCATGATAAACTTTTTGTATTACATGTTTATTAAAAGAAGTCCAGTTTGTAGGGAAGTTTAGCAAGAGGAAAGAAATTATTTAAATGAAGCTTATTAGTCACCAAACTCAGTTGCACTATGAATTTGTTTTAAAATTTATGTTAGTGCTTTAAAGAGAGAACATTTTGCATAGCATAAAATTGATTCTCAAATTATTAAAAAGACATAATGCATGTCCTTTTATCCTGAAGGGGCATTTGGAAATTCTGAACCAGGGCAAACATTTCATTTTTCTAATAATTCAAACCAGTTGATTCATCAAAGTGAAACAAGTCCATCACCATACATGGGGCAATGATTCCCTTTAGCTAGCGCTTGTCACATTACTACAATCTGACAGGTTTGTAGGGCATTATTACTAGGTCTGATTTGTACCACTCTATCCTTTTACTAAATCTTAAAAATCTTTTTAACTTTTCTTTTTTCCTCTACTCTCTTAAACTAACACCTGAAGGCAATTTAAATATACCACTCCATAATGAAATACCACTTTCATTCTCTCTAGAATTAAGATGTCGTTATCAGCCATCTGTTCCTGGGCCTGCTCTCCACTTCTTCCATCAAAGAAATAATTCCAGGCATGAAACACCTCATTGGAGCAACAATCACCTGAAACCGCCAGAGTGCTGCAATACAAGGGTGGGCCCGGCTGGCTGGCGAGCAGCAACTGAAGAAACTTTTTCAGATAACTTGGTGTCCCTGTATGCAGGAGGTGAGGAGGCATCCTCCTTTTTCTTTCTTCCCTCCTCCCTGTTTCTGGAAGTAGTATCTCTTCATTGCTCTACTTGTGGTCCCTAAAGTACGTCATCTGGTATGCAGGACAGCAGGTGTCCGAAAGCCTTCTTGTGATAAGGATCAAAGCATCACTTTAAGGGCCAAAGATACAGGGCCCATACCGAAGCATCTTGATGAAGTTCAGCAGCTGCTGAACTAAGATTTGATACTAGCAGTCAGAAAAGCACAATTTCAGCTGTGCTACTCTGAACATCACCAGTTTTGCACACACTCAAGCCATAGCGACAGCACACAGGCTTTGATTCTTAACCACATTTCTACAAGCTATGCAGAGCTTGTTCTGATCAGAATTTCAAAGGGGGAGAGGGTTAGGGGGTGAGAAAATACAGAATGTTATTGCAGAGCACACGTATGACTACCCAAGTGGGACTCTTCCCTCAGAAATTAGCCACCAGGCATCATATGACGGGAGGTGCTAGGCCTCCAAGGTTCTGACCAGGAATTTTTCAGACAGGTGCACGAGCGCGTATATTGTGTGAGCATACACAGCAAAATCGGATGCACCTGACTTACAAAATACATCAGAGCTACTTGTCTACTTAAATTATCTGTACCTAGGCAGTAAGATGTGTTACGCTCCCCACTGCAGTAGGTATAATACAGGGCATGAACAAAGCAATGCTTGTATGGTGGATCTGATGCAGTGGACACACCAGACCAGTGCATAACTGCTAGATGTCCAGTCCAGGACATTGCAGAACCTAGTCTGAATTATACTGTTGTCCTAGCTGGATATAAAGACATCTAGAAATCCTAAAATAAAGTTTCCAAGTTCCTTAAATTCTACCAGCATAAGATTGCCAGGAAGGCAAACGGGGTTTGTCTGGTAAAACCTGGCCGAAAGCCATCCCTATTAAATAATACCCACTAGATTAAACTAAAACCAAACTTACTGGAAAGTTAAATTAACTTCTTGTTTTCTCTCAGATGTGTTGGCATTTTATGCATATTTTCACTTCCCTTGCTTTACAAGTTACACAGCCACACCACACCATTAGTTTCCATTCACTCCTCCCTATTATAGCTAACGTTGCCCACCTAAGATTTATTTTCAGTTTCGGAAATCTCCTGACAGACCTTTTGACTATATCACTATACCTATTTAATGATTCCCAGTCCCTGTTTTTCCATGAAATTACTGACGATGGCTAGCATCACTGCTGAATTTTACTTGTCTTCAAATGCAATCATCATTAAAAAAAGAAAAAGTTAATGGAACATTAGAAACTACCCCATCGAATCCTAAAGTTATGATAAAGGAGAAGGGGTGAGCACATACAGCTATGGTATTAAACAGGACAGACCTGGGAATGATAGACCAGTGCGCCTCACTTCACTGCTTAAGAAATAAGGCAACAGATAAGCACAAGAAGATAACAGAGTCACAGCAATACCAATTTGACATGATTTGCCTTTCACAAATCTAACATCTTTCTGCAACAGGATAATCAGTCTTGCAGGTAGAGGAAAGGCAGTGGATGTCTAAAGTCTCAACTTTGGTAAGGTACATCATCTCTTACGGCATTCTCATCAGTGAAATAGAAAAATACCCATGAGAGTGTGAATTCAAAAATGAGTAGAAAACTACCCTAGAGAGTAATTACTAGTGTTCCAGTGTCAAACTGGAAAGTTGTCAGACTGGGTTCTGCATGGTTCAATCCTGCATTAGTGTTAATGAGTACTTTCACTACTGACCTGGAGGACAGAAGACAGCATGCCTATAAATCTACTGCAAGGTGGGAAGGATTATGAATATTCAAGGGTAAGAATAGAATTCAAAGTAATCTTGTCAGATGAGGAAAATGTAGACTAAATGGAGATAAGCCCAGAGGAAGACAACCAGAGAGAACATAACATTAGAGCAAGGAAGTCCCATTAGGGAAAACCGAAGAAACTGGGGTTGTGTTTGTTCCACAGAAGAGGTTTCTGATAGGAGAGAAATAAAGGTTGCTACTAAGGAAATGATTTTTCCCCACATCCATGATGATGGTAAGAAGAAAAAGTAGTAAGGTACTACAGCAGGGAAGTTAAACATTAGCATTAGCACTGGAATATGTTGTGCCTCTTAATTATCTAGGTTTAAGAACACTGTAGCCAAAAATCAGTCAGGAATGACTTCTGTATTGCTGATCCAGACTTAGGAGAGAAGATAGACTACATGACAAGCTCTTGGGGTTATTCTAGTCCTGATTCTAGAATTAATTCAATTTTATGCAAAAGCTGTGGCTGTGTATGTGCCCGTACATTAAACATACAAAGGACTCACTGCAACTAAATAACGATTAGTGGAAACTTGAGGTCAGTTTTTGAGATTCAGAGGAATTACAATGTTTGAATGAGACATTCGGCCCCTTAAGAAGATAAAATCATAGGTGCTGAGTAGAAAGGATGTAGGTGATCCCCATTAGACATGGAAGTGAAAAGGGTGTGAAATGAATTGGAATTGAAGGAAGGGACTGAGCGGGGCTAGGAAGCAAAAGCTTCCCTGTGAACAGGACACAAAGAGGGCTAAGGATTGCTTGGATTCTCCATTCCTTCTTCTTTCTTTTTGTGCTGTTGCCCTCAGAAAGTGCACCTCTTATCAAGTTGATGAGAAAGTAAAAATTTGAGGACCTCCCACCTTGCATTCCTGAAGCTCAGGTGTAGGTTCTAGTGGCTCAGTCCTCCCTGTGATGGAAAGCACTACTGCACAGGCACAGAGATAGATACTTAAATCCAGTCTTGAACTACATACTGTAGCTCAGGTTTCCAAGAATTGGAGTCTGGCCTTCTTGCTGAGTCTGGCAACAGAAATAGTGACCGAGATGGTATTGTTGAAATTTACCAGCACTCCCCACCACCCCCTCCCCGCTCATAAGACAACAACTTTTCTGCAGCATTTAACTGGAAGAGATTTGAGCCACATCTGAAAAGCCCTGAGCCAATGAATCTAAGCTACCTTTCCTGACAATGTTTATTTTAGTTATTACTGTAGTCTACCCTAGTAAAAGCACCGAGAGGTAAACTCAACTCAGCTGCTTAGCACTAGTACACAAAGTACATCAACAAATATAGCTGGGTAGGGGTGAGGGTTTTGAATCTACAGTTCGAGTTTGGAATTGCAATTATTCAAACTCTAGGAAATGGGGGGGAAACTGCCATTTCTACTTTGGGATTATTGTACTAATTTCAAAGTAGATGCTCGTTCCCAAGAGGAACAAAATACATATATTTTCAAATATTCTTGTGAATTATTTTTTTTAAAACAGGTTTGGCTCGAAGTGTTTTGCTTAATTAATGTAAAAAGGAATGTTTCAATGGACAATTCTCCAGCTTATATTTTGTTTACATGAAAGGAAATATTTTTAAATAAAAAACTTAAATATTCCGTCTTGACAAGGTTTGGGGTTTTGTCTTTTAATCAGAGCTCTTTTTTGCCCAAGCATACCTTCATTAAAAAGAACACACTTTTCAAGAAGACATTTCCACAAAAATATCTTCCAACACATGGAACATTTACTAGAAGTTTTTCTACTACCTTGCGCTAAGATCAGTAATACTTCATTTTGCACAAAAAAATACTGTAACTGAAATCTGTCCTTAATTTCATAATGAATTCATTCATAGATCTGGAGCCACAATGAGTTCTCCCAGTGTGAGAAGATACTGGCCTGATCCTATGTGAAAGCAACAGCAAGAATCAAGACAGCAGAAATGATCCTTTAAAAACTCTTTGGCAAGTGAATAATTACTTTATTGTACTTCTTTTAAACAATTCAGTAAGAATGATAGGCTGAAAATATTTTAGTAGCAGGATGTTTTTTAAATTGGAAGATAGTCTCTAACTAGCTGGTTTTATGCACAAATCTGCATAGCTTTCATAAAAGGCAGAAAATATACTAGCGCTGGGGTGCACAACTGGCACGTTAACAGTATGAACTGCAGAGTGATGGAATAGGATAATCATGTTACAGTAAATCCGATGAAAGAAATGGCACATGATACAGAAAATCAGCATCCAAACAATGCCACTCAGCTACAATCACTTCAGCAATCAGTCCCTCCAAACACTGCCCTTCCATGAAATAATTCCATGTAAAAGAATTTTTTTTATATGCTCATTTTCCAGCAGCTGCCATGTCAGTGAAGCTATCATATTAGTGTTCAATCCTGCAAGCTGTCAATATTTCCTAGACTAATAGCATCAGGCACTTTGCTAACCATCAGCAGCTACAGCATTCTGACCAATCTGGAAGCAAGGGCTCCAAGTCAGTGAGCCCAAGAGTGCCTGGAACAAGAAATCAATTTTAATCTGAGGGAACCCTGATACACTTCCCTTCTAAAGCCTCTCAATTTTGAAAGTGCCATAAAAAGTGTAAGAGAATGCGAGGGAACAACATACTTGAAAACTTGTGCACAGCTTTTTTAGGAATGTACAGACTCAAATTTAACATAGGCACAAAACAGTGTGAAAAAGTGAGATGGCTTTTTAGCACATAGCATTCAGATTAGTGTGACCTATCAATTCCTAATTCCATGTATACTGCAGTGCCTAAATAGTGCTTCATTATCCTGGACACCACACCTGCAAAAGCCCACAAAGTTCATCAGACTGAGCATGCTGCTCAATTTGTTTAGGTTTTTTAATACACGAGTCATTCTGGATATGCTTGGACTACTCTATCAATGCACATTGATTACTCAATGTCTTATCTGTATGAAGAATATGTAAGCCACCTACTAAAATGTAAATTTTAAGGCAAAAATCCCTCTGCTGATTTTCCTCCACTGCTCAGCAAAAGTTGGCTGCATTCTGTATAGGCACATACATTTAACACAGATTTCAAGTTAACCCTCTGTTCTGCTTTTAAGCAGGAGTCAAGTGAGGTAATATTTCTAAAGCTATGCTAGGGCTTCATTTAGCAGTACTGAGTGAGCCTTATCAAAAATAATTTCCTCCATGACTGTTTCTCAGCCATAAACAATAGGCAATGCAAAGGGCAGTACTGACCATATCCCCAAATCCCAGTTGTACTGGTTTTGGCTGGGACAGAGTTCATTTTCTCCACAGCAGCCCATATGGTGCTGTTTTGGATTTGTGACCAGAACAGTGTTGATAACACAGAGACATTTTAGCGCTTACACAGCATCAAGGCTTCCTCCGTTTCTCACTCTGCCCCCACAGTGAGGAGGCTGGGAGTGAGCAAGTGGGAGGGGACACAGCCAGAACAGCTGGCCCCAGCTGACCGAAGGGATATTCCGTACCACAGAACATCAGGCTCAGTAACAAAAGCTGGGGGGAAAGGAGGAGGCAGGGCTGACTTTCAGAATGATGGCATCTGTCTTCCCAGGTAACAGTTACATGTGACGGAAGCCTGCTTTCCTGGAAACAGCTAAACACCTGCCCACTGATGGGAAGTACCAAATTAATTCCTTATTTTTCTTTGTTCACATGCGCAGTGTGACAGAGGCATGCACAATCAAATCCAATAGGTGTTAAAAGTCAGATTTATTCTTCGGTAAAAAGTCAGTTAGAACTCCGATAACATTAGTAAACCACAGGCTCAATGACATAAGGGGAGTTAGTACTACACAGCCAGCTTAAGAATCCTTACGATTTAAAAGCGATGACTCAAAATGCGCATAACGCTCACCTAAAAGATGAGGACTCTCTCCCTTGAGGAGTTACCTCGGGCAGTGCCCCAACCCATGGGGGGAGTCCCTGACTGCAGACCCACTGCTCTGAGGAGGACCGATTCCAACATGACCTCCAGCGGGACCCCATTTATAGCCTTGTCGAATCTGATCTGTGGTCATTTAATCACTATTGGCCAAGAAGGTCACCTCAGTGTACCTGGCACATCTCGATCGGTCTGTTCAACTTTCAACCTGTGGCCTCTAGGGGTTGGGTTTGGGTTTTTTTACCTCTTCTCCCTGCCTGGACAAGTTCCGTTTCCTGCTGGGGGGAGTGTACTGCCACACACAGATTTTGCTTTACCTATTAAACTGTCTTTATTGTCAACCCGTGAGTTTTCTCACTTTTGCCCTTCCCGTTTTCTCCCCCACTCTGCTGGGGAGGGTGCAGCAAGTCAGCGGCCGTTGGGAGCTGCCTACTGGGGCTAAACCACAACACCCGTCAGTACAAAACCAGTAGGTGCATAGTTGTATTTTTGGTCATGCACAAGCCTACCTTTAGCCTGTCCAGTTTTGCTAGCTGTGCAGTGTAGAGCTGGTTGATGAAGCTTTTGAGTCTGCATTTACAAGGACTACAGTCCATCCCTCCATGCAAAACTACCCAGACTTGTAACCCCAAATACACCAAACTCAGATGCCACTGCCCATTCTTCCCACTTACTAACAGACACATCCCAATCTCATAGCGGTTCAATTTCTCACCCTACAAAACAGTGTGGAAGGCACTGTCAGTGTGTCCCAAACTCTTCTGCCAGGATTTGGGTCCTTTGTAAGAATAAATTAATATTCTCTGACAGTCTCTTCTCCGCTCACCTCAGACTCTGGTAATGTTGATTTTCAGAAGCTCTCTATGATCTTAAGGGGAACAAGTAATAACTTTCCAGCATTTTATAACCACCATTTCCAATAGCTCTGTGCCCAGTGATGCCAAAGTCATAGCTGGTTGTTCAAATTATAGAGAGAATTTCCCCATATAGGGAAACCTTGATTATCCAAGTTCAGTTCTGGAGTTACTGCAAATGCCCTACCTAAAAACTTGCCAACAACTGACCCCATTTGTTTCTGTGAAGCCCAGAAATTTCATTACGTTCTCAAAACAAAAACTGAAGAAATATCTTCCCAAACGGTGGTGAGATTGAGCAGACAAATGTCAGTGCCAATCATTGTGCATCAATATTTAATACTCAGTCTCATCTACAATGAGCCATTCAAAAGCAGGTACTTCTGAGGAACTAGAAAGAACAAAAGGAAACCAGTGCTACTGTAAAGTCATCCTGAATTCTCAGTGGAGTCACAAAGGGTTAAAAATGGCACTTTTAAATCTCTTTAAGCCTGAATTCAAATATAAAGGTAATTCAGCAAATTACTAAGTGCAACATGCATCTGACTAAACTATAGAAGGAGCTCAAATGCCCAGGTATCTCAACAGAACCTGGAAGGTGCCTCAGGGAACACCTGCTGTTTCATACAAGGAGATTCACTCTGAAGACAGGAACAAAACACCAAACCCTGTACAGAATTTGTTGCCTGTTGAACCGAAGTCTCACAAAGGCAAAGTGATCCACAACTCCTGACTCCATGTTCAGTTTATCCTACTTGCTCTGAAACTACAGCAAGCAGAGTACAAGCAAAATAAGCTGTTTCGGCTATGTTCTGGGCTGCAGTTGGAAAAATCCGGTAAGGATGCTGTACCGCTCTGTAGGAAATAGTTGTTTCTCTTGATATTAAGTCTGGGCCAAAGCCATGCCTCTGTAGTAAAACTCCACTTTTAAGAAGATAGCCACATGGAAAAACGCACAACTGATTGACAGATGGATGCATCACTGCATACGCCACTGCACCGCTTCACAAGCAAGAGGAGAGTCTCAAAGGCTCCCTCCAGAAAACCACCAAGCTACTCACGTTTAGCTCCAAGGCCTAAGGAATGGCAGCTTTTTCTCTCTGCTGGCCAGCCTCACACCAGCAGGTACGAACAATCCCCAGTATACTGGGCAACTGGATTGTTGGCAAAACATTGCATTTGCCCCACTTAAGCTTTATTCACAGCTCATCATCTGTACAAACGATCATAAGGAGTATTATTGATCTGGAAAGACTAGACAGAAATTTGTCAGTTCAATGTATAAGAATTATTTTTTTAAATTGTAAATTTCAGGCAGAACTAGAAATAAGGATTGGTTTGTTGTTTGGTGGATTTTGTCCCCCCCATTAAGATTTTTATTGAAAAGGAATGAGAAAATTGCCAGCTTCTGGCTAAAAAATTTTTAACCAAAAGCTTACTGAAGGCTGAGTTTCAGACTTAAGAAAAAATTGCTTCTTTTTTAAAGCAGAAGTAACGCAAGAGAAGCGTACCATATACCTATAGTTGAAAGCCTATGTTTCCTAATGATGAAAATTGTGACGAGTCACTCAGATCTATTTGTGTTTCTCCACCCAAGTTTTCAAGCCCGGTGTTTACTTGGAATGAACTAGGAACAGAGGACATTTGTTATCAATTTATTGAACATTTTCTCTATGTCAGTGCTGTACTGATTATAGGTTCCCTATATTTCATTCATATTTCATTCCCTATGTTTCATTCATTCATTCAACTGGTCACAGGAAGACCGGTTATTTTATTGGCAAGGCATGCTGAAGGAATCAAGACTTTGTGTATTCCATAGAGTTAGCTGTATAATTAGTAATGGAAAAGAAATTGAATGAATGTTGCTCTCCATTTCACATTGTCTGTGTAGTTTCCACTAACAACTAACTGCACAGCACTTTTTTCCCATGATTCAATAATCAAACACTGGAAATTTGGGCCATTTTGACAGGACATTTTAATTACACTATGATTTATTTTTTGTTTTTTAAGCAGGTGAAAGCAAGACTTCGTCAACTGTTAAGTTGAAACACCTAGTGACAATGAATGCAGATTTACTCACATAATATCTTGCCATTGTTCAAAACCTGCAATTTCAGCGAGCATTCCTGCTATTTAATTTATTTCCCAAAAAAGGAACAAACAAAAGATCCCAGGGTCAAGTGCAATGAGACCTCTAAATCCACACAAGGAACTCCTGGTTTCCAAGGGGATCTACATTAGTGCAGAAACCTGTTTGTAGCCTGCAAGATGCAGATACCAACAAATACATTATTTTATAAATATAGTGTTATTTTTACTTTTTCCATCAGGAAAGCAGAATTTCAATCATATTTTATATGAACTTAATCTCTAGTTTTGTTTTTTATAATTACACTAACAAAGCAATAATGGGAGTTTCTTTTACCCTTCAACATCATGAGCTAGTCAGATGAGAACTTTGTATTGCATAATACATGATGCCCTGCTTTACATGTGATATGCTTTACAAAAATCTTAGTCTAATTGTGAAAGACTACTGTTACAAAACATTCTCATCACTGGCGTGTTTAATTGAGCTCCTGAGAGGCAGTATCAGTAAGACTTAGGGATAAATAACCAGTAGTCCCATTGGTCTCACCAAGAATCCATTGATGTTTCATAAATCCTAGTCAGTACAAATCTAATTGAGTTACCATGCTGAATTAGCTTACATCTAAATGGCATTCATGTCTACAAATGGAATAATTAGAGTCTAGAAAATGGGATATATCAAGTGCTATCCCAAGTGACAACAGCAAGACATTTGTATTCATTCAATCAACTGCTTTAAAAAAGCAGATGTAATACTTGATTTGGGGTTGATGATGAGACAGTGTTATTGAGTCTAGCAATGATATTAGACAGAGAATGTTAACTATTTCTTCATATCTATCTATTTATATTTATTCTAAGAGATTCTTCACTTTGATTCTTCCAGATTTTGCTTTAGGATACAAAGTCATTACATGACTACATACTCCCTATTTTATATGTAGGGTAATGAAATCAGCTACACTCATTAGCGCTCTTCTTTCCACTACTAGAATTCTAAGATGAATAGCAAATAAATCAATAAATAAGAGGGTTTGCAACAGAACTTTCAAAGCTACTAACATTTTCAGCCACAGTACCAAAGCAGTCTTTTTAGACAGAATAAAGCAAATAGGACTGTTCATTTTGTCACCTTGCATAACCACTTTCTTCTATGTACTGAATTAAGTAAGGTACCATTACAGTCTTGCCAGAATGCAGCGTCACCCTGCCAGTGACATCCTGCACTACAGACTGAAATTTATCAGATGCCACTAGTTGGCTGGTCCAGGTTTAGTTAAATACCATCTGCTTTTTTCAGGACAAATATAAAACACGGCTATCTCAAACTGTATATAAACCCACTATTAAATTAGGATGAATCTTTGCAATGCTGGATAACAGATTCCTTTAATTCAGAAAGTAGTCTAATTTGCATGCATATTTTATTTATTACACCAATTAAGTTTTGCAAATAGTTTGCAATGAGGTCCCTATGACCTAATAATTCACAATTACTCCTGGGATATCCTGCCCACTTTAGCACGTTTTGAATAATATTGCTATCTCCTTGAGAAAAATAATGCATTTTTTACATGATGGATTTATTAGGAGTGTGCACACCTCTTTCTTAACCAATTTTACTCTAGGCAGGGTTACTGGAACTACTTCATAGGCCTTTGTCGTGTTGGTTAATGAATGCTTTCCTTCAGCTTCCTGTCTTTTCAGATACTTGTCTTCTAAGCTCTTGTGGAAATCCCATGTATATACAATCTAGATGAGCCCTCCGGGTGGTAACACAATATAAATGAATAATAACCATTTGAAACTGCCAGAATGATATTCTGTTTCTGCTATAGCGTTAAATAATGGAGCACAGCTGAAAACGGACATTGTGGAGCAAACTTATCACAGTCAAATCTACGCAAGTCTGGTAAACTCGCTTCAGATTCATACTGCAGAATTTAACTTCCAAAAACTGCATCAGAAAAAATTTAATTTGAGAGTAACTTGGATCTATTCAAATAATTACAAGTTGTATTGAGTTACTTTATAAGAACAAACTAGCATATAGTCTGCTCTGCTTTTATCAGCTTTATAAGGAATTCTAAATGAGCTCAGAGTACGAAAAACTGCTTTATTTTGGTAGTGCTCAAGCAAGACTGGCATTTCCTTATACTTCATATGTATAGCTTCCTCCCTTAAAGCGTTCAGCTAGTAATCTGCATTTCTAAATTTATTTTTTCGTTCCATTACAAACTAACAAAACTTCCTCTTTATAAGAAAGAAAATTTCTAGCTTGCAAAGACAGGGAAGACAAGATATTTGCTCAAAAAAAAAAAAAAATCAGACATCATATATTTTGCCTGTGACTTTCACGTAAAGACTTGAATATCTGCCTATGCTTCTGGAGAAGGTGATTCCTGTGGGAGTAGAAACTTGCTCAAGAAATGAGTACCCTGCAACATAATGTACTTTTCTTTTTAAACTATCTATACATAGTGGTATGAAGCATCTTGGTATTCCTACATCTTTTCTTAGAAAACATACTTGGCCACACTCAGATAAAGCCCTAAAATGGGTATGTCAAGGTGAAAAATCCACCTTCCTGTGTCCTTCCAGTGCTTTTGCTACCAGGTGTGTTTTCCAACACTGGGCTAGAGCATAGAGGGAGCACTAAAGGCCCTGGCTTCCCAATGCCCCCCACCAGAAAACCTGGCACCTGCCTGCACAGCCTCTGCCTGCAGGTTCCATCACTGCCCAAGAGGCCCTCGGCTGAGAAAGCCTCTCTGGATATTCCCTTTTCTTTGGTGTGCTCTGCTGTTAAACTCTACTGAAGTACAACACCGAGTAAAAGCACTCTTTTTTCTCAGTGCTAACAGCTGCTAAATATTTGTGAACACATCTCAGCTTCAGTCTTCATAAGACACGGTTCTTTTGTCAAAGTTGACACACCTCATTCCTTTCATTGTAGGTCATAAGTCTCTCCTTGCAGCCATCTCTGAGTTTTGTCTCCCTCTACTGCTTTCTCATTTTACACTGTCTTTTGATAATGAAGTGCTGAGCACTATACTCCACGTAGAGCCAGATCCTGCCTTCATCCAGAGAAACTAGCTTGGTGCATTTTGCACACAGATGGCAACATCTGCCCGCTTTAACACACCAGATCCTACCCAAAAAGCAACTGAAATCCTTCCTGCTGCTGACTTCAATCCACTACTTCGTGCTAAGCCTTTGCAATCACCCACCCGTGGCTTTTCACCTCAGTCATTCCATAAGTAAATCTCATTTCAGATCGTTTTCCCAGCTGATTTGATCTGATCCTATTTTGCCCAGCAAAATGGATTCATTGGTACTTTCTACCTGTTCTAACACCTTTAGATTCTTTTCTTGTATGCCTGAAGCTCCTCTTGATAAAATGCACCTAGCAACGTAAAAAATAAAATAAAACGGGCAATTCCCAAACAGGCAACTACAGAGAACGTGACTATGCTTTAAACGAATAAATAAAAAAAAAAAGTAGCTGTTTCCTCATCACCAGCAAACTGTTTCAGAAGGGAATGCTGCAAAAGGCCTACATCATGCCTTTGCTTATAGTGGTGCACATGCTTTGTTGATAGCAAAATGAAGTAATGAGTTCTGCATTTTGGTCTACTGAAATTTGGGGTTAAACAAGCGGGAGCCGTACTCACATGTGAGAAAATAACTCAAACCAGCAAAAATGTGCAGAATAAAAGCCTGTTATGCAATGTAAATCTCAAGTGGCTGCATTCTCTGGAGCAATGAGGACTGAAACCAAACCCCTTGCTGAATGAGGTATGTAATGAAAGATCTTACAAAATGAGCTTAAAACAAAGCATGTTTACAATATTCATAAGTGTAGTATGAAACAGTCACAAACTACATGATATTCCAGTTCGTTGAGGTTTTTCTAGTTTAATTCTGTGCGATTTCATTAACACCCTTGCAAGGAGAAGAGCTTGAAAGAACTCCATAATATAGGTCATTTTTAGTAGGCATTTATATTCTGTTGTTAATTGGCGATGCAAGGAGGAATGAAATAGCCTAGGAAGTATACTACAGGGAATAGCTTGCATTGGCAAACAAAATGAGTGAGTAACCTAGCAGATCTGTTTCCTTTTCTAAAATCCTTCTATGGCACTGCATTTCCAAGCATGACCATGAAAAGCAACAAATTAGAATTAGTACAAATCATTTTGTGTTACGCCAACAGTTAAGTGACGCGCGGGGCAAATGAATCAAACCCCCATTTCTTCTGTGCACCAAGCTAACAATCTGAGATGGCAAACACTGATTAAGACACCAACCCAGAAAATGCTGTAGTGACCACACAAAACTAGAACACTTTGTTTCATTATGATGGAGATATATTTAGTTGGACTACATTTCCCATCATGCAATGTGCAGGAACTTGATTGACAGTTTTAGTAACTACATTTTCATAAAATAGAATTGTGACTCAGCTACAAGAAAAAATACTGTGTGAAATTGCTTGGTGTTATTTAAAAGGACACAGTCTAAATGATTGTTTATCAGTATACAAAATACTGAGTGAAATTTTCCCACAGGAGTAGCAGCCTGAATAGTATTAACAGTGCTTTAAACTGTAATGAATTCCCAGTCTAATTCACTATGAGGTTTCAATTTATACCACATTTAGAGTACTCCAGGTTCAAGTAATCACTGCAGTAATTAGCTTACTTCCAGTCCTCCAAAATAAACCCACTAATTTTTGCAATCAGCCTTCATTTGGTTAATCACCAGTTTAATTGATTTAATTAGTTTGATCTGCAAAATTAGTCAAGTGTAAATACTGTTTTGTAAACAGAGTTTAGCTCCAAGCTGTAATATAGGGAATTCTAATTCAAAGCTACAGTTAATAATAAAAACCAACACATACATGATTTTGTTGCAGTATCCAGCGGTTTTAAGTCTGCAAGACACAAATTTACACTTTTAATAGATAATGCTATTTAATATTAGTGACAAAACTAAGGACATTGCCTCTCAAAGTTTTATTCTTGACTAATGACACTAGAACGGTGTTTTTGCTTTCTCTAGGTTATGAGCAGAATATTTCCTTTTTTATTTTGCTTTTGGTTTCAAAAGATGCTAAAAGGCATTTATTAATGAGCTAGACCAAAGGAAAAAAAAAATATATATATGAGAACTCTGGTTACTCCTAAACAAACATTATTTTGGAACGTTTTAGAAGGCATGGGAATAAAAGAAGCAAGCCAAGCTGCAAACCTGGGTGGTAACATACAAGGCAGAGGGGATGTCTAAATAGAAATAACGCCCTGAACTTCCAAGTTGAATATAATTTGGAATAGCACTGGAATCAAAGATTTGCTATCCTAGCACAGATCCATCAGTTATTGATACTAATCATCATAAAAGTACATTTGATGCTCAAAAAAACCGCAATGTATTTCATGACAAATACCCAAATTCACCCATGTACACATTAAACTCTTTAAAGTTATCCCAGAAGATACAGAGCATGTGTTCAGAACAAGGCAAGTGTCTTCATGGTAGGCAGCCTAGCGGATACCTAGAAAGGCAGAAAAACTGGCAAACAGAAACCAGCCTTCCATGGAATAGTATTCAGAGAAAAGAAGTGACTGGGATGTACCACATAAGTGAGAAAGACAGGGGGGTAGAATAAAAGAAAAATAAAAACGGCCAAGATTATATGAAAATTTTCTTTCCAAAGAATGTAAGCTAATAAAAGCACAAGTCTAGGATGCAGATGAGGTATCCGTTCTTAGCTCTGCTGGGCTGCCTTTGCCATTATGGTCAAGTCATTTAGATTTTCTAAATCTCACTTCAAACTGTAAATGTCAATAGTGTTAGTTCCTAAGTCATACAGGCAGTGCATCAATCCATTAAAGAAAAGGGGGAGGGGGAGAACCCTTCTATTGAAAAATAAGATTCTAGCAACAAAACATCAAAAAGTTATCTCAGATTATTTTTGTCCCTAAAAAAATTATTTCCATTTCAAATTGTTTTAAATGAAATTTTTATTCTATTTTAGTTTATTTAAAGATTTTCCTTTTTTTTTTTGGTACCAAGTATTTGTACCCACCTCCCACCTAAATCTTGTCCCTGAACATAAAAGTATCTATAAAACTCCTTTTCCTCCCATTTTTTCCCCCACCCCTTTTTCCAGGTGAACCTTTCAAGATTATTTCAAATTGAAGTAATTTAACCACCATACCCAAACATTTCAAGATTTCCTTCACTGTCTGAAAATTGTTTCCTGACAGCAGGACATTTTCCTAACTCCAGAGATATTACAGTTGCAGAGATATTACAAGTTCAGAGAAGAAAAAGGAAAGAGGGAAGAAGAAAAAAAAAGATAAATCCAACTATAATTTTTTTCAGTTCTCTTCACTGTAAGAAATGGAAAACATCCAAGAAAAGAAACATTTAGGGAAAAAAAAAAAAGTGAAATCAAGTTTCTGTTCATTCTGATTTGAATTTCTCTCTAACAAAACATTTCCAACTCCCTATCAAATATTTTGTTCAAAGTATTTCACAGGAAAGGTTTTTTGTTTCTTTGATTAGCCACTTGGCTGAAAAACATAAAATTAAACAACAATGAAACAAGAGCAACTCATCTGAGCCTTTCAAGCTTTAGAAAAAAACTCATACAACTCTGGAGAAGGCCAGAACCAGCCAAGAGAGCTGCAGGGCAGAAGCTTGCAGCCAGCCACGTGCCTACGCTCAGTGACAGTCTTTATTCCGCTCATTGCATCGCCGCTCAGTCCACGTTCCACCACAGAAAGACCGAAAACTTGCAAGATCTAACCTAAGAAGGAACTGCAACATCCGCACCACTTCTTTCCTATCATTTTAAAGCCTTGTTTTTCATATCTTATGATGTATTAATTTGTGCATTTGCAAAAACAACTGTGAATTCTGTTTTGTACATGTGGTGTGGTTACCACTAAGGAGGATTTGGGGGATTCGCATTAAACCGAGTCCCAGATGGTTTTGTCCTTGTGATTTGCATTGATCTGTTCTTTGTCAGTTCTAATTATCAATCAAAATGACTGAATTAAGTCAACCACTCTGCAGAAGACCTATTTATGCACATGATCAAAAGCACAGCTATGATACAAAGCCTGAAGAGTTTCCCCAGTGCTCCATGTAACTTCAGCGATAGGTCTCTTCACAGAAGACACAACCCTACGCCTGCCCCATCTCCTGAGCTAACACAGTCTGTTTAAGTCTCAGTCTCTCTGCAGGACTTTTGTGTGAATAAATAACATTTGCTGGATGAAAAAAAAACCTCTAATCACCAAGCCCTTGAAGGAGAGCACCCTGTGGAATAGATTACAATATTTTAGCATGTTCATTTCATTTGGTGTTTCCACTAGTGCTCTTTTAACAATGATACAAACTGCACATTGGGTACTCATTACACCAGACTGGAGAGAGTAGGATATCTTGTAAATATGCATTAAACGGTGGCTAGATTTTCCTCCACTACATGCTGTGTCTGAGCTGAGGCACAAACATGTATACTTGAGAGCAGTAGTTGAGGTATATTCCTGGCATGCTGCCATTGTCAGTGAAATATGTCCTTTTTACAGATGTTTCTTATACTATTGGGAACAACTTGCTCATCCATGTACACAAAGACATACACAGATAGACATAAGGTACTATGAAGAAAAAATTTATGTTTATATAGCCAGCAAAAAATGGGTTTAAATAAATTCAGTTTGGAGAGTACTGAGTGTGTGCATCTTAACGCAACGGACAGCTTCCATTTTCTTAAACACAAGTCAGAGATTTAAAAAAAGCACGTTGCATGTCATAGGTGGGCTTAGAAATGCAGATCATTAAGTTTAACCAAATGCAAAGCATAATTGAAGCTTATTTGCTTTGTTGTGTATATAAGCAACATATTAACTAGTTTTGCAAATAAACTGCAATTTATACTTCCGCATTCTGTTGCTTTGAAACAGATCTGTCATACGACTATGAACACTGGGACAGTTCCAGAGTTCCTGAAGCCAATTCATGCAGAAGCTACAGCATGTTTCATTCTTCTGAGAAGTGAAAGGTGTCCCCAGATTGCTCAGGTATGGAAAGATCTGTTTGATGAATGAGCTGGACAAGAACTTCAGATTGCTCAGATGACTTGACATCAGAGCCCTGCAGGTAGGAGTCCTTATTAGCAGGGACCTTTAAGACTTTTTAAAGGGTTTTAGCTTTTACACGCATATAATAGGAACACTTCTGAAAGTTCAGAGGCTGGGAATCTCTATTTGATTCCAAAGTCCCAATTCCACCATCACCAGGGCTGGATCTATGCACTTGAATGTGAGGATCTCCATCACCACATTTCTATCAAAGGTGGCAGAATATATGAGAAGACTTTAGACCAGATTCACACTCTTAGTTTTATGCTGTTTATGGGAAGATCCTGCAGAAGCCTGGAGCAGTGTGGATGTATGATATCTGGTCCAGAATAAACATTACTAGTACAAAGTTGTATCATCAATATTCTTAACAGATCCAGACCAGTGGAATGAGCTTAATACCTGTTGCTAATCCAACATTATGTGGAAGCAAATTTTTTGCTTTCATAATTAGAAACCCTAAAAGAGCATTTACTTCATCATTGAACTGTGACTCCAAAATCCTATATACCCTGACCACATTTTAACTAACTTGCAATTTTTTTATTTATCTTATTTTTATAGCAAGCCCTGTTAGCTTTGCTCTCATAGGAACGAGAAATCAAGAGACTGAAATACATTCTGTATTCTTATTTATATGCATTATTCATATTCATGTTTTGTAAGAGGCTGATGGATTTTCTAATTTGTAAGATTTCTTAGGCAATCGAGAGTAACTCTGAAACAACAATGAATGGATAATGATCATACTTGCTATGTTTGATTTAATGCATTTGGCTAGGGTTAACCTATTTGTGTTTGCTTCCTTCAACCGTACATTTGTAAAGTTTCATTAAAATGAAAAAGGGTTGTACATATTCCTGCAAAGCATATTGCATGTTCTTCAGCAGCTTTTAGACCAGATCATTCCCTGTTTTGAAGGAGCAAACAAGTCTCAACAGAAGCTTCAAAGCTTTTTTTACTTTTAACAATCACATTAGCTTACATTACACAGCTCTAATCATTAATGCTCTAAGAACTACTTGAGATTTTTCCTGTTTAAATATTATATTTTTGGACAAAATAAAGCCAAACTTAGTAAATAATTATTGTTAAAGTCACAGCAAAGATCCCCCCCCACCTTCCATATAGCCTGTGGCTTGTGATCAGAGGGAATGCGAACAAGTTACAGAAAATATACAGCATTACAGGCCACACGTATAAAGGAATAAGCAACAGTTACTTCATATGTATTCTGGCAACTCTCAGAATTTCTGGCAGTGCTAGCAGAATTTAAGTGATTTCAGGCACAACATGGTCACATACAATCACATAATGACCACTAAAAAAATTCATACAGCCACAGGCATAGGCCCACTCTCAGATACACACCCTAGTTTCAATCATATTAATTCCAAAATGAAGTTACTCACCCTCTGCCTTTGATGGAGGCCTCAAAGTTCTCACAAAAGAAGTCTCTCCTTGGAAATGAGGACTGTATCAATACAAACATTTCCTTCCAGATGCTAGCTGCTTTCCTCATGAGCCCAGTATATTTTACTCCTAGACCACACCCTTTCTGCATGTCACATAGATGTTTTCTCTAGGGAGGCTAGCAAACTCCCGCTACCGCAGCACGTTGACTTCAGAGTGCCTACAGACTTACACCTGCCACACAAACCTATGTAGTCTCCCACCAGCTGTATCCTACAAAGGTGATTGCACATTAATACAATCTTCCTTCTTTCCCCTTACCACCCTCACTAAACAGAAGACCGTTCCAAGTCACTGCACTGCTTAAGTGGATGGTTCCAGGGGTTGAGAAAAGTTTTTAAACAATAATTTAAAAATGGGTGGGAAGAAGAATAGATAAAAGAGAAAGACTTATTTGTAAGTGTCCTAGAATTTTTTTGAATGACTGCTAATTAAGACCACCTTACTCTTCTGAATGCCTTTAAGATCACACTTCCACAGGAGCTTTCACAAATGCTGACAATTACTTGCAAAAGCAATCAGCAGCTTTCTGCATGGGCATCCCCTTTGAGTACCCTGAGCATCAGGTGCCAGTCCTTATTTTTGAGATAGTAAGGACACAGCAGGAACCTGCACAGAACTTTTCCTTGGCATTTAAACAGGTTTTTAAACAAGCGAACATCACTTCAATTTTTGTGATCTATAGCATCTCTATACTCATACCTTATTGTCCTGACTTATTCCTCCTATATCATATGTCATCCTTCACTGATCTATTTCTGTGACTATAAGACTGTTAATTTGCCATGCAGCACGTGGCTATACTGAGTAGCAAAACAGCCAAAATGAACAAAAAAACACTTCTGAGGATACTGTACAATCCTTCATATTACAGACTTTCACAAGAACACGCTGTTTTTAACGATGAATCTATTCCTGAATCCCTTCCCATCAGAATTTTTTAATAACCAGGTAATATCACATGGCTGTCATCATCTTCAAATGGAAATCATTATGCTGAGACCAATAAGCCACAAGGAGCAAATACTGATATTTTTAAGATTATTAATGGAATCAAGGCCTGAAAATTGCAAGAATCAGATGAACACTTGTAGGAATAATGTAATCTCAATTAACAGCAACAGGTTTATATAACTGTATCTGAAGACAGCAAATGTCACTCGTGAAGGAAAACGTTGTCAGAATAAATTTGTAAAAATTAATGAGAATAAATTAAGATATAAAAGCTACCTGGAGGGTAGAACTTCGTCTATTCCTCCACCTTCAGTCTGCACCATACATACAATGCAAGTCAGCTGAGCAGAGGTACAGTTAATAACACCTCTTCATGCGGTTCTGTGCTTTCATACGATGTTTATTTATTTGGCTATATTCCACCAACCTTAAGAAATTATGTTTTCATAAACCCCTAGAATTTATTTCCCTTTCGTGAGTTCCCTTATTCCCCTTCTACGAATACTAAAAATCTAACCATTTAATGTGACCAACTGACCAAAAGGAAGCTAAAATGCATACAGTATTACTCCAGATCTGTAACCAGAACTGAGGGATTAATCCACAAGAAAAACTGTAATAAACTCCATTACAGTTTTTAAGGTAATGTACATTGGCACTCAACAGCATTTTTAAAACAACATTGCAGATACTTAAGCAATTGTCATACTTCTATAATTGTCAGCTTCACTCTATTTTCATTGCACAACAGTGGCATGTGCATTGGGTTTCATAGCTTCACGATGGGCTATTTGTCACATTTTCTTTAAACCGCTCTACAGACCTTAGAAGCCCAAGTCCTATTTTCAAAGGCAACTTTACCTCAAATACCCTAAGCTGCATAACTTTGAATGAGGCTGCAGGTGCCAACCTGATGGACAGGCAGACAGACAGAACGGTCCATGGCTGTAAATAAACACCGAAGTAGTATTTAAGGAAAGCAATTGAGACCCTAATTCCTAGTGAAATCAAAGGCACTGAGCTCCTAAGTGGACTGATTTCTTGAAGCATATCAACATTTTAAGGCATAGCCACACCTCTAAAAAAACAGATTGAAAACACAGACTTGGAAAATATTAGCTCTTTTCAAAGGGACAATCTGATATTCCACATACTATAAGTAGCATGTGTATGCATTTGTGTGTATATACACATGTATACATGCATAGTGCATTGGTTACACATGAAAGAAGCTATAAGACATTTCATGGATCTTGGCCCTCCCTGTCAATCCCTCATCTTCCTGCAACAGACTCCCAGGATAAGTTGACAGATGCTTTCTCACTCACTTCCTCCAACAGCTGCAGCTTTTGATCACCGGTGAGCCCCGCTGCGGTGCGTATGGTCAGCCCAGATATGAAAAATACTATTCAACTGATCACAAATCACTGATGGTCACCCCTGCCCTGTTTGTACACACCGCAGTACACACTTCATCACCCCTTGGCTGGGTGGCTCTCCTGTTCTTGCTGCTGCTTAACCTTCAGGAGCTTTCCTGGTCACAGAAGTCTTCATACTCTCTGGAAATAGTTTTGCCCATTCTAGGGTCTAGCTCCTTAATCTCTCTAGTGAAGCAGCTACGTCAAATAAACATGTTTTACAAACACTAGTGTTCATTTAATGCTGAGGTACCACAACCACTTGAAACGCTAAACTCCAGTCAACCTTTATAATGCCTGTTCTTTTTTTTTTTTGGCTGGCAATATTACACATCCTTGTGAATATTCAAATACTGTAATTGGAAATGATTTACTTTGTTTTGAATTAACTAAAATTCCATTGTTAAGCACAAATACTGCTTCACTAAATCATCAAGCTTTTAATAGGTCCACATGAGCAGGTTACCGAGCGTGTTAGGATTTATAATACTCCTGGGGAGCTGACCACTGTATTATGCTTCCTGCTGCTAGGTAATATGCATGACACATTTCTGGACACTAATTCATTTATTTAATAGTAACAGTATGCAAAAACAGAGTTCAAAATGAGGCTGACAAAGAAGGTATAAAAGTTTTATTAATCCATAGCTAATCAAAGGCCAGAGGAAGGCATATAATGGTGGCATTTACAGACCATATCGAATGTGAATAAATTAAATTTTTGTTTCCTAAAATCTTACTAATAGGATGTATTCAGCTTGAAACATTTATACTTTTAATTACAGTGGCAGCCAATTTAGAGCGGGTATCTGGTTGTATTGTACTTAAAACTTTGCATCAAGGATCTCTACAAATCCTCTCATCAGCTATTTTTTGAATCTGATTTGTTACTGTGTGCACTGTGTCCATGCTCAGAAATAATAACATTATTTACTTTCTCATTTAATTATACAGTGACAGATTACTTGTAGGGGGAAAGGGCACCGAGGGAAAGTATTTTCTTCCTGTGAGAGAAATTCCCCTGAAAGGCTCAGCATCATGTACATACAATATAACTTTATAGCTCTATCCTTCAAATGTTTGTATACATGAATAAATCGATAGAACTACTCATATGGAAACAGTCATTTCTCCAGGCAAAAGTTTTCATAGGATCATACCCTCATTTCTAACAAGTTATCAAACACTTGGGATTACATTGCAAATTTTGTTCGGAAAAAAACTAACAGTCAATTACTCATAAACATAAGTAACAGCTGACTCAAATATATAAAGAAAACAAAGAAAATTAAAAGGAAAAGGAAAACTGGCAGCCATACTAATTTGATCTCTGTTTTGAAATACCCTTAAAATTTTTTATTTGACTTCAATTCCATTCTTCCAGAAAGCAAGCCAGAGAGACCATGCTCTAATTTAGAAAGGACAGAAAAAAAATTAGAGTCACAATGCTTCTATAAAATCTTTTAGATATCAGGACAAATTTCAATAACATTGTTATTTCTTCCTGTTTCCCCCCACCAACAACCTGGAGTTGGGAGAAGATGACATTTTGCTGAAAATACAAAATTATCCTTTTTTAGTTTACTTGGGAAGCAAACGCACACGTGAAGTTTGTAGTTCCGTGCCACTGATGAGTCCTTACCCACCAAAGAACTCAAGCATTTCCAAAACAAGATGGCAATCTGGGACTCAGGGGAAAAAAAGAGAGTTTACCATCTTTGGAAAAAAGGGCAGGCAACTCAGGAAGACTACAGGGATCTTGACAGGTCATGCAGAGAGAAAATTAGAAAGGCAAAAGCTCAGCTAGAACTCAATCTCGCCACTGTCCTAAGAGACAACAAAAAATGTTTTTACAAATATGTTAACAACAAAAAGAGAGCCAAGGAGAATATCCATCCTTTATTGGAGGCAGAGGGGAACATCGCCACCAAAGATGAGGAAAAGGCTGAGGTACTTAATGCCTTCTTTGCTTCAGTCTTTAATAGTGAGACCAGTTATCCTCAGGGTACTCGGTCCCCTGAGCTGGAAGACAGGGACGGAGAGCAGAATATACCCCCCATAATCCAGGAAGAAGTAGTTAATGACCTGCTACACCACCTGGACACTCACAAGTTTATGGGACCAGATGGGATCCATCCAGAGAGAACTGGTGGATGAGCTTGCCAAACCACTCTCCATCATTTATCAGCAGTCCTGGTCAACAGAGAAGGTCCCAGACAACTGGAGGCTTGCCAACGTGATGCCCGTTTACAAGAAGGGTTGGAGGGAGGATCCAGGGAACTACAGGCCTGTCAGCCTGACCTCGGTACTGGGGAAGATTATGCAGCGGTTCATCTTGAGTGCGCTCACACGGCATGTGCAGGACAACCAGGGGATCAGGCCCAGCCAGCACGGGTTCAGGAAAGGCAGGTCCTGCTTGACCAGCCTGATCTCCTTCTATGACCAGGTGACCCACCTAGTGGATGAGGGGAAGGCTGTGGATGTTGTCTACCTGGACTTTAGTAAAGCCTTTGACACTGTCTCTCACAGCATACTCCTTGAGAAGTTGGTGGCTCACGGCTTAGACAGGTGTACTCTTTGCTGGGCAAAAAGCTGGCTGGATGGACAAGCCCAGAGAGTTGTGGTGAATGGAGTTAAATCCAGTTGGCGGCTGGTAACAAGTGGTGTTCCTCAGGGCTCAGTTTTGGGGCCAGTTCTCTTTAATATTTTTATCAATGATCCAGATGAGGGGATTGAGTGCACCCTCAGTAAGTTTGCTGATGACATCAAGTCGGAAGGGAGGGTTGATCTGCTTGAGGGTAGGAAGTCTCTACAGAGGGATCTGGACAGGCTGGATCGATGGGCCGAGGCCAACTGTATGAGGTTCAACAAGGCCAAGTGCCGGGTCCTGCACTTCGGTCACAGCAACCCCGTGCAGCACCGCAGGCTTGGTGAAGAGTGGCTGGAAAGCTGCCTGGCATAAAAAGACCTGGGGGTGCTGGTTGACAGCCGGCTGAGTATGAGCCAGCAGCGTGCCCAGGGGACCAAGAGGGCCAGCGGCATCCTGGCCTGTATCAGAAATAGTGTGGCCAGCAGGAGCAGGGAGGTGGTTGTTCGCCTGTACTCAGCACTGGTGAGGCCGCACCTCGAGTCCTGTGTTCAGTTTTGGGCCCCTCACAACAAGAAAGACATTGAGGTGCTGGAGCGTGTCCAGAGGAGGGCAACCAAGTTGGTGAGGGGCCTGGAGCATAAGTCTTATGAGAAGCTGCTGAGGGAACTGGGTTTGTTTAGTCTGGAGAAAAGGAGGCTGAGGGGAGACCTTATCGCTCTCTACAACTACGAAAGAGGGTTGTAGTGAGGTAGATACTGGTCTCTTCTATCAAGTAACTAGTGACAGGATGAGAGGAAATGGCCTCAAGTTGCACCACAGGAGGTTTACATTGGATATTAGAAAAATTTTCTTTACTGAAAGAGTTGTCAGGTGTTGGAACAGGCTGCCCAGGGAAGCGGTGGAGTCACCATCCCTGGAGGTGTTCAAAAACACGTAGATGTGGCACTTCAGGACATGGTTTAGTGGGCATGGTGGTGTTGGGTTGACAGTTGGACTCGATGATCTTAAAGGTCTTTTCCAACCTAAACGTTTCCATGATTCTGTGATTCTAATTCTATGGAAATCAAGGTGGCTACTTGCTGCTTAAGTGAAGGCAGATGCTTCAGTGCTCTGCTGAATCACAGACTTCAAGTCTTTGCCACACACAACCTTGTAGAGCTGGAAACAGAACTTGCAGTCTATTGACTACGAGCTCTATACTTTAACTATGGCTCTCCTGTAAGAAAGACCTAAATATTTCCCAGAGAAGTAAAAGTCTACAAAATTATGACATTTATTCTTCACTATTAGCAGCATGGTACATTTGGCTACTGCAACAGAATAGACACAATATTCAGAGCAAGATGTATCAGCTGGAGCTTAGCACAGCATTAAAATTCCTGTCGGTTTTGCATGGCTTGCTGCCCAGGCAGAAGAGCACAGATATGCAGAATGTGTCCTACATACCGGCCACAAAGGGCACACCTAAGGGATGGATTATCAGTCCATCTAGTTAGGGCCAGACTCAAAGGTGTTTGAATGCCTGAATCAGTTATTCTCCTTAAACACATCTGTCAATCAGTGTCTTGGTTTTTTTCCTTTCTGGTCAAGTCACCAACTCATTTCATACTATGCTTCCATCCACCTCTTCCCTCCTTTGCTCTACTTTACTACTTCCATTTGTTCTCTGTTTTGACTCTTGAAGAGGCTTCTCTCATTATGAGTTTGTAGGGCACCTCATACAGAAAACCCTGATACTACTTTGTAATTTCACCACATTTCAATAACACAAACGAAACGATGTAATGGCTATGGACAGCAACCTCCGACCATGCACAGTGTAAAATTGAAGCTGCGAAGACACAATATTCAGAAGCCTAAACTCCCAATGAGCTTTGCTTAGCTCAGGCAGAGTGAGAGAACAAGTAGATTCAGAGAGATGACCACAGTCCAACTCAGTTTAAGATTGCCTTAAGACTGTCATTTATACTAGCTACATTAGCTCTTCATCAGTACCTGCATCAGCTGAAAAAGGACTAGCATATTAGACATATAAATTCTACCTCTCTAGAGAATGGACACCTTCACATACACTCCTCCCAACTTCTGTCAATGTCTTCCCTCAGGAGAAGGGGGATCTGCTGGATAGGAATATGCCACGCACATCCAACAGAAAGGGTCCAAACCTGGAAAATCTAAGTGAAGCTTGAAGGGGACTCTAAGCTTGTCTGTTTCCCTTCTTCAGCCTCTGCTTTGTAGACCACAAGTAGCAGAGGCTACACCCGACACATAACCTTTTATTGGCTGTTGGTATAGCACATGTCACAAAGTGTGAAAGGAATGACTGATGTGTCTGTGATGATGGGTGACAGTCAAGTACCATAACTGCAAAAGTAGCTGCCTGGAAACTGACACAATTAATGATTTCAGACATTGTACTGGGGGGGGGGGTGTGGGGTGTGGAAATCATTTACTAAAACAATGGAAAGATTTGTAAGCCTCTTGAATTTGCTTTTAAGAACCCTAAAAGCATTGTCAAGAGTATCAAAGACAGTATTCCACAATATCAAGAAAACAACACAGATATAAGACACATTTAACACTTACACAAGATCTCATGTTTTACTAACTATGGGTAACTTTAAGCTACATAAGTATATTCTAGAAGCTTGGTTCATATGACATGTACAAATTATTTCAGCTTTGCTCTTGCTGTTCATACTGCTGTAGAAACCTCAAGCAAAAGTAGTCTTATATCAGCAAAAAACCTGCATCCAGTGGAAATTATGCAAGCCAGTCTGGGTCATGTGAGCTATGCATGACTAGGGAAGCTGCCTAAGCAAGGGCCTGATATACTCATAGAAAAGGTTGGTTTGCTATACACACACCTTTTTTTTTTTTTTTTTAATATATATACATGTGTATATAAAGTCATGTACTGAGAAACAGAGACAGTACACTCATTTTGCATATGCCTACTGTAGCTAAGTGGCTGCACTTCCTTCTATCTCTGATATTTGCCACCAAGACAGTTACAGGCTGGGGATAAGCCTTTATGAAGTTCTGAAGAAACCTGAAGGATTACAAGATGAGTTCTCAGGAGTTACAGCTCTTGAGCAAAGGCTTCAGCTCTACATCACTGTACTGCAGTTTCAAGACCTACGGTAATCATGCATGTTTGCATTCTTTGGTGACACTGAGGTAAGATCTGTCACGGGAGTATAAATTAGTATTTAAGCAAACAAGTTTTACCTTGCATTAGTAACAGATAAAAAGAGTAGAAAAACTTGTTACCTTGCCTCCACAGCTGAACAGTTGCTTATGAAGCTGCAGTAACTCAGCTGTGGGTCTAAGTCCCGAAGTAGTAAGTCTACACATCTATTTGTGGAGGAAGGGGAGGAAGTAACGTGAAGGACACTTACAATTTGCTCATTTGTGATAGTGGATGAGAGCTCTAAACAGTATCCACACTTTATCTCCTGTAATTTCAAGGGACAGTAACAGTAAGAATAAGTGTCTGATGGGTCTCCTCTCCTGAAGCAAAATCTAAACTGAAGTCAGCTTTGAAGAAATTCGTTTTAGATATTGCACTTTACCTATTTACCTTCTGAAAGCAGGTAAGAACCACACATATTAGAACTGCAGGAACATACTAAAAGTCAGAGCATACCCTAAATTTATTTGCATGAGTACTGCTAATACACTGGGATACCTCATTTAGTGAGGCTTCCACAAGGACAGGCATAATCTTGCTGCATAAAATCAGATTAAACTTTTTTCAGTCTGCTTCATAGGAACAGTAATTCTTTGAAATGGGACACAAGGTTCTCATCTGCACACCAAGGCTGAATAAAGGTCTAATTTTAGCTTTCATATAAGAAAGGCTAATTTCAATTGCCAATTAAATGATTAAATTTAGACTTTAGTGTCTAATATGGATCACTTCATAAAAATCTTTAGTCTTCTCTTAACTGAGGTATGCTTACTGCTAACTGAAGTTCTGCCTTTCTTATTTGATTTTGTTCTTTAAAACAAATTAATCATTATTTGTGCCACCAAATAAGCATGAGTCCGCTTACAAAGACTGAAGGACAGAACAGGTTATTTTGATTTTCATATCCACTAATGGAGTTAAAGTAAAACCAGAGTAAAATAGTGATCCTACCGTTCACATTATAAATGCTATTGACTTGTATTCAGAGCAGCCTAGCTGTGTATGAGGAACAGCAGTCGCTGCAGGCTGTACTGGGAAAACCTAGGCAATATTCACGATGGATTTGTTCAACATCTACGTGCAACAGCAGTGAATGTTTGAGAGATCAAGTTATCACTGCCTTAAATCCCCAATCATGTTAACATACACTTCATAAACCAACTGGACAAGCAGACAACATGGAAAGCCTAAAGGTTAAGTACACATTATTGACCTCAAGGAAGCTGCGTTCTACAGATCATTAAATATGTTGTGCTCTTCTGTTTCAGCTGGTCACACTGAAAAGTGCCCTAGGAACATTATTTAATGCTTAGATGTTCTACCTACGTTTGTGTGACATAAAATCAATACCTTTCCCCTAACCTTACTTGCTTAGATTATTCTCAGCTATTAGCTGCTTTTTAAACCACAATGAGTTCTACCATTTGCATGCATGTGTATGTGTCCCATCATATATTTTCATGACATATAGACATGGATAGGGAACTCATTTTCCCTACATTGGGGTACAGTCTACTTAACACATGAAACAGACATGTTGGAACAAGGGGGCGGGGGGGTTGTTTGTTGTTTTGCAGAGGCAATTAATGCTTTTCAGTGGTGGGGATCCCGCTCATTGAGGACCTCCATGTAGGTGCAGCACATCTAACAAATGCACTGTCTGTGCTTACCTCAGGTGGGAAGCAAGACTCAAAATGAGATTACAGAGTTCTTCTTGGGCTGGACCTCATGGCCCCCTTGTTAAGAGTCAACCCCTGCCTAACTCCTAATGGATGTGCTGAGCCCCCAGATTACAGACATCTCACGGCAGAAGACCAAGAGCTGCCCTTCCTGCACCGCACTCTTACTGCACATCTTAGATTTCTTGTCCTATGAGCCTCAACCCAATGCTGGGATTTACACCATGACACATGCTGAATCCTCAGCCTAAGAGCTGCTTGGGGAGGACTCCAGCTACTGCCATCACACTGCTTTTGCAACTCCAACTTGAGCTCTACTCCAACTTCTACTGCCGCTCCAACTTCTCTTTCTTGGAATTCTAATCCTAGGCTGAGACATGCCATGGGACACTTCTGGTACCCGGGCTAAGGAGTGATGGGGGCGAAATACTAAATAGCAGCCCTCCCTTTTCTTTGGTAACTCCTTCTGAGTCTTACTTAATATCTAAGACATTTCATTCTCAGAGCCTCAGTCTTAATCTTATCCTTAACTCTTGACTGAATACTAGGCCAGGAATGTGGCCACATGCCCAGGTTACCTCATGTTGAGGGGAATATCCCACCAACAGTTCTCAGATTACCTTGGCAGCTCCTTCTCAGTGCCATTCTTACCTATTTCTCAGTTTACTCTTTCTTGGAAGCCTGACCCTAATCCTACCTCTAACCCCTAGACTAAGATTTATGCAGTGGTATTCACTGAGCTCCCAGGTTAGGGACTGCTTAAGGGGGGGGGGGGGGGCGGTTCTCACTTCATTTTAGCAGTCACTTCTGAGCTCCCCTGTTGCTGTCATCTGTCCCAGTTATCTATTTCCTGGAGCTGTATGACTCTTTGGGACCACGACTCTCCTATTCAAAAGCAGACCAGAAGAGAACAGCCTGTCTCAAACAACTGCCAGTCTCATCAAAACACAAGAAGTGATAAACAGGGGAACTATAGAACACTGCTGACTATGGTACACACTTGGGATACTCACCTACTGTTGGTTTTCTCTTTCTTCTGTTTGAGCAAAGCAGCAGTGAGCCATATTTGTGGCCCATAAAGTGAAAAAACTGCTTTGTGCACAGCGCCTGAGAAAATATTTGGACATTTTTAGCAGTACCATTGTTTTTTCTTGTGAGAATGACTTTCTCACAAAAAGCTTTTTGCTTAAACCTCCACTTCTCAAGAACAAACTTTTTCTTACAGAAGTCAAAAAGCTTTGTTGCATTTCATTTACATAACAAATTTAGGAATAACCAACTAGAGAAAATCAATGTACAAATGCCTCAGAAGCATGAATATTTAAAAAGCATAAAATCCCAGATACTACAAGACACACATGCTGAAAGGCTTGATCTACCTACTGAAATCTGAAAACCTCAGATACCGTACCTAATCCAATGATTACACTTGTATACTAATGTCGTGGTTTAACCCCAGCCAGCAACTAAGCACTATGCAGCTGCTCACTCCCCCCCACCTAGTGGAATGGGGAGAAAATTGGGAAAAAAAAGTAAAACTTGTGGGTTGAGATAATAATGGTTTAATAGAACAGAAAAGAAGAAACTAATAACGATAATGATAACACTAATAATATGACAACAGTAATAATAAAAAGATTGGAATGTACAAATGATGCACAATGTAATTACTCACCACCCACCGACTGACACCCAGCCAGTCCCTGAGCGGTGATTCCCTGCGCCCCCACTTCCCAGTTCCTATACAAGATGGGACGTCCCATGGTATGGAATACACCGTTGGCCAGTTTGGGTCAGGTGCCCTGGCTGTGTCCTGTGCCAACTTCTTGTGCCCCTCCAGCTTTCTTGCTGTCTGGCCATGAGAAGCTGAAAAATCCTTGACTTTAGTCTAAACATTACTCAGCAACAACTGAAAACATCAGTGTTATCAACATTCTTCGCATACTAAACTCAAAACATAGCACTGCACCAGCTGCTAGGAAGACAGTTAACTCTATCCCAACTGAAACTAGGACAACTAACCATTTCTACTATGGGAAACAGTAACTAAACACAGAGTTGTGGCTACACATTTCTGGGACAAGTCCAGGTAAACAAGGCGGGGGGAAACGGTGATGCTGGCTTTACGAACTAGTTAATAACACCGTGCTGTTGACCGACCAATGGCCTGGGAAGCATAAGGATGTCAGGGTAAGCCTAACACGGGCTCAGCAAATTACTACATTTAAATGCCCAATAACCAAACCCAAAGTATTGCAAATCTAGTTCTGCTCTTGTGGGATTAACTGTACTTTCCTTAAGATGTATCATTTTGATGTCTTCAGAGTCTCTAAATACTCAGGGAGATTTTCATTTATATTTTAAAAATAAGTTGAAGCCGTTTATTCCTCAAATCCCTTCAGTTTCTAACTATCAGAGAGAAAATTGACAACACTGATTTGATGTCAAAAACAGGAAGACGTTGGGATTAGCACTGAAACTACCTTGAGTCAGTACATTGCTCTGGAGATTAACATATGAAATCAAAAGCTCCTCATGCAACTAACTGTATGAATTCGTACTTTCAGATGCATACAGAAGTGCTTTTGGAAAACAGCAATTGGCCTCCTGGTGAAGGCAGGGCAGAGGGGGATGAGAAGTCAAAACAAAACAAACCTGAACAATATTCAGGGCATCAGATATATACACGTACTTCTGACTGTTGAAAGCCTCTGCACTGTGAATCCTTTCTCAATTGCAGGAAAGCCCTAATTACCAGTTCCACTTCTCACCTGAAAAGTTATGATTTATTTAAGGATTTCTCTGAATACCAGCAAAGTTATGTCATACTTTTCGTCCTCACACCTGTTGTCATTGTCAACACTCATTTGTTCATAGATGTTCTTCTGTGCATGGTAGGCAGACCTCAAACAGTGATAGCATTAAACATATGAACATATTTCAAAGTACAGACCTTGTCTTAGATCTTGAGGGAGGATCAAGATGACCAATAAGCTTGAACTTTAGAGCATCTGTCAGTTCCAGTGATCCCTGGTTGAGCTGGAGTAAAGACATTGTTGTAACACTTGGGAAAAAATGCTCAAGGACAGTTTTCTCTATCAGAGAACTGTCAGTTTGCCTACAGACTGCATATTTGAGGCCTCACCATTAGTGCAGCACCAATTTTTCATAAATGTATGAAGGCATAAAATCTTCTCATGGAGGTTCAATAGAAAAAAAACCCAAATCCTCTAACCTACAAACAATGTGCATCATTTCTTCTTTGTAACCTTCCTGCATGTTGTGTCTTCACACTTCTCATTTTTTGCCCTTACATTCACTCCCTCCTCATTTTCTTTCCTTTTTAACTTCTAGGTACTGTATTTATTCCTTGTTATTTTTCATGGTCATCCTTATTATCCTTCTTTGGAAATTTACACACATTGTGTATCCACTCTTTCACCCTTCACATTAAAATATCTCTTTTCCACATTCTTTCTTTGCTTCTCACAGAAATCAGTTTTTCCTTTGTTCAGTTTGTATTCCAAATTCCCTTTCGCAGTTCTCTCCTCAACTTTTCTCCCACTTGACATTGAACAGCATCTTGGTATTTCATGGGAGCTACAGTTCAGCTCTCTCATGGTCCAACAACAGGCTAGTTTCTGAACATGTGGTCTAGTGTCAGTCATCCACCATTAACTGGGGGTCCCCCATCCCTCAAAGCACTGTTATGAGCCAAACAAAAAAGAAACTCTGCTACACGTTGTGGGAGAAAGTCAGGTCCAACGAAGCACTGGACGTGTTGTGGTCAGCCACAGCACCACTGTCATACCAAGACAATACTACCCTACCCTTTTACAGATTATATCTGAAATCCCACTGCTGGAAAAACTGAAAATATTTTTCTCCTGTGCATGAAAAATGTCAAAATATTAGAAAGCTTATGGCAAAAATTGCCTTTTCAACCAACTCCACAAATAATCAACGAGTCCAGAAACTATCTGTGCATGACATGGAAAGTTGTTTCTGTCTATTAACAATGAGCTCAGAAATAATGGAAGATCTAGTAATTGTCTATAGGGACTGCTTCTCTTCCTACTGTTTTTAAGATTCACCAAATAAAACCTAAAAGCCCATAGAATAGTGGTCCAAGAATGATTATAAATGACACTCGATGATCCATGGCCATTTACCCAAAGATATTCTATCAGTATTGACAGCAAGATGATAAATCATTTGATATGTCTACTCAAAGAGATTGCACTTCAAATTAATTAGAAGTCTATTACTTTATAAGAAGGTGTATTCCATTGCTCAGCTCCAGGTGCAGACCTCTGCTAGGTGTCCAGTATAATTTTAAATTTCCAAAAGAAAATTGTTTCTTACAGATACTGACAAAGTCTTGCTTTTAGTTAAAGTGTTAGATACAGTGCTACCAGATACACTGTACGAGGTCATGTTTTGTTCCACAGAACTGTGCAGTTGTATACATTTTGCAACAAATAAACCACTAAGTCTCTATCTGTTACTGTTTAATAAAATCAGAGCATATATACTTGGTGTCCTATGTTTCAGTATCAGATGCCAGGAATAACCACTGGAAACCTATTACCAAATACAATAGTTTCTAAATTATGAATATTAGACTTTAAATGCACTTAAATACATGACACAGGTCAAATACAGAGACATCAGTAAAATATTGGTGAGGGCCAAGACTCTATGTAAGACAAGTCTGTACACATGCCAACAACAATGAATGTACATGCCCAAAGAGTCCCCTCTTTTTATTTTCATGACTGATTACTTTGCAGAATTAGCGCCTTCTCACAGGTTCTGTGGGTGCATTTCTAAGGCTTATGAGACCACATCCTGAATCCTAAGACTTCCATTTGATGATGGGTATCACTGGTAACAGAATCTGCAATCATGAAAATACCATTTCACTGAATATTCATTTCTCATAGTAGTCATCAACTTTCAAAAGTGCACTGTGTCACACAGCCAAAAAAACGCAGCCCTCGCTAAGGACTTTGGCATCTGAACAGCGACACGACAAAATGAAAAAAGACAAAACAGAGAGAGGAAGTGATGTGCAAAATGCAAGACATAAAGACAAGATTTTTGAGTTCTCTTAAAGGCATTATATTGGTCTTGTTTCCATATCTGCCATTGTTTCTGTCTAAATAAGCATGGTGTGGAGCTGTGACATTTGATGTTACATCAGCTGCTCTGTGGACATCTTGGTAGCTCTATTTCATATACAATATTATATTTAAGTGTATAGAATCCTGTACACACCTTTATACACACATATATACACACACACAAGTGCATATATTGATATTACCAGAGGATCTGGTAAATAACTTTTCTATCTAGGTTGCTTAATACTTTCAATTTTAGAGGATGTTTGTGACCTCATCTTTGAAAAGTTCTCACACTTCCATTGTGTGCAGAAGGCCTTTGATGTGCAGCCCTTCAGGTGGTGAAGTGCTTTTTCTTTGTCTCATGAAATTACATTCAGATTTGGCAAAGATATAAAGTATAGAATCACAGTTTCCCCTTCCTTACTGCTTCTGCAAAAAGAGTTTGGCAGCTTGCCCAAACTCCTGAAGCTCCCAACACAGGCTTCTTATCACCAAAGGAACTGCAGCAGTTGGTGCTGTACTGAATATACCTCTGAGCCACAAAGCAGAAAGAAACCACTGCTCCCTATTCCCTCAACACAGCACTGACTTCTAGTATCTACCACTCCCCTACTCGAGGCAGCATACAATGGCAATAGGATCCTCAACTTGTGTGGTAAGAGGGAGGAAGGTAAGCAGAGAAACACCTGGTCCCATCACCTCACCTCCCCAAGTATCCGTCACTCACTCCTCTTCCACTGCCATGCACTCCTTCTTCCCATCTCTGCATTCTCTTTTCTCCCTTCACCCCTTCTCCCTTCTCTTCTTTGGGCTCAGCTGCACATAGGAGGAATAGTTTGCTGCATCTCAGTGACAGTCTGTAAGCAGGACACCAAGGGCAGGTAACGTTCTGTTCAGCCCCATGCTCATTGCACGGTCTCTGGAAGATGACCAAGATTTCCAGATTGTTTCCAGGTTTATTGTGCAGGAATTCCAACTAGGCTGCCAGCTCCAGAAAGCAAAGACAAATGAAAAGGCCATCTTGGGGAAGTCTGCAAACAGAAAGTGATGGTATAGCCAAGAAAATCCAGAGGCACAGCACTGCTAGCAAAGGGGCTGGTAGTCTTTGGAGAACACCTCTGCACAGCATCTGCAATTCAGATGAGGAGTCCTCAGTCTCCATGTTCCTTTGCTGCAAACAATTGTGAAATCCAGAGACAGCAGTAATAATAAAGTTTCTCTTTCTATTCTGCTAGCTGGTTCACATGCAAGATAAAAGACAACCATTGTTTTGCTAGTCTGAAAACTCAAGGTGTGCAGATCTGTACAATAAATTTAAAAGAATCGCTACTACCCAAATGAGTATCGATTTAGTTTCACATGATTTCACTTTTTATTGTGGCTTATTTATTGGCATTTTAATTGGGAAATCTTTTAAAGCAACTTAATTGCAAAGTTAAGCACAGAAAAGGTGCCTAGACAACCTTAATTTGGCCCCTTGTGGCTATACACTGCAATGTAAAGAAATGAGAGAGAGAACTGCAGAAACCACTACAACTGCATTTCTGTTCTGAAACTTTGATTTCAGTAGATGTAACATTAGTGACAACAAAGCAAAGCAAAAATCAAGTGAGTTGCCTTTTCTCAACCTAACTCCAAACATACTGTCTGCGCCCACAAACGTCTGATCTAGTTTGTCAGGGCTGCTTAAATTAGACCTGCAACTTCAGGAGCATCCCTGCTGGCCGACCCGGGGCCAAGTCAGGGGTGAGGACGAGCAACATCCTCAGAACTTTGTGCAGAGGGTCAGACTGCTGTAGTATTCATAGCCTGTAGGTGAGAAGCCTTTATCTTCCTCTTTCCTTCTATCACAAGCAAGACGAACATCATTCAAGTATAAAGTTATTGCACATACTTCTGTGCACTGATTTCTGCAGCGTAGCAACCTTTAGCTACCGAGGATGAAAAACAAAGTGCGTGTTAATTTCTTAACTGTTTTTTAGTCTCATTTCAGCCACTGCCTATACAGATACTTAGATTTCGCTTGCTACTTGACTCTGTGGACTTAACTTCAGGCACCTTCTTAAAAGCCTTTTAGCAAAGAGATTTGATGTGTTTTTTTGAATGGGGACCATGGAGAAGAATTATTTCACCTCTTGAATAAAAGCTACAGTTTAATGATATGAAACATTTCTGGGGAAATATCCACCATATCACAGCTGGTGCACTGTTAACACCACAAAAGAACAGGAGACAAATATCAATCTGTACCTCTTAACTTCAAAAGGACTTTGGATCAGTCTGATATTTGTAACCCTCTACAGAAACACTACCTAATTCATCTTTATAACCCCATGGAGTGGCAAGAGGTTAAACAGGAGACTATGAGACAATTGCACATCTACTACAGAGTGAAAGTGGACAAATATCAAGTGATTGTGTGGCCTGTACATTCTTATATAAATATGATCTATGATGTTACTTTTGCTTTTATACCGTAAAAGCACAGGGACACCAGCTCCATGAAAGAAATGTTCATATTCATGAGGAATCTAGCTCCCTTTTCACCCTACGTTTCCACCACTCACCTCACTCACTCTGTTCATCATCAAAGCCTATCACCTACTCCCCTTGCACTACCTCCAACCTACGCAGAGATCTACTCAACTCCACCTCCCCAGGCACCACCCTCATATCTCAGACCACAATAATTTCTGCCAGGGTCTCTCACAGAAACCTGCTAAAACACTCTTTGTTTCTCTTCTCAGTTCCTCTTTCCCTCTTCTTAGCAGCTTCTCATGGATATTCCTGACCTTTCAAAAAATCTGCCTTTTTGCTTTTGTTATACATACAACCATCTGGCTCTAATCTCTCTCTCAGCAGAACCTTGGGCTGCTGCCTTAAAGATTGCAGCAAAGTCTACCAAGGACGTCTCATGGAGTTCAGAGATACTGGTTAGTAGGTCAGATACTCTTTCACACAAACATGCAAACACTCAACCTCAGTTTTGAAAAAACTGTCAGTAAAAATGCACCAGGAAATGTCTGGATGAAGAACATTCCCAAAAGCAATAGCACTAAATAGAAAATGTTACTATCCAGACATGGCCTTCCTCAGGCATCCTTCCCTTTCTGGGCAAATTCCACGGAAGTCTAAGCTCAGCAAGGTCACTGAAATGATTTGCCTGGCTACTGTAAGAGGGTCAGTGAAGCAACAACTGTTCCATGATGCTGGATTGAAATATGTGCCTGCAGCACTATACCTGGATGATTCAGAGACCTGCAATGCATGAATCCCCACAAAGGTCCATCCTTAAGCATAACCTCTAAATTGTAATTTTAAACCAGCTTCTTCTCCACCTGTTTTCTGTTTGCACTGAAATTCCTCCCCCTCAACTGCGAGCAGTGAATCTTCCTTTAGAACATGGCAATATTTATTGACTGTATTCTTTGTTCACATCTGTCAGACATGGGAAGTCACCACTGCTTTACAAGACTATCAGTTTTAAGTAATGCCATTCATCACAAAATGGAATAGTGTGAGCAACATTTCCTCAACTGCAATGAATTATACAAGGGTCAGCAAGCTGGAGTCGCGGTTGGCAACACAAACATTGGCCTCAGGTAGCAAACCCATCTTTCCAGCTGTTCTCATCCATATGGGTTCAATGAACTGCAGAGAGTACAGGCCTTTGCTTATTGAGAGTATCTGCTGGAACTATTTCATCTAACCAGCATCATAAAACAACTATGAAGTAAGGTGAATGCTATTCATCTAAAGCTCATCTGGTAGCCAACTGCTGACAGAGGGGAAAATAGAGGTGGCAAAGCAGCAGACAGATGTGATCGGGAAATGCAGGTGTTCCTGAATTTCAAAACTCAAAGATTAAAACCACAAGAAGTTGAAACAATACACCTGTGGTTCACAAGCATCTGGCCACCCCAACAGCACTATGCTTCCTGACAAGCAATTTTCAGGATTCCTTAGTGCGTTTCCTCGCTAGCATAATGCCCTTTTAATGTACATGCTGTCAAGCAGATTTGTTTGGCAGCGACACAATTAGCCCTATTTTTGCTCTGAAACAGAGGATTTTGTTTATGCACATGGTTTTGCAAGTAAGACTATTCTGTGATTAAACACAGACATTTTACCAGAAGCCTCATCACTTGTACACAGCACACACAAGGCTCTAATTCTCTCTGTCTTCCAATTTATCTTGGGATTCTCTAAGATTTTTCTCCTATTAACAGGTCCTGCAATAAATTAGTTTTCTAGAAGACATTGTTAACACCATATTGCTTTCCTCAGCCTAGTTTTCCTCCTCACTTCCATTAGTGTAATCAGACTCTTAGCAGTTTTCTACTTAAAAGTGATTGTGCAAACACTTGACCAAGAATCTCAGAAGTCCTTTTTGAATTGATAGCTGTTAATTGGAGAAATACTACAGATCTGGCTCAAACTGAAAAAGGCAACCGATTTCAGAGATGAGACCTTCGACAGAAATTGCTTCTATACACGAGAAGCACAAAGGAGCTTCGTTTTTCTTATCTCAATGGCATTCAACCTAACAAAATTAATTCCAAGTTAAGCACTCCCAAGAAAAGAAGAAAAGAAGCAAAGAAGCTTGTAACAGAAATATCAAAGCCTTAAGTGTCAGTTACTAACACAGCAATCATTTTTGAGTAACACCATTGACCCAGTTTGCTTAGCCCACTAGCTGTAACATTTTAAACTGTTCACTGAAAAAAAGGATCTTTCAGACATACTTTCTTTCCAGTTCAGGGTTGGGCTAATGGAGCCAGCTAACTATCCCATCTAATGGCATTCCCCCTCAAACATGGAGCTACTGTACTGATGGATTGTAGCAGTGAAATGATGAAACTAAAGGGTGGCTTCATGACTACAGGTATATAAAATTTCATTCTTTAAGATGTTTCCTGGGATGAATTAAATTATGTAAATATATGTTAACAATAATTCATAATATTTTAATAAAATCTTTTTATTTCTCTTGGCTTCTTAGAAGTGCAGTCCCAGGTGTCCTTAGGGTGATGGGTGTTTTGTTTTTACACTTTAAGGACATACAAGGTTATACACTTGATAAGCAAGGAAGCACAACTATTGATATATAATGCAGATAATGATGCCGGGCATCCTTTGTCTGGTATCATTCCTAGTTTTGCTGGGAGCACTGTTCATCAACAAAGTGACTTGGTATCAAGAAGGGGATTCACATTTTTCAAGTTTTCTGCTAGCTAGCTATTCTGGGAAAGAAAAAAAAAGTATTTTGATTTTTTTTTTTTTTCTCTAGTGGAAGATTAAACAGTGAAGGTGTTTTTACTGTTGTCAAATTTTGCATTAGTAAATGGAATCAAACCTACCCAAGACTTGTGCTTCAAGTGAACTTACTCACTGAAAACTACATCCCCAGAGACATTTTCCCTCCACATGGTCCTCCTGATTGTTCAGGCTGTGAAAGTTCGTCAAGTTTAAGGTGACCCTATTTTCAAAATAAAAAAAAAACCCAGGACTTTTTTTAACAAAGTAGCAGCATTTCATAGCAGTTATAGAAGAGAGACATTTTTCAGTGCTGGCAGTTTCATCAGTGGCAGGATTCTGGCACAAGTGGGAGGCAATCGTGGTTCCTGGAATGCAAAAAGTTTTCCCACAGCAAAGCAGTTCAAATAAGTTCATATGTAACACAGCACTTCAGCTTTTACGCTGAGCAGAAGAGCAGCCTAGCTAGAGCATTTGGACTTTTATCCCCCAGTGCTGAACATGCATGCCACGACTTGCTTTCAGAGATCATAGAACAAGTTCCCACCTTGAGATCAGACTTCAGATTTCTTTTCATTTTGGTATTTTTCCTACACACTGGCTCACTCTCTGTGACAACGCACAGAGTGGATTGCTCACTCTACTCCTGATCAGGTGTCTATAATGGTATCTTGAACACGTAGTGAGAGGGGCAGAACAGCATACATTAGAACAGAAAAGAGAAATATCCATGGTCACAAAGGTTAAGATGATAAGCACTACCCTACATGGTCAGACTACACATCACTTTCGGTTCCTTGTTTCCACATCCTATAACAAGAAGCAGATAATTAAGGTTCAATCTCCAACACGTTCTGTCAAATCATCTGAATTTAAAGACGTGGACCCAAGCATCAGAAGTAGCCTATATTTTCAGTTTTCTTCTGATCTCATTCTTTGCTTCATCAGAACTCTCCAGGAAACATTTGGAAATTATATTTCTACTTGGATCCATCTCTGCCCTTTGGAAAGGGCAAATACTCAATTTTTCATTTATTTTTTTCCTCCTTTAAGATCCACCCCAAAACAAAAAAATATTGACACTTAAGGATTTGCCTACTGGTAAAGCTGTCAGCTTGAAAGAGGTGCTAATTTTACTGAACACTCACATTTTGTTCTTTCTTCTTTTTCTATTAAGCAAATGTCTCAAAACAGTAACATCTGTAGTAACCATAAAAAAAAAAAAAAAAAACAACCACCAGCAAACATTTAAATAGGCATTATGTGCTTTCTGGTTTTTGGGGGTTGGGGCTTTTTTTGCAGCTCATAAAAACACACTTATTACAGCTGCTACATGCATAGAGTTTGCTTACAAAAATCCCATAAATTAATGTTCAGTGTGCTCTATTCAACAGCGTGCATGTGCCTATTGAATCTGCACAGCAGGATCAGGGCCCAAAACAGTACTAGATTGGCAGCATGTTCATTGAAAAAAACACCCAAAGCACAAAACATGCACACATTTCCTCAAGCCACACTCTGTGTCACAAACTTCAAGGGCCATTCTACCCTCACTTTCTGCAAGGAGCTCTCATTGAAGTCAGTAGGAGCGCTGCATGTAGTGCTGCTGTCAGACCTGTCCCTGAGCATAAATGTCGCCTTGAAATATGCCCTGGAGTTGAACTCTAAGCTCCACGAGACAAATAGACAGGGAATTAATCCCAGAGCCAAGCATCCCTTTCCTCACTGCAACTGTCTTGTCCCCAGCCTCCTTTCAAGAAAAGGGGTGATAGTCAGCAGCGCTGCCTGCTATCATGGCATGTGAAAGCATCAAGCACAAGCAAATTATTTTCCTACCAGTACAAAACCTAGATACAAAATCCAATCACAAATTACACAGGGAGAGTCACCGAATCCTGTATGGTATGAAACGTCCACCAAGTCCCACTAAACCAGCAAACACTGGTGGCCCTAAAACCTGTACTAGGGCTGAAAGTTTCATTGCTTAAAGCATGCAGGATCAGCTTGCATTACGAAACAATACTGCTTTTCTCTTCTTTCCAAACTCTTTGGACCACTTGACACTGGACTGTTTTAGAGGAACTGACTCTTCCTCAATGTGTAGACTTTCCAAAGCTTCTGTAATGTGAGCAATATTATTTTCCAACAGTGTTGATGCTTGGGTGAGAATAGGCTTTGCTAACATCCTGAGTACAGAAAAACAAAAAGACCATATAATTTACAGGGGAATTCTTGTGGGTCTTAAAAACTTATCTAATTTTTGCATTGATACCAAAGAGTCTAACTAAGTTACGACCCCCACCTACAAACCTTGTTCTGCCACAGTCCTCAGATCACCACAGTTTACAGCCAAACTTCTGTTTCTGGTTATATTTTTATTATTTCTCCCTTACTGCAGAAAAAGGAAACTCCTAAACAATATGAAAATGCACAAAGGCCATTTGGGAACATAACTCCATTTAGGACAGCATTTACCAAATGTTTTCATCTCTAGGCTTAAATTTAAGCACGTGTTTGCAAGTCATTTGACAGATGAACTGACTAAGCCCAAATCAAGTTCCTTTTGTGACTTGGGGCTCAAATAAGCGGTCACACTTTATGAAAATCTGTTTACATATTTCCATCCCTCTCTTTCAATGTCCAATTTGGATTATTTCTCTTGCAAAGAGTGGTGATCTACATGTGGCCATCTGACAAATGCCAAGATGAAGACCATTCGTATGATAGGTTTGTAAAACAACTGAATCTGTTCAGGTGGTAAAATGATCTGGGTAGTTTCCCCAGAATGTGTCAGACTACCTTGTGTTCTTAAGAGCTTGGTGTGGACGTTCTAGTGAGCATCGATGCACAGGCTCCATCATAACTTAGATATTTTGTCTGTATTCAGGAGTGTTACTTTAGCATCAGATTAAATTGTCTCCATACTCCATCTCATTAACAAAGGATCCTTTGAGCACCAGAGGGCTCAAAGACAGGCTTAAACAGCTTTATGCTACTTTCAAACCCTTGGCTTTTTAGGGCTACATTAACTTCCGTCAGAACATGATGGTGTCCCAACTCCAGCCCCCTTGCTGGATGAACCAGCCGCATGCTGAAGCAAGGCCTCACAGCTCTCTAGATAACAGGAAGCAGAACAGAAGGTAGACGGTTGAGGTGAAGGGCTAGAAGAGGAGGATACACAGCTTTCCCTGTGCCATGAAACCCGGGCCACACATGCTGGTCTACAAAATACCAATGGAAAGACTGCAGACTCTTCAGCCTACTCAGCTAATCAGCTCCTGCCATTCAGGGCCCTTGGGATTGCACTACTGATACAAAGGGGGATGAAGAATCAAGGATTCTGGCCAGCTGAACAACCCCAGCAGTCAGAAAGCTTTGCATAGTACAATCCCCAAATAACTGCTTCCACACCCACAAGTGAAAAATCAGCACTCAAAACCTGACAATGGAGAAAATACACTTGATTAGCATAATTACCTAATATCAAACCAGACACGATTAACACAATTCATTTTAGTGTTGCTAAATGTTAATACATCCCAAGGTCCCTTCTTTTCCTGTTTACTCTGTCCTCCTCTCTTTTGCTAGACGTTCTCATGGTAAAGCACTTTTCACTCTAACAAGGTCTCTCTTTGGAATAGCATCTTTAAATTATTTAAATACTCATCTGGCAAACAATGCAGTATTTTTAGCAATAAGGTAAAAATCATGCCGTTTTCTGAACTAATCCCAAAGGAAATGTTGAATTATATGAACTGGTTTATTTCTTAATTGATAACAAGGCGTGCTCAAGGAACTCCATGCATCATGACATTATGATTAAAACCAAACTGTTAAACATCTAATTCTGTGGAAAAAGAAATACCTGCAAAAGCCCCCTGCAGTAACTGCTACATATACACAAAGATGCTTTTTCCATAGACTAAATGTGATAAAACCCACAAAAAGCCCTTGCCAAAAACAAGACCATACCTTAAGCATCTGCATAATATTCCTTTACATTCCACGGAAAAAGGAAAAAAAAAAAAGCCTAACCCCTTACAAAAGCAACCAAGAACCATACCCATTTTCTACCAGCGTTACCAAGGCAAAAACTATGAATGTTCAGCTGACACGTACTCCATCTCAGTAGTGGGATGCACCTCCTAGAGGTTCCTGGGATGCCACAGCATAACATCCTATGAAACAGGGACAGTGAAGAAGCATCACCACAAGTATCAGCTCAATAAAGGTAAGGCAGTCATTATAAGGAAAAGGGGAAGAAACAAAATAATCTGCCTATGCGTACATCCTTGCTAAAGGACTTTGCTTGTAAATTATTAACATGACATTACAGTAGTGACCCTACTGCAGTCATGCGATCCCTGAACTGGATGCCGTGGTTCATTTCAAGTGAGACAGTGAGTCGGTGTCAAAGCTAGGCGGCACTGAGGCTTCCTGCCTGACTGTTCTTATGGCTTCTAACACTGTCTGCCTGCTTCCGCCCGTCTGTCCATACTCTAAACTCCCATTCCCTGCCCTCCTGTCTCATTACAGCCTGCAGGAAACTTTTGCGTGATGAAGAGTAGTTTTACCTCCTTTCCCCAACAGTATCTTCCAACTGGAAACAGGATGTTAACAAAAGTTGCAGAAATTTGACAAGGGAGGGCAGGTACACGTGAAGAGATGGAAGGGCTCTTTACCAGTTGAAAATCACAAAGACTTTATTTCTGTAGGAAAAGGAACCAGTTACTGCTCTCAGAGTCAGTAGCCTCTGTGTAGGCATAAGTTCACTTCTGACATAGTCGATTTATAACCTTTTGCTGTGATAGCAGTGTTGGTAAAAGCTTTAACCATAGTTTTTATGATGCTATTAAGTTTTAGTCATTTGTGGGTTTTGCAGTATATGAATACTATAGATGCCACCTTAATTAAAAGGTCTTGTCATCTTATGCAATTAAAAAGAGAAAATGTACTCTCCTATGAATAGCCAGGAACAAATTGAGCAAGCTGCATTATACACGCTAAGTACACAGCAATTTTGTGCCCCTTCCTGTATCACATATATTCTCAAGCATTCAATACTTTCTAATAATCCTGTTACAATGTTTTATGTGTAATTGACTTGTAAAGTACTAGTGCCCTGGCATCTCTGACCGTTAATGACAACTAAGTTAAACAAAGTTCTACTTTGCAAATACATATAAACTTTACATACACAGAGTGCAGAAGGAAAACTGTGCTATCTCTCAGGATTTTCATGTACAAACACCTCTTAGAAGAGGCGTTCGTTTCTGCTGAAGAAAATATCTAATGGATAATAAGACAGTCTCTTCCCAAAGAGTACATAATCAGATAAACACCACTTAAACAGACTTTAATATCTGTGCACCCATTTAATTGGACAGCATATGCATATAAAGTAGATCATGCACATAGCATTCACAGTCTCCACATGAAAATGTACTTCCACAGCTACCTACAGTGAATCCCAGCAGATGGTTACCAGCATGTGTCCGCACTTGTCAGCTGCAAACACATTCACCTTCACGAGCCCGGCTCATTCTTTCCATTTTGACTCCAACTCAAGGTCTTTCAAGATAATGAAGCAGCAGATGATTGGTTGCCTCGAGGTTTGTGCCCAGAGAAGGGACTGCCTTCAGGTTCCACTAGTGACTGTTGACCATGAGAAAAGGATACCCTACATCCATCTGCTGTTTATGCCCTTAATGCCCTGGGGCAGTACATTGACAGGACAGCAAGAAAGCCAAGCACATCTCCCTGGGCCAGTTAGACGAAGCATCCAGTTCACACCATCTTATCAGTCCAACACAGCTGCCAGGCCACAGCAGCTGAAAAACTCTATAAAAAGTAGAAGGGCATGAGATTGCACATCATCTTCTCCAATGAGGCCTGGACTTCTGCTTGGACCTTTTGGCATTGCTACAATATATCACAGTCATTTAGACTTCCCAGGATTTGCTATAGACTGCACAGTCAGTAAGATTTATGGCAATTTTTGAAAGACATTCCTGCAGGTCCAAGCAGCATAGGGTCATAAAGAAACTGAACATACCCTCACTCAGAAGTCACATAAAATTCACACACGAATGAAGTAGATCATTACTATTTGTAAAATAGACCAATTCCACTGATGTCAACTGAAGCACAACGTCCTGCCTTTGGGCCTGTTTTTAAGTTATATGGCCCCATTAGAGAACTTATCCTTTAAAGGTGCTAGGTAAGTTTGGCTCACAGGTATGGTCAAAGGGATTTTATCTCAGAAGTCTGTTCCATCTGACAGTTCTTGACCAGATATTTGAGTGAAAGCGCAAAGTTGACATATGTATGGAAAACAGGGTTTTTTCCTTCTGTCTTGCAAATAAGTAGGGTCTTCTGTTTGGAGAGCTGACACCTACCACCATCCAAACAAGTAACACAGTGTACTTAAGGGTAGTATAAGACAGCAGTAACTTGGGGCTGGAAAGATTACCAGCAGCAGAACAGAAAATGCTCTCATCTTTCCACAAGGGAAACTCCCCGCCTCCCCCCCACCCCCAGTTGGTGCTTTGACTCACCCAGGAGTCCCCCACACAGCTGCTCTAGCTTCTGGGAAGATCTTCACAACCTGGATAGAGGATCCTGGCTTGCTGCCTTGTCCCTGAAGTGCCCAGTGCTCCCCTACAGAAGGAAACTCCAAAGCTGCTCCTTGAAAGGAGCTTTTCCTCTTACATCCATGCCAGCAGCCACCTTTGGGGCTTAGAGCACAGCAAGTGCCTGTTTTCTGGCTGCTGTGAGCCTACAGCATCTCCTTTGAAGTGCTGCAGCCTTTGGGGAGCATCCTGGGGCACTTTGGAGCTGCACAGGCAAGCAATAACTGCTGCAGCTTACACAAGCATATGCTCCAGAGGAATTGACACATTCTAGATGAGGGGTGAGCAAAGTCGTGATCACAGATAAAGTGGAGGGGAAAGGTTTGGGAAGGAACTGGAGAAATGCTAAGGATACAGAAAGCTTCAAAGCAAAAACCAGCAATCATATTGGCTGTGATGGTGTAAACTATCTAAGTGTAAATTCATTAATAATCCTACTGACAAGCTATTGACCCATTAGAATGAATATTGTTAGGCATGGCTCTGAAATCCATAGTCCCACTTGGACAGGAGCCCAGCAGCCAGTGAGCAGCAGAAGCAATGCTAGAAACATCAGGTCCATTGTGCATGGGTGATGGAGCCACATCACAGCCACACACTGTACTAGCAGCACCCTCAGTGCTAATGATATCCATGGACAGGAGGCTGGTGGCATGACTGGCCTTCAGAGTGCAAAATAATAACTGAACATTACTTGTATGTTGAAAAGACAGATAAATGCGTATCACCATGCAGCCTGTTACGAATTCCTGTCAGTCTTTCCCTCTCTCAAAGTGGATATGGCTGCAATAGACCAATAGGGCCCAACCACTCCTCAAGGACCCTTCGTAACATAGCCACCAGGAACCAAACCGTGGGCCTGAGACTGAAGGATTTTCTCATACGGGCATTCTGTGGAAGCTTGCACAGACTGGTGTCACCAGACCCTTTCCAGTCAAGGTCAGTGACAGTAGGATAGAGTTAGTACAAAAAAACAGAAAAAACCTGCATACTGCAGTAAACTGATTCAACAAGAAATACACGACAGCCATCGATAAGAGAGCTTACCTCTCCTTCAGTACTGATAGAGCAAGCATGCATCTCATTTACAGGCTGTGAGCAGCTGCAATCCTCTTACAGTCACTTGAATGCCCACTGGCAACACGCATACACATGGTTGTGCTATTCTTAAACTACCAGCCACCCAAGGACAGGACCAAAGCAGGAAGTTTGAATACAGATTGACAGGCTCATAACTTCGCTTAAAAGTGTGCTACATACTGGGGAGGCTAAGCCAGCTGCCACAACAGTCTCTTAGTACGACTCCTGTCCGTTAAAGACAGAATCATTCACAGAAGTGGCTTCAGAGTGGATCAAAGCATCAAAGGAGACAGGGGAAATTATAATTTTGAGAAAGTTATGCACAACCCCCCCCATTTGGGCAATTCTGGACAGGTAAGCGCTATTTCCGCGCACACACACCCCTCCCAACTGAGCTGCAGCATCTGTCTAGCCTGAGCAGCATAGCTATCACTTCAATACTAACTATGCCACCTTCTGTACAGCTCTGAGTAAATATACATTGCTACGCAAGATACAAATAGAAATATATCTCGATTTACAAAAAAACCTGTAGAGCACACCTGAGGTTTACTGACCATCAGCATTCATCTGTGCTGCTCACTACTTCTATAAAGCATGAAATATTCTGTAATAACCTTAAGTTACAATGTGGGAAGGAAGATTCCTGCACCGCTTAATATTCCACTGTTGATGAAGTATCCTAGACCACTTCTGTCCCCTCATTTTACCTGAGCATGTCAACTGTGTCCAGTATTCAGATGCGCAACTTCTTCTTTTAAATTAACGTGTGGTCCACAATCCTTTGCGATCCAGTCACGTAAACCAAAACGAAAGAAAAAAAAAAAGAAACCAGCAGAGAGAAAAAGCAAGCAGGCAGCCACGTGGCTTGAAACCTAGAGGCTGGTGCCCTATGCTACACCATGTGTTCTAATTATCTAGCTCACTTACTGACCCCTGCATACGAGCCCTTCCTTGAAAACAATGGCAGGTTCAGTGCCTTCCTTTCTGGAGTATGCTGCCTGTTTTTGAACTTGCGCTGCTGAGAGAGTTTATGAACAGAGCTGCTGTTTTATTTACTCTCAATTAATCATGCTCAACTGTAAACAAAGTGTCTGTTTTAGTTCTGCTGACAATTATCCACTTGTCAACATCTCCCTCAAGTACCTTCAGCATCTGGCAAGAGCACAAAACTGCTACATCAAAATGAACATTTTGTCTCAATAAAAAGATAGACATGTGGCAGGTTTTCATCTGTTTTCTAGCCCATCAGCAGTCAGGCTATATTGTTACTAATACAAGCAGAGCACTTCCTATGGAATATTTATTTACAAAGGGGGAGGGAAGCCAAATTTTAGTTACATTAGTAAGGCAAACTCACAGAAGAAACTAGTGGAGACCCCCAAAGAGCCCCCACGCCTCCCCACAAAGGCAGAAGCGAGCCCTCCCTGCAGTCTGCCTTGTGCCTGCCACGGGCCTTCTGCTCTACCTTGGCAGACCCTGTCCCAGCTTCACTAGTCACCTTGCCAAAAGCTGCAGAGTAAGGCTTGTTTCTTTACTCTGTGGGGTTCAGCAAATCCCAATACAAATGCAAACCACTTACCGGTCTCTCCCCAAGTACTTTTAGTATGAAAATCTTTCCACTCCTTGCTCCACGGCCTGGGCCTTTCTTTGGTCCCTGGAGCTCCCTTACTGGTTTGAATGTTGCCATTTTAAGCTTTTAAGATGTGATCATTCCCATTAGCTCAAAATCCTTCCCACGTTTTAACACAACCACCCTCGTGCTTAAATTGTTAGCTACAAGGCAAACTGCAGAGAGCCTGGCACCTTTTTGGGTACAGTCGGGTGAAACCAGACCCTCCTTTTCCTCTGAGGGGGCGAAGGCAGCATTGCCAGGCAGCTCCTCAGCTTGCAGGCGGCCTACCTAACAGGCGAGGACGCTCCAGGGTGCTGGGCCTATGGAGAGCGTCACCTCATACCTCGCAGGCGCAGAAACCGCGCGCGGTGACTCTGGTTACCTCAGGTTTTTAATATGATTTGAAACTTAATCCTGCTCTCGCAAAAAAACCGGGAAAAACTGACTAACTTCACTGGAAGGTGCCCCAACCCTGCGCCTTTTCTCCACACAACTGAGTCTTCTTCCCAGAATAAAACACTTGGCAGTGCGGGGGGGGGGGGGGGGGGGGGGGGCCGGGGCTCGACCGTAAGGGACCCCCAGTGGGAGCGGGCAGGGACGAAGCGGAGAACGCGCACCCCCGCCCCGGGCCATACCGTGCACTGGGCGGCAGCGGGCTCCGACGCTCTGGGCTCCGGGCGGCGGGGCGGGGCGGGGCGGGGCGGGGCGGGGCTTGGCTCGCGGCGGCCCCCGCCCGAGAGGGGCGGCTCCGCGCGCCCGTGCGGAGGGCCAGGCGGCGGGACGCCGCGCCCTGACACGATCTAATCAATCTTCAGCTGTGTAATTGATTCTAATGAACTCGGCTTTCTGTCTCCGCGCGCTAATGACCGCCCGAAGTCAGCGGCGGGCTCCGGCCGCGGCTCCCCGGCCGCCGCTCGCAGCGCCCGCCCCGGCCGGAGCGCCAGCCTCCCCTTTAACCTTCTCCTGGCTGCAACAATTAATTGAGATCTCTTTTATACTTGATGCGTTGTAAAATTAATGCCTAATTTATGTAATTAGTCAATTAACTATAATTCTAGCATATGGTGCCAAATGCCCAGAAGGTGTTCTTGTTTCCCAGGTACTTATTTTGATGTCATGAAATGCAGCTAATTAATTTTACATGCATATTAATTTCGGATCTATTTAGCGGCTCCCTTTGTGAAGGCAGATTTAATATTTGTCTTTCTAACCTTTCTGGGCAAATTCCGCGCTCGGTGCCGAAACGGAGGTGACTTTTAAAACGCATTTCCATCGGTCTCCCTCTCCTCGGCGGAGCCTCTGCTGACACCGGGTCGCTCCCTCCCGTGTGAGGACGCGCAAGGGCTGATTATCTATAGCTTCCCGCACATCTACCGCTGTCGCAAGATACGGCTATTGAATTTAAATCCGATTAATATTTAATATTAAACATTTCTGAGGGAATTTTTGTTTGTTTTTGGCAAAGCACAATATCCCACGGACATTTTTTTTTTAATAGCTGCTCTTAATACAATGCTCCTCGGAAAAAATTATGAGAATTGAAGCATTGCCTAATTAGAAAACGAGCGCCGTCCTGCTCGCTGCCTTCTGATGTTCGCAGCTCTCCTGCCTGCGGTGAGGACCTGCGAGCTCCCTGCCGGCGCGCCCCGCGCCGCGCTGCTCCGGGCGCCGGGGAAGCGCTGCCCGCTCCTCCCCTGCCAAACAGCTCGGGTTACACCTCCGTCTCGCTCGGAGGGCGATCGCATTCGATTTCGTCCGGGCCGCTAGGCGAGAGGAGCTTAGTCCTCTTCTTTCTGCGGTTTGTGCAGAGGTTAAGGGGTTAACCGCGTCGTGCTCCTTCCCGCTCCCCAGATGTCGAGAAGAAGTTTAAGGAGAAAAAAAAAAAAAAAAAAAAGAAAGATGAAACCCGGCGTCTACGCTTCGAATTCCCAGCGATACCCTTTTTCCCTTCGCTGCAGCAGCACTAATTGCCGCATTACCCTTATCTCTGGGGTGAGGGGAGATAAAAGCGCAGCTGGCTGAGGGGTGCCGGGCTGCGCGCGGCCGGGCGGACGGCGGCGGCGGCGGGGGACAGCGCGTGCGGCGGGCAGCGCGTGCGGGTGCGTGCGTGCGTGCGCTCCCGCGGCCGCCGCCGCCGCCGCCGCCCGGCCTCCCGCCAACCCGGGGGAGTCGCTTTCCCGCGGAGCGGCAGGGCAGGGCCGGAGCTGGCTTTTTCAGATGCCTACGCGCGTGCTGTGGCGTCATAAAACTTTTATCCCCCTTTCCGGATAAATTAATGAGCAATTTAATTAATAAAATCGGAGAGCAGCGTAAGTGCTATGATAATGAAGTTAAATGAGCGCGCAGTAAAATATTCACTAATCCAGCACATTGGCAAATGCCCCCTTAATTCTGCTTAGCACTAAAAGGGTTTTGAGCACCATAATGAGATTCCTCTGTCTGCTAATTAATTGACACTCTCCTGAATATTCATATGTGCTAGCACCAATACGTTCCTAATTGCACCGTGGAATGGATCTCAGAGGAAAGTAAATCGCCATAGACTTAATTAAAATAATGTATGCCAGATCCAGCTCGCTGAAGATGAGACATTTGCCATCAAGCGGCGTAAGGAAGTGGCACCTGGTTTGCAGCGAAAAACGAGGAGAAAATCTTTATCCCTCCCAAGGCGAAGTCAGCGGGGGCTGCGAAGCGCCAGCTTTTCGGCCTGCGGATCTGGAAGGGAAAGCGAGCTCCGCCCGCCGGCGCCCGTGCCGGGGCGCGCCCCGGCCGGGGGGCGCGGGAGCCCGTCTACAGACGGCGGCGCTGCGCCCGGAATAACCGAGCTCCGCAGCTCAAAGCGCGGGGAGCGGGCTTCCCGCGGCGAGGCGGAGGAAATCTGGTCAGGGATGCCCTCTACAGAAGCGTTCAGGGAAAACCGGTTGTCTCCGACGCGGGAGGGGAGGAGGGGGAGGCAGGGCAGGAGGGAGGGAGCAGCCACATTTGTCAACTTTTCCTGGAGGGGAAGCCGGCGCCTTTGAAGCTCGGTCTCCGAACGGATTGTTCTTTCCACCTCCAGACTAATACCGTGAGCTAATATTGTACATTCAAATTGTTCTGCCGTTAAAAGCGTGGCGAGTTGCGCCGCGAAATGGGCGCCTGCCGCTGCCTGGCCGCGGCCTTCGCCTCCCGCGCCGGGGGAGCGGGCGGCGGCCGTGCCCGCCGCGCCCCGGGGCCGGCTGCGGCGGCCGTGGCCGGCGCCCGGGCCCGCGCACCCCCCTCCGTCGCCGAAAAGCCGCCGCAAAGCGCTTTGCTAGGTCTCTTCCTTCCCTACTAGCTCAGGAAACGAAAAGGAAAATGGGTTTCTTGGAAAAGACAGCTTTTAAAAAAATCACCACAGGTTAGAAACTAAAAAGAGTTTATTTGAAGACATACAAATGCATATTTATTATACACATGTAGGCATTAACAATGTAAATTACACCGCCAGCGCTTGCTGGTTGTTTATTCATTAGATCTTTAGAAAATCTACATTGCCTGCAGATAGCGGGATGATAATGTGAAATACACAAGCAGTTTACCCAGGCAGCTCCGCCCAGCTCCGCGCAGCTCCGCGCGGGGCTACCGCCAGCTCCGCGGGGCCGGGCGGCTGCGCGCCGCCGGCAGGGAGCGGCGGGCCGGGCTCGGGGCCGGCCCCGGCCCCCTTCCGCTACCGGGGGGCCAGGGGGGAGCTTCTTAAAAGTGTCATTCGGCCTCGACGAGAAAACGGCCGAGCCGACTGGAACTGCCGCCGCCCAAAACACAGGGCGAGGGCCTTACAGGTCGCGGCCCAGGAGAGAGCAAACTTCGAGGGAAAGGCTTCCTAGCAGAACCAATACAAGGGGGGGTCTCCCCTCAACGACAGAGCAGACATCTCGCTTTCGGAGCTCAGAAACCCCTGCCCATTCGCAATGTCTTTTAGGCCCACGTAAAAATCTTTCCTCGCCAAAAAAAAAACCCCAAACCCACCTCTATCAAATTCCTTCCTCTTTCGCCGATTGAATGCGCTATGACTGCAGCATCTCTCGATAATAAAGACGGAGAAAAAAAAAACCGTAAGGGAAGAAAGGGCTGCAGGGAAATCTTTTCTAAAGTTAGATCCAAAGAACCTCTTCCAGGAATGAAATATTAAAGAAGGTTAATATGGTTTTTTGCTGCAGAGCTGCGGGTTGATGGGAAGACGGGAGCTTTGCTCGCGTCGTGAGGGTGGCAGCCGTGGAGCCGAGGCAGGCGGAGGATGTCAACAAATGTGAGGAAGCGCTGGAAGCCGCTAGACTCGGAAGACGCAGCCAGCGCTTCGCCTGTAACTGCCAGGCTGCCCTCCCTTCCCTTCCCTTCCCTTCCCTTCCCGGGCGCCGGGCGCTCCACCGCGCCCTGCCCCGCGGAGAGCGCAGCCGCCGCCCGCGGCGCTGGCAGCCGCGCCAGAGGCGCCCCGAGCCGAACCCGCCCGGTCCCGCTGGCCCCGGGGTGCGCGCCGGGCCCGGGCCCGGCCCCGCGGCCCCCCAGCGCGGGGAGGGGGCGGGCAGCCCCGCTAGCTCTTCTGGCGGTACGGCGTGGCCGGGGAAGGCGCTGCCCCCGTCCCGGCGGCCGCCCTCCCCGTGAGACGAGCCCGGGCTTCGCATGTGTGCAAGCGCCGGGGGTGGGGGGGCTCTGGCGGGCGGTGCCGCGCCGCGCCGCCCCGCCCCGCAGCGGAGCGGAGCGGGGCCCGGCCGGGCCGCGGGGGCGGGGAGCCCCACGCTCGGGAATTGTCTTCCCTGTCCCCGGGCAGCTCGGTGGGTGGCAGCCGGGCGGGGGGCGGGCGGCGCGGGGAGGGGGCGCCGCGGCAGGAAGGGGCAGCGCGGGGGCCCCGGCGCCCACACACTCACACCGCCCCACCCGCCCCGCCGCGCCGCGGCTTCGCGGCCGTAACTTACGGATCTGTTTGCAAACATGCCCCCTGCCAATAGGGAGAAACCCGTAAGCATTCAAAGTTCTGACCCTAATTAAATCCCGGCTCGTTAAAGACTTCCCACGATGGAGGAAAACGCTTCGCTTAAAGTTTGCCTGAGCCTGAATTCCGCTGGCGGTTATTACCTTTGCTTTTAAAGGGGGGAAATAACCGTAACGTGCGCGCCATTATTCTCGCGGCTATGCAATTTAAAATCATCGTCAATTGTCATAAAAACCATTTCACAATGTTTGGCTAAGTAATAACTTAGTAATTTAAAGGTGGGTTTGCCCGGCGTCACAGACGTGCAGTTCAGGGCAGATTTACATCGCTTATGGATTTTGCACCGCAGTTCTGACCGCAGCGGGAAGGGGACTCAGCCCTAGTTTTTGTCCTTCTGGTTTTGTACGGAACGCCAAGACAAGAGCAGACTGTGGGAGAAGGCGTGAGCGAGATGAGCATGGCTTGGAAAAAAAAAGCTGGTGATTAAAAATAAAGTTTATGAAACAGACTGATTTGGAAAGAAGAGTCTTTAAAAAAAAAAAAAAAAGAAAGAAAGAAAAAGAAAGAAAAAGAAAGGAAAATCAAGTTTGCTCCACCCAGCTATTAACCAAAACACAATACCTTTTTCTGGGTGGTACTGCACAGAAGTTGATTCAGTTTTGACAATGTTGTTTAGCTATCATTTGCTATTTTGAATGAATGGGAGCAATCCCCCTTTTTACAACAGTTGTTTCCTATTATGGAGAGGTGCAGCAGTTGAGGGCAGACATGTGAAAGTGGCTGTTTGATTCCCTTTTTCATCCCCCTGACCCTGCCTTTGTCCCTCCTCACCCTGGGAATGTCACGCCTCACTACTTCACTTTGAGATGCTCTAGAAAGTGGCTTTGTTATTCCCTTTTAGACATACACGAAATTGTTCTCATTCCCCCTGCTGTAAAAGATACTTCAAATTGGGACTCGGTTCACAAGTGCAATGCAATTTGGCTTAGCTCAACCTTTGTTCTGCTTGTACAAATGACCAAACAGTGCACACATTATACAGTTGATCTACTGCTCCCTTTACACCAGAGTTAGGGGCTGGGAGAAAAGCAAGTTAATCCCTTCAATACTAAGGTGGCATTTTCAATATTTCCTACAATGCAAAAAAGAGAAGAGAGGGCAGCTTGAAATGCGACATTTATTTAAAAGAGAAGATTAAAAAGAAAGAGTTCGCGAGGCCTCCCCTGATACTTCTCCAAGCAAATAAATAAACAAACCAACAAGTCCCAAACGTGTAGATAACTGCTCCGGCGCCGCCGGGAAGGGAAGTTTACCACAAAGACGGGCTCTCGGGGCACCAACGTCGGGATCCGAGCTGGAGCCCGCGCTACCGGCACGCTCCCTAACAAAACGCTGGGGGAGAGCCGCTGAGGCGGTGGCCGAGCCCGCGGCCCCGGGCGCACACCTGCGCACCCCCGCGGAGGCGGGCAGCGGGCGGGGGGAGACGAGGACGCAGGTGCGGGCACGGAGGGGCGCGGGCAGCGGGCACCGGCCGTGGGCTCACGCACTCGGCGTGTCGGCCCCGCGAAACGCTGGCACCCCCCGGAGCCGTGCCGGGGCGGGCCCTGCGGCGCCGCGCTTCCCCGCGCCCGGATTCACCGCCGGCGGCAGGTGGAGCGCAGCGGGAAAAGGGCTCTCCCGGGACACCGGCTCCGGTCAGGAACCGGCTGCCTGGGACAGCCCCAGGAGCGATGAGGGGGAACAGCAGGCTCCTCCCGGGGTTACGGAAGGCGGCTTAGTCCCAGCGCGGGCTCTCAGCGCGCTGGGCACGGCCGAAACGGCCGCCCGAGGCCCGAGAGCGAGGAGCCCCGGCCGCGCTCGGATCCGCTCGTCCCGGCAAAGGCGGCGGGTCCGGGGCGCGGCCCCGCGGCAGAGGCCTCGGCGGTTCGGCGAACTTTCGGCGCCGCGCTCACGCGTGCCCCAGGGCTCCGCCCGCCCGCCCGCGGCAAGGCGCCACGCGCGACACACCCGCCCGCGCCCCCGCGTGCAGGCGGGCGCCGGGCCGGGGGGCGAGGCGGGCGCGGGGGCGCTCGGACGCCCCGGCCCGTCTCCTTCGGGGCCGCCGGACGGGGCCGCAGCGGCCCCCGGGAAAGCGGGAAGGACGGGCGGTGCCAGGGCTGTCTCCTCCTTGGATCCGACGGGCACCAGGGTCCGCCCCCGGAGGCGCGGCGGGGCCGGGCGCCCGGCCGGGCCGCTGGCGCTCGACGTCCCCGACGGGACGGGCGAGAACGGCGCACACCGGCAGCCGGCGTTAAGCAGCGCGACAGCGACGAGGAGCCGGCGGGCGGCGGCAGGGCGGGGGCGGCGGCAGGGCAGGCGCGGCGGAGCGCGCTGCCCGACGCGGGGAACGCCGAGCCCCGCGGGGCGCAGCCGTGCCCGAGCCCGGCCCCCCGGGCCCAAAGGGCCCCGCAAATCCCGGGCGGTCAGTTCTGTTGCTCTCAGGGATGCAGGTTTGGGGAGCGGTTCTCAGTCCGGCCTTGACAGGCAGGGGGAGTTTGTTTAGTGCTCGTTGCGACAGGAACAAAATCCTTTTGAAAGGGCGCTAAGTAGTTTCACGCCAAAGTGGCAGATTTGGTGAAGAATGTGGGGTGGGACAAAGCCCCGCCGTTCCCAGAGCGGCCGGAGCGCTTCGGGAAACCGCACACAGAAAAGCGGGAGAGCCCAAATCAATCCGCTTCCTTCTCCCTCCCGCCCCCCTAGAAGCAAAGAGAAACAGAACCATTACAAAAAAGAGAGCGAGGCTTAGCCGAAATGCAGCCACGACCAGCAGCCTGGAGTTGACTTTCCAAAACGGGGGAAGCTTGCTCACAGCCTGGCATTGTGTTTTGCAGCCTAGGAAACCCTAAGAAGCTGGTACTTCCCCCCTCCCTCCTCTTTTCTCCCAACTGGTTTGTAAATATTAACAAGGTTGTGAGCTATTCTCTCACACAGAGTGGATTTTTTTTTCCTTTTCTTTTTTTTTTTCATCCTTGGAAAACTTCTTGGCTTCTCCCCACAGCCCCTCTCCCACTCCTCCCCTCTGCAAAGCTACACACCTGCTTGCAGCCACAAGGATTCAAAATCAATATTGTAGTTGTCACTTTTCTCCCCCCTTTTCCTCTCTCAACAGCCCCGCTTGCCACTGAGGCGAATTGTGGATTTATGGAGGAAAATTAGCATAAATTATTACCAAATCTGTAAACGTGTGTGGTCTCGCTTGTGGGAAAGGGGGCTATTGCGAACCTTCCATGCAGAAAGGTGGTCCACGATGAGCTCCATGCAAGGGCTGAATGGCTATTGCACGAAATAGATTTCCATTGGGTTTGCACATTGATATAATTGACTTATGTGTATTTTATACAGTTTTCCCAACACTTCCCCTGAGCTGCTTATTTGAATTAGGCTTCAGAAAAACGTCTATTTGTTTTGGGTTTTTTGCACAATGGATTTGGATTCACTTGCCCCCTCCCCTCCTCCCTAATGTTGGCTTTCAAAGTAAAAGGCAAATGCTACAAGTTACATTTAAATCCTACATCGCCCAAGTCTGTCATCTGTTGCGTGCTTAACACGAGGTGAAACTTTGGGTATCAATTACCGGGATGGCTTCGCCTGCCCTACCCCTCTGCTCACACATTCCTTTGAACTGGGGGGGGGGGGGAGCGGGCGCCTTACAGCCATACCTCGTTCGCGCTCGGAGTGGCAAATGAGAACGGAAGTCGACTTTTCTTTAACTTTACAGCTTGCGGGTTCCCATTTGCGCCAGAGGTTGGTTTTTTTCTTTCTTCGAAAAGAAAAGGTACCGGCAAAAAAAGAGGAAGAAAAGAATTTGTCAGTCTGTGAATTTTATTTACTCCCGTGCTGTTTCTAAGCTCTCTTTTGGACAGGCATCCCAGGAGCGAACTTGGGCTGAGAGACAAAACCCGAACTGAGGAGTGTTAGAAGTTGGGGGGGGGGGGGCGGAGGTGTCCATTAAACCCACATATTTGGGGGCTCTCAATACAAAAATAAAAGTCTTCTGCCCCGTGTCCTAGGGGACGCTGGGAGGAATCTGTCCTCGTTTCGGAGTATTGTCTTTCCTACCCTCTAACAAATGTCCACCGGCTCATCACCTCTCCCCCCCCGACCCCCCGACCCCCCCCCCCCCCCCCAAAAAAAAAAAAGAAGTTTGGAGGCTGCCTTCCTGCCCTGCCCGGCCGGCACGAAGCATCTCAGAGCTGGTTAATGAGCAAGGCAGCTCCCGGGCACGAACGCCCCCGGGCCCCTCTCTGCAAGGGGGGCGACATGCGGCAGGTCTCCCCCCAAAAGGGCTCGTTAGCTCGGCAACGCGGGGCCGAGGTCGGCTTCTCGGATTCCTAGAAACACAATTATTTGCCCATTATTCTCTAAACGACATCCTGCCCCGAGAGAGAGGGATTAGATGGGACCGAGGGCAGCCGGGTTGGAACGAGGGGAAGGCAGTTTAACACACACGACGTCGGAGCTAGTTGCAGCGTGAAATGCGTTTTCAAGCTGGTGCCAGGGCGCGGGGAGCCCTGCTTGACGGGGACTGTCCCTCCGAGAAGACTTCTACGCGCCCGCGGAGCCGGCCTCGCAGCAGCCCACACCGCACAGACGGCCGGCGCAGCGCTCCCTCCCCCACCCCAGCTATTTTTGCTGAATTAAGAAGGTGACATTATTCTTTTCTTCAAGTACTTCTGTTAATATTGGAAAACGTGCGCTTGCATTTCAAGCGGGCGCGCTCAGCCTCAGCGGCCATTTCAATATTAATGAAATTGTTTAATCTCCTAAATTCATCGTGTTTAAGTTACGTTTTGGTGAGTTATTGACCGATTCCGAAAATATTGTTAATGGAGTGGATGTGTATTCACCGCAAAGGCTCTTCCTCCCAGGGCTCGGCGGCTCCCGAGCCCATCTTTTATTCTGGCTCTAGGGCGACGGGATGCACCGCAGCCTCGGGAATACACATCGTACAAACTTCCCTTCTGTGCCAGGGCAAGCCTGGGACCTTCCGGGCCTGATCCTCCCCGCAGGACCCGCGGCTGGCAGCGGGGCTGCTCGTCTGGGCAGCGGTTCCGGGATCGGGCCTCGCTTCCCGGGGAGGAGGCGGTACAGTGAGGCAGGGAGAGCCGCAACTCGGGTGTTACGCAGCCCGCCTGCTCCTACACGCCCAAGTGCGCACCGAGAAGCACGCAGGCACGCGAGCAGCCTGGGACACATCGCGGGAATCCCGCAGAAGGCGTCGGGTCGACGGTATTCAGCACAGTAACCGGTGACACGGACCGGTTACCCCAGACCAGCTCTGCGGGACCGGCCGCCCCCCCCCCCCCCCCCCCACGCCCCGAGGCCGACCGGCTGGCGCGCAAGCTGCGCCCCCGGCGCTGCCCGCCGCGGCCCCGGCCCCGGGAGCAGGAGAGCGGCGCGGAGGGCAGCTCGGCACCGAGCACGGCGGGGCTGTGCCCCGGCCGCGGACCGGGAGCCCGGCCGCTGCGGTGTATCTTAAGGCGACTCCCACGGCTTCGCACCAACAGGTCCGCGGAACTAGAGCAACGGTCCTGCCTGGGCTGGGGAGGGGGGAGGAAACTTCCCGGGGCGGCTACGGAGGAGCCCCGATCTTTTCTCTCCTCGAAAGAACCTTCGCTCGGGGAGAGCGGATTTGGCAAAGAGAAAGTCTCTCGTTACAGGGGAAAAAGGCTCGCCTTAAGTTAGCCAACAATACAAATCAGATAACAATGCAGAACAAACAGAATACCACAGCCAAGCAATTTCCATGTCAAACATCCCACTGCTCAGTACCTCCATTTGTAAGTGTGAATTGCAGACTAAGCTTCCTGCAAAGTCCACAGAGAGGTTAGTGCATACCTTCCCCCCCCCCCCCCGCCCCCCCAGCCACCGGGTACCATCGCACCGCAATTCCGCTGGCGGAGCCTTTTCACCCCTCGCCTTGTCTTCAAATGGAAATGATTCCCATTGGCCCAAGGTGTCCATGTAAATAGGTGTAAATGAAACCAGATTATGCCTTTCTCTCCAGCCCCCTCCTCCCCGCTCCCCTCCCCCTGCTCCCAAGGCGATTGTCATATGATAGCAAAGAAGTGGCACATTAATGAAGCGCCTCTACAGGGGTCTTTTCTGCTCATGTCACCACATAAAACTATCAGATGGTTAGAGGAAGGACATGGAGGCAACTACTTAGCTCATCGCGGCTGCAGAGAAGCAAACAAGCCTCTGCTACAGTCCAGCTGCCAGTGGTGTAAAAGAAGCTGATTCAGCCCGCGGAGGAGAAGGGAGGGGTGTACAAGAAGATTCCCAAACCCGAGCCAGCTCACTGCCTCCTCAGGACTAAACCGGAGCAGAGTGGCCGGGAAAGGAGCGAGAGACGCGCCGCAGGAGCGGGGTGGGAAAGAGCCCGGACTCCCAGCCGCGTCCCGGATGCGGACTGTCAACTTCCAGCAACTTTAAGGTGGGCATATGCCCGGCTGGCACGGAGTGGGGTGGGAGACGAGACGAGTCGAGGGGAGGGGATGGGATGCCGAGACCAGAAGGCAGAGCTACCACGAGAGTAACTTTACGGGCGCGGGCTGCTGCGGGGAGGCCAGGCTGAGCGGGGCCGGAGCTGGGAGAAAGGCACGTTGCTTTTCCCCCGCCGGCGGCGCAGAGCTCCGGGTCGGTTTCCCCTGCCCCCATCCCGCCGCCCCCCCCCCCGTCCCCCCCGTCCCCCCCGCCCCGAGGGCTGAGGACCGCCGTGCCCCTTCCCCGTGCCCTTCTTTCTCCAGCCCGGCCCCGCACCCACCCGCTGCCCCGGCCGGGTGTCGGTGCAAATCCTCTCGGACTCACTCTCTCCCGCCACCCCCGACCCCCTCCCTGTCGCTGCCCTTCTGCAGATCTCCGCGGGTTCCCTAGCGAAGATGCCTCGCCCGGGCAGAAACACTTACAGCGACCAGAAGCCTCCCTACTCCTACATCTCGCTGACCGCCATGGCGATCCAGAGCTCCCCGGAGAAGATGCTGCCCCTGAGCGAGATCTACAAGTTCATCATGGACCGCTTCCCGTACTACCGGGAGAACACGCAGCGCTGGCAGAACTCCCTCCGCCACAACCTCTCCTTCAACGACTGCTTCATCAAGATCCCGCGCCGCCCCGACCAGCCGGGCAAGGGCAGCTTCTGGGCGCTGCACCCCAGCTGCGGGGACATGTTCGAGAACGGCAGCTTCCTGCGCCGCCGCAAGCGCTTCAAGGTGGTCAAGTCGGACCACCTGGCCCCCAGCAAGCCGGCGGACGCGGCGCAGTACCTGCAGCAGCAGGCGAAGCTGCGGCTCAGCGCCCTGGCGGCCACCGGCACCCACCTGCCCCAGATGTCCACGTACAACCTCGGCGTGTCCCAGCCCTCCAGCTTCAAGCACCCCTTCGCCATCGAGAACATCATCGCCAGAGAGTACAAGATGCCCGGCGGCCTCGCCTTCTCCACGATGCAGCCCGTGCCGGCCGCCTACCCCCTCCCCAACCAGTTGACTACGGTGGGCAGCTCCATTGGCACGGGCTGGCCCCACATGTACAGCTCCGGCATGATCGACACCGCCACCCCCATCTCCGTGGCCAGCAGCGAGTACGGCGCCTACGGCGTGCCCATTAAGCCGCTCTGCCATGGGGGGCAGACTTTGCCGGCCATCCCCGTCCCCATCAAGCCTACCCCCGCCGCGGTGCCGGCCCTGCCGGCCCTGCCCGCGCCCATCCCCACCATCCTCTCGAACTCGCCGCCCTCCCTCAGCCCCACGTCCTCGCAGACGGCCACCAGCCAAAGCAGCCCGGCCACCCCCAGCGAGACTCTCACCAGCCCGGCGCCCGCCCTGCACTCCGTGGCGGTGCACTGACCCGGGCCGCCCGCGCGGACTCCGCCGTCCCCCTTCTCCCGAAGTTTCCTCGGAGCTCTCCTCCCCCCCTTCGCCCTCCTTCCGCCTCTTCCCTCCCTCCTCTCTCCTCTTTTCCTCGAAAGCAGAGACAACTCCCCGCGGGAAACCGAGGTTTGCCGTTCGCGCGAGCTGCCTTCCCGCTTCGCCCCTTCGCCTTCGCCCTCCTCGGCCTCTCGGCTTCTTCCCCGGTCCCGAACTTGCTTTTCCGCCCTGCCGAGGCGAAACGAACCGACCCGGCCCGCCCCCCCCCCCCCCCCCCCGCCCGGTAGGAACTGCCACATGCATCACTAGTTTGCCGAAAGTACTTCAGGCATCTTCGGTGCGCCGGGGACCCGGCGAGCCCGGCCCGGCGATGCCTCTTGCCCGCCCTTTGTCCGGGGAAGCGCAGTGGTTTGTACAGGACCGATGGGGAAAACCGTAAGCAGTGCGAAACGGCTGCGGTCTCGCCGCGTGAGAGCAGCGACGTTTCCAGCCTCCGAGCGGCAAACGCTTGGATCTTGGCAACGCCGGGCAGCGCTCGTCTCCTTTGTGTGGGTGGGGGTGCGTGTGCGTGTCCGCCCGCGCGTGTCCCGTCGGTACGCGAAGGGCAGGATTGCCGCGGGGCGAGGCCGCGGGCTCCGTCGCCCCCGAGAAGGAGCGGAGCGCTGGCAGCCAGGGCCCCGCAGGTAAGGGAGGCGGCGGGCGAGCGGGAGGGCGGCGGGCGGCCCTGCCGGCCGCGGGGCGGCCCTGCCGGCGGCGGGCGGCCCTGCCGGCCGCGGGTCCCCGCCTGCGGCCGTGGGGCGGCGGGGGACGGGCACGGGGAGCGCCGGCGGGGCAGGGCGCCGTCCGACGGAAAGGCACCCGGTCACTCACTCCATACCTATACTGTTTACAAAGCGCCTGGCGTCATGTAAATACTGAACTTGCGGCTGTACCGTAAATCAGATGAGGTCCCCTTTGCAGTACCTGTTGTAACGTGGATGCTTACTGCGGTTTTCGGGTGGAAGAGAAAAGAGAAGTTGATTTGGCTGTTAACTTCCGATTGACCTGAAGGTTTGGGGAGCTGAGGGTTTCTTTGTCTTCTGCATTTTTTAGCTATTTATCTCGTAGCTTAAAAACAAACAAAAGATGAAAATAAACCTCCTGCCGAGCACACAACCCGGCACAGCTTCAGAAAAGCTGCCGAAGTCACTGGTAAAACGTGGAGAAGTAACACAACAGCAGGTACAAACTGTGGAGGTCATCCTGATTTCTGTTGGAGCTTTGCAGACAAGAGAGAGGGGGCTAGGGAAACTGTAAATGTCTGTGCATAGGAATGATTATAAAATGTGTAAAATGCACTTTTGTTTGATATACTCCTTCCTAGTTTTAGGTAGTTTGCTGGAAACCGAACTGTTGTTCTGCTGTGAACTGCTTAAGTTAAAAAAAAAAAAAAGAAAAAAAAAAAGACCCCCTCCCCCAAACGGCATTAGTGTCTATTGAAACTGTAAAGACATTTCTTTTTAACTTTTTTTTTTTTCTTGTACAGAATAAGCATGGAATTTTAAATATTGGTGTTCTTGTTCCCGGCATGTGTGTTTTAAGACAAAGGTTAAAAAAGTGTCTACGTTAAATTATGAACCTAGTCGTCCAAATAATATTTTCTCATTAAAATACGTAAATGCAGATTTAGTTTCTTATTTGTCTTTTTAAAGAGTTTACACGAGAAAAGTAAAAGCATTAGTTCACAAAAAAGGAATGACGTTATTCCAATATTTAGCTAATCTAACCAGCCTTTTCACAGGAGGTTACTATAAATGTAGTTACTAACGTACCATAACCTGTTAGATGAAATTGTCGTTATTGCCGGTTTACCAAAGAAAAAACATACATAAGTGCGTTCTGCGGTTTTTATATCTATAAATCTATACATATCTGCATACACACACGTACGTCCATTTGTGTCCTATACACTTACACCAAATATAAACACGTATTATATTTACGCCTATGTGTATGTATACTTACCACCTACATACTCCCGGTTAAATTTTCACTAATAAGTGAGCTTGTACAATACAGAGCAAACATAAAAATCTTTAAAGAATTAGTTACTGTTTAAGACTGAATTTTTGTCACTTGTGGTTTTTCTTACAAGTGGCATCTCAAAATCTTTTTCGAGTACAAGTGAGCTATTATACCCTTTTACCTGTCATTTAAACCTCCTCAAGCATTGCAGTTACTCCAACCACTGCTATAATCTCTCCATCTCTATCGATTACACTTCCCCAAAACGGTAGGTTGCAAACTGTAACACTTAAAATTGTACCCGCTTTTCTGTAAGCCAATACACAGTCCCTTTTAAAAAAAGTAAGGGCAAAGTAGTTACAATGAAAACTGGATTCCGGGCACCTTCCAGTGTGGCTTTCCAGTTCTTGTAGGGCTTTTACAAGGATTCTGCAATTGTCGAAAATGATAGAAGCAATCTAGTGAAATTAGTAAATAAGCGTCTCAGAGATGAGGCAGTGTGCACCAAGAGCGCAGTTCCGAGACAAACGAATACTTAAAGGCTTATTAGCGAGAAAACGACATTGTATTCTAATGAACCGACAGGATTCACTAATTCTACGGCAACGATGTTACAGAGGTTTTGCCCGTGCCTGATCTCTCTCTGAATTTCTGGACCATAAACAGCGCAAGTGACATCCCCATTTCCTTACTGCATACCGCGAGGTCCTTGCAAAAGTTTTAAGATTAATGTAGAGGGTAATTAATCCAGTTGCGACCATTTTTTAAAAAGAGAACGGATCCCACACACAGAAAAAAGGTGGAAAATACATGAATCATCGGGCTGATTAAAATGCATGAAGCTGCTAAAGCTTGTCAGATGGGGGACAACTGAACTCATTCATCAAGTCCAACCCACGATTATATCAACACGATCAGCTAAAGAAAGCATTCAAAACTTATCACCAGATCAATGGACACATAACTCGACAAACTTTTCCTAAACAAGCGATGACCTACATTTTTGACGACGAGGACTCTTTTTCTCCTTCCTTTCTTTTTTTTCTTTTAAGATCTAGCAGTCAGAACAAATCCTCAAAGATGAAATCCGAGCTCAGCTAAGAAGACGAAGCTGCACTTCCAGGGTCTTTTTAAACTATATAGTAATCAGCGGAGATAATGACCTGAAAAGATCATGCCCCAAAGCAAAATATTTTCTAAAGGTGCAATAGCTTCCCCACCACATAAGCCGACAGCACGACTCGCGACCGAACTTTTACAGTGCCATTTGCCTCTCTGTCTCCGCGACTGGCCAAGCCCGAGGACCCCCCTCGCCACCCGCGGCCGCCAGCGCGCAGCCCACGGGGCCGGCGCCGCGCTCCTCCGCGCATCTCCGCCCGCGCCCCGCTCCCCCAAACGTCGCCGCGCTTCTTTCAAACAAACACGCAGCTCGGCGCGTCGCTTGAATTTACTGCTTTGACTTGTTAAATCTCCCTAATGGCTCAAGTCCAATGTCAATAAACACAGATCTGAAATAGAACAGCGAGAGACAACAGCGCGCAGGGAATGGGCGAAGGGGGGGCGAGTGAACCAGCCACGGCCGAGCTCGCCGTCGTGTTTAGATATTTCGCGGGGGTCGGGGCGGGGGGCGGCGGGGGGGGGGGGGGGGGAGAATTTCTTTATTTTTTATTTTATTTGCCAGCGAGACATTATAAGCTAGGCGGACTTGATGCAAAGAGACCGTTCATTCTAGGCAAAAGCTCTTCTCTTCCGGAGGATGAGTTTGAGCCCGGCTGTGCAAGGTAAGCCCGGGAACCCAGTCGTGCTTGGCGACTCGGGTTTTTGCTTCATGTCAGTGCATGGTATGTGAATCCTTTCTCGTCGGGATACTTCTTTTCCTTTTTCTTTTTCTGCCCCCCCCCCCTCCCTTTTTTTTTTTTTTGTTTTCTTTCCCCTCGACGTGTGACAAGACACCACCCCACAAGACTGAATCCTCTATTGAAGAAAGCCAGCTCTTTCTCACCCAGAATATTTATTTTCTCTCGGACCGCGCCTTGCGGGGAAGGGCGGTCTGTGCCAGGTAGGGAGAAAAGAACTCCCCGGCGACCCCTGAGAGGGAGTTTTATGAGCCAGCCTTTCTTCAAGTGGTCCTTGGGAAAGGGAGAAAAAACTTAGCAGCTTCATCAACTTCAGTGCCGAATTATCTCGGAATCTTAATAGAAATGTCACTTTGTGGGTTGTTTTGGTTTGGGTTTTTTTTTCTTGTTTGTTTTGTTTTGTTTTGTTTTTATTAACAAAAAGAAACCGAGGCTGTGAAGCCTTGGAGGGGCTGTATTTGTTTCTTTTAAACTAACAACAAATTATCTAATTAATATGTTTCAATTACAGCATGAAAAAGAGAGGCTTTGGACCGCCTGCAGTGGGTTTACAATAGCCCCAGAGCCCACTATAAGAATTTACAATAACTTCACATCTGTTTCTTTATTTCCCACTTTTCGAGTCTAAAACTCCTCTCGAAATCACTTCAAACCGTGGCCCAAGTTATGAAATATGGTCTCTCTGCCAGGCAAAAAAAAAAGGTGGAAAGAAAAAAAGGACAAAACTTTGCAGATCGAGGCTTCATTTGCAAGCTAGAAAGTGAAAGCCCCATTGAAGAGCATTAAACAAATATATTAGAATTCTGTCACTTTATGCAATTGAGTAGATCAAATAAAGGGTCCCAGGCCACTTCATTCACTCTCATTCACTTGAATAGAAAATGCAAAGAATAGCAAACCTAGACTGGGCCACCGATGTAGATTTAGCCCTTTTTTTCTAAGAGACAAAAAGGCTGAATTTTCACAAACACATTGCTGACTCGGGGACTAGGAAACCAGCACTGAAACCCCTTTGGAATTTAAATTCATTTTATCTTCCTCTCTGTTTCTGGGTCCCTTTGCCCTACAGGGCGAGTTGCACCGGCACCCTTGCTTGGAAAAAAATACAATACGCTACAATACCACAACAACAAAACCTAAAGGCTCCGGGTTTAGCGGGCCGAGCCACGGTACGGTTTGGAAGGTAACGTTTTTATTTACAGGGAGAAAATGAGGACTCATCCGCCCTTTGCCCGCGCTGCCCCGAGAATCGCGGCGCCTTCGCGGGACGCCCGGGCAAGGCGCTCCGGCCCGGCCGCGCTCCGCGGCCTGCCGGCCCGCCGCGCTACGGACGCTGCGCACACGCGGAGGGCTGCCGCGCTGCGCGGGGCCGGGGCCGCGCCTGCGGGCGCAGGGAGAGCGGGGGAGCCCCGGCGCCTCACCCCGCGCCCCGCGGCGCCGGGGCCCGCGCCGGCCTCGCCCCGGCGACGCCCGCAGGCGAGGCCGGGCTCCGCGCCGCGGCCCGCGGCCCGCGGCCCACTGCCCGCGGCCGGGGGGCTCCCGCGGCCCCGCGCTCCTCCCGGGCAGGGCGCGGGGGCTCCTCCTCCGGGCGTTTGGGAGAGAGCCCCGAAACTGCGACCCGGCTCCGCCCTCTGCCCCGCGGCACTCGGACCCTCCGAGGCCCGGAGCCAGTCAGCGTTTCCAGCCCGTTCACCTGTGCCGGCGCCTGACTGGGGAGCGAGCGAGCGAGGCGGCGGAGATGCGGCTGCTCTTTCCAGAGGGGGTCAAGCCCGGAGGAGTGCTGCATGCGGACTAGGTGACCCTGCCCTTCCTTGGGCAGCAGTTCTGTGCGAAGGTACCTTTTCCGCCACCCTTCCTCTGCTGGGGGCCTTAGCGCTGAGGCAGCCGGAGCAGGGCAGGGCACCCTGGCGCCCAGGGAGGGCCTCGCCTCCTGCTCCCTCATGTGTCCCTAACGCGGCCACTGCCAGCAAGCACCGAAGCGTTCGAAAGGTTAACTCGTTCCTCAACTGCAGGCGCTACTAAATAAAGGCTCTTAATTTTGCGCTATTTAGAAAGGCCTCAGTATTTATTAAGTAGTAACTAGAGTATTTTGCATTAATTAGAGCAGCTCCTTAGAGAGACATTACAGCCAAGACTAATCTTGCACCACAGGAAAACGCTCAGCGTTTCCACTCCCTCAACCACCACAGCCACAGACGACACAGACCGCCTGCACCTACCGGGCCTGTTGGTAAACGTTAGCCCGTAGGCATGTTTCCCAAAGACAAAATCAGGGCACTGTGGGGGGCTGCAGCTCCCATCCTCCTTGCTTGCTTTAATGGCAACTGGCTAGACAATAGACAAGTAAGGAGGGATTGAGCCCAAAAACTTGGGCCTGGTTCTACTCCTAGCTGTGCCCAGCTGCCCCGGCCCCGGCAGCGTGTGGTGCCTGCTCAGCCTTTAAAAACTGCTAGTACACTTAGTGCCTGCCAGAGGATTCGGGAGCTCTTGCTCCCGAGGCTGCTCCCCTGAGCAGGCCCACATATTAGTTCCATGGTCTAAGAGTCTAAGCTACCAATTATGGGGTACTTTTATTCCTACTATCGGTAGTGCCACTGCACTACCATTTAAACATGAAACATATAAACTCAAATGAAACAAGCAAAAAGACACCAAAGCCTCCGTTTCGGAATGCCTGAACGTGAAAGCACGTCATGTCATTCAGCTCTGGGGAAAAATAGCTGCTTTAAAGGTTAGGTCAATGTTAGGCCAGACAGGAAACTCTGCCACAGGGTATCAAGGTGGACGAAGCACCCATTTTGGAGCAGGGAAGACAATGCTCCATCACTAGCCGCAGATGGCAACCATCTCTTCAAACAATTGCAAGCCCACCTCTTCTGCACCACAGACGTGCAATTTTCTACCAACTAGAGCAATATCACCATCCGATTCTCTCCCATCTCTTCCTGCGTTTCTCTCCTGTGTAGTCTTTAGGGCTCTGGCTGGCAAATCTCACTTGTAACTCCTCAGTTTAATGATGTGTGTTCCTGGCAGCAGAGTACTGAGGAGCTCGAAGGTGCAGTCAGCATCCCTGGGGGCCTTTAAACAATGTTATTGCCTTGTCCCCTGGAGGCACCCCTCCCCTCGGGCTAATGGAGGGGGGGGATGGATAGTTCGTTCCCTGGGCCTTTCACACTGGCGCGCGGGACCCATAGAAACGTGGCTTGCGTCATCTCTCCCTGTGCTCTCGCCTCTCCTCAGCTTTTCACAGGGTCGGGCTATTTAGACCAGCGATGGGACTGCTCACGCAGAGCAGGAGGATGGGATTAGGCCTGGATGGACTTGCTGAAGGAGACCACGAACACGCAAATAGTTTGTGTTTCCTCTCATTTTGTGCTTGATAAACTTGAGCCCTTGCTGAAGATAATTTCATAATTAACCCTCATCATTTCCAGGTTAAGGAAGTTCTCTGTAGAATAGGGAAGAGGATCAAGAGAGGGTTGATCCCTGTTGCATGTAATTGGGCTCCAAATTGCTGTTTTGTTGGTGGCTAGGAGAACTCGAACAGAGTTAGAGTGGAATTCTGACAGACACAAAAGCAGACATTTATGATTTCTACACCTGTAGAAAGTTGTTAATACTCATGTTCATTTCTTTATTGAGCTACAGCTTCCTCATCTTAGCTAGACCTAGAAGGGTCAGGTATGTCGGGAGCCTCTGAGAAGCAGACATACTCCTGAATGTACAGGGACAAGTTGGACCACATCGAGCTGCCTCCCCTGCTAGCCAAAGGAGGTGTTTTTTAAGTAATTTTCAACCATTCACGATTTCCAAGACTGGCACCAAGACTGGAAAATGACAGGTACCAGGTATGTCAGAGGAAGACACACAACTCCTGTAAGAGACAATTCTACAGGGAGGGAAGAGCTTGTCCCTTCTTGCTTGCCTTATCACTGCTGAGTATTCTGGTCTATCAGTCACGCAGTCCTCCAGTTACAGCACGGCTCGCCTGAGTCGTGATTGCAAATCCCTTATACGGTAGGTGTGGGTTTCAGCCTAAAATTTTGATTGCATCAAAATCCACAGACACTTCCTACTGAATTAAACAGAGCAATGGTTTCACCGTCAAGGTTTTTCTGAACATTCAGATGGTTTTCTAAGTAGGTAAGTAATTTACCTTTCTCTCAGTTTGGGGTCACCATCAGTGATCAGTGGATATAGTAGGTCATATAGGGTGTGCACACAGGTGCCTCATGGTGGCCGCGTGGTCATGGGCAACTCTGAAAACTTTGGAAACTGTCTACATTCTTTTTAATTTTTACCTCAATTCTTAGTCTAGTGCTTTCAGACCATAAGCCAGAAACCATTTTTTTCCCCAGCCACAAAGGAACTAGCCAAGGAAGGACCAAACCCAGAATATTGGGTTCTGTGCTCCTCTCTACCTTCAACAAAGCTTTGCTGTTTGTTTGGGTTTTGTGTGTTTCGGTTTGGTTTGTCGGTCGGGTTTTTTGGGTTGGTTTGGTTTTTTTGAGTGCTTAGAGGAAGAAAGGACATATCCGAATCCATTTTAAGGACGGCTACGGTACTTTTTTTTCAAGCTGTGGACTAATTTATCTGAACATTAACAAAATCACAGTCCTAAATACTTGTGAGATAAAAGTAGAAAGTTTTGAGAAATTCTCTTTTCTGTGCTTTGACTCCACTTTCTCAATGGTGAGGAATTTTTCAATTCCTTTTGCATCAAAACCATGTTATCCAGTTTTCATCTCATCAGTAAGAACTCAAACACACTCCCTCCCAGTATTCAGTTCTGCAGGATTGTTAAGTAAAGCATCAGGTGTTGTGAGACTTTTGATGAAACTATCAGAGTTACTGATACTGGATTTTCTTCTGAAAGCAGCACTAAAAGAGTTGGTAGATGAATTCCCATGGTGGAATTTCACTATGACACCAAACCTGACAGTATTAGTTCATGTCTACATCATAGCAATGTTTGTTAGATTTGATGTAACGGGGTGAAGGATTTGTTAATTTTCTGTAGCATTTCTAGACAGGCAAAATCCCAAGAAGCACAGTTGCACTGGTATTAAAGCTGTTGGTGTCTTCACAGGAAACTTACACCACAAGTCATATCAATGAAAGGCCATTTTGTTAGCGCAATCTGTTTCAGTAGGAAGAGGCTTACTGGCCCAGCTGCCATGGAGAACGTACACACAGACACTTTTTTTTCCCAGTCGCTGCCCTGATGATGGTGTAGGCATTCACCCATGGATGCCAGCAGCCCCAGACAATCCAGAGAAGATTTAGCTACATCAGAGCCATAGGACTGGTTATGCCCCCATAGGACAGACAGCAAGTAAGTCCAGAGAGGAGCAGCAGAGCACGAGAGGGCTGAAACTCCTGCTCTGCCCCCATACAGCCAGCGCTGGTCAGCACAATCCAGAGAACGGACACCACCAGCTGGCATCAGGCAGGGGTTGACTACTGTATTGGCTTTGTGTGGCAAGGTTTTAGTAGCGGGGTGTGTGTGTGTGTGTGTGTGTGTACAGGGGTGGCTTCTGTAAGAAGCTGCTGGAAGTTTCCCCTGTGCTCAAGAGAGAGCGAGCCCATACCAGCCGGCTCTAGGACGGACCTGCCGCCGGCCAAGGCCGAGCCAATCAGCGATAGTGGTAACACCTCTGTGATAATGTTTTTAAGAAGGAAAAAAGTTAGGACACACGGAAACAGACGCTGGAGAGAGGAGTGAGAACGTGTAAGAGAAACAACCCTGTGGACCCCAAGGTCAGTGAAGAAGGAGGGGGAGGAGATGCTCCAGGCACCGGAGCAGAGATTCCCCTGCAGCCCGTGGTGAAGACCCTGGTGAGGCAGGCTGTCCCCCTGCAGCCCATGGAGGTCCACGGTGGAGCAGATCTCCACCTGCAGCCCACGGAGGACCCCACGCTGGAGCAGGTAGATTCCTGAAGGAGGCCGTGACCCTGTGGGAACCCTGCGCTGGAGCAGGCTCCTGGCAGGACCTGCGGATCTGTGGAGAGAGGAGCCCACAGAGCAGGTTTTCTGGCAGGACTTGTGACCCATGCAGGGGACCCACGCTGGAGCAGTGTGCTCCTGAAGGACTGCACGCCATGGAAAGAACCCATGCTGGAGCAATTCGTGAAAAACTGCAGCCCGTGAGAATGGCTCACATTGGAGAAGTTCGTGGAAGACTGTCTCCTGTGGGTGGGACCCCACGCTGGAGCAGGGGAAGAGTGTGATGAGTCCTGCTCCTGAAGAGAATGAAGCGGCAGAAAATCACGTGTGATGAACTGACCGTAAACCCCCTTCCCTGTCCCCCTGCGCCGCTGCGGGGGGATAGGTAGAGAATCTGGGAGTGAAGTTGTGCCCGGGAAGAAAGGAGGGGTGGAGGGGAAGGTGTTCTGAGATTTGGTTTTATTTCTCATTACCTTACTCTGGTTGATCTGTAATAAATTGAGTTAATTTTCCCCAAGCCGAGTCTGTTTTGCCCATGACGGTAATAGGTGAGTGATCTCGCCTGTCCTTATCTCGACCCACAAACTCTTTGTTATATTTTCTCTCCCCTGTCCAGCTGAGGAGGGGGAAGTGATAGAACGGCTTTGGTGGGCACCTGGCGTCCATCCAGGGTTAACCCATCACAACTACTCTGGAAATTACCTTATTGTCTTCCTCACCCATTCAGTGAACTCAGTGAGGGACAATTAACAGTTAACTCCATTGTCTATACGTAGTTACACATTACAAATTCTATTACTGCCTATATATAATTACATATTATAAATCCCATTACTGTAAGATGGTTTGGGACATGCCTTTTGAAACCACTGGCTCATCTTCCAGAGACTTGCTTTTGAGGAATTTGGGGCAGGGTTTTTTCTTTTTTTTTTTCCAGTCAGAAGATAGACAAAGATCTGCTGCTTTTTTATCAGCTTGGCATTACTCCGAGATTTTTCCATGAGCTCAAGATGAGGCTGATTTGAAGTCATCGCACAGGAATCACCAGGGGCACCTACTGCATGTTCAGATGAAGGTGCTCCACTGGAAAATAGACCCAGTTCTGCCTGTAGCACTCAAATTCTATCAAACTGGTCCACTTTCTCCATCTGCGATTGATCTGTTCAAGCTGTATATGGCAGAACAATGTTTTTCTCCTAACTGGTCACAGGCGTAAATTATAAAGCAAAATGCATTTCTAAAGTGAAGTAAAGCCTTGTCAGACCACAGAGTCTCCGACTGAGACATCAGATCATATAGCCACCCAGAACATTAGAGAAGAAGAAAACACTTGAGACATCTAGCACTCTCAAGCATTCATTAGCCCCCGTTTGCGGTAAGGGCTGTATATATCTAAGTGCTGCTTTTCCTTTTGTTCAAAATATCGAAAGTCCCTTGACATTCTTCTGTTTTCCCGAGCATTCTCCTTTGTCAGTTCCTACAACTAAATAAAGCAACCCCAAACCCCAAACTGCTTCTCCATGATCAAGCTCCGGGTGATTTTTTTTTTTTTTTTCTTTCGAAGTAAAGAGATACTGCTTAAAAGGACAGTTTTGGGGTCAAATGCCGCTGCAAAGAAACTCAATGGGATGAATTTGGGTCAGTAACAATGCGTTCCTTAGTTCTCAATGCAAGTCAGGGAGGTTATGGTTCTGTGAATGTGCATGTGGCACAGTTGGGTAGGAGGTCAACAGCACAGAGTTAAGTACTATTTTTAGCATTGTCTTCTCCTTCAGCTTTTGAGGATACAAAGCAGAAGCTGTCAGTATTCATCCACTTTAGCTCTGGAAATACCTATTAGGAAGGCTGGGAACTGATCTTGTAGAAAACCAGTAAGCATCATTATATAAGCCTGGATACTTGGAGTATCCTGACAGGAGGTAGAATTCCTTCTATCTCTCAGAGGAGCAATGGTAAAAGCCTTTCTCCCGGGAGTGGGAGATACAACTCATGCCTGTCCACTTCTTCACAGCATCAGCTGAGAGGAAAGCCTGAGCTACCCCTTGCGCTGCAGACCTTGGAGCAGTGTTTTGGTCATTTGTTTTGTGTTAGCTCAGGTAATTCATGCACCAGAAAAGCCTGTGCTGTAGCAGCACAAGACTTCAGAGAGGCTAATTATCTCACAGAAGCTCCAGACCCTGGCCTCTCTCTGGGCCTTAGAAAATGTTCCACTCTTCCAAGCATGCTACACCATACACCATACCCTTTCTCTGTTTGCAATAGTAAATAGTAATTGTAAATTTGAAAAGACAAAACTTCTGTCTTACAAGTATTTATTCATTCTGCCTAAATCTTCTCTTGACTCTGAAGGAGTTATGATTGACTCATATTGTCTGTATGGAGGGAAAACCTGCCAAATTATTGCTTTAACTGTAATAAATTGACTGAACAAACACTAATCTCTCTAGCAACCTACCAAAATCTCTTCTGTGTGCTCCTTATATCAGCCTCGCCAAATTGGCCTCAGTTTAGTCATGCGGAGCAAGACCATCAAACAGAAGTTCATATACAAAGTTCCTGTGCTGCTGAATTATGTATGCAAGTATCTACTATGTGCACAGAAAGCATCATGCACATCAGGCCCCAGCAAATGGGCATGAAAATGTGACAAATTTTATTTTGAAAAGAAAACGAAATCACATTTCTCAGTCTCTGTGGACAATTCAAACCTCTAGGCAATAAGGTGCCATCTACTTATCTGTTCCTTGGAAGTCACCAAGCAATGCAAAGCAGCATATACAATTGTGTAAAACAAATGATTCAGACTATTCTTGGATGTTTCAGTTTCAACTTTTATTTGCTGAAACTGTGTAATTAACATACAATCACTGGAAAATCAACAGCCAGATGAGGATCTGCCAAAACATTGCTATTAAGTGTTTTCTCAAATAGTGCAGCATCCAGACCCTGACGCAATGAAAACTTTAATCTGTTCTTATAAGCCCTCTCCATGACCTTGGTGGGAACAGCACTAGGATTTCATTCTGTAAGTTCTGTAAGGAGCTATTAGTGCTAGCACTCAGGGAGCTCTCTCTGGACACGGAAGCTTTTCAAGATTGTACATCACTGTTCTTTATGCTGTTATCCTTTCAGTCCACAATACAACTCCCATTGATCTCAGTGGGGATGGCTAACACAGAACAGTACTGAAAAGCATACTGTAGTGTAAGCACTGGAATAAATTTACCTGATTCCCTACAGATAATATCCTTTGTTCCCTAAATTATACCTGCCTGAACAGCCCTCCCTTTCTATTTCCCATATGATAGCCTACCCGACAAGAGCAGATGAAATAGCGAGCTGCCTGCTGACCTGTCAGAGGATACACCCACTGACTGACTGGCTTGCTGCTGCCACACAAAATGAACAGTGCTTGAGTTCAGACTGCCTTTCCCTCAAGAAGGGGCTAGTTTGAGTGTGGCTTTTCTATTCAGCCAACACTTTAAGAATATATTTAAGAAAACATTTTAAAAAATAAGGAACTTGGTTAGTAGAAAGAGGACTTCCACTCCTCTCAAGTTTGACTGAAGCTGGCCAAAACATTCAACCTTGCTTGGGTTGATAGAGCGAAGATGAGCACAAAACATGGTCTTGTAAGCCTCATTTCCTTAGCAAACCAGGATAAAACATTCCAAATTTAGTTAATGCCACCAAAACCCTGTTAGTCACTAGGCCTGCCCAGACAATATTCCCTACCTCCAAAATTATCTAAAAACTCAAGCAAATACATCAGTCTCCTCGCTAAACTGAAGCAATTCTGTTCAACCTCTAAATTCTTGCTCTGAATGGTGGGATTTTCAAATGTGTTTTGTCTCCTTGTCCTACTCTTTGTCCTAACTGCTTTAAACTCCTCGTTTAATAACAGCAGATTAATAATGCATCTTACAAAGAGGAATTAGGATGGATTTCATTAATGCTAACAACTTGGCTATATTCTCACCATATGACTATACCATAAGTAAAACATTTTTGATGCCAGATCTTGGGCTTATGACACACTGAATTATTTTGTTCAAAGTCCCTCTCAACTTTTTATTAGTTACTGATAAATCAAACATGCTAAAATGATGCAGCAAATAACCTCCCATTTGGAACATGCGTGCTCTCTTTGGGACTGGCCTATTTACAACAGCTATGATGTTCCACAGGCTTGGAAAGAACATGGGATTTCTTTCCTTCATGCTCTGAAAGCATTCAGAGATTTTTTTTTTTAGGTATGGTTGGTTTTTTTTTTAAACTTACTCTTTTCCTATATTTCCCATCACAGGCTTGCATCTATTTTTTCCTTTGATCCGAGTATAGACTGAGCCTTTCAAGATTTATCTGGTGACAAAAGAAGAGCTTCTATAGGAATTGCTTTTCCTGTGTTGATGGCAACTCAGTTGATATAAAGCTAACCTTCTGGATGTGAAATCTCTTTCTTAGCCCCCCCTTGTATTTTCTCTGCATGTTCACTTTTAGGGCAAGCTCTGTAAACTCAACGGCTTGGCAAATGCAGATTTCAGCCTTGTCCTCTTCCTTGGCTACAGCTCTCTTGAAGGCAAATGACTACTGGACAGAGTCTCTCAGCCCCAAAGCTGCCTTCATCCTACCCATCTCTTAGTACCAAAAAATGTTTGTATCTAGAAATAAGGACTTGTGTGACTGGTGTACAAAGCAGACTGGCTGCCCGGGGGATCTGGACTTTGTGGTTACTTTTGTTTAACTGATCTGCTGCCTCCCTCAATGACATGAATGACCAATGGTATGAAAAGGGAGACCTGCCAAGGGAAGAGGCTGTTTTAGGAGATGACAAAAGAGAACCTGGAGCTAGAGAGGAAAGGCGGCAGGGTTACTACGCCTAGCCATCAAAAGTCTGACTACTCCACAGACAGTACAGAAATCTATTACAGCAGCAAGAGGAGGGACTGGGTTATAAGAACTGTGTCAGTATCACACTGTGCTTGAGCTCGATCACTTCTAGTTGTACCTTAAAAAAAGGACTGAAATACGTCACCAGCAGAGACTGCAATATGGTCACCATATTTTATTGCTGCAATAGTCAGCAAGTTATTGGTTATTGCTAGGATTACTTAAGAACAAAGATTCTAAGGCAAAAGCAGAGTGCGATGTCACATTTGTAGAGATTTTTTCTATAATCATAGTATATTAAAAAAAGATGAAAGAAATAAATTCCTTAGAAACGAACATGCACAAATACATGGAACGACTTGTAAGTCTTGGAGGAATAATTCTGCCGATTATGTTAATCTGTCATATTGGCACATCCCCTATCCTATATTTAACCCTCCATAAGCAAAGAATCCTCTCTCCTCCACATGTAGATGGATATTTTATCTTGGCTTCCAATTATTATAAACATATCAGGTTCAGATATCTAATCTCTAGAAAACTCTGTTCTCTGCATCAACAGTCATTCAACTGATAACCTTATTATTTATTTAAAGGACATTAAAATTTGAGCTTGTGGCCTAAACATGAGTCTGTACATTTGTGAGAAGATACAGAAATATTCTGCTGAGAAAGAGGAACTTCCTGCTTTTAAGGAACAGCAAACATTAATTTATAGTTACCAATACCACTCACGTTGGGCAATACCAGTTTTTGTTCAGTACTTGTAGAGAATTAGCCAAGAAATTGGATGTCAAATGACAGATTATGCTGTGTGTTGTGCCCACAGAAAATGTGGTCTGTTAAATGTTTCTAGGTAAAGGCCTGCCTCTTTCAATCCCTTCTGTTCTCCCCATCATATATACATTTCTGTCACGTGACACTAACTGCTAATTTTGCCTGGGTGTGCAGATTTAGCCATGTAAAATACATTGAACAACATCTTAATTCAAATAGTTTGAAAAGAGGCTTCAAAAGATTAAGTCATGCTGCAGAACTTGATAGATTTTTCACAGAAAAATTGGGGAAAATTTCTTCTACCAGTTCAATGTGAAAAAATAAATAGAGTGAATCAAAACAAAAATGTTTGGAATTGATTCTAAAGTATCTAAAGACATGAAAGTCATTAATATTTATGACATCAAATATTAGTTATATTTGATGTCTAACAAAGACTTGTCTGTTTCATTGGAAATAGCTTTCTTATTTTGTCATGAATATAGAGGCAGCCTTATTAATAAAACAAAATACCATAAAGGAAAACAAGCAGGGACTGAAGATTCTGCTGTTTTTTTAAGGGTTTGTATTCTGCTATGTTATGTACTTATTTTTGATGGTTTTCCCCTTAAATTATGAGCTTAGGGAAAGAGAAGAAAATAACTTGAGTGTAAAGTTTAAACTGCTTATAAATAAGACAGAGATGTTTGAAGCTGAATTGCCTTGTCTGGGGAAAAAAAAGAGCTACTACACAACACACTTGAGAATCATAAATCAGTCCACATACACAATCCCCGAAGTCACCAACTGGAGCATTGCCCCAGCTGTGGACACAGTCCTGCATATTTTACCACGTGCGATCACAGAGCCTAAACACGACCGGCTGCTGGGGAGCCCGAGACCCAGCTGTGTTGGCCAGAATGTAAGTCTGCCCTTAGCTACCATATCTCTGGCCTTTGACTTTAAGAGACAGGACGGTCCAAACATTAGTGTGCTTGCTTACAACTTAGCAGAACTAGGCTGATATTTCAACTCATTCATAGACTCCCAAAGTGCCCTTAAGGTCTTGCAGAAAAAAAAAAAGCAGATGGGATCTCTGGAGATCACAGAATCATAGAATTGTTTAGGTTGGAAAAGATCTTTAAGATCATCTAGTCCAACCATAAACCTAACACTGCCAAGTCCACCACTAAACCATGGCCCTAAGCACCACATCTACATATCTTTTAAATACCTCCAGGAATGGTGACTCAACCACTTCCCTGGGCAGCCTGTTCCAATGCCCGACAACCCTTTCGGTGAAGAAATTTTTCCTAATACCCAATCTAAACCTCCTGTGGTGCAACTTGAGGCCTTTTCCTCTTGTCCTATCGCTTGCTACTTGGGAGAAGAGACCAACACCCACCTCACTACAACCTCCTTTCAGGTAGTTGTAGAGAGCAGTAAGGTCTCCCCTGAGCCTCCTTTTCTCCAGGCTAAACAACCCCAGTTCCCTCAGCCCTGCTGGCCACACTACTTCTGATACAAGCCAGGATGCCATTGGCCCTCTTGGCCACCTGGGCACACTGCTGGCTCGTACTCAGCCGGCTGTCAACCAGCACCCCCAGGTTTTTTTCTGCCAGGCAGCTTTCCAGCCACTCTTCCCCAAGCCTGTAGCGCTGCACGGGGTTGTTGTGACCCAAGTGCAGGACCCGGCACTTGGTCTTGTTGAACCTCATACAATTGGCATCAGCCCATCGATCCAGCCTGTCCATACGATCATCTTCCTGTACCCGGACAGTATGAAATAGGCCTGGACTGCCTTGAAAGTGCTTGTACACCCTCTTCTCTAAACTTGCGAAGGGTTTCATAACAACCCACAATGCTCCAGCATCTAAGTATCTTTATAGCCAGTATTTCTGAGACCTGACCTATATATTCTTTGCTGCAAACACAGTATGTTGGGCCCCTTCATGCCTGCTCCTCATAAAGAAACCATTTGCCAAACTCACACTGATATTGTGCAACTGTGTGCACAATTGCTTGTGAAGAATGAGAATCCTGTGGTAGGAGGAATCACAGGAGTATCTAAAACTGTGAAAATAACTAACCTCTGGGAAATGTGAACTTTAGTTGTAGGAAGCCTGCAGGCTCAGAACAGCACAGAACTGATAAGCTTTGGATGGAATTCTCTTACCGTAGAGAGCCTGTACAAAGACCAGCGCCTGGAAGAAGTGCAATAAAAGGGGAGAACCTTGCTTTGTGTACCTGATTGCACCCTAGAAAGCTAAGCTAAAGAAGCTGGGAGTAAAGAGAGTATAAAAGCCCTGTGCAGGACAGTTTCAATACCTCAGAAAAGAAGACAAGAAAACCCAGCGGCAGTACTCAAGTTTGGTTCAGCCCTGACTACCGCTGCTTACCAGAGACCACCCAGGGCCCGACTCCAAGCTACAGCAACAGTGCCCTCACCAGCCCAAACTGTTCTTACTGTGCTGTGGCTGACATTTAGATTTATCTTTCTATGTATTTTATGTCTTTTGTCTGGGTGAGCAGAGTGTTTTTTTGGGTTGGTACCCTACGTAAATTAGAATACATGAATAAATTGGAAAGCTTATTTAATTATCCATGGACAAAGGAAGCACGACAGTTGTTTTGAATAGAAAAATCATTTTGTGAATGAATCAAACTCCAGTAAGAAAAGATGTTGCACCTGCAGTACACTTAGCCTGATGACTTTACCAAGTTTGCTACCCATTATCCATATTATAATCTTTAAAATATAATTAATTGGTCAGTTACATAATTCTAGCAGCACAGTAGGAGCAAAATGCATCTTGTTTCTGAGGTCAAATGCAGCAAGCTTGAATTTTGCCAGGGCAGGGAATGTCATGTTGCTAGATGAAAATAATGTGTGCTTTAAGGCTTGAATTTGACTCTATGCTTTGTAAATATGTGCTGGACCTGCATGACTGAGGAAAAAGAACCCACAAAATGCCTGTTTATCAGTTACAGCATGAGGGATTATGAGGAACTGAACTGGGACACAGTCCAGATGTCACTCCTCAGCATAAGATATTTCACCAAGCAGGTGAATAACTAGGCCAAAATCTGGTCCCATATCTTTTTTATGGTTAAATGGCTTCTGGATACAACACTGATGGCTGTGCATCAGGAAAGCTCTTCTTATGTTGTCTGTGATGACAGAAATGCTGATAGATACTTTAAATTCACAGAAAATCAATGGAAAATCCTGCTTTATTTCTCAATACTGTGACTATGCCCTGGTGAAGAAACAGGGTCAGAAATTTACCACTATATAAATCTGGTATGGAGGAACCATTAGGAAATATATGTCCTTCTGTAAATAAAATCATGTATGTACTAGCAGAGCTGCAATACAGTAGCTCTGTAAGTTTCTTTAGCAAGTTTTCGTCTCTATTGCTGAGGTTAGCTGATGGCTGTAAACGATGTTAGGACACATCTAAGTCATTCATATCTGCCAGGCCTGCTTATTTCTTTACCATTTTTTTAAAGTGTGTGGATTTCTTGCACACACGTAGACACACACAGAGAAAAAAAGAAAGGCGGAGACAAGCCAGCCCCTCAGTTTAACCAGCAGATGCTGTACTCAGTTGTTTGCAGTTGAGTTGCTGGTGCTTCGCAGGTCTGGACCCGGGCCCTGTGTAAGTAAGGTTTTTCAGTTGTTCGCACAGCAAGAACTCCCACTGCAGACACCAGGAGTGCGAGGTGCAAGGAACACAGGACCCTGCCCTCTCAAAACACGGGGGAAGCAAACAGCTGTGGGAAGACTTGGGAGAGGACCGAGAGATGCAAGAACAGAGCAAAAAGCGAGAACAAGATGACATAACTGCAGAATTTAGAGGGCTCAGGATTAAACCAGACCAACAACAGGAGCTGGAGACCTGCATACCACAAGATACTAATCTTGAAGCTTGGGCTTACACATCTTCCTGTCCAGATGGAACAGTCAAGTGCAAAAACCAGTTAATTATGTTCAAATAAGACAAAATAAAATACAGCTTTTTTTTTTTTTTTCCTAGAAAGAAAACAAAACTCTGATCCCATCTTTATCAATGGAACTCTAAAACAAAAAGGTCTGGAATGAATTAAAAAAGGGATTAGTTTAACTGTGACAACTAGCTTTCTAACTGAGAACAAGTTTTAACCTACACATGGACATTGGCAATATTGCTAGTCATCTCCTAGCAATGACAGCAGCGACAGAGACGTTGCTTCAGTGCTGCCAGCAGCACCCTTATATGCAACTATAAGAAATTTGTCAGTGACTTCAATAGGCATGGTATTTCCCCCCCCTTCAAAACGGCACCAAAATGGTACTAGATTTCAGACTCTTTTGAGATGTGTAGACTAACATTTCATCCATGAAAATCAGCATGGATAGACTTTAGGTTTCTTTCCACTGTGAATGCAGTGAGAAATTCACCTATCCACCCCACCATTCGTGACTGACCCCAAAGCCTCCTTTGTTTTGACCTGTTCCGGTATGGAACAAGGTCCTGCTGTGAGCTGAAAGGCTCCCTTGCATGTGTTTCTGTGAGCCTTCTGCAAGGCAAGAAAGAAGATGCTCACTGAAAATGACCCTAATTCTAACCTAACTTGCATGAAAAAGAGCCTGCAGCTTGCACACAATGTTTCTGCTGTGCATAAGTAATTTCGAGACCAGGTATTGGCTATATATTTTGTGTGTGTATATGTGTGCAAGTGAATGCCTGTACGTGTGTGTATGTGTGTGGGGTTATTCCTAGAATTTGTTTTGTTTTTAAAATGTCCTGGAAATTTAACTGAACTCTCACATGGAGTCAATTTAAAATAAAAGACTTGGCATGGCTTTACTTGTATATCTTTCTTATGCATTTGTCCAATCAAAATGATAATGTAGACAAACTGGACTGCAAAGTGTATTATTCAGCAATATCTCATTATTATGCAAAAAATCAGATATTCACAGCAACTGTCTCATCTATTTATTGTTTGGTTACTCATCTGGAAATTTTAATACTTTCTTCAGGGGCAGGGGCTGGCAATAAAAAAATAGATCTATATATCAAACCTTTAACTTCCAGCCATCATTGTGTGCCATAATACAGATGGAGTAGCTATCAGCTCTCTTTACCGTGTTGGTTTATTTACTTCAACTAAGAATAAAGATTTAAAGAGAATACAGTAACAAAGTCCACTGCGAGCTAAATTTTCATGTTCCAAAGTGGAAAAAACCTTGACACACAATAAAAAAAAACAACCAGAAGAATGTAATCAATATGCAGCTATATGACTAATTAATTTATTAAAACTATACACCCAACCTTAATAACCCTAAAACTTCTGTTTTTTCTGAGTACATTAGTACATCTACTAAAACACATCAACAAGCCTGCACCTCTGTATGTGCAGGTCATATCATAGCTACAACAGTATTATCCAGAGATTTTGCTCCTTAGTTTAGCGAAACACTGAAGTACATGGCTCACTTCAAGCATCTGACTAGTCCTATTGACATCTCCAGTAGGGCTACACTTTATCTTTAAAAGGGTCACAGCCCCAAAACAGAGTTTGACACACAAGAATACAAAACTCTTGGGAAGCGTCCATGTAACTTTCAGTCTTGTCACCAAATTCAGCATCTGCAATTGCAGCCATAAGAAAGCGGCTTTTGTAGGCTGAGCTTAGGAAAGCATTTTAACTGCTATCATGCCACTACAGCTTCATATACCACACAGAATCCTCTCTTGATATTATTAGTATCATCTGAAAATGAATAGACCTCAATCTTCAGGGTACAGCAAGTCTTTCTCCAGCCATATATACTTACATCCTGCCATGACTCTCTTCTGTGGTATCCTTTTACAATATTCTTTTGTTTCTACAGCGATCGAGACTTTTCAAGCACACAGTGGAACTCAGAAGCTCCAAGTTATTTCTCTATACATGTTCCAAATACCTTAACTCTGTCAATGTATTAGCAAATCATTTTTATCATACTGTTACTCATGTTCCTGAACTGCATACTTCCTGAGTGTAGTGTCTCAGTGCTGTATTCGGCTCTGTGGGGACTGAATCCCCTCATCCCAACTGAACTGATTGCAGCAGGAGCTCTGTGCACTTGGAGTTCTTTGTAAGACTGGGATTTTATTGGGGGGGGGAGCACACAACAGCTAGTGTACTTTGACAATACACAAGTTTCCAACAGCTACGTGCAGTTTCTGCTCTCAGCTGCTTTGCCACCACCTCAAGAAGATAAGCCAGTCCTGCACAGACCCCGCTTGCCTCTCGGGCTGCAACTGGTGGATCTTGCTTGGTCCCAGACCAACAAGCTTCGGATGCCAACCTCCACCCACGCACTCAGCTCTAGCAATTGCCTCTGGCTTGCTCACTTGAACAGCAAGTCAACTAAATGAAGATGCATATTTATCAAATCACACACACGCTTTTCTTCACAAAAGGTTACTTCTAGGATATGCATCAGCTTTCAATATCCCAGCCACATCGGTGGAATGGTTGTTAAAGATAGACAAGCATCCACTGAGTGAGACGTGTTTCTTACAAGAAAGGAGAATGTACCTCCTGGCTGGCATATACACAATTTTCACATTTTAGTTCAAATTTTCATTATTTGAATTATAATTTGCTTATAAAAATCATATTTTGAGAAAAATCACATAAAGAAAACTTAATAAAAGATATGTATGATTCAGGAAGAACTGCCAGATTAAAACAGAAAGTTAGATGGGAAACTGCTGCCATGCCACACACACTGCTTTTTAGCCACCTTGCCTCAAAGAATCTGTTTCACCTGCAGTGGGACAGCTCTGAATGAAAGCAATAAAACTGCTTAAGTAAGTCCCCTAGCTACATGCATATAGTTAAGATGATTGTCATCTCACATCCACATACCAGGCTTTATTGTCATAGCTGACTTGGAATGATCATATACCTACAGAAGAATGAAAATTCTAGGATGAGGCATAGAACGGTTTCAAGAAATGAGTCTGCATGAATACTAACCTATTTCAATGTAATTCAGATTTTCCCTGTTTATGTATTTGGAGCAAAAGAAAATTTAATTTCTACTTACTGCTTTGTTTTGAGAATTAATTACTGTAGAATTTAGAACCTGAATAAAATCATAGTGAACACTAAGTACTTACTCCCTGCACCTCCAAGTAATATTAAATGAAGTGACCCCTATGCCTTTACAGATCCCCACTGAAATCAAACTCCTTGTTGCTACAGGCATTTGAACACATTGAATAATTTACAGGTTCCTAACTTCACTTTTTAAAATGAGACATGATCCATACATTCCTTTCTGTTTTGGAAAGCTGCTAACAGATTTGGCATGCTGGTAGAAACCTAAACAAAGCATACAATGTCACAGAGTATTATAGTCTCTGTTAACATCACCAATTGCACATACTTCTGGCTGCTAAGCACTGCATTATTTAAAAAAAAAAAAAAAAATCTTCATTTTCTGTAGATTTCAATAAAATACCAAAGGATTTTTCATTTCCATATACTATTTCTGGCTGGAGTGAGAAAACAGTAATCACTGAAATGTTACAATTAAAAGCCAGTTCTTCCAAGCTAATTCACAGCTGCCTTATTTGTTTGTTCCTGATGTTCTTCAATAGAAGTGATCAGTCAAGAAAGGATGTGCTTGCCTTTGGGAGTTACTTAGCTTGGCAGATGAGGGCTCTGGAAAACTTGTTGTACATCTTTAAAAAGAATCTAATGGCATTGCCTGAAACTGGTTGTGAAACACCAAATGATTGATGGGGTTATTATAATCTACTGCTTCTGTTTACCCCAAATTAATCTGAGTTACTTGTAAATTATTTAGCTGTTGGTGTTCACTACCCTGTCACTATAGATGTGTCTGAGGTTGAGAATAAGTAGATCTCTTTTAACCTAGCTCCAAATAGGAAAAATTGACTGTCCTGATAGTAAGTTAATAATTTCTGCTCAGCACACCATATCCGAATTGTCAAATTTAGCCTGTCCTGTGAATATTACCTTTCATGAAAGAAGAGGTGCAGTCCGTTCAAAAGTATTACATTATCTCATTTGTGATGTCCTTCAAGAGCAATTCTTGATCTTTCAATAATGAATCCAGCTGAATTTGAGACTAATTGAAGCCCCATTCAAACAAGTGTGTAAGTGTTCTGTTAAATCAATCCTGTAATTAGGAAACCACTTGTATTGGGTTTGTGAGACAAGGTTTTGGTGGGGCTGGTGGAGTGGCGGGGCTACAGGGGCGGCTTCTGTGAGAAGCTGCTAGAAGCTTCCCCTATGTCTGAGAGAGCCAATGCCAGCTGGCTCCAAGATGGACCCACTGCTGGCCAAGGCTGAGCCCATTGGCGATGGTGGCAGTGCATCTGTGATAACTTATTTAAGAAGGGAGAAAAACTGCTGCGCAACAGCAGCTGAGGAGAGGACTGAGAATATGTGAGAGGAACAACTCTGCAGACACCAAGGTCAGTGAAGAAGGAGGGGGAGGAGATGCTCCAGGCACCGGAGTGGAGATTCCCCTGCAGCCCGTGGGGAAGACCCTGGTGAGGCAGGCTGTCCCCCTGCAGCCCAGGGAGGTCCACGGTGGAGCAGATATCCACCTGCAGCCCAGGGGGGGCCCCACACTGGAGCAGCTGGTGCGCCCAAAGGAGGCTGGGACCTCATGGGAAGCCCACGCTGGAGCAGGCTCCTGGCAGGACCTGCGGATCTATGGAGAGAGGAGCCCAGGCTGGAGCAGGTTTTCTGGCAGGACTTGTGACCCCGCAGGGGACCCATGCTAGAGCAGTGTGCTCCCGAAGGACTGCACGCCGTGGAAAGGACCCACGCTGGAGCAGTTTGTGAAGAACTGCAGCCCATGGGAAGGAGTCATGTTGGAGAAGTTCGTGAAGGACTGTTTCCCATGGGAGGGACCCCGTGCTGGAGCAGGGGAAGAGAGCAAGGAGGAAGGAGCAGCAGAGATGACGCGTGATGAACTGACTGCAACTCCCATTCCCCATCCCCCTGTGCTGCTCAGAGGGAGGAGGTAGAGAGTTCAGGAGTGAAGTTGAGCCTGGGAAGAAGGGAGGAGTGGGGGGGAAGGTGTTTTAAGATTTAGTTTTATGTCTCATTATCTTACTCTGATTTGACTGGCAGTAAATTAAATTAATTTCCCCAAGTTGAGTCTGTTTTGCCCATGACGGTAACTGGTGAGTGATCTCTCCCTGTCCTTGTCTTGACCCAGAAGCCTTTTGTTATATTTTCTCTCCTTTGTCCAGCCGAGGAAGGGAGTGATAGAGCAGCCTGGTGGGCACCTGGTGACCAGCCAAGGTCAACCCACCATACCACTTCACTACCACGTGTCATTTTCAGCATTAATACAAGACACAAAAGGAAAAAAGTAGTTATTTGGGGGACTGTAGATGCCTATCACATATGCAAATTTCTGCCGATCACAAAAAGCTTGGGATTAACTATTTTTGACATTCCAGACTTGTCAGAAGGCAGTCTGCGTGCTTATGTTTGTTTGGTACAAGAGCAGCAGTTTACAAGCACATAGAATTTACAATATCTTTACTTTCAAACAAATGAAGTCATTTCTAGAGAATTCTTAAAATAGCTCTTTCATCCCTTGCCAAAGGGCTAAAGATTCCAAAAGAGGAACTCTTTGATTTACAACCTGAATCCAAAGTGGAAAGAACATAGCAAATTGCCTAGTTTGAAGTGATGGTAGCCAAACTGGTCTTGAATTTTGCCACTGATGAATGAATTACTGTTGAAAAAGCAACAAAAAATTTAACCTTTTCTACAGGAATTTGGGAATGAGCTTTCCACAGCAGGTAATACATCACCCTGGGACTCTGACACCTGGAGAAGCTACGTTATAAAGCTTCTGATGTGTCAATTTTTTCAGGGAGCAAACTGTCCGAAACAAGGGGCATGAAGCTGTCACCAATAAATGCTGGTAGATAAAAGCTGTATATTAATTGAAAGAATTCCATTAATTATATTGATACAGAAACCAAACTATTATGTAAGGCTTGAACCATAATTTCAAAGACAATTCTAAAGCTTTAGTCTTAGATTTCAATTCCTAGGAGGTAACTGTCACCTCCAGTTCTCAGGTTCTGTCCAAAAAGGTATCCTGTTACAGGCTTTGTCCATCTCCCCATTACTGCCTTAATTAGAGTTCAATTTTACAGCTGAGGTTTATAACCAAATGGACAGACAGCTCCTTTGATCCCAAATTAGATTTTTGAGGCTAATTTTAGAATTACTAGTGTGATTTGTTCCAGAATTGGAAAGTCCATCAAGAAACTGTGAATGGCTGCTCTCTCAGAACTAGAAGATTATCAGTCTAGAAGCCAAAGCATCAGGTTTGGCTAAGCTATTCTCTGCCTACCCTGCATGAAGCTGAAATAACTACTGAGCCTAGCATAGGTAGGCTCAGTAGACAGTTCAGGTAGGCTCATAGACAGTTCTCTGTCACAGAACTGGCAAAGCAGAAATAATTTATTTGATACAACAATTGGTCTCATTTTTACACGTATCTTCTTTCTATATCATTGCAAGTCAAAGAATAGGACAACTCATTTCTGGCCAGCAGAGGTTTAGAAATTTGAAAGTTTAAAGAAGAAGAATGCACATGCATCTCTTTCATGCATATGATATGTCCAAGTGCATATTCAGCGTGTAGGGTGATCCAAACTACAACACCATTTTAGAATACGTTGCAACAGGGAGGAGGTGTGAGTAGTATTTCTATGCTAGCTTTCAACTAGCTCAAGTGTAATTTCACAATGTTGCAACAGAGAAAGCAGAGAGGAAAATTCCCCCAGTACTATTCTCCCATTCAAACTGCTGAAGATGTGCAGTAACTGCTGACATTAACCTTTTATTAACTCTAAATAACTTGGTATGTAACCATACTTTTTTGTGTATTTCTGCTTATAGATTCTGATCTGCTTAGTACCCATTTTGTAACCTAGCAGTACAACTTTTTAGCTGATTCTCCATGACAATTTGCAGAAAGGAAAACATGTGGGTTGCAATTTTCTTCATTCTGCTAACTCTTCTCTTTTGTGAGGGTTAAAAAAGCTGCAGGAGTCATGACCAACTTCTCTGATGATTAGATGTGCAAGTGTAAGATATGCCACTGTTGAATTAGCCCCTTGGAGCAATGCTGTCTTCAAATACCTTTGATACACATGCTGTACTTGGGTTCTTGGTTGCTGGTGCCGAGAACCTTATGTTAGTATGGCTTTGTGCCCAGATAGAAGGCAGGCTAAACCCATTTCATTCACCCGTATATGTCAGGGGGACTCATGGGAACTGTGCTGACTCCTTTGGTTTCAATTCCTTTCCTCATACCAGTAATGTCCCAGTGGTTCCATAAGCTGCTTCATCACACGTGTTAACACTTCCATGCTAAAATAAGAATCTCTGACCCACGAAGAAAGCCAGACAGAGGGTTTGTAGGCACTGGTGGTTGCCAAAAAGACAGGTTGCAAGAAGGCGGACGCTTGGGAAACCTATTGAAACCAGATGGCTTGTCAAAACATATGCTATATAGGAGCACAGCCTACAGGCACCTTGAGGAAGACAAGCCCATGGCAAATAACGGCATCAAGGAATGACTGAAGTCACACAGGAATCATTGCAACGAAGAGCAAAGCCTAAACTGTAGATTCACCCAAGGAAGTGCAGATGAGATTAAATTTGTTCCAAAGTGCATATTAAAATGAATTCCCCAAACAGGAGATAGAGAGATATGCAACATTTGCATGCCAGCAAATAAATATTTTTCAACTTTCTAAAATCTGGCTCTGTCTGTGTGGAATAAAACTGGTCACATATTATGAGCACAAGCATTTTAACTCATTTTCACAGTAACTGAAGACTTTGCTTTCTATTACAAAATGTTAAATTCAGCTGTTGCCACAGAAGACCTCAGAGAAAACTAAGAACAGAGTACAGCATGAAATATTTAAACAAATCTTGAAAGTTAGACTGATGTCACATATACAGTATATTGGCCATTTCTCTTCCTATCACACCTCAGATTAAATAGTGTGTAAACATGTAAAAATAGTTTGGATGCACTGAATACATAGGGGCATGACTATTCCTCTCATAGAATCATAGAATGGTTTGGGTCGGAAGGGCCTTTCACCAAGTTGCTTCCCACACATATCACTGGAAGTGGTTTCTGTGGTAGGAGATAACTACACAAATAACTATATAGGACAGATATTCCTTTCAGAGGAAGCAACAATGAAGAAACAACACCAAAGAAACAGTGATGGTGGGACCAAAGGACAAGCATGAGCTGGATGAAACTACCTGCAAACAGTAAATTTAAAATAGAAAATTCCCATTTACTTCTGGTGAAGTACACCTTGGCTGGTGCACAAGTTGCAAACAACCAAACAGCGAGCTTGAAGGGAAGGACACAATACCATATTAGATCTACAGGGAAAGAGAACACAAATGTACCAGCGTGACTGAACAGAAACACACCTTGCAGTTACGTTTTATATGGACCCTGGAGGAAGATGACCTGGATAGATGGAATAGAACAGATGTCAAGACCAGCAACCTTTGCTATTTTCCTTCATAAATCCACTATCAACAGCCACCATGCTTCTTTTTAACCGAGCGGTTAGCTTGTCTGTCAGTTGATGCACATCCAATGACCATTTTTATTCCTTGGACTCTGGGAAGCCACAGAAGCTTCAAAACTGCCAAGAACAGGTAAATAACAAGAACAAAATAATAAACTCCAGCAGAAGGCAAAAGAGAAAGGGCACATATATTTCCAGATTTCACATGTGGGGCCAAGGACAAAGTAATTGAGAGGGGGCAATTACCATGCTTTGCTTTTAAGAATCAGAGTCAAATGAATCATTTAGTCTCTACTGCTACTCCTGCTAGTAAGCTACTGGTGCTGCCACTACGGACAAATTCTGTCCAGGTAATAGTGTAACTGTAATGCTGAATTGTTGTGACCTGACCATTTTTAAGAAGCCAAAGCCACTTCAAAAGAACACACTAGGGACCCAGATAATTCTGCTCCTTTACCACTAACATAAAATGCCAAGTAAGTGGGATGTCCTGGGAAATGATCTACTTGTGTTTGTTTTGGAAATTACCAATACTATGCCATCCTTTAACTTCATCCCTTCAAGACTCTCTTTCCTTTTCCTGTATGTTGGTCCTTGCCTTCCTGCCAGAATCATAACTTCAACAGAACACAAACGTTTTTCAAATTTCCCAGTGATAGCAAGGGTAGGTTGCTCTTTGTATATAATACTTAAATGAATTAAACCAACTCAAATGTGTGATCTCTCCAGACAAAGATGAAGGTTACATAGTTTAAGGATGAAATATAGACCATCCTCTACAAAACCACTGTGTTGCAGTTTAATTAAAAGAATTCATTAAAGTCATGCCCCATCCAAGGTAATTAGTATGCATAATTTATGCTTTGCCTAATACACAAGGGCAGTAGCCTGAATAATAAACTCAAGTTAACCTTAAGTGAAAGAGATTGAATGGTCAGATGTTTATTTAGCTCAGGTTTGCTCAAGAGCTAAGGTTAAAGAGGTGAAATTCTGTTATAGTTAATTAATTTCTTAAATTTTCTTCATAAAATGCTGCCTACCCCGTAGGATGAAAGTTTGGTTTTTTTTGGTTTTTTTTTTTTTGTTTTGTTTTGTTTTGGTTTTTTTTTTTTTTTCTTTTCTTAAGGAAGGATACAAGTAAATGTCCCTTGTCCTCTTCAGTTACCGGAACACAGAATCTGTTATGACATATGTGCAGTTTGCAGCAAGGATTTGGCTTGCAGGAAGGTTCCCCTGAAAATTTTCACCAAGTAGCAAATGTAGGAAAAGCCTCCAAAACAATAAGCCTCAAAGGTATAGCTTCACAGTCCAAAGTCAGCAGCTTCCACGGCACCCTGACATATTGTTTTTCCACTACCTACTTCTTCCAGTTCCTGCCTCTTTCTCCAGACTGGTATCTCTTCAGTTGCATGGCCTCACTGCAAACGAGATCAGGAATCTGATGTGACCAAGAAAGAACAAAACAACACAAGACACCTTATTTTGATGCACTACTTTCAGCAGGATTCAGTTCATAGTGTGCCTACATATGCCATCATGCCAGCATTACTGAGGGTGTCCACAAAAGGATCAATAGTCCCTTGAGCTGCTATTACTACTGAAGACTTTACTAACCTTGTTACAATCCATTGAGCATTAAGCAGCTGTAAGCATCTGTTCCACAGAGCAAAGTGAATCAGCTCCTTTATATACAAATTGTTAAACTGGAGCTATACTGCTATGCTCCTTCATGAGTGACACCCCTGCTAAGCCCCAGGGGACCTGCAGTTCAAGTCCTGAACAACACTACAGTGTCCTTGTGACACAGAGTTCTGCTCTCGCATGCATATGTCAAAGCCAGGCCTGTGACTTGTGGATCCTGTGAAAAGACACAGGGATGTCAGGCAGATTTGCGATAATAGGATCTCAGTGTTTGGGGATAGAGATATAATGCTGGCAAGACAGCCAGATGTCTTAGAAAGGATTTGTCATTCTGGCAGAGGAATCGTAAAGTTTTGTGCCAGAAGACAAGGCCCCAAAGTCTTCTGGTAAGAGCAAGAAGACAGGGTTGACCAAAGACCTTTTTAGCTCCAGATCCTCTTTCAGACAGCAGTCAGTTAAGTATACTTAGGAAAAGCTATAGAACACAGGCAGGTAGTTATTGATATGTGGAGTAAGGTGGGATAGCTGCTTCACAGGAACTATGTTCATACCTGCATTGACTTGCAGCACCAGTTCAGCTTTAAGGCACAGGGTGGGAGGCCAAGTGGGTTGGTCAGAGTGGAAAGATCTCATGGAGTGAGAGGAGGTAGAAGTAAAGCTGTAGAGCTCTGCGAGTCCTTCAGTCCAAAGCTCTGAAAAATGTTCTATGTGCCACTTTTTCTTCCTTGAATATTTCCTTCTAACAGCAGGGCAGATGAGTTGGCTGCGGCCTGCCTATTCATCACTGGAAAACATCAGAAATGCTCATCCTTGTCAAAGGCCGGCTGAACCAATGTGCCTGAAATACAAATTTCACTTTGATGGAAAAGAGTTCCCTTACTCAGTAACTCATTAGCTGCTACACAGGTAGATAGTTTCCCCCAACTGTCTTTGTCTTGTCAACACGTTTGCCTTGTTGGCTCTCACACTTCTCCCCAGCCTCTACCCACACTAAGAGGCCTTCATACTTCCAGGCTTCGAAAAAAAAATCTGTGGTTGATTTGGTCATTTCTGCTGTTGCCCGAGTGGGAAAACTCCTTGAAGTGCATGGGGTTTGGATTAGGCCTAATGCAGAACGGTGAAGGAGTGTCTTCCTTCCTTCAAACTTACACCTGTTTTTTGCTGCCTGGTATTATGTTCGTGTTCCAGCAACAGCGCAAAACTAAAGGCATTTGTCTGATGTAACACGTGAAGTCTGCAGCTGGAAGTGAAACCAGGTCTTTGTGCACTGTCCTATCCACATGCTAACTTCTTTTCTAAACAGACAAGCATGAGACTTTGTAGCTCTTAAATATAAAAGATTATGTAATCACCTCCATATGCTTTTTTTATTTTTAGTTGCAAAACTAAGCCATTCTGAAGTATTATCTGCAGCAGTATTTTTGCTCCAAAATGCATGCATGATACTAAATCGAATGTTTGTTTTGTGGTCTGTATCACCAAATAATCTTTATTTGGTTTCCCTTGTATTCATGTGTATTAATGGCCAATAAGCAAACTTCCTTTACACGGTTAACTATTATTTAGGGAACCTACTCCACGGCTTTAAATGACAATCCAAGTGTTGGCTCAAACATCTCCCACTACCACGCTCACAGTAGGAATATGAATTAATAAGAGTCGTCCGGTAGAACTAATTGATGTAGTATGGAAGGCCAGGACTCAATCTTACTGAAAGTGCTGGCAAACGACAGGCTATATTTTGCTCTTAAGGAAATTGAATCTATACTGATTGAAATGAATTCACTAGAGCCAACAAAAATCTGCTTTCCTTTGGATCAGAATACTCCATTCACATGGGAGTCCCTCTAGCTTCTCCCAGTATCACTCAGGTAAGGCTTGGTCCCATAATCACTAAAAAAACAGGCTGCAGAAATCTGTGGCTGTAAAGATTTAGTCAAGACTTCTGGAATATATAGTAATAGAGAAATGCCAGCCAGAAAAGTGCAGCAAATTTTAAAACAAATGTATTATTTGTGCTACATATTTCTGACCTTTTATTCTCTTTTCTGTAAATATTCAGGTAACTCAGACTAAGTAAATTTTAATGAAGTCAAAATGGTGGAGGAAAATAATTTTCAGTCACATGTGCACATGGTTGCATAAATTCACCTGTATGAAGTTTTGCCATCGAAAAAAAGAAACAGGAACACCAGAAGTGTCCAACTTCTAAGACCAATCACAATCACCTGACAAAACTCACATTTCTAATACTAAGTAGTGAACAATGGATACAAACATCTCTTAGAATAATGATAGCACATTTATTTTTCCAAAATGCAAAAATTCTCAAGTGAGTCTGAAGAAGCGTATTTGTGAAAATTTTTCTTGACAAAAAAAATGGTCAGAGGGCGAGCAAATTTTATAATCTAGTTTGCTGCTGTTAAACTGGAGTCCTGCCCAATACATGCAAATACGCAAAGAGATCACTGCTTTACAGAGAGAAATTCATTTCACTAGAGCCAAGGTTCAAACCACAGATGTTCCAATTTCATGAAATACTATTGAAACTAAAGGCATATTTAAATAAATTTTCTCTTACTTCCATATAATAATAGAACACTTGAATTGTATATTACTCAGTAATACCCAAACTCAGAGTATGATCCAAAGTCAATTATTCAGACATTCAGACTTTGGGGAAGCAACTAAATGGTTTAGCCAGCAAAATTATCCAACTGAAGAACAAAAGCAGAGCAATAGGTTTTCTACAGTGAATCAGTATGGATGTCATAATTATACTGTTGAACCTTATTACGAACTGTAAGACATAAAATCATGACAGATTTTATTGATTTTATTATTAAGGTTTTTTTGATTGCTTCTAGCTTTGCAGCCAGATTTCCTCCCGAAAAATCAGAATAGTTCCATTAATTTAGCTGTTTTCGAGCTATCTTTTTGTTGGAACATTTTTCCTGGGGTGCTTAAGCCCTTAAAAGAGCATAAGGCTTCCCTTCAGACCCTGTCACCCCCTCCTACTCACCGCAGCACTGCCATCTAGTTCACTCCCATTACTTTTAATAACGTGGCACGTGTCCAAAGCTTTATCAGTGTCAATTCGCTGGGCAGCTCAGTGTGTCAAAGGGTGCTCAATGTATTAAGCCACATACTTCTCGTTCTTGGAGTCTATTTCAAGTTTAATTAAAAAAAGATGCACAAATAGAAGCAACTATGAATATAGTACTTATCCAACAGATTCCTTCAAGGCAGAGGTGTAATAGCAGACACAGCTTCATTAAACTTACAAAATTACACTTCATCCTCTGATTTGTAGAATTCAAGTACGCTTATTTGAGTGCCTAACATCAAGTGAGTAAACAGACGAGTGAGTATAATGCTTAGAGTGAAACTCCTGTATGTTCTTTCAGTATGTATCTGGAGCGACGCTATTTACAAATCCTGTCTAGAGTGAGTATGCAAGACACTTACATCAATCTTTATCCATTCCAATTACAAACAAAGGTAATATCACTGTCAAGCATACATTTAGCATTAGATGGCACGTATCTGGGCGGACCTGAGAAGCTGCAGAATAAATATTGATATATTAAAACAGAGTCTATTACTCACCTTCTGAATAAACCACTGATTTTAATTTACCTACAATTTTGCAGTAGCATCTTTCCAAAGAGGAAATTAGATTTTTACATATCATAGCAAATCACAAAGCTAAAATGTCAACTTCATATATCAAGCAATTACTTGTACTGTTTATTTTTGGGGAAAATTTTAACACATATTTACTTTGAAAGCCACATGGGTCCCTCCAAAATAAATAGGGGCTATAATTCTTGCCAAAAAAATCCACAGTTCCAGAGATCTACTCATCAATTTCCTGCAGCATTAATGAGGAAAGGCGCTGAGACAGTCATTCATACTGTCTTTATGATAAGACTAACCTACAGGGCAAATCAAGATTAAGGACAAAGGGAAGACAAGTGGATAGAATACAGAACCAGGGTTTTTTAATCCATCGCTTGAAATTTTTGTTTACCATCTCAAATTTAACTACTACACTCAAAGTACACACAAAAATTAAAGATATTCTCCAGACAAGGAACTACGTAAAAGGAGGGGTGGAGTTATTTTTATCTTAAGATTTTTAATCTTGAAACACAGAAATTTATTTGGCTAGAGCTGGGAGGGGGGGCAAGAGGCCACATTACTCACAGTTACTAAGAGCTTTTGAAATTGCTACAAGTTATTCTTATAAGAAGAATAAAGTTCAAGTGAAGACAGACAAGGTCCGAAGGTCACAGTAACCTGGCTCTCTAAGGACATACTTTGCCACTATCAAAGGCATGTAAACTTGCCCAAATCTCAGGAAAGTCCTTCCAGAAATATTTGCATTCATACTCTTAACTACACCAGAATCATATTTCCATCTGAATATTTGGATTTTTTTGGCTTCTGTGCTACTTGGAAAGGAACCAGCAACTTAGCCTACTTTAATGCACATGTCAGTCTTGAGGAGTCTTACATACATAAGAATAAAGTATTAGAAAGGATGTTGTAAGTTCACTCCCAGGTATCTGAGAACACAACTCCTTGCATAAACCATTAGATGCTCAAGGTGGGCATGCTTTAGTAAAATATGCAACCTTGCTGGCCTAAAGGACAGTGCCAAACATAACTCTCTGTCATACACTCGCTTCTTCTCTACTATAAAGAACACACCCATCATCCTGAAATCCAGACATTACTTTTTTAAACCTTGTGACATTTTAATTTTCTTTACACTTCCTCTGTGTGTCTTTGCCAGGCTAAGAGTGTCTCTGTTTCTAAAAGAGATGTATCAGCATTAGAAATGACCAGCTTGCTGGACTTAGGCTATAGACACTGGAGATGGTTCTGCCAGTGCTAACCTTGGCACCAGAAGTTTTGGGGGATCAGTCCAGACGCACTCGGGCTGGCTGTTCATGACTCAGCTAAAGTCCAGAAACAGTACAGCAGTGTTGATGCTGGCCAAGCCAATGAGCCTGCCAAGGGTGTTTATCACTTCCCATCACTGTAAACCTGCCCTTAGCAGCTTACAACTTAGCAAATATACGTAATACTCCTGCAAAAAAAGTTTGGCTTCTGTTAACTAACAGGAGAGGCACACAGTTACATGGAGTTTTCTGTAGCAATAGCAATGATTTTTCATTTCAGTCATGGCACAACCCTTCTTGGACAAGAAAGCAGTCACACCCAGCATTGCATGAAAGGAGGTAATTATATTCTTATCCAAATTCTAAAGAAATTGAAGCAAATAGATATAATTCAAATTGCTCCCAGTGACATAAGCTTTCATGAAGATGTTCAAATAACATCATCCTGTCCTTTTATTCTCGGGCATGTATTTTAACTATTTTCTCTACCTTCTTTTTTTGCTGCTTTCTGCTGCTTTTTCCTCCTCTCTTTCACAGACACCATCTCTGCCTCTCTCACATTCACTACTGCCGCTTCAATGGAAATAATAAGACAGAATTTACCACTAAGCCCCTCTAAATGTGCTACTAAGCCCTTCAAGTCCTAATTGATTTAGGAGGTTGGCCCAGCTGATAATGTTCTCTAATCCCGATGCTATATGTTCGACCTGATGGAACAAAAAAATCTTTGAAGAGATTTGAAATGCTTCAATCAACTCTCAGGTTTCATTTGCTCTAACCCTATCCTTGGTGTATGTGCCTGCATCTCTCTCTGCCGTGCGTTTTCTCACGCAGGAACGGAATGGTACCCAGAGTGGTCTGTAGACCACCGCAGGCTTCTTTACAGTGTTCCTGGGGAGCTGTCTCCTTACGTCTACTCAGCAACATGACTACGCAGCACATTATTTTAACCCTTCTTTCCCTCTGTTTGCCTTACCTAAGCAGGCAGAAATGCTGCAAGTTACGGCTTGGTTTTCTCAAAGAATTTTAAAGTTCAATCTAAAACTCGCTCCTCATTATTTTGGTTGCAGTTTGGTAAGACACCAGCCAGCATCAGGAACTATACAGCAGATTGCCAGCTGATAAGGCTTTTTCTCTGAGAGATGCTCATGCAGCTCCACTGCCAGGTTCTCATTATTCGAAAATATCCAAACCAAAAAATTCTCCCTTCCAGCCCTCTCCTTCTGGCCTAACCAGATGGCTGAAAACAAACAAATAAATAAATAAATCAGTGAGAAAGAAAAACAAAACCCAACCAAACTAAATCCATAATATTTTTTGCTTAGCAAATCACTGATAAAATCTCCTGCAAGGCCAAGGTCAAGTGGGCAAGTCTAGGCATAGATGACATTTGACACCCGCCAGCCTTGAAAGGCCAGGGGTAGGGCAGCTTGTCAGTAATGAACCTCAACTCCAGGACTCCTGCCTGCTTATATGTAGAGGACGTGGAGCAGTGGGTCCCTTCAATACTTTTGTTTCTTTATTTGGGAAAAGGAAGTCCCAAGGGCAAGCCAGAGGGCTGTTTCAGAGCATAGGGGAGACCACAGGCAGTCCAAAAAACCCACTAATGCCTCTTGGGAGAAATATAAATGCTGACATATTGCCTTGCAGAGAGAGTATCAACAGTATTAGCCTGGTTTTTTTCCTTCTGTTAAATGCATACAAGCACAGGGAGGTTGGGAAGTTGTAGGTTGCCACAAAAACACCCAGTATGTCCAGAGTCTGAAATACGACGACAGGGAGCTGACAGACAAAGCATATTGCAAGTTATCAGCCAGACCCATTGCACCATCCACATTCAGTTTGTTTCCTTTTCCTAGCAAAAGACTATTTTATTCTAACTGCTGATACTGAATCTTGCCAGATTCTTGAAACTCGTTCAGAGTAGGCTCTGCTCAATGCTTTCAGTGCTAGAGAGGCTGGATAATACTCCGTATTACTTGCTGACTTCTTATATTCCTGATGATGTAAAACATGAAATTGAGCCCAGTTCAGGTAACCCCAACTGTGCAGAAACTCCATCATTGACTAAACATAAACACAAACCCTCAGATGCCCTGCATACTGAATACATTGTTTAAAAGGAGATAAGCTGGCACACATGTTAAGAAAGAAAAAATAGTTTGTCTTGGGTCTTTTTTATACAAAGACTTTTGCGCCAATAAGCACAACTGAAATCATGTAACTATCAAAAAAAAAAAAATAAATCAGACTGAACCATGTGATCCATAGGAATGTGAATTGGGGAAGCTGCTCCCTATAAAAGCCTGTATTTGGTTCCTTGTATGGAATTTCCACTGATGGAAGGCAAAAAGCCCCAGCTGAGGCTGGACTACACAGCTCTGGGCATGCAAACAACATTCATCAAAACTAAGGAAAATACTCCTGTGAGCTGCTGCAAAAACGGTGAAAGAAAAGCCAGGGCTTCTGGCAAGGCCACTGGCTGAGCAGGAGCTGTGCTATGAACAGCTCTGCACACTAAGCTTCCAGTTTGAAATCTTCGCACGTCCCTGAAACAGCACATCTGATACCAGCAGGATTTACTCAGCCCTCCATCCTTCTCAGGGAGATAAATTCACTTCTGCACAATTTACTGAGTGTCATTCTTTTGGACTAAAAAACCAAGTTTCTTTTCACTCTGAATGAACTTTAAAGATCTGGCACATCTCAGACACAAGGACTTGTCCAAGTGTCTTGGCTAAAATCTCTTCCCTTTCCACTACTGCAGTATTGCACATGCCAACTAGATCCTGCCTTCCAGTTCAGTGTAAGACAGTGTATCAGTGGGCTGTACACACACAGGCTGAAAAACACGCCTGGAATCCTTCCAGAAGACAAGAGATCTGTATATGTTACTATCCTTACACAGTTCAGTTCATGGCACTCCTGTCAGATCCAGGGCTAAACACTCTCCTCTGATCCAGGGATGCCAAAGCTGAAGCACTGGACTCTGGCCACAGTCTGTTCTGGACCACAATGAATTGAAACCGAGGAGTGTCACATGGCTCATGACAACCCGTTATTCTCATCAGGACTCGATAACAATCCAGATCTTTCAGAGCTTCCAAACACACACAAAATTGCGAAAGCAGCAAGCAAGTATTTTTATGTTTGACGGTTTGCTCTGTTCAACAATCAGGTGCCACCAAGCCCTACAGCAACTCCTTTGGCATCCTTTCTCAGCGATTCCACCATGAAGCTCTGGGAACGTTTCTGAGATGTGCCATTGTGGAGTGCCTCTAGATCTGTGAATAACTATTCAGAGCCATTCTTCTGGCTTTGCCGTGACTTTTGGGTGCCTTTCAAGAAAAACAAAAGACTTTCTCTAAAGCAAAATAAATCTGCTCTTTCACTACAAATAACTGTACTTTGCATGGAAGCAGAACAAAACTACAAAACAGAGACAGAAAAATCCATGGGTTTGATACTTGCAAGATTTTAACTGTATTTGCAATGAAAAGCTAGGTTTCTGAGGCCGACTTTGACATGATTATACCAAGAAAGGCTCAGGATTGTACTTGATACTTGCTGAAGTGGGAAGCAGGTCTCTTCAGAGCGAGCTGCCGGCAAAGTAGGCCATTCCCTGGCACAGCAGACAGCCAGGGCTATCCCTAAGGCAGCCCACTCTGGCCATGCAAAAGCCACGAGAAGCCAGGCTTTCTGCTGTGACAGAGGAAAGAGGCCACAGGAGGCAGCAGTCCCTGCCAGCAATGGCAGCTTCCTCGGCCTTCTCCGCAGCTCACCTCAAGCGCTCTGTGCCAGCAGCACCTTTCTCCCTTCCTGTAGCAAAGGCAACCTAACCCCAGCCACGTCACGTCCTCTCTTCCTCTTTGGGATGACAGCCTTGCACTAGTCCCAGGGACAAAAGTTACAAGACGAAAAGGACAAAGGAGAAGAACATTTGAGCCTTATAACCTCTGACCAGTTTCTGGCAGGTGGGTGTCAGAAGCTGGCTGTAGTTTTCTCTCTGGCCAAAGTGCTCAAAGATTAGGTGCATATCGAAGCTGAATTTCGTTTTAGCCTGGGTGGTGGCTGCTTGGAATCAGAACTGCAGCACTTCGGTGAAACATCTTCACACCAATCGTTAATGGGCTTCAGCTCCAGGAGCAAAGCCGTACCAGCTTTTGCATTTAAGCCACTTGGACAGAAACAGTTAAGATAGAAACATTTAAACAGTTTTGAGAAGGAAGCCATCTATCCCATACAGGAATGAGGAGAAAAATCCGTTAGACACACTGAATAAAAAAACCCCCTTCCTGTAAACGTGCCTGTCCAGCCTACTAGTACAGTCACAGAAGTTACCAGCTCCTGCGGGAAAACAAAGAGCTGTACAGCTTTAACTAGCCCCAGTACTTTGCAAGAAGGTAGCAACTTCCCTTTGGGCGGCTGTGAAAAGGCCTTGTCTGCCTGATTTACACAGGTATGGCGTGAATGGCTCAGAGGCTGAGGCCTGCTCAGCCAAACACCCATGTGTGCATGAAATTAGAATGTCAACATTTGATTCATGCTGCCAGGCTGTGACTGTGAAACAAATTATGTCAGTGGGTGGCAATTGCAATATTAGTCTAAGCAGATAACATTTAGCTAAAAGGAGGGGCTCAGTTCACATTCTTCTCCCTACCATTTTAATATGTCAACATCATTAGACTTAGAAGGCCTGGAATTTTGTCAGAACGGAAAAAAATACGGAGGCAGACAAAGATATTATGGGTTGAGAGAGGGTTTACGATAAAGCACAAGGCAGCACAATCCAGATAAAGGTTCAGAAATTTCACTACTGCTCCTTACCACATACCTTCACTACACACAGTTCAGAGTCCTTATGTTTGGTCACACACAGCCCCCCACCCTATTTAATGATTTTAAAAAACAGTGACTGAACATGGTGGAATGGAAGTGATAAACAGCATCACCTACAGTATGTTAAAAACTGCCTCTTCGGGGAAGCAGTGCCATTTACTAATTAATTTTTTATAAAGAAAGCCTTGGAAATGTTTGGCTTGAGCTATCAAACTTTTAAACACATGAAAATAAGGATCTAAATCTGGCTTCTTTTCAATTAAAAAGAAATACAAATTAGTTTTTTAGAAGACTGAAAGAAAAACAAGTTCTTCTAAGTTGCTCCTAGCATTTTCAAGTGCATTCCCATGAGATCAACAGTTTTTGAGATGAGAAGTCAATATTTTGTAGTAAATTAGATTTTAGAAAAAAACCCATATTTTAAACCAATACAGGATACCTAAGAGTAACTGGTTTTATTACAGAATTAATAAAGATATACACAAAACTCACCATGCTGTAAAAATGGAAAGCTAACCTAAGAAACAATAATGGTTATTTTCTTATGGCTTTCTCAATTAATTCTCAACAAGCCCCTATGTATCAGAAGACAATTTTACCAGAGAATCCATCATAATTCCAGCTCCATTTTATTTTCTCACTTGTTTTACCTAGCAAAATGGGAAAACATCAATTTAAAGTTTTATTCCACAGCAAACACCCATGTTGTTAAAGTTAATGCTGTGAAAAATCCAACTTGTAACAGTGAAATGTTTATAGAATCGGCCATTCATTTAGTTGTAGAACTAGGCAACAGCTATCAGCTTCCTAGTTATTGTTAAAAAAAAGACAGATTTTTTAGGTGATTCTGCCAAAAATTAATTTATCAACTTTATCTTCCAGCATATAAAAACTAGCTTTATCTGAAAGCCATTAGGAGGGACTTGGCTTGTAGCCCCCTCCTCTGCCCGTCACCCTATGCTACATATTCCAGAGCAGTCACATACCTCTATGTGTGCCTCCATCCCCGTTCAGTGGGCTGACCCACACCAGGTTCAGTGCTGCTCTCGCTGAAGGTAATGAGAATTTCATCACTGGGTCAAATTCTCACTGCCTTCCTCACTTGAGAAATTTCATTGAAGTTAATGGGCCAAATTAATCACTGGCATAACTCCATTGACTTCCCTAAGGATCAATTTGATTCAAAAGGACTATTCTCTTCAGTAGACTAGGACTGGATGCACGGACTTCAATGGGAGCAAGATGGGGAACATAATGAGAAATCCAGATCATTTATTCTTCAGACTTTGCAAAGATTGATTTAAATTGACTTCAGAAAACACACATTGTAGTGAGACATGCACATGTGTGTGGCCCAGCTCTCATTTCACAAGCTCAAAATTCTTAAACTGTGTTGCCAGCGCAGCTACTATGTGGTACACCAGTAATTTCTAAAGCCCTGTTAAAGTTCTTATCATGCTTCTCCAGCAAACCATCTTTTAAAAAAATGTTTACGTGAAGGGACTATAAAGATTCAGACTAGAATATTTTGCTACTTGGAAAAAACCAGACAGAAAATGCAGATATAACTGGCTCCCTTAATACTTATTAAATAAAACTTATTTTACTTAATGCGACAGATGCTACAGTATGACCTGTACAAATAATAACAAAAAATGGAAAAACTTCACAGTACCAGATTGCAATTTTCCTGCCATTTCACCTACTTCAGGGTACGTGTTTATGGAATCTTTTCAAAGTGGAGGGTTTTTCATCCCAATCTTTCAAAATTGTCCAAACTGGCAAAAAAGCTTCAAAATTGCTTACTCTTTCTTTTTCTCTACGATATAAACTATTAAACTATTCTATTGAGTTTCCAAAGCCCTCAGAAAATAAATGTTTGCATTAAAAGTTACATCTTTGTCAACAAACAAACAAAACAATGGAAGTGTCTTTCTTCAGTTTAGCACACCACACCACACGACATCCCCCGCCTCCCCCCCAGTAATTAGTAAGGATAAAATAAGCACAACAAAAGTGGAAAAAACCCACCCCCAAACCCCAAACCTAGGGAGTTTAAAATAATTTTTGTCTCTTTAGACTACCTTATGGTGAGGGAAAATGTCTGGGGAGAACACTGTAGCCCATTTTAAAAGTTCAGCTATTCACTCTGTATAGAAAAATAAGTGTAAACCATCAAACTTCTCCAAAGGTAATTTGGTAACAGTGCTTACAAAGAGGAAAGCAGAAAAGACAGCACTAAGACTGCAGGAAAGATTCTTTCTTTATGGTGTACTGACAGCCTTGTAACTTCTCCATTATGATGGGAACCACAGCATAAAGATTGCATTATCATCTGTGGTTAACTGTCAAATGCATTTTAATGCTTTATTTGGGAGAGCTAAGTTAAAGACAAAACAATCCTCCTCTTCTTAATCTATCCATCTCTGAGAACGTAAATACAGCTCATACTTGTGTGTCAGAATGTGGGGAGTTAACTGTATTCTTTCAGCTTCATGTAAATTCCTGAAGATCAGAGAGCTGAGTAAACAATATTTTGATGTAAACAGATTATCAACATGAGAGGAATGACCGTCTGGTCACCCGTGGGGGTTTATTCACTTAACACTTCCACCCCATAAAGACAATTGTGTGCAATCAATGCATATAGGGCCTTTCACTGGGTTGCTAAGTGATAGGTAGTGTCAACAGAAAAATGCGTGATGTACAGAAGGGCTGCTGAACAGCCAAGAGAAAAAAACACACATGGATGATATTTTAAACTTAATTCAGTGCGTTATGAAGATTGTGACAGGCACAGTGGCTGACCAGAAAGCACTTCAAAAATTTGACTTTATAAAGTTGGATCTCCCATGTGTGTAAAGAGTTTAATTTGGTAACAAGTGAATCACAGTGCAGAACAGTAGCTGGTTCAAATAGGAAAAGCCAACCCAGCAGGGAAGCACTGAATATTCATTCTCTGGAAGGCACAGCAGTCATTTTACAATCCAGGCTTCAGTATATGAGCAGATCGTTTGTCTAAGATTGTATATGCATTCTCTCATTTTCCTCATCTCTGGAAACTATTTTAGTAAAAGCCCAGAAGCTGTTTTCAACAGTTTCTTCAGAATTTCTAAAGAAAGGAAAGAAAGTTGAATGGCATCACATTGCCCCATACAACCATGAAAACCTGTTTTGTGGGACATTCTTGAAACCAACCCAGAAAGAAACCCTTAAGAGGTTTTGTATTTATTTACCCATTCTCTCCCCACCACCCACTTGATAGGTTTTATATTCAAATGCAAAATATAGCTGCCTTTGTTCTAAGGATTCAATCTGATTTTGGTTTGATTTACAGAACAAATCCTGAGAAATCCAATCTTTTGCCAAATTTTATTTTCTAATAGCTACACACAGTACACAGAAAACTTCCAATCCTCCAAGCTTTTCTAAATCACTTGTGATGATAGTTCAGCTTGCTGTCACGTTCAAAGGTGTCTGAGAGACCAAAAAGCTTTGACCAAATACGTTGCTTGCTGGATCACTAATGCTATTTTCTACTGAATGTATTTCTCAAACTTGCAAAATGTTTTTCTTACAAGATGTTAGTGAGCTCTGTGTTCCCCAGGCTGCTCCTGACAATACGTGGGCAACATGAGGCTCTGTGGTGACAAAAGTGATTTTGAGTACATTAACCATAACTCAGCCATATGTATCAGACAGGCCTACCTAAGCTTGTAAATTCCTGAGCTTTCAAAAAGCTAATTATTATTAATTTATAGAGGTTTTTTTCTTCAAAGGGATTTATATCTAACATCTTTTGGGAAAATTTTACATGACCATGAAAACTATTGAGAGAACCTTCTTCAGAAACGCTGCCTAGGTTCAGGTTCATGAAGATTGTAACCAGAGTTTCTGAGCTACAGGTAACTAAATGGTGACCTGTTCAGGACACTCAACTTCCCAAATGTATTTGTATACTTCAGGCCAGGACACACAAAGCAATACTAACTATAAATATGCACAAAGTTCCTCCTAACGCAACGGCGTAAGTTGAATTCACACAGAAATACTGAATGTGCTATTGCTAATAATTATGTTGTTCCTATTTGGGTATGGCATATTTATTCTATGAAAAGACAGAAGTTGGAGACTGTCTCTGCCCTGAAGAGTTTGCAAGGTAGTTAGGCAAGCCAAGTGACAAAAGGATGTCTCAAGGAGGATCAGGACTTGACTCAGCATTCTTTAAAAGAAAATACAGAGGAGTCCTTCCACTGGAAGGCAGGAAAGTACTGAGAAGAATGGAATCAACCTGTTCAAGAAAAGAAGGATAATTAAGTTTAGGATCATTTCAGTAAACCAGCTCCTAAACCAGTCAGGTTGCTGGATTTCTCAATTGAAAATATAACCAGTCAATAAAGAGAAGTTTGGAACTCCATCTTTGGAATCATACCTGGGTACGTGACAGTTTTGAGGACAGTAAAAATGAAGTTCCTTAAGCAATCAGCTTGTAGCTGAATTTGAATTAATAGGCTGGATCTGACTCTTAATAAAAGTAACTCATAGAACATTATTTCTTTTAATACTAAGATATGATTATTAACCTCAAAATAATCCAATAATTTATCAGTAATAATAAAACTCAACCCCTGAGTCAGGAACTGTGTTTTATTTTAATCTTTGAAGAATTATCAGATTGCCTGTAAAATACGTACAAAAAGATTTGTCTTCCACATAGGGAACTCCCATTCTGGTCAGAAAAGCTCTATACAAAAGCTAAAGTTAGAATATCTGCTTTATATACTGGAAAAAAAATAACCTCCAACCAATCAATCCATCCCTCCTCTCCTCCCATATGCTGTGTTATTTTTTTTTGGTAACAATAATTTCAAAGAATTAGCAGGGAAAAAGAGGAAAAGGCACAACCCACAAGTATAGCAAAGCCTTCATGTCATTCACAGCAGTCACCTCAGCGTAGCAAACAGAGCACTGCTCCAAAGAAAGAGTGAAGTAAATGGGACTGAGCGCAGATTCTGCTGATAAGCTGCACCCAGTCTATGGAAAAATTTCACAGGCTGGCAGCAAAGTCAAGTCTTTTAAGGGACTGGCAAATTCTTTTACTACCTGGAGTTGTGTAAGTTGTGCAAAACACCAGTCTGGATTTTGCTGGTTCCAGGCCCCTTGTGCTGTCTGACATGGAGGCAACATAGGATCCTACCTCTTTATGCCAATTCTTCAACAATAACAAGTCATAAATCAGAGCTGCTGGAAGAGGTGGCTCTGGATTACATCAGGGCCAGAATAATTTGGGAATAAATTAGCTATATCTTTAGCTCAGACAATGGTGAGATAAAATAGTTTTCCTTGATTGACAATAGTACTCTGCAATATTAGGAAAAAAGTGTCTTTCTGTGTTTACTTATCACTGTCACATGACACATTTCAAGCTTTGAGAAGTCTGTGTCTACGAGTTGCTTCACCAGACAACTCTTTCAGTCTTGGACCTCGGTATTTAAAGATACACACACACAATCTACTTCATAACAGTTTATAATGCATGGAGTTGCAAGCTCTGTTCCAGCCTGATTCCTGCATCCCCATAAATTTTGACTCTAGTTTTCACACATTACCATCTTTCTAGATGCTGTGTTAGAAAGCAACTCAATCAACAGGAGGAAAGGATTCATTCTGCACTAAGCTCTGAAACATAGTGCAGAGAAGGCAGGTTATTCACAGAGGAACGCTCAGAAGGGTAGGACTCTTGTAACATGTTCTCTGAACTCCAAGGACATAGGGATTTGTCTGCCATCAGTGAGAAGAGGACGTTATACCATGGAGATGCCATGTGAAACCAAAAATTGTATTTCTGGCGTTTTGCATTAAAGTTCCCAACATTGAATAAGCATTACTTAGTTAAAAATACTTTTTTCTAAGCAAAATATTTCATTCTTTAAAACAACATCAGAACATGCTCAAACATTATTTTCCTCTGGTATATTTTTCCTGTTTTGTGACTGTAAAGGAAGATGAAACAGAGAAAAAAAAACGAACAGGAAAGAAGTCTGAAATGGACATTTATTTCTTTTAAAAACTTTTGGAAAAAATGGACACCAGTGGAATATCATTCACTAAAATTATTCCTCAGTTTTTCATCAGTTTTAATCACTGTCTGAATGCCGTACCTGCTTTTAACTTTCACAAAAGCAAACTTGGTTCATTCTAGCAGTACACGAGCTAATGTGTTTAATGCTAAAGTAGACTCAGCTGTTCTTGGACAAGGCATGTTCAACTTTTAAGTTTGAAAAGAAGCAGATGATCCTGACAGCAACCCTAACGCACGTGAGCCATCAGTTTAATCTGCCTTTCCTTAGCTGAGAAGTGATCTCCTAAAAGTATGTTTTGGTTTATGTTATACAGCAAATTAAGGACTTGATTCTGCCTTTATTAGCAGATGTTTTGCTTTTGGCTAAAACACAACTAAAATGGGTCCAAAGTTACAAATTTCTTTGGTCTCTTATCCCTTGAGTCAGCATGTTGCTACTTCGAAGACCTAAGTGTAGGTAATTGCACAGTCAAGTAGCAATCCATACAGGCTTTGCTGAAGTGCGAGATTGCACTGTGTTATCCAAGTTAATCTCACCAACACCAACTGTAGTCTGAACTGCCCCCCCCGCCAGTCAGAACATGAGAAAAGAGGCTCATTCCAAGCAGCTTGCTCTTTCTAACACAGAACATCTCTGATACAGCCTCAGGATCCCCAAAACTCAAAGAGCAGAGGTTGTGAGTCTCAAAGGGCTTGTTTACCTGGAAAGGTCTGTCAAGAAAGGCTGGCTGCTGCTGCGGCTGTCGCAGCGACTCTGCCCCTGCATTGTCGCATACTCAAGGGCTCACCAGCACCTGGACTGTTGCTCTTTTCACGTTGGTTTTTAAGCAGACTTGGACAAGGCTGCAGATTGCTCACAGAGCAGGGAATGGTTCTCAGCACCACTGCAGTTAAGGAGTTCTGGTTTAGTAGGCAAGATTAAACCTTGTAACTCCTCCACCCATCCCTCTCCATCCTCTTAACATACAAACCAAAAGGCTTACTTGCAGCTATGAGGAGCGTCTCCCCAGCCCACACAGAAGGATGTGAACTTTGGCACCCTAGTTGCTTGGAGGAAATTTCCTAGAAGAGAATGGGGGTTTTGATCTATTTCCATTTAACAGGAATTCAGCCATAAAATGCTCATTTTACATTAAAGCACTGATGCAATTAAGTTCAGACTAGCTGAAATACCAGGCCAAACTTGGCAACATTGCTAGACAAGAGATGAGACTTAAGCTTGACATATATTAACAGGCTTGAAAAGCTGGAGTAGAAATCTTGGACACTGTAACTGTTTTTCGGACTGACTGCAGCTGGTTAATACGGGAAACTAAGAAGTAAGGGCTTGAGTGGAGGCGTCTCGGGGGAACGCTTGGCCAGCACTAGATTACAGCAACTAGTCTTGGGGAAATCTATCCTCAAAACATTCTCAACCCCCCCCCGTCATCGGAAACAAAGGAAATGTTTGCTACTAATTTCTGAGTGTATGGACAGATGAAAGGACTGTACAAGTGTGTTTCAACAATACTGAAAAGCTTTTCCATATAAAGTAGCCAATTTACTGTTATGGTTACACTTAAGTCAATTAAAATGTTTTATTTGCAAGGATTTGAATCTCTTACCTTCATTAACATTTAGCAGTAAATGGGAGAAAAAAGGTAAATAAAATATTATCTGGCTTTTTAAAGGTCATTCCAGCTTGATCATTATAAAAAGCTAGCAAGGAATACAGAATATGCCCCTTTGTGTGGATTTAATTCAACTAGCCAGTGCGGAACAGTATCGGTAGAAGACAACAAACAAAAAGTCAGTGGCTAGAGAGTCTATAATGCTGGTGTTTAATACATGCTTAATTACAGCCACCCTTTGTTCATCCGACTCGCAATAATTTTCCTTTTTCCTTAAACCTCCCATCATAAATCACCCTCATCACAGAGCATTTAACTGATGCACCTATTCTTAGCACCTGCTTTTAAACAACCCTAGGCTAGCAATCCAAACTGATGAAATTACATACCTAATACTTTGCATGCCTTTACCAAAGGAATAGTCAGCCAGGTTCTGAAATCTGGGTCCTACCTAGGCTGGAGGGTGCTTAGGAGGGCAATCCCTCCATTGTAATTAGGCAGTTATTGCAGTGCCTTACTTCAAGAGCTTTCATATTTCTGTTTATTAGAAAGAATAACATGGTCCTCAAAATTCATTGTCACAAACTTTTTCTTAAATGAAGATTTTTATTATTTGTAAATAGATATAAAACTAATGATGCAGGAAGACCCTGTGTTTTTAATCTATTAAAAAATTAGACTAGAAAAATAAGAAATATTTGTGCTCCTGTGGGCAAACATGTATTCAAACACACAGTTTACATTAAGCTTGCTTCTTTCCCTTTCCGTTTTACTACACCCCTGACTGCTGATACTAAAAGGAAAACAGAAATTCCCCCCAAACCACAGAATTACCATAGCAAAATGCTACTCAGTAGAATATGTGGTGTTATTTTCCATCATATCATTGTCCTTGGTAAACAAAGGATGTATCTTCAATACAAAACTACAAATAAAAGCCCACAACAAACCAGTTCTTGTCTAACATAAGGGTTCAAATGCAGCGTAGCTAGAAAGTTCAAATGCTGCAAATATCCATTCTGAAAGTACACTGAAAACTAATCCCCCTACCCCCAGGGCCAGAGAAAATATTACCTTAAGAACCTTAAACTCCAGTATCTGAGAGACTTTCATGAGGAGTTGACACAATCAGTCAAGAATCCTACAAGCAACTTAACATCCCAAATTGCATCACAGAAACCAAGGAACGCAAGTTGCAATGAAATCCCCAGAGATCCAAGAAAGGTGCAGACCAACTGAATTTACACATGGGTATATACTGAACTTTTAATGAACATTTAGCTAAGGACACATTGCTCTGTCTAAATTAAATTTGCATAACCACCAAATTTTGAACAGGATTTCCTTAATTTTCAAGGAAACTAAAACTCCCAGCAAATGTTAAATGCTTTAGGTTTTTGCAGTGGATACTTCATATTGTTTCATTGGCCAGCTGTCTATTGTTCATATGCAAGAAAATGTATGGAATGCTATAATAATGAATATGTTAGAAGAATATTTTGATATTCTTTCTTTATTTCTTCTCCTTGGTTATCTTTTCTTCACCCAGGTGTTACGACCTTTGTATATTTTAGAAGGGAAAGAAAACAGCGATGTGCAGGAAGTATGTGTCATCTCACATTCCTCCGAATTCACCTTCCCCTGCTCTCTTCCACCAGAATACCCATGTGGGACATTAACACTTTGACTTCTGTATTTGTAGCATAATGTAGATTATCTATCTATGGATAGTCATCTACGTTGATAGCAACGTATTTCAATGCCTTCTGTGTAAAATCCACAGTGTCATACCACACACTAGAAGAATCTGGCAATAGTTTTCACTGAACGTTACTTTTTATTTTTAAATTATTAGCAAAAATATTATTTCAGTAGCTCAATAACATTTCATAAAGTTATGTCAAGCTTAGAAAATGGTACGCCTAGAGAATTCAGGATTAAAATTCAATTTTTTTTTAACAGAAAAGATCCTTTTTTTTAAGCATGGAGCCTTTTGGTTTTCTTTCCTTGATATGAAAACTTTTAATTTCAAATTTTTCACAACTGTATTCTAGAAGAATTAAAAAATAATCAAGGAATTTGAAAAATAAAATATTGTTTTTACTCAAAACTTTTTTTCCTGAACTTCAGAACTCTAAGTGAACAAATCAAAAATAATAATCAGTAACGTGTCCAGCAAACACTAAGAACTTAGTTTTTGGAACATCCTTGTGAGGCTGAGGGTAATTAAATGCTTACTCTTATTTCCACAGGAGTTGTGGTTGCGAGAAGCCAATAATTCAAAAGCAGGATTAACAGACACGGATTTAAGAATATAACCTGAATCTCAGAAATCGAGCTTGAAGCCTTCCAGTTAAAACTTTCCTCTCTCTAAGCTACCGGACAGCACATATTGCATTATTACAATAAATCTACACAGTATCATATATTTATATACAGCAAAATATACAACAAAATATAATTAAATTTTAGTGTATTATTTTAAGTAAGCCCATCAGCGATCAAAGCTGCAACGGTATCAGACCAACTTTGTGAAAGCAGAGCAATGCCTAAGCTACCACATGCAAAATGGGTCAGCAAGAGTGCTCCCCTCAGGGAACGGAGAGAGGGCAGCTCCTGCAGATGGGGACGGGCACCTGCCGAAAGAGCCGATCAACACGCAGAAGAGCTGCGACCAAACGCCAGACTAGATGCATAGAATTTGGCTCAACGTAATTAGATTGCTTTAATAAAGCAAGAGCTGACCTGAACGTTTCAGTCAAGCTGAAGGTCACTTGTTAGAAGCAAGCAAGAACGGATTCAGAAGTAACACAAAATGATACTGCCGAGGTAAAAAATAAAATAGGTTATTAGTTATCACGACTGAGATAAAGATTTCATCTAGTTCTACAATGATTGCCCCTACCACGGCACACACTGAAATGAAATGTGACTTTGAGGGCAAACGAGGCAGGAAAGCTCTTGGCTAGTTCCAAAGAAAGCCATTTTTAAACTGTATTTCACAAGCAGCTGGCTAGAAAATGTTTATCCAAGAGTACTGGAAGAACTGCCTTGGGCAAGGTTGAACGTTAGCTTGAGCCCACTTTCTTGGCTGGGTGGGGAGCACAAATAAAATATTTTTTCCTTTCTGCTGCTACTTATGTAATGTAAAACATATAGGAAATCTGGAGGTGAGGTTTTAATTGCTGATTTAGGAATAGCTGGTAATTAACTTACATTCTCTTCAGAATGTAGTTTTCTGTATGACCCAGTAACCAAGCAACAGGAAGAGTAACAATCCAAAAGTGTGATAATAAAGCGTTCTTTTTTTTGATACAGAAATGATATTTTCAGGGTACTCATTATTTCTTATTCCATGAACAAATTTATTTCTGTCTAATACTGGAAAGGCCTGGACCAAAGAAGGAAATGGACTTAATGTTAAGTAAATGGAAGAATTGGGAACAACATTATACCCCATTGCAATGTGGCCTGCTGTTCAGTATTCATCAACAAAATCTTGCACATGCACCGGACACAGGCAGGAGGATCACTGTTCCCGTCACTATGTTTTGCCAGGGGTGGCTTACACTCACAGAGGAGAAACACTTGGAGCTACATTGCTCCTTCTCTAACCCAGATAACCATGACCAAGCACCGACAAGTTTTGAGTTCAAATCATACACACTAATAGAGACTTAAGGGACAAGTATGCATAACCATATCTTTCAATGTACCTACTAAGGCTCATGGCCTAATCTATTATGCCTGCATGTGTCCTTCCCCCCGCATGACCATTCAGTGTACGCACCATCACCTTATCCTTTGGTACAGAGAAGTTTGTTTAGGTTGGCCTAGAAAGTGACTCTTCGAAAGCCAAATCCAGAATTCTGAGCACCACTGAAAGACCGGTGAAGAAAGACCATTTTGGCACAGAAACATCTGCAAACACGTTTCATACTGATTTGCACGGCCCTTAGGAAGTGTTTTCTACTCTTTAATTTGAGGAGCTCTTTCTCAAGAGCTTTGCTATTAAAGGAACCAATTCCCAGCTTTCATGTGCTATGTCTTTAACAAGATGGGCCTAATCAAGTCTTCAAACATAAGAAAGATCAAAGACTGAATCTGTAATAAACCAAACGATATGTGTCTGGCATGTATTGACAAGGCTACACGGCTTTGGCTGTTCAGTTTCATTATTACTAACATTTATCATACAAAAATCTGGATGGCATACTAGAAGTTCCCTAACTTTCTACCAAAAATATTGTCGAACAGTAATAACACTTAACTTGACCTCAGTTTTACCTTCTTAATACCTGCAGTGATCTGCAAGCTCAAACAACACATCACCACTTAGAAAAAAATTAAGCCTGTCATTAGCCCACAGTAAATTTGAAGAACAATAATTTTAGGGTAAAAACTTTAACTATTCATCGACACTAACACAATATAGAAGGGCTATACAGCTCCCTTGATGAACTCTTTAAAGTGCCTTCTAAACATCAGTTAAGCCTGCCTCCCTTCCCTTGAGGTATGTCGCAGTTACTGGGGCCATTTTCTAGATAGGGCTGTCTAGGGTTTGAACTTAATTGAGCAGATTATTAGCTCAGAGATCTGATTCTTCTCTGCTCTAACTAATCAACAATGCTGCTTCCCAATTAAAGGAGCCTGCACAATGTCTTGCGCTGCCTGGCATATACAGTCTTAATAATTTTATTTTTTCTTTTTCTTCTTGTAATTGCCCTGGCTGTGCTTGTGCCACAGTTCTGTGGACTTGCGGCACATAAAGTAGAAGCATCAATCATCAATTTTGCTTAACTTTTAAATAATGGCTATAACAGATCAGATAAAAAAAAATCCTTAATCAAATTGATGATTAATATAATCTGTGTTTATCTACTGTAAACAAAACTGTCCCTTTAAAGGTAGTAAGGAAGTAAGTAACAAAAATAAAAATAATATATATTAAAAAAAAATAAATCACACTTTACTATCACAATCATTTGGAAAATTTGAGTCTCAATTTGGCACAACTGCGTTTTATTTTTAAGGTCATCCTAGAAGACCTAGTTAATTTCCACAAGTATTTCACAGAAAATGTCACCACTTTTCCCCCTAACATAATACAAACCAAGTCCTACTACATTTGTGGGACTAATGACATTAACAGGACAACCTGCTTTGTGAATGTAGGCCTTCCTTTGAAAACAGGAGGAACATAAAGAGAAAGAAACTGTTTACACCCACAAGACGCTCTCATCTTACAAGAAGATAAAACGCTGAAAGCCATGCAGAGCTGAAAAGTGACTCTGCTAGATGACCACAGCAATTGGATTTCAGTTACCTGTTACTCAGCAATCGTTTCCACCCTCATATTTCACACTGGAGAGAGACCCTAGAGACAGAAGTCTTGTTGACTCAGAACTGTGAATCACATTACAGTATGCATGAAATACTTTATTTGTGATCTGTATTTTATGTACCATGGATTACAATATTAGTGTCAGACAAATAAGAAAATACAATTAAGAAAAGGCATTCAAGATAAAAACTAATAGCAAATGATTCCACTGGTCCAGCATTTAAGGATCTTTTGAGCCTTCACTGAAGGAAACAAACATTTCAGTTATGAGGTTTACTAGTATCTTTGCATTTCAATTGTGTCACCCTGTTCTGATTGTTCTAATGACAACAGCCTCCTGTGCCGTTTCTGAATAGTATGCCTTTTCTTAGATAAAATAGCAAGGTTTCTTTATCCCACATACTGTACGACTGCATAACCATTTGTTAGGTCCTGCCTTAAAGCCAATTCAACCTTTTTCTATCATCTCTCTTCAGCAGTGTCAAAGTTCTAGCAATCAAACTTTTTGCAGTTTCTTTTAACAGTCTATTCTGCCTTTTATAGCAAACTATCTGTCCACGGGTTATAAGAGCCTTTGCTCCTCAAATGTAATGTAACTGCCCTGCTAATTATCTGTCAAAATCTGTGTGGATTGGACAGAAACCAAACTGTCAAAGGGAATTGATCTAATCTCTTATTTTCAAATTTCTTACTGTGTGTCGTACATCAAAACATATCTTATTCTGGGACATCACAAAATGTTGGCGCATGGGAGCAATCCAACACAACGCCTCAGAAAGACTTTGAAAGCTTTTTATGCTGGACAGCCACCTATTATTGAGCGAGAATAATTCAATAGGAATTTACTGGAACAGATATACACAGTGTTTTCACAGATGTCCTGGTATGTCTGTATCAGTGATTATTCCATTATTTGTCTATTTGCTTTTCCTTTCACACTGCAGTTCCTTTTCAATCCCCAGTAAGAAGAGCTGTCCAGAAAAGGCTCAACCATTTCTTTTTACTTACTTATTAACAGCTTATAGAGATAACAGCCAGAAATGGAGTCTAGCAGCCCTCCGCCTAGTGTAGTCACCATTTCTAGTGATCTTACAGTCTAGAAGCAAGCCAGCAGAATTAGGAAGGAAAAACAGAATAGTAAAATTAAGCATGTGTGTTATCATGGATGAACAAATTCTAATTTCCAATCAATTTTATTTTTTTTGCCACTTGTTTAGTAACAGCTGACAAGAGAATCCTACCAGCACTGCTGACTCAAGGAAGAGAGGGAACAGAGCAAACCTGTGTTACAAGGCAGTTGAAAATCCTTGTATAAAATCTTTAGCACTTTCTAAACAGAGGATTCCAGTGTGCCTGCTCTTTAGCTCTTTGACAGCATGAGAGCAACATGCACTTCAGAAAACAAAGAAAGCTCCAAACTCTACCTGATTTGCAAGTTGGTCCTAAATTCTGTTTTGGCCTAAGACAGGAACATAAATTAATCAATTTATTTAGACAGATAACTATAAACATTTACTAATAAATATAGATATATAGATATATGAATATAAGCTAAAGAAATATAACCTAAAATAAAAATACTATGATTAGGAGATGATGCAGTTTAATTTTCTGTTGAAGGAATCACTTTGTGCTCTACTATAAACAGGTGCATCTAAATACGTTTAACAAACAACTTAATGTAGAACTGCAATTACCCTGGGAGGCAATTTTTTTTTTTTTTTTTTGAAGGTGGCAAAAATGTAATTATACATCTAAATGGGACTTTAAAAAATGACTGGATAGCTGGCAACTTTTGAAACCAAGACAGCATCTTCCTTATTGTATGGCCAATTAGACTTCATATTACCCACCCTCCGCCCAGGGTCGCTCAAGAGTCTCCCCTGTGATAAATCACATGGGATGAGGTCTTCCTGAGGAAGTTGGCTAACAGACCAGAGAGGGGCATGAGGCAGCTATGCTACATATCCCATGGGCATCATGATGATGCTTCTTGGTTTCCTGTATCCCTCCACTTCAGTATGACATCCAAATATACACTATAAACTATTTTAAGCATCCCTCCTTATTACAAAAAGCCCACCTGCTTTCTACTCCAAATGCAAACTCACTTTTTGCTCGAGTCCAGTAAAGCAAAAGAGTATCAAGGACAGCCATTAGTTTTGGACATAGACTTTTTGATTGTGTAATGCCTCGCCACCTGGCTTAGAGCTTTACTGAGGAGCAGGTCAGGTCTCTTCTCTCTCTAAAGCAGGTAATCTTCAGGATGTGGCCCATATGCACAGTTAAGATAGGTATTCAGTCATTCTCCTGCATCATTTTGCTCTTTACTCTCCCATCCTGAGAAGGCCTGAAATAGATATTTGGCATTTCAAAAAGCTTTTATTTTTAAGAAGAAACAGCAGCAAACTAGACAAATGTTATTTCAAGCAAATAAAGATCCTCATTTTCTTTGGCTTCAGAATATGAGCAATCACTTGGACTCAAGATTCGTTCTGAGTGATGATGAGAATTTACTGTAGCTCCATAACTTGCTGCTCTTGCTAGCAGAGTTTACACAAACAATTTCAAAGCTTGACTGGAGAACCGGCCAGCATATCATTCTGGTCAATTATTTGCCATGCTAGAAATGCATCAGGATAATGACACAGTGAGGGATTGTAAGGCAATATTGTTTCCCCAGAAGCCTTTGTCTAACAAGGTAATTTATGACCTGTTCTGGAATCCAGTCTTTACAAAACCATAAATTCACACTTGTACTCGACTTCAAAGGGACCATTATCAGTAAAGGTGGCAGAAGGCATCAGACTGCTGCAAGCTAGATAAACAGATAAGTGAGACTTTCGTGGTTTTCTCCTCTAGGTCTACTAACAGGACAAAGGCACCTAAAGGTGCAGCTGCCCCTCGGCATTTGGCCCTGTTATTTGCAAAGTTCACCACTGAATGTGCTACTTCCCTTTTACAAGGTGAGGAAAGCCTTACTCACTCAAGTGCAAAAACTCACAGCACTAGCAGAGCTTTGAAAGCTCTCTCAATAGCCTATCAATGCTTACCTAGGAGCCGATGCTTTCCTATGAACACAATGACATATAAAGCAAAAACCAAGAAGAAACAACAAAAAAGACAGAGTCAGTGCTTTGCATGCTGAAGAAAAAGAAAGCCCTGCAGAGCAGCCAGCTTTAACTGATGTGTTTGTTCACAACTGGAAAACTTCTGGGGCTGTTGCAGTGTTGCCCTCTCTGTAGCACTGGATAAGCAGTACATGTGTTTGCATCGGAGCTGCTAAGTTCAGCTGAACCCCTTCCCTGAAGGTGGGAGATCAGGGGCCTCTGGGGGGAGTGCTGCTGCTGCAAAAAAAAGGCCAGATTTATACTCACTGCCTTTCAAACAAAAGCCTACCAATTTTGAGACAGTCATTCTTGTCACACTGGAAATTCACAGCCCCATACATTTGAAAACAATACTTGAATAATCCCATTTTACTGGAGCAACAAAAGGGTGGTAGGGAAAGCAGGCAGCTGTCCCAGGTGATTAACTGTTCTGGATACCACCAATCTGCCTGATTAGCCACCCAGACAGCATGGGCTAGGTCAGTAGCTGTTGGCAGAGAGCACTGCCTTAGAAGTATTCCCTTGCTGACAGTTAAAACTCCCACCTACCCTTCCCTCTCTTCTGGAGAGATTAATTAGTTAATGTTTGCGCAGTGTTACGAAGATCTAAAGAGCTGAGTGTGATCGTGGGTGCTGACCAGAATTACTTCTAATAACTGTATTGGAAGTGAACGTGGCATTGCTCTGGAAAGGTGTGTGGGTACAGAACAAGTGCCTTTTTTCTGGCCCAACTATCTAGCAGTAATAGTGCTCTCTAGTAGAGGAACAGAGGCTCGGCACAGAAGTTGGACAGTGCAGGCTGCAGAGGAGATGAAGCACAGCGTAAAGGGAGGGATTCAACTGAATAATGCCAACCTAGAGAATATAAACTACTCTAACCCAGGCAGAGAACTGCAGATACTCTCCTGCTGATGGCCATTAATCTACTAATCATGTTTTTCATTTCAGATTCATGCAGAACTGTCTTCTAATTGAATTCAGTCCTCTCTGAGATGAGGCTGGAGGAGTTGCGCTCGCTTAAGTTCTCTGCACTGAGAGAAGTTTAGGCCACTAGATTTGTACCCCTGGCAGACAAAAATGCCTAGCAAAAATATGACATGTAATGAGATTATTGATGGATCCTGACTTAAGGGCTAGATGACAGGTTCAGTACAAGCAGCATTTGCTAAGCTCTGTGTTCTGGAAACCGGCCCTTAACCCTATTGTTGTCCATGCTATAACTTCATCTTTTTAGTTGAAGTTATTAAGACATCAGTAGCAAAATTAGCTGGTGTCCTTTAGACATTTCTTTGGCCTGGGTAGTTGAAGGGGCTTGCACTGTCTTTGTTCATGGACAAACTTTCTTCTTGGCGCCAGATGTACACTAGAGACAATGTCCAACTACCTTTGAGGGCAATGAAAGTTTTGCTAGGAACTCGATATGCAAATTTAAATCTTTTGCTGATTCTCTTAATTTCTGCAGCCACTTCTGACATGCTGAAGAAAAACTACTTCTGCTTCTGCTTGAAACTCTAGTAAGGATTGCCTGTGTTTAACAGATAGTACTCTATTCTACCAGAAAAGATGCTGGACTTCATGGAGAGGAACCTTGCCAGCTCCTGGGGAACTCCAGTTTGCCACAGTGACATTCTTCCCCAAGATAAGATGCTGTCTTTAAGGGGTCAAAGTTTGCTGCAAAAGCATGATGGTTCTAATGTTTGATATTGCTGCTGAACAAAAAGAGTGTTTGAAAAATGTGCACATGCTGCAGGTTGGCAGGACCTGGTATTTTAGTCACAGCTTATCACCAGCCAGCTGTGTCTGCAATGACTCTCAAAGCTCAGTCACAAATTTGCCACTTCATAGTTTATTAAATAAAGAAAAAGAAGTTGTACTTTAAGTGAGCCAAAACAGCTCTGGCATTAGAGAAAATGCAAAGTGGTGGGTAGCTGCAAATGATGTCGAGTACAGGTATTCCAGTAACAATTACTAATTCCCTGCATCACAAATAATGTTGCTCCATGACTTCTACCTGTCCTTAAAATACACACCTTTCAGGAGGAAATCGCTGCTGTTCTCACCATTCTCCAACAAGTTTTAATACTTGCTCGATAGCCAGTCTAAGCAAGACATATCGATTTGACCCCTTAATCTTCAAATAATAGTAAGAATTACCGATTCATTAATCGAGGTTAATCTAGGAACTGTTTGGTATTTAACTGCTGGGGGGGGGTTGAACAAACCCCAAACTAGACCAGGAACCCAGCCACATCCTCAGGATAAGGAACGTTTTCTGTCCCGTCTCACTGTATACCTCACACTGCTCTTTCTTGAAAGGCTAACTCACCATCTGAGCCAACACTGATGCAGTAGAACACCCCAATACTTGAAGCAAAGGAATGCTTATAGGTAGCTGTAACAGCAGCCCTCACTCTGCTTTGGCAACCCCACTGGAACTCCGCTCTTCATTTTTTTCCCTCTGCTTTCTCTATCCCAGAACCCTGAGCAGCAGAATAATCTTTGCTACTGCTAAGGCTGAGTGATAAACTACCTTCTTATGTACTCTCAGTTCCTGCTCCAGCAATGCAGAACACAGACTGTAGCGTCACAAAAGTTAGGTTATCAGATAACTTGATTTCTAGCACAAACGGATTAGTCCCAAGATAATACATGTACATATGTATACATATATATATGCACGCTTGTGCTGGTTTTAGTGAATCAGTTCTATCCTGTCAGCTTTACATTTTATATCTTGCATCCTCCAAGTCTGAAAATGTTTATTGCTATTTTCATATACGTTTTTAACATTGATAAGAACACTGAATATTAAAGCTGGTCAAAACAATAGAAGAATCGCTTTTTTTCCCCAAAATTTTAAAATTAGGACATCAAGTAGTTGGTTGACAAAAACAGAAGAAAGGAAATGTAATCTTAAACAACCATTAACATTTATGAATTTTCCTTCATTTCCTTAAAAGCCTGCAATATACAATTCACACTTCCAAAGAGATGGCTTCTCAACCCAAAGATCTTATCTTGCTATTTGATTTGGAAAAAAATGCCATAAAAATCCCAAAACTTTATTATCATTAATTTATTACATTCTTGGAAAATTAGTTTTTTCCCAGCTGGTACTGCAGTTTGGACTTCTTTAAAATCTATTTTAGGCCTTAATTTAAGTAAATAATTTGTCTCTGTTTAATCCTAAACTATGGAACAGATATTTCTGTTTCTTATCCTTTTGACTCATTTACTAACACTATGTTCACTTCAGAAGAGGAGAGAAGCCTTCATTATCAGCCATCAAATGCTAAACCCAATACTTTTATTGTTTCAACAATAAAAAGTCCCACCTATCTCACTGGGAATAAAACTGAAGCAAAATCTTGTACTGTAAATTTCCTGTCAGCCATAGTCTGCTACCATCCCTTGTCACAGATGACCATATTGCAACATTTTGTAGTTTAAAGGCTGAGTTTTTATAAGTATACTGTTCCAAACACCTTCCACGGTCCCCTCTGCTTCCCTGCTTACCCCACTCCCCAGATGACTTGTAAACTACCAGTCTTGCTCCACAGGTTCAGCCCCTCTTCCCCACATTCCACTACACTACTTGTTTTTCCAAGGTTGTTTCTTCCTTTTGTATGATTTAGAATCTGGTCTGGAATTTCATACATAAACTTAGGTCAGACTCACTCTTTCTATAGCCTTCTAACTGAAAGGTCTGGAAATTCTTTCCTGAAACAAGGGTAAAAAATGTTGAAATAAAGGTTAAAAATATTAAAAGCAACATATCCATGAAAATGGAAAAATAAACAATAGCTCACCGACCATCTCATAAAACACTTTGAATCAAACTGTTATATTTACAGATACTTCACAGACATTAGTTAAACCTCCCACCAGCCCAAAGAGGTATCATGGATCAGCTGTAGTAGCAGCTGGGGCACTGGAGGAACAGCAATCAAGTGGCATGCCCTAAACTACAAAGCAGAACTATGTCAGAGGGAAAGCGAGACCACCAAAGAGCTTGACCGCTACAGTCCTGCACAAGCCACTGGAGCATGTGTCCTGTCTTACCTCCTAATACTTCTTCCCGAGGAAATGGGAGCTGTACTAATTTTGTAATATTTCTGCCCAAGTTTCTTTGGAATATTGGATATATTTACAGATTTGTAAATGCTGAAGCTAGAATGAACTTGGCCAAGCTCCTGCCTGGCCTCCTGCATAACAAAGACGAGAGCACCAAGATGTAAAATTAGCAAAGGTTTCAACATAACTATGTCTCCACCTCCAGCCAGCAAATATCCATCCTTCTTACTCATCATCCCAAACTGTGATGATATTGTGCCTTTTATAACGCTACTACTCATGCTGAATTTTTCCATGCAACATCTCTTCTTCACTCCATGGGTAAAAAAACAATGAAATTGAGACCTGCTTCCCGTCCTCTCAATCTCCAAAGTCATTAGGGAAAATAAAGCTGCAGTGTTAACACTAATAAAATGAATGAGCCCTGAAAATTGAAAAGTGACATAAAAATCATACATTCTGTCAATCTATTGTTTGTCATTTGCCATTGGTCCAACCTTATGATATAAATATAGCTGATTTTTACTAGGCTTGCACTTCAAAATGAAACTCTTGGTGCAGGATATCCATTTTCAGTGGAGTTGCTGAGGAAAGGTGGGTAGGTAGACTCATATGCAGACAGAGGAAAGACAGCTTGCTCCCAGCTTAATGCCATCACATGTTTTCTAGCAGGTTTTACATGCACATACTCCTTGCATGTCAAGTCTCACAACATGGGGGGAGAGGGAGTCCCTTTTCATTTCTGATGTGCTCTAGTGTAAAATCTTGGATTTGTATATAGGTTCTATTTTAAAGATACGAGAATTTTCTATTTATGCAAGTAAACTAAAGACATTTCATACCAGCAGATACTTCTTCTCATAAGCACACATCTCAAATTCACTGAGCTGACATACATGCATAGAGCACTGATGTGCAAACTGATGACTCCAAATATATTGCCACAATATTTTTTTGAATAAAGTACAAAAATCATATTAGTAGACATTAGTCCTTCCTAACTGGTATTTAGATATTAGGGTGACATCCAGTTCCTATATTTCCTCAGTGAGGCAAAACTTCTTACACAGCAGCCAAAATTTTGCTTGAGTAAAGCTTAAATGATTAAAACCCTAAGGAGAAACAACATACACCGAAGGCTTGTAAGAAACGTATCAGTCATTAACTGACAGCTCGTAGGAACTTAAAATTGCCAGGGCAGGTTGGACTCGCCCACACAACAGGCCAACCTCAGCTGCTTTAAAGCAAGAAGCAAGAAATCTCACAATGGGGAGATAAGGGATAATCTATCCCTGCTGTTGAGGTCTCATCCCATCTCCTCTCAGACACCCACCCTGCTGTTGGAAAGCGCTTTGGCTAAACCCAGTGTATTTAAGGTCATGCAAGTTGACACACATTGCCAGACTGTTCAGTCCAAGTGATCTAGTAGCAACAGGACAGACTCCAGGCATGCACACGGTTTGCTTCCTTATGCTGCAACTCACTAATCCGTGCCTTTGAAAACTCTCCATGAATGCTCAAGCCCCATGAGCAGAAAGACTCCAAACAAGCCAGTACAGCCTCTCTCATCCTCATACCGTGCTGCATTTAAAAAGAAATTCCATAAACTACAGTTTAGTCTACTCAGTGAGATCAAATGCCCTTGAATATCACTGGTCTCTCAGCAAAAAATGGATTATTTAATTAACCAGTGAAATGTTTTGCTTTTAGTAATACATCTGGTATGATCCTTTTCTAAGAGATTAAAACTTTAAACAAGCCAGCAAATCCCAGGAAAGTACAACAACAATTGAATGTGTGTCTTATCACAAGCCGTGTAGTCTCTGCTTTTCTTAGAGTCATTAGTTAACCTGATGTTTTCTTTTGCGGTTTAGTATACAGTTGTTTTTTTTAAATTGATAGAGGTTCTCACCTTTACCTACACAAAACAAAGTCCGTCTAATACTATGCAGCGGTTTGCACGGCTTTGCATCAAAAAGATTACCATTAAAAATTATTCTATGACAGATACCACCAGAGAAGTGAAGGGGGAAAGCCTGTCAAATGCTTTCAAGTGGTGGACTTCTGAGCATATAAATGGCAGAGGGGGGGGAGGGGGTAAGGAAGCCCTTTCTTACAAACTCCCAAACTGCAAGTTCTAAATGTAAACAGACAGCATTCAAATGGCATTAGAATGGAAAAAACCAACCCTGAGCAGCACTGTTCTCCTGAAAGGAGTAGGGAAGTTAAATCTGTTTTTCATGGTTAAAGAGAAAGAAGTTAGGCCTTCCCCTGGGAGCAGCTGTGATCTGATCACCACCACCAGATATAATACCAACATCCACAGAACTGCCATTAACAAGCCAATGCATCACTGCTTCCCACATCTTGTCTGTTAGCTTACCGAGCATAGGGGTTGCACTCTAAGTGCCTGAGTGCCACAAATCACTAGCTAAAATAGTTCTGCCTCTTCAAAGGGGAATGAAGAAGATTGGGGGGGGGGAGGTGGCGCGCAAGAGGGAGGAGAGATGCTTAAAGTGATTTACGACCCCCCTTCGAGAACAAGCTAGACGTGGGCAAAGTTTTTTGCACCTGGACCATTATGAGGCAACAAGGATGATCTCTCAAGGAGCAGAAGACATTCAAATGTACAAGTCAAAGACTGGAATGATTCAGTCTTCCCTAGGATCAGCCTGGCTTAAAGAAAAGAAAAATTCTGGGAAAAATATACATCTCCTCTCTCTTTCACAGAGTAAAAGGGAAAGGAGATTAGAAAACAAGAGGTCTTGTGTATTCAAAGTGCTAATTCAGAACTTCTCTCTCTAAGGCACTCATGAAACATTTTAATTGTCTGACTTTGCATTCAAAAACCTTGTTTGCAACTCTTAATTGCAGGCAGCTTTGAACAAATAATTGAAATGCATGACTTGTGGGGCCTGCTTAAACAATTATAATGTGCTTTGCCAATAGGTGCTTTGTCCCATTCTCCTCCCCCCACCTTTTTCATAATGAAAATGAGCTAGCATGATATTTGGAGCAAAGTTAAAACCTTGCTAATTTGCAGCACTGAGATCTGGGACTGTGACAGTGGCCATACCTATACAACTGCTTATATCAGCAAAAAATGCACTAATAGTTCAACTGAATGCAAAGAAGACCTTTTCATTTTCTGCTGAGAGCAACCCACTGGGAGATTCTTTTCTAAATACAAATCCTTCATATGTCTGTTAGTTTTGCATTTCCTAAGACTTATGGAGCGATTTTCCTGAAAATTCCCTTTGTATGATTTAAGCAGAGCCTCTCATAAATATATACAATCTTTCCAAGCAGAGTTTGAAAAATAACTCGAATAAAACCATATCCTTTTCAGAAGACACAAATTGTTTTGGCATGGTGTAGTCAAAACTGTTCTAGGCAATGTACTGTGTTCCTAAAGCTGTAATAATCTGCAAAACCGAGTGTATTAATGATGAATTCACATTTATCCTTATCCAGAAAACAGACGTCTGCTCATGCCTATCCCTGAATTTAAAAGCGCCCTCGTGAGAAAAGTGAAATTGGTTCAGGTCAGATTATTCAAAGTCATAACCTAAAATGGTCTTTTGCACTGCTCTGTTTTCACTCTATTGGAAAGTATCTTACCTGTTTATATCCGGATGTGATATATGATTCTCCTTTTGACGTCTGAATACATGGCATCTAATGCAGGTCTGGGAATGATTCAAGCTTATTTAAAACACCATCTTACCTCAGACACTTGTTGGTGCTGGGTGCAAACAGGACACAGGCTCTAAGCTCGTTATTCAAATACTATTTTCACCCAAGTCTGTTGAATTGTCAGTGTGCCCACAAGCAGTGCTGAGAAACACACTTCCCAATTGAGATTACTACATTTGCCAAAATCAGGACTGCATGTATTTCAAGGAGGGAGGAGAGCAAATAATGAGGCACTCACTCCCCTTTTAACCCAATTTCCCCACTACATTTAGACTTTCAGCTGGGCACAGGCAGCTTGGACACCTGATAATCACGGTCACTCAGCCTCCTTCATCTCCAGCACAGGTCCTGACCTTGAGCAAACAGATCTGGAAACCCAAGTATTTAAGTTAAGAACATCAAATCTAATTTAATGAAAAAATTAAACTCTAACTGTAATTCAAATTTAATCAAAATCTAATCTAATCAAATTAGGCTACTAAGAGCTGTTCTAGCTGAACTCCAGAAGCTGGAAAAACTGCAAAAATTTTAAACAATACAGAGACATATAGCATCCAACCATCTGCCACTACAAGGTAAAGACCTTCTGTTACTATTGCTCCTAGCTAACATGCTAATAAAGCAGGAAAGCAGCTTTTTGTAGGCCTAGTTTAGTATTTCTTACTTTAGAATCCACTGTGCAAGAAGACAACTATCTTGTTTTCCCACTGGTAATAAAAAGCATGAAAAAGATTCAGAACCCTGCAGGATTAGCCCATTACCATTTTCACAAATAAACGTCACTTTAGACTTTAGAAATGTAAGCAAGCTAGTTCGGGTTTTATCCCCAGTGCCACAATTCTAGTCTAAATAAATACCTTATGAATATCTTGGCATAAGGAAGCCACCCTATCTATAGCAAGAATAGGTATAACTTCCTTCATACAAGTAAAAAATTCACACATCTGCATTAGCAAAATTTAAGCCGAAGTTTATAAATCACCATGCAAGTTTATGGGGCCACATAACAGTTTTGTGATAATTATAATAAATGCAAGCTCTGGCAGGAGTTTAATAACTCATTCTGAAAATGCTTCCCATGTTCACTACCCATTTCATTGGCTACTCCCATCAATAACCCCACTAACATAAAAACAAGGTCAGCCAAGCAACCAAAAGCCTGAAAAAAGATGTTGAGATCAAATTCTTACAAGCACACCAGGGCCTGATAATTCAGTTTCAGAGTGCAGACAATAACAGAAACAGAAAATGGCACAACTGGAACCCATTCTCCTAATAAAGTCAGTAATAGAACAAAACTAACCCACAGTTATTCACTCTGTGATTCTCACAATGTGTCATGCAATATGGGCCTGTCAATGTGGCATTTCATTTGTGGTTTAATCAGCCAACGTGGGGCACACTACGAACAAAGTGGCAATCGTCCCCCTCCCCAGTAAGTACTGTAATGGCATCATTTAGGTAACAAACTCATCCTTCACCAGCATGGGATCTGGGTATTTGAGTTCTCTCTCAATACACAGCGAGTTCTCAGAGCCAGCTACATGAACATGCAACTCTGCAGCAAATCACAAGAGATGTTTTCATAAAATTTTGCCACTAGTCACTAGGCAAAGGGCTGTGACTTAAATTCAGAGTTTTACTGTGATGTACATTGTATCAGTCAGTGAAAGCTGTCACTCAGAAAGAGAAACTAAGATTTAACATATGCTTTAGGGGAGAATCCAGGTGTGAGGTTCCTGGGTGGTGTAAGTCTGTTGAGATAAATAGAGTTAAGGCTAACAGAGGTCTTATCTCCATGTACTCAGTAAAGGAGTCTTTCCATATTTACTGTCTGTATTTTAATACATTCCATTCAGACTGTGTTTTTGCATGGACAAACTAAAATGGGAATTCCTCTGTCCCAAGACAGCAGGACAGCCACACGTACTAACATATAGCTTAGAAAGTACATTTCCATGGTAGGAGAAAAATTCACTGTAGTAAACTAGGCAAATAAAGGATTACATTACAGAGCTATGATAGGAAACTACTGTGTGGAGTACTTTGTGAGAAGCAGCATGGCAATAATCTGTACTCTCAGATTCCCTTTCAAGGTCAGTCCCTGATCCCATGAATCAAGCCCACTTGAGGGGATTCCTGCTGACACCTAGAGCTGTGCATTCAGAAAGCACAGGCTGTAAAGTTGCATGAAGACAAGAATTTTTTTTCACTTAAGAAAAGCATTGTTTAAATGTTAAGCTGGCTAAATATATTAAGGTGAAAGCGTAAAAACATTTACCATATGAATTGCTTGGTACAGACCCACATTTTGAAAATTGCTTAGTGGACAATTTCCTGTGAAATTACCACAATACCACACAGGTAATTTAGCCTCACAGTTATATCCATGCATGCCATTTTGAGCATTTGGGCCTCCTGTTTCCTTGTCACTTCCTCCAAGCATCGATAAAGCTCCTCATTGCCAAAGTTCAAGAGCATAACATGTAGAAGAGGGGACCACACCTGGCTAGACTTCGCTAGCTTCTTTTATGGAGAGGAAAAGAAAACCTGAGAGGGGATGGAGAGAAAGAAAGGGACAGAATTCTATCTCTGCAGCTGCTCAGTGATGCAAAGTCTCTGGTTGAACTCAGAAGATGGGAGCGGCAGGGTTAAGCAAGCAGCTCTGGGAGTAGCAGAGCCAAAAAAGCTCAGCCAAAAATTAATCTGTCTCTCAAGATTTGAGCATCCCTCTGGATTCTCTGCTGTTTAATAATGTTTGGAGCTTACTCCAAGTTCTTATTTGGAATTTGGAGCTTACTGACTAGTCCTTAGTGACAGTGTTATTAGGGTTTGTTTCCTGTATTCAAAAAGCGGACAGGACTTCAGTCTCTTAAGAACACTTCAGCTTTGATGGTCATTGACACACAGATTCGAAATTTTCTCGGGAAGATTAATACAGAAAAGGAAAGAATGACATATTTCCTTAGGAAACCAGACTAAAAGAAGAAAGGATAGCCAATCAGAGGTTACGCTGAAAGAGCTCTCTTCTCCAGTCAGCATGCATCCTCCATCCACATTCTGCAGCCTTGATTACTGATGTAACTCAATATTAGTATCTCAGTATAAATCTCTTGTTTGTCACAAATGCAACAACCCACCCATTACTATCAGTTAAGCTTTTCTATCAGGTGATAGGTTGGGCCACCACTGCATGCAACAGATTTTTCAGTAGGATTAGCTTGATTTAGGTTCAACATGTAGAAGTAAATTAGTTATTCCAACAGAATCTGTATTGCTAATAAAATGACCAGTGCATTAGTGTCAGTAAACCTGAACTCTAATTACAGCAAGACTTAAGAGCCTTCCTTCTGATTTGTAAGGTGCACATCAACCATGCTTTTCTGTGCAAATATTTCACTTATCTTTTGTGCTTTCTCTAGTATTCCAGCTACCTAGTAGCCAGAATAGTTCCTCTGAGAAATGTCTGAATTCTGTCAAAAGCTTGTAATTACAAATGAAAAAAAGAAATATTTTTATGTTACTGATGAAACATTGATCTAAAATAAATATCATTTTACGTCATCTAATATCTTAGAACAAGAAATAATAAAAAACTTGATTTATCTAAGAATTTAAACTAAGTTCTCTTCCAAGTAAAATTTTATATGACACGCCAAAGAAATTTTAGAGGGTGAAAAAAAAAAAAGGCATCTTTACATTAGAGCAAGATGATGTTTCAACTAGAAATTTTCAGGAAGCACAGTGGGATGACTTCAGCCTGAAAATTGTATTGCTGAAGAGTGAGTTTCAATAGAAACAATTAAATAAAATAAATCAATAACGTATCTCCAAACCACAAGAAAAATTCATATCGTGATTTGGATTCAGGTATGTAGTGGGATACAATACATTTATGCCAAGGCAGATTTCTAAAACAATTTTATGTATGCAGCTGAAAAAAACCAAAACCACTGTACCTTGCAAAATTACGTTAACAGAGCAGAAAAGAGAAGCAGGATGACAAGTGCAAGCAGAAAGCAAGCAATGGTCAGCTGACTGGCCTAATTGCCAGCCTTCTGTCCCATTCATGCATGCTATGGTTGTTTCAAAATGGCATGAATTGACAGTGCTCTTTTAAATTTCTCAAAAAATAGGTTTGGAATGAAAATGCCAACAGTTATTACAGCTCAGGTGCCTGAAGCAACAGAATTATTGCTGAGGTGCTTAAGTGGCATGTGATTTTCTGTTTTATTTTCATAGAGAAGTATGATTTTTGAAGTAACTGCTGCAATTGATGTGCAAATTTTGACACATTTATATGACAAGTGACTAGCCCAGTGGTACATCTGCAGATCAATAATAGTGCTTCTCAGTTACCTGACTAGAGGGTGTTTGGAAGGAGAAGGAAAAGGTTTGCAATCGAGCCCAGCAGCAAAATGATTCCCAGAGGCTTTAGCTCTCTCCATTATTGAGCACCTGAACTGTTTTTATGGAATAAACTCAGATAGTATTGGAAATTCCCTGGTGTGAAAGGTTTGGGTGCATAAAAGCAGAAGTCAGAAATCTACAGCTTCACTGATTTTAAAACATTCACAGATGACCTAATAGTTTTCATGTTCCAATGGGACATGAATTTCAATTTAATTTAATATGCAACCCTAAGTATATCAGGAAAATGGCTTTTGCTCCACTGAAATTCCCTAGAGATGTAAAGGCACTCACCTCAAACTGATTTTTCAAAGAACTGGCTACTTTAAAACAAAGGAATAGATATCTCAAGCCCCCTTGGACTTATTAGGAAACAAAGTACTGAAAAAATATATCATGAGCAAAAGCAGCAAGATACACCAGCCTTTTGACAATACTTCGTATTTTCCTGACTTTGGCAAATAGTTCCTATTTCTAGAGAAGCCTTCTGGAATATTGGAAGCCCAAAGAATGCTTGATACTTTGCACTGCAGAGTTTCTACTTTCTTCCTCATGGGTATCTTCCCCTGAAAGGCCAGAGAGAATGTAGAAACTTACAAGAAAATTCTTAATCCCAAGTGTTTTATTTGGTGGGGTTTTTTAAATTTTTCCTCTACAAAGGGAAGGAGGTAAAAATCTACGGAGATTGTAATGGGCTTCATATGTAAAACATTACACAATTTTCTCTGCTAACATTTTTTAAACACAGAAATTTACTGGTAAATCTTGGCATGCCTCTGTGAAAAGCAGATATACAAACAACCATTGCAAAACTGTTATAAAATAAGACAATACTTAGTCTGATTGTTTTTCACAGAAGTGTTCCCTATCAAAAAATAAGTTTAAAAAAAATTGAAGCATTTTAAGTAAGTTTGTTCATCTCAACAATATGATTCGGTTTCATAAAATATAATTATGTTACCAAAATGAGAAAGGCTATACCTGTCAAAATATCTCATCAGAATAAAAGATTTAGTTTTTACTTAATCATTTACTGCAATTTCGTTCCAGGTAGAAGAAGGGGGAAAAAAAGAAAAAAAAAAAGAAGTGGTGAATCAGGTCAGCTGGTGAAGAAGGTTTGAATACAAAGTTTCTGGGAACTGCTGGCAAATGACTGGCTAAGTCATGAGAGGCACAATTACCTGGTGCTATAGTCAAAGCCATGACACAACAGGAATAAAAGTCCACCTACTTCTGACTTGAGGAATACAGTGTTTATTTCCTTCTTGGAGATAATGAACACAAGCATAGCTGAATTAGTCCTTTTAAATTTACCACTATACCTCTGAAACAGCACAGGGAGGGAAAGAGTTGAGCTGAAGAACAACACAATGAAGTTAAATGTAAAAAGTCACAATTTGTTTGTCTCTAACTATAGTTCTATCCTACCTAGAAGCAGCACAGTAAATTCTCTTACTTTCCACTCAATAAAGTGCTTTGTAGAAGCGTTTTATAACATCACCTTCTAAGCCTGTTCATCTTTGTTGCTCCTCTGTCTTTAGGCTTTCTAGCACAACCTTTCCATATAAATTTATTAGGAAACAATTTATAGTGTTACCATCAATAATTCTTTCTGTACCATTGTAAATATGCACAAAGGTTTATAAAACTGATAAGGCAAGTTTCTGCCCCAAGGGCCTGTATTAGTTATTGAAGTCTTCATACTTATTACACTAATATACTTTAATCCAGATTTTTAAAATTCATTATTAAGAAAGATCCAAGTGAAACAAAGAGAAACAGATTATCAAGAAACACCTACTTACAGATCCTAAATAACAATAAAAGACCAGTTTGTTTGGGTAATAGTGTCCAAAAATCCTTAGTTTTCAAGCAATACCTAAAGCATTTTTACCTTTAGTTCAGTTATAATTTACTGGTAACAAAGTTCACAGCACCTGGAGCAAAACGTACCGTGCAATACAACTAAAACAAGGAGTTTCAAACCATCCGCGCAGAGAACTGGCATTCTGTCATCTCAGCATGAAAAGAAAGAAAAAGGGTTTCTCAAATTTACTGTTATGAATAAGCCCCTCTTTCCCCCCTGCAATTCTTTAGCTCCTTGTATGCAGGCAGGACTCTGGACCAGCACATGAAAAACAGCAGGCTGGCACATCCTTCATGCTAGCTCCTTGTTCTTTTCAATTTACTATTTCATTTAAAAAACAAAGTCATGACAGTTGATGTGACAGCCTTGAAAACATGAGCCAAGAGCAAAAGACGGTAAGATCTGCCAGCATCTTGCAAAGCCTAACACATGGCTCTGAGCAGCCTGTACAGACTGTGTCTAAGAGTGCTATCTATCAATGCCAACTTCGTTAAATATTTTGTTGACCATGAAAACATGGAAGACAAAGAAGAAGATCCACATCAGAGAAAATTCCACAGGAGAGCTAGAGCCAATGCAATCATGCTGCGAACGCGTAGTTAACCCACTTGACTGGTATGTACAGGAGTGGAATTCATCTTGCGGGAGAAAAATGACAACAAAGTCTTGGGATAGGATAGACAGACAGAATGAAACTGGGGTAAAGGGAGCTAATTTGTTGGTGAGATGGGGCAGGAACAGACCGGAGAGGTCATAAAGGAGGTAGCAATTCACAGGACGTGGGCAAGAGAAACTACTAGAGTTCCCACCATTTCACAGCCCTTGCATGGAATCAAAGATTCCTTGAAGGTTACCACTTCTCTGCTTTACGCTGCTTTGGCAAAAGTGCCTCTCACTTACCTGCCACAGAGAGAAACAATTTACTACTGCCATCAGCTACAGCGTTAAGGTAGTTAGCAGAGTCCTGTATGATGGATATAAACAAGACAAGCAGATTACAGACTGACCATGGGTGAAGTAGGCTTAAAGAATTTTTGTTATCTCAGGATGCCACTAGAGAAAAAGTAGAAAAATCAGAGATGACATGACATATCAGAAGCACATGACATATAAAAAAATGGTGCTGGTGAAATCATTCAGGCTTACAAAACCAAAACTTCAGAGGTTGTTTAGCACTGGGATAAAGACTGCCTATACAGAACCTATTTAATTCCTCCTATGCATATGCATTTGAATCTTTATTTATTTATTTGACTATATGATCTGTACTTCTCTTGCTTAAAAACATCTGGGTTGTGCTTTGAGTATTCTTGTCCACTAGACTAGCTATACAAGTTGCAACTTCATTTCTTGCTGAAGTTGGAAAACATTAAAAAAAGAGTATTGGAAAAAATTAAATGAACAACTATCGATTAATGAATTTGAATTTGTTTTGGAAAACTGGATTTCATCCCCAAACACCGAGTTCCTTAGCAAAGTAAGATTAAATCAAACTTTGGAGAGATCCTTTTTCATAGCACATCCTTCACTTCTACATTCATTATCTGAGATCTCTAAATCTTATTTGCTGAAATCTTCATTTGTGCCCAAAATCAGTGGGACTTGTGTCTGAATACCAACACGGTATTTAATGCTAAAGAGGATAAAAAATAAGATCTCTGCATCTTGAATTGTGCATGCAAACTTAGAGATTACTTTTTAACACTCTGTACCTCAACTAGCAATCTCTATAATGGGGTTAATCCTATTCATTCACTTCATAAAGGTGAAAGCAATTTCATTAATGTTTGAAAAACTGAATAGCCCTCTGGGTGAATTAGTCATTCGCTTTTCAAAGGGAAGTTTGAAAAGCACGTACTAAATAAATGTGTCATGTTTGAATAAGGAAAATAAGCTATTAAAATACAAACATCATATACTCTGGGCCCGGAAAATGGCCAGGGTCTTGTGGAAAAATAAATACTATCACAATACTCATGCACATATAAAGCTAGCACTACCTACCATAAAGGTAAGGAAAATCAGCATTCAGGGTTTGACTTAGCAAGCTTGGTCATGGGCTTTTAATGTAGCTTACTGTGTGTAAGTAGATCCATACAGATTGAAAAACCTACACCTTGCTAATCACAGTTCTACCAATTTTCCTTCTGTATTCTCAGAAATAGCTTAGAAAAGAGAGTAATGCTTTGTGAGACAAGAAAAGACCATCTGGTGTGACAAACCTCTTTCTTCCATGTCTATTTAGTACAATTTCCTGTTTTGTCAGCATCCCTTAAAACCTTCTTCTGTGCATGTCCATAAAATGCTGTGGGATCTTAATCTTATTTAAACTAGCTACTTACTTGTCTTTGCCTCATTTACTACTCTTTGCATTACACAGTTCTTCCTGAATCACCTCCATATATTTAATGTCATCCTTTCCAGCACCCTTAACCTTAAACTTGAACTGCTATCCAACAGAAGCACTATCTCAACCTTCCTCGTACTCCATCGCTGACAGCTCTAGCCAAAGCCCTGCCACTTATCCAAAAGTTACTGGAAATCCTAATCGCTCCCCAAAAGAAAAAACAAACAGATAACATGACAGGGTCAATAAAACCCTTAGTGCCTACAAAGTAAGTTTTGCTTCATTTTCTTTCTGAGACATGAGATACATATAAAATAAACCAGGGGAAAAAAAAAATTAGTAAGAGCCTATATCTGCTTATTACATCATCAAGCTTACGATTTAGATGGCAGAATCCTTAACTTCCATCTGTCATACCAACAGGCACCCACAACAGCAACAGTCAGAGCACGCAGGGTGGGAACACAGGTTATATTCCATCTCTATTCCTTGTAAACAAGCAGCTTTCCTTCCAAGAACATGAGTTTTCCCCATTATTGCCTGGCAGGCTGAATCTCCAATATCATCACAGAATGATAGAATCATTTAGGTTGGAGAAGACCTTTGAGATCATTGAGTCCAACTGTAAGCCTAACACTGCCAAGTCCACCACTAAACCATGGCCCTAAGCACCACATCTACATATCTTTTAAATACCTCCAGGGATGGTGACTCAACCACTTCCTTGGGCAGCCTGTTCCACTGCTTGACAACCCTTTCAGTGAAGTAATTTTTCCTAATACCCAACCTAAACCTCCCCTGGTGCAACTTGAGGCCATTTCCTCTTGTCCTATTGCTTGTTACTTGGGAGAAGAGACCAACACCCACCTTGCTACAACCTCCTTTCAGGTAGTTGTAGAGCAATGTGGCCTCCCCTGAGCCTCCTTTTTGCCAGGCTAAATAACGCCAGTTCCCTCAGCTGCTCCTCATAAGACTTGTGCTCTAGACCGCTCACCAACTTGGTTGCCCTTCTCTGGACACGCTCCAGCACCTCAATGTCTTTCCTGTAGTGAGGGGCCCAAAACTGAACACAGGACTCGAGGTGCAGCCTCACCAGTGCCAAGTACAGAGGGACAAACACTTCTCTGCTCCTGCTGGCCACACTATTTCTGATACAGGCCAGGATGCTATTGGTCTTCCTGGCCACCTGGGCACACTGCCAGCTACATATTCAGCCGGCTGTCAATCAGCACCCCCAGGTCCTTTTCCACCAGGCAGCTTTCCAGCCACTCTTCCCCAAGCCCGTTGCGTTGCATGGGGTTGTTGTGACCCAAGTGCAGGACCTGGCACTTAACCTTGTTGAACCTTGTATGGTTGGCCTAGGCCCATGAATCCAGCCTGTCCAGATCCCTCTGTAGAGCCTTCCTACCCTAAAGCAGATCAACACTCACACCCAACGTGATGTCATCTGCAAACCTACTGAGGGTGCACTTGATCCCCTTGTCTAGATCGCTGATAAAGGTATTAAACAGAACTGGCCCCAGTACTGAGCCCTGGGGAACACCAGTTGTGACTGGCCGCCAACTGGATTTAACTCCATTCACCACGACTCTTTGGGCCCGGCCATCCAGCCAGTTTTTTACCGAGCAAAGAGTACACCTGTCCAAGCCATGAGCAGCCAGTTTCTCCAGGAGAATGCTGTGGGAAAGTGTCAAAGGCTTTACTAAAGTCCACATAAACAACATTCTCAGCCTTTCCCTCATCCACTAAGCAGGTCACCTTGTCATAGAAGGAGATCAGGTTGGTCAAGCAGGACCTGCCTTTCATAAACCCATGCTGACTGGGCCCGATCACCTGGTTGTCCTCTACATGCTGCATGATGGCACTCAAGATGATCTGCTCCATAACCTTCCCTGGCACTGAGGTCAGGCTGACCGGCCTATAGTTCCCCAGATCCTCCTTCCATCCCTTCTTGTAGATGGGCGTCACATTTGCTAACCTCCAGTCACCTGGGAGCTCCCCGGTTAGCCAGGATTGCTGATAAATGATGGAAAGTGGCTGGATGGAATGGTGAGCGCTTCCACCAGCTCCCTCAGTACCCTTGGGTGGATCCCATCTGGCCCCATAGACTTGCATGTGTCTAAGTGGTCTAGCAGGTTGCCTACCATTTCCCCTTGGATTATGGGGGCTTCATTCTGTTCCCCATTCCTGTCTTCCAGCTCAGGGGGCTGGGTACCCAGAGAACAACTGGTCTTACTATTAAAGACTCAGGCAAAGGTGCCATTAAGTACCTCACCTTTTTCCTCATCTGTCACTGTGTTTCCCCCTGCATCCAATAAAGGATGGAGATTCTCCTTAGCCTTCCTTCTGTTGCTAATGTATTTATAGAAACATTTTTTATTGTCTTTTACAGCAGTAGCCAGATTAAGTAATACTTGGGCTTTGGCCCTTCTAATTTTCTCCCTGCATAACCTCACGACATCCCTGTAGTCCTCCTGAGTTGCCTGCCCCTTCTTCCAAATGTCATAAACTCTTTTTTTTTATTCTGACTTCCAGCCAAAGCTCTCTGTTCAGCCAGGCTGGTCGTCTTCCCCACCAGTTCAGCTTTTGGCACGTTGGGATAGCCTGCTCCTGTGCCTTTAAGATTTCCTTCTTGAAGAATGAAATCAATACTAAATGGGATAGGAACTGACTGATTTGGTAGGTCAGAAGGCAACAACGATTTCGAAGTTATGTACTTTTATGACTACCACATATGGACTCCCAAGTATACTAGTAAATAGACTCCCCCACTTCATCTCTTTATAATCTACAGGGAGGACAGAGAGCTGCCACAGTGCTAGTGGTGTACAAGGAGACTGTGATGGTTTGTAAGTACCAATGCCCAGAAGGGAACAGTACAACTGCAGTAGGGCTCACTAGTGTCAAACATCTCCCCGTTTACAACTTCATAGCCAGGAAGAATAAGCTAGATCTAGTGACTGTGGCAATGATGACCTAATGGATATCAGGGAAACACTAAATTCAGCAGCTACTGTTGAGATAAACATGAAAGGTCACACTGAAAGTGACCATGAATCCTCCTGCAGATTTCAGCAAGCTTTGGATCAGGCCATGTTAGAGCAACTGCCAAGCTCTGACTCTGGTGACCAGTTTCAAGGCTCCTCTCCTTCATTTTATCAGTTGCGTTTTCCTCTGGCTCATGACCTCAGTAGCAAAAGCCAAGGTCCCCATCTGAGACACTCTGCTTTCACAGAAACACAAGACGTGACTAATTTAGTATGATAAGAAAAATACAAGACTCGAGTTACAATAGTCACACTTATTACCATGTAAGCCATTTCATTTAAAAATGAGCATAAAACTTAAGTGTAGACAAGAATAACTTTTGTATCAGAAGACAAATATCACTGGTATAATAATAATGTAAAATTAAAATATTAGAATCAGCTAAACTTAGAAGATAGATAGCAAAATGAATAATATATGCAAGTACAATCCAGAGTTCTGTTTTATGCATACAAGGGGAATAATTAACTGATCTGGAAACATGTAAATGAGGGCTTAAAAGCATTTTCAAAACAGCACATCCAATTTCAGTTACACATGCAGAAGTTGCTACATTATAATAATTAGATTTTTTTTCACAAAAGATTTATTTATTTTGAATAGGAGTATTAAATATTATACTAATTACTAGTTATTTTACTTTGTACCCAGGGAAAAGGAATGAATATTCATTAACTCCTCAAGCTACCAAACCCCAACAGACCAGACAGATTCCAGCATAGCTACTGATAACTATGGAAAATGTTTGGTACAAAACCAGGCTCATTCCACAAATCATAGCTTCGGTCTTTTTCACATGTTAAATGCACTACAAGAAGCAACAGAACAACAAATAAAATCAGAATACCTCAGTGTTTTTTCTTTTACTTTTTAAGTGTCTTTTTGTATAATGCCCTTGAGAAAGCTTTTTATTAGTATTATTTTGGGAATATTATATCCATTTTGCTGAGGTAGCAAAGGTAAAACTCAACGTATTCTGGAGATAAATAATAATCAAAACTTCTTCTGCTTATTCACCTGTTCGTTTTATTTTTATTTTTTTTATAATGGAAGAAGCTCTACTGGATTCCTGTCATCATAACAGCAACTGCAGGAAAGACACTTGTCAATCAGATACAAAGTGGTACATAATAAACACATACTTCTCAGCAGCATGTCAGGATGACTGTCTAGCTTAAAGACAAGAAACCCATTCAGATTCCATGCTTTATTTTTATTTGTTAAATTAAGACCAAAACTTTTCAGTGATGAATGATCTGGGAATTCATAACTTTTGGAATGCCCAAGTGGAGATATCATACAGGTGCTTTATTTTTCAGAGATTGGATACATGGTGATTTCTGAAACTAAGCCATTTCAGGGCATTTCCAAATGGCTGTACAACTTTAGCTCTGGAATTTATTTTAGAAGTAACAGGCTACCAGCTTGGCAAATGGCTGATTAAGATGAAGGGAATCAACCAGTCACCAGAATGAGAGCAACCATCAGGCTAAATCACTGCAGAGCTTGCCGCCTGCTGTCAGCCAGGGTTTGGACTCTCTCCGCATGTGCATGGACAACCCTTTCCAGGCTCCTCTAAAGACCAGCCATGCCCATCTAAAGATCTTTAGAATGGTCAAAGACAACGACAGAGAGAAACCATCTGCCTGTAAGTTAATTTGATATTTATGTTGTAATTCCCATTTGTGTTTTCATTCAAATCCAGAATAGTTGCAGACCAACTAGGTTCATTTCTCAAACTAGACCTAAAACTTACTGGAATTAGGTTGACCCTCTCAACAACGTCTCAATGGAAGGGATAAATTCTGCATGAGTTTGGATGCTTTCTGTTACTCTAACAGTAACTATTTTGCTCTTCATTTTAAATTGTCTTTATTTTACAGTTATATACAGTGCTAGATGAATTAACAAGCATAGTTCAGAATCTAATCACTGACATAATAGCCAACCCATTACTTTATATTATTTTTTTATTAAAACGTTACTGTTTCTTAAAACATCATTGCAAAAATATCCCCTCAAAATTCATCAACTACCTCCACATATTTTTAAGAGGCCAAATTTTAAAAAGGAATAAAAAAGTGCCTTAAGAATTCTTACTTTACCTGTAATTTAAGTATTTACACTTTGCACTTCAAAATCAATCTACAACTTCACATTTACATGCTCTCAAAGAAGGTTAAAATCTCTTATTTGGACACTCAGATTGATACAAACAGACATTAAACACCCCCCGCCCCCCCCCATTCCCTATACACAGGATCTGCATCTGTTCTGATCTAGTGATTTAGATACAAGGTTTACACAGCTTTGAAGAGTGTTTAATAATGTACCTAAAATACTTTTTTGAGTAGCCCAAATCTGCTATAATTCTCTCATTTTACAATAACGCAAATTGTGTTCTTTGTTAAAGACACCTCACACTGCTTCCCCCCGTGTAATTACAGTGTAAAATAGCTTTTCTTCTATTGACTGTTTGCACATTGCTTTCCTTGTACATGCACAAACCAGAATCTCTCCTGAGTTTAAAGAATGAACACTGTATCATCTGTTGAGGAATTAATTTATGTCATTTTATACATCCCACTGAAAACATGCATTGAAAAAAATTAATTACCACATTATTAGAACGTATGTATATACTAAAGCTAAAATTACATCAAGGCCCTTCAGAAGCACCAGCCTTCTGGAAACTGAATATGCCTATTTCAAGTCCAAAACTGGACTAACTCTTACCATGATGAGAAGAATGAGTTGGTTTTTTTTTATTTGTTTGTCTTGCCCGAACTTACATCTAGAAATACAAACACATTAAATCCCAGGCATTAATCTCACATTTCACATGCAGTTACTAATTTATTTGAATCAACTCTAGTTCAGAGCAAAACATGGAAGCATACAATGTAGTGTCTAAAAAAAAAAATAAAAAATGTATTGGGGCCTGATTACAGATGTGCATTAAAAATAAACTGATGCCAAATTCTTTACATCTTGGCATCATGCCCTCAAAGGCTAACACTCCAGGAATGGGGTGTATGGCCTGAATTAAACATTTAAATGAATGCTAAAGTTCTTTCCTGAACAAGAGGATACATGAAGACTTGTATCATACAGTTAACCAACTAATTCAATTAGCCTATTACTTTTTTTTTTAAATTTCCTTGTTCTTTTATACTCACGAGATCAATTTATGGCATGCCGTGATGGGTAGGAAACAATACTATGACATAAAACGCATCATTAATATTTTAAAAACCTGTATGATATATCTATATGGATAAATAACATAAAAGAAACCAATTAAAACAAAGTCACTGAAATATAAATAATATAAAAACCTATCATTCAGCAAGCTACTGAAACAAACTAATAATTAAGGTATTTACCATCAGTCTAAAACAATGCAGTCAGGATTGGGTTAAGTGAGCTGTGTGCATGTGGGAGGGATACATTGGTCAGAATTATCCTTTACTAATTTGAGACAGTACTATAAAACACGCACTGAAATATTTCAAAGAAAATGTTATTATATTAAATGTTACCTTTTTCTGCTACTCAAGTAATTAATTATTTAAACTGTTACAAGAGTCTAGATTCACACACTTGTAATGACTAGGAGGATATTTAAAATTCATTACAGTACATTAAACTTCCACTGATTAGTTAGCATCACTGCAAAATAAATAAATAGCGAATTTGCTTTGATCAGCAGAAATTCTGATAAAATCAGCAAAACACCAATTAAAATGTGAAAAATGTCACCTACTGTCATTATGCTAATGGAACTAAGACATATAGAGGAAACTGATTCAATGTTTATTTTCATATCAGCTGTGTCTTCAAACTGTAAATCATTACAGCTTTTACTTGCATCTCTTTCTCACAACCCCAGAATTAATTCTGTAGATGGATTTACTATGGATCACATCGTACTAGAATAGGCCATCCTATCATAAACAGAATAATAAGGTCTAGCTGCACTTCTATGAACTCCTGTTGGGAGGGGCAGTGGGGAGTAGCAATTCACTCAGAAATATGTGAACAGAGATGAAACTTGACATGTGGGATTTTTGCCTGAAACTTTGTTCTTTGGAAGCAGGTGGAAGAGAATGAAATGATTAAGTAGAGGTGCTATATTTACAGTTATACACATTTCTTATTTATCGAGTTCCTCAGCTTTGAGGCCCTAAGCCTGCAAATAACCACACAGTTGCTTGTAAATCAGCTAGAATGCCTTGAAGACGTGGAAGGCAAAATCTCAGTAACTAGCCTGCAATTTTTAGCAACCCTGAATTTTAACAAATAAGGAGATGTCATAGAAATGAACAATTCTTATACCTACGCAAGCTTCTGACAATGCCAGTGCTTCTATTTACATACATAATCTTCAGCTGGAGTGACTGTTAAGTATGCAATTAAGACAATCTGGGTAAATCATTTGGGCTCCTGGTTGTTTCAACTGAACACAGGCTGAACCTTCTGAGCACAGCTATGCGTTGATTTGAACTACTGCATACTTCTATCACCTTAGAAGTCTTGATGGCTCTCAGAAAAGAGAGCCACACCATGTATCCCATGTACCAGTTGCCCATAGTGGAGCATCAGGAACACAGAAAGGAAAAACTGTGGCCTACTAGTGATAAAAGATGATTAGCATTTATTATCTCTCTCTGGGAGGTCATTTTGGCCAGACACCCTCTGGGTGAGCCAGTCCCCACTGTGAAGTGTTTCTTTATGTACACATGCCAGCTTCTTTGTGGTTTATTTGCCTTTTTAAACTCTGCATTGGGAAATTTTCATAGTACCTGGCATGGAAGCTGAGCGAAGAGTTTAGTACTTGATCCACTGTCAACACTCAGCCCCTTACTGACTACTGTCAGCAACAGCTGGCACTGGTTTAGAGGTGAATCACGGACTTGCAACCACAGAAAGACATAGTTCTGGAATAAAATACCAGCTAACGTGGAATTAGAAAGCTCAGTCACAAACACATACTTCTCTTGCAGTGGAGTTCCTGTGAGAGATTAACTCTGAGTGCCCTTGCAAAACAGGATTCCTATATCGGAGGGACTTCAATGAAGGGAAACCAATGATCTGGCACATGAGGTGAAAGAAAAAAAATAATAATAAAAAAATAATCTATCACAGGTATAAAGAAGTCAGCACAAAGATAAGAAGAGCTGGTGTGGCAGCTTAAGAGACATGAAGACAGAAAAGTCAGAGTTTATGTGCAAATGCAAAAGAAGGCAGAGTGCACAGCACCTTGAAGAAAAATATGAAAACTAACCTTGGAGTCAATGAAGGAATTAAACAGTAAAGACCTGTCGGTTATAGGGTATAGTTCTTGAAACAACCTCAACAAGGTAATTTCTCTTCTCCCAGCTCTCATTGCCCTTCCCACGCTGACAAAATTTGCTCAGATGGCACAGCAGCAAAGAAAAACCACCACATAGCCTCCTGAGGTGTGAGTACAAAGACCTTGGCCCAAGGCTTGCTTTGTCTCACAATCTGCAACTGTGGCAGGCAAAAACATGAGCAAGATAAGCAATGATGGCTAATAAGCAACTGATGGCTAACCACAGTACAGATACATACTGCCCTGCCACAGTCAGTATCAGGTTGCCCTGAGACTCTTAAGAAGTTCATTAATTTTGGTCTCATGAAAAACCAATAGATGCCATAACAGTTCTTTAATTAGTATTTTGATTTCTACTGAAGGATCATAGTCTAAGAATAGGTAGCCTGTATTCATGCTGTAAAACCCAGCTGCTGACCAGAATTGACAGGAATCAACTAGATATTTTTGGTTTATTTTTTCAAGTGGCAAGGGAAGTAGGGTTTATTTCTGCAAATGCTTACTATCCAACACATTGTAATATCTGAACTAACTCTTCATGGTGGCCTAGGTCTATTTGAACATAAACAAGTGCACAAGAATGCCAAAAAAAAGGAAACACTAAGATATTAATCTGTTTTTCCAGCTGTCAGTCTTCATGCTCAGTTTCTGGTCATCATAAGGAAGGGAAAGTGCAGTCACAGGATACAGATCATATACTCTAAAGTGCACACCACCTCATGGAGTCCCATCACCAAAACAAAACGTAGCTTTGAGTCATATGCAGCTACTTATTAATAGGTTTTGGGTAGAGTCAGGAAAAGGTGGGAAAGATTACATGTTTTCTGCTATGTGCTTTTTCTGTGTCCAGCATCTATAAGCCTCATGATAAAAACAGGCATCTGACTTCTGTCACCACTCTGTGCCGGTATGAAATTTTGTAGATGATTATGTCAAAAAACAAGGAAGGAACGCAGTGTTTAGTCTCAACAATCAGAAGAAAGTAACATTCTATGAGGAGAAGACAAAATTTCACACCACATCCACAAAGCAGGTAACAAAAATTTACGGAATGTGAGGACCTGGCCTTACAGCTCTTACCATGTCTGCATATATGATGTGCAAAGAACACATTAAAGCTAATGGTTCTGGGTGATCATGAAATCCTCACAGCCGGTGGATTCCCACTTCTCTGAGAAAGTGCCATTTCAAGATAACAGAAGGATGCAAAATGCAGCACAGATTCTCAGATACCATATTTAACATCCTTGGGTTTAAGTCAGCCCTTGAACACTATTTCCACGTAGAACTTGTAATTTATTAATTTGTGTTCTATGATGTTCATTGTTTATGAAACCTGCATCTTTCAAAACATTTTTCTCAACTATTGCAGCGTTTCCTAATATGCAGGAAAAATAGGTACTCAAAATGAAATGTTACTCTGAAGTTCAGTAATTTGGGTGGAAAGTTACAGATACACTGGTAATCGTAAATGGTCTGAGGTTTGAATGATTTTTTCCACTCCAGTTAAATATATTGAGAAGTATATTCAAATAATTAAAAAGTGCTGGAAATAAGCAGTATTTGGAATTAATGGAAGCCATATATTCACCCTGTTGCATTCATTATTTTTAAATTATAGTTTCCACGGATTAAGAAATGCAGTGAAGTTAAAATGAAGCAATTTTGTTGCTAAATATTGTCATTTAGATTAAAACACATGTGTCTGTTGAATCCAAAAGCCAAACACTACTACTGCTGCTGCTTTTATTATTTGTAAAATCTAAAAGAAACTGTCAATAAGCAATGAGCAACAACTGGGAAAGCATTAAAAAAGAGAGAATAAAAGCCCCAATATCCCTGCCTCCCTGGGTAATTATTTTCTTAGATGGCATGGGTTGCCAGTCATATTATGTACACATCAAGAAAGTCACATTATATTAATTGCACATTTCTAAATAGTTTAATAAGGGTCTATACATTATAGATGATGTAACATATGGCTGAGAGTCCAAAAGGCTGAAAAGGTTGCTCACAACCCTCTCTTATCCGTCAGCTACAGGCTAACACCCCTTATTTCAAATGCACAACCTTTACCATACTGGTAATACAGTAAATAATTTAAAATCTTTTCTAAGCCATTTTTAAGTTAATATGACTGATTGGAAGTAATAACTAAAGGAAGAATGGGAATTCTTGTCCTGCCAAGAGTTTCACAGGAGCTGGCTCATGCAAATGCACCGGTCTACAAACCCAAATATTGTTCTTCCAAATCCTCAAATCCGTATGGATTTCTGATCATTTCAAATTGGACCCTTTATCTGGGGCAAAGTTTATTTGAAGCTAACTACCATGCAATTTTACATCCTTCCTTTAAGGATATTTGACAAATTGTTGAATGCTAACAACCTTTGTTCACTGACCATGGAATAAAGGGTCGTCCACACCAGAGTGGAAAAATCCTCATTTTTAAATACAGTATCACCATCAATCAATATACCATCAATGAACACTCATGGCTGAATTTTTAATTACATTAAAACCTCACTGGTTTCCTTCAAAGCACAGTTTCATCCCAACAACCCATGATAGACGGTAAAGTTTTATTGTGACCCGTTTTCCATTTCAAAAAATTCAGTGCATTTTAAAGGCAAACATATAAAATACATTTTAAATTTATTTTCCTTCACACTTGTATAGAATGTATATAAATGTCACCAACCAGGTCTTACCACATTTCTATGGTTCCATATAGACTTTATCAATGTTTTTCTCATTCCATTCAATGAGCTATCATATTTTATATCAAATTTAAACAATTCAGCCAAGGTAAATACTTTTATGGAGTGGAGGCATATCTCCTAAATGACACTGCCAAGTAAGTAATCATTATTAGCATTTTCCTATACTCTTTCCATGCTGTCCTACTTTGGCATAATCAGCAGCAGAAAGATGACAAAAATACTTTAGAATAAAACCTCTTCTCCACTGCTTCGATGCAAAAAGTGAACATGAAATTCCAAAAGAGAATGCCCATTCCAAGGACCTCACCAGTGGCACAATATGAAATGACATCTGAAGAGTTCAACCATGGGGAAATTGAGGTGCTTACCTGGCTCAAGACTTCTGGGCTGAATTGTAACTGCGGTATTTTCCATTAATTGCATTCATTGCCCTCCTCACAGCAGCTCCAAAACCAGTATGCTGTTAGTTAGCTAGAAAAGAAAAAAAGAAAACAAAACTAAACTAAAATGAATTTAAGAGAGAGAGAGAGAAAGAAAAGAAAATGAGAAAAATCATCTATATATTTTACAAGTGAGAGGAATTTGTTAAAGCATTTATAAAGAAGTCATTTTCAGTAAGTATGTACTCAGAACACTATGAAATCTTTAAAGGGTATATGACTAACAAGTCAAGGAAACAAGTTTTCTTTTTACGCTACTTGGTTATCCTGTTTATTTCCTAATAGTTCTACATCCATAAAAGGCCAAAGGACTCTGACCTTGGCAAGCTAACTAAGCAAGAAAAGGCAATCATGTGTGCAAGGTTGTCACCTACACTACAAATTATGATAAAATATACCTCAGTATTGGAAAAAATAGCTGTATGTCTTCAGTGACATCCACTGTAGTACATTTAAGGATTTGAATAGGACAGCAATTTATTTTGCACTAAAATGTTTTATGGTTATCATAAAGCATTATGTCTTCAGAGACTGAAAGGTGATGTTTTTATGGACTGTTGCTTCTTGTTGCATTATCTTCACAGATCAAAAATTATCCCTCTCCCCCCCCCCCTTTTTTTTTTCAAGTGCCCCCCTATTGCCCCTCTAATAAAAAGATGTTGCACAATGCTTCAGTCTGATAAAAAGGAAACTGTGTTAAACAAAGTGTACAAGGAACATATTTCTAATACAGAAGAGTTTTTACAATGAATTATTATCCAGCTAATTAGTGAAATAAATAATAATAATTGCCTGTCCCTCCTCATTAGACTCTTATAAAGAACACGGAGCCCCAAAGCAGAGTTCTAGCTTTTGATTTGAAAAATCGGACCTTGTTAATTTTATTATCACTTTGCCAAAAAGCCAGTCCTCTTGCACAATGACAGGGTGGAAAAAATGACAGGCAGACAGATTGACTGACGTGCAAGATGTCCCATTTTTAGCTTAAGAATAGTTTTGAGGTAGTACTTGAGTAACCAGATGTGGTTAGTTTGCTCCTGATTTATCCCTTCTGAAGAGCCTGAACTACCAGTGAGGATTAGGTGGAACAAATATACAGTGTGTGCTTTTGACACATTAATCTGATGGATTTCAGGCTTATCTAAGTCTATGTAAATTGTAGATAGTGTATAAATTGATTATGATTGAATATTATTAATATATCAAAGGCCCTTCCCCTTTATCACATGTTCTTCAGCCTTTGACCAATATCATGCTACCACATGGCTGACATTGGTCCATGCTTCTGTCACCTTTGGACTGTTCTCTTGTAGGCCACTTTTTTCCAGACATTCCTTAAAATTCTCCATTTTATGCAGAAATAGAGAGTCTGTCAAAGCCAGCACATCTGAACACATTACTTGATGCTGAAGGAATTTCACTGGCTTCTAATGAGGCAGTGAATTAGCCTTAAGGGGTCTAGTTTCAATTTGATGCGTGCATTAAATGGAGTTACGCACGTCACATAACTAATCAATTTATCTAGGCATTAATATAGCTCTCATCACTCTGGTTTCCAAGCACTTCAAAACAAGCCCACAGAGGCCTTCAGAGGATCATCACAGAGAACAGGCCCATAAGAACCTTTTGTTCACTGATATTACACATTTCCCCCTCTTGCCACCCAAGTACTAGCAACATCTTCGGGGCTCTTGGACATTGCTGTCCGAAGCCAGTAAGACAGAAAAATCAAGGCGCCCTACATAGCCCCAAAGAGATGAGACTAAAATATGGGTAGGCTTTTAAGAACAAACACGGAATTTTTGTTTACTTCTTTTAACACCACTCCTTGCCATAATCCCAGGGTGATCTATACAAAATGTCCTATACCTCTCCAAAGGTACATGCACAGAAGAAAAAAGGAGTCTCTCAGTTTTCCGCTGAACTGCACTTGCATGAAGTCTCAAAATTCAAACCTCAGCGATTTAATCTATACACTCTTCTACCTACCTCCACAGCCCCCCTAGCTAATCCCTTTCTGATATCTTCTCTTGTCTCCTCACCTGGCAGACTGCTGGCTCTAACTCCTCCCACCACATTCCCTGCCCTTACAAGTCAGAGCCAGAGCTTCTCTTTCCCTCTGCAAGTACTGCATCAGCTTGGACGAACCTGGAGAGGCCTAATTTTTCACAAACTACCCTGAAAAGCCAGTTCATTGCCTTGCATTAATTCCAACATTTCCCTTTCAACAAAGTAAAGTTATATTCAGGCTCTACACATGAGGAATTTTTACCTGTTTGACATAAATAAGTTTTTAGAGTAATCTATTTAAAACAGTGAGAACAGCTGAGTGGAATCCTAACAGTGGCTTAATTCAGCTCAGCATGCACCTGCTCTTTACCAGTGGGAGCACAGCTGAAATACACCTGGTAATGCGCTTTATATAAACTCTGCTCCCAATCCTTGACACTAGTTTAGTTGCAAAATGTACTTTTGACATAGTTTACAGATCACTCAACTTCTGCACTGCATATGTGAAATCAATGACATGATTGCTGCTTCCTCTTCACAGAAAACAGTGCATTGATATTATAATGGCCTTGTAACTAATTTCAGATAGGGAAGGCAGTACCAGAACAATTGCCATTTCACTTTATTTCTACCTTCTACAACAAAATTTGGGGCAATGTGATAAATTAATACAATGGCCTGAATGTTGACACATTTACTTACCGAACATAAACTGAAGGTCAATTTAGGAACGAGGCCTTACGCCATGAACAAGATAGCTCAAGATGACACCAGGCTTTTAAAGAGCCTCCTTCAGGCTGCAGCATTATAACACTGAAGCACTTCCTGAATAACCCAACGTTATTTCTTTGTATTGCTTTATATTCTTAGCCTTTCAGATATTAAGCTTCAATTTCCAATGTAAAAAGCAATAACCCCAACACCAAGATAGTCTTCTAACTTTTCCATCCTTCACTCATTTTTAACTGAAAATATCATACAAAGCTGCAGATTTTCACATGTACTAGGTAAGGAAATTTACTTGCTGGCGGTGTTCCTAAGTCTTTCCTACCATAGGGTAAAAAATGGCTCTTTTTGACTAATATAGGGAAGCATCATTTCAGGTTATATTACCAGAGGAATATTTACACTTCTCTAATTCCTTCATTTCTTTGGCTACGCTTCCTAGTAGAGTAAGAATTCATTGTTTTTCTCATCTTCGTCTTGCAGATAGCACAGGTTTTCTTTTGCCATTATAAAACACTCCTGGAGCAAATGCCATTGACAAACACACAGAACATCTAAATAACTTCCACTTCACAAACAGAAAAGTGTGATACATACAGCACATGAACAACTGCTCCTCCCTAAGTTCTACCTTAAATGCTTTTTCAAGTTATAAACTACCGCATATTTTTCTAAGGTTTTTGTTTAATTCCTGACTAACACATCCCACAGATGACATGTAACGTGCTAGTTGGAACTGAGCAACAGCTAAGGTGGAGGTAAATACCCCTTCAACAAAACCCAAAAACTCTCTGGAAATTGTTCTCAAGGACTGTAGAATAAATGGCAGAGAAAAGGCCTGATCCAACTCACCAACAGATCTTACCGCCTTGTCTTCGGAGGCGGTAGGGCACAGCCATTCAGGCACCACACACTGCCCAGGTAGGAGACCCTTTCTCCAGTGCTTGTGGTCAGGCTGGTGCTGCCTGACTGGAGCCGCTGCAGGGCCTGAGACAGGCTGCAGCTGCGAATGCAGCTCTGCCAGAACAGAGAGGATGCACCCACACAGACCAGGTGGGGTCTGCTACAGCTCATGAGTCTGGATTAACTCGTATGATCAAAGGAAAGTAACAACTGTTGCTGCAAAGCTTATTTGCCTTGATATATATGTTCAGAGATCCGTTTTCTTCTACTAATAAGTTGCAAACATACAGCTGCTAACGTGTCCACATGAAGAGCATGTCCTACATTTATTTTTATTCCATGTACTTCAAACTGTATCTGGATTAAACATCAATATCCCTCATTCTCATACCAGGAGAACAGAATTTTAACTGAGCAAATAACATTTTTAGATACTTAAAAGCTCAGATAAAAACACTGAAAGAAACTCTGAGGTGTTCACAAATGCATCTATGATCTCATTCCCCAGAATTGAACTTGGACTCATTTCTGATCCAAGCTTGTGAGATCAAGCTAAACTATACATTCCTGTTTGTTATTATAATAATCACATTACTTTCATCTCTCTGTTCCAAGATAATTTAGTGCCGGTAGGAATAACCATATCATCACACCACAGTACCACAGAAAGTTAATATATGCTATTTCAATTTTTAGAAATTCTGAATCCTCTTCATATAGAGCACAGAATATGGCCTAGCACAGTTTATATATCTGAAGTGAGCTGCTTTCCCAAATTATCTTGAGTCTGAGAGCTGTTCAGTTCTGCAGTCCTTCCTTTCCTTGGTGCCATGTCATCTTCATTCAAAAACTGATCCTTTGAAATATTCCTATCCTGACCAAAAGCGTATCTGGAGGGTCTTGGTGAATACGTAAGTATTTAATATGCATTTATGTTTAATGAAGTTCTACATCTTTCAAAGATCCCATCCCACAAAAGTTTTATCCAAATTAATGCTTTCTTACTGATCTCACTGATGTAGGGCTACTTAATTAAAACCAAACAACTCCCCCCACCCCGCCTCCCCCCCCCCCCCAAGAACAAAAAACAACCCAAACCCCCAAAATTATACTGCACATCCCCACCAATATATACACAAAACCCACAAGGGAAAAAAACCCAAACCTCAAAAAGGAAAAAAAACCCCAACCAAAACCCCATAAAAAGCCCCAACACCACAAAACCACAGAATATAGAAGACAAGCTGCTGCATTGCGTCCTACTATGGGAGAAATTTCAAGCTGCAGCCCTCAATAAGTCCAGATGCTTGCAAAGAACCAAGAGCAACAGTCAAGCTGCATGTGAGCAACCCCGTGTGTCCCATGCAATTCATGTGCAGTAAGAAGGGGGGGGGGGGGGGGCAGGACCAACCAAAAAAAGAAAAAAAACCAAACCCCAACATTACTCTATTCCTACCATCCTGCAATGCCCACATAAGTCCTCATTAATTTCAGTGGCACTATTATTGCCTTGTCATGAAAGAAAAAAAGAGAAAGCTCCTCACAAATAGAGTGCAAAGGAGATGCTGGAAGAAGCTGGAATTACAAAATATAACTAAAAGCTCTGAGCTTCTAAGTGGCCAGCTTGGCGCAATCCAAGGGACACATCTGTAATTTAAACAGTTCAAAACCAGAGCTTGTAGCAGCCAGTGTGAGGTCCTTCCCAATAGCAAGAAGAGCCTAGTTAGAAGGCAAGCCAGCTCAATTGCTGAAGTCTTCAGATCACACTCTGTCAGTTACAAATGTGAATAACTGTCCTATGTTCCTCAGCTACCTGTCAGGCAGTGATGGGTCTCTATTTATTGCACTGTGAGACCACACTCTTTCTTTGTCACCATCCACATATTGTTGGTATGCAACATAACGTGAGATTGTGTCCACACATCTCTACACAAAGATAAAACTGTCAAAACAAAAACTTTTTGTAATGCTACTCTATTAGAGGGTGAGCCAAAGCTCATTAAAATCAATGGAAGTCTTTCTTCTTCACTGCAACAGGGGAGAGACATTTCCTCTCTAAATAATGTATGAAAAACATACCACAAAAAGACATGCACCACAAGAAGAAAACACTGTATCAAGGCAATCACAACCTATCCAACACCAGGCAAACCAGCTTCATTTTTAAGCATAGATTTGAATGAAAGTCATATTGCACACAAGCATCTATTTATTATATCAGTTGTAATCACACCTCTAAAGTGAAAAAAGCCAAAACCCACAGCATGCATCAACCTGTTTAGTTTAGGAGAAGGGCAGCTATTCTGTCTGCATCTTAAATGGAAGTGAAGCAGACCCCCCTCCCTGAAACATTAACCATTTCAAAAGATCTCATTAAAAGGTTTCTCTGTTTTCACTGATTATTATGTAGACTACAAGAACACCTATAAATCTGATTGAATTAGGTTTTCAGGCCTTTATTCCAGATAATTTCTTCTCCCTATGTGGACTTTCTCAGGAAATGAGATTTAATGAGTCATAGTCCTTACTGATAATCACAGGAGAGCTCATTAGCTTTCTGTCAGATTTGTACCCACTATCTGCCCTCAATATGCTTGTGACTTACTAGAGCTAAATATGACACTACAGAGAAAGCAGACATACTCAGATGAAGCAATACAGTGGATTTGAAATACTATAGAGATAAATATTTCTCCTTAATTTATTTTGAGAACTTAAGGGAAAAAATCAACATGCCTTCTCTCCTTTCTTAACCTTCTTTTGCTATTGTGATGGCATTGCTGACAGCAAGACACACAGGATTAGAGAAAACTAAGAATGACATTTGAAGACTCCTTGCAGATACAGGAGCAGAGAACTAGCCTACACAGTCCGTGATACCAGGCTCAGGGGACTGGAACACATTCCTGTTCTAGCGTACAAAATTGTGGTTTACCACAATCCTGCAATATATTCAGGATATCAGTGACAGATTAAGGCACAAGGCAGTGCAGGTGAACCTGCTTTTTGACCTGCCCCTCCCACATTTACAGCTCTCTATCTCCATTTCAAATACTTCTGATTGGGTTCTTACCTCTCAGCCCACCACCTGCACAGCCTACTGCCTCTTGGTTCCGCCTGAAGGGCATGGCTCTGAACTGGTCTGTGCAAAGGAACTCCTAAGCCCCATGGCTGTAGCACTGGGAAAGATGCTTCTGCCCTGCACACAATGGGCTGTGGAACAGCAGCATTCATCTGATAGATTGTGAGATATGAACGACCTTAGTCTTTTTCCACCTACAGTTCACATTTCCAAAAGGAGAGGAAAAGTAAAATTGTGATTCTTATTTCCGTTCTTGTTGTTCAGCTTGACAGGATGCTATTTCTTACAAAGTGCACATTGCAAGGTACTGGCCTAAGCCTGCTCTTCACAACCTGTCACTTTCTTAGGTAGAGTTTGCCTTTATGTCTCTCTGCAGCTTTCACATAACGTTATTTTTCAGTTGAAAGGAAAAACTACTTCTACTTCCTAGAAAACTGAGGATCACCCCGCACTCACAATTTGCTTTCACAAAATACCTGCTTTCCAAACGTGTCTTAAGGACAGTCCAATAAGCAGGTACCAAACCCAGGAAGGTATTTTACCAGACTGTACTATGGTAAGTACTCACCTTTTCCAGGAAATCACCCATACAAAAAAAACCCCAAAAACCAAAAAAAAAAAAGAAAGAAAAAAAAAGAAAAGAAAAGAATTACTTTCTAAAGTAATTCACTGTAGTGCCAGGACCCAAGGCAACAAGCACTCTTCTCCATTAACAGGCAATAATAATTGGTTTTAACCCACTTCCCTCATCCATCCTGAACACAGCCACTCCTGTTTTTCAATCTATCATCTCCCCCCACCGTATTCCTTACATTTTACATAGATACATCAGTGGCTGCAAAGGGTCTGAACAGGCTGGCAGGAAGAGGAGGTTGTGTTGGGCATATGTGTGTGACATATACAAGAGTTGTCAGAGCAAAGGGAGTTTTACATTTCCTATTTCCAGGGCTCAGCAAAACTACCATCAGTCCCTCTCCTTAGAATTTTGCCAATCTCTGCATATTACAATGTTAACAAAGTTTATACAGATCATGGAAAAATTCTAGACGTGTGTTTTTAAATGTATTGGTAAGCCTGTTGAGGTAAAGAAATGATGGCAGCAAAGTAACACCAGCAATGAATGTGACTACAACTTCCTAGCATGTTTATTTTAGCATGATCAACTACACTCCAGATTGAGGCAAATTATATTCCATCAGACAGGATGAAGATGAACCATAATGACCCATGACATTTTTAGCTACTTATTTCCCAAACTATTTTAGTGACCTGCTAATTCTCTATAAAGTGGGTTGTTAAGAAGCAGAAACTTTCAGTGAGTAACTGATTAAAGAAATATCAGAGACCGGTGAGAAAAAGACAAAGAAATGTGATCAAATATCTGATCCCACTCCTTTTTCATTCAGAATTATCTGTTCATATCTATCCTTTAACTTCACACTTGCACACTTCAGCACACATTCACTTTGTATCCACAGCACTCACAGGAACATATCATCTTAATTTTCTGTATGGGAAATAGGTGCGTGATTATTTTTGCTACACCAGAAAGAAAAGTCAAATACGCAGCACCAGCTACTGCATCAGAAATTAGACCTTGTCTATGTTAGGCTTTCACACAGCTTCCATTCCAGTAATATCTGAGCACTTCCATTACCATAATACTTAGTAGTTGTCTTCACAACCATCGCATAAGGTAGGAAATATGTTTATTTTCTTTCTTGCAGATGAAAAAGCAAGGCAGAGCAATCTTCCCATGTTCACAAAGGAAGTTCATAAAGGAAAATAAAAGGGGACCCGAGTCTTTTGTGTCCCAAGCTAGCACACTTCATCATGAACCAACCCTTCAAAGTGATCAGGTCATTTGAATGTAAATGCAACCAGCCAATTCTCCAACTAGTAACATGAGTGAAAGCAAAGAGCTGAAATAATCCAAATCTCTTTTATGCCTTAGAATTCATGGTGCTCTGCACTAAATCTCATTTCTCTCCAGCTTGAATAAACTTTTGATAAAAGTTTAAGCGATAATGAGATATACACCCATCTTTGGCTTTTCAAAGGAAACTACCTTGGTCACAGTGTAGGTTGATGGTCAGAGCAACTAAGTGAGACCAGGAATTACAAATTCTGTCACTGCCACAGGTCATACTTCTGAGCAAGCCAATTCACCTGTTTCATACTTTCCCTTACTATAAATGCAGGGGAGGAAACAACTTGTAAGAGATTAAGATCATCCAGTGCAAACTATTTAAACAAGCTATAAGTGCTCTCCATTTTGAAGGGGTAGTTTAGCTGTTTATTAGCAGTTCAATAGGTTTCATGGATAAGTAGTAATTTTGCATGTCTGTCCTTTCCTATACCTGGGATCTCTCACCTCCTCAGAAGCTCCATGTTGAGACGGTATTTCTTCTCATTAAGAGCCTTTCCTGTGGGGCCAGTGGGGGGCACTGAAGGTGCAAGTTCCCTAGCACCGCACTTCCAGGTGACCAGGGAGCAGAGGGTCAGCTGCGCATAGCAACAGGTTGTGTTGACATCAGATTTTCAGGAAGATCCTGGACTATCTGTCTAATCAGACCAGTTGCACATTTATGTATTTTTTTTAATCCGTCATTCACACAGCAACAGAAACAAGCAGCTTCTTATGCCATCATACAAGTTCTCTTTCCAGGAAATTAATGGTTTTAAAGTCTGAGACACTGCAACTAAGAATTGCAGGTGTAATTTCAGCTCAGGATGACTTCAGGGTTCCAGTGTCAGTCATTAATCACTGGAACTGCACTTTCTGGGTTTATGATTTTGACAAAATCCCTTCATTTGAATTATGGCCTTGTATTCAACACTAGGGCATGTATTATTCTATATATAATTTTTAAATACAAAGAGAAACAATGTGGAAAAATAGAATCTGTGACTTAAAAGTCTAGTCCTCTTATGGCATAGGCAAACAGAATGCTCTTGACTTTAACCTATGGGTTCCACTTCATATGTGGTGTATTTTTCATACATCATGGGTTTTTATAAATTTGCTGTATAAAGCACTAGAGCTACATTGCCAGCAAAATATAAGGAAAACAAATATGTCAGGGTAATGATGCCAGGACAATTCCTTATTGAAAAAAGCAGTTTATTAATACCTTATTGCTACAAGCTAGATCTTATTATCATCTTGGGTCATTTAGAATCTTATTAGGTATTCTGATGGTGGATGAATAATCCTGTGATAAATTCTTTGCCATGTCCTTCACAGTTGTCATAGCAGGATCATAAACAGCATTTATAACAATCTAGCCTGGAGGAAAAGGCTTACAATGGTCTGTTTAACATGCAGGAAATATTCAGATCGGCCGTGTCTGGTTAGATTTGAGACCCACAGGAGAGATACCAAAGTTAAATGTAGCATGGGTTTCTCTGAAGATTAGCTTTAAAAAAGTCTTTGGGTCAGGGACATAGGGACTAACGCCAATGATGTGGCCAAAAGCATCCTTCTTTCAAGAAAGCCAACTTGAATAAAAATGGTAGCTGCAAGATACTTTCTTACTGAAAAAACACATAAGGTTACTTGAGCCGCTACTTAAGAAGCATGGCTGAAATTATTTGCAACTGAATAGCTTGGAGCTCAGTCATCTACTTCAGTGATTATTATATGAAAAAATAGTGTATGCAGTCATATAGTGAAAAACATGCAGATTTTTGCAGAGCTATAGGATAACTTGCCTACACTGTGCAACTTCTTGAACTCTTGCAAGCTCAGGACTGAGTTCTTTAGAACTGCTACAAAGTAACATGGGTAAAGTAAATTCTAGAAAAAAAAATACTAATTTACATTGCTTTGAGTGGGTATTAAAAAACAAACAACATAGTCTACACAGATAAACACAACCACCTCATCACTGAACACAATGAATTACTCGTACCTGTTGTCATTCAGTGTCACATTCCAAAGTATGATACCAGTTTCCCTAAGTCTGAGTGCAGTAAGTGCATCTCAAACTGCCAGAACTTTTCAGAACATAAGTTATTTTTAAATGCTAACAGTGGTATAAATTAAAGCTTAGCCAAAACTAATCATGCAGGACCTGTCAGGCACATTTTCAGGAGAGTGATAATAGAAATGGGTAGCTTACTGGAAGGGATTGTGCTGACAGATTTGAGTACAGCCACGTATATACACAAACACTTTCTCCACAGTAGGTGATGTTGCTCTCTCGGCACAAGCAACTGAGACTATGGAAAGTGAACAGCAAAATTTGCTTTTCTTAGAAAAAGATGAATTGCCTCTTCCACTTGAATTTTAAATACACTAAATGAATCAGTTCTGTAGCTCTAATCCCTGAAACAGAGCTTGACTGTTGGAAAGCTAGTCTAAGTGTCCACAGCTGAGAATGTGGAAATTGCATTCTGGGACATTGACTGCTTCGGTCATTTGGACACCTTGAATTAGAAAAACACCATGATATCCTGGGATTTGGTTGCAGCTGCAACTACCACCTACAAGAACCAATTTTGCAGACATCTACGCGTGCACCCAATCTTACTACCAACATACATCTATGATACTTCTGAGGACAGTATATATATGGCAGTTAAGTTCAATGGGTGCAGATCACAGTCACCACATGAAGAACAAAGTACTGTCAATTGCTCAGAATTTGTTCCCAACTTTATAAACAAACTGTCAATAATTCTAAAGTTGAAAATACATCTCAAAAAAGAAACCTTAAGCTAATCAGGCGAACCCTGACAGGGGAAAGGGGCTAAGCTCACCAAATAAATTGTTACTTAGAGCAGATAGTTCTCAGACAGCTGCATTCTTTTATCTCCTGTACTATCCTGCTTTCCTCTAAGTTTTTGTTAGCTGACTGCAGATTCTTTGAGAGGTGTTGCTGTACCTTCTTAAGTAGTTTTTAGCACTTTGGGGATGTACCAGCAGAAATAAATAATAGCACTGTAATCACAAAGACAAAAGAAAAACAGCTTTGAATTAAGCAGTTAAATGAACAGATAGGAGCCTGCAGGAAAACATGCTATACAAAAGCTATAGGGCTTGAGGTATTATGGAAGTTTAGCTAAAGTTGAGGCACACTTTTTTTCCCTTAGGACTAAAATTGTTTTTCTGGCTTGTTCTTAGCACAAATCTAGTTGGGTTGAAGGAAAGCTCACTTGTAGCACTCAGGCTGCTGAAGTAGCACAACATCCATGTTACAATCATACTACAATCATAATGGTATCTCAGATTTTCACATCTCTAAACCAACAGCAGGCAGGATATAGGATTATACCACTAAAAAGTAATGTCATGGCATTTTTTTAAAAAATAATAAAATTCAGTCTTTACTCCTTAAAAAGCCATGCTTTCTATTGAGGAGCAAAGATTTATTTTTTTTTTTTCCCCAATGTGAGATTTACAATGATATCTTCCTTTTCAATTAAAAAAATCACCTTAAGTATACTATCACTGTGCACAGAAGTTTGAAAATTATTTACTTTCTTTGTTAAAAAAACACCAACAAACCTTTCCAGCTCTGTTTTGATACAGTGATAACTGTACAGCTGTAAAAAGAAGTACCACAGGGGAAGATGATTCCTATTTTGGATGCACTCAACCAGACTGAAAAAGCAGCAATGTAAAATGAATACCTTTTAAGATTGCAAGTTAACTGAAAGTCTTCGGAGGTTTAAAATTGTTCACATCATTCTATAAATGCACAAAATCCCTCCAAGGCAGCTCTCTTGATATAGTCACCTAAGAATATTAATTTACAAAAATCTCTCTGATATTAACACATTTAAAATCCTAGATATTCATAGGAGTTAGTCTTGCACTAAAAACTGAACTGTGACAAAAGAAAGTGTCTGCTTCACAAGTTAAATTTCCCGTTGTCTTTAAACTTAAAAGACGTAAAATATGCTTATCTTAAAATAAGACTGCCTCTCTGCCTTCTGAGCATGTCTATACAGCTGTTTTGGACTGAAGCGAAATCTCTGCAGCATTATGCAGTCACACTTCTTCCACCTCACATGCTCATGCACAATCTCTTTTCCTGCTGAAATCAATGGGACTCCTGCCTCTGATTCAGCCTCATCTGAATCATACCAACTAATTTCCTATCAGTTTTATTGCTAGTACAAGAGCACACGTGGCCCAGCAAGACCACCTCTGGTTGATTTCATTGCATTTTTACAATACTATGCAATATATGTTTAATATGCAATAAAACAGTCTAGTTTCTACAGATGTTATCCAAACTAGCATTACTTAACCAACTTTATAGGTAGTTCTTAAATTGACATACTTTAGCTCCACTGGGCTGCTTTTAACACTAAACTCATGTGAACTTATTTTTAAAAAATGTACATTACCGTATTCAGAATTTTTACCCATTGTTCAGCATTTTCATTCAGCTTGCAAAGCTGACCAACAGAAGTGTTCAGAGAGGTTTCACAAACAGTTTTCTACAAATCTGGCTGGGGCAGTTAATTTCTGTTAGGCTGCTTGCCCACAGCTTTTTGAACAAGTGCTAGTGGTAAAAGGTGAAGATATAACCCATTGGCCAAGGCAAGATACAACTCAGTATTAGCCCATTCACATAGAACAGAGCTTGCTTTATTTAGTTCATTGCCACTGATTCACAACTCTGTAAACAGAGTTATAGCAGCTTGCTCTCAGGTAGGGTGGTAACTATGACACAAGTGCCTTCCCTCTCTAGCCTGCCAATTCACCTCAAACCCAGCTCTCCACAGGATCCAGCAAACTGCTACCAGGCTCAGCAGGAACCACGAGAACAAAGTTTTTTCATGGTCAGGCATCATCGACTCCCAGCTCAGATGTTAAATGCCATTTCAGAAATTTTGTGACTTTGGGAAGTTATTTTTCACTTGGTACCTGTGACAAAGCCTTTATAACAGCAACACCACAGAAAGAAATTAACATTTACCTCAACACAAAGGAACGTCTTCTTTGGTATACAGCAATAGCATGCATTCCTGATTACAAGAAAGGAATCAAAGGATGCTTGCCAAGTCTGCTGGCTAAACTGTGACCCTAGCAGCTAAAGGTTTCATTTCCTTCCCAGATGCTAATGAGAAAGAGGGTGGGTCAGGGAAGAGAAACTGAGTCAGACTGGCCCACATTCTGATGCAGATGGTAGCAGCCCAAAGGGGACCGGGCTCCCTACTGTGGCTGCAGGCCAGGTGTTACCTGCAGTATGTGGAGTGAAGCTCTGTCAGCTGTGCCTGCACTGCTGCAATCACAGTTTCAGGTGCACTGAGTAGACTCAGCATTTTTATGGATATGAACCCAACACTGGTTCCTGAGCAACTACAAGGCAGATTACACCTTCAGTAGGCAAAATGCCTTAGCATTGTCATTCAGATGTGAAAAACCTGTAACACACCAACAGGGAAAGTGAGGACTGGATCAAATCAGCTCAGCTGTTCAGCAATACCAGCACCAAGTACCAAGCAGCAACAGTACATGCAACACATCTTTCCACAGTTGTACCTCACTGCCAAGATGCCATTGCACTTCTGTTTGACTTTGCTATTGAGCCAGAATGTATACGTTAGAGCAGTCTATAACAATGCAGAATATCCTACATAGACACCGTACGTACTAGCTCCCAGGTAATTCGTGACAGATAAACAGTGTGCAAGACTGGCTTCCAAATCACTTACAGCAAAACAGAAATATAGTAAAGACTACTGAAGGAAGAACAGATTCCAAGTAATTCCAAAAAGAAGAGATTTACAAAGTTTCCCTTCTTTTTCCCAAATACCTGATATTTGGTTCTGTTTCCCCTTCTTAAGTCTCAATGAAACTCCCCCTTCCCACTCACTCCCCTGTAAACAGAATTATTAGTTAACAGGTTTCCTAGGACCTGGCTTGGCACTCTCAGTGAAACACCTTTTTAATTTTCCTCACACATAGAGATTCATTTACAAAACCATTTCCATTGAGAGTGTTTGTTGTACACCATACATCAAGATGTGTCCCTATGCACATTTCCCACTGTAAACCAGCAAGATGCCCAAATGGTAGCAATGCCCTTTTGCACCTTACTGGATATCTATGAATACCTGAACCAGTTTGTCCTTTGGCATCAGAACCACTCAGCTGTGAATAAGTAAATGCTTCTAGTATACAAACCATTGATTAGATCAATTGCCTTCACAATTCTCTGTGAGTGAATGCTATATACATTCACTAACTGATTGTCTTAACTGTTTCCAATTAGAGCTTAAATGTCTAATTAACAAGAAATGGACAGAAATCTCCACTGTTGACTTTGGAGGACTATGAAAAGAGGAAGAAAGTGGAAATGAGATAATATCTAGACATAGAATACCTAGACAGCATTAATGTGTATATATATAAATAAGTGTGTATATATTTATGTAAATATATATAGTATGGGTTTAAATTCTCCTGGCTTATTTCTCAACACCTAGTTTCTCCTAGAATGTACCATCATTGGTTTCTACTGATTTCTGCTTGATTTCTGTTGGCTTCTCCTAGAAAATACAATCACCTTTGAATATAAAGTAACTGTAAAATAAGAACCTATAACACTTCAATCCACAGTCATTTTTGCTACAATAATAATCTAACATATTCATGGTCCTGGTATGTAAGTGTTTGGAAGCATCCTTGCAAGCAAATAACATATGGACCAGACTACATTTTTCCTTTAAAATGAATATATTATGCATTACTGATATTCCTCTTACAATGAATGAGATCGAGAAAAAGCAGAATAACAAACTCTACAATGTAACTTAGTGGATTCATTGCAAGTCTGAACAGTTCATCAATACAGATTATGAACTACTTGGATCGGCTTTAGAGTCAGTAGCTAAACACGCTGGTAAATACCTTGATCATGAACAGCAACAGCATTACTCTTCACTGTTCAAAGCAATTTTCACTTCTTGAGCAGGATTAGACTATACAACTGCCCAGAGCTATACAAATAAATGCAGTTTGGTGCTACCTAAAACAGAAATCTGCTGAGAAAGACATCTGAAACTGGCAATAGATGCAGGCACTGCAAATAATTTCTCTGCATAGATGGATGATGCACCAGAGACCAGCTCTTATCATAAAAACTACAATAGCAGATGTCAGTGAAATAATATTTAGCAATGACAGGGACATTCTACAAAAGTCAATGAGGGAAAAAAAAAAATCTTCTCAGGTACATGTGAATGTTGTTAATCATAATTAAGGCAAGTGTGACAGTTTCTTGGCAACAGACACTGAGTTCCCTTCCCTGATGAGAAAATCCTGCAGGAATACTCTCTCTCTTTCATTACATCAAGGCTGCAGTTCTTTACACTAATATCCTCCACTTGGAACACTCCAAGTCATAGGGAAACTTTTGTTTTGTCGATTGCTTTTTGCTGGATAATCACATGATGACCTCCACAAAAGAAAGGAGCAAGTTTCTCATTAGTAAAATAAGAAGAGCTTTAAAAGCTAGTAATATAAACAAGCACATATACTATTGTAGACAGGGGCAGGAGAGTGGGGACAAAAGAGAGATTCACAGCATCCAAGTTAGGGACCTAACACTATCCATACCCTCAAAAAAGATTCAGAGCACCAAGTGGAATAGCAAGGCATGACTACCCTAAAAGCAGAAAGTGAATGATAGTCCCTCCGAATGTGTATTTTTACTTGCATAATACGGTATCTATAACACCTAACAATGAGCACCTCTATATAAATATTTCCAAGAAAGCAATTTATAGGTATGCTTACTACTGACCTTTCAGTAATTAGGGGATTGCCAATTCTTCAACAACAGTAAAAAATTGATAATTTGGAGGGAAGGAAGCATTTTCAGAGAACTTTTTTTTTTTCCTTTAAAAAACCCCTTTTTGATGGCAAGGTTTTGGCCAGCTGCAAGTTTTTCATTCAAAACAAGTCACTTGTTACCATGAGTCATTAATTTTTTCATAAAAGGAAAAAAAAGTTGATTAAAGAATACTGAACCATTTAAAGAATACACTATAAATGCATGTATTAGCTAAAAGGGTTGCAAAGAAACATGGTTATGATTCTAAAAGAAGGTGTAAATACCACAGAGAGTAAAGAAATCCCTTACAGTATGTATAATTACATTACTGATAATTATATCCCAGTAATGAGGAAATTACAGTAGAACACCAGCAAAGCGTCTCACAATAAATTGCACAAGTTTATGGAACAATCTCTTCAAGTGAGTGTGTGGAACTCCCTACATCATCTGAAAGACATTAAAGACAGGAGATGAAACACATTCACAGTGTGCTGTGGGGACAATACTGAGCTGGAAGGGAGATGGACTGGTCTTTTCTATTTCTCAATGCTATGCCATGAGCCTAGGAGTGGGGTTTAAAATCACCACCTCTGCTATCTTCCGATTTTGTTGTCTGTTCCTGGCTGTATCTCATGCTAGTGAGATCCCATAGGGTTTAGCAATTAGCATGAGGAAAGCAGTATGATAATCAGAAGAAATTAATGGTTTAAAAACATAATCTTACACTTCCCCTGAGACTTGTTCCATGCAACTGGATTCTCAAAGAAAAGAAAAAAAAAAAGAACAGGTAATTGATTCTTATTAAGAAAATGATCTGCCACAAAATGCTATCCATATGAAAAAGATGTTAATTTTAAAGTGCTCTCAGAGTCAGTGTGAACCTAGCCTCTGACTAGCTTTCTAAGGAAGAGAGGCTAGGATCCTCATGCCACACTTCTCTTCTGCACCTGCTCAGAACAGCTGAGTACAACATGGGTCTTTCATGTGCTAACAACCAGCATCTGAAAAAGGGAGCAGGATGTGACAGTAAAATAGCAATCTCCAGGTTTTTGTTAGCAATGTCAATGAGAAAGGTGGAGAAATGAGCATGCACTGTGTGCTCTTCTCAGTCATTTGTGTGGAGAAGCTAGGACAGCTCATGTGTCATTGGATATTAGCAAACTTCATAAGCTACAAATTGTATTTAACTATGTCCAAAGCTGAATTTTTATACACTCCTTGGAAAAGATTGAGTTACAGACTTTATTCCCATGGTTAACTACACTATTAAACATGCGTGTTATTTATTCTGGCTTAATTTCCTCTTTCAATGAATTGATTAATAATGTAAAAAAGCAGTCACGTAAAGCAGAAACACCCCACCACCACCACCCCCTCAGTAAATGTCTGGTCTTACTGCAATGAGTATAGGAACTAAGTGGATCTCTTAGGGACTTTTCAAAAAAATTAAACAGAAAGAAACACTCAACCACTTCAGTCCAAAATAATGCTTCACATACTCAGTAAGACAATCCAGCTCTTAATTAAAATAGAAGACATTTTCAAGATCTCTGTTCAGGGGTGGAGGAAGTGTTTCATATATAGCATTTTGACAAGCTAGTACAGGTGCTTCAACTCCACATTTTCTTTATACAATTTTATCTATACAATACAGGTGGTTACGAGGGCAGCATTTTTTTTCTGTGCATTTGTTCATTAGTAGCGTCTGTTCACACAGAACAGCCTTGCCTCAAACATTTGCTCAAGTCAAAGAATAAGGCTGCATGCAAATTTTTGTTGCTCAGTTTCAAAAAATTCATAGCAAAAATTAACCATGTAGTGCATCTTCCCATAACTGAACATCAGCTCGCACAATAGAAAAACAATTTGGACGTCTATGTGAAACAGCACCACCTGGTGATCTTTGTCATAATGACAGTACGTCTTTCAATGGGTACTCAAAAAGTTACATTTTTCTCTTTTCTTCCAACATTGTAAGATAAGAAGATTAAAAAAAAAGGTAGAGGACATCCCCAATCCTGAAAAGTTGTAGTTTAAAATTTAAAATTTATATAAAATGTAAAAAAGTTACCATTAATCTAAATGTCAAGACCCCAAAATATTGCAGATAATCTTAAGAGAGGTAACATTTAGAGTGGAAAAGTAAATTAAATTCTGCATTAAGTCCTTCATTTTTCTGTGTTTCTCTTTGACTGAAGTTTTGAAGCAGTGAAGTCAGCCATCCACATCCACTAATTTTACAAAAGATGGGGTTAATTCCATTCAGGTGTTTGAAAATGTTCATTTATACCCCCTCTTGACCACAGCTGCATCCCTAGGAGACATGAAAAGCAAGGCCTCCATCCCTTTGTGAAGTTCTGCATCTGAATTCTCCCCTGTGAATCTTTTCCCTGCCACAGAAATTTTGTCTTTCTCCAGACAAGGTCTCTCCCTAACTACGCATCTTCCTCCATCAAAATACAACCTTTCACTCTTTCTCCCATCAGCCTAATCTTCCCTTCTACATGAAGTCATTGTCTCATGACTATTTTTCACCAGGCAGCAAGCCGCATTCCTCTTGAACCACAACAGAAACAGATTATGTCATGAGGAAACAAGTTTTGTTGTGGGGGGGGGTTTTTGGTTTTTTTTTTTTTTTTAAAAAAGCACCTTGTATTGTAGCACAGCAAGAACAAGTCACTTGGGGAAGGCAGATCAGGAGGATAGGAGACTGACCTCAGCAAGAGACTGATCAAACAAAACTGAAATCAGCCACCTTCAAGAGACAAGTTTATCACTAACCACAAAACCTCCTTTTTCATAGCAGCGAGACAAGCATTGACCTCCCTGCAGGAGAGGTGGTTGTTGGTGCTTCCTCGGGAGGCTCACACTGCTGTTCCTTCTGCTGGATGGGACGTGAGGACATGGACACAACACTTGCATCAGAGCACGTACGCACTTTACCTGGGAAAGCTGAGCTGCAGAATATTAATCTAGAGAGGCCTAATTTGAAGGGATATCTCAGACATCAGGAATCTCTACACTTCTAAATAACAACAGCAACTGATTTTTAAAACATATAGCTTACATTCTTCACAGACCTGGAGCACCGGCTTGCAGCGCCATGTCCTTAATAGCTCCAAACAAAGCATCTTTAGTATCACTCTGGGAAAAAAACCAGCAGAACTACTGCATTGAGAGAGATGTCAAAACAGTTCTTTTTCCCCAGGGACAGTCTGCCTGACTGCCCTGCTGGTTTTGTCATTTTGAGAGCTCAACACAACTCTATTAGGATGAATTTTGTCATAAGATAAATTGCATGCTCAAAATGCCTCCTGAAGTTTCAAAATCCACAATTAACAATTTCATATTCATAATGGTAAACATCAATACATCTTCCTCAGGAAGAAACTACCATTTGCATAAATTTAATGAGTACTTTAATACAGTGGTATTGTGGTAGCATACTCACACCACTCTCTCTCTCGTGAAGTCTGACAATATTTGCTAAAAAAATACTAATGGGATTGTGGTTTCTTAAATTATTTTTACAGGCTCCGCAAAACAACTAGATACGTTCATGATTACAGGAGAAACATACCTAACCCTCAAAGAGCGGTAACACAGACATTGCTCTTTAGATTTTATAAGGCTGGACGTTTAAGGACAATGGAAACTCACATCACTTCTCCCTCCAGCATGAATTGTGTTGGTTTTTTTTCTTTTAATTTGTACTCTGCAACAGAATATTAACCTGCAGAAAAGCTACTAAAGGAGCCACTGCTTTTCCTATTAAAAAAGCAATCCCTTCTAAAATTCAACGTATTTAAAAGGAAAGCTAGATCCCAGGATGCAAATTTGTCAAATATCTTTCCCTGATGTCTAGTGCCATCTTTTGCATTTTGGCAAAAATATGAAACAGAAAAATATTCTCCTTGGTTTTGTTTAATTTTTCAGCACTGGATCCTTGTAGTATCTGCTTGAACTGAGTTAAGTTACTCGAAAGTTATCTGCGAGCTAGACTTCTTTTCCAAGCATTTGATGACAAGTGTCAGTCAGCCCTCTGTCCTTAGAAGTAGATTCGGTAATAGAAACATAATAGCATGTGATTGTTTATGTGCTTGGATGGAAATAAAGAAGAAGGTGGTAGAGAACTCAGAGCTTGCAGAAGGTATGACTGATGCTCTCTTCTTTCAGAAAATACAGTAACTCTTCATGAAAGATTGCAGAAAGCATTTTGAAAGAGGATGCACAAGCAGGAAGAAAAATTCCACATGTGCTTTTATGGAACTGGAGATAACCACTTAGACCACAGATGATAAAGGTGCAAATGGAGTAGCACAGCTGGCAGTTTGATCCATTTTGTCCCAGACCATTATGATTATCTAATTATGCTCATTGCATACATTAAATATTTCTGATCTGTAGCACAGCCACCTTGCCCTCTTATTTATAAAAAATATTTTTAGCAGAGACATTCCAACAAGTCCAACTAACACTTATGTTATTAGAAATATTAATATTTGCTATTTCCTTTTATAAAGGAAGGATTAACACCAATATAAAAGAAAGAATGGCAATGAGCAGTTAAAATTGAAGTCTTTGATCCTCTGTCACATGACTCACCAGGCCTAACTCCATAACACACTTCTCTGATTCTATTAAATAATTCCATAATTTGCAGACTGAAAGGGTGTTCAGTACTTTTTGAAATACAAGTCACCTCAAAGTGTACAAAACTGACCACAAAAAAGAATCAGTCAAAACTGCTAGCCACATCAGAAAACAGTAGGGAAGGCTTAATGTTTTTCTGATTTTCCAAGAAACTTGCTATGGTGTGAAGAGATACAGAATTTCAAAGCAGCTGGTTCACTGGTAGAGCTAGGATTTCTGCGCACTGGAAAAACAAGTGTAAAAGGAAATTTTCCATAACTGCATAAATGAACAGCATCCACCCTCTGAAAGGCAATATGCCATTAGCTTCTGACATATTGATGCTGTATTATTATCAAGGATTTTTCTAAGTTGTGGCAACAGTAAGCAGCAATTTTTGGACTTCAAAATTAGAGACAGGCTGTGAAACACCCACTGTTCTCCAGCATTCTTTTCCTTACCATCTAGTTTGTATTTTTATTATGAATACTGTGTTCAACTTGTAATTTTCTAATCAACTGAAACAGCAAAATACTGATTAATCTAAATGATAACATAATTACAATGAAATCAGATGCGCCACTGATTGAAGGCAGACGCAATCTGAATAGAGTGATTGGTGCCTTAAAAATGGCATTCTTGGAATAACAACAGGGAACCTAAGAGGATTTTTAATGCTAACGTTACAGCTGATAAGTAAATCCTATGACATACAGCTATTGAGAAAGATAGAGAGAAACAAGATTGGGGTGGAGATTTTTGGTACAGAATCTCTTAGTTCTTTGCCTAAGAAGTCTCATGGATGAGGAAAAAATAACTCAGTAAAGGATTTTCATTATTAAAATGTTTTGTCTACCTCTTTTTCCAAATCATTCCAACCACATCTTCTATCAAGATCACTTGAAATTTCTGGGTTGTTTTCTGACCTGGTAAAGAAAATCTAGTTTCTCCCAAATAAGCTTTTGGTCATCTAGAAAAAGAGACACATATATCTCAGGTAGCTTCTGACTGATCTGGAAATCATAAAACTAAGTTAAAAATTGTGGGGAAGGCTTTTTAATTATTTTTTTTTAACTGGTCCTGATTTAAGTTGGGTTTTCACAACTTCCAGCATTTCTCCTCATTCCAGGTATCGGATGACTTTTTCTTTTTTCTTATAATTTTTAAATGAGTAGTGATGTACTCAGGTGATGATTTAAGAAGTCGTAGCATTCTTTAACAAACAACTAAATAAAAGAAACCAACCAAAAACCTAGACTAGAATTAGGTGGCAATAAGATCACTAACACTAGCAACACTGTAGTGTAAACTTTCAAAGAAATCAACATTTTTGTAGTTCTGGCCCTTCGTAGGTCTAGATTCCATGTTTTAAAAAAATACCAGCCACTAAACTTTAAAACAAATATAACTAAAAGTTTTAAGAGACTATGTTTAATCCAAACATAAGTCCTCTGTAAACAGGAGGAAAAAAAAAAAAAACCAAAACCAAACAACTTATGCATTAAGTTGCTATTTTGAAAATGAGAGACTGAACACCACAGCTACAGAGCCCAACCCTAAGATCACAAAGCATTAAGACATGTGCATGCTCTGTTGCTGCAGTTCCACCCCATGTCCTGCTTCCAAGTGACACTGAATATGTCATTCTCCCTTCCTTATGTCCTAAGCTGTTTGATTCAGGCCATGGGCACGGGAAATGAATCTCACTCTACATTTGTTCACAGACACACACATTTTAATTGTGCCAGAAAAATGTTTGCAATGCAGGTACCATATCATAATGTCCCAGAGTAAACTCCCCACCTCATTTATGTATTTCTTGTTTCCTCAACCAATTCCAACATCAGTAATTTAATTCCCACTGCCTAAATTCCTTTTTTGGTAGCTGAATACCATGTTAGTGTCCACTGTGTTACTCCAAAATCCAGAGTCAGTAACTGCACTGTCACAGAAATGAGAAAGGGACCCCAATTACAACTGTAGGAGCACTTGAATGTTGCAACAGGCTTTTGATCCACCCTTTGATATTGCTCATTACTCAAATTCCCTTAGGGCTTACCCTTTTTGTTGTTGTTGTTTTTGGTTACTTCAGCTTCCATGCAGGTTTTAGATAGAGATTCCTAAGTTTACATAACATCAGTTCAGCTCTGATTCAGAGGTGACTTATCTGATTGTATAAACAAAAGGCTGGAGTAATTTTAAATTTAACTTCTTTTTAAGTTTTATTACTGAGGAGTCTGTAAGAAGTACAGATAGGTCATTTTTCTAATATGATTGTTTCAAGTCAGCAAACTGAGCATGGTGATGATGCATTTTGAATTTGCTGCTCAAGCACATTTTATAGACACTTTCCAACGCTGGATAGACCTGAAGAATTTTGACTGGTGAAGCAGACCAAACCAACTATTGTCCATCTGCTAGGTCATTTGCCTCTATAGCAAATAATTTTCAAGGTACAGATAACTTGCAAGCCATTGAATACTTACACCCAAACAGATTTTATTACAAGAAAGAAATACCTTGGGATTTCCTTTCTTCAGAATAATCACTGTCTGTAGCATTTGTTATCAGTAGCTGAAGTTCCACACCACACTTCCAGCCCACCCCCTTTTTCTCTTTAGAGCCTCTGTTATCACTAACAGAGCAATCTGTAATCAAATACAGGCTAATCATTCTGATACAACTGCATCATACTGAAGACTGCCTTATGTGAAAGCTGAGTTTTCTGAACTTATCTTGTGTCTCCCATAACATGAAACAATTAAACATGTGCTGCATTAATTTTATTAATCTTTAATAGATGATAATTGGAATTAGCTCTCCAAAGGGAGGGTTTGACTGTGTGTTTACCAACAGAAGAATGACAATGATTGATCAGAAACAAAACCAGAATGTTTAGTCTAATTACTTTGTTGGTTATCTGAATATAACTCACATTTTATTTAAAATTGTTTGTCTAGAAAAACAAGATTGCCACTGGAAACAAGAAATCCCTTAGCTTTCTTCTTTCCACTGGCAATCTGCTAACAGCAGCAAATTACATTCAAATTGCACATCAACTAGTATTAGTATTAATTGTAAACTACCTCAGTTCACTTAATTGTGGGCATAATGAAGTATTACAATTAGCCATAATATATTATTTAAATAAGAAATATCAATATTATTTAGAGCAGGTGCCAATTATGGCAGGCAGTGAAATATGCCACCAAAAAGAATTTCAATTAGAAATTCAAGTTCACCAAAGACAAAAGTCCCCGTCACTCTGGTAAAACGGCTAATGGCACTAATGCCCACCACCTCTGTGGGGGGAGAGAGGCTAACTTGGAGCTCACCTGCATTTTGTACTACGGATTTCACAGGAGTTCTGGAGAGGCATGTTATAGACACAGCTGCAGGCTGCTGCAGAACAAGTTTATACAGCACTGTACAGGAGAAAGAGATCACTACATAAAACCCCTAGGTTCAAGATGCTAGTGTACTGTTATTTGATCTTAAAATTACTTGGGTCAAAGTCTACATTTCATATCTGTACAGTCACTACTGTTTGAAATTCTCTTTGCTTAAGAATATGATAAATAAAAAACATAGTTTCCAATGGATTTGGATGCAAAAACTCTAGGGCTAAATACTTCCATGCCCCTTTTTCAGTACTTTAAAACTTGCAAGATTAATTTCTGGTTTCCCAGTTCTCTGCAATATTTAGCAAAGTAGTAAAGGCTGAAGTTTAAATCCCCACTGACGAAAATTTGGATTAAAGATGCTTAGCTCTCCTAAAACAAATTTATCTAGTTTAGTGTTTCTACACCCAGTTCTCTATCAGGATAAGGACATTCACTCAAAATACTTATGTCAAACTTACTGTCTGATAGCGTAACCCATGTTTTTGCCAAATACATTTGTCTTTCCAGTAAAGAAATTGCACCCAGCAGAACAGTATCTGTCAAAGTAGAAACAAGGTGCATCTATAAAGCAACCTAGACTAATTTATACTAGTTAAACTTTATACTAAAGGCGACTTACGCTAGAGCTGCCAAAACCTAAGTTTTCACACATCCTTCCTGCTTCATATCTCAGTTTGTAAATTTATAAAGTAAATGTAGCAACACAAGGTTAGCAAAACATGAAAAATCTCAGGGAAAAAGTCAAAATAAGAAATATGTTCTGTGTATTCTATGCTTCCCAGAAATGCTCCTGGGATATGCTGGACCCTGAAATTGGGGTTGTTAAATGAATATTGCCAACAACAAAACATAGCATCAGTGATTCTTTTAATTTTCCAAGTATTCAAAAGCATTAGTCAGTTCCCAACATCACATTGCAATAACACAAAGTAAGGAAAAGATTTTGATTAGCTAGGAAAAGTTGAAGAGAAAAATTGCAAGCTGAAATATGCTGCAAGTATGCTCAAGTTTCAGCCACAGGCCCATGGTGATAGAACTTTTCTTGCTGTACATTAAGATAATTTCAGTATACTACAATTATGTGCCTAATTAAAATTAAGAAATTAGAACACAGTTAAAAGGAATGATATTTTGCTCACAGCTAATTTCATTAAAGTATTAATGAACAGGACTCATTTTATGGCTAGAGGGCAACTACTTTCTGCAAAGTACTTCCATGCTAGCTAATTTATTCATGCATGAAAAACAATCCAATGAGAAATGAGCGAGACGGGAACTGCTGGTCCTAATTAAAATATTTAAAACACCATGTCTATTCTGTTCCATCTAGCCAAAGACCTAAGCTAGGAGCCAGCATGATACCAATTAACATGGAACAAGCAAACACACAACACCCACAGATTCTGATTAAAGTGCATATTATTGCGCCATACAATATATTGTTCTACACATGTATGTAAATGTTTAATTAACCCATGTCTAAATCTCTATAATGTTCAGAAACTGATACTTTAAATCCTAAACAAGTGACAATCAGACTGCATGATATTCACTTTTATTTGTCACAATGCTTTCTCAGCAAACTCATTGGAGTCATCCTGCAATTCACGCAGTAAGGTATTTCTTAAGGGAGGGAGGGGAGGCAGAAGCAGAGGAGGAAAAAGGAACAGGCAAAAGATTTTCTTCTCTGCATTTTAGACAGCAATGAGATTGCTGGTTGCCAAAGGCTTGGAAATGGAACGCAATGTTGGGTTAGCCTCAGGTAATACAATATTTTTCATTAATAATTGAAGGAAGAGCCTGGGACTAAACCCATTTGTCAGTCTTGGACGGCGGCAACAAAAACAAAATAAAAACGCTTCCTTTATAAACCAAAGAGCTGTTTGTGGGGGAAGAACCCAAGGGATGGTTCCCACTAGAGAAGAACACTGTAAAGGCTCAGAGAGAAGTTGGAGACTTGCAAACTTAGTAGAAAGCAGGATCAGAAAAAAACAGAAAATGCTCTAAACTTTACTTCACACATAGATGAGAAAAATCTGAGTTCAAGGAGACTTGAAAAAGCAGACATTTGCCTCAGTTTGCACCATCATAGGTCTTCCTTTCTTGAAAAGTTTCTAGTGGTTTCCCCCCCCTCAGTTAATCTTCAAGCATTTCATGAGAAATCCAGCTCCCCAAGAGGTTTTACTTCTGCTTTTCTATTCTGTTCCCCTACAACACTTATATACCAGTTTCTTCATTAAATGCAGCAAATGCAAGAAATTAAATAGCCTTCTCTTGCTTTTTCTGGATGATTGGGTAGACTTACTTTTGCCCTTCCCTAACTGACAAGATTTGCAACCTGTTGATGGAAGTGTCAAATAAAAAAGATCCCACAGTTACCAGAAATCCTGCTAGAGCAGCTCTTATGAAAATTATTAAACCATGGAAATCTGTTAGCACAGCCAGTACTCATCCAAATTAATGTGTGCTCAGTCTTCCTGCACTGGCTGCAGAATGGTGAGTTAGTAAGACAAGAGTGAGCTCACACACACTCTGACTCTTCTATTGTATTTTGTGCCCTGGACTTGGTCCTCACCGTTCTCTGATTCAAGGAAAAACACTGAGAGCTCTAATCCTCCAGAGAGCCAGGGATGCAGATACACGGCCAGAAGAGAAACAGTCAGAGTCTGAGCCAGGAAGCTCCGAAAGACTGAGGGTTTGGAAGGCAGATGAAGCTCAATGCAGAGGACACAGTGAAAGTGAAAGGCTGCAAGGAGCTTTTAAGGAAGACGTATAGGCCAAAAACCAATTCAAGTTGTTGGCAGAGAGACTGAAGGGAAGTCTCTGTAGGGGAAAAGAGCAAATAGAAGATCAGAGAAACAGAGAAGAACAGAAAGACAGCAAAGAAAACACAGTGTAAATCCAGTGGAAGCAGACATCCTTATGACCACGCTTAACAAGAGACACGAGCACATCTTCCAGCTCAGGTGAACCAGGAGAACAGAAATACTAATGAAAGAACAGAATAATCACCCACAAGGAAGTATTGAAATGAACTGTGATTGTGTTACAGTGCTGGGATAGAAGTCTGATAGTTCAAATTCAGCTCATGGCTTTGCCTTACAATGTTAGGTAGCACATCTAAACTGCTCTATAAAAATGCCACCTGTGCTTCGACAGTACTAGTTTGCAGTCAGGGAGTTATAACTTCCTGTGAAACAGATTTGCACGGAGATCAGTAACAGCAGCCACCACTGCTGCCGCCGTTTACTGAAAGTGAGCCAGAGATGCTGGTCGCTTCATGTAGAGACTGTCTCATACAGCATTTGTCAAGTGCCTAGCTCAGTTTCTCTTCACCAACCAGCTCAAGTTGTCTAGGCTCTGCCATAATACAAATAATAGTAAGTGTGGGGTCACAATGGTACATCATGAATAAAATGGGCTGTAATATCTTGGAAAGATTTCACTGCAGTTAAAAATCAGGCTTTTTAAGGACCTGCAGAAAATTCATCTTCCCTTTGGAATATCCCACTAAGAGGAACCTAATGAACAAACTTTACAGAATGAGATGTCTAGAGGATTTTTCTTTTCCTCCCAAGCGAGTTCATTCAAGTTTAAATCAGAATGGATTTTAAATTTAAATGCTAATACTTACAAATGTCAAATTCTATCTCTTCCCTAAACACCGAAGGCAAAAGTTTGTGGGGAAGGGAGGAGGAAAGTAACAAAAGAAAAAGACATATTAAGCAACTCGAAAAAGGACAAGAAACTACCTAGCACTATTAAAATCTCTAGGAACTCCTACCTTTTGAAATCTTTCTTTTAAAATTACAGTTGAATTTAAAAAGGGAAGATCCCCATATTGCTTTCTACCTGTTTGTTTAGGATTTTGACAAAGTGACATTAAAAAAAACCCCAACAACTTATTGTGTTATAAAACTTCACAGCCATGTCAACTTCAGCTACAACTTTTTCACATATACTGGCACAAACTGGGTCAAACCCATGCAGTGGTAGAAGAGCAGATAATGTAGGATATAATTTAGTTGTGATGGCAGTCTGGTGGCATTCCTCCTGGACTCAACACTGTACTACAAATACACTTGCAAGGTGTTGAAAAGGCAGGAATATTAACAGGGAAGAAAGAGAGTGCGAGGGAAAGAGAGTGCACAAGGGAAGAAAAGGGATGCCTGGTGAGAAAACCAAAGGGATGAGAGGTGGAATCAAACAGAAATGGTAAGGCCAAAGAGATCCGAAAAGGAACAAAGAAAAGATGTTCATAAGGGAGGAATGCGGGGATTTAGGAAAGAAAAAGGAGATGAGTTTTAAAAGGTAAAAAGAACAGTCAACACAAATGAGAGAGTGCTTAAACAGCCATAGGGAACGCATACTGAAGCCAGGACAGTAGGACCATCTTAAAAATAAAATAAATTTCCTCTAACATCCCTAACCTTTGGATTTAAAGGCCAATCTCTGTTCAATCTCAGTTGCTATCAGTACTACCTACAGTGCTGTTGATCAAATTAGACATTCCAGTAAAACAAGGGTAATCTTATTGCCTTTCGTACACATTCCTTATGGCTGTTTAAGCACTCTTCACTGTTTTGCAAACCTTTCTTTAGCCTGTAGTGTCTTCTGTGACAAAATAATCCCACAGCCTCCTGAAATGTCTTCAGTCTCCACGTATGTATTCTGGTCTATTCTACCAATTTAATCAGTGAGCTACATTGTATGTCCCACTCCAGTCTCTATCCACTGCTGAGTCTATCCCTGCCATGATAGCACAAACAAGTCAGATTCAGGATCCAGCTTGGCGTACCAGGCAGAAAGATGACTTAAGGCTACCTCAGTCCATCCTCACTTTCTATTATTCTTGCTCTCAGCACAGTACCTGGCCAAGTGTATGTCTCAGGACCAATGCACAATAATTTTCAGACATCATCATTGTTGTAAGTTTATTGCCAGCTAATGTTGTTTCTCTTTGTTGGTATTTTTAGTGCTGAACTGGAAAAACATACAAATAGGTCCCCTGGTTCCATACTTTAAAGCCTGGAAAAAACACCTTTACAGCCCATAGGAGACTAAAAGTTGTTGTGGTTCTCCCCCTCCGCCCTGTACTCTTTTAAAACATTAGCTGCATATCACTAAGTGGTAATGCATTTGGGACCCTTGGAACTCTATACATTTAAGGTAAAATCATGTCTAACGCTAAATAATTCTGCTGCCTGTCCTATTATACTTCACAAGGGATCCACTTAAAAAGATCTTGCGTCCCATGGTAACCACTGAGGGAATTTTGCTGCAAACTACTCCATATGGAAACAAGACTGCTCACTCAGCATGATTGGCAAGATTAGGACCAAAGAGAGCTCTGGGTTGGTATATTGGGTTCGTCTGGCAAGGTTTTGGTAGTGGGGTACATTACAGGGGTGGCTTCAGTGAGAAGCTGCTGGAAGCTTCCCCTATGCCCGACAGAGCCAATACCAGCAGGGTCTAAGACGCACCCACTGCTGGCCAAGGCCGAGCCCATAAGTGATAGTGGTAGCGCCTCTGTGATAACATATTTAAGAAGGAAAAAAAGTTGCAGGGCACACAGAAACGGCAGCCAGGGAGAGGAGTGAGAATGTGTAAGAGAAACGACCCTGCAGACACCAAGGTCAGTGAAGAAGGAGGGGGAGGAGATGCTCCAGGCGCCAGAGTGGAGATTCCCCTGCAGCCTGTGGTGAAGACCATGGTGAGGCAGGCTGTCCTTGACCCCACGGGAAGCTCACACTGGAGCAGGTTCCTGGCAGGACCTGTGGAGAGAGAAGCCCACAGAGCAGGTTTTCTGGCAGGACTTGTGCCCTCTGCAGGGGACCCACGCTGGAGCAGTGTGCTCCTGAAGGACTGCACGCCGTGGAAGGGACCCATGCCGGAGCAGTTCGTGAAGAACTGCAGCCTGTGGGAAGGAGTCACATTGGAGAAGTTCATGGAGGACTGTCTCCCATGGGAAGGACCCCACACTGGAGCAGAGGAAGAGTGTGATGAGTCCTGCCCCTGAAGAGGATGAAACAGCAGAGATAATGTGTGAGGAACTGACCATAAACCCCATTCCCCGTCCTCCTGTGCCACTGGGGGAGATAGGTAGAGAATCTGGGAGTGAAGTTGTGCCTGGGAAGAAGGGAGGGGTGGAGGAAAGGTGTTTTGAGATTTGGTTTTATTTCTCATTACCCTACTCTGGTTGATTGGTCATAAATTGAGTTAATTTTCCTCAAGTTGAGTCTGTCTTGCCCGTGACAGTAATTGGTGAGTGATCTCCCCTGTCCTTATCTTGACCCATGAGCCCTTTGTTATGTTTTTCTCTCCCCTGTCCAGCTGAGGTGGGGAGGGAGTGATAGAGCAGCTTTTGTGGGCACCTGGCGTCCAGGCAGTGTCAATCCACCTCAGTTGGGGTTTTTTTCCCCTTGTTTTCTGATTCGCCCCGTATAAGCAAGAATGTGTACAACTACTCACAATATGCAATTGGCTTCATCAGTGTTGAAGAGCCTCTCTGTTATTCAAACAGCCCATATACCAAATGCTTTCACCTTGTCTCCAACTCTGGTTGAAGTGAAGGAAGTTCTTCCAAAAAGTCTGTGGACCTTTTGTCAGTAAGGTATAGTCTCTTTGCAAAGACCTAATCTTTTCCTTGAGATTTGCAATGGAATTTGAATAGCCTCTGTATGCTGCATAAAGGGATAAATGTCACCTCTCCAAATTAGTGGTGACAGACAAACCTCTAAAGAATATACCTCTATGGATTTTGTTACATTTTGGGGATTTTTAAAGACATTGCAGAGCCAGTGTTTATCCCAGATGCCCAATTTTCTGCACTCTCTAGAAGGAGATAGTGCTTTCATTTGTGTTCTAAATTAAGCAGCATAGGTTAATTTCAACATTCTGAAGTAGTGAGAGCAAAGAGCAAACTTCAAAGAAGACACCACATTTTTATGCATCTTTAGCCAGACAAACATTAGCCCTTTTCCCTAACTGAAGCAGCTACTCTAAAGAATGTTAACTTACTGTTTTCTAAATATGCAGATGTTCTGTTGTCATTGTTTCATAAAGTAATGAACTGCTTCTTAATATTTAATAAACCTTGCATGCTGTCCCCAGGCAGGGAGCACAGACTGTTGATAGCCAGCTACTAAATGTCCATTAAAATACAGTATTTCCCCTTAAAATGTGCTTAACAAACAAGTTATATCACCTGCAATGAAATGTGAATTGTTTCAGCCACAAAACTGAAATACTCTCATCCTACAAGAAACCTAGATAGGTAGCAGGGAAAGCTGGTACTTCCTGCACTCTAATCTGACTCAGATAAAAATCTTTACCATGTGACAAATGTTTGTCACTAGTACCATTCGTCTCAGTCTGCTGTATGGCAGAATGACAGACCAAAGGATGATACAGTCAAAGAATGCTACAGAGAAGCTATTTATAAAGGTGCTTTTTGGGAATCTTGTTTATTGTCTCTTGTGTGCAATGCAAGTCATAACATATTGCAATAATGATCTTCACTAATTGGATACAGAAGTCATTAATACAGAACAATAGCATTTGTACACTTTAGTACTGGCTTTTTATGTTCTAAAAGCAAAAACTAATGCTAATGAGATTTTATAGAAATGGGGAAAAACATTAAAGCAACTCGGACTAGACATTGCCCTTTGTGGTGCTGCCACACTAGAGGGGTCCACCTATGCATGGGATTCCGTGCTAGACTTTGCCAGATGGCCTTGAAAAGTGGAAGACATGTCAAAGTGCTGTGTAAGAAAGTGCTACGCGAGATGCAGGAAATTCCTAACTACTCTGCCTGATCAACACAGGTGTGCAAAGGCCACATCAACAGAGCTGTTATGTAGCCACAGTTATTCAGTAAAATCATCTTTGTCACAAAGATGTCACAAAAAATCATCTGCTGACAAATATCCCTACTTTGCCAATACAGCTGTCATCAGTTTCAAATAAAAGAAAAAAGGTACATTAATATCAAAAGACAAAGATGAAGTCATCAGAAATATATATGGAAGATAATTATTCTGCCAAAGCCCAGTGTAGCTGGCAGACTTTGGCTTTGGCTTTATGGGAAACACAGAAATAGGAAAAGGATAAAAATGGGGCTTTTAATTGAAAAATTTTAGAGAGTCTTTAAAACTGATCTAAACTAGCTCTGTAAGAATTTTGTAGACTGAACTTTGGCTTCTTAGGCTGTACTTCTTGGTGTCTAATTGGTTCAATGCCTGAAGAGAAGGAACAAACACGATTACAGAAAAGCACGCTGCCTTTTGGCATCAAGAACCTCTTTGAATCTTGAATATCCCTTAAAAGTGAATTGGATCCAGCTAGCTAGTGCAGTGCTTTTGAGTTACAGGAGCCTGAACAGGCTACATTTATTAATTTAAAAGGTTGCAATAATTATAGGGTCAACCTTGCCTAGATAAACGCACATGGAATACAAAAAACCCTCACATGTATTCCCTGCAAGAATGCAAACAAAAAGGGAAAAAGTTTGTACGAGACATTACTGATTTATTCTTTCATCAATCAATATATATTGGCCCTTTTCTGCAGCAGTAGGTGATCATATGAACCTGGGGTCATATCAACATGCAAGCCCTAACTGACTAGGAAGCAAATTAGAAATAAAAATGTTCTAAAAGTCTTTTACTCCGACATATCCATGAAACAAGCAACCATCACACATTGCAAAGAAAAAACATCTGCTAAAAAAATCCAAAATAATAATAAATGTTTATATTTTGTATTTCTTGTCAAAGTACCACCATCCCTTATTTCTCATTAAGATTTTAACACATCTGTTTGTATACCAAAAACCTAACTATAACTGTATATTCTGAAAACAATCCTACTCTAATGAGCTATATTCAACCTGTGGAGCTTTTAAAGTTTTAAAAAGGTGCACAACAGTAGCTTTCCTGTGATGTTCTCAGAGATGCAGTTTTGAAATCAGGATGCTATCTTTGCTCCTGGTATTCTTCTGATCAAGTGAATTAGAAATACAACCATTTGAGTTATTCATAGGTAATACATTGCATGAGACTAGACATGGAGAGAGTTTGCATGTTTCTGAGGAAGGAAGAAAAAGAGAAAAAGCAAAGGTATTTTTTTCCCTTCCCATAAGCAAGAACACAGTTGTTCTGTATCTTTCAAGTGAGAGATCTAGTTTCTAATTTTATAGAGTAGCTTGAGTTGGATGAGCCAAAAGCCAGTGAACTTCAGATGCTGGGAGGAAATCATGGAATCAGGTATGTTAGTACTGAAAGCACAAAACTGCATTGTAGCTGGTAATTTTTTTTTCTAAGTATTTAAAAACCATTAAAAAGATGATGAACCTTTTTAGGAACTCAATTTTTATCATTCAGATATACTATGTCTGCTGGCGTACTAAGGCCTTGAATATCAGCAAGAAACTGATAGTTTTCCCCACCTGTGACCTTCTAGCAACTGCTGGATGAAAATGCCCCATCGGCCACATTTGGTAGGCTGAGGTATGGTTCTCCATGTGATGAATTGCTGGGATCAGTAATTCTCTTCTGTTATTGTCCTTGGGTAAGTCTGCTTATAAATAGGTAGAAATGGATAGCACTGCTCCATGCTTAAAGCCGAGGTCTAAAACCAGAAGATGTATACACAATCAGAAAAAAGAATTAGAACACAAGCCAAAGTTCAGGAAAGGTGTGCCATATCCCTGGGCTATGAGCAGCATCCAGCCAAGCAGGAAGAATGGATGCTGCTGCTCTTGGCAGCCCACTGCAAAGTGACTCTTCCAGTGTTTACTACGGTTTAATCAGGGAGGATGTAGATATAAACACAACTTTCTCATTCTGAATAAATGAACTGGAGCCAGACTACTGCACTGCTATATAATAAAAGGGGTTTGTTTCTTAGACAATTCACTGGGCTCCTCAAACATTGCACCAAGCTCCTGACAAGAGATCACCTCCTGAGAGGCCCTGACCAATAGCAGCACTCAGTTTCCAAAGGGAATTTCTGCCATATAGGTAACTAGACACACTTTTTTTTATACACTAAGGTTGACTGGGGCGTATTATGGAGGAAAGTAATTTCAACCTTTGAACTTTAGAAAACAAACACTTATCACACATCAAATTGCTTAGTAATTCAGAGACCTTGACACCTCAAAATCTTGAGCTTATAAAAGACTCCCACTCTGAGTAGATACTGTAATTAAGATAAATAATAAAGAAATGGATATTGAGTAAAAGTTATAGCTTATGGTAGTAGGCAGAAAAAAACCCTGAAGACTAATATTAAAAGGTTGAATCATGTACAAGCATCAAATTTCTGAATTTCTTCAGCTTAATAATGATCCGCAAGTACTTCAAGACAAACTTATATGAAAGTTCCTAGCACTAGATGCCTCTCTGTCCTATATTTAGAATTTTTTCTAGCACAATATGTCTCAAAAAAATCCTGCTTACACAAAAAGGCTCGTACAGCAGGCTATGAAATTGTGTGTCCTAATGGTAGATTTCCATGACACTATTTCCAGCTATCTCAATATGTATGGATACAATTAGGCAACATCTGTGAAGAAGGGTCTTCAAGGCAAAGAAAATAAACCCTAAACAGCCTGAATTGAATAATGAATGAGAAGTTTTGAAGCTTCCAAGCAAATAGAATGGCTGACTGCCTGTGGAAAGCAGAATCTTGAATAAAGATGCCATTGGTGCAGCAGTCAGAATCTATCATTTAAAGACCTTACACAGCACTCATTACACACAAAGAAGTCTATTGAAATTATATTGCTTAAGCTTACAGGAGTGTTCCTGGGTAAGGAATGCTGAATAGGGCCCTAGTGAGTCAGTGAGTTGTTAGTAGTGAACATCAGCCCTACTGCTCCTTAATCTACCTCTAGCAAAAAAACTCACCAAAAACAACTTTTCTTCTTGCCCTTGTGATGTGACTGAGTTTGATTTTAAGTCTACAAGTAGTTTTACTCATACCTATAAATTTATTCTTCTATCTAATAGTCAAAGACACTAGCCCAGTAGATTTTAAGAATCTTCACACAGACATCTTTGGTCTTCGTTATAGGTGCCTATACTAACACTCTGCTAACTTGTGCTGTGTCTGCAATCTGATTTTGAAAGATCAACATATGTATCCCACATGTCTGCAAGCACCAACAGTTGTAGTAAGAGCACATATCTAAAAGAAAAGAGTCTAAATTTCTAAAAGCATTTTATCACCTGCCTAGTTGTGATTTGGTAGCCTTAAGAATTTGAAAAATATAAAGCCTACTTTGTTTTATCCTTGACCTTAAAGTTTCATGAGGAAGTATCTGACTCTGCCAACACCCTTAAATGAAGATCATATTTCATTTTCATAAGAGTCCATATAGAGGTAGCTTCATTTTCCTACCACAGTGTTATAGCTAATAAGTTCTTTCTCTTGAGGAACACCTGGGGAATATCATCTTCCAAAGTCGAAGATGTCTCAGAAACTAAAGAATTGCAAGTGCTGATTGGCTGTTGATAATATTAGTTGTCAATAATTTATTTAAGAAGATATCTGATACTTTATTTAGAAAATAACTAATTATTCCTATAAACAATCATTAAAAATATACACATGCTGCATAAGCTGGAGATACCCTAAGAGATGATCCAAACAGTAAGCCTATCAGAAGAACATGTCAACAAGCCTATCATTAAAATAGCCCACTCCACCAGCCACAGATGCTGCATTCTTATTATAACTTGGATTAACTTAAAAAAAAAAAAATATATATATATAACCACTAGAATTTTAAGTAGAAAACAGCCTTTTTTTTTATTATTTTGATATCACAAAAACCATTAGAGACAACCTTCTCCCTCTGAACAAAAGGACTTTCTGTATGTACTGTAACTCTTTTCTCTGTGGGTTTGAAATTACACACAGTAGTGCCAAAGGTAAGTCATTTCTAGAGGTTTAATACATTTCTGAGGTTTTTTCTCTTTTTCTCCCTCTTGTGAAATATATTTGTGGCCCACAGCAATCACTTTAGACTTTTTAGACACGTCCGGATAGAGATAGATGACACAAGTAATCTACTTATCTTCCTTTTCCATCACCAATAAAAGTGACAGCCTGCCTAATTAGGCCTAATAAAGCAGCAGCCAAGAGAGGGGCTCAGCAGCGATCTAAAGAGAAATGGCATTGACCCACAGATACAGGTGCCGCCTTGAGGCAGTACTGGTATTGCTTTATCTTCAACACATTACATCTAGCTCATACCATATTCAAATGCAAGTAGCATGTTTTTCTCCTCGATTCTTAGATCAAGAACAAAAAAAAAAAAAGAATCTCATCTAATCAAAAAAGGCACTGACAATTTTTCAGCCTCACATTAAAAGCAAAGAGTCATTCAGAACAGTGCACTCCATATTCTATTTTATAATATCACTTTAAGCTATTTCTTTGAATCACAGACATTTCTTTGTTAAGAAGGAAAATCAAAAATTCATCAGAAGAAGTTCTCAGGTTTTTTTTTCCTTTTTTTCCCCACCCCTTTTTTCCTTCCCCCCTCCCCCCTCCCTCAAACAGGGCTATTGCATGGGGTTTTTAGCTGGAACCAACATTTATAGAAGTTAGGGATCCTTAAGCAATTATTAGTGGTGAGAGTTTGACATGCCTGAGAGTTGTCAACAACTGACTTTATTTAAAGGAGAAGGAAAGGGAAATAAACGGTGCTCTCAGCAAATTAATACACAGCCTTGCAAATTAAAGACGTAGTGTTTTTTAAACAAGGAAAAAAAAAAGTGAACTTTGCATGAAACAGCATTTTAAGTATATCTTTGTAAAAATTATCAGATTGTCAAATGGGATGAAAGTAAACCAAGTCTGCAGCTACGTGTGATATTTCTACATTTGCTCAAAACAAAACAAAAAAATATCTTGGGTTTTTTGTCTGCAAGTATTCTTCATTCTTATTAGCCCAGACTGCCAAAGGCTGGTTTTGTTCAACTAGTACTTGTATACCACCACTTGCAGTACATTCCTTGCCAGTGAAAGGTTTGTACCAGGACAGTTGAACACACAAAGGACTTTATTTCAAATTATTATTCAAGTTTCTGTCTTTTCTGAATGAAGTGCAAAGGCTACAGTTCTCTGGTCCAGAAAGATTGTCTATGTTTTTTCTAACACCCCAAGTGCCCTACTTCAAATGCCAGCTTTAGTGTTATTTACTAATAACACCAGTGATTCCTGTCCTGACAATATTTGGGTTTGGTGTTCAAAATGGATGAATAGTATTGTGAGTGAAGCAATCTTCTTTCATTAAAGAACTATTGCTTTGAAAATATGCAGTACCAGTGTGTGGAACTGACTGTCACAAGATATCATCAAGACTAAGGCCACTGGAGGGGCAAAACAAAAAAAAAAAGGCGGGGGTAGGGAATAGAATATAACAATATCCAACTAACAAATTTTGGAAGGTAACAGACCTCCTAGTTCAGGGCATTAACTAGCCTGTGAGCACCAAGAATTACTGAAAAACACCCTTACTTTTTTGTTGTTGTTGTTACTTAATAATGGACCAAGTGATATGCACATTTGCTTACTAGTGACATTGTGGTTCAAATCCAAGAGATTTTAAACTTCATCAAAAGATTTCAGTTTACCTCAACAGCCTTGATTCAGATCCTTTAAGATCACAGGAGAATAATGTTGTAGAAACTTAGAACACAGAAGAAGCTGTCTGGTTGTAGATGAGTAGAAATAAGCACAATGACATTTTCTGTCCTTTTCCTACCATATAAAAATGACCCTTCAGCATACAAGGCATTGGATAATGAGACACAAGTGGGTGCCAAAGAGCAGTTTAATGTTTAACTAATAAAGCCTAACTTGTTGAAACAGTCCTTCTAAAGAAAGGTTTAACTAATCCCATAGTTATTCTTTAAATTTAAATTCTTAGTATAAAGCTAAACAAAATAATAAGCATTTTCCATGCAATCAGAACACGAAGGAAACATGGAAGATATGAATAAGAAGTCTGTGAAAAGCTTCTTGGGAACATACCTTGGAACAAACCCACAGTTCAAGGGCTGATATATCAAAAGGCACAAATAGCAGAAGGCCATACAGAAGAACTGGAATCCATTATTCCGATTTGACTGATTCTGATGAAACCCAATGTTCAACCTAAAATTCTTAATATTCTACTTCTCATTCATCAGTATGATACCTTCACAACAGCTGATACCTTCTTGTCATTGTTTGAGGCAGGTTTTTTTTAAAAAAAGAAAAAAGCTTTCCCAGTTTGCTGGTTCAATAAGACAAAGAATGACCAGAAATTCAGAACTCAGACCTCATTAAAATGTTAACTACCTTAGGAGCTGCAGAAAAGGCTGAAGAACCACTGCTATTTTTAACAGTCTTTTTTCCCCCCAATTCTATTAAAAACAGAATTAGATTTAAAAAAAATTGTAGCCAGCCCTAATAAGCCAAATGATGTGCAAGTTATGCTGAGCTGTAACATCAACAGATTTGTAATTGGAAACTAAAGCTAAGTAAGGGACAACAGTCTTTGCTAACACTTTTTTTAACTAGCTGAGAACACAGGCATACTAACAGAACCACTTACCTGTACTGGGAAAATAGGTCTGCCACCAAAAAAAATAATACCATCAACATGATGAACACAGAAAAAGCATAAAACCATGTGAATGATAAAACACATTTGCCCCACTGGTTAACACCAAGAAACTGCTGTGAGTTGCTCAGTATGTTCAGCTTTGAAACCATTCAGGGAGGGGGAGAATTCCTGTTATGTTAGGCTCAACTACCACAATCACTCAAGCTATTGTTAAAATCAGCTTTATTGCAATAAATACTTGGAGGCCTCAGACTCCAACCACAAAATGATCAGTTAAATTACCAAAAATGTGTATCTAGGCTGAGCAAAAGGCAAAGTATTTGCTTGAAGAAAGCTCTCTGCACAAACAAGAGCGTCTTTCCTCTGCTTGTATATCCACTTTTTGTTTTTTAGGGTCCACTGTTATCTCTGTTTCCTATTTTAAAACAAGCATTTTGCACAGAAGCTCTGGAAAATTATCTAAAGGGATTGAGTGGAGGGGTTGTAGTGGTTCAGCAGCATAAATTTAGATGAGCTTAACAGAGAGAGAAAATAATCCCTCACCTTTAAATTCAAACTACCTCAAGAGTCAACCTGTCATCCCATAGTTAATCTCACTGGCTTAGGATTCTTCACAAAAGAAAAGGATTGAGGAAAAAGAGGAATAACCCACAGGTAATGTTTCTGCATAATCACAGGGAATAGGAATTAGCTTATTATATTTATTGCTTCTGTTTTCTCCACGTTATGGAGGAAGAGTTATTCCTGCTCCTTTTACATGATACTGAATTTGTTACTAAAGGGAGCCAGGACTTCTTCCGTAATGATGCGGAAACAGCCCAGAGCAGGCAAGCACAAAGTCAACGTTGGTAGTTCCACAGGGCCCAAATAGCTGACAAAGGTAAATGATCCAATAGCCATCAGAAGGCAGAGGTTTTTGGATGATGAGGGCACCATTTTGGGTCACTTATTCTGAGAATCATAAATGCAGGGCACGGAATCAGTTATATATTTCTTACTACCTGCATGCCAACTGTGCTTACTAATAGTGCTGGTTTACAACATAAACAGCAAGCCCTTTCCTAAACCTCATTTGAACAGTCACCCACAGTATTAAGGGTGATTGTGCTGAGAGCAGAAGAGAGATCCACCTCTGTACCAGCCCTTGATACTGTGGCATATGCTGGCTCAGCAGTGCTACCTCAGTCTGAATTGGTAGACTGACATAAAGCCCTTAACCCTTAATGAAGTGAAATAATGTGATTTGCTGAAAATGCTGGGCCTTCTTTTTATTATTATTATTTGGAAAGAAGTAACAGATGTAGGTCAGCTTATGAGCATAACAGATGAACAGCATATCACTGCCTCGCACTGGTCAAAGCTAAAATGCTCTGTTGGGACTCTTCTACCTGCAAGTTTGCAACATGCAACTTCTTGCCCATTTAAGACTATAGTTTCCACTTCAGCGCATTCATGATAGAAAGCTTGTCATTATATAAATTTATGGGCCAACCGGGCATAAAAAACCCCCACATACATTGTCTTAGGTGTTTTAAGACTGCAAAGTTTTAGTTATCCCTAACAAGCACAATTTAAATGAATCAGATCTTGACTAGCAATTTCTTGCTGCAGTGATATTCTCTTGTGAATGAGGCCATAGCTCCGGAAGTACAGTGAAGTTCACTGCCAGGTCCTGCATTAAGAAATGGAATTTTCCTGCACCAGCTTTCAAAGACACTGCAAAGCTTCCTGACTTGACTGAAACCTAATGAGGATCTGCTCTCTTGAAAACCTGGCCCAAAAGATATCTCTTAACAAATTATAAGCCAAAGTTACCATATTAAGCCTAAAGTGGTTTGTTTGCTGATACCTTCCAAAGACACATCACTAATTTTAGTTGAACATAATCCTCAGCCTCTTCAGGAAGCTGTTGCTTTCTTATTTTTTAGTCCAAGGAATTATTCACATAAGAAAAATCTTGAAATTGAAGTTGTGAACTTTTGTAAGTAGGAAGGAAAAGGAAAAAGCTTTTTATCAACTCAATTCACTGAATGATTTTTTTATTTGGGTCTCAGATTCACGCTGCTTGATACCTAGGCAGCAAATTCTTTTGGCTTTGATTTTGGTAGATCCTGGTTAATAATCAGAAGTCCATCTCCTATGAAATCCTGAAAGCACATGCTCATAGTTGAACATGTTACTAGTTCCACTGATGGCAAAGACTTGTCCACCTAAAGTTAAGCAAACGTGCTTTGTTAGATCGGATTTCTGATGCATATATCATTATCAGGAATAACTGAAGAGGTCTAGATGGAACTGAGGAATAATGCCAAGTGGTTTTCTGCATGTCCCTGTCTCACCTACATCTCTCCTAGGTCTGTGTCTGCATCACCTCACCTCAAGCTGAGAAAGTACATAAGATACTGCCAAAGATAAAATTTAAGATAAGCTACTGTAGAAAGAATTCTAAAAAATTGTCCTATATATTGTATCAAACATATCAAAATCCCATGTCATGTCCACAGAAATATACATTCTTCAAATGCCCTGTACACTTACTTACACTTTATGACCCTGTACCTCAGAGTTCAAGGGCATGAATATAACAAGATACAAGGCTATATATTTATGAATCCATCATGTGTCCGCCTTTTTTATTTTTTTCCCCTTCTCTCTTTTTGCGAGCGATTGGGCAGGTCTTCTAGAGAGGCAGATATTTGTAACAATGTCCTGAGGATTAAATAATGATGTTGAGGGTGGGCGAGGAAGTTAGGCCAACCTGCATAGTTTCGTATGGCCTTAGTGACCAGTATGGAGCTGATCACCACAGCTAATGATTACACAGAGAAAAAAATTCCCCCAGTGCTCCGTAAGTAAATAGAAAATGCTAACCTTAGCATATTCAAAGGAGCATTTTAGCATGCAGTCATTAAGTTATCTCTTGGTTATTTATTTCTTCTGCTTGTTATTAGCTGTGTGAAGAATATTATTCTAATTATGTCAGCCCAATCAGCAGTATTGCATGTCCAGGCTCATTTCCATTAGTTTGAGCTTTGTCTTTCACACTGTGATACTAATTCAATGAGACATCAAACATTTAAATCGACCCAGGATGCCGAGGTCAGGCAGTTTTGCCCTTCCACTCTATTAGCACTCGAGTGTAATTGTGTTTGTCACTCCCCGCATGACTAATAGTATCAGGGTGACTATCAGAGCACAAATGAGCAATGCACTAATATATTATTTTGTTCTATAATATCAATATGTGTTTATTCAGTGGTTGTGTTAGCCAAGTTGAAATGTTCGCTTTAATATAGTAACCATAAACTGTTCACTTAAACAGGGGCACTCACTCATACAATTACTTTACAGCAATAGAATTTTTACTTTGCAGCAATAGAATTTTGCTTAAGTGAGAAAAATGAAAAAAAATCACTAAAAAAAAAAGCTTTCAGAGATGAAGCTTTGCAACCTCAATTTGGCCTAAAAGTATCAGTAAAACTATGCATAGTTCATACACAGAGCATATATAATAATTTGCAGTGTATAAATATAAATGTATTATGAACTATATATAATCAGAGAGTGCATAAACCATTGAAGCAATTTAAAAGCAGTTTGCATCTTTAACAACAATTGCTAAAAACTTTAAAGTACCAGACCTTGAACTACAATATTCAGATACCCAAAGAAAAGGAAACCAAGGAATTTCCTTTACATCACTGCAGTGGTGCAATCCACTGTGGAATATCAGCATGTGGCTGACTTGAAAGACGCAGGTAATCACCAGCTGATGCTGTTCATGCACTTAAAGCACACATTTGCCTTAACAAATTCCTGAAAGGGAGACATGATTAATTACCTCAAAACTTACATAAATAGGGAAAAAGGAGGGAAAAAACACCAAAACAATATTAAAGAATTAATTATGAATTCAGCACATATGATAATTAGCAAATCTGATAATTTCAGAAAAAATTAAATTCGCTCTCCTCAGAGCAATAAAGCATCTAAGTATTTTAAACGCTGCATCATTTCTTTAACAGATGGTTTCGGAATAACTAAAACTATCAATGTTCTTATGCATCTCCTTTTCTTGTTTATGTTTCAAAACAAGGTAAATTTCATTCTTTATACTTTCTAGGGCAGAACTTGCACCAGCTTCACAGGAGGCTAACTTTCACCTCTAGCATTTGTGCTTCTGCAATTTCATTTTCTAGTGCTGAGGAAAGAACACACAATGCCTTTTTGTGCCAGTTTTAAAAATGCCAACAGCCAAAAGTATTACTTCTCACCAGCATTACATAATTAGCTCATTCAAGGTTTGAGGGGGAAGCTCGCTTTTTTTTTTTTAACTGAACAGACACAACTTGCTTCTCCAAAGAATACAGTAGCTTTCAACATTTTTAATGTACTACATAATCTTCATAGAAGATAATTCAAACTTTTGTCATCTTAAATCACATCCATAAAAAAAACCTCAATCCCCAAAACACACAATTGGTCAACTCTGGGAGCCATCAGGCAAAATTTTGGGATGCTTTACTGCTGTCATTGTGTATATGCACCCCTGCCTTTAGGCAGGGTTTCAACATAAGACTTGAACATATGCTAAAGGTTACACTTATGTCTTAAAGTTTTACTGACTCCAATCAAGTATGTGAAGGTTTTGGTGATTCAAAATAAAAAAATTTGTTCATTTGCTTGATTAGAGATAACATGCTAAAAGTTCCCAGATTCAAAGATAGATTCTGAATATTAAGAGATGAAGGACCTCATCATCAATGTCTGCATGCTCCAGGAAAGTACAATGTGTTTATATGTACAGTTGCCTCCTTCAGACATACAGCTTTAAGTGCAGATAAGGTTCTTCCCATGAAAATGTATTCTAGATCATATTGGGAATTGTTTTAGAAGGAAACGTTTGTCCTGTGACATTTACTAAGCTAAGTAACTTCTGCAATTTCAGATTGAATAAAACCCACTCAGTAAAATTCACTTCAGCCTGACAGGTCAGAACAAACAAAGCAAACAAACAAACCCACCTGACCCAATTCTTCTCAATTGGTTTTGTACTTCTTACTTTTCTTCAGCAGGAGAAAAAAAAAACCAAAACAACAAACCATACCACAAAATATTCTGACTATGGACCAGAGTACAGAGAATTAGAAATGGCTTCAAGCTACAGGAATGCTACCTGAGCTGAACTTCTAGATGTTTGCACATCACCAAGCATCAGCAATCTGTACCCTCTTCACATTCTCAGCTTGTGATGAATCTGCACCAGACCGAATTTGGCATCATTCCCAGTCTATCTTATATATCTTCTCCAAATCATAAACTTCCTAAACTAATGCTTCCCTGTGCAAAGATATTGGGAAAAGGATAAATCTTCAGCCTTAGCAGGCTGTTTTAATTCATTGAACCTGTGTGTGTTAACCGAAAAAATGGTCCTTATAAATACAGATCAAAGAGACAAGTACATTTTAACCATTTTTATTGACCTTTCGCTATCTAAACATCCTCTCAGGAGAGCAAACACATCTAAATTCCTAGCACATCACACTTGTTGTTTGTTTCCATTTCCAAGGGAATTGGAAAGTACATTTGTTAACTTCCCTAATTTGTGCAGCACCATTCCTGTTCATTTACATCTCAGACAAAAATTATATTTTTATTTAATCTTCATGAGTTGCTCAAAAAAATGCCACAGCTTACTACCTTTTACGGGATACATAAGATAGGACAACTGCTTTCTAGCTTCTGTTAAGGCTAGAAGCCCAAAAGTATTTTCCACCCTGACGCAGTCTTGGTTGAATTTCTGAAAAGTATCTTTGTATCTCACTGATCCCTGTGCATTGAAGGTGTGCTATATGCCACCAAGTGAAACTCAAGAGATGTATTTGTGTAAAGTATGTTCATTTCTCTACCATACAGATGCAGCCACTGTTTGTGTTCCTTTCTATGCCCTTCCCATTTAGGGTATTATGTATTTCTAATGAGCAAAATTAGCTGTCTTTGCTCTGAGTTTAACTTCAAAGATTTTTTTTGTCTATGACACGCAATTGCTATATATGGTAGAGTTGGTGCATGCTTTTCTATCAAAATATTTATTTTGATAAAATAACAAGGGAAGTGTGGGTGGCAGAAAAAAATGCATTTTCTGCCCAACTAATTATATATGTATATATACACATATGTGGAGAGTAAATGTACTGTTTTGCATACTTTGTTTTTGCCTACCCATTCATGGTAATTAAACCCATGTGTATTATATTTATTCCCATGAGTTCAACCCTCCCTTTTGACAAATCAAATGATTAAACATATACTTTACTTCTAACAAGACTATGCAATGCTAAACTGCTGCCATTTAGTTGCAAGAGCTTTGCTTTTTTTTTATAAACACATTGCTTTCTTAAAAACAATGAAACGTCCATCCCTTCTTCTTCCCCCCGCCCCTTTCACTCATGCTTTGATAAGCAGCAGCTCTAAATAGATAGCATTCTGCTTCCTACTGGGAGAACATTACCCTTCATTTACCAATGTAACTTCTATGTGGCAGCAGATGGACAACTGATTGCTGACAAGAAAGTTACACCAGCATTTTGAGGGTTATGCAGGCATCCCTAACTACGTCTAGGGAAGGCTGAGAAGTAATTATCACACATGCAGTAAAACCACAGCACAAAAGAAACCATTGCCATTAGAAAGGTCTTACCTTACTAGAGAAGGCATCTCTGCAGGTTCCACACCACAGACAGCAGGCAGCCTCAGAGGTTCCTGCCTAAGAAGTACAATGGAAGGTTCATGACAGAACTTCCTGCTTGTGCACCAGTATGTTTTTGTTGATTTCAGTTCAAGGTTCCATAAGATTGGTTACTAATCTTTAACTTTCTGACAAAGAAGATTATTAGCTCAAGCAGCCATTTGACTGCTAGGTTAGCTAGAGTACTTGCATACCAAGTCAGTGGTGCTTTGGTAAATAAGCTATTCTGCAAATGAGTCATGTAAGTATTCCATGTTTGGAAACAGAGGCTTTTCAAGAAAACCCACTATCACTCTAGACATAAACAAAAGAGTTTCAATAGTAAATTAAATGACACTTCAAACCAAAACAATATGGCCCACTAGGATCAAGCTTATGGGCTGGTGCTTGAGCTAACAATGCAGATACTGTGAGCAACAAATACAAATGCTAGGAGAAGTGCTATGGTCCAACTCTTTCGTCCACCAAATGAAATAAGGAAGTGTTTGCTCCTGTCACAGATAATCAAAGCTAACATTGAAACAAAGCCTAGAGTTCCTTTGAAAATTCTTTATAAAGACTACAATGGTTACAACTTAAAGTAAGAAAAAAAAATCTGTATATTCTTCCTATTGATTTGTAAAACAGACTCTGTGTGTGTGAAGGGAGTTCACATACTTTAAACATTGTAACTTGGTAGAATATTTTGCTAGCCAAAGAATGAAAACTTAACTTCGGGCATTCATCCTGTTAGACCTTTCCTTCCAAGAACAGAACAAATGAGGGGCATGGGGGGAGTTGGGTAGAATAGACAATTTAAGTCCACTGTACTCCCTACTTTTTTTGCAAAGGAAAGTTTCCACATTCTCCTTTTTATACTTTCTCCCAGTTCCACACAGGGTAAGGGCCTGCAGATCCTTTATAACTTACTTATGACAAGTAAAAGATCAGCAGTTCAGTTGACAAAATAGTTCATAATAGTAGAGCAGCAGTTACAGTTGTCCAAGCCCAAGTAGAACTGTTGAGTCTGCAACCCATCTGTGTCCTATAGCGGGGTCAGGAGTCGTACTATACATGATCCACTCCCAAATTCCACACATTTTAGAAGAGGACATCTTTTAGATTTGGGGAAGACTACAGTTCATTTGAAGGATAAACACAGGTAAACATTAGAGGAAAGCCAATGCAGTGCAGACAAATTGGGGGTGTTTTTAAAGTAGTAACACAGGAATTTAAAAGACAGTAGTCTCAAATAATTTCCTTATTACAGCCCACTGAAAATCTCCATGTTTCAAATCCTTAACTAATAGTTTTCTGGTTAGTTTCTAGTGCAGATTAGAATCTATTAATATAAAATGCCATTTACTACAGCTTTGAAACACAGTATCTATAACTTTATATGTATCTCTCTAAGGTAGGACAGATTTACCTCCTTGAAGCGAAACACACAGGTGTGACGCTTCAAAAGGATTTGCCTTTATTTACCAGACAAAATTACAGACACAACACATTTGCAGTAGTGGCCCTGATTCCACTTTATGTGAGATATGTTGTCCTTTTGTTTGCTGCTGACAAGCGTAAAGAGCCACTTTCACTGCAGATAATAATGGTTAATTTATCACACAGAGCAGTGGCTGACCTCTGTGCGTCCCTGGCCCTCCATCACCTTCACACCTGCTCAAGCTAATTGTTAGAGCCAAGTGTAAATGAAAATCAACTGGGCTAATAATGAATGGAGGCCATTACTCGCAACAGCACGTTGCTTTACAAAGGTTTATCAAGCTATGCTATAACTAGTTCCTTAGTCACAGCTCCCTGTTTTATAAATGAGGATAAGGCAAACTCTTCAAGCCAAGAAAGAAAACCAGACAGTAAGGCAAAACACCTATGTTTGGCACTGTTTTTACAGACCCTTAGCACAGCAAATAATATACTGACATTAGGAAATGCAAGCCAGAAATCCCAGTTCATAAAGCAACAGTAGTATTTTTTAAATCCTGGAGCAGGGCAAAGAATTTCCCCTTTACCTTTTTAACATGATACTCGTCTCCTAAGATTCATGGGTGCAAGTATACTAATTAATGAACAGGGAAACATAGGTGAAAATCCAACCCATAAGTCCCTCATAAATCATGCCACAGACTTTCCCTGTAAAGAGCACAAGACAACCTAGCACTTCAAAAACTAAAATTTCAAGGAACATTACCTTGCATGTGCTCTTGCTCCAAATAGCCCAGAACAAAACCTAAAACCCCAAATAACTTGCTATCTTTTAGCGAATCCAAGCTCCTACATTTACATCCATATATCTTCAGACAATAAGAAATGAAATTATGAAAGTATCCAACCACTTGGTCTCATAAATAAAAAATAATTGTAAAATTCAGGGGGTAGGTTGTCTATAACTTCAAAACTGAGAATATAAATAATTATGTAAGAGCTACTAATGTCTCTTTAAGATCCCACCTCTATAACTGTTTTCTCATACAAAAAGGATTGTCAGGCCATCAGTGGGTTGTGTGTCTCTCCTCTAACCCCACCAAGAGAAAAAAGACAATAGTTATTCAGAATCAAACAGCAGATAAACAACTTGATAAAGTTTAAAAAACCCCAAACCAAATAAAATTCCACTTCCAGCTTCTCATCCATGTTCAGACTGTTTTTCAAGCAAAAACTTGGGACCTACAGAAAGTAAACACCGTGTAACAAGCTTTAAACACATCTAAACTGGGTCCTGTCACCTTCAGTAATTTTTTAGAAGAAAAGCAAATACCTGTCTTTTTGTAAGACTCTTATTACTCCTCTGTGCACAACACCACAATTTTGATTTTTACCCATTTAAAAGGAACAAAGAGTATGTACTAAAATTGTTCATAATCTGGTAAAATAATTGCATTTATCCCATTGAATAATTTTTATTAAAAGAAAATGCATACTAGTTCTTCCCACAGAGTATCAAAAAGCAGAGCTACTGATCAATTCAAAACCACTTATCCATAAAAAGTTAATAAAGAGAACAAAAACACGCATAATAGTTTCTACCAGGTATACTGCGTTAAGGATGTACTAGATGCTTTCAAGTTAGTAAAATAAAGTGCTTTCTTGCATGAATCTGCAGGACAGAATCCAATATCAATTAAAAAAAAAAAGGAACTGTGAAGAGTTACTGAACATCAGATTGCTTGTGGCAGGGCAAAGGCTAAACAAAAATGGAAATGAAAACTTGAAGGTGTAACATTTTGATTTTGGACAGTATTTAAAAATCCAGCGAGGTCAGTAATACTGTTGAAATCACATGCACACCATTCTGGGAGAAATCTGTCTGTATGTGTATGTACTTTACAGTTTCACACAGCTATCCAGATTCTCCAGATTTAATTAGTAAATTTGCTTGACTTACAGTTTTGCTCCCTATTATATTTTCTCTTGATTTTACATTCTCATCAATACAAAGGCAGCACAGAGTTGTGTCATATGAGTTCGGCTCTATATTGCATTGCAAGATAAGGATAAAAGAAAATTCATCCAGTGTAACCTGTACACAGTCATAGCATATACAGTTTTGAATAGAGTTCATGGGATCTCATCACACTTAACAACGTCTCAATGACATGCAAAACAAAAGCCCAAACTGATGTCCCATTTTCCTTAATGGGAAAATACTTTTCAAAATGTGCCAAGAGCCTTACATTTTCTTTCATAATTCATTTTGCACTCCTCATGGTCAGACTTGTTTAATGACACTTATAACATTGTATGCTACACTAACTAGTGCTAGTTATTCCACTGCTTAGTGACCAAAATCTTATTTGACATGAATGTATGGGGTGCAATACCGTAAAGGAGCTGTAGCCATTTACCCCAGAATATGCATGCGTGTTTATCAGTATCTGTAGTGAGCTATCTTTAGTCACTTCCAAGAGTACTGTTAAAGACTAAAGAAATGTAAGCACGTGGAACTGTTGCCGATTTCCAGTGAAGGTTCTATGCCATTTCATATTACTTTCAGTTGGGAGAGATTTGCAGAGCTGCCTTATCTGTTCCCCACATCACAGAAAGAGGTAATTATCTGTTATGATAAGTGGTAACAGTTTGCTACCCAGGCTACTGTATGTATTCTCCAGCAGTTGTTCTTTTCCAGCCTACTTAGTTATCCCATTCCTTTCCCGCGCATTGTCACAGTTACACATATGCTCTCACTGTAATACCTAACATACATTTTCTATAATTTAGTTTAAACTCAGTATTCTTTGTTCAGTTTTAGTTGCCAATTGAAAACAAAAATTGCTATGAAAATGTTGAAGGAAGAAAAATAAATTCTGCAGAAAGTTGCCAACAAACTTTATCCCAGGCAAGCAGTACGTAATGCCCCATCACCCCTGTGACCAGGCCTAAGGATTTTCCACATTATATAGAAAGTGCTGAATCAGGATGCAAAGTCACTTGTGTACAAATAACGGGCACACATATTGTTTTCCAACATGTAGATCCCAAAACATTTTTCAAAGTAAGAACAGTTCCTTATAAAGAGAATTTAAGCTTTCTCATGATAGACTTGATTCTCTTGGTTACCATTTGAGCCTGTTTAGAGGTAAATCCATAGACTCCAACAAGCCTATAAACCACATGCTGCAAAATACGAACTTCAGTTCATTACCATTTTCTCTGTAATTGTCATATTGGCTGACTGACTAATGACATATTTGGCTAGGAGGTGGTGTACTTTCTTCCCATCCTCTCCCACCCCCCAAGATACATATATTGCTATCTGAAAGGGTATTCTGATTAAAAAAGTGCTTGAGGCCATCTCAGTAGCTATATCTACTCTCACCTCCTCCTCAGCTCAATTGAAAACCATGGTCTTTTCTCAGGGTTCTCTGTCTCCTCTGTTCATGCTATGGCAGCACTGCTGAGCATGGAGGAAAATTCTCAGTTCATCTATGGAACTAATTTTTCAGAGTTTTTTCCAGGAAGACACCCAGGCCAGATGAGGATCTGCGAGTAGAGCAGAAAAACTCTTCTGCACAAGTGCCCAGGGCACTTCAAACACTACAGCAAGCATTCCAGCTGTCTGTGATTTAAGAAAGGAAAATGTATGTGCCAGAATGAAGGAATCTGATAAAGCAATTACTATGCTCATACTAGCAAATATTTTGTATTATATTCCAAAAGCAAGATAATTCTGAATATAGAATATGATTGTATTTTTAACTTTTATACCCATTAAAACTTCAAAGTATTTTATGAACAGAAAATTTATGCTACATGTCCCATGAAGCTGTGCTAACCCTTTGGAGAACTAATCATCCCACTAAACAGAATTTTCCCTCTCAGTAATATTTAATATAGTAGAGAGCTTGACTGTGATAGCAAAAATACATTTAGTTTCCTGAAAGAGTAAAAACACTCAAGAAGTCCAGGCTTGAACAACTGTTCTCCTACACAAATTAAAAAGACAGAGAATAAAGCTTAGAGCAAGGTTCTATTTAAACAGCGTTGCATACTTCCATGTTAGTGAAAAAATGTATACTTGCAAGATGGAAGCAAAACAATCATTTAGATTATATATCTCATAGAGATTCATGTAGGTGTATTCAGTAAATCCATTTAAGGAAGGCAGTCAAAAACAGTTGATGCGATCAGAATGCTCTACCCATCTATTAGGCATACAACATTTAAGAAAATTTACAAGCACCGACATTAACTAGTGTTCCCAGCCTTTACAATTTGTACAATGAACTCAGCCTTCAACAGACAGAATAATTATGCTAATAGAGGAAAAACTTTCCAAAAAAAAGGCAGCCAAATCTAAGAGACCTGTCAATGCCAGTGTCATCAGTGGAGTGATAACTAGTAAAGAGCGGATATCAAAGGCTGTCTTTTTCTTCCCCTCCATGCTCTGTTCTGTTTGAGCCCATGGTGGTCACAGCTCCTTTAACAATATTTATAATGAAGGAACAACGTTGGAGATGTCAACCCTGATTATTCATAAAGGCTCCTCCTGCCCAGCTCTCCCCTTAGGCTAACTGTAAAAGTACCTGATTCCCAATTCTCAAACACAAAAGCGCACAGAGCTTGAAAGCTGAGCTGACTAATAAAGTTTGCATATCCCTAAGAACAAGAGCACACAATGAAGAAGAAAAGGAATGGCAAGATTAAACAAAAACAGTAAGCTTGGATGGGAAATAATAAAAATTTAAAGAGGCAAGAACTTAGATCCCCCCCATACTCCTGTTCATTTACATTTCAGCATGTCCTAAGAAGCATCTGTTTTATCTCCCGACTGCTGCATCAAGGTATAATATACACCACAAAACTTAAATCGCATTTTGGAGATGGAATTATGAGAGGTTGTGAGCAATATAACTTCTAGGTCACTGAACTTCAACTCAGGAAGGATCTAGAACAAGGGATAAGACTGCCCCAGCAAACAATTCTGGCATACTGTTTCACTTTGGGGCCTTGATTGGTATTTAAAACACACATAAATGTAGGAATGTCTTCAGACAAACAAGAAGCTAGGCTTACAACAGGACCATGAGCTAGATTTGCCTGCTGTAGAGCTTCGATGCACCTCTGAGCACATGACACACAATAGGGGCTTGGGGCTAGACTGTCATAGATTTTTCTTAATCACACAGGGGACTAAAAGAAAACAAGGCCTTCTTTGTCCCTCTGTTCTGCCTTGCTTACTTTATGACTGACTGCTTGAAAGGGTAGGGGTTACCTGCCCAGGACAAGCAAGTGGGCAAGAAGAAAAATGAAAGGAAGGAGTCCATGCTAGTCCAAGCAGCCAGCTAGTTGCAGAAAGATATAACTCTTCACCAGTCCTTTCTTGAGGCTGATTAACACTACAGCCTTGCCTTACATTTTGAGAGGCCCGTCTAGTGAAAAGAGATACAGGAATCTTATAAGCTACCACCTCCGGAGAAGAATCATGAAGAAGTTTGACTGCGCACAGCAAGTTGCTTACGGCAGGTAGTAATAATAACAAATACTTTATCTCAAGCAAGCTATAGGATTAACAAAGTACAGAATCATCCAACACAGAGTTTGAGCAAGATGCTGGGATGAACTCTCTAAGTTGAAGGAACTGACATGGGATCCTCTCTCCAGAGTTCCCTTATTGGCATTTACTTCCATGACAGAACAGTTCCAGTGTTCCAAAGTCACAAGCTGCCAACATGTGTACATCAGAACTGCTGACAGACTCACCTGGGTAGCAGAGCCATCAGGCACCAACATCTGAGACAACGTGTCCCTTGAAAGTGAGTCCAGTGAACTACACTTGTCCAATCTCTCTACCTGCAACTGCTATGGAAAGTGTACCTGTAAATAATTAAAGGGAAAAAAAAATTCTTTTATTCCATCTTCAATAAAAATGGACTTTCCATCACCTCACTTTCATAGACTGGAATAGTTATGGATGTGGGGAACAAGCCATTTTTGTATCAGTGGGATAACACTTTCAAGAGAGCTTCAAAACTGTATTTAAAGTGTGAACAAAATGGAAACAATGAAACAGAAGGAAAAATATATTAAGAAGTAGCATTTTAAAACAGCTGTTACAGTGGCAAATCCACTACTCTACTAGCATTTATTTTTTTTTAATCACACATGCACAAGACAACCCTTTAAAAAGCAGTGACACAGAACGAGCATAGCTAGTTCAGCATACAAGGTAACGAAAATGTTACACAAAAGGCAATAGGGACACAACTGATCCACGTATTTCCTTCAGAGCATTGAAGACCACCTACCCCACTCACTAAAGACAGGCTATACTTACAGACAATCTAGAGTAACCGATCTATGTACAGACATGTCATCCCAGTGGGTGTGGCAGAACATACAAGTTACCACCAACCAGTTTACACATTGCTGAGAAAAGCATCTGAGCGTTATAAATCAACAAAACAGGTAGCAGTGACAAATTAAGCCACATTAAAACTTGTAGCAACTGTGTAGGCTCTCTATATCATTCTAGAGAGACTGAAAAACATTTTTCATTAATAAATTCACATTAACCATAGCAACTTCTGTAGACTGGAATAGTCCTTCTTAGCAGCAGCAACAAAGGACCTGCTTGCTCAGTGCAACTGCAGACATTTTCCTTTTTGTGAAAGATTCCTCTGTGCTATGAAAGGAAGCGGGCAAGGCCTATCTCAACTGATTTTGCCGACACACACACATACCCTTGCACATCTTTTGTTGGAAGGAGAAAAGGTGGGTAAAATTTCAGACTACCTCAGCCTAGACTAGGTTTTCTGTTATCCCTGTAGCTCAGGTTATCCCACCTCAGATGACAGAAAAGTCATAGTACTGTCTGGGACTCAGCAGTTTTGCCTTTACACCAGCATTGCACTGCTTTGATTTACTGTAAAACACACAAGGAGGAGGATGCTACTGTGGATGGTTTACCCACAGAGGGCATATTCTCTATTGTGATATGTAAGCCAGCATTGCAGAAAGGTCAAACAGAACCTTCCTTTGAAATCTGGTTCACTTAATTCTTTGTTTGCAAATGTGTCAGAAACAAACTGGCTTTATCTACAATATATTTGAAAGATTTGTGCCTTTGAAATGTAACAGCTACCTAATTTCAGCCTTTCAAATTCTCCCTGTTGACTCCCCTACATGTAGTGGAAAATAAAAACCAGCAATTCATTTTCAATGAGATACTTTTTCTATACCAACCATGCTAACCTGATCTAAACAAGAGATGACTGTGGAAACAACTTAAGCATTGAGAAGTCCATAGAGCTTAGAAGCGGGTGAAGCATCTCAATTATACATCTTCCAAATGAAAATATTTCTGTTCAAGGATCAAAATGACCCATTTCAAAATTGCCAGCTGTTGTATCTTGCCAACAGTTTTTCTTGAATTACAAGGGTATGACATACCTAGTTCCTGCAGGAATTATGGACCTTCATCTAGCTAGCTAAATGGCTGTGTCATTAGTCAGTGACATGCATGTATTGACAATGTTACTGTCCTCCAGAAGAGTTACCTCTGCTCAATTTTATTCCTGCATCTTTGCCATCTGGAAACATAACAGGACATATTCATCTCCACCGCCACCCTGACAACCTCAGTGTAATTCTACCAGGAGCGTGTTTAGCCCACTATTCATGATACATATCTCACATCTCCAGCTAGAGGGCAGTGCATGGAGTGATGAAGGAGATGAGGAACAATACCTGACTCAGCTCACTAGCCATGAGGGCATGGCCTTTTTACTAATTAGCATGATTTCAAAAATAATTGGCCTTCTTGACTATGCCACAGTGCATCAGATGAAGTTGAGCGTGAGGAAAGCAGCGCAGTAAACTCATTACTGTTTACTCATTCACTGCCAAATTGTTAAAAGAGGTCATTTAAAAGGTCAAGAATGATACTACACTACATGAGAGCTTTAATCTGAACATATAAGAATAGGCAGCAACCTAATTATGAAACCAGAATTAATAGAGAGATGGTACAGAACAAGAAGATAAGCACAATACAGTCAGAGAGGAGTAATTAACCAAAATAGTCATATATCTTGGAACAAGTCAGCCTTACCTTTCTAGACATTGTAGCATACTGCACATCAATTTTATCGTGTACCTCACTAGTCCACTAGCCATTCACCACACTGCTACCTGAATCTATTCACTACTTTAAGTCTCTGCAGCCCAGATAGAGATAAGAGCACTAAACCCCCTCTTTCCACATTCTGAGGCACCCTGCTGTAGTGCAGTACGAACTTGCAGCCAAGCCCTCCCGATTTGAGTCTTTAGACTCCCTCCATGGCTCACAACAGCCCTTCACAAAATCTCAGTCATGAGCTTTTGGTTTACAAATGAGTTTTTTAGGAGGCTCACAGTAGATGTAAGTACCTCATCCTTGCCCAAGTTTTTAAACACAGGAAATAATAAAGCTTCAGAAAAAATAATTACCTGGAAGTGACCCTTTACCCTAGAAGGATCTACAAGCCCAACTTCCATTTATGAAATAAACTTAAAAATCTCTTGCCATTCTACAACTTCCTACTGTTTTTCCAGGAGGGTCCTTAACAAGGCACTATCCAGTGAAAGCAGGAACTGCCTTTGTTGAATAGGATTCAGCTGCTTTTCCAGGTGGTTTGTATTTGAATAGATAGCCATTCCCATTTAATGATTTTCCAGTGTTAGATTCACACCCATCCCAGCTGCTTGGTCTCCACTCTATCTAAAGCTTGAAGACTGAAAGGATAATGTCTACACACTCAAAAAGAGTTTGCAGCTCACTAAAGGCACACACGCAAAGTTCACGAACCCTAGGAAATCTTTATGGGATCTTCAGTTTATCTTTTCAGGGAAGTTCTAAAGCTTGTGAACCAAACTCATTTGCAGCTTATGTCTTTATTCACTGTGTTTGACAACACATCTAGTAGGACAACAAATTTAAAGTAACACTTTCACAATGACTATGTGCTGAAATATTTCTGTAAACAAATCTTGCTCAATCTCTCCCCTTGGTAAAGAAATGACAGGTGGGGAGAGAAGGAAGAATCATGTAAGCAAACTCCCCCACACCACCACCATAAAAACATTAAACTTCTCTCCTCATGAGCTCCTTGTCCCAGCTGTCAGGAGTTATTACCTGCCTTCAACATTCCAGCAAAGCAGTGACATTTTTGCAAGAGCGCTCATTAATCATCACATTGGAATGTCCCATTCTACCAAGAAAGTAGCATTTCTTTGCATCTGACTACCTAGAACATTTAATCAAATTCTTACTAATAGCTAAGGACAGAGCAGAAAACTCATGGAAAGCTTCAGTGGGGAAATGAAGTAGCTTTTTAAAAATCATTAATTTCCTGGCAAGTCACTGTTGGTAAACTTAGCTTTATGGCATCTGCAGCAAAACATGCAGACATATGTGACTGGAGGAGCCAGCTCTCCACTTCCTAAACCACACATTCAATTTAGATTTAATAAGACAGTAATTGCACATTAAATACTCATTGATTACCTAAAATACAGTTATTAAGAAATAACAGTGATGTAACGCATCTCTGTTACATACTTGCATATCTATTACAAAGCTGTTAAACAGCAATAAATGTTTATCTAAAAAATTAGCATTCGGCTAACATAAAATACACATCCTATTAAATCCAAGTGAAATACATGTTGAAGACAATTAAAGCTCCTGTCTGCTTGCCTCAATTTTTCTGAGCAATGCTGTTCTCCCTATGTCTGAAGTCACAGCACCAAACATTTGAATAGCAATCTTTTTCCTGAAAAGACTGAAGAAATTGTCAAGAAATTTTCAAGAAGAAATCTCAAGCCTTTCAAGAAATCCTTTTTAGAGCCTCATTTGCTTGGTGATGGCACATCATCCTTTGCAGCTCTGCTGCTCCTGACTCTGAGACACACAGGAGGGCTCTTTCTACCATACTCCATCCTTCAGCACAGACAGGCTCCCAGGCAACTGGTTTCCATAGGCAGCAGGGCTGTGCTCCTGTTGCTGTTCTTGGGATTGCTTGATTTTATAAGGATACTCTGAAACTCTAAGAAGGAGGCAGCAAGTGGAAAAGTGGCTGTGAAGTTGATAGCAGCTGAGTCGAGGGTCTCAGAACGATAACTTTGGATGGAAAAGGAACTTGTGTATTACATCCTTATTTATGCATCAATAAGGAATGTACATGCCTCTGCTGAACAGGTACACACCCATGAGAGAAGCAGAAAAGGAGGTGATTTTCAAGAAAGTAAAAAACAATTGCAGTCTGTAGGGATAGAATTTACAGAAACAAAAATAAGTCTCCAGCCACATCTGGCCTGGATCAAAGACAATAGGCTTCTGACAAAGAGTTGGCAGCAGTCTGGCAAAAGACACCAAAACCAGCACCAAAAGGAAGAGACTGTGAAAATGGAGTATACAGACCCTGGTGGCAAGGTCTCTACACAAATAGGAAATACTGAACTAACACACATACAAAACGGAAACTTCACTCTGAACATTTTCTTTAAGCCCAGAGAATTGCTTTTTAGGTACAAAAGAGCTACTGGAATGAAATGAGGTATATTCTGTCCAGTGGGCACTCCCTGGAATCACATCTGAAGCACCTATGTAGGGCAGCATAATGAAACTTTATTTCTGCTGCTCACAATTCATCAATTTTCTGGGTAAGTCCAAAACTCCTACAGACTCACTGGCCTCCTGCTGCAGCAATTAATTCACTTTTCCTACTAAGCTGTTAATTAATTTTAAAAAGCCCTTGTTGTTGAGCAATGCATACACATCATTAACATCAGAGAACTCTTTTATTGCATTATTGTTTACTAAAACACAAACTCAGAAAAAGGAAATTGGAAAGAATGAAGGTTATAAAGCAAAAAAACAGAGATGGATCTGGAACATAGGCATACTCAGTCATGGAAATTCTGTTTGAAGCTTCACTGTCTGTTTTATTATGGATTCCATAGGCAGCTTCTAATTTAGTGCAGCTTTAACACTCCTGCTACATCAAAAATTCCCTCTGCTGAACTTTTGCAGAGGTTTTTGTGTTAGACAAGCACCAGTCCTTTCCAACTTCACAGTTTCCTAATTACGGTATTGCAGTTCTCATTTGTACTGTAAACCTGATCAGATTTAAAAAAAAAAAAAGTAGTAATTTATAACTGTTGGTAGTACTGTTTTTACTAGCTACTGCATTTACCCAGCAATACATAAAAGGTGTGCAATAGATGGTCAGTAACCAGCTTAGCAAATTGTTTCTAGGTATATTGCTGTGAAATGTGTATGATAGCACCTTCTGTGACAAATCACCATGTAAAAGCTTTGACTTTCAATTGCATTAATACTAATCTCTTTTAACCACATACTTTAAGAAAATTAAGATAAACAAATAACTCAATTACCAAGAAATGAAGGGTAAAAACCTACAAGAAGTATTAACACACTAACTGAACAGCTTTCAATAGTGAACTAACTCTAAATGACTAATAAAAGGCTGCCATTGATAAAACAACTCTGATTGATAAACAAGATAGATCTGTTTTTCTTCTTATATGTTTACAATAGCCACCTTTCCAACTACTTCTACAGAATTGTTTCCCTTTTCTTTAACATATCGAGTTTACTGTAGACAACACAATTCATACCTTTTTCTAGTAACAGTGGCTCAGGGCCCCTCTGAAGCATTTGTTCTGCAAAATGACATATTGTGACAAATCCAATGATAATGGGGAAATGTAGGAAATCTGACAGAAATACTTTGCTCCTCGTTTCCACTAATGAGAATAAAACAGTAAGAGAGACACCTATCAAAAGATTGCAGTAAGCAATTTATTTGGTTGAAACACAAGCAGTGCTTTTTCCTTCCCTGCTCCCCTTTCTCTTACTTTGCTTAGAGCAGGCTTTTCATTTTTTTTCTTCATTTTGCTTTATATTGTCAACCAAGAACAGAGTTCCTGAGGAGACAAACAGGGGGTAAAGAAGACAAATCTGTCTCCTTTGTGTGAGAGCTGTAGGCCAGAGTTATCAACTCTTCTGCTATTCAAGACAGATTTGCATATCCAAGGCCACCCGAGGCAGAGAAGGCATTTGGTGTCTGATTTTTTTCCACAAGAACACATCAGGGAGCGAAGCAAAATAAGGAAACTCCGAAAAAGATCCAAGTAACTACTTAAAAAAAAAAAAAATCACAAAACTTTATGGAGGGAAAAGAACTCCCATTCAAGAATTTCTATCTTGAAAAAAAAGACATTTTATACAAAATGGAATTTCCAAATATCCTTATTAAAGAAACTTCATGAACAGCAACTTGGCACAAGAACTTCAGATTGGCATCCATGCTATTTCTGTCTATATCTTAATACAACACCACTATTCTGCACACAGGAATCAACAATGATGGAGTAGCCAGCCTACAAAACAAGGTGGTTTACTTTCCCAGCAGTCTTGTACCTTAACTACAGTTTGGTGATAGAAAAAAAAATAATCCAGACACAGATAAAAAGCCATTACAGTGGGTACATTATGCATTGACTCTACCATTAATACCTACTATTTGGAAATACTGGAGAAATGCCACTGGTAGGGGTAAGATTCCAGTACAGTCAATCCCTAATCACAGTGCTCATCTTCCTACAGATATAATACTGGAATTAACGGATCACATAATGTCAACATAGTGATTACAGAAACTACTTTTAGAAATGCTCTCAGGAAAACCACAATTAATACAAATATATTTAAGTTAAAGTTAACCATTTATCATGTTACATACATGATGCTATGGAGACAGTATATACATTCAGTACTTTTATTGGCTAACAAGAATTACCAGCTAATTAGCTGCTAATCTCTTCTGCCATATAACCCATTTTCACACACACACTTGCTTTAATCTAATACAGAGCTACTTTTGGACTTGATTTTGCCATAATTCCTCACAAAAGCAATTTATAATGCAAAAAGCTGTCACCTATAGTGTCATAGGAGTACTCTGGCAAATGAGGATGCTATTAAACCTGAATAAAGAGAGCAGAATTTCATTCTACAATACATAGCCCAGAGACTCTAAGGTCCTGATTCTCATCCATTACCCATCCTGAATAGCTCTTAAAAAAAATCTTCTTCACTTCAACAGAAGATAAGGTGTACCATAATTGCTTCTTGATCTAACAAATATTATCAACAACTATCTTAGCTAGACGTGCAACACTACTCAACTGCCCAAAGACAAATTAAAAAATCTCTCATAATGTACCATGAGACAGCATGCTACAGAACAGTACTTAGCAAAATGTAATATACAAAGCCAAAATTTGTTTCAGCAATTAAAAACCAAAGTCCTGAGCCTAAAGATTTTAACCTGTGATTTGTCTGGTTTAAAAAGAATGGTTGTGGATGTAACCAATTTTCCTGAACATTTATCAGTAGCATCAGAAATCAAACACTTCATAGAAACTATTAGACCTAGTTGTATCCATATTGTACATTAGAGAATTCATATTCCATTAATTTATTTATTAATTTATTAATACATATTTTCCAAAGAAAGTGAGGAATTTACATTTGCTAAAATGGAATCCTAATTTAATCTTTACCCATGGTGTCAAAGTTTCTCATGGATTTAGAAACACAGCAGTTCAAGTGCAGGTTTTATGAGTGTTGACCACTTCCTGACATATAGAATACATCTCTACTTGTACCATATTGGTGTGCTCAGCTGCAAACACTGCATGCATAATGAAATCACAGTACTAGTCACACTGGCAATGGCTTCCATGTTTGAGCTAAATGGTACGAGATAGGTACAAAATCCATTTAAAAAAACTATTTCAAGTGAGCTGTTAATGCCTGTCGCTACATCTGAAGGAGAATATTGCACTTTCAGAATACTTACAGCAAGTTGGAAAAATCAGCTTCTAGAGGCCAAATGTACTTTGCTTCCTAATATATACAAGGCCTTTAAGTATAAAGAGTGTGCTAATATCTAGACAATAAGAACAGTTATGCTTTTAGTTCTAGTCTTTTGGTTCAACCCAATGAGCCAGTGTGGCCTGATTTTTTCAGTTCTAGAAGGTATGCAAGCCATTTTCCTTGTGCTTTCTCTGTACGCAATTATTTTTCAGACACAAATACACATAAATAAGGCACACAGAGAATCTGAAGCAATTATATACTCTGTCCCCCTTCAGGAACTACCCCAAATTAAAAGTATCACACTAAACAGTCTCTGCATTTGATACACTAGATTTTACTTTAGTATGTCACTTATCGTACGCTGCTATCTCTCTGTGACATACTAACAGAATATGAGCTTTATTTTAATATATAAACTTTGCACATAGGTGGTGATCCCAGATTTTCAGGGCTAGATTTTACCCTTAACAATAACAAAATAAGCACACTAAAATTAAAGGCCATGGTATAACTGCAGCTGCAGCAAACGTGGATTAAATTATCAAATATGAAAACAGATGTTACTGTGGTGAAAAACAGGATCTGTTGAAGAACAAGGCATACACTACAATTCAAAAGCTAGAGCAGTAGAGTTATGCGAGCCACTCCCCAAATCAGTTTGACTTTTTAAAAGAAACAAATACATTTTTTTCTTTTTATCTGCGTTTTGCATTTTTGGGTTTAATAGAGTATTAGGTCACATTTTTCATTTATTTCTCTATAATAGAAGTTCTGAAGATGTATATTAATAATAGCTCCTCCCCTCCCCCCAACCAAACAAAACCCCTAAGAAGGTCTCAAAATCACTGATCCACATGGGCCAGAATTTGAAGAAAAGAAAGAAAACCACCACCAAATACTCAGCCATCCATCAAAACAAAAGTCACAGCCTAGCACACAATTTCCATGCTTTCCTATATGCAGAGAAATATTAGTACTGCCACAAATATTAATGTCAACATAAGATGAGAATTTTGCTGTGTGATACATTGGCTGGTAGCAAGTAAAACAGAAGAGCTACTTTCTCTGACCTTTCCATTGGCTGCTGTCACCAAGAGTTAAAGGCTGCCAGATGCATGTATGCAAGAGGATGAGAAATCACAGCAGAACAGTGTAGAAACTTCAACCAGCTCAAGCTTTTCCTCACCTATTTATACAACACCACATTTCTTCTCATAATGGCATTTCTCACATGGCACATTAACTATTAATACAGTACTAAAATTAACCTATTCTCTTTTAGAAGCTCCACAGAATCGGTGTGACTGAAGTGAGACTCCTCCCGGGGTGCCCAGACTGGATTCCCCTAATCTATTTCCTGTCTTCAGGACAGCAGTTGCTAGAAGTGCAGTACATGGCCTGTAGCTCCTGTAACTAGCTAGAGGGCAAGGTAGGAATTAAAATCTAACAAGGGCACTACTCTGCAATCCTACAATGCATTCAAAAGCAGCAAAACTAAAATTCATATCATTATCATAACTTTTTTAAACCTATGAAATTACTTCAAAGTATCTTCTAGGTCATCCGGGAAAGGTCTAAGCTCTATTCTTACTCCATCTGTTTCGTAAGTATTATGACTTTCCAGGTATTAAAAACCTAATTTTAAATGGCAGAGAAAAAACATTCAGCAGTGAATCTTTGACAAAACTACTCAAGTCTCATGTGAGACTGCTCTGCAAGAAAAAGATAAGCAAAGAGCACATATATATATAATACCTGCTCCACAAATACTTAGCATTCGTTTAGGATAAAGAATAGACCATAGTGCCAGATGGTGACATTGCGCAGGTGCCACAAGCCATACCCTTGGAAGTACACTGTCATAAACCAGACAATATTTAGAGGCAATTGGGCTCAGTTGCAAGTAAGCCAGTTCTCGCTATAAATTAGAAGAAACCAGAGTTTACAGGTGTAATAATGAGATCTCACTGGCTTTGTTTCCATTTACTATGGTTAACTTTCAGAACAGCTGATTCTATAGCCCAGACCTTTACCAGTGGATTGCTTCCTTTCCAGGAAATCTGAGCTAGAGAAGAAGCTGCAGGAGAATGTAGGTGCTGAAAGACTGTGTATAGGCAATACCTGCCTTGGTTTGCTACAGGTCTCACTGATGCAGCTCTTCTAGCCAGTCCTTCAAGGAAGAGAAGAACAATTATTTCACCCTTCCTGGCCTGGGGCAACCTGTAGTGATTAAGGCAATCAGTAGTTTAGCAGCTACAGGAAACTATGCAAAACAATCAACTATAAAATTTGACTTTTCTTTGAAAATGAAATACCTGCTGCTGAATACCACTGCAGTCAGTTATATGTCATAGGGTATACCTTCAGAAATACTAATTCTTCTTTTTTTCAGAACCTTTATGAAAATAGAACTACAGCTTCTTAATCATTAAAGATCCTTTTGAAAAAGTTGCTAGAAAGCTACAATAACTAATTTAGCTATCAAAGAGCATACACAATAGACAAGGTTAAGTCTTACGATAACTCTCTGGTCAGGCTAATCTGAGTCAGTTCTTTCCTCTATGTTTTCAATACTGAATAAATTTCTTCCTGTACAGCTTGTAATTGCTAGGAGTGGTCAATTCTCTTATACCTTTTAAATACCAGTTCCTAAACTAAATACCACCCTTCTCAATGAAAGCAAGTCAAGTAATTGTTCATGCTGTTACACCATAATGGACATTTTTTCAGCTACTGTAAATCAGTATAGTCTGTAGTCCCACAGATTTACACCTATCCTGGATTTGGTATAACAATTGGTTTGCTATAATATTCTTGTTTTTGTCAAGTGCTCTTAAAAACATTATCTCACCTAGACCTGCAACCAAGAAGTTGGATAGAAAACTGACATGACAGCTGGAGGTTCTGATATTCAGTCCAAAAATATCTTGTTCAAGAATTGGTGAAGTGGTACCATTTTCACTTCCATATGCCCCTTTAGTAAATAAAAATGCAGGAACTTTAGCACTGTTTAATACAGTTTAAAAATATAATTAAAAGTATTATTTTTGAGCTAATGCAAAGACACAGTCTCCCTATTTCTTCCCACCCCAAACATATTTTTACAAGCATTTGCTCAACAGCACCTGAATGTAGAATTGGGAGAGCTTGAGGAGAATTTGAAAATATATGTAAAATCAAAGTCATTCGGTTGTAACGTTACTTCAAATATTCAAATGTTCAAAGACAGTAACACAGCAGCAGAAAATTAACTTTTTTAAAATTCATGTCTTTTCTAAGCTCAAATGGATTAGCAGCAGATTTGAGGTAATTAATTATAATTACAAGTTTCCTAGGGAAACATGGCATAATAGACTCATTAACTGAAATGTTACATTTGTTCTGTGTTTGATTCTCAGATTATTTTAACACAGTGCAACATTTGTTAAAAGTTTTTTGGGCCAGACACCTTTACTTATGCTGAACAGTTGCTCCCTCCATGAGTAGCCCCAGCTGACTTCAAAGAAAACCCACTTGGGCCCTTAATTAGACATTTTCAGCCTACGAAGGTAAAATTTCTTCCTTCTCGGACAAATTCTGTGGTCTCTATTGAACATCAGTCAGTGGGAGCTTTTCTCTGGGAAGGACCATTGAATCTGGCCTCACAGTTACTTCCTGATAATCTCTTCACTCCTGAACAAAAGATACACCACCTAACCAAATACCTAACTAAATAGCACATGCTATTTAAGAATGCACAGTTTTGAAGTAGTCTTAATAAAGGCCTCAATTATATTTTTAATTTTTCAACTATCTTCTGTTTGATGCTATTGCTAAGCAAAGGAATATTTTACATCCTCATTTCATTATGGAGACATAAATGTCATTGAACTCCTTATGAACTGAATACACAGAGAACTCACTGCAGCCATTAATACACCTAATACATAGAGAACTCCACATAGCTATTAATAAAGCTCCTCATACAAACCACAGCACTCTCAGTCTAGACAATGCCAGGAACACGAAAGCTGCCTCTTGGTGCATGCAAAAGATCCCTACTTTGATACCCTTGTATCATTGTCCTCAGTTTGAAAATCAAGGGAAACCGATGATGCACCTGTCAAAGAAAGTAGCTGCAAAAATGAGGAACTAGCTAATTAAAAAAAGGAATGACTATTTATTTTACGGTCTTATGTGCACTCAGGAAGTTCTGACGCACAGAAGAGAAATTAAACAACTTTTCATTTTGTCTCTACGCTTTGAGAACCATGCCCAGTAAGATTACAGATAGGAGAGTGATAGGTCCAGCAGGGATTTCTACCAATTAAGCTTCTACACTCTAGGGGGGTAGAGGTGTTTTTTGAACCATGAGTTATTTTTGCACATATCATGGGCTGCAGTGTCTAGCCACAAAAGGGCTACATTAAGAGCAATGTTACAGGCTTTGCTCAGAGCTATCATGCTTTCCTGCAAGTCCAAACCTCTAAGAAGATTTCAGTGAGAGAACTGAGAATGCTCAGTTCTGTAATACTATCAAAAGCATGATAGGAGCGCTTCTACCTACCCAACCTTTACATTTTCACAATCAAGAAGAAAAAAAAAATAGATTACAAAGTTTAGTTAACAACAGATACAGCTAGATGATGCCAGATTTTGTTCCACTGCATACTTAATACTTTCTTCCATGTGCCACCTAGCATCCCTAGAAGCTACAACTCACAGTCTGTTAACACCTATAGCTAAAACAGGCCTTTCAGATTACCACTTTTTTTTTTTTTTTTTTAATCAAAGGCACTGTTTATAACTGTTCTACATGCAAATAATGGTAGTATTTTGGGTACCTCTATCCTACAGTTGCTTCAGAAAACATCAGTTCAGGAAACAATGGAGTAAACTAATTTTGAGTCTGTATTTCACAGTATTATGAATGCCCCATTTTGTAGAATGACCATTTAAAGTCACACACATGCACATAGGATTCAACAAAGGTAGTTTTCATTTGATAGTTCTACAAATCCACCAGACAACAGCAAAGGTATCGATTTATGTATCCACTGACAGTATGGTATAAATTATACAAGTGTGGCACCTATCTTGAATATTCAAGTTCATCTTTAGAGGACTAGGATCATGAGGCAATCCATGTATTACCTTACTTTCTTCCTTGTATGGAGCAAAGACCCATATTTGGCATAGCAACATTTTGGCTTAAGTTTTAAGCATATTCTGAAGCTCAGATGCTTTAGCAAAAAGTAAACGTCATGATAATATAAAAGCATGGTATTATAAGCATGTGCTTACATGATTTTTTAGAATCTGCTATTACAGGCAAGACTGACATAGAGGGTCAGTTTTTCAGCTTATCAAAACAGGAAAGACTAATGAAAGAAAAGGCAAAGCTACTTTGATGCAAAGCTATAGAAATGAGAATATACTCTATTGAGAGACTAATTGAAGCAAAAATTTGCTGAAGATCATGAGACAGATTTAGACAGTTGCCTTTATTTCAAATTTCTGTGAGGAAAGCTGGTATGGAATCAGACACTTGAAAGAAAGGAAAAAAAGAATGGACAAAGCCACCCTGCCTGAAACTGTCACATTTTTTTTATCAAAACACATGGAAGAATTTATTAATAAAACTTTGATTTTAACCATTCATGTGCATTAGCCAGTTACAATTTTCCCTTCTCAGAAATGCATCCAAATTAGAAACAGGGGAAAAAAAAAAAAAAAGATAATTAAACAGAATGTGTCTACATCTTCCATTTTTCACAAAATTCTCTACCTTTATTTTACTCTTTTTTAATGCTAACTGAAATCTTAAAAAGTAATTTAGTCTGTTGCTCAGCCTCAGAATAATCTTCTGGTAAAAATAAGCTGTGACCATTCATTTCCTATTTTCACTTACTTCATGTAGGCTATCGAAATGTAGGCACACCTTGTTTTGCCTTCTTAAGGCCAGGAGGCGAACCTGCAAATCTCCTGGGATTCATATTTGGCCTTCTTCCTAAAGAACAAAAACTACTTCAGTCAGTCTCAGCACAGAGCTGTTTTACTACATTGAAACATAAAACCAGGCTTTCCTCCAGTTGAACAACAATAATTTGTTTTAGTTTGATAGGTCCTTCTAAATAATGGTGTCATCAGTAAACATCTGGCTTCTTCCTAGCAGATTAGGCCTCCAATGAGGAAACTGTGTTTATAATTCTAATTTGAAACACAGCACATTAATATGCTGATTCTCATAATGTTTGCCTTAACCTGTTTGGAGAAATTATGACTACAAATATCTTGTACACAACACCTCTAAACTACCAGCTTGTACAAACAACACAAGAGCCGACGCAGTCTCATACAGATGATTAGAACCATTTCAGAGGCAATCATGATTAGTGCTTTGGCTTGAAGCCATATTTTACACATAAACAAAGCATCTGTTTCTGAGTTCCTGTCCCAAGCTAATAGACCCACCTCCACTATTACTAATAAGCCCATTCAAGAGAGCCAGATGGCCTATCTGAAACAGCCCTGGCTTTTTCCTAAGCTAGGCAAACCAGAGCCATGGAACCAGAGTTGGCTCCAAATCATATTTCCTTGGGCTCTAGGAGCCAGTAAAACAACATGTAAACTGGCTCCACAAAAGAAGAATACAAATGCTGGGACCATCCATTATTTAGAATTGGTGTGAGGCCAACATCTGCCCCTCCAGATGATCCTTTCATGTAGGTACAATGAAGGAAGATGAAAAATACAGTACACTTCTGCAGGAGTTGGTGTATTGCAATGCAGACTGTCACCATTCCTTGCGGGATTTTTTTGCAGACTTTGCAAATCCTTGCCTGCAGCCAAGCAGTACTGCTCAGCTGTCCTTGCTGTACATTGTATGTACTTGACTATTGGGTGGTTTTACATATTTAATAAAAGTGTCATATTTAATTAGTAGAACTCAGCTTTAAAAGGGATCTTGTGCTCCTTAGCAGCAACTGGAAGTGTTGAGAGCCAAGCAGAGCAGTGCTTGGCTGGTTCAGTTCTAAGATCTCTTTCTTTCCTGTGACCCAAGTTCTCATTTAACCAGTTCAGTTTCTAAGTAGATTGGAGTCAAGATGCTCCACAAGCCAAGGAGTTAATGCTGCGGGGAAACTCATAATTGGCCTGGCCTAGAAAGAGTATTAGTGAGAAATCTCTTTATATTTTATTTAGAAGCAAACAGACAGGTGGCAGTTAATGACAGGGCAAGATGGCCATTTAGGTCGCCTGCCCCATCAAACCACATGTATAAAGAGAACTTCCACTATGATGCACAGGGTGCTTTGTTCCACTATGCTGACAACTGAAGTTCAGCAGAGTGTATGCCTGCATGAACTATCAAAGAGAATTCCCTACACTAGGAGCAAATGAACTTCACTCTAAGAGCAGTAGCAGGTCACATCACCCCTGAAGAAGTAAGGAAGTTTTGCAGAGATAAAGTCCTTTCGGAACAGCACAGCCACAGTGAGCATGCTTCTTGTGTGCTGCTATCTCGAAGCTACAGACAAAAAATCCTTTACTTCTGTCTCATGGGGATACCAGCAGATTTGCAAAGATATAAACCTCCCCAAACACAGCTATCTTCCCCTTACCTTGCCATAAGAGACAGAAAAATGAATCACTGTATGAGGGAAAAAAACCCTCATGGAAATGTGCTAAAACAATTGAGGCATGTCACTCCTCTTCATTAAAGGCAGGTTCCACAGTAGTTATTGAAGCTCTCTGGGACCTCTTGGGATAAAAGCCAGAATAGAAATGTGTAAAGTATTGTTCTTCATATATTCTCTCCACACTGCCAATCTTGTGAACTACGCACACAGGGCGTTCCTTGATTTTAAAGGAAAGCCCTGAAGAACAGTCACATTTCACAGCCCAGATCAAGTGTGATCCTGAATCTGTGTCACTGTCCTCACTAGCAGCTGAAAACTCAGCTAGACTTCCCTTTGGAGCATAAAGGATTTAGTGAAAGATGCATAACCAGTATCGTTCTGCTGCTGCAAGGATTTCAGCTGTTTTTCCTTGAAGGGATTATGTCAGTGCAGGTAATCAGGAGTATAAGAGGCGAATAAAAAAAGCTCTGCATTCCTCGAAATGTAAGAATGCACTACCATATACATATGCAAAGAATGACACACATGTTCCAGGTTTTCTCACTTCGTTTTTTCAATTCCACAACACTAGGCATTTTGGGGTGTGTGTGTGTTTGTTTTTCCCACTGAGGGGCAGAAAGAAGGGGTTAAGTAGAAAAAGGAAGAGGGGAAAAGTGATCAGAACCCCTCGTTTCAAGAGGAAAAGCAGGTTTGTGGCTCTTGCAAACTTCATATATTTAACAAAATAAAATGCATAGCACTGATACGAAGCACTGTCTACACTAGGCATTACTGAGACTAGCATTTTCTTGCAGGCTTTACCAAATTAAGTTATTTGGAATAAATCTTTGGGATTAATTCCACCCTCTGAGAAAGTTGGTTTAACAGGACAATTGGGAATGAAGTCTTAATCCAACAAAACATCATGTGTCCTAAGCAGCCCCTTCCGAAAGACACTAATGAAATTACCAAAGTTTTTACAGTAACTCACAGCTGCAAGCCCACCTCAGTCTGCTACTTATGGAGGGAAAAAAACCCCAAACAAGCCCTCTGTCGTCTCCATAGAGTATGAAATTCTCAGTACCTCTACTGGACAATTACACTGTGACAAAGACGCTGCTCCCACACTCCTCTGCCGCAGCAGCTTTACAAAAGAGAATTCCCTCATGGTGCCACTCAGTCTTTTCTTCCTCCAAGACTGATCATGAGATCTTATCAATTTCATCACAGCATAGGGATTATCAATCTAATGAAAAATCTCAATGTGATGCCATTTTTCAGAGAAGCCTTCAAACGCTATTTCCACTATTAATCTATTTAATAAGAGCATACTAGACATATCGTGTAACAGTGTGAAACATCTACTATCACTGCTTTTAACCTGAAGAGTTGAGATCTCTTTGCTTATTACTCCCCACCAAATGTTAATGCACAATTTATTTAATGCCTAGTTTTTGTGTGCTGAATTAGCTCACAACACAGCCGAGTGTCCCTTGTGAGCAAGTGCTCCATTTGCACGTCAAGCATCCTAGTCTATTTAGTCCTATCCCAACTGCTTAATGTCTGAAACAGAAGCATCCACTACACTCTTCTTGATCTAAACAGCTAATTTAATACCCTTGGACAAAAGGCGCCTGGTGTTTTGGTAAGCTCCCATGGGCCTAACTATCACAAAGAAGGGATTGTTGAATACACACATAAAAAAAAAGGAAGAGATAGGAGGCAGGCGGTCTGATCTTTATGACCCACTGATTATTCTATCAGTAAGTAGAAGCATAAATCTAGCTCCTGACCTAACAAAATACTATTTTACTTCCCTTTACTCTATATTTTATCTTTTATAGCCAATAAAACATTAAACATTACAAAAGGTTATGTTCTCACCAATATTTTCACTAAATGACAATAAATTCCAAGTTGAGCCAAGCAAAGGTTTCAGCAGCAGCTCTCCTGACAGTTGTTTGACACTCTTTCTGCAATTCACTCTGAATACACTAGTGCCACTAATACCAAGAAAGCCCATCTGGAAAACCTGACACTGAATTTGAATCAGTCTAATGACCCTCTTAATGATTTAATGGCAAATCCATACGCAAATATAAAGCTGTGCTCTTTTCCAATGATCTGGTATAGTATTTACTGTGGAAAGTAAAATTTTTTCCCTCACCCTGCCTTTTTGAACATCCTCAAACACCAGAATCAGTATCAGCCTTCTTAGCTGACCTCCCTGAGCTTTAGATCAAGGCTCTAGACTTGTTCTGTTTTTTATTCCACATGAATTAAGAGGAGAAAATAAAAAGAATTGTAGGAAAAAAAAAAAAAAAAAAGAAGAGAGATGAAGGGACTTCAGAAGGATCAGGAAGGGAGCAGACTAAATCTTTAATCCGCTGCAAAGCTAAGTACTCCAGTTACCTAGACTATATATGTACGAAAGACTGGCAGAGTAGAAAATGGGTCTGAAAAACTATATGCATTTTATGGTCCATTGATTTGGGAGAAAATGGCAGAGCATGCAGTCATTTTGAACTGGATACAGAAAAAACCCTGTCAGAACCACTGATCAGCAAAATCCCAAAAGATTGAAGACAGGACAAAGGGCACTGGCAGGACAGACAGAACAGTTGTCCTACCACAACACAAACTCCTCAATTGTTTCAGTCTAAAGGATTCACTCAGTCACCAGCTGTTCTGTTTATTCCATGAAGCACTGTATATTGAACTGTGCATTCTCATCTCAGACGCCTGATCTCAAGTTTTCAGAGATTCACTATCGCCCTAGTGAAACGCAAGACCAAAATCTGCAGCTCAGACAACTGTGAAAGTACTTGCCCACCTGGGAAAATAAGCTCAGATATCTAGGGTATGAAAATTGGATCAAAGCTTCAAAACACACTTCCCAGGCAGGATTTGAGCTGAAACACAATCATTAATGGTCATCAGTCCTGAAGAACTGAACTTGGGAACTGAAAATATTAATGAAAACAGCTCATCAGCTGTTGTAGTAGGTTTGCTATATCAGGAATTACTTAAGAATATTTATTTTTAATTTAAAAAGAAGAAATGAATCTGTAATTTAAAGGGAAACTGAGGCACAGATAAGCTAAATGACAGATAATGTCACACAATAGATGAAGAACAACAGGGGAACCACAATCAGACAATTCCGTCCCACACAGTGTTTCTTTTTTAATTCTATCAATGAGTCCAAACTGCTGCCAGACTAATTAAACAGAGAACAGTATACCTTAGTAAGACTGTTTTAAAACATGCAGTCATCACTACCCTGGGAAAATGTAGAAAATATTAGAAAGCATCTTGTTTTGGGGGGGAGAAGAAGACATCTACACTTATAAAACACATTAACTACTGTCTTAATCCTGAATCAAGAGCATTTTCACAACCCAATTCATGTCTATTTATAATTGGTGATGACTCATATGAACCTTTCAGTTACGATTTTTTCTGAAACAATGAGATTTTCTAGTGGCATTAGAACATGTGATAATGAAGGCTAAGCTAAGAGACAAAGAAAATCTGGGATCAAACAGCCAGGACATCTGCAAGCCCAGTACCTGCCCTGTTTAAGAGAAACTCTGAACAAGGTCAATGGAGCACTGCTCTGGCTGAAGGGCCTGCGACACTTCAAAATCTGGTAAATACCTGATATTAGGAGGCAGTCATACAATATGAGACTAAGACACTGAAAGGTATGTAGACACCTAATTCCCATTGCTAAAAATGACAGGTCTAGATCTTCAAAGACATTGGAGAGCCTAATACTCTGCACTGAATACTGAAGATACGGACTTGAATTTATAGATGACACAAGACTTGAGCCGAGCACTTCACTTACTTGGACAGCTCAGGCAGGCTCTTACAGCTTAACAGACACATCACACCAGGGATCACAGTATTACTTTCCTATCTCTTGGATTTTGCTTGATAAATTACACACAACATTCCCTTCTTTTCTTTCTAATATTTAATCAGAGCAAATAAATCTGTATATGCAAATTATCTGCTACTTACCCAACCTTATGTCCTTTTAAAATACACTTCTTGCACACAGAACCAAGAGAGGCATCTTTGCAGCTTATTCATCTAACATCAAGGTGCTTTCTGAGCTATAACCTACACTTATCTAACATATATGCAACACAATTCATTATAACAAAAGAGAGAGAAAAGTAGATTGCAGCTCCTCTTCCTAGGTTCTGTGCTGCTGAGTCTGAGCTCAATTCATGCACACATGGTCAGCCTCTGAACAATTTGTCAGTTCATCAGTTACCTTACTGAAATTCATTACTTTGAGCCTTTTGGCTCCTACCCAGTTCCAATTACTTGTTTTAAAACACTGCATTAGCATCAATTACAGATACAGCACCTTATTTGTAAAATAACCGCACTTCTGATTTCTCTCCACCATCCTGTCTTCTGTGGATGGCAATAAATGGTGGAGGGAGTAAATAACTGAAAAAGTCAAATCCCACCTTATTAGTTTTTCATTTTCTTCTAGATGACATGCACAAACTAACAGAGCTCATATCCAGGCAGGCTTTGAACTGACAGGCCAACCCCATTCTCCCAAAGTAAAATAAAATAGCCCAAGACAGAAGAGCAACAGAAAAAGGAGGAGAATTGTCCCATCTACCCACATTAAACATATAGCATGAGACCTGCATGTAATCAGAAAATAAAAAGCAGTTACTTTAGTAAGACCTTCTCCATTAAAAAAAAAAGGAAAAAAACGCAGTCTGCCACTGTCACAGATATAATTATACATCAGCCTCTTCTCACCTTGATTTACCCCAAAGATTTACTAAATAAAATCCTTTAATATAAAGGGTTTAAAGGCAAACTATTAAAACCTGGAAATGTCGGGTGCATTTGCAATACACAAATTTGCAAGAGACCAGAAAAAAATCCTCATGCAATCCATCATTCGCAATAATAGCACTATGATGTAGTCACAACTGAGAACCTCTATAGAGTACAATCTGTTTTCTGCTTTCCTACTTACAGGGAGAAACTTTCCTATGGTGAGGAAGGAAATTCAGAACTAAGAGTTCAAAGTAAAATCTAAAACACATCTAAAAAGCTCCTAACACCATTTTTTTTTTTGAGGAGGAAAAAATAGAAGTGGGAAAGAATTTAGATCCCCTATTATTAATGCATTTATTGTACAATGCCAATTGTTGCTTTACTGATGTACTTAAATCCATCATTGTTAATATATTTGTAATAAGTTAATAGCAGTACTGTCTCAGAAAAAAAAATTAATTTACTATATAATCATAGGAAGCCTACAAAGTAATACTCATTTAATGTTTTTATTGCAAAGTATTTTAAAAAATATTTTTCCAAAATATTTACCCATCTTTAGTGCTTCATAAATCTAAAAGATTTTAGAAAGATTTTTGTTGTTGTTGCATTTGTTTTGAAATCAAATACTACTAAAGCTACTTTAAATAAAGCTTTCTCTTTCATGGAACATAACTTCCAAACATTTAGTAAATTCAATTTTCATAAGACAACCATTTTGGATCAGATAATCCATCCCGTTTTCTACACTTAAGTGATAAAATAGATTTAATGAGTATTCTCTCAATAATAATAATAAAAGCAGATTTTCAGATAAATTCTGTGTATGCTTAAAAATAGCCTCCACAAGTCGTAAAGCTTGTTTTCACCTTACAAGTAAACCATTAACCTGAAAATAAGTAGGTATAAACCAGCCAGATAAGGACACTTAGCAAAGGAGAGAAGAATATTGGCCAAATTACTTAGTAGCTATTCAATCAGGAATTCACAAGCAACATACTCTGTTCCACATTTAACATACCTGCATATATTCCTTCCAATCAACCTTCTTAAATAGTAAGATATGATTTTTTTTTCTATTAAGCATTAAACAGGACCTTAAATACACCATACTAAAAAAAGAAGTTCAATGAATATCTTCTTAAGACACTAAAAATGCATAAGCTGCACATAAACAAAGTCACCCCACATAACTGAACAAATTTTTTCTGTATTAAAATTTTAAAAACATTCCCCGTTGTGAACACATCAGTCAGAGTGAGAAGGAAAGGAAGATTAATACACATGAATAAATGGAAATATCTTTTTTAGAAAAGCTACTTTAATGGCACATGTATTTTATTGTAAGTAAAGACAGTGAAAATGCAAAGCGTGTGCAATTGCTAGCAATTAAATTCTACAGTGCTAATATGAATATAGCAAAAGATATGGTGATGTATTTAATTTTCTACAGAGAAAATAAGAATGAGTACCTGTTTTAAATCAGGAAGCAGCAGATCATTTCAAGATCAAAACCACTTCCTGTTAAAGAAAGGGGAGAAAATTCCTTTACAGTTATTGTCATTATTAATCCACTCTTTGAAAGGTTATTTACAGAAAACCTTTCAGTTTTGAAAATTCATAACATAATTAGAATATAAGAAATCACTTGGGTTGTCTAAGCCTAAAAAAAGAGAAATTATAAAATTTGGTTAAGTATTGCAGAAAACATAGCCAATTTTCTAGATACAGAAAAAATACTAGAAGATGAAACTGAATTTTTGACATGAAGGCTTAGAGTCAGGGAATGTAAATGTTTGGAGAGAGCAGAGTTCATAATATATAGGGAGATACATTAGGATTTTTTGTGTCTTGTTTTTTGACTGCAAGAGTACTTGACGCTTTCTCTGAGCTCCCTCTCGTGAGCAGTTGCTGACAGTGCACCAAAAGCATCACCAACAGCAGGACTCGAGTAACATTATGAGTTGCAATTTCATATTAAGTTACTTGTTTCTTAACGCATAGTGCCCCAAATGACCTTGCAAATAAAAATGTTTGGTTGCAAAGATATTATCCAAATATAGTTATCTTTCCCTAGAAGGAACAGGATATAAATAGAAAGACACCCCACCTCCACCCCCACCCCCCCCAACCAAAACCCATAATCTGCTTCTCTATCTGATGCTTCTGAAGAGCTCACCACCCATCATTGCAGTGAGACAAAATTACACTTGAGGAACAATATTTACAGTCATAGCAGTGTTCAGAGAGCAAGGATTACCCATTTTAGAAGTAAAATGATACATACCTTGTTAATATTAATGAAAAAGGTATTTTAAAAGCAAGCACTTAAAGAAAGCTTATATCTTGCAAGGAACCTTTTCTTTTACCAGGATGTAAATGTTGGCTTAAGTTTTGATTGAACTACAATTTATTTTAATTAAACCATTCTAAATCCGTTTCTCACTTGTAAGATATCTTGCATTACTCCTTATCAATGTACGGCAATAACAAACTGCTTGGTTTTATAAGATGTTTAGATGCTCTGCAAATGGAGTTACTAATTGCAGAAATAAGGATTTTTGCACCAAGGAACTAGCACAGCCTAGTACAGGCCTGACAGCTATTCCACATTTGCAAGCATTTATTGACTTTATCTTACTCTGAATTAGACTGTTTAGACTCTGACTTAGACAAATTCCTCTGAAATCTGAGAAAAGGAATTCTGTACAAAGAACAGGAAAAGTCACCCTTATGCATACAACTGGAAACCACACCAAGGAAACTAACCACCTACAGCCATGCTAGAAACATCATTACTTTGTTAGTACGTGTTTAAATTGATACTCGCCTAAAGGTACACTTCTTTAGCCCTATATTCCAATGTCTGTGTTACACAGCAGGTCTGATAGGAGACTAGGACAAATCCAATTAAATCCTTCTACTGCTATTTGTTGTGTAATTTGGGATAGTCAAGGAAACAGTGCCAATTAAGTATAAAGTATCAAAGGAAAACTTTTCGTCGTTGCATGTGTTATTGGAATGGGAACTCTAAAGAGCAAACACAGTAAACTAAATCAAGATCTGATCTGAAAAAAAATGAAACTGGACCCTTTCTTCACACATTCTTGGGATAGCAAAGATCTGGAGAGGCAAATTCTAACTATTTTTTTTCTTCTGAAGGTACATAGATAGGTAGAGTAATAGGCTAAATTATATCATCAACAACTGAAAGTTTATTTTTTTTAATCATGTGTTTAATTTTCCAGGTGGGGAATTATTAGTAAAACGTTGCAACACTGCCAAGCTCCATTCTTCAAGGTATTCCTCACTTTCAACGTCCCAGAGACTCGATTTTTGCAATACACATCCATAGACAGGGACCTACCTTGAACATTAGCGAGCCTGCAACCAAATGACAGGATCAACACCAAAGCCTGCAAATTTTTCCTATCTGGAACATCAGTAAGCCAGTAATACAAAAAAAAAAAAAAAAAGAGAGAAAGTTTATAAAAAAAATCATCAACAATGCCAGCAACCAACTTTAAATACATTCTAGAAAGCTTCTAGATGTCACAGGAGACTAATTTGCTTTCTAGTCTACAGTCAGTGAAAATGGTCCTGGCCTTTGAAATCATGCCGGTTTATTTAACACGGCGTTACTCCCAAAGAAAGACTGCCTGCAATTTTGAACATCCTGTAGCAGTGAGACAGAGCATGCTAGCCATCAAATCCTAGTTGTTCATTCCACTGACTGGAAAAATGCCTGCCATTTGATTTCTTTTATAGGGGCACATTTGAGCAAGCAAAGTTTATAGAGATGACTTACCTAATTAGATTCAAAGAGTGATTTGCTATCTCAGCAATAGTTTTTAAATGTACAAATCTAGACAGAGAGGCATTTTGTAAACAGGTGTGAATGACACTGCTCCATCAGGCATTAAATTGGAGCTGCTCCTGAAAAATAGTATGATTTGTGCATTTAAGTTACTGATATTTTATCAACTGCGGTGTTTTTACACCAAGTATTCCTTGTGGTGTAAAGCCAGTAATATTTCAGCAAGATCTCTCACCCTTTTAATAGCAGCATGAAACAGGCTACTGTGTGCTTCTCATGTCTTTTTTGACAGGTCGATTCAAAAAGTCTCAAAATCATCTCCAAGAAGTATATCAGCCTTTGAAATGGGGCTACAAACCAGGTAACGCCTGAGAGAAACACCTTACACTTGCAGGCAGTTTTATATTTCCAAAGGAACAACGGCTGGGAAAGGAAGAAATTATTTTCCCTTACAATTATTTCACGTTTAGATTACAGTTGTACCCAAGCCAAGGCGCCTGTGGTAGGCAGCGTGTGGATACACAAGCACCCAAACAGCACTCAGGCTTGGCCCTTGCAGCAAGATGGCCGCTCCCCTCAGTCTTCGAGCGTGAGGGCCCCAAGGCAACGCTCACAGCTGGAGAGAAAGCTCTGCTCTTTACACCTTTTTCCTAACATTTGGATATGACTTTCATACAGTAGTAGGAGATAATGTTACAGTAAGACAAGTGCATGCTACCGGGTGAGTGAGCTTACTTCACCGCGGCTACAACTACAGTCTGAAATACCTGTCACCACACGGAGGAAGACAGGAGCCCCGGCCGCCCAGCACAAGCGCAGGGGGCACGGCGAGGGCCTGCAACCCCCGTTAACGGCTCCTCGCTGTTTTGTGGCCGGTCCGAAGTCCCCCTCAGCCGGACACCAGCCCGCAACGCTCCCAAGACGCCGCGGAGGCTGACTGAAGCGCCGCGGCGGGCGACCAGCGCCTTCCGGAGGGCACCGCAGCCCCACCGCCGCTCCGTCGGCAGCCGCCGACCGCCGCGGCTGGGGACGGCCCGGCCCGGCCTCCGGCTCTGTCCCCTGCTGTCCGCCAGGCAGGGAGCAAAGACAGCCCCTGCCTCCGCGTCCAAACCTCCTCTCAGAGGAGCGGGGAGGGCGGGAAGAGGAAAGGCGGGAAACTCCCTCCTCACGAAAAAAAATAAGCGGCACCCACTTCGTTCCTCCCTGCTTCGCGGCCTGGTCACACATCTACCGCAGCGTGCCCCAGCTGCGGGATTTCTGAAGGAAACGCTTCTGTTACAGACAGACAGGCTGTTTTAAATGTTTAAGAGGGATTCACAACTATTTGCCCCTCGCACGCAGGCACAGAAAACGTTTAAATGTTTAAGAGGGATTCAAAAGCGTTCACCCCTTGCACACAGGCAGGGAAAGGTGGGGCTCAGGTTTTAGAGTCACTTTTTGGGGGAGAAAAAAGGGGGGGGGGGAATAATCAAGAGAATGGGCTTGCTTCTGTTAAGAAATTGAATCATTAAACAGGGGAAGGGCTTCGAGGGAGGAAGATAAGGTTTCAGCCGCAAGCAGTGAACCCTGGGAGGAAAAAAACAACACAGAACATGGATGGCGAAGGCTAAGTATATATCAACTGTTCACGCAGTTTTCAAATTAAAGGTCTGAAAGACTTCAGTTTTATTTATGTTTTATTAGAAACATCACACAGAGAGGAGGCAGAGTCTCTCACAAGCACTTGTAACCTCATTTATCTTTGGAAGGTTAGTTTCCCTGGCTAGGCACTGTTAGGATCTTTGGCAGAGCCAAGCAGAGCGCTGCTGCTGAGAGAAGCGCATACAGCACCAGAAAGCATACTACATCAGTGCTCTTGCAGATATAAAGGCAAATCAAGGTTAGCTAGGCAAGTCAATCTTTTCTAGGATTACAATAAAACGAAGAGCAAAAAAGGCATGTCTCTGGATTTGGGTTTCTTCCCTCACAGCTTTCAGTCCTCTCCACCACACAGGTTCAGCAGCGCCCTCTGATAATCCCCTTTTGTGTCTTGCTGTAAAGCAAGGGAAGAAAAATACAAAACACATATAAGGAAACAGTCACAAAATATGAAAGTATATGCATTATATTCTAAAGCTGTGGGACAGACTATGTTTTGTAGTTGAAGCCTTATCAGCCTGGAGGAGACTAATCTAGACTGAGTTTTACTTATGTGTGAATTGAAATTATTTATCATTCTTGCAATACAAATGCAAGGCCAAGAAGGGAGAGAAATTTTGTTATGAAAAAGGTAACTCAACAAAGGAAAGCTGAAGGACTCGATTCTCCTCACTGATCACCGCAAAAATAATACATGAAGTTCACTATTTTGAAAATTTGCATATAACCTAAAATTGGCATCTTCAGGAAAAGATTCTGGCTTAAGATTTTGACTCAACTTCATCTACACGAGGAATAATGTATCATATGTTGTTGTGAGGGTGGGTAGAAGACTAGTTTTTAAACAGGTGCACAAGCTCTTTACCTATGCCCCAAGTTAAATAAAACCTAGGACCTATAGCTCCTGCCCAATCACAGAAATGGGCAAAAATCACTCAAGCTGAAAAGCGTACTCCTTGAGCACTGAAATGAATGAAGGGGAGCAGCAATTTAGAGGCTCTATTCTCACTTAGCAATCACAGAGCAGTTCTGGTTTTTCTTTTCTTTTGGTATGAGGATCGGGACATGTGAACAGAATTTTCCTTCATAACACATGAGCTGATTGCACAAAGCCTACATATACCCTCAGGTGGCTGCCAGGAGTTGTACTAGCTGTAAACTGCAAAGTTAAAGGTGGGGGTTTTTAATAGCATATGGATAATAATGTATTTATTGTTCTCACTGCAGCCTCTAAAACACCTCCCATGAATTCTAACGATACGATTAATCCAATGAAGACTGCTGCAAAGGTCCATACAATTGATATGAAAAGAAAGCTGAAAAACTTACCTGGATGAAATAATAGAGGGATTTTCCATATTTCCTCTTGAATTCACTCTTAATTTTCAGCATGTCAACCTCACAGCGGGAGACCATAATCCTGATCAGAACCTTGTCACGGGTTCCCTTGCCCTAGAAAAGCAGAAACACATTTAGAACTGTAATAGCTGAAACGCATAAAAGGCCACCATACCCGACTGTAAGACAGCAGACTACAGGCAATTGAGATGTAGCAATAAAAGATACAATGAATTAAATCTTCTAACTAAGGTCATTATTATGATCCAGGAATTTGAGCATCAACATACCCTTCTCATCAGCAGTGTTTGACCAACTTCCAGTCACAAATCTAGCTACTTAGACAGTAAGCAGCAGTTCTGGTTCACCAGGACGTCTTCCTGGTATTGCCTAATGCCTGCCACCAGGTCTTTCTCTTCACCCCTTTTCTTGGGAAAATGTTTTGAGGCAAATTTAGTGTCTTATTTTGGCATGTTAATAAGCAGCTTTTTCTGCTATCAGCTCTTGGTTACCTGCAAAAGATGTGTCTAACTTTGCTAATTATAATCAACTGATCTAATAAAGATCATTATTATGATTTTCCCTATACCAGATGCATCTGAATAGATGGTCTAGGCTTGTAACTGTTAAAGAATGCTTTTGAACAATACTAAGTCATTGTTAATTTATTCATCATGCCAGTCATCATATGAATACAAGTGCCTAAGGAATCAATATCTGATGAAACAATGGCAAGAAAAAATTAGTAGAAAGAAAGAACAGTCTTCCCTACCTTCATGGAATCATACAGTCTGTCGGCAAAATACAGCTGCTTGTTCTGAATGCACTGGACTGGAGAGAGATAAGAATAGTTAAACACACTGCCTATACGTGGAAACGCAGAACACAGAATCTTGGAGCCATTTTAAAGACATGACAAGTAGTCAAAATAAGGTTTTCAGCAAAAGTTTCTCCAAAAGGGGACATAAGAGAAATTATTTTTACCTGAGTTGTTACTTAGAAGTTGTTTGGCTAAGCTTGTGATTGAACCACAAATCCTTATAATCTGAGAAAGTATTTCCCTCCATTGCTAGTATTGTTCCAGAATGCTAGCCCTCCTGCACATACGCCACAATTCATTCTTCCACTTCTATAAAGCAACCTCTTTTCTGAAAACACTCATTGTATGCTAATCCATGAGAAGTCTCCCTTTCAAGGCTGAGCTCTGTTTATTCTCCATTTGCATTACAGAGCTCTCAGTTCAACCTTAGTCTGAAATGGATTTTCCTCTTAAAGAATTTCCTTTGAAACTTGGCGACATCCTCGTCATCTTCATCTCATGCCACAATACCAGCCTTACACCTTATCTCCCCATTTCAGAGAATTCAGTGCCAAATCAGCTCTTTTATTAGCCTCTAGCATCCTCCACCGCTCATCTCTCACACACACACAGTTCTCTCTCCAGCCTATGTCTACATAGAACACTTAATGTGTTCCAACCTTTTTGTTTGTCTGGCAAAACAAACATTAAGACTCTACATCAAACAAAAGTGGAACTATCAACAGATCACAAAAACACACGCATTCTTATTTTCAACTGGAAAGCAAGGTTTGTATTTTGCAGAAGGCAAAAATATGCTACTTCTCAATACCTGTAATATCCTAAAATACACTGATGTATCCAATAATACCAGCATGTCCAGTTTAGTTCTCATCCAGCAACACAGAGGAAGCTGGGCTCTATCCTTATCATGATATACTGCAAGAACACTGAAAAGATCCTATCTAAAGATAGTCTTTACTTCAGGGTAACTCACCAAGATTAAGGAAGGCATTCTCCAGATCTCCCTTAACCTCCTTCTTGATGCTCTCCAACATATCATACGGGCTGTAGCTCTTGTACCTGTCAAACACTATCACAAGAAAGAAATCAGGTAAAATCAAAACCAGACCAAGAACTGGTAAAAGTAACGACCTAGATCAAAAACATAGACAGCAATGCAGAGACACATGATTAAAAAAATATCTGTCCAAGTGCTTCTGAGAACTTTATCAAAGTACAAGCCTAAGTTTGTCAGCTGATAGCAAAGTTCCCATGCTATGACCTTTTTGTTTTACTTGAACACCTCCATAATCTGGAAAAATACCATATTAATTCTGTACTAGTATTTTTTGAAACAACAGTGATTTAGGCCCAGTAAAGAAAAGCCTTCAAATGGCTTTCCCATGTGCTTCTTACAGCAATGTCAGAGCTGCTTTTGAAAGTCTTCACTGTCAGATTTAAACACATGATATAGCTAAGCTTCCCTAAGACAGAGGGAAAAGCTAAAGGACTTCTCAAGGTCTCCTGCAGTCATGTTTTCTAGATTTGTAACGTTTTTGTTCCCGGTGTATGTGACATGTAATTGAGCACTGTTACACCTGTGTAAAAAAGAGCTCTTTACACACATTCTAACTGTGAGATTAACACATCCACAGAAATAACTACATTTTTTGAAAAAATTAACAGCTTGGACATGAATTAAGATCTATGAGATCTCCTATGTTTTACGAGTGCTTTTCACACTCCTTTCAATCACATCTGGGACAAAATAGTTACCACTTTAGCATAACTTTCTCCTACAGGAAAAAAATAAATGTGTCTCTCAAATAGTACCTTTCTGCAGGTGGGGGACACTTCTCTCAGTCATAATGTTGATCCATTTGGGAACATCAGTTCCCTTTCTCTTCACACCAGCATCATACAGCTCCTGGGATTGGAATGAAAAGCAAAATCATGAAAATCAGGAGTTACACAAGGAGCCATCACAAATGTATACTGTTCCCTTACTAGAAAACAAGCCCTACTGGAACTGTGTTAGTGGGAGAAACACAAAAGGACACATGATTGGGCAGACCACCAGGACAAGATCTATGGATCTAAACTGAAACTAAGACTAATTACTTTGTATTTACCTCTATCTACAGGTTTTACTCTGTATTTAGCTCTGTTTACCTCAGCAGAGCTGCTCTTGACATACAGATGTAATAAACAAGCATTAGCAGCCACTAAGTTCAATGATACTTCTCTCAATCTTACACAATTACTTGGTTGCAGCCAGTCTTCACAATGTTATGCGTTTCCTTTCATTACAGGCTCTCTTTCTCAATATGCCTAAGGGAAATACCAGAGAGTTTCTGTATAGGTACTTGTGGGTAAGCAGCCTGTGAAAACTGATAACTGAAGGTATCAGGATCTTAAACGGCAGATACCTTGACAGCATGCAAATATTACTGTGCAAGACAATCTGAAATATACACACCTACTTTCATAAATGCTTCTCATTCCCATAATATTTGTACTTTCAATATCCCCAGAAGCTTGATCAACGTAAGACATTCAATAGTCATTACCAGCACTTACCCTAGCATCTTGGTCAATCAGCTCATAATCAATCACAGAGGTATCTTCACACCTTTTGCCCTTCAAACAAGGATAGCAGTATTTAGAAGAGGTTTAATAGACAGTAAGCAGTTTGCTATATGCATAATCTTTTCTCTTTGATTTTTTTTAATCTGAATTTGCTAAATGAGTAACAGTATGCTCCACTCCATTATGAAGCTGCTGCTATGAATGCTGCATTTCTGTCAAAATACTTTGCCCTTCAACATTGGAATATTTTTTTCCCCAAAAAGAGAGTGAAAATATAAGGAAATTTAAAAGTGAATCAGAAATCCAATTGTTTTACTGGCAGCCATCAGTCAGTTACCAAAGGGTAAGCACTTTAGGAAAAGTGGAACAATATGAATAGACCCACCTTCGCCAGGGCAACCATTAGCTTGCGGAAGTCACCAGATGTGTCCGATATAATGTCCTTTTCCAGCTCTGTCTTGTACACTAGAAAACAAAAAATTCTCAAGTAAACGTTGTCCTACAAATACTCCTTTACAGGAAAAACAGCTGCTAATTACTGTGTTTTACGCGCGCAAACAAACAGCTACAATCTAAGTCACATGTGGAAGACAATGAAAACAAATGCATGCTTGCATACAACAAAAACAATGTTGCTACCAGCTAGTCATGAGAGTTCTCAAGCAATGAAAGTCTGTCATGGAAAGATAACAGGAAAGCCTGAGGCTATTAAAAGGAAGGGAATTTTTTTTTTTTTTTTAAGCTCAATATCCTATTAGATCATTCTTAGCTACCAATGAATGTTTGCTTTGATAAACATAGCATTTAGGCTGCCTCCACTGGTGGATTTATGACTGGATAACTGCAATTACAAGTTTAATGTAAAAGACAAAAGCTGTTATGATAAATCAAAGGAATGCTGTGTGTGATTCTGGTCTGGTGTCTAAACATTTTCATTGCTTTCCAAGCGGTCATACTCTATATTACTACAAAATCACATTCTCTCTTCAACAGCAACCTAATCTACAGCAGCAGCATTCTCTTTGCTGAGACATATTATTTTTTTTCAATACTGGCCATTAAGACTACATTGGTTTTGCTTGTCTTTTTTTGAATTAGCCAGACCTTAACAGAACTGCTCGACAACTGTTAAGCATTAGCACACAGCAGTTTTATATATTTCAGTCTATTTGTGGTGAAACTCAACTCTGAAGCTCAGGGAAACAGGCACTGGACAGATGCACTACTGAATTGCAGTAAACCCAACCCGAATGGTCAATATAAAAATATAAGGTATATTAAAGGAAAAGTAATATTTTTTTGAGGATAGATCTTAGATCACTCTTATATCTACTTATAATCAACTAAGAATTATAGCTTCAATCAGATAACATGCTTAGAAAAGCTGAAAAACAGAATACATGCTTTTATTTCATGTCTTTTCTGGCAAGTCTAGCAAATAAACTTGTAAGCATGCTTGAGTCACCTACTTATTACATAATTGATCCTAGAATCCATAAATCTAACATAATTCATTCTGTCACTGCGGACAGAATGCATCTAGCTTACAAAAAACCCTCATTTAGACAGAACTTACATGAGTACAAATGTTCTCCAATTTGTTTGCTACCAAGCAACAAGATGAAACTATATAAACACACACAAATATCAAGGACACCAGTACAAAATCCTGTCTTATGTCCAACTGCCAGAGAATCAAAGCAGATGTTGTATAAGCGACTCTAATAATCAAATTCACACTGAGGGGAACTTATCCAGCTAACTTAGTGTAAAAACATAGTACACTGAAACTTCCAAAGTAAACTTACTTTCTCTGTAGACCCTGTTAATTTCACTAAGCTCCTGATTTGTTCGTGAGCAGATGATTTCAATGAGTGTGTCTTCATCAGTTCCCAGACCCTGCAACACATGTAGGATTCAGTTAGGTGCTAGAAATGAACAGGCATGCTTGAATGGTTTAAAAATATTTTACAGACATCTCCTTTCTCTCACTCTAACAGTTTCACAACGATTCGGGGATATTTTTTGCCAACTGCACCTGAGAAACCCCAGATGGAACATTTTTAGCTGCCAAATACTACTCCAATAGTTTTGAGATCCTGTAGACACCATCTCTGGGCAATATGCATTTGCTGCGAGCGTCTGCAACACTCAGTGGCCTCCCCACAGCGTACTGGATGAGATCAACTTATCATGGTCCATGTGTGATTGTTTTCTGTCCATTAAGAGCACATGAAGAAAATCTGATTCTTAGCACACAGATGGGCAGCAATCAACTTGTTCTTTCCTGCTTGTCTTCCCCACCTCCAGCCATACAACTCCTCCACTATAAATGCAAAGCCAAGGATGACACCATCATTAGCCTTGGCCTTGTCTCCAACTCAGCAAAGATTTAAGCATTTTCTGCACTTCTAGCTCATAAGTAGCCCCTCTTGAATTGTCCATATTTTCCATGTACTTCACAATGCACAAATACAGATGAAACAATATTACTATTAGCTATATTAAGAAATTAAAATGTATTTAGTATGATGAACTAAATATTTAGATTTTAAATTTTTTTGAACAAGCTGAATGAATTGAGAGGTCTTATATAATATTTCAAAGCTACTTTTGTGATCAAGGTCAATGAAGAATCAGTACTGTGAACTAAGCTGCATTACTACTGTTTAAAAAGTAATATAGGTATTATCACTGTAACAAAATTACAAACCACATCAAAATGTATCAGCTATCAATTAAGCCTTATAGTAACTCAGATACTCCAAAATAATGTGACTTGATCAATGTGCTCTAAACCTTGTTCAATTATTTTATATAGATAAACAGCCAAATTAAAAAAAAAAATTAAAAATTAAAAATTGCCAACAACACTGCAATATTCTTGCTCCTGGAGAAAGACAGAAAACTCTGAAGGACAGGCTCAGAACAGAAGATTAACTTGGATGAGCTGAAGATGCTTCTCTCCAGTGACCACTGAGGATGTCTGGGTTACTAGTTGGTAAAGCCATTTGGCAGCCAGATGCCTCAATATTTTGAAAAGAAACTTTTTAAAAAATAGACTCCAGCGGTGATTTTTTCATTCTGTTTTGTTACTTACTTACTAATGAATTATGTTCATGCTAATCTCATTACCCTCATCTTCCAGCATCACCAGCACACAGAAAAAACACTCTTATGCCTCCTGTTAGGATGCTGTTTGTTAAGCCCATCTGTAACAGAACGTCATTTTATATGTGGCAAAAATGGGCATGGCTTCCACAGGACTGCAAGAGGAGTCTGCTGGGAAAATGGGGGTAATGTGGAAAACTACCCTCTTGGAAAAAGTGTCTCTATTGAAGGAAGGGAAAGAAAAAAAAAAAAAAAAAAAAAAAAAGGAGGATAGCTTTCCACAGAGTGGTTCTAATAGGTATCTGGAGAAGAAATAAAGGCTAACAAAATTTAAGATTTTCTGAATATTTTTAAAGTATTTTGTAAGAATGTGTACCAGAAAAATAATTAACTCCTCAGTGAGAACTTTGCTTTACCCAACTTTGATTCCCATATCATAGTTTATTACGCTGTATGTATCAAGTCAAACTTAAGCTCAGGCAAATTCAGATTTGTGCTTGGGAGCTGAGAATAGCTGACCTATGGAGAGAATAGAATATTCTGCATTTGTGGCTACTCTGAGGTAATGGCTTGGTCTTCCGGCTGTAAATACAGCATAAATGCTATATAAGCATATGGTCATCCTAAATATAATATAACAGATGTAAGACATTGAAAAAAACCAACACCAACCCAACAAAAAAACCCCAAACCATACTGATCTGATTCACAGTAAATTATGGCTAGCCTCTACTTAAACCAGAAGAGGGCAGCATGTGATTACTCAAAGAAGGGATTTGGCCCATAATTGAAGAGTTACCATCTCCATACTGGGTTGGGTTTTTGGGTTTGAGTTGGGTTTTTTTGGTGGGGTGGGGTGCTGGAGGGGGTGGTTTTGTTTGCTTGTTTGTTTTTTAACTCCTTCTTCATAGTCTGGATAAATTAATTAATTGTTTTTTTGAATTGTTCTCAATTTCAACAGACATATTTTAATACTTGTTTTTTAATTATTTTTAAAAAATTAACCCAACCAAGAACGTTCAGAATTGAAGTGATAATTATAAATACAAATACCCAAACCTTCATTTGCTTAGAAAGGTGAATGCAGTGGCATGAGCACCTCTCAAAGTCTTGTTTCAGTGGCCTACACAGCGGGTATTTCTAAACCAGCAACCTGTTCCACACTTGCCTGTGATTGTAGGGGACTGAACACAGTTACTCACTGCTGCACTTTTTCTCCAAAGACTGCTTTTGACGCCCCATCCTCCTCCTCGTGTTCTACACAGAGGCAGGTCTGGTACAGGATGTTCTTTCAAGATCAGTAATACGACCCAGTAACTGGAAACTACTGTTTAAGCCTATAAATGCTAGCAGAGGATTTAATAGCTCCAGCTAACAGCTGCCCTCTTAATGTTTTTTTTTTCTACTATGAACCTGTATATTGTTTTTAAGAGCAGTCAGCAATGCAGCAACCAGCCAGAGCAGCCTATCAGTTATTCCTGACCTGACGAAAATTATGTATTTCCTTAAAGAGAGGATTTAATTATCAGTTTAAAAATCACATGGTTCCAGAAATTCTCTCATTTTGGATGCCTTGCAGCTGGATACTTAAACTGTAGTACTAAATAAAATAATAATCAGTGGACATGTTTGAAAACTGTGCCCTTGGATATGAAGTCCATACTCATTCCTGAGACAGCAACATCAGACTAACATACTTAAATTTCAAAGCTCATTTACCTTCATGGCAGCTTTCAATTCAGAGGCATCATACTGTGCTGGTGTCTTCAGCAAGCCCAAGATCACTGCCTCCAAATGACCCGACAGAGCAGACTTGAGAGCTGCAGAAAGTTCCTGTGAAAAAGGAGGGATGAAGGAAGAAAAAAATTAAAACTCACTTCTGATCTCCAGAGAATTCAGCCTGTAGTGCTTTAAGTCTCCAAGCCTGCAACAGTGTTTCTTACACAATTGACTGACAATGAAACAGAACATAAAGAGCTTTTCTTTTCTGAAAGCCTAAGAAAGAAATTAGGGCAAAGAAATTTTTTCTCATCCTTTGAAAATAAGAAGAAATCCACTGGTGGCTGACAAAGTGCTGGGAAGCATGGTGCAGACACATCTGAACAGCTCTGCTCCAGTCTTGAAGCACTGACACCTTGTTGGAGCTAATAAGCACAGATGGATCCGAGTTTGACTCCCTGCGGTCAGTGCTTCTCCATCATACTCCCAAAGTTTTCCCAGTAGCACTGTATTATTTGTGTTTTTTCCTATTATCCCAGCCCTTTACTAGCTGAGACATTGGAAAATTGACTGTACAGTTATTACACTGTACAGGACCAGTTCCCAAACAGCTAGCTGAAGAGAAAAAATTGTCCCCGAGCACAGAAAAATTATCCCTGTCTTCAAGGAAACTACCAGAAGAGTGTAGCCAAAGTCTCTATTGTTAATTGTCGGTCAATCCTAGAGAAAGAAACAGTCAGGTATGTTCACTTCACAGGATGCACACAAATCTGTAGCAAATAAAAGTCAGAGGCATGTCCTCTTTTATGGTTTTCAGGTGCAACTTGAATAATGCTGATTATCAGCTTTATTGTAGTGTAGCTACAAAGTTGAAATCCCTGGGATCAAGTTTGGCTTTCACACAGATCAATGTATTCCCTAAGCTGAAGTTAAGTCTGTAGCATTCAGAAGCGAATTGCTGCGTTTCAATTGCTGGTTTCTATACTAACAATTTGTAAGCTTGAGGGGCAGGGGAAAAGGGAGTAGAGAAAGTGACCTCAGCAAAATTGCAGAGAAGTTTGTACCAGATAAAGAGCCAAGGCACTTAGTTCGTTTCCAGAGTCACCCATTTAAACCAGGGCACTAACATATGCTAATGCTGTATGCACTTACAGCATATGGACTGACCAAGATAGTGAATGGGGGTTTTGGGCATCTAGCTGCTTTAGTCTGAAACATTTTAGTACGATAACTCTGTTTTGGATACAGTGTTCCATCATTTATTTGTGTGAAAACAGGTTCTTCAGACATCAGCTGAAACAGCAAAGATATTGCATTTCTCTATAACACATTTTAGGACAGTGCCATGACTTCCAATTAGATGAGTGAAGCTTTTGCAATCTTTGCACTTCGGTGTGAAGGCTGAAGGAAAATACAAATCACTACAGTAGGATTTACCAAAATAACTTCAAAAACCACCTCAAACTGAACCAAGCACCTGCCCTCATATTAGCAGGCTTCTGGAGAAATAAGGTCTTCTCCCCCTGCCAGGAAAGCAGGGTCTCCACTCTGCCATTCTTTGCCATGGCTAAGAGCGCTCTAAGGGAGAAGTGGGAAACAGATAACCGATAGATATCATTAATCTATAAATAGCAAAGAGAAAATGTTTTACTAAGTGTTCCAAATGAGCATCTGGATATTAGCAGTTCATTTCAAAGTTAGAGACTATTGGTGGCAGTTAGGACTGACCAGACACATACAAAGACACACAGGCAGAACCCCCAGTATTCACTGGTAGCTCCATTAACGCTGGTGATGGGGAAAGATTGCATAGATCAAACACCATTCCTCAAGATTACCAATAGTTTCCATTAGACACAGCTCAACTTCAAATGAATGAAAATAGAGGTAGATCTGCAACTGTTTAAAATCATAATGATCTCTTGAGAAATCCTGCAACACATAAAACAAGCAGTCTACTACACCACAACACATCGCCCAAAAAACCCATGAGATACTGTCCTTAGAAGATACACCTACATGTCTTTTGATATCCCACTTCCTCCTCTCTTGCCATTCACTTGTTTATTTCACTGAGTGGTTTCTACTGCAAATTTCCATTGTTTCTACAAACTGTTTTATTTTTTGGCACTTGCTAAACTCGATAAATTCAGTTTGCTCTTGGGTCACAGCAAGGAAAAAAGGTGAGAAAGAAACAGATGAAAAAAGTTGCAGATTTTCTTGACTGCGCATTTTTGTGGTCATGCAAAACATTTAAGAAAGCTTTAAGTGACACGTTTCACTACTAGAGTCCATTTCTATATATGCACGATTCTCCCAGTGCCCACAGGGTGTGACCGCCAGGGTGCAGAAGTGTGCACACACATGCATGCGTCCAACTTGGGCATGCTTCTGCATGTGCCTATATCAGCCAGCCATGCATAAAAGTTGGTGAATTTCCAAAATTTAACTCTAGATTTACATTTGGTTTCAGATGAGCGTTCTGAGCTGCTATTGGAGGACTACCATTTGCGGTCTGGCAAACCTGAAAGAGATACATTCATCATAATCCTAATTCTATACAAGTTTCCTCTTTTTCATGGGTATAAAACTTACATTATGGTAAGATTCTCAAAACTTCCGAAGTCAAGAGAACAGCTCTTGCCTTCCAGACAGCAAGACTCATTATGCAGAATTCTGCACACATTTTACAGATTTCTCTCCATCAATAGCTCAGTACCTAAGGTATTTCTGACAGGATAATATCTAGTGATAGTTCAACTCATTGTATCACTTTGTTCCACATCTGCAGCATTCGTAGCACAACTGACTGCAGTCTTTTCTCAATTAAGCTAGCTCTGTGAACAGAAACAGAATACTTTCCTTATGTTGAGTTGTCTTAACAAAAAAAAACCCCAAAACCAAACAAACACAAAACCCCCAATCCCCTAAAGCATCTCCCTTTTATCTTTTCCTTCAAACTGAGGGATTTCACGTTAATGCCTTTTCACTATTGTTTAGCATGTTTCACCAGGGAATCCTGTGGCTGGCTGGCTGACATGTCACCCATCATGACTTCTGGAGGTGCTAGGAAACCACTGTCTCCAACAGATTTCAGTCCCAGTTGTGCATACTCAAAAAATCTGGAAGTCCCACCAGTCCTAAAATTTGACAGCACGGACAAAGTAGATGCATCTTCAATTTCAGTGAAAAGATAAAGCAAATAATACTTATCTTCAGTTTACACCCAGCTAACTGTGAAACATGCAAGCCCTGAAAAATCTAACTGTCCACAAGAAAAATATTCAATACTTGGTATTTCTTCATATTTTGCTACCTTTTTGGTTCTCCTCTGATAGGCAAAAGCAATATCCTGCCTCTGTTCGTTGCTGCGGTTGGTCAAGATGTTGATGATGGTGACCTCATCCACACCTACAAAGACACCAGACAAAGAGTTAAAGAAGCTTTCTTGTTACTGTTCTCTTTGACACCCAAAACACAGCATATGTGCTGTCTTGGAGCCAAGCCCAACAGCTCTCATTAGTTAGTATGTATCATGTCCTGGCCTTGGAGAAAGGGCAACCAATTACAGCCCAAATTTTTGATGTGATGCAGATCTTTACATACACAGGCATGTATATACCTCAATGAAGTCTAGTTTGTGATCAGCCTCGCTACTTCTGTTTTCTGCCTCACTTGTGTGTCTGTGTACTTGTGTTCAGGCACTCAGCATTCTGCAGAGAGTTGCTCTAGAGCACAGGCTTTAAAACTGACATGAACTTGTACTTACTAAAGCTTGCCCTGTCATTTCGGTAGTGTTTTCAATTAAGGCTTCTTAATAAAGCAGTTATATTTTCTATTTAACCCATAGTCACTTAACAATCACTCCAAACGTAAAAATGGGAAAGTAAACCCATTCTCTCAGCGGCTCAGAAGACAGAAGGGCTTTTTGACGCTGCAAGAATTACATGTGTGTTACTTTTTCTGAAATCATTGCTCAGAGATCTATGCTAAGTTTTAACCAGCATGCCTAGAGGACTTGGACGCTCAAACTCCCAACCCATCTTTTAAGTGAGTAAACTTAAGGTTTAGTTTTAAGTGAAGTTTTCCAAATCTGTGCACTTAAATACAACTGCAGGCTGAATGCAAGGAGATCGTTGACACTTATTATAAACTAAAAGCCAAAGCATGCATCTAGGGTTAGATACTCTGGCTGTCAGTAGAACCTATACACACCACAGCATTTGATCCTGTAGGGGTCATCAATGCAGGTCAATGCATATGGACAAAAAGCTTTTACGTTGTACAGGAAGTGGGATTTCCAGATGTTATTTCCTAGATATAGCTACTTGCTACTGTATGTTCTTTCCAATGCAGGCAGCATCTTGTCACTTTTTCACTTGCTCCTGCCTACTGCTACTGACTTGCACTTCAGATTCCCTCTCGCTTTCCCCCACTTCACTTGCTGCTTTCAGACTGAATTCTCCTGAACTTGCATTCTTCGGACTGGCACAGCTCTTCCTCTGATCACAATTCTCATCTGCAGCTTGGTTTTGGCGACTCAAAAGATAGCCAAAAAAAAGCCAAACAAACTGTATTGATATTCCCTTAACTAAGCATTAAAGTTATATTGAATACTTTCTCTTACTTTGACAGCTTATAAAAACACCCTTGCAGGAAGCAAGCCTCCATTACTCAAAGGAAAATGTTTAGAAATGCAAGCCTGCCCGCCACAAGGTAAAACAAAAGAATTGTTAGCAACATACAGAGCATCCAGGGGAAAATAAAGTTGGAGTAACAAATAAGAAAAACAGTGTGGCACACTTTGACACTGAATGTATCTGAACAGAACTGAAAAGGTCAGCCCAGGTGTACTTAATCAAATGGTAGATGGTTGAAATTTCCAAACACCTGGCTGAGGACACACTAGCTTGCTCAAGTAAAATCTCATTTTGAATTTAAATTTTTTACTCTCTGTTTAAAATAGCAAACACAACTATGTTTTTGTAGGACAATTACAATCTTTTTCTTGGAATGCTTTGTAAAAAGATTCAGGTGAAAGAATTTGAGTCCCCTTCCCCAATTCTCCAATGCATATTTGTGTCCGTATCGCTGAATTCAGCCCCTGTGTAAAACGTCTGCTCCTATTTTCATGTACATTATTGGTTAACCAAAGCTGTCTGGATATGCATGCCATTCATACACAGGTGGAGAATAACAGCCCAGCTGGAAGTAACGTCCAGATAATAAAGTCTTGCAGACAGAAAAGTTAGCATAGCTTATAACAGACAGAGGAGATAGCTAGAACAGCTCTCATTGTTATGCTCAAATATCAAGCTAACCTATAGCTATGCTGTGTAACCATTTGTTTTGGACTGTTTCCAGACTGACTGGATGAAGCTTAGAAGAGGCAAAACTATCTCTAAATACTGTATGTCTAATACAGTGCATATTCTTCTGCAACAGAAAGATAATGTGTAACTAGTTATTTTTTCTGATGAGTTGCACGCCAGGTTTTAAAGCAATTAGGAGTCTCTAATCTAGAGGTCAGAACAAGCCCAGAGTTTTGACTCGGGTCTCCCCATTTACTGCAAGTATTATGAATAGCTTCTTTCCCATTTGCACACACATCAGCGTAAATGATGATTTTTTTGATAAAAAACATAAAGTAAGGACTGGATCAGCAGCTACTAGCAGGACTCAGATCCCTGCCAGAATCCATCTAAATTTATTTTCCTTATTACCCAAAGCAACCTCACAGCAACTTGAAACAAAGGACCGCAACAGATATTATAAAATTAATAATATAAAGTGTGAATGTTGCAGAAGTCCTTTTAGCCCCTACAGAATCTAAAATGATGAGTCAAATTCAAAATTCCTTTCTGTCTCTTCACCACATTTTTCATGATGAAATACTGCACTTGATAGCCTCACAACCTTAGCTCATGCTGAGGCAGACCTACCTCAGTGCTCTTATTCACACAAGCTTGGCCTGCAAAAGTCAAAAGGCCCTGGAAAGCATCATATGTCTTAGTTAGAAATTTTGGTTTGAAAACATGCTGACTGCACATTTCAGCCATAATCTACTCCTGCACATTTTAAAGTGTTCCCATTTTATAAAAGAAAACAAATTCTCCCGGTCCAGAAATGGCCACAAACAGACAGACAGACAGACATTGGGCCTTTCAGCTGTTGCAGGGCCACAGCATACGCCAATGTCTTAAGCTTTTTAATAAATTCTACATTTAAACCATTCTTGGCATTCAAAAAAGGCAAATGACATTTTCAAGTTTTATCACAATTGTGATAGATTCGAAGCCCACAAATGACTGCATCCAAGTTTCTTATTCGTATGCTTTGTGGATGGAAATATGAAGTTAACTCATTGCTCTGGCATTTAATGGAAAGTGCTTGTACTTCACATTTGGGAATCACGCTGCATGGACAGGATGCTGACTCATATCTGCTGAGGTGGGGTGGAGCAGGAGAGCAGCCCAAACATTTTTCTTTGCTGTTCACTAAGATCTCTGGAAGTTTCAGGGTAATGAAACAAAAATTTATTTCCAAATTCATTCTGGATGGGCAGATTTTATCAGTGCATTGCTATCAATGGGCAACTGAAAATTAGATATTATGGCTCAATTTTTTTTTTTTTTTAAAAACAAGAAAAATCCTTGCAGATGGAAATGTATTTGATGCAGGGCTGGAGGTGTAACCTTAAAAAAAAGCCCTCTGATTAATAACAACTTTTCTTCTAAAAAAGGCAATCTGTTGCATTGGTAAGATCACAGTGTTATGGCTCAATCGGTAAAAAAAAAAAAAGGAAATTAACATAACCAAAATGCTTGGCTACAGTTTTTCATTTTTTGGTTTAGGACACTGTACTTGAATTTCCATGGGCCAAAACAACAGCACCAGCATTGTTCTGAACAAAATGGATGATATGGACAGTCACTTAACTTTCTAGGACGAGATGAGAATAGAACTGACATGCTTTCATTTTGCAATAGCTGGCATACAGTAAATGAACTGAATGAATGTAAGCCCGTTCTCTTAAATTTCATTTTCAAAAGACAGGACAGACAGAATACCAGCAACTATTTCTGTCCTAACAGCACCTAGGTACTACAGAAATCATCATCAATCTACGTGAATAAATGAAATGGGATTGCAGCTGGCCTTAAATTATTAGTGGGACATGTATGTGTGACTAGCCCTTGTGAGACCTCAACACCATTGTGCATCTGGCACCAACACAGTGCTAGGACTATTTGACTAAGCTCGTGATCTGCAGAGTCTTATTTCCCTTGGCGTCAAAGGGTAAAAATTAGATAAAATAAGACCATAATTTCAGCTCTGCTATTTTGTTTAGCAAGAATTCACCAAACCCAAACCATGTTGCAATGAGATATTTCTCTACTGATACTATTAATATTCTGAATATGTGACTGATGTAGTTTGGTGGATTTCAGGCACTATCAACTCTCATCAGCATGCCAGCAGATTTCCTCTAAACTTTTACTTCATAACATTAAAAACTCTGTTAAAAGTTATGGGCCTGATGGCTGTACTATATAAACAGTGAATTCAATCTTACAGAAGACCCCTGTTATGTTTTACACCTCATCGTTGTATTACCAATTTCTGGATATAATGAATTTATTAAAGATGTATGTTCTAAGCATTTTCCTACAACAAACCTGTGTTTGAATTCTGCCAGTCATGGAATAAAAAAAGTATACCATGAGACCTCAATAAAAGGTTGCAAGTAATTAACTACTCACAACCTAATCTGACAATAAAATTATTTAATTAAGTATGCGAGACACACAAAGTCACAACGCTAGGGAATAACTCTGAAACAGAAAAGACACTTCAGCAATCTTCTTTCCTACAAAGAATTAAAAGGAAACCTAACATATGCTCTGTTAGTACTCTTCTAGTTAGTTTCTTCTATTTAGGCTCAAATATACTTGAGCTAATCTCAGGGCACAATGGAGCATTATACAGAAATTAAACAGCCTCTTGTCCTATACAGCAAAAAGCCAACATTTACAAAGGACATGCTAAGACACCAAATGAACTCGCTACAGAAAAACCAAATAGCATAAAAATGGAACTGGCATAGCAATGACATTTATTACAAAAGGAACAAGCCAGAATTGTAACAAGTTATTTGCATTATGCAAACTCTAGGTTGAACTGTTGCTAACTACAAACTAGCTTTATATCATCTAGAGCCATTTTTGCACATCTCCCTTTCCAGGCTGTTGGATACATATAAAACCCCTGCATTTAATTAAACTCCACTCAAAGCCCAGCAAAGGGCTGGGCAATATATTTGTGCAGTATAGTTTTTGCAGATAGATCTAAGCCCCAATAAACACATCTTGGTATTTCCCACAGATCCCACAATAGAGAGATGAGTGAGGAATTAACCTGAGGAGTGTGAACAAATGCTGGAATATTTAGGTATTATATAGAGCACAACAGTTAGACACTCTACCCCAGATCTTTGCCCTAAAACAAATATACAGCTGTTGTTTAGCCAGTAAAATAAGTTTTACCCATTTTACACACAATCACCAAAATGGAGATTCATGACTCCGATTCAGGAGTTTGCACTACTGGGAAACAGCTGGATAATTAATTGGATGGTAACTGTTCAAAACTGGCCCACCCTGACTGCAAATACCATACTTGCCATTATTTATGTGAAAATGCAGAAGGTATACCCAAATGGTTTTTCCCAGAGATAAGTCTCTATGGGATATAATTACCAGAGTAGTGCTATAAAGAATACAATCTGAAAGACTACTTTGATAATTGTGAAACACAGGCCCATTACAGCATATAAAGACCAAGATTTTTCAAAACAAAGAAAAGGCATGGGTTTCAAACACCAGGAGTCCTTTATCCTGTATAAAGCCCCCCAAATGCTCAGTTGTTATGTCCATGTTTTTTTGAAACTGATCATCACCTCAACCACAAAAAGAGCTCGTGTATGTATTTATATCTGTTATATAACTCTCACTCTTTCACTGTCTTAAAAACAAGAGTAACAAGTCATATTACTCTTTACAATTCTATAACAACTTACATTGCTAATTTCTACCTTCTGCATAAAATGCAAACTAACTGCTAGAGAATCAGCGATACGAGGGAAAAGGTAGCTGCTGTGGGTATTCACTGTTAGTTCATTATGAGTGTTGTATTTTTAGCTCAAAAACTAGGAAGATATTTCCCAGAAATATTTTAAAATGTTTTCTTGCAGAATAATTTCCCTGTGTAGCTGTTTACATCACTGTAGAAAACCAATTCTTGTCTGGATAATTCAGAATTTTCATTTGGAAAAAACCCCACATATATTTTAGAGACGTGACATTTTAGCAAATTTTCTGAACTAGCAGATGCAAATATCCTGTAACCAAGCATTCGAAGTGCAAGGAAACAGTACATGGAAGAAAGGTCCTAACACACTTGTTCTTTATTTCCCCCAGGAGTACTTCCTTTGAGGTGGAAGATTCAGTATTAAAACCATAGAGAGATTCTCCCCTTTAAAGCCACCTTCCCCAAAAAGCTCCTGGATAACAAGCTAATAAGCAGAGATAAGCTCAATCCTACAAACATGCAGGCCCATTAATAAGTTTCCCTCAAAGGATTGGGAATCATCTAACAAAAACTTTCTATGCATCTTGAAACCAAACTCAGCAAACTGCTTATCTTTGCTGGAAGAAAGTGAAAAAAACGACATGAGCTTGACTATCCTGACTGGAAAAGCTTTTGTACTGCCTAGGATATTGCAACTTCCTTTTGCATTGATTAACAGCTTGAGTGCTAAAATGTGTAAATTTATACCTATCCTGAAAGTCTGACGGTATTTTTGACATGTTTTAGATTTGGCCTATAATCAGAGCTGTAAAAAAATTATTAAGTCTAGACAAAACTCCACATACTCACAAAGCATCTTCTGCCAAACATAATGACATTTACTCCTCTCTTGCAAGAGGATTTTTTTTAAAAAATAAAAACAAATCACAAAATTATTCAAAATCGGAACTGAACCTACTGTACTGAGCAGACAAGGGATTTCTCCAGTTAAACTAAGAAATCTTGCGAAAGGAAGCCTCATGCTTCTTAGGGAGGGGCAATATTTTACATTTCATAGCAAGTCAAACATGTGCTTTGTTGGCACTGATAGAAGACTCTGTATTTCTCTCTAATGAGAAACTGTTTGGCTTTTCAATTTCTCCCTCTCCTGACACGTAGGCAAAAGACTTGGCAGTTCCAGCTACACCCAGCTGTTGCTTCCCTGGCCTGGAGGAAGTCTGGAGAGCGTGGCACACCCTTTCTTTGTCACAGAGCAGGACAAGGACAGCGGATCACTGCCCCAGGGAGTACCACCAAGGTATTACTCCAGAGTTGTAGTTCATACTCCCTGTGTACTCCTGATTGTTTCAGCATACCAGGCTTTTCCATGCAGCTGCATCTCTCCCCTGCTCCATCATGGTCTCCTACCAGTCTGTGGAAGAGGTGGATCCTAGCACTGATATAAGGAGATGGAAGCCTGCCCGAGAGCCTGGCTCAGGGAAGCAGAGGACTCTTACACTGCCCTGCCCCTGAAATACTGCAACATCATTTCAGAAACTAGATCCTGTCGTTTCTAGGACTTTCTTTGACCCCAAATTAATACAAGATAAGTGAGCATTTAGTTCAAAACCCAGGAGAAAAATGTTCAAGCCATCCCTGTTCAGCTGTCTGGAGAGCTGAAAGGAAGAAGAAATGTCCAATCCAATAATCCAGTAGAAATCCATGATTCAGAGCTTGGTCCCAAATCACTGCCACGGAAGTTGACACTTCATTCTCAGTGGCAGAAAAGTAGTAGAATTTGAAGTACTCATGATTCAAGAGAAAAATGTGGACATTTTCAGTGATAACCTCAACAGCTCTTGACTACAAACTTCAAAAGCATATTCAAAGCATGCATTTACAGAGTTCAAAGTTTAACTCGGTCAAGGTTTAATCAATGAGGTCTGAGAAATCCAATACCTCCTAAAATAGAGTCCCAGTTTCAGCTGGGATAGGGTTGATTGACTTCCTAGTAGCTGGTATAGTGCTATGTTTCTGAGCTAGGTGTGAGAAGAATGTTGATAACACACTGATGTTTTCAGTTGTTGCTAAGTAATGTTTAGTCTAAAGTCAAGGATTTTTCAGCTTCTGATGCCCAGCCAGCAAGAAGGCTGGAGGGGCACAAGAAGGTGGCACAGGACACAGCCAGGGCAGCTGACCCAAAAAGGCCAAGGGGGTATTCCATACTGCGTGACATCCCATCTAGTATAGGAACTGGGGGGAGTGGGGGCGGGGGAATCGCCACTCGGGGACTGGCCGGGTGTCAATCAGCAGGCGGTAAGCAATTGCATTGTGCATCATTTGTATATTCCAATCCTTTTGTTATTACTATTGTCATTTTATTAGTATCATCTTTATTAATTTCTTCTTTTCTGTTTTATTAAACCATTCTTATCTCAACCCGTGAGTTTTACTTCTTTTCCTGATTTTCTCCCCCATCCCACTGGGTTGGGGAAGGGAAGGAGTGAGCGGCTGCGTGGTGCTTAGTTGCTGGCTGGGGTTAAACCACGACAAATAGGTATCCTAGATTAAGCATATTAAAATGTTGGTCATGAGACACAGTACCTTTTTTGTTTTGGTTTGTTTTTTTTGCACACCAGCATTCTATCTTACAAGTAGAATCAAAGCCACAGCCCAAGTTCCTCACCTTTGGTCTTGATGGCTGTTTCCAGGGCTGCAGCATCCCGATCAGCATCAAAATTTGAGTAGGCCTTAACTGTGGCATATGCACTTGGTGGGAGAGAATGCTAAAAGAAAAAGAAGAAAAACAACCTCAAAGTTAAATCATGTAATCCTGTCCTCACTGCAGTTAATAAAACACATGCCTCTTGGTTAACCGGTATTCTGCCAAATTTTTAAATACAAGAACTACCATTGTGTATCTGCGAAAATGGAATTCTGCTAGGAGCCACCAAACTCTGTTCTCCTGATATGTGTTGTCCAGAAATCCACTCACAGCCATGCTTGTTACAACACAGAATATATACAAATAGGTATTATAGATTATCACAGCAAAAACCTAGCACATTCCAAGTTTACCCACTAAACCTCAATCTTCTAAAATCTGGAGTTTTCTGGCTAGATCTGAAGGAAATTGACTACTGAAAGCTAACTCAAAGAAACTTTATGTCTGAAGTATTTTAGAATCGAAGCCAATACTTTGGATTACAGGCTACAAGTTAAAAAAAAAAAAAAAAAAAAAGAAAAGTAGGAGGAGATGGAGCAACTTTTGTGCCCTATCTCATGGACTTTAAAGATAACACCAAAAAAATCTTTTTAAGCCTATGGTTCTAGAAAGCAGAAGTTACTCTCAATCTCCTTTTGAAACTCTATGCCTGCAGATACTTGGTTCAAGCAGCACGAGGCTAACAAAACCAAATGACATTTCAAATTACCTCTGCTAAGAATAAGAGGACTTGCAGGTTAAGTTCACTTAATAAACACTGGCAACATTTTAGAAGTTGCCAGATTTTATCAGCTGCTTATTATTGTCCTCTCCTGAGGATTATAGCTTCAAACAGGAGGTCACCAGAAGAGAGATTCAACTCTTCTCAACCGCTTCAGTGTAAGCTAGCAGTTTAGCTCATATCGCCTCCCATGGGCAGGTTAAACTAAACCACAGATTTTCATATAAACAGCTGAGAAATATTCACAAATCCCACTCTGCTGAGTTCAATTTAGAGACCTAAACCTCTGGCAGAAAGGCAGAGTGACTAACACCTGAAATTGCCAGAGCTGTTTCCTAAGTGAATGAAAGACTAAGCTTGCTTGGTAAAGATCCCTGCAAACCTTTGTTTCAGTCCCTAACTCCAACAGAAAGCTGGGTTTGTAAACAAGACTAAGCTATCTTAATATCCCTGGAGGATATTTTTACATACAAATTGTTAAAAGGAGGACAAATTTCAACTAAAAAATTCCATGGTCTTTGACTACATTTCACTTTATTCTATAGAGGTCACACTGTCCTGAGCAGATTCCTCTGGCAGTAATCACTGTGCCTTCTTGAGACAGTCTGTGTTATGCTGTGGAGATGGAAAGTCAAATGAGCACCGATAAACTGAACCATTCTTTCTTTTGTCTCTTACCATCAGCTCAACCTAGCAAAGTGGCCCCAGTTTGGCCCACAGCCACACCACAAAACACAGCCTTTCCTGTTAGCAGATCAAATTGCTAACAGAAACAGTAAATGGAGATGGGCAATGCAGCCTCAGAGAAATCTGTGTGCCTGAAAGATTCTTAAACTGAAGCCCCATTAGTATACACAACCGTGTGGCACTTCTATCTAATTAACCAGCACTGCTGGATAATCTGAAGCAAGTTGCCTGGTGAGCTTCGCAGAGTTGGGTACCTCTCCTTCCGCCCAGCTCTAAGTATTTTCCCCCGAGTCATTTGGACAGAGTATTTTACTGTAAGATGATTTCATACACTGAGAAAACTCATAGCATATTTGCAATGTGGGAGCCATCTTTTCCTCTGTCCTTCCACCCAATGCACGCAACAACTTGGATTCAAATCCCCTGACGCCGGTTAAAAGACCCAAGAAGTGCCATGTACATATGTATATCCAGGAAAGACAGAAACCTTCTGCTAGCTATTCTACCAATAAATGGACCATCTTCAAATTCAGCATCCACAGAGACTATGCTTTACTCTCTCAGGCAACTGTCTTGGGTACTTCAGTGGAGTAGACACAGGTCTTGTCAGGGTGATTATTCTGCCTATGAAAACCAGCCATTTAAATTCCAGACTATATGGTCTCAAATTACTCTGGTACGCTACTGTACCACGGTACTGGTACTGTATGTTTTCAGACAAGAGAGTTTTTCCAACTGACTTTCCATTTAGTTCAATACAAAGTTTTCCACGATGTGGCAGTAAAAGTCCAGCTAGTGCGTAACTGCACAAGCAATCTGGGCCAGACTAAAGCACAGAAAGTTGTTTGGTTTTTTTTTCTCCCCACACATGTAGCATGCTTCAGAGGTTCTCCAACTGGTTTACTTCCACTGAGTTTGATGAATTCAACCCTACTGGGAAGAGCAGAAGCACATATCACTAACAGGAAAGCTGAAGAGGTGTAATTTCTTCTAAAAAACCAAGACCCTTTCAACATATCTACATCTCAGTATTCCCTGTCCTCAGAGAAATCATCAGTCACATTTGAAAAACTGAGTAACTTGACATCACCTGGCAAGTAGCCTATAAATTGTTGACTAAAATACAGGCTTCCAATTCTCAGTGCAAACATGGAGCACAGATGAAGCATAACAGCAAGATCTTTGTTACAGAATGTTTCCGTACTCTCTTGTGGATAGATGCAGAAACTGCAAGCACAGATTGACTTCAGTTCAACTCCCTCCTTTCCGTAAAGGAAGGAGAAGATAATACCTGGCTGAAGCAAGCACGCCAGTTTCTTTGTCTTGAAACAAATCAACCGCTATACCACTGACGCAGAACGCACAGATTCCTTATTGCGCAAGACAGGACTTGGGTTCAGCTGTGACCATTCTATACCCTCGAGGTTAAAAAACTTTTTTTTGAGAAAAATGGGTGGTTGAATTACTGTGTTTAACTTGCTGAATCATTGCTTAGGGGAACTGGGCAAATCCTTTAGGCAAACTACTCAATAATTCTAGCTTCCAACTTAGGATCTACAGAATAAACTAGCTGCCTGATATTTCTTACGCTCTGTGGCAGGATTTCTGATGAAAATGCTGGCATGGAGCAGTATTCAAATTTGACTTTCGCAACTAATCATAAGCATCATGGAAGAAACATTTCTGCCCTTGAGAACAGATTGCTCAATTATTATTCCAAAAGTAATTCTCCACTGAAACAAACACAGCCAAGAAATCTGGAGTTGACTGCTCTTGCAGTACAAAATCAGCTTTGCTACTTACCTACAGTGCACTAGCCAGTTCTTTGCAACAGGTCTTTCTCAAAGATTTATTTTGCAACAAGTAACAAAAATAGGCAAAAAGTTTGCTTGTACAAGCTCAGATCTGGAGTCACCGGCTACAAAATTTAAGAGTATAGCATGTTGCAAGTATAAGCAACATGATGAAATAATGGATGGATGGGATTCACTTCCTCTTCAGTGACAATCACAGAACCTCAAATTTGTGGCATGATATCCTGACACTACACTGGTAACCCTACCATTAAATGTTGCAACGTAAGAAATCAAACAAAGACAGTGTGGCTTTCTGGTATTTGAATAAAACTATCAAGCAAGTGCAGATGTGGTGGAAAAAAAAAAAAAAAAAAGATTCTTTACACTTTTCAAAACAGAAAATGAGAAAATACTTTTGAGAAAATAAGTTTTTTCAAGAGGTAATCTGGTTTTGGTGACAACAATTACAGGAATAAGATCCCCAATATTTTAATTTCCATTAAGTAATGTTCTCTACTTCTAATTAAAAAAAAAAAAAAAAAAAGGAAAAAGAAAAGAAAACTTGGAAGGTATCAGCAAAACCAAACACATTTCCATCTTCTCTTATCATCCTTAACTCACTTGTTCCTTTGGAAGAAAGAGGGACTGCAGATGCGAACTAGCCATTCAGTTTGTCCTGTGGTCTCTTTCATATGGCCCAGCACAGGAATACTGCTCATGCTGCCGGCCAGTGAGAAGAACTATCGTTAAATCTAGTCACCTCATATAATTGTCCTATGGTTTATAGCTGCTTTGTAGCTGAAAACCAATCACTACTGACTAGGATTTTAGTCAATGTAAGTTGAAGAGATGTGTGGAATCTTGTAAACTGTACAGCTCAGTCCAATTGTTGGTAGAGAGTCCTGTAAAAGAAACGAGATGTGGCATTTAAGTAAAACAAACCTTTCTTGTCTAGATAATAATACTTACATCTCCTTCAAGGCTGAGCTTGCTTAAAATTTCATGGACAGTAGACATCTTGAAAGAATGCTGGAGGAAGAGAAAAAAAAAATAAAACAAGTAGACTTAAATATATTTACCATTACATCAGCATATTATATGGTCCTGAAACACTGCAGCACTGCAAGTGACATAGTCCAATGAGTCTGCTAATCCCAAGCAAGAAAGCAGATTTAAGAGTTTCCAAGCCACACCACCATTAATAACGCAACAGCAAGAAGCCTTCATTCTATTGTACAATAAAAATTTATCTTTACTCCTTAAAAAAAGTTTAGTCTGCATTTTAAATACTTAAACTTAGGAACTGGAGAATCACTACCTTAGAAATAGAATCAACTAACCCTACAACTCGGTACCAGGAAGTCTGTGCAGAAACATTATAGCCTGGTCCAGCTCAAAGCCCAAAAGCAGCAACAAGCAGTAGCATTTAAATCAGATGCCCAGTTCCTCAAGTACTCATGGAATACATTGAAAGTATTTATATTCATGCAGGCATTTTATAAAATCACAATGCTGTTCAATCTTTAATCTTGGACACAGGCCACAAATGCCTCTAATATCGTAAGGTTTTGTAGTGGCTCCCCAGTAATAAGAATCACAGGACAAGCTACAAACACCAGTTAGTAACATGATTGTCAGATACTAGGTAACAAGGACTCTCATGAAAGGATAGCTCCAAAGTAAGGGCTATTGAGGCAAGATAATCAATATCATTGCTCCATTGCCAGAACCTGCATAACATCTTCTTAACACGTATAAAGAAAAACAGGGGAAAACCCAACCCTGAGATAGATCATACGCATTGCAGAAATGAACATTGACGTTACACGGTTATGTTACAATGCCCTGCCTTTTTTCAACTCTGGTGTTCTGGTCAGGGAAGTTTGCCAGTGCTATATTACTGTTTTACTGGAAGGGTCTCTCAACTAGAGGAGGAAATTTTTTCCAAAGGTTATAAGCCAGAGGCAATGTTCAAGAGGCTTAATGCGTTCCCAAAACTCTGCTCTCCAATTCCTCTACCGAAAGGACAGACACTGCCACTCACACTAACTTCTAGTCATCCAGGTTGGCACCTGCACCAAACGTTATTTTGCCTCTTGAAATTAAAGCTTGTTTCTCAGGAACTCTACAATCAAGCTGTAGAGAGCATTATCAATCAGGGAAAAGAGTTGGCTTGATGAGAGGTAGGAGAGAAAGGACAGCAACACCTCAAGACCAGTGACATTCCACTAATTGATAACAGCCTGGAACAAAAACTGCACTATTTTCAGCCTCACTGGGTGCCACTCCCTTCACTTTCACACTGTCACCAGTTCCTCCAGTCCGGATCCCAGACACCGAGCCCTCTGAGCCAACTCCCAGCTATTGCGCAGCCAGTCCTGGGCACGTCCTTTCAACTGGCATTCAGATTCTTTTTTTATTCCCCATCAGTCACTCTTCTGATGGTACTGGGGCTTTCTCAGGCAAGCAGTACTAGCCACCCAGGCAGATTTCCCAGACAAACCAAACTCCTCCTCACGCAATGATCAGTCTGAAACCAAGAGCTCAGAGAACCAGCAAGAAGTTTGAAATAGTTTCTTAATAATGGAGATCTGGTTAAAACTCTAGAACAAGTGTTTTATTTTTTGTTTTAGCTCCTGTAAACCTTGTGTATGTCAAAAGGAAAGCAGAGAAATCCTTACTTTCAGCAGATATAGCAAGTGTTAGGAGAATAAAATGCAGAAACACAATTACATGGCTTTTGTAGCATAACTGCTGTAATCACACCTTTCCTCACTCAGAATACAGCAAGAAAACCTTTCGTCTTCTGAAGCAACCTAGGTGCAAGTAACAAAAGCAACTTTACTTCAAGGAAAAATTAGAGATCCCGGGGAAGAAAAATAAGACAGAGAATGAAAATCGTGGCCATGCATCAACTTATTTGAGAATAAATCTTTTACAGAGCAAAAATCCAGCAAAGCCCTTTAAAGACAGGCTGCAGAAGTTGTAATAAGCTGCTACCAGCTCTTGGCACTATTAACTATGCTGGTTAGAGTGGGATGATACATTACCGAGTTATGAAATTCTTAATATTTACTCTTAATAAAATGAAGTGCCTAACAATGAGACCTTTGTACTCTGACAGTATTACAACCAACACTAAAGATGAGCAACAGAAGTCCTTTCGTCTTGCTTGTCACAAAGAAAAAATAGCAGTGAAAGCTGAAGCAAAGCAATGGCAGTATAATTTTTCACAAAACAATCACTGAACAGCTTTTTGCAAGGCTCCTGTTTCTCAATCAATTAAAAAACACATTGAATCAGGCTTGTTGGAACAAAAAACTTGAACAGAGTCCAGGAACAGAACTAACACACCCTCACGCAGAGCTGGAACTGGGAGGTTCATATCATCAGCGCACAACAGCGCTACAGCAACTGACCGCCCATCACCAGCAAGCTGGCAAGAGGAAAAAAAAAAAAAAGGGGAGTTTTTGCAAGAATCTTTGCAGAGAAAGATCTTTACTTGGAGAACAAACGCATCTCTTGTCACACCCTGCTTTGTAAGGCGCTCATATTTGAGAACAGATTCTCACTGTTTCCTGATGGGTTGATCTTATCTGATGTAGTTTTGACAAGTTCTGGGTGGGTTTGAACACGTAAGTGGAAAATACTTGCACTAACTTGTTATTCCTTACACTGGAAAAGACTCAACTTCTATCTTCCAGCTGTAAACTAACGCTTCAATACCTTAAGGCAAGTTTCTACGAGTGGTTTTCCTCCTAAATCCACATTACGTAATCCTGAGATATGTTATTCTACTAAAAGAGATAGTGTCTGTTTTGACCTCGACCCCCACCATAATCCCTGGTTTGCAAATCAGTTACATTGGGCCTAGTCCATATCCAGTACCTTATCCCCGTAACTGGCGACAGAAGAGTGTGTGTTTAAAAGCAGCCCCATATCTCGATTCCCAGGGGCAGCTCACGTACATTGCACCAGAAAAGCCCCATGTGATCCATGGAAAAAATTGTCAGGTATGCACAAACAACTACATTGCCCAATAAGCAGCGTTAGCGTTTTAAGAAGCACTTATACTCTTGTAGACGGAGATGGAGCAAAGGGTGTTCCCAGACATCTGAGCCAAGGAAACGGCATCCCCAGAATGAGAGAATGGAAACTCTTTTGCTCAGAGCACGTTTGTGTCAGGTCTCCAAAAACCAGGGCAAGGCCTGGCAACAGAGGAGATGAGGGAAAAAGTGAGACAGATCTGCAATATCTACTGTAAATGAAATAAGAACTCAAAATCATTCATTTATATACAGTGCCAACTGCAAGCACAAATGAGGCAGGCTGTATCTCCCCGAATAACTCAGTAAGCTTTAGCAGATCCTTTAAAGCCACTACTTGGAGAAAAAAAAATTAGCTTTAAAGAAAAGAGTTTCAAAATCTATTAAACCACGCTACCGCAAACTTACTGTAACTGTTCTCTTCCACAGACACTACTCATAGCGCAGGAGATAATTGTTCCGTTCCAGGAAGATACTACGCACTCACAAAATTAAGGACTTTTATTTCTTCAAAATTCAGGTTATTCTCACTTCCGAGATTCACAGGAAAACGTTTTTTTGCTTGTTTGTTTGCTTAAAACGAAGGCAAACCATTCCACGCGTTAGCTAATAGAAACTATACTCACTAGGGCTGCTTATCACAACTAGCTCCACCGACAGAAGGCACGCACAGGGGCGGACCACTCGAGGGCACAGAGGTTCCAAAAGATTCCTTCACTCTTGACCTGCGTGTCGGGGTCTGCGCACCTCTGTGCGCACAGAGCATTTGAACATGAACGCAAGCCCAACTAACCTTAAACAGAACTAAAGCTGCCACGTATAAGAACACAGCTCACTGCTTGCGTGACTTTTCCTCCGGCTGAAATAGGCGACGGCACTCCTACGCCCTACCTCCCCTCCTCGCTCGAGGAGGAAGCGGTGTCGAAGCTGACTCACAATCCAAAAGGCAGCAGCAAGACCTCGGCAACTCCGTTCGCGGCGGGCGCAGGGTGGGGGAGCCGTGCCCAAGCCCGGCTCTACGAGCAAGGAACCGCACCGGGGCTCCCCGGCACGCCGCGCCCGAGCGCGCAAAGGCAAGCCTCGGGGGAAGCACCGGCCGCCCGGAGCGCTCCCCGTGCGGCGGCTTCTCTTCTGCCCCTGCCGGCGGCCGCCTCCGCAGCGGCGGCGACGGCGGCCGCAGCCGCAGCCGCGCCCTGGGGGTTCCAGAAGGGCGGGGGCCGCTGCCGCAGGCCGAGCCCGGCGGGGCGGCTCGGGCGGGCTCGGGGCTCCGCCGCGCCCGCGGGAGTAACGCTCCGGCCTGGCTCCGGCCGAAGGGACCCCGCCTTGGGCGGCCGGCGGGGCACCGCTGGCTGCCTGGCACCGCCCGCGCCTCTGCGAGGCTGCGGGCTGCCAAGCGAGTTTACGGTCCCACCGGCAATCCAGCCGAGCCTTTCAAAGCGCACCTTAACGAGGAGAAGCAGGGCGCGTTTGGGGAAGTTGGACGAAGTTTGGGGCCGGTTCCTCTTGGCCGAGCGCTGCTGCCACACCCAGTACTGGTGCGGGGCCCGCCAAGCTCTCCGGGGGCAGCCTCGCCCTCGGACGCCGCCGTTTCAACGCGAAGCCGAGCACGGAGAAGTAACGGGCGGGTGACGCCGAAGGAAGAGAAAGAAAAGCGCGGGGCGCAGGAGAGCGCCGGCCGCACCCCGCCACCGCCCCGCTCGCTCCCGCCGGGGAACCGGCTACGGCGGCCCGCACCCCCGGGCCCGGGTCCGACCCCGACCCCGGCCCCGGGGGGTGGGCTGCCGCCTCCCCCCCACTCCCCCCGCACCGTGCCGCGCTGGCGGGGCCGGGGCGCCCGGCGAGGGCTCACCTGGCCGGGGCGGGCAGGGCGGCTCTAGCGACGGCTCTAAGCGGCGGCTGGGGCCGGCGGCGGCCCGGGAGGGTTTTGTAAGGCCGGGCGGGCCCTCCCCGCCCCGGCGCCCCCCCCGGCGCGGCGCTGACTCACCCGGCCGCGCCCGCCTCCCGGAGCAAGGGAGAGGGGCGAGGGTAGGGCAGAAGCAGCTTCTCCCTCCCTCCGCCCGTCCCTCCCTCCGCGTCCGTGTCCCGCACGGCCCCGGCCCCGGCCCGGTGCCCGTGGGGGGGGGGGGGGGGGGGGGCCGGGGGCCTCTGAGGTTGCGCTGGAAGCGCCGGGAGCAGCACCCTGGGGTGCGGGGGTCGGCGCCCAGCCCTCGCCCCCCAGCCCCGCTCTCCAAGGGGCGCCGCGGAAGCTGCTTGGCGGCTGCCCACCCTTCCCTTCGGACGTGAGGGAAGCGGCCCCCGCGGCGCTTGCCCCGGTGGCCCCTAGCCCCAAGCCCCGGCCCTCTGCCCTGCGGTCCTGGGACAGCAGGTCGTCGCTGCAGACCGTACTTTGGAGCAGCGCAGCTGGGACGGTGCTGGGGCTCTCGGGCAGGGCACAGCACCTCCCTCCCAGGCACGCAGAGGACGGCCCAGGCCCCTCAGCCCCGTGCCCCGCCAAACCGGGGCCTGGCGGCCACCGAGCCAGAACCGCGGCCTCCCGCTCCGGGCTCATACAACGGCGAACCGAGCTCCTTACACACAGCTCGCCGCTGTAGCCAAGCCCGCTTCCCGCCGACAGTATCTAGGAGCCGGTGCTCAGAGGTCAGCGCGTATCTGGGAGAAGTCTAAATCACGTCTGCCGCAAGCAATAAAGGCCAGAAGACCAAGAGCTCTGCTCGGAGGCGCGCTGAATCACGCTCAGATAACCCAGACAGGCATACCACACCCAGAAGGGGGTGGGAGGTGGGCAAATCAAAATTTCTGCCAGTCTGACTAGTGGAAAATAAACCACTGAAGCCCAGATGTTACACCGGTAACAAAAGCAAGATACGGTTAAAAAGTATTTGCAAAAGAAGATCTTCAGTTGGATCACTTTAGATTAGATTACTGTTTCACCACAACAGTGTGGCCAATTTACTGGTGGTCAGTCCCAAATACTTAAAAAGCAAACGCTCCCCGTTCCCAATACATGCAGTATTCCTGTAATTTAAGTGTGGTGCTTTTAATCCCCTGCAGGTGAATACCTTTAGGTAGTCCTTTCAAGAGTACGTTGTCACAGAGCGGTTTTGATTCTGCAAAGACGTATTTGCCTCTGCTATAAGGTTTTTTTCGTAGGCATAGACAAGAGAGATCTCCTGGCAGACAAACAGGGTTCTAGGTTTGACCAGGTGCATAAAAGCAGAGGTGGCAAAAGCAGGCAAGCACAAAAGAGACACAAGAACACAGGCTGAGAGACAAAGTAATTGCTGGGATGAAACAAAAAGGGAGAAAATAGTAAGAAATACCACACTAGACTTCAAACATGGAGGCAACAGAGTCGACAGGTCAGCTGGTCATTGCAGAAGGTGAAAATAACATGAATAGCCCCTTTCTGAATAAACAGAAGTGATATGAAGGGGACAGCCATAGGAAAAGGCTTATCATGGAACAGCATTTTGTCAGAGAACATCATCAGTGCCGGTATTGCATTAGTTTGACACATTACCTTTCTTTTTGGCAAGGCCACTGGGGTTATTTCTCTGTTTATTAATGAACCTGTCTTTAAAAATTAATTCCTGGGTATCCCACTTCAACCACTGTCTGTCACTAACAGTTAAACTGATAATTTCCCCCTGCTTTTCAGGTTTCTTAGTAAAAAAAAAAAAAAAAAAAAAAAACACCACACCAAAACCCCCCAAAAACTGGCAACTTGGAAAGGTGATTCACAGATCAAAAATACTTACAGTCCTAGAAATAATAGCCATTCTGTACTGCAGTATTCTTTAGGGGCTTTAAATAGGGATAAGCAGCTGAGCAGAAGCCACGAAGCCAATTTGCCTACTAATGGATGCACAGTCCCTCAGGGGATTGTCAAACATTCTTAAAGCAAAAGCAGAAAAGCATAACCACAATACCCTCAGCTAAAAAAAAAGTGTTTTCACACGTGTAATCTATTGCCAACATGCAATATATATGTTGCCTTCTTCTATACAGTCTGCTGAGTCACATATTAATTAATTCAAAGATGAACACATTCATTCTCTTAACTGAAGGTTCATTTACCTTTCAGTCCTCTACTACAGCCTTTTCCAATGACACTACTATTGCCATTCCTTAGAAAATTGTTCTCTTTTTAATAACTCAATACTTCTTAAAATTTGAAGTAGATCATATACCACCATTAATTTTGGTTAACTAGATCTTCATCTGAAGAGTTTGCAAAAGCTGTGATGTCAAGTGAACTATTATCGTTATAGCCACATAAACTGTAGCACAAAAAGATTTTCCAGCAATTCAAACAGCTTCAGAAATGTTATCTCTAATAACAACTTAATAATCAGTTATTCAATCTCAGAATCACACATTCACCTCAGTTTAAAATAGAAAGCGGCCTCTCTGAACCTACACAAGCTTCAGGGACTGTTGAAGTGATTTCAAAAGAAAAAAGACTGACAACAGGGGAAAAAAAAGAGCAACCATATTCAGAGTCGTGAAGATACAAACGTTATATTCAAACATATTATAAATTCCCTCAATTGCTCTCCTCTTATGTAGGTCAACTGACATCAAAGGCACCAGCTGGGGAACCGAAGTAGTAGGAACAGCAGAAAGCACATTAACACTTTTGGCAGAACAACAACCAACCATCCCCTAATACCAAGGCCTAGTGATCCCGCCCATGGAAATACAATACACTCTTCATACCTTTAAGAAAAAAACTCTGCAAAATCAGTGAATTGAGGAAGGCAGCAGTCAGACTGTGCAAGTAAGAAAGACTTCTGTTATCTGCCAAACAGGGAAAGGAAATTAATTCAATGGGAGAACAGCAGCCAAGTGCCTGAATCACTTTTCAAAATGAGACATAAGCCTGTAAGTCACATGGGTTATTTCTGAAGATTTACCCAAAGCTTGGAGGGTTTGTACAGCACCAATCACAAGGGGTTCTGGTCCATGACCACTGCTCCCGAGCACTACATTAAAGTCACTACTGTCAGCATTAGGCTGGATAAAAGACAGGGACAAGGACTGCACTTACCACAAGCCCAGTGCCTCTTTCTTGCCTGCCTCACAGATGATTTACTGGAAGAAACGTGCTGCAACCAGCTTGCAAGTAAGGCAGTGCCAAGAAAGGTTTTCAATTTGTTTTCACATTGCTTAGTCCACACACCCCCTTAAAATATCTGCACAGAAGGTCATATTTCAAATAACTGGCAACTACTTCAGCTGCAGTTACCTATTTGTGATCTCCAGCTTCCTGCATGCTGACCATAGAAATCAAAGAAAGCACACTTTCGTTGACTGGAGCTCCCCAGAGTCCTGTGGATGGAAAAACAAATGTAATTGCGCTAGCTTCTCATTTGTCCCTTTGACAGCTCACTGTGACTGCGGCTCCTCCTATACTCTATGGCCATGCTGTAGATCCGTTTATTCCATCCTCTCAGACTCAGTGACACTACCATTGCTAACCCCCTCATTGTTTTGTTACTGCTTAATACTGTTTGATACTAATGTTCTCTTTTTTCCTTTCTCCTTTCAATTCAATATACCTTTTTCTTCCACCTCACCAATACCTTTGACTTTTCTTGTCACTATCTTCTTATGTTAGACTACTGGAAGCTTGCTATGCTTAACTTGAATATTCAATTTCAGTTCCCCTCTGACCCAAACTTCATCTTTGCAATAACATTAGTGCATATGAGGTCACTCTGGCTTTCAATAGATTTTTCTCTCACTTCTGTCCCTGATCGTTTGGCTCCACCTACACAGACCTTGCTCACACTCTTTCGGGATGCTGTCTACAAAGAATTAAAGATGCATTATGAAGGCTACAATTCTGTCAATAGGTATTGCCTACTTAAGCTTTTTTCTTCAATACCGAAAAAAAAAAAAAAAAAGGATCAGGACAAAGGACTTTCTGGTTTAGGTGTGGCTGAGCCTCTATGTAGTGTTGCTTCCCTGAATGTGTTATGTTGCAAGAGGATAATATAAATTCCATTCTGATTAACATATGGATCAGGCAGAGCTCTGGGTGTTATTTTTGCACCTTGATTATTTGATCTAATTTGGGAACTGCCATGATACAAACACACATAGATTTGTTATTAGCACTTAGAGTAATCACAGGTTACAGGGAAAGTTAAGTATAACTTTGAAGTTATGCTAGCTGGGTTCCCAGGATAACAACTTGGCAAGTTATCACATCTATGGCTATAGAAGAAAGGAGGAAAGACTGCTGAAAGCACACTTAAGACTGCATTAGTAAAACTCTAAACACTGAAAATGTTTAACTTGGTTTGGGTTTGTGGGTTGTTTTGGGGGAGGGATGGGGGGGGGGGAAATGCAACGTTTTTTGTTAACATGCATCATGATTTACTCTAAATCTTACAGAACTGTAATTCCAATGTGTTTTTCAGAAACAGATTGAATACCAGAGTACTGATGCCATCTTTTATCTAATACAATACCAGAGAACCAGATATCTTATTAGGTGCTCCACCTAACAACCTAAGCCCTCGGATCAATTCTATTCTGTGCAATCTCATTCCTACACTACATGCACATTCCTGCGCAAATGTTATTCTCCACTCAGAATTTCATTTACTTGAAATAATCCCTTTTAAAGAGCTAGACTTATCTCTGGAATGATCTTGTGTGTTAGCCAGATCTCTAATATTTTGTTACATGTGTATTTTACAAATGAAGCGTTGTAATAGGTAAGGTAGGTGGCATTTGCTAGTTCAGTCTGGGTACAGAGAGGTAGTATGCTTTTGAATAGGACATCCAGGCTAGAAACTGGACACCTGGACTGTATGCCTTGCAGTGCTATGGTTTGCAGTGGGATCTTAGATTGTTGCCTTCTCACTGATCTTTCAACTGTTGACTCTTCAGGGCAAAGACTAAGTATTGCATCTGCTAAAGAAAATGCTAAACAACAAAAATTACTTCATCAACATACAGGAATTCATTAGATTCATCAAATTGTTTCCAGTTTATCTTCATCCATTTCATACAGAGTCTATATTACACGAAAGCTCATGTAACCTTGTTTAAAGGGTATATTTCAGCAATCATTTTAACTGACGAAGACGTGACAGGCATTATGTTCTGCAGTTACTTCCCATCCAGAATCTCAAAGTGCTTCACACATTACGTGAGAACCTGACAGCAAATCCTTTTCATGGGTAGTAAAACATCTACCTCTCTCTCCCACCAGCTGGCCGCATCTCACATGTGACTTCCAAAAATCTCTTCTTATATCCTGATACTGGTTTATAACTGGATTTGTCTTCAGCTACTTCTCAACTCTATGTTTGCAAATTAATTTCTGTCTGCTGTTCAGTATCCCTCCTCTGCCGCTTTCATACATGTCTGACCACAACGTTAGTTTGAACTCTGTTTTTCAAAGATTTTCCTCATTACCAGCATAAACAACACCCTCATCCTTTTATCTCCCAACCCTTTCACTCTAAGCCTATGGGCACAAGGAGCTTGCCTCCACAAAGAACCACGTGTCAGAGTGACTTGGGATCCAAATCAAGACAAGGAAGTAAACAAAGCAAAATATTAGCCAAGACTATAGTTACAGGACTCAGAAACTCCTTTAACTATGCACAAAAGCTAATAATGAAGAAAGCTGTCTCAGGGCACATTAACAGCCTAATTAAAGTCACTAACAATTGCCAAAATCCATAAAGTTTGAGTCACCGTGGTGGAATCCCATTGCACTGGCTGACCGCTGTTAATAGAAAACAACATGGAATGATCTATGCTTGTCGAGATGCTCAGAAGGAAGCAAGATCCATTGTTACTCTCATCTAGCTGACACAGGTAACAACACGGGCCAGCAACTTCAAAGGTGCAGTTGGCTTGTTTCCCTCATGACTCAGTCCAGGCTACTGCATCTTCTTTCCTTCTGTCTGGCATGCTAACTAGAGTAAGTCAGAGAGGTATATATATGCAAGTGATACAGAGACTCAGTGAAGAATATGCATCATGAACAAATGGTAAACCAGAAATTCAGATACATGTGTACCAAATAACAGAAAAGTTAACTCCTCTGGCATACATTCATCACAAGTATTAATAGTGTCTGGAGTTCAATTCAGTTTCTAAACTAAAACGTGAATCGCTAGCATTTTGGTTTTTCAGTGTGCCTCACAGAAGTAATCATCTGTGTGACTAGGAGACGTCGCCTAGCTACATACATAAACAGAAATGAAACACGCTTGCCAAATTCCTTGTACTGGTATTGGTGGCATGAATAAACTCAGCATCTTTACACTGAATGAAACAGTTGCAGGATATACAAACAGTCACTATGTGTGTAACTGTGTGTCAGTGAACTTCCTCAGTCCCTCAGGGACTTCCTGATGCCCTGCTTGATAGCCAGCTGCGATCTTATCCTAAAATCATCCAATCTGAGACAAAATAAGGGCTGTAAAGCATAGTCAGACATTAAAGAAGGTAATTTTACTTTCTGTTCTCAGATTATCATGAAGACCTTCAAGCACAGTTGAATCTACTTAGGGTTGGAGAGTTGCAATTTCACCTGAATCTATGTATCATGCTGTCTTTGGTCCTGTATACATTAACAGGTTAAAAAGACACATCTCAAAACCACTATGATGAATTCAGCTTTCCCTGCAATACCAGCAAAACCCTGCTAGGATAAACAGACTACCAGTATATATTACAGCATTAAGAGAGATTCTGAATCCATTTAGATGACACAGTGCTTAAAATGATCACAGCTGCCAGCTCAACAATAATGTTCCCCAAACTGCCACCACACTGGAAAATGCTGTAGGAAATCTTACCAATGCACTTAGGAGCCCCTGACATCATCCAGAACAGACCAGCATGAATAATCACTACAGAGTTTGGTCTGTCTTGCCAAAGGACAGAAACAGCTATAAAAGATGGAAGCTGCCAAAAGTCCTCAGGGAATTTTTCCTAGGAATAGTGTTAAAAGGTTTCATGTAAGACCAAGCCTGTTCTGCTTCATTGTTTCCCATCATTACATGCTTTTTCCACTTTTGTGACTCAGAACACAAACAGTCCCATGGTTTGGATTAATATCCTGGCCTCTGCCAAAGTACAGGGGAGGCTGTCACACCTTAAATACGTCCCTGAGAATCTTGGAGAATAATTCTGAAAGTTTTAAGGAATCTAATTAAGCACCATCTAAACTTACTCTAAAAATCCTTAAACAGGTTCCTATGGCAAACCTGCAGGCCGGTGACTGCATACTGCAAAAAGCATCTCTTTTTTTATTTAACATCATGCCACCTCTGAAATGGCCCATGGCAATAAATTTAAAAATTACTTACAGATTAAAGTTCACTGACAGAAATCCACATGCTATTACTACAGCAATCTAGAACACAGCTGTAAAATTTAAATTAAAATCAATGGTTCTGTGAAATAGCAGGAACATTTTTTGTGTGTTTTTGTTTAAAACATATCAACCCTGTTTTAGTACAAAATAACATAAAACACTTAGGATTTTGAGTAAGTTCTTACATGATCTGAACTTCATTACCTAATTAGGCTTAGCTGAGCTGGGGAAGAAATGATGCCTTGCACCACAAAGGAATGTCACAAATTCTTGATTAAATATGACTGTCTACACTTGATGTCTTTTTTTTGCTCTTTCAAGTGACACCTTATAGCTTTAGATAAAATTTCAGGCAAGTTAACATGACTTCAAAAAAAGTTGTTGATTGAGTGAAAGGGAATGGCTGTTATGAAAAGATTCATTTCCGCCGGGCAGGCTAAGACTTGCTTTTCCAGGTCAGATGCACAGGTTTGAATTCTAGAACTGGAGATGTCTTCTTTTAGTGAATCAGAAAAATAAATTAAAAGCCTATAGTTTTAGCATGAAGGAGTACATTTAATACTTCACATTTTCATTACAGTTTGCTTTCAAATAAGCCTTCAGTAAACACTTCTACTTGAGCTGGATAACTTTCGCGGCTGTGTCCTGCATGCTAGTAGCTAGTGCTTACACAGGGAACAGATCTTTAAACTTTAAGGAGATTAAACAAAAGGCTATAGTGATAGCACAACTACAGATAATTTTCAAACAGGTCCTTAACACTAAGGTTTATTTTCCTAATGCTACTATCATCCAGGAAGTCATTAATACAATAACAAGCAGCCATCACAGTCTGTATAGAATAACTGAGTTCAAAACAGCAGAGGAAAGGAGCGGAAGCCTAGCTGACTGATCAACAAGAACAGACATGGAGAGAGACAGACAGCTGTCATCTTTCCTGCAGAGAAAGACACTGTACCAAAGAAAGCCTTCAGGAAGATTTTGCCAGTACAGAAGGCTAGACCTGCATGCATACCTACAGACAGAGTAGCATGAAGCCAGACATTTAAAAGCCAAAGAAATGTGTACAGTGTTTTATCTTCTCAGTTTGTCTATTTGGGCTGGTAGAAAACCTGTAAATGGAAGATAATGCATTCTTTTGATAAATATGTCATGTGAAATATCTTCCGTAGAGAAGAAAGGAAACAAACTTATTTATTCATGCACCTGCATACAAGTTTACTGCTTGTTACTAAAAAAACAAAACAAAAAAAAAAACAAAAAAAAAAAAAGGGAAAAAAAAAAAGAAAAAAGGCTGTAGTGACAGGCCCATTGACCCACAAGTTCCTTTTTCTCCACAGATAATGACCATGTCAGTACAATATTCTCTCCAGTTTTCTTAATCTAAACGTGCTACTTTTGGATTAAACAAGTCAGTCTAATCAATCTTAGTATGCATTCTGCTTAGGTTACTCACAAAGAAGTTAAAGAATTTCAACTGTGATGTGAGCACTAGTTAATTTGGAAATGACTACAAAACCTGTTCAAAGTAGCATGTGCAACTGTATAGTAATTCTACCTCCTTTATATTTTATTACTCTTGCCATTAACAAAGAATATCCAGAGAGTTGCACAAGACTACTGTCCTCCTGTCAATCAAGGGAACAGAACTGCACAACTGCAGTACTGGATATGGTTCTGAAATAAATGGGTTTTGACTGCTGAGGTAGCTTTTGACATGGTTATATGAGGCGATAAGAAGCAATGGGGTTCTGACAGCTACTTCCCTCTTTTTTAAGCTCAAATTTAACCAGACTATTCAAATATTTGTTGAAGTTCTTTGTCTGCCAGGCAGTATAGCCCGCACTAGACAGACTGACGAGTGACTTGTTTCAGTAGGAATTTTTTGGCCTTCTTCCTGTTTTTTTTATTTTATTTTGAATTACTTGCACAAAGATTTGGTAGGTGGAGCTTTTGGATCTAGTGAAACATCAGTTGCAGCAGGCCTGGCACAGGATGGCACTCATGCTATTCACTGAACTATGCGATAAACAAATTTTAAAGTCTGCATTAAGATAAGAGCCATGAACAGTCTTGAATTATTTTCAAGGCTGCATCATTACTCCAAATCTGAATTTCAGTGATGGAAGGAAGTTCTAAACAAGTATTTTCATTTTATTCATAGATGCTTTTAAATAGCTTCTGAAAAAGACATTGATCTCGTAGTGAATTTGGCTACACTGATTATTAACATGGATATTTAACAGAGAATCCTTATGTTGTTCTTTCTACACTAGAAGTATAGCAGAAAGGAGAACTGACATGAGAAGAGTTAGGGAATCTCAGCGAGACCAGCTATGCTGCATCATTCCTTTAAAACCACAGCATGAATGCACTACAGCAGCAGCTGTGGTAGCAGCAAACCTTAGGGGAGGCAAGATTAACAGTCATAGGCAAGACTTCCTATTAGAAATATTTTGGAAAATACTCAAGCTCTCAGGTATACAGATGCATCCTCAAGTCAGAAAATTAACCTAGAAACAGAAATGTAAACTCTAAGTGAGAATAATTGCTTCCAACAATGGATTCTGTGCCCAGATGTTCAGTTTGCCACTTTTTACTTCAGATTCAGGTCTGAAAAAGCACTAGACTGGTCAAAAACTTGTCTCTTTCTTTTTTTCACAGTTGATCATCTAAAGATATTTGTGTATGAACACTGGAAGTGTACTATGAGATCACAAAAAAAATCTTTATAAGGAAATGCCCAAACTTTCTCACTACATTTGTGCGGAGGATGGGTAGTTATACCACTGTGACCTCCCCAGGAACATGTTTAGCGTGTGTTGAATAGATAGGGAACAATCAGTCTTCATATGGCACTACTTTATCATCTTTGATGTTGTTTTGTTGAGGAATTGATTGGCTCCTTTTCTGCTTAAACATATAAATCTAACTATTCTCATGGTGCTCACACAGGTCATTACTAGCAAAGGACTGACTGCATTTATACAACATTATCAGCATCGCTAGCTCTAAGAGTGTCATGTATGCTGTTTTTGTGAAGGCATTAGTTCCCAAAATCCTGAAATGATGTGAGAATTCAAGATTCCCTGAAAAAGGCAGTGGTGGGGAATGGGAGTCCATAGCTCTCCCTTCAAGGTAAAATTTAAAAAATGTAGTCAGTCCCATGTCCTTGAGTATCAAAGGGCTTGAAACACCCCTGAAACACTCAAAAGGCTCTCAAAAGTACGTCAAGGCTTATTAAAACTCACAATTATTTTAAAACTCTAGATTTTTAAGAGTTAAGATCATTACCTTTGTGCAAAGGTAATATCTGGCATGGTGGAGCTTGTTCTTTTCTTTCTCCACAAATTATATTAATTTGGCAGCAACTAGGAAATGAGAGGCACTGATGGGGTACATGCTTATTCTTGAGGCATAGGCAGGTAATGTCACATTCCTAGCCACTCATGCTGCCTTACAACAGAGTAATCTCATGCGCATGTGGAAAACTGTTAAGATAGATACTTCTGAGTAAGTTTTAGTGAAACTGAGATGTATTCATGCATCTTTTGGAAAAGTTGGCTCTGTCCACGACAGGCTTTAAATATATCTGTATAACTAAAGTGAACCACCACCGTCAAGCTGAAGGACACTGGCTTGGCTGATTGGATTATGTAGTTTTGGTCAACAATATTAGCATACTTCTCCTTTTGGCTCTTCTGAAGAAGGACCTTGCCCAGTGATAAAATAAACAACTGGTTTTTCTCTTCTAGGCCAATCAAAAGTAGGAAATGTACACTTGTAATAACATGCTGTTGTGATGGGTTAACCCTGGCTGAACACCAGGTGCCCACCAAAGCCGTTCTATCACTCCCCCATCCTCAGCTGGACAGGGGAGAGAAAATATAACAAAAGGCTCGCGGGTCGAGATAAGGACAGGAGAGATCATTCACTATTACCGTCACGGGCAAAACAGACTCAATTTGCAAAACATACTCAATTTATTACAAATCAACCAGAGCAAGGTAATGAGAAGTAAAATGAAATCTCAGAACACCTTCCCACCACCCCTCCCTTCTTCCCGGGCACAACTTCACTCCCGGATTTCACCACCAAGCCCCCCCAGCGGCACAGGGGGACAGGGATGGGGTTTATGGTCATCACACGTTATTTTCTGCCGCTTCACCTCCTCAGGACGAGGGCTGATCACACTCTTCCCCTGCTCCAACGTGGGGTCCCACCCACGGGAGACAGTCCTCCACGAACTCCTCCAACGTGGGCCATTCCCATGGGCTGCAGTTCTTCACGAACTGCTCCAGCATGGGTCCATTCCACGGTGTGCAGTCCTTCAGGAGCACACTGCTCCAGCGCGGGTCCCCCACGGGGTCACAAGTCCTGCCAGAAAACCTGCTCCGTGGGCTCCTCTCTCCACAGATCCGCAGGTCCTGCCAGGAGCCTGCTCCAGCACGGGGTTCCCACGGGGTCACAGCCTCCTTCGGGAACCCACCTGCTCCGGCGTGGGGTCCTCCACGGGCTACAGGTGGAGATCTGCTCCACCGTGGACCTCCCTGGACTGCAGGGGGACAGCCTGCCTCACCAGGGTCTTCACCACGGGCTGCAGGGGAATCTTCGCTCCGGCGCCTGGAGCATCTCCTCCCCCTCCTTCTTCACTGACCTTGGTGTCCGCAGGCTTGTTTCTCTTACATGTTCTCACTTCTCACTCCTCACTCCGGCGGCAGTTTCTCCCCGTCCGAACTTTTTTCCTTCTTAAAAATGTTATCACAGAGGCGTTACCACTATCACTGATTGGCTCGGCCTTGGCCGGCGGCGGGTCCGTCTCAGAGCCGGCTAATATGGGCTCGCTCTCTCTCGAACACAGGGGAAGCTTCCAGCAGTTTCTTACAGAAGCCACCCCTGTAACCGCCCCCCCCGCTACCAAAACCTTGCCAAACAAAACCAATACAGCTGTGGATAAACAGAATGATGTGGCTGCTATATTTCATTTACGGAATCAGGGAATATGTTGCTGGATTCTTCAATAGCTCCTCCCTCCCCCCTGTAGTTACTATTATTCATTTTTTCTAATATTGAGTTAAAAGTGACAATGTTCTTTTAATATTTACTGAAATCTTTCAATCACAAGCAATAACAAGAAAGACTGTTTCCTCTGTATTACCTCTACTGTTACACTTTATACAAAACTACCATGATGTCTTGTGGAAGAACGGGGCTTTCATAGCTTTTTTTTTTTTTTTTTTCCTCCTTCCTTACTGGGTGAGCATCCTACCCCACAGAAGAGATAAGTGTCCTTATGGAGGAATGCCCTGAAGTCTGCACTAGGACTGATACTGTTTAACAATCATTACAGTAAATTATTCTACAAACAATTTAGAAATTGGCAGAGTATTGTTGCAGCTCCATAAGAACAAAAACAACAACAAAATCCCTGTACAAGGTATAGGACAATGGTCCGTCAAGACAGCCATAAGTAAAAGCAGCCTTGAGATTATCTACAGAAGACTTTCATAAGGCTCAGAACGGCTGGGATCAGCTTTTTGTCAATGGCAATCCTCCACCTACAAGTAAGATAAGGTGTAATTCAAATGCTCTGTGTTTAAACAGACTGTCACCTGGCCACCACAGTTGTCTTCTGGCATTAAGAAGGAAATTTAATTTGGCATATATAATATAGCAATGTACCTTTGAAAACATTTTCATATAATAATTTTGGCACAGAGTAATGGAATTTGAACTTGCAAACTAAATTTAAGAATCTCTGCAGAAAAATACAGTTTAACAGCAATTAAAATAAAGCAAACATACTTTTAGCACAGAGAAATATATCAAGCAATTACAGTGCTTCTGGGAAGGACTGTACCCACACTCGTAAGAAAGGCTGTATTTTGTTAAGAAACAAGGACCTTAGTTGTGTAACTTCTCAGAGAAGCATCTGAGAAAGTTACACATCCAGTCAGACTTAAGACAGGGAGAGAGACTGAAAATGCCCCAATTCCTTCTACTAGTAGAACTAAAAGCATCTTAAATGGAGGTCAGCACTAAATATTCTGAAAGATCACACCCAAACTGATTTTTATACTCTTTCGGAGACAAGCTACTATTTAAAATTCAGGGCAAGCAAATAAGAAGCAAAAGAAGTACCTCTTCAAATGGTTCAATGTCTGCTACTGAATATCACTGCATGAGGTTAGACAGTCACTTGCTGTTGGCAGCTCCCATCTGTCAGCACAGGAATGGATGTCTGGTCACTTGGTCCCAGTTTTCTGTGCTTCCAGCTGCTAGGCTACATTAGAAGACAGAGAAAAAACAGAGTAAATCTATTCCTAACATATTTTATATAGACAGTGTCTATTGTATCCCTAAAAAGTTTTGCAGTCAAACAGAGATGAAGAGGTTTAGCTAGTCACATATGGGAATGAAAGCAGTTTGTAAGTGATTCATTAGTGCATAGTGCAAATAAAGTTTGAATACACTTATTACTGCAGAAAGAAAGAAAAGTTAGATTTCACAACCAATAACACATTGCAGTTATTCATGCTAATATGAAGGACTGATAAAGTTCCATGGTTTTGCATGGATGTCAACCAGTAATCTCAAATGTCAGGTAAGAATTCCCCCTCTAGTCCTCCAAAACAACTGCCTGAACATGACACAAAGCTATCAATGTAATCCTAACAGCAGTGAATGGGGAGAACCAGACTCAGTATCAGTGATCTTATACAGCATGGAAAACCTTATGTTCTCAGAGGGCTTCTTCCATTTTTAGTGAAGTAGTTAGTGCCTCAAAGCTGAACTAGCAGTTGAGTTGGTCACGAACAGAGCTTCCCAGGGGTTGATACTGGCTCCAGTACTACTCACTATTCTTGTAAGTCATCTGGATAACACGATGGAATCAGTTTTCACCAAGTTTACAGATTACACCAAATGGGGAGAAGATATAGATAAGAGTGGACAGATGAGCCACTATTTAGAGAGACTTGGACACGCAGCATGATTGGGCCAACAAGAACTGCATGAGACTTAGCAAAGATAAAGTCCTGCACCCAGAATGAAATAATCCCAAACAGCAGGACAGGCCGCTCCATTAGCGCTGGACTACAAACATGCGCACTGAAAAGCTAAGAGGGAACTGAATAGAGATCCCTGTGAAAACAGTTTGACCAATTCTGGAGCAGTTAGAGCTTCCTGTTCTGAAAGACAGGACAGCACATACTTCCCCCTTTACAACTAGGTAAATCTACATAAAGGAAAAAAAAAAAATCTAACAAGGGAAAAATATAACCAGAAGATTCTTAGACTGGTTAAGTTACATCTAACCACACACTCCAAATGCATATGTAAAAGATATTCTTACAATATAGAGCGACAAAAAGTAGTAATTATATTTAAAAAAAAAAGCCATATAAGTTGCAATATAAACACACACACTCCATTCCAAACACAGAGCAGAAGATTGAAATTACAGGACAGGATTGAGATCTGTGGAATAGTTTTGCTAAACTCGGTGGGTTGAGACCATAAAAAAAGATCAGCATTAGTTAGCCACAGAGCAACAATTACCTGGAGAGTAAGATCCAGGCCCATTCACTCTCCTTCAGCTGTAGTTTCCTGCTTCCCACAGCTTTACAATCTGCGTTACATTTAGGAATTTATACTTTGGTGGCATCACAACAGTGAGGCTCCCCTGTATTACTTCTTTTTCCTCCACAGGTAACTGTCACTTCAGGAGCAGTCTATATAGAAACAGCAATCCAGCAACTAATATCCAGCACATTTTCTGGCTTTACTGAAATCTTTTTTACCAATTATTTTGTTTAGACATTTTCTTTGTTTCAAATTTTAGATATTACTGCCTGTACTAAACATGCTATTCCTTTTCCCTTCTCCTCTTATCAAACTCCTTTAAGTAGAATTTTATTTTAGATGCAAATATAAATGGAGAATACTCTGACACTCCCGCCCGTGATACATGAACAAAACACAAGTCTTTCAAATGACTAACTCATCTTAGAGCAATTACTTCAGTCCCACTTAATCCAAGAGATCAAATAAAATGCAACAGTGAATTAAAAAGTCATCTCATGTGTTGTACACAAACTCCAGATTCCCTACATATTTGAAATGCATAAGAAACTATAATTAGTATACTATCAGTAGTATACTAGTGTAGTATAATAGTATACTATTAAGAGAAAGATGCGAGCCTTTTAAGGCATATAGATATATGGGCAAATAGACCATACATTTCTAACATATGAAACTTCATCTGGCAAAAGTTTTTATACATACAAACTGAAAACTGCTTTAAATCCCCACACAGAGCTAGTTATCTGGCAAAAATGACTCACAGCTAAAACATTCCTATTATGAGAGGTCACTAAGTGCATTCAGGATTTCGAATCAGAACTACTTGTAATTTGCAAACAGCTCTATGCCAGTTCAGCTTGTCACTAGTGTATCACTGCAACTAAAAGCAGCAGTGGCCAAAACCAGAATAAACTGAATAATACTATAAATATATCTAACAGGAGGGGGGGGCAGGGATCAGAAAATGCTTTGTATTTCACAAAGAACAGTTTTAAAATATACTTTCATTGTTTATGCCTACTTTAAAAAAAAAACCACAACAAAACTGTCTTCAGGATTTTATAACAGGTATACCCCAGTAAACAATTTAAATATTTTATTTTTACTTTCATGACATTAAAACGTGTCATGTCAAGCCCCAGTGAGCAGAAGAGTGCTCGATCAGATGTGTGTACTTGGTAACTTCCTTAGTTCAAACAAAAGACTTGGAAGAACATCTTTAAGGCCTTTTTTTTTTTTTTTTTGTGTTAGCAGTTTAAGCATGCATACAAACAGCTCTCCAGAACACCATCCAAACAAAAATTGGCTCAGACATTTTAAAATAGTTGTTTGAGTTGTTTAAAAGGCAAAAATGGGAAAGAATTTATTGGACTCATTCTTGTAGCTTTAAAGAATTGACGCACTCTTCTAAAAACAATAGTTTTAATAAAGGAAAATATCGACAGAAATCCAGAAAACACAAAACAAAAGTGATGATAGAGAATATAAATTTTGAGCCTCAATTTCAAGGATTGTTTCTGTTGAAATTCTGTTTGATGAAACACTGAAAGTATGTGCCATAAAATAGCTGTAATAAAGAGAAATCTTCCCTCACACACAATCACGTTAGTTACAAACACATCACAGAATACAATGCATTCATATACCAACATCCAAAACAACTTCAAGTTTTCCACACAACTCATATTCACTAGGAAACTGCATGTCATCACATTTCTTGGCCTTTTCATAGACAGCAAGTACTCTCTTTTCCTAACTTCACTCTGTCAGTTTGGGTCTAAATTTCAAGCAAACTGCTAATGTACAGCATAGTCTGGTTGGGTTTTTGGAACAATGACTAAGGCCTTGATCCTATCACTTGTTCCTCCAGGCAAACCTTAATAGCTCAGGTAAGCACTACTGCATATCAGTGTGCAATCTGATATGAGAATTTAGGCTGTAGCCATTCAGTAATACAGTAAATAACTGCAATATTCATTTTTGAAGACATGCCAGAATCCAAACAATTTTTGGAAATTGTTTTGGGGAAGGATAAAAATATATACATTTTAACTGTTTGGCTGTACTCCTAAGTTTCCCAGTGCAAATTTATGGCATGTACTATTCAAATAAACACAGCTTTTGTTCCCCAAACCTCATTTGTTGCACCATCCTAAAAAGAAAATATGTTTTTATACGTCATTTAAAAACTGGTAGACGCTGTGCGTTAAAATGATTAAGTGATTAAATCCAAGTTGTTCCCCTTATGCATGTTACATAAAGTAAAATACAATTCTAAAATATGTCAGAATAAAAATCTGTAGTGCTTCTGGAAGAATTAAGAAAGCTGAAAAGTTCTTTTTCTTGTTGTTATGTGATATCAAATATTGCTGTTGACCTAGCTTCATTCTTCAAGCCTTAGTTTTGCTACAAAACTCATGAGACCAACAGAAGATACTTCTGTCTCCTAACCTCAGCTGCAGACATTTGCTCTTTTTTCTCTGACTGAATTTGAGATTTTCACTTGAAATGTGTCCACTGAGGTAAGAAAGGGTTAAAGGTTTACAGAATGTTTCAGCTATGGAGCCATTTCCGCTGCCAGCTTGTTCTGGCTTCTTTGAAACTGCGAGAAAGCCTCAGATTTTTTGTTTCATCTTGTCCTTCTCCAGGCCATGCTTATCACAGCATGGTTCAGCTATTCCTACTTCAGTTGCATTTTGTTGTACTTCATTTTCCACTTTTTCTTCATCATTCTTTGTTTGCAGTAATTCTTCAGCTTCTTTGTAACCACACCTTCATTTCTAACAGGCTTAGCTGGATTGCCTTTTGTTTCCATAGCTACTGGCTTTCCCTCATAGGGTGTGTCCGATTGTCCTTTCGCCCCAGTCATCTAGACACATATGGGGAGAGAATTAAAAAAAAAAAACAAAAACAAAAAACAAACCAACAAAAAACCACAAACTAGAATTAATAATCTTAAATCTGTACTAAGCACAAACATACAAAACTACCTTCAGAGAACTGCCTTCTACTTCTCGTCATTCCAGCCAGACTCAGAGGCCACATCTGGACTGGGTGACAGGCACAGCTGGTTTTCCTGCCACCAGTGAGATCTGACCAATCCTGCCTCTTTATTGCCTAAGTGCCTGGATTTTCTTCTGGCAGAAACCAAAGTGCATAAGATAATTAGGAACCGACGCACAACTCTATTTTGCCCTCATATGAAGTCAGGATGTGGCTAAAACATATAACTGGGCCTAAAAACTATCACACATCACTAAGCTAGGCATAGCTAGGATGTTGGCTTTTACACAAATGAGTAAATTATGCTGAAGAAAAGTAACACTTGAAAATTTTCATACTTTTACAGTGTCGTACTACCTGTTCAAAATATTAGAGCCGAGAGTGGGATCTTTGTGAAATTTCCAAAGCATGATATGCATCACTTATTCACCGGCATAAACTACAAAGCAGGTTGGGTTCCTAAAAAATGTCCACAAAATTTATATCAAAAGTTTCTTTAGATGCAGACAATTGATTCTTCTTAAGAAATTCTATTCTGTTTTAAAAACATCATCAACAAAACCCCAAGTGTTAGTGACTTGTAGGCTATATCAATTTTTACTTGTCCTAATGATGTCTGGAAGGAATATCACATTCAAACATCTAAAATTTTATTTAGATTTAACTGCACTCTGAAGAAATATAGAATACAAATGCTGTGTAAGATTGTTCATTTTCAGTAAAAAGGAGTAAGCCATCCACACACAATTTTCTATTTATGTTTGAGACACAGAAATTGTGTTTTCCTAAATTAAGGTACTCCTTAAAGTATATGTGCCTCTATACAAAATAACACATTACAAAATAACATATAGCTCTTATTTTAGAGACAATATTGCATATATATTGTTACAAGTGTTTCCCTGTATAGGGAACAGCATACCAATGAGAATTTAAGTTTCTGTATATCAGGAAAGCCACCTGAAATGCAATGAAAGTTTCCCCAAAGGTAAAGGGAGTTCAGAGCAACCAGCGACAGGTGATCGGTGGCAATTTGTCCAACTGAGCTAACATACTTTAGACGGCCAAAAGGAAACCTTATTTTAGCTGCAGAGAATTACTGTTATACCTACATGAGCTTCATTTAAAATTACAACCAACCAAGAATAGATCCAAGATACTCCACCGTAGTCACTGAAATCAGGAATCAACAAATTAAGACATGAAAGATTTCAAAGAGTGTCATGAGGCAACTGAGGAAAGTACTTAAACTTCCAGTGAAAAGTAATGTCATCTGGTTGTTGTCTTGCCATATGATTATCCCACACCCAGTAATGTAAGAGCTCTGGCAATTTTTTTATTTTTGTTTTGTGTGGCTGATTTGCTTACACCTGAAATCTCATGCAGACAAGAGAGGTTATCAAACACTACTGTTGAGTGCCCATTGCCATCTGCACAGAGGAAGGACTAATCTGGGTCCCTCTCCTCTACCTGGCTACTTATTTTCACTAAGCTGGTTAGAATTTACTATCTTAGACCTCCAAGACATGCCAGTTTCTGCTGAAATAGCCCAAAAAGTTCAAGATTTTGAGATCTGGGGGCAAGACAGAGGGACAAATGGAGATGAAGGTGGGACTAAAAAAACAGGAAACCAGGTTAAAAGGTCCTTCCTGAAATTGTTTGAAGAAAAAGTACATCAACAAAAAGCACCATCACAGAGGCAAAAATAGAAAATCCTTATAAATGCAAATATTGTATCTGTTTCAGCTGTATGGCAAATCTATAAATTACAAAGCTTTTGATAAAGCCAAATGCTACATTCTTTTTGTTGTCCAAAAGTATCATTAGCTCACATTAAAGAAGCAAAACTTCATTTTGAAAGAATATTGCCACAAAACAGGGCAAAAAAAAGTGTATTTAAAAAAAAACCCACCCAAACCACCACTTAATTTATCACAGAGAACTGCAGTAAGAGCTCAATGGAATACATCCTGACAGTAGAATTCACCTTACCTGATTTTACCTTGATACAGTTGTGCTAATCATCTTTATTCCTGTAGTCATTAGAGAAAAAATGACAACTCTACAGCACGAGTCCTAGAATCTATTTAAGAGGCCCATCCTGGTGTGGAGATGCACCTTACAAAATATTCCATTTTCCTCTGTTAACAGCACAACAAGCTTAAATGTTGTTTTTCCATACTGTAGAGTTTAAAGCTAGGTGACATGAATCTTACCTGAAATATTTTTCAAGAAAAAGGCATTCCTATTCTTGGTAGTGGATCCAGAATCTAAAGGGTTTCTCTGACCCCCAAAGATGACCGATAAATATACTAGCTACATACCCAAGGGACTGAAACATTATTTCAGAACTGCTAATCTGCTTTTCCATCAAGTGTGATACTGACCTTCTGTTTCCAGGTGGCTTCCTGGGGTGCAGGTGGAAAGGTACATGGAACTCTTCCATGATTCATGTGATAGGGCAAAGGGAGGCTGGGATCTAGTGGTACCCATGGGACTGAAAGAGTGGCAGGTACAGTAGGGAGATCACAATGAGCTTTATGTAAGTTATATGATGCTCTCGTCGTCTTGTCAAGAGAACTCTTGTAGATTCCAACTGATGAATCTCCTGCAGCATGAGTCAATAAATAAGAGCCCTCCTGCAAACTAAAAAGATAAAGTTAAAATGAAAAATAGTATTTAAATGTTTTTGTTTTGTTTCATTTGATCAGGATAGCTAAGTTCTTAATGCAAGAGCAAAACATCTTTAGATATTTACTTATCAGTCCCTGTTTTACCGAAATGCTATGGACAAAAAAACATGAATTCAATTGCATTGGTAAATACCTACTAATTCAGGTGTTTATAATGCATTCATAATATACTGATTTATCATCAATGTACAGATTATCATCATGTTCAAGAAAACAATTAAGCAAACACTGAAAACCATGCATATTTGGCAAACTATTAATTCTTTAACCAGTGCCTTACAAAAAGCATAGTGCATATATCGACACAGACACAAAGAACAGATGTGCTTTAAATACATGCAGGATTAAACAGGTTTTCAGGATGATAAATGTCAACCAGCTGCCCAAATCAAAAATCTTAGCCACAAATCACGAAGCTACAGAAATTACAAAGTGCAGGAAAACTCTTCTGTAATTCGAATTAAGAGGCTTCAAACACAGTGCAAGAAACCTGCTTCACAAAAAAATTAAAAGACACTTGCAGACCGAAAGCCTTGAAGTAGCTAAATAAAGAAAGAAAAGGAAGGAGCAAGAAAATGGTTGCAATGTTGTACAGAGAAATACACATGCTGTTATAAGTCAAGCTAAGCAGAAGGGAACACAAACAGTACTATTTCTACAGATCAAGCAAAAAGACTAACAAAAAGCAGAAGTCCAAATTTTAAATGCCAGCCTACATACATAATATTAAATCTCACTCCTGTGAACTGTTTAATCAGCTCAGAAGTGTCCAGTTTCCTCTCTTGGATAAGTAGTTCATAAAAATCAAGTTCTTATTCTTTTGCATCATTTATACAAACCCTGTAATCCTAAGCACATTTTTATACAGTACTGCATTATGCTATGCTAGACCTAAAGAATCTGTAAAATATTTCATGTATCTGAAGAAATAAAAATCTTAAAATAGACAAGCATTCTACAGAAGAAATAGGATAAGCTGGGTAATGTTGCAAATAAATACAACGAACAAGAACGGAGCACTTACTCAGACACTTTCTTCAAAATGTGATGAAGTATATTTAATGAATTTGCAGGCCTGCGGAAAAGAAATTACAGAAGTAGTAACTTGCAAGGCTTGTTAGGATTTCAAATTCATTACTAAAAAAACCTACTAAAAATACTCACTTAATCAATCCAAGTTTTTCTCTTAAGATTTCTGGAGAAATCTTTTCTAGCATAATAAGCTTTGATGTAAAAGCATCAATACGTCCTGAAAAATATTAATTCAATTAATATGCTGAAAATAAAAATGAGAACAAATGCAAAAGCATAATTTGCAGACCTAATGCATTTTAAAAGGAATAAAAGATTTTGCTTTTACAGCATAGAACAGTGAAAAGTATTTATCAATGTTGCAAAATAATGGAAAGTAAAATGTATAGCTGCTTGAAGTACAGACATCTGTATTCGGACTGCCTTTCTAAATCAGGGAGATGCCCATGATTCCAGCAAATCTTACATCTTGGGTGATATCTGGGATACACAACTTCATTTTGCCATGGCCTTAACCTCATCAGTTAGTTTGTATCTTCTCAAGTTCTTTTGATCCTTATCACTATGCTTTCTCCCTGGACAGATCATGAAAATTTATCTTTTACAACAAATTTTCTTTAGAGTTTAATATACTTGTTTTTCTATTCTGAGAGTTTATACAAACAATTGCATTACTTGATTTTCTGGGGATTGTGTACCTTCCTCTCTTGATTTCCACCCCCCCCTCCCCTCACCTGAAAAATTAGAATTTACAATTCAGGCCTTTTTCACAGCAAATCATTAAAGATTATTTGTCTTTGACACAGCTATGAGCAACAATTCAAAGCTCTCCTCACCTCATTTTTAAAATAAAGGCTGACAAGAACAGTTTAGCCCACATTTTCACTTGATAAGCAGTAAAGATCATTAGCATAGCTTGTACACTGATGTGGTGACCATGCCGTACCTTCAGGTTCTCTCTCATGTTGAGGTTTTCCCAGAAATCTGTTCTATTCCAGCTCCCACAAGGAGGATGAGAAAAAGGCAGCATAATAAAATATGACCTACTCAGAGGAATTTACTGCCTTACTACAAATCTGCTCTCGTAGGAAGTGTAAATTGTTCAATTGTACAGTTAAAACTGCTAAACCAAAGCACGTCACATGCCAAGTTAAACATTACTCGCAATTTGTTATGGGATGTGTAAGACGACCAAGTAAGAACTCTCATTTTAACAAATTTTTAAAAAAGCACCAGGACAACTTATTTCTTTGAAACACTGTACATTTGTTACTTTTCTTGATATCAGTATTTTGTGCAAGACTAAGCAGCTAGGTTTAATACTCTGCATTGCTGTCTAACAGAAACTTGAAGTCATTATAAAAAAAACCCCAAAACTTAAAAAAAAAAAAAAAATAATAAAAAAAATCTGTTTGTGTTCTCCATTCCTTATCAGCCTCTCCTCAAATCAGAAACTTCTCTATTTCTAAACTCATTGACAGCATAGCTGGGAATAAGAAGTAACCATGAACTACTCATACCTAATTTATATTACTGTATCTTATATTTGAGAAGTGACTAACTGAAAACATTTGACACTAAGTTACTGATACAGTAAGTACTTCTTTCCAACCCATTTTTCAAATAATCTTTATTTAAAGGCCAATATTATCTTATTCAAGGGAAGGTAAACTATTCTTTTTGCAGTAAGTTTTGCTTAGGCACTTAATGCAAATACGTGAATAATGGTTGGGGGTAAAATGTTCCCATTAATCAGCAAAGCTTATCACAATTTTATTTACTGCTTAGAACATATACAAGTATCTTATTTGGGAAACACGTCACACAGATTACTCCCTTTGCAGATGCAGGATTTCCTATCTGAGTAGCAAGGGGACTTAAATCAACAACCAAACAAGGTGCTCTGCTAGCAAGATGAGGACAGCACTCTGAAGTTTGTTTGATGATAATATCTCTGCTTTTGTGCAAACAATCACTGCCTTCTTTGAGAACATACAAACTAAAAAATTCCACTTAATAGCACACCCTGCAACTTCTTTCTCATGTCCTGAGCTGGAAAGACTGCTGAGTCACTGCGCTGAGCTATGAGATTCTTCTCTCAGCCACATAGAGCAATACAACACTGAAGAACAACACAGGACTATTATGGGGAACAGACCAAGGTTCAAAGACCTTTCCATCCATGCTTATTTGGCACACAAAAGATTGTTGAGACAGTGAATTAACTTGTTTCAAGATACAAGAACTCCTAAGCTATTTAACACTGAGGTCTGCTACACGGTCAAAACCAATTTTAGAGGCTTCACTTAAGATCTATATAGTCTCAGAACTATCTGAGCAAGAATGCAAGTTGTAGGTACTGTGTTAGTAATGACAAGATCACAGTTTTCAAACAGTTGTTCCATACTTTCACACTCAAACTGTGGGGTAAATTTAAAAAGAGCAAAAGGTATATGGCTCTATTATGGTTGATTTTAAAATTCCTTTATTATTAGACATGATATTTCACTTAAAATAATTCAAATTATAGCACGATCTGAGAAATCAAGTCTGTCTTTCTCCTTACACCAAACACATGATAGCAGCAGTCTTACTTTCAGGTATCAGATTAATGAAAAAGAATTAGATATTCAAGTCATTGTAAGTTGTCCATAATACAGGGATATCATTGCCCTTAGAGAATTGTCCCTGGAGTTTCAGAACAAAGCTTTCCGTTGCAAAGAGCCCTCTAAGTAAATCAGGACACTTGCAATATTGTATTTTTCACAGCTCCCCAGAAATACAAACTGAAAGGCAGAATTTCACAGCTACCTTGCAATATTTCTCAACAAGAGCAGAAAGAATCCCTAAGTAGAATATGGTAACAGTTTCCTATTAAAAGCTGTGGTAGGTGTTCTTTCACAAAATGGATCATTTACTTCCACGCATGTCTTCTTACCTAGCTTTACTAGAAACTACATGGTAGTACCAAAAAACTGCAGTCCCCAGTTCGCCTACCTGAATAAATCACATCATCTGTCAGTATCAAAAGTTGGTGATATGCTGAGAGTCCAACTCTGTAATTGTAGCAGACTTTTTTTTACATAGTGGTGGGAGGAGGGCTGCCTCACATGCTGGGAGTACTAATTCACCATGCAAGACAGTGACAACCCGCAATAATCCTGTGCTTCCTCAGAGCACGTAAAAAGAGAACCCCTGCGGACCCCAGGGTTTGCTGCTGGAAGAAGCGCATCCAAGAGCTGACAAACAAGCATCACCATCACTGGAATGACCAGTGTTTCTCAATCCCAACAACTTTTTCTCCCAAGCACATGAAGACAGTGTGTCGGAGGCCAGGCCACTGAAGCCTGCCAGCCTAGAGCTCCGTGTCCATTTCACAACTAGCAGAAGCACCGAGGAACCCCCATATCAGAAGGGGATGACTGTTTATGCCAGAACAAGTCCTGCGGCACACAGCCTGCTTTCTCCTACACTCATGACAGTGTCTATAAGAAGGGGAGTTGGCTGGATGAGCTGTCTGCAAACTTCTGCGCCCAATCCATACGTTAAGTATCCTGTAATTGATGAGAGATTAGATAGATTTCCAGCCAGATTAGGCAGCTCTCTAGTTTCACTATTTCCTCACAGTGCTTGTGACTCTGGAAATGTTAACAGAAATGTTGATAAAATTTTCTACAGGGGGCTAAATTTCAGTGCAATTCAGTATATTGTTCTGTTCATAAAAAAAAAAAAAAAAAAGAGAAGAAAAGCTTCAGTGTAAGATATAATTAGAAATGGAGAACTGTGTGCATAATTATCTCTTTGTGAGGATTTTTTTTTAGAGAAGGGAAAAACCACAGCAAATATTGCTTTTACAATTAGAAACACAATTTCCATTAAAGATGGACAGCAGACAAAGATAGATGCAATCAGCAAAACTATCACCTCCAATATATTAGATTTCACACGAACCCTATAATTCTATGATAGGATGCAAAGTTTGTATGTAAAAATTAGGAAAGAGAGAACTCAGCATTTCTAAAATAGTATTCTGATATGAGCCACCAACACCAAAAATGTAATTCAGTGCACAAGCGGAAAGGTTAGGCAACCACAGGCCACAGCTGCTGCCATAACAACCATAAAAAACAGAGAATTTTTTCTACAACAGGAAAGTGAGGCAGTCCCCACTGCAGAACACTCATTTACTGTACAAACAGGATTGCCCTTGCTCTGTAGCAAGTGCCAAACATACTCTAAAATGCATTTTGACTAACCACTTTGTTGCAGATTTTCCCTTTCAGAACCTTATTAATTACAAGTTAACTGGTATCAGAGAGCTCTCCATATAGTAAAAGGGTTGTTAAAATGATCTGGCCACATTCTTCATATGCATAATTTTCATTTCTCTATAGAACATATGTATCCTAATAGACATAAAAACTTTCATGACATTTAAAGTGTCATTGTACAAACGCGAATACAGCATTTTCTACAGGACATTTGTTAGTGAAACTTTCCTTATAATGCTGCATTCCTAGTATGCTCAGTTTATGTGATTTTGGAAAAAAATGGCCTTTATAAGTAAGAGATCTTTCTGCTAATATTTCCATGCTTTTTATCCCTGCATTATTGTCTTTTTATTTTCTGTGCTCTGAATTACAGCTGTCATCTCTTCTACACGAGATTTGTAGTTTCCTGCTTCACTCTCACTGAATGCATGGTACTTCTCATTCACAGATTCTATTACATTATCCCCTGTTTCCATCTGCTGCATGATACAGGACAAGGAGTATCAAGACCATCCCTTTGACAGGGATGTTTCAAGTCATATCACATATTAGAAAATGAAATTTCATGGATCAGTTAGATACACAAAGGAAAACCCAGAAAATAATGTTTAAGTAAGATCATCCAGTGTTCAGAACTACTGAGGAATATCATAGTTGTGGAAAGAAGTTCTCAACAAACTTGTGCTGTGTATTTTTCTTCTTCTTCCTGTTAGGAATTTTCATTTCTGCAAAGCCAGAAAATTATTTCCAGTACCTTAGATATGAGACACATGTACATTTTTTTCAAAGCACGTAATTTCTCTTATTTCTGAATGACAGAACTTGGTTTAATCCTATCTTGCTTGTTTTTCCTCATTCTCTTGTAATCTTATCTGTCTACATGTTATCAGTGTAGAAATATGAAGATTATTGCCTGTTTTCAAGGAAAAATAAGTAATATTTGACCTTTTCCCATACTGCAAGCTCAAAGGCCAAGGAATCAGTATCCTCTGAGCCACATACCTGATCCTTTGTTCATCCTCTATTTTGGTACGTAATAACAAGTTTATTTAAAATGATTTCACAAAATAATAAGACATATTTATAGCTCACATTTCATCAAGAAATATTTTTACCACTCCTGCAGTAATTCATGTTGTATATGGTTCATTAAAAAAAAAACCAAAACAAACAAAAAACCCAACAAAAAACTCCCCCCAAAACCCAAATAATTTAACTCATGAAGATTACTAACTTTGGAGAACTAAATTCACACTTACAGATACATTTGTCTTTGAAAGACAAATAAATGAAGTTCTTGAAAACAAAGATTACTAGATGCTATTCATCTAAAACCAAGGCTGAAATATCCTCATTTACCACCCAACAGAAATTTTAGACAAAGCACTTATTTAAGATAAAAGTGAAAACCAAAATTAGAAAGTTAAAATAAAGACATGTGGAATATACCTTTAATAAATATTTTTCTCTTCTGTTATTCTATGAATATTCAGATGTACGTTTCTTAAGCAAAAATCAACACATGAACTTACCAATATAAAATAGGCATTCAGAATGCAACATACTCTCTGTCCACAACTGACATATTTCACTTTCTGTAAGAGCTTCTACACCGTAATAGGCTTGGTATTCTAGTTTTGGCAACAGGAATATTGGAGTAAGCTAAAAAGTGAGATACAAGAAAAATCAGCACTCACTGCCCAAAAAATGTCCACAGTTGAACCACATTTTGTAGTTGATAATCATCATAGTCCTCCACTACAGCTGAAGCAACAAAGACATTTCACAGATTTTTGTATGATGGCTCACATTCTATGAAACCAACAGTACAAACTTTGGACTACAGAGACTCTACACAGAGTAAGGTGAAATGGACACACACACACAAAAAAGCCTAGGCAAGCCTTTACAAATAATAAAAATCTGCTGCCAAGTAATTTTTCCGTGCAACTAAATTAATTTGAAGTTCACACTTCTGTGCTCTACTGCCCTCTGCAGGAATTTAAGAAAAAAATACTCTTATATTTCTGATTTGCTTATTATTAGTGGAATCCTGCCACTTACTCCCCCTGTCAGGGTCTTACTTGAAATTAGAACCTAATGCTCGGACTCTCATTTGAAATCAGACGCTAATCTTCACATGTTAACACTAGAAGAGAAAATACAAGCCTCTTCTCACTGACAAATCAGTTTAAATTTCAGCAGGAATTTTAAAAAATAACAGTGCTCAGTTTCTGATTAACAAACTAAGCAGCTATTCACAGGCATTTACAAGCAGTGGATCGATAGCAAAGAGATGGTATTTCTTCAAAATAAGATTTTGAGCACGGAATCTTAGCAAGTAATCAGAGTTACAAAGATCTATTTCCACTTCAACAAAGCATACACACCTCACAAAATGCCTGCCTACCATAATTCTGGTATTCTGGGGAGGGAGATATCACATCAAATTTGTTGAATGATTCAGAGGACTCTTGACAAAATAATAAATTACTGAGGATTTCAGAATAAGCTTTCCTTCTCCTGATGTTACAAGGACTATTTGGATTATACTTGCATTTAAAGCATTGTATTCCTTAAGACAAACGATTTGCTAAGATGTATACCATAGTCTTTTCAAGCAGAATGAATAGGATCTCTTTTTATCTTTAAATGTGCCCTCTGTTGTTCATTCTATCTCCTACTGCTCTGCTTAACTAGGCATAATAGCAAGGCTGAATCCTGCTTGAAAGTATTTATGATCATGAACAACCTCAAAGCCTTGGGCCAAAAACCTAATTACTGCATTAACTTTTAAGAATAGTTCAAACTGACATTAGTTTACATGAGTATAATTACCCATGCATATTACTGTAATGCAGTTGTAGTAAAAAAATGCAGAATCACACTTGCTTATCTTCTAATCAAGTAGATTTAAAGAAATCACAAGTTATTCTTCCCTCTATTCCTACAGCAATATTTACTTAAAGACATCACGTACTGTAGAGTTACAATTAAAAGTACTAATTGTCCGAGTGAAAACACAAATGCTACAAAGGACTGGGAATCCCAGAGATGCCAGCTGAGCACAACTGTTTAAAAAAAAACCCCAAACAAACAAACAAAAAAAACCCCAAAAAGCTAATGGCAAAACCTGTACCTTTTGGGCTTTTTTCTTTTTGTGGTATCGTGGCAATGACTTCACTTTTTGCACACTGCAGCGTACAAGTAACAACAGATCATTCAAACTGAATAGCTTATACACAAGGTTGCCATCCTGAGGTGCTTCATACTCTGAAGGGTCTTCTTCAAGCATTTGAAGTTCATTTGGCAGCTTTCCTACAGAAAATAAATAAAACGGAAAACGACAGGCTTGCACATTCTTTACCATGAAGCTAACTAGCTTTTTGCTTTTTACTCTTGCAGTAGGTTTATTTATTTTTTTTTTAATAGGATCGTTTTTGTCTCCTAAGGTTTTGGGGTGAAAACTGTCTCAATTAGGCACAAGAAGTCACTTATGTATTAAAAAAAATTAAATTTGGAAAATGGCCACTATAACTTTTAAAGATTATATTTTTAAATATTCCCACATATTTTATCCTAATCATTAGATTTCTTAGAACAACAGAGCTGAGAGACTCCATTCTTGTACAAATGGAGTTCAAAGGCTGTTTTTGAACAAACCACAGCCACTCAGCACAATGGAGACAAATTTATTTACCATGAATGACTCCTGAGAGCCATCATCCACTTATCAGTTAGCGAAATAACTCAAGCCTCAGGTTTGGATGGTAGCATAAGCTACCATCAATTTCAATACTAGTATATTCAAAAGAAACAATTATTAGACATCCAAGTGCAGCTTCGAGGTAGGTTAACAAACATCCCTGCATCCCTTAGAGATATTTTAACAAAACATTTAAAATAAACAAGAAAAACCTCCAACTTGTTCAACTTTATTTATTGAAAATTTATCCACTTCAGAGTTTATGTGCATATTTGAATAAATGTATACTGTGTGAGATATTATCATTCAAGTGACTGGAAATAATTTTCTGTTAGTAAAATATTTAACTTAGTTCTCGCTTTCTGCAAAAAGAGACATGTATAAAGGTTTTTCAGCTTGCTACAGAACTTTAATTTGTAGAATTATGCTTTCTATTCTTTCACAGTCACTCTTCAGCATCTTAGCAATATTGGTTTCACTACCTCTGTTAAAAAAAAATAAATTCTATTATCAAACACCTGAATTTCATACTCTGGCTTTTTAAGAGAAGAAGAAATAGAAAGAGTACCATGCTGTTCAACCCTTCAAACTGAGGGAGGAGACATGGTCTTTTAGTGACTACTAAAATTCAGTTAAATTGACAAAAATGTAGGAAGTGACAACACAACAGAATTAGTTGTGTTAACTGTCTCCATTACAGATTAAGTAATTAAGATTAATTCCTATGTGATCAAATGCATTGCTAGTCAGAAAACACCAGCAAGACATGTTTTCCCACCCAAAAGCATTGATTCACTGGAATTAAATATTTGAGAAAAAAAAAGTATCTGTTCTGATGCAACCTGTCTGGTTTCCTGCCAATTTACCTAACACAATAAAGTGCTTCTAACTTCAGTTGTACAGAGCTCAGAAGCAACTCAGGCATGTGAGAAAAACCTCAGAGTTCATGGTCCCCAGGATCTTCAAGACTTCTAGTTCTTCCCTGAGGTCTGGGCATAGCATAGGTTCATTTTCCAGCTAAATGCCTGAAAACTTGGGAGAGTTGCTTCTAGTGAGTTCTCATTTCAAGTTTTCATTTTCATTCAAGTTTTAATTGCATAATTTGATAACATTTTTCTTCTATAGAAAACGTAAACTAACTCAATTTTTGATTGACATGAAACTATTTTTGCAGACCAGACTACTCAAATACTTGAATTTCTGAGGAAAACTAACTCATTTCACTACTAAATGATTTCTTTTCCTTGCTCAAAAAAACTTGTGTATAACAACTTTTTTGTTTCTCTACAGTGAAACAATATTTCACGTTCACCTCTGTGGACAAACAGCTCCCAAAATACTTTATGTGTGCAAGACAGTAATTGTCCCACAGAGAAGGTATTGTTTAGAAAAAAAACCACATTAAGTCACATCTCTAAGTACATTTAACAGACATACTATTAGGATGTTCTTCAGACGAAGAAGTTAAAACGTTTTTCTGTTACATTTTATCAAAAATTTGAAATTTTACTCCTTACACGATGAACACAATTACTTACTCTTTGGCACTCCCTGAAAAAGCCAAGTCCAGGTATTTCTAGATGAGCCATTGGGATTTGAAGCAGGGGCTGGCACAGTTTCTGTGCTGGAGGTCACCAATGGTTTTGGAGATTGAGGCACATGGACTGACGTAGCGTTAGAACTATCACAGCTCACCGGCTGCTCATGAACTTTTTGGGAAGGTGACTTCAGAAGTTCAGTTTGCATTTTCAAAATCTGTCCAACAGGATCAAATTCTTTGGACAACTTTCTTTTAGCCTTTCTGGAGGCATTTTTCCCCTTATCTGTAATATCTGAGCAATCACTCATGCTTGCTAATGGAATCTGGGTGGGGGAAGGCGATTTGGCAGTCTCTGCTGAGGCATGAGAAGCAGTATTTGGTACAGGTGTTTTGCAACAATCAGTGTTTTTACATTCTGTATCAATTATCAAACGCTCTTCATCTGTGTCACTACTGCATAAAGAAGCGTAAGTCTCATTTTTTTGTGCAGTATCAGACTCTTTCTTGTAACTAACAGCATTTGAGAGAGTATTTAATTTTGTTTCACTGTACAATACTTCTTTGGTCATGACATGCTGTGCTTTGCTCAGTCCTACCTCCTCTGAATTCAAGCTTTTATGAGATGAATCTCCTTCAGGGCTGAAGCATAGAATGCCATCTAATGATGGAAGCTGCATGCTGGCACATGCTGGAACTCCTTGCTCAGAAATGGTGTTTTTCCCTTCTTCACCTCCACTGTTTATGGTGGATGTATTTTTTTTCCCCATTTTTAAGCCATGTGAAAAAACTTTAGCAGTGTTACTAACTGTAGGAAAAGTACTTTCCGTTTTAGAAGTTCCTGAGAGCTTGACAGTTGCTCCAAAAGTTTCCAGTTCTGTAACATCATCATCAAAGTCCATCCCTGTGTCATCTGGAAGAGGAATCTTCCTGTACTGGTAGGTATCAGAAGGCATCTTAACACAGGGAGGAAAAAATAATAACATAAAAAACCCAAACCACCACCACCACCACCACCACCAACAACAACAACAAAACAACCCCAAGAAATAGAACATGTTAATCACAAACGAGACATTGTCAAATTGAAAACACAAAAAATTTTCTAGTACCTGTATTTTGACTGTTGGGAGAGAGGGGCAGTAGAAAAGAAAAATTCCTGTGTTTAACACAGAATATCTTAAGTCCTAGGAGTTGAAAGGCCTTTCAAAAGAGAAATAAAGTTCATAGAACTTTTCCCACTTAAATGAACTGATCAAAATACGCTTTAATAAAGTAAACGTTAAAGCTGAGGATGCCGATGTAGTAGAAGCATTTAAAGGAACTAGACAGACATTTTAAAACATAGGGTCTGTAACTCAGCAGTAAACTACCAACAGGAAACCTAAATTCTCCTTCTTTATGACAGAACAACTAACTTCGGAATTATAACATAGGTTTTTGTTCTTGTTTGTTTGTTTTTACAAGGAGATGAAGCTACATACATCCCACTGAAACAGACTGTCCTCAGCCGGTTTGTCCATCAACACATCAGAAATAGAAACGTAAGACATTTTAGTTGCTAGGAAGTCCATTGGAATTTCATGGAAGATCTGGTTCCTTTCTCTTACTGTCATTTCCTTTCTCAGCAGAGGTGAATCAATGTAAACCACTCTAGCTGGTTTGCTACCTTTTCAAGAACAGAAAGAGATTGACTATGTATTAAATGAAAGGAAAAAGATTGTTGTATAATTTAAATGATAAATCTTTCAATTTCCAGTTATAGTCAAATCCATTCCATATTCACACTAGAAGTAGTGAAAAACTATCCTCTCATTCATTAACAACAGAAAATAAAATTATGTCCAGATACAGTGTGAATTATTAGGATCCTGCAGCAGCAATACATATCACATTAACAGTTGATCATATTTTAAATGCAGTTATAAACAGAGAATTTGTAAAATAATTTAGGAGTCATCATTCCTTATACTGTATTGTATCATCAAATCTATTGTTTTCCAAAAATATCTTTCTGCTTCCTTTGATGAACCTCAAAAAAAAATTTTTTTTTTTTTTTTTGAAGTCTTATTGTCCAAAAGTGATGGCTGCAGTTTATATTTCTTCTAATCAGTAAATAAGTCCGGGCTCTGCTGCCCCACTCTTTTGTTTACATCTTAACACACTTAGATATGAATCATCGATAGATTCACCCAAAAATAACAGTGATACCCTGCCCAATATTATACAGAAAGCAAAGGCACATGGTGAACATAGTATCAGTGTTTTAGAAAAATAATAACAATCTGAGGATGAAAAAAAAATATAATTAATGCAAGAGGTGGGTTACAGGGAAGGTAGAAAAAGAAAGAGAGGAGAAACACTTCAAGAAACATTATATATTGCTAACATATTCCGAATGCCCTTTAGGTGTTAACTTTGGATCTAAACTCAAGTTTGAAAACTGTAAAGCTGATATAAAAGGAGTCAGGCATGTCTTTACAGATGAAGTAATTTAATCTCATGTAGGAAAGTGCAAAATTTGTAGGATTTGCAGATATTTGACAGCTTATTTACTACTATCCAGAGGTCTGCTATACAAATTTGTGGGAAATGCACAGAACACAGACATTTCAAGACAATAACCATTATAAATGCTCATAATGAAAAAAGCCCTAGTGTATTAAAAAAAAAAAGGGAGGGGTGGGGGGCAAGAAGCGAGGAAATCTATATTCAGATTACTGATGGAGTACTTGACAACTAAACTAGAGCATTCAGGTGAGTTAATCAGTTTATTCAAAACATTTTTTTGTTGAAATTGGGAAAAGTGATCTCCATGGACATTCATTATTCATTCATTATTCTGTGATGTAAATAGGTCCTTTTAATTCCAGATAATGTTTCTTTGGTTTTTTTCATAAAACTTCAGAATTTTGTTTTTTTTTTTTAGCTTATTGAAATCATTTCACTTGATAATTTTAACAGCTTCACACAGTTGTTTTCTTTCCAAGGAGCAGAGCTTACAGTTTTGAAAGCAAAAGGACATTTAACTGATTTTTTTTTTCCCCCCCAAGTGGAAAATAGCTGTATGTCCAAACCCAATGTTAATGGCGATACCTCTAGAGGTTGTTACTATTCTCAGTAACAAGGTGGAACAAGGTTTAGAAAACTATGAAATTACCTTGCTATCAGGTTTCCTCCTTGAAAGCAGAGTACAAACTATAGCAATGGATTTTTTAAGGCTTATTTTTTTTACAATAACTTTGATTAAACTAAACACTTTTCTTTATAACACAAAGGTCTCTGACTCCTTACCAGATGACAGCTGAAAACATTCACTTCAGATATTCACTTCAGATTCTTGCCCTTTAAAACGTGTGAACAAAGTCAGTCAAATTTTATTACTTTGTTTGACTCCTTAAATTAAAAACATGGACGTACTTAAGAGAAACTAATTTTCTCATAGCTGCATTCTAGAGTGCTGCTTCCTTCAGAAAAGGTAAAAATCTGAGCTTATAATTACAATTATGATTTTCATTAACCTTAGCTTCTTCCTTTTTTTAAATAAAGACAAAATTAAACTATTCTATTACTGTGTGAACTAAACCAGACTACCTTCTACTTTCCCACAGTTGGTTTTACTGGATCTTCTAATTTCCTGCTCTTCAGTCTGCTCAAAAAGGATTATGAGAATAGATAAAGGTCTCCATGGACAAAAATGTAATTTTTACAACAAAAACATACTATACCTGCAACAGGGATCATTTTAATGCAAACTGGAATTTCCCATTGTTCCTTGTAGTTAAGTCCATGATTATTCAGTAAAGTAAATAATGACTGATTACTTAAAACAACTTGAGGACAGTATTTCAAAGCAAGTTTTTCTGCATTTGAATCTGAACTAATATCCTAAACAGAAAAAAATTAAATTTTTAAAGTTTTTTTAAGAAATAATATAGATTTAAAATCATAAGAAAAAGACCAAATCCAAACAAACATGGATTAACCCACACACCAAAAGTCCAAATACCACCACAGTGCCAGGCTTCAGAATCAAATAAAAAAGAAAAAAATTCCCCTGAAGATTTTTGGCTGAATCTCATGCATCCACCTTGCAGCATGAGAAAATATATCTTCTTTACTTGTATCTTTCAGTTCATTCCTTTTAATTTGAATTAGTAGGTTGAATAGGAATTTGGATGATCATAAAATATGGGAGTCCATTGCAGAAGGAAAAAAAACCCAAACCAGATTCACTCAGACATATATTACAGATCTTCTTACGAGTTAAGTAGTATCACAATAAAAGACATCTAACTTTAAAGGTATGGTTAAAGCTGCACAGTTGTTTGAATACAGATTACATACAAAGAATTGTAAAGCAAATATAAAAACATGAAGAATACAAATTCAGAATTGAAATGATAAAATTATTAAACATAATGAATACAGGTTTCCATGAAGAGAGGAGGCTGGGAATGCTCATGTGGTGGGAGGAGAACATCAAGGACTAAGAAGATAACAGAAACCCAGGAGCACTGAGGACTGTGAGAGAGAAACAAGAAAAGTCTAGCTATGTTCTTTTTTCTGCCACCTGAGACTTCATCAGAAATACTCTCTATTTATAGCTACAACAACTCTTGAGGCATATATCATTCTCCTGTGTCACCTATGCTACTTTCTGAATCAAAAGTCTCTTTGCAATCACAGTGCCTCTGTTGAAAGTTTGGGTTTTGATATGTGAACAAACTCCTTCAATTAATGGATAACAAATTATCTGGAATAAACAGTCACGAAAAATGAGTTCCACAGAATGAAAACCTCATTGATGTCCTCTGTAGGAGAACACAAACAGAAACATCAGATATCTAACAGCAAGGTGGACTGGAATCTAAAAATTGTTCAACTCAGAAATTGATTTTATGCTGTTTAGCAAAAGAAATTCCCAGGGTAAGCTAACCTAATCAACTTTTCAGAAAAATAGACAGTCTAAAGTATTTCTTCTTACCCTCAGGACTTCTTTCTTAAATCAGAAGCCTTTACACCTACATGCATTTACATACATGAATACACACTCACACACAGAGGCCAGCTTAGAAACTGCAAAGCAAAGTTTAAAAGGAACAACACTGTAATAAACAATTCTATCCAGATTTCACAGACAGTGTGTTCCAATTTAAGGACCTCTCTAATGTTTTCTTCAGAGAACAGAGGAAGTCCCTTCAAGAGGCACTAGCTCCAAAAGGTAATAACGCAACTTTTGAAGAGGGCAATGTGATTGTTATAAATGAAATACTAAACAAATAATGATACAGAATATGTTCCTATCCTACAAGATCTGTAAGATTAGGAAAGAAAAATAATGAAAAAACTGTATGAAGAAACATAAAAAGGACCAAATTGCTCCTCTCTACAAAATAAGCCTGAAAAATGACAATAAAAAGGTTACTTACATTGTGCATAATAGAAGCCTTTTTTTCTGGAGTTATAATAGATGTAACAGTTTTGTAGTCTGTGGGCAGTTGAGCAGGCATGGTAGGGAAATCTGTTTTACCACGTCTTACCGTACCCTTGAAGAAATAAAGTAGAATCAGAAAATAGCTTTAACTTGAAATCATGCTGAGCCAACAGTGCACTTCTTATAATGAAAAATATTAAGAATTTAGGCAGGTGCATTATAAAGTTAGTTATATTAAATAAAAAAAAATATTATTAATGCAACCTTTTTGAAGGGTGTTAACAGCCTTACTACTACCAAAATAATTTCATCAATGTTTTCATTAACAATTTTAAGTATAAATTATAACCCGTAAACCAACCACTGAATAATACTTGTAAAAAACCCGAATTCTTGCGTAACACAATCCAAATGTAATTCTACTTATTTGAACATAACACCAAAACGATACGTATATGTAAGATATTACCATTACAAGAAGATTTTTTTCCAGCCTAAAGGTCAACTGCGTATGAAACTTTCCTCCCATGATACTCATGATCTCCTGTAGTGTGTAAAATTCAGGATACTTTTGTGCATGTCCAATACAAGCACGGAATAATTCCTAACATAAAAAGAAAAAATAGTTTATGCATTTGTGTCTTTCATAAGAATTTAATTTTTGAAAAGTTTTTTCTGCAATTGAAAGTTGCATTTGCATATACTTTCTGTAGAGAACACAGATATATTTAGCAATTACTGCTAACTTTTCCAGTTAGAGACAGTATTTAAAAACTTAGAGATACCAGTACAACTCTGTAAAAATCTTACAATCACTGGTATCAGAACTGAAACATATTCTAAATTCTCCTCAACCCTTTATATGCAAGGCTAACAATGTATGCATACAGGCTCAAACCAATCATAAAAAAAAAGTTTAGTACAGTTTCAACTGTGGTAAACAAGGTAATTATTTTCTATTCAGTTCATTTATCTTGGCTTTTAGAAGGACTGGTATTTTTTGTGTTACTACCCAATTTACACTAGGCCTAGGTAGAAGTCGCAAAGATAGAGACATAAGAAGATTTCATATGTATTGTAACTCGCTTTCACGTCAACTCTAGATCCTAAGATAATTTTTTCTGATATATGAATTGTGTATTTAACACATTTAGGTTTTATTTAGTAACTAGAATGAGTTACTTCTGCAAGTATTGTTTAAAACTAAATATGGGCCTCCGTTTCATTTTTATCTCGGGATATCAACTTAACTATAAAACGACTTCAAGTCTGGAGACATTTTGTGACCAGACAACATCACTTAGAAAAACAGACTCAAGTGCAAGATACACAATTACAAAGCCAATCCCAATTTTTAGAAAAAAAAGCAAGATGTTTGTCCTCACGTGTGCCCAAACCGTGTGTTAATGGGAGAACAAATTTATCTTGTGCATGAAAGAGCACATAATAAAAAGTGTTATGGTGAAATAGAAGCAATCCTTCTGAATTTAATGAAACGTTCTACTTTAGTAAACACATTTATTTTTCTGTGTTATTCTGTAAAAGAAAGTGATGCGGCACTTACTAGAAAAGACTGAAATTTTAACAGAAAGTATATAAGTACACCATTTCAATTAAACCAAGACACTATAAGGAAAACAAGGAAGAGCAAGTCAACCCATTGCTGGAAAGTTTAACGAACCTGTATTCTGGAATTCTTTTCTCAAAATGTGCTATTAAACCAAGAATTATATAAAAAGTTGCATTCATGTTTGATTTTAGAATCATCAAAGATGATATTTAACACAGCATGAACTTGGAAATGATTATGATTAAAGCCTGAGTAACCTCTGATTAAAGTGACTTTGTAGCATGCTACTGTGGAGGAAAGCTTAACATTCTGTCCAGTAGTGTATACTTAGCAGCAGCTTGTTAATGTAAATGCACACTTAAAATGTAATTTCTCCCTTCCCAAATATAAAGATGTCATCTACTTAATTGATGACTAAATCTTTGTACAGTATTGTATTCAGTGACCTCACTTATATCGTGTCTTATCAGCTACAATAAACTGTGGGCCAAGTCATGCTGCACAGCATAAAGGAAAAGGCTACTTTCCATGTCTTGTGCCAACATGGAATCAGCAGAAGTTCAGGGAACATTGGACCCCATGAGCAGTGCCTATGTATCTTAATCACAATTCCAATATGATTATTTAAGAAGAGAAGGTATTAAACGTAGTATCGGTGATTACCTCAGTATAACGTAGTGCATCTTCAGAGATGGTATCATAATCTTGGGCGCAGCTTTTTGCAGCATTTTGGGCAAACTTCATAAATTCTGCAATTTCATTATTTACTACTTCCTTCATTTGCTGGGGGGAAGGAAAAATTTACTTTTAAAGACAGAATGGAATCCTGTAGGCTACATATGTAACCAGCAAAATTTCCAGAGAGGTAGTACAGGTGATGGTACAAGGCAGGACACAGATTCTACCTGCTGCTCAATTTGACAAGTCTTTGCATACGCGTGTTTTTTGCAAGGTGCATTTCCTCAAAAAAAAAAAAAAAAATCCCCAAACATCCCCCCCCCCAAAAAAAAGAAAAACCAGCAAGCTTCTTTTGATCATACACTAGTGGTTTATAAAAAGAATGGTTACAAGACATTGTTGGAGCAAGTTTACATGACAGAGCCACAAACATACCTGAGCTCTGACTTCGTAAGCAATTACATTATAAGTAACAATAACACAGTAGGTACTGATTTACCTGGGAATGACAGTCCCATTGTTACAGCATAAAATAAAGGAACTAGCATTAACAAGGAAGCATAGAAAACCAAATGCAATGGCTCAAAACCATTTGCTCATTAATTACATTATACAGGATTCAACTAAAATGATACTTTGAACCAACATGAGACATAGCCTTTCACTATTTAAACAGCATTGCTGAGACTAAGTAGCAAGTGTGAAGCACAGAAGGTCAACACATAGGTCCCCTCACATGCTACTGAAGAAAGTTCGCATTACAGGGTGCTTGCAAAGATCACATCAAAATGTATCCATCTCCTAACGTTACACAAGACTGTTACATGCCATTATGAAATGCTAAAATCACATTAAGGTCAACTCTTAATTTCTCATTAAAAAATGTGAGCTTTTTTGGGGGGTGGGTGTGCATTTGATCAGCTATCAAAGATCTACACTTACCAACAGTTGTTTAGACTACTACTAAAAACCACAACAAAACAAAAAAATCTACAGAAAACCCATGCACTTTCAACAAAATAAGCAAATACGCTTTCAATTTGTATTAAAAATGTTATCCTGAATACTTTAAACTTTTATTACCATTCATAATACTATGTTAAAAGGAAATTACAACAAATTGAATTTAAAAACATTTTTGTTACATTTTCCTTAACTCTTTGTAATAAAATTGTATGACTCCCTCTACAATGTTCCTACACACATACATGCACGCTTACCAGATATGTGAATAATTCTCTTTGACTTGCTGCATTAACTTGAAAGTGGAGGGGTTTTTTTGAGTACTTAGTCATCAGATATAAGTATGTTTTCTGCTCCTTCTCTGTCAAACAAGAGGTAAATGGATAGGGGAGTCTAGGTTCTGGAAAAGGATGATCATCAGTTGTGCCTTTAGCCTCCACCTCAAATGGATCTGCAGCCTGCATGCTGCAAGCCTGTCTGTTTTCTGAAGAGTTTGCCAATGCCTCCACATTTCTCTTTGCCTCTCTGAAAGAAAAGTAATAAATGAAAGAACTCATGCTTTTCACATAAATAATAATATTTGTCAGAATTAATAGAGGCAGTCGTGCAAGCCTAAACTTCAAATCCAGCAAAATGCACTGTGAGATACTATACTATTCCAATTCCTAGTCTATGTCATAAAAATTTTATCCTTCTGAAACTTCACCTGGACAATCAGACTAACCCTCACTACCAATAGCAGGCTTGCCACTGGTTTAATGATGAATTATTATTATTTTTTTTTTTAAACCAAAATGGTGTAGATATTTGTCTGTATAATCAATATTGAGGTGACAAGCTAAATATGAAACTCCGATTCTTTGTTCTGGAAACACTCATTATTAACAAAAAGATGAAGAGTCTCAACATTTTGTCATTCACTGATGGCTGGTGTTCAGAAACAGTTTGCACTCAAAAAGGTCTAACTTATGAGTCAAAGTTAAGATTGTAAAGGAGAAAGACTCAACTAGAAAAAGCCTTTCTTTCACTGTAAAAAAAGTAAATTAAAACTACTTAATTGTAACAATAGAAATTCTGGATTTCAATGAAAAAAATTCCTAAAAACAGAGCACACAATTCAAGAGTTTCATTTTCTACTCTAAACAATACTGAAATCAGTTGCCAAAAATAATATTGGGCTAAGGCAAGGGGTATAGCTCCCCTAAAAAAACCAAAGAAGTAACGTTATAAAGCTGGTTCTTAAAACAAATCCAGTATATGAAGGCATCTTAGCCCTGCTCTATTTTCTTAAAAGATAAAATAATTAAGGTTAACAAAATGAACATTAACTGCTGATCTTGGAAAAAGCATATTTTTGAGATACTATTTCAGCAGTAGAAAACATCTCAAGTGTTTTTTCAAACCCAGCAGTATCACGTCCACAGTTCTTAATAATACTTCACAGCTGTCTCTCTGAATATGAGAAAGTGTCCATCCTCGTGGCACAAACTGGCAAATTTAATTAAGCAGCAGCAGCGACAAGATGCTGACTCAGATATGCCAATGTAGGAACATCAAGAAATTCTAGCAGCTTAAATTGGCTATATTCAGCACTGAATGAAATGGCAGCACATCAAGATCATTTCAGTATGCAGTGCTGTCACAGTCTTCATCAGGGTGCAAACCAAAATAATCTGACAGAGCTTTTCTGTCCATATTTACAGCATTATACTTCATTTGAGCTGACGGCTTAAATTTTCCCCCTTCATTTTATCAGCAACTTGCCTTCACAGCTTCTATGGCGAGAGAACATACACTTTAGTAAATATCTATCAGAAACCCCAATATAAAAATTGACAAACTTCTGTCAGCTTTTACATTCATGTTTGCCCCAATGGGTTCCATTTCTCTTCCTCTTGACTATGGCCATACAACCCAGTTCCATCAATTTCTGATTTTTTCTGGTTGCAACCTCTCTTCTGGCTATAAACCCACTTCTATTACACACAACTGAACACAATCCCACTCTTGAGTGCAGTCATGTCTACTCCAGAAACCCTTTTTCTACATCATCTGAAGGAAGAAAATATCCAGTGTACCCAGTAGCAAGCTGTGAGGGCTGTGCTCATCTCTGCCAGTTCCAGGAAAGTTGCTCCTACAGCGATGAACCAGAAAAGCCTTCTCTAGCCAAAGATGTGGGATACAGTCATGTGATGGAGACAGGTGTTCCCCTCAGATGTGCACTCTCAGTGTCAGTTCATAAAAATACTGTCATTCCCCTTTAGAACAAATTATTTCTTCACATGCTGAACTCCCCACTTAGAGCACAGTCACTACCTTGATCTCCCAGTCCACATTCTTTGTGGTGTGAATGTTCATCCACCATGAGACACTTGCCACTTGTACCTCCCTACCAGCTTAATGACTTCTGAAAAAAAGACAATAGCCTAAATACAGTCCTCCAACTTTTGAAATTCGGCAGCCTGAGCCATGCTTTTCACTATGTGAAACAAAAGTTGTTTCTAATTCCTCAACTTAAGAAAATTAAAAAAGACATCAAAACTGCACAAACAATATTACCTGTACCACCGGTGTTCCCATAATTTCATTTCTCACCCTTCAGCTAACACTCTATATAGTTTCTTCATTATTCAAGGAATTAATTGCATCTCTGCACCTTAGACACTGTTGGCTTTATGTAAATGGTGATGGCTACTTCCAAAAGATACAGGTAAAAAGGATTTCAATGTACAGTATCATCAGCCTTCTCCAAAGTGAGAAGACATGGACAGACAGCAAGACATTAATTTCTAAAAAGAATTAGGTCTGGTTCACAGGTTATAGGATCCTTACCGTGACCAGTTAAGAGTGTGGGTCAAACTTCATCTCTCTCTGGTACGTAAAAGAGAGCAAAAAACCAACAGGCACTACCCCCCAAAAATAACCTAAACCCCATCCCCAAAAGACCAGAGGTCCCAACCTAGACTCTTCCCACTTTCTGAAGTTTCACAATAGGTAAAGCACAGACCAACTGCTGGACCAATGAGTCAGTAACAAATCATTACATGCCAGGTAATATACAGCTTTCCCCAAAACAGTAAGGGTATGTATCGACAGGATGATGACAAACAGCACAAAATTGTAACATAATAGAATATACCTGTTTGATAAATGCCACAGTTCAGAAAGGCTTGGTGCCAATGAATATTTTTCATAAATTTCACGTGAGAAAAATACTTCACTGCCATTTGTTGGTGAAATATCCCTGGATAATAATAATGATAAAAAATAACAACAAAATAAAATCTACAACCAAAACAAGAACATTGCAATACACAAAAAATTAAAGGCCACATCTACCCCCGAGAAACAAAGAACAGAATTGTTTATTAAAGGAAAAAAAAAAAAAAAAAGGCCATCCACACAGTGTTTCCACAATTCCTTCTTTAAAGAATTTACATATATACTAATTCCCTACTGGTTCTCAATAGTAACATACACATGTTCTTCACAGTCCAAAAAGAACAATTTAATTAATATAGGATATAATTTCTAGATATGGTGAAAAAAGTTCTGATGGAGTTACATGCTTTCAGATATTCATTAATCAAAACCAAACACTGGGCTGAACTTGCTGGGATTTTGAGAAAAATACAACAATCTTTTGGTTTTAATTTTCCAGAAAAGATGTTTTGTCTTCTATATAGACTTTACCTTCTTTTCTCTTTTTTAAAATATAGCCCTTCCAGTGTACAGAGTTTATACAATGCCAATCTTCCCACACTGTTTAGAAAGGCGCAAGGAAAGATTTACTCCTGTCTTCCTCACGAATGAACTAATTCAAAACCAGCCTACCTCCCTTAGACTTAAAAAGCCGCATTACTACTTTGTAGGGCTTTTCGTATTAAAAACAAAACAAAACAAAACAACGACGTCACCGCCCCAAATCCAGATCGTGGGTGTGCATTACTCAATCGTTCCTCGTTTCTGAGCATACATAAACACAGAGGCTAACCCTTCCTCAGGGAAAGCACACTCACAGCTCCCCTCCTCCACCGAGAAAACGGCAAAAAATGGCGCCGCCCCGCCCTCCCTCAGCGACGGGGTGGAGCCAGGCGGGCGCGGGAACCCAGGGCCGGCCGGCCCGCTCCCCCCCGGGCGCATGCGAGTCCCTGCCGGGCGGCGGGCGGAGCAGCGCGGAGCGAGGGGACGGCTTCCCGCCCGCCGCTCTTCAGACGCGCCCTGCTAGGTTAGGGGGACGAGGGGGGAACGTGCTTACCAGGTCAGCAGCTGCCCTTTGGCCGCCATCTTGGCGGGCCCCTCGGGGAAGCGTACTCGCCGGTTCCTCGTCTCTCTGCCGCGTGAGCCTGCCTCACGGCGTTGGCCAATCAGCATAGCAGAGCGCCCGGCGCGCGGGATCAGGTGTTCTGAGCCAGCCAATGGCAACATGGGCTCGAGCAGCTCCTGGAGGGACCGCGGCGGCCATCTTGTGGCAGGGGGAGCTGCTGCAGGATTGGGGGTGAGGGCGCTCCGCCGCCGCGGCCCGTCGCCCGTGGCAGGGCCGGCCCCGTCCCGCCGCGCCAGGAGACGAACGGTGCCTAGGGCCGCTCCGCTCCGACTCCACGTTCTTCACTAAGGTGTGGCCCTGACCTGGCGTTGGGTGCCTCGAGCGGCAGTTCCCGCCCTCGGTGCGCAGAGGTGGCTGGGCCGGGCTCTGCCGGGCGGCTCGTCCCTGAGGGAGGTTGGGGCCGTGTGTGAAGAGGGCTGAGGTGTCTTGCGGAGGTTGCTGCATTTATCAGCTTCCCTCCTCTCCTGGGCTTCTACTTTCCTTGGCTCACTTCCCACTTGTTAACGTGGGCAGAGCCACAAAACCTTTTTTTCTGATGATCGGGCTTCCCAATGTGGTAAAATGTGGAATTCAAGTATTCTTAGTACCTGTAGGTCTAGGTGATGGAAACTCATTTGCTTGTGGTATTAGAAAAAAAGGTGGTCCCCTTCACAGCTCTACAGATGGAGACATGAAGAGGGAATTGAGGATTGTGGCATGAAGCAATCAAAGTGTTCACAGCACCTAGTCCTGTAACTGAAACTCAGGGCACTACATAAAAATACTGAGATGATTCAGAATGATGTCCAAACCCATAAAGAAAGGAGTTCCTTTAGCTTACTTGCACATTAGTTTTAAGGACATTGTTTGAATTTAATTCTGCCCTTTTTGGTTTGTATATCAGAGAAGCAGAAAGGTTTCTGTCACCCTACTGGATCCACCCAGAGCCCAGTCCTGGAGGTGGCCTTGTAAGGAGTAATCTTACTTCAAAACCCAGGTATGGTAACAGTTACATAGCTGAATGATTAGAAGGCTTACCTCAGATTGTGAGTGTGGCAGGTTAAATTCTGCTTCAGTCTGCATCTCCCTAAAACCTGCAGTGTCCTTTTTTTTTAAAAAAAAAAAAAAAAAAATAGTGCTACTTCCTACATGTAGTCTTTCTGCTTCCATGACATAAACATGAACATCAGGAAACACTTTTTTACTGTGAGGGTGACCGAGCACTGGCACAGGGAGATTGTGGAGCCTCCATCCTTGGAGATACTCAAAAGCTGGACATGGTCCTGGGCAACTGGCTCTAGGTGGCCCTGCTTGTGACCTCCAGAGGACCCTGCCAACATCAACCATTCTGTGATTCTGTGAAATGGTTGGGGGTCAAAAATGCCACCTCCTAACTTAGAGTTTAGCTTTCCTTATGGGGAGGCATGGGAGTCCTTAGTTCGTATCTCACTTCAGAAAAATTCCTCCATTTTATATTGAACATACATAGTTGTTGCCTAACCTGTATCTTGGTGGTTAGGAACTCTCCTGTGAGTGGCAAGATTGGGCAGGAATCAGTCCTAAGGATGAGAAAATTACATCTCGATTTTCAGTGTCTTGAAGACTGCTTTAGTCATGGAGCTGCTGTAGAACAAATGGCACTACTTAGTGCTACGGTTCTAAGAAAGTGATCACTTCCGCTACTTTTTTTTTTGTAGACTTGATCTGTAGGTGAAGGCTGCTTCCAGATACAGTGCTTCAAAGATGAATGCTAATGCCTATTTCCGGGTCGCGGTCGGGCATATAAATACTGAGCTATTAAAGCTCTGTCAAGACTGAGACATTTCTGGGTAGGTGCAGAAGGAGAATGTTACATGCCTGAAGTCTTATGACCAAGCGTGCTGCTGGCATTCAGGTGCTCCCGAAGTTAGGACAGGAGAGGGGAGTTGCAACTTTGAATTTTGATGCCTAAATTGTATTAAAACATCATTTTTGATACCCAAATCCTCATTTAGATCTAGCCCAAAGCGGTATTTCCAAAGTCACTGGGACAGCCTTAAGCCAGATTTCTTGTATCTTGCACTTGACGCAGTGAACTGTGATTTCAAACAAGAAGACACCTTCAAGGAGAGGGAAGCTAGATTAATCCACATTCATTCTAAGGAGGTTTAAAGCTCTTGTTGGCCAAAAGGGGAGCTTAAAAGGTGTTCGGGGGTCTTCTTGTTTTCCTACTGCCAAACGTTACGTGATGTATGGTCTAAACAGCTCTGATATACGTGCTTGGAAGCACAGCCTAATTTTGTAGCTGTGCATTCCTTAAGGAATAAGCGTAATAAACCACAATTCAGAAAAACAAACAAGATGCTACTTACAAAAAATTAAGACGAATTTTTCCATTAGAAGCTGAAGTTTTATTACAGGATAACAGTACATAAAGCACATCTAAAATCGATGTGTTCAATGCACTTAATAAAGGTAATGTAATATTAAAGGTACAGTTTCTAAGTACAATATAACAACATTCATATTAGAATGAAAATTGGAGTATTTAAAAGACAACATTAAATCTCTTATTTTTACAGTCATATTTACAAAATGAATCAAAATACTTTTTTCGGGACTGAGTAAAATAACAAACTTGAATATAAGCAGGCTATCGTAAGAGTGAGTTGGAAAGGTCCATGAAAGTGAAAAGTTAAGTGATTGGGTAAAGATCATTAGCAAAGGTTTAGTACAATACCACTTTAGTATTCCTCTTGATGGCTTACATTTTATTGTGGCTAGAAAAAGAATTTGTACATACTGTACACATAACAGACAGCATATATTTACATGTACAGTATAATTGCATTTAAACTTGTGTGTATTTACAGAAATTTGAGCATATCACTCAACGAGGTTTTTGAAGTCTATGTGCTTAATCTTCAAACTGATGTATATTTATAATCAGCATTTATTCTGGTCTTGTTACGTTGAACATTTAGTAAACAGGGAGAATATATGTTAACCAAATGGTTTGCATAAATATATCAAACTATTAAAACAATAGGGAGCACGTGTTCCTGGCATTATGTATAGGTTGGTACATACAAATTTAAGAGCAAGTCCTTTTCTGTTTGAAAATATCAAAAGGTGACTTAAATCAACAAGGGAAAATAAAATTGTCATGGCTTATATTTAAATAAGATTGTAGCTTCAAGAGGTTTTTATAATTGTCCTGATAGTGTTTGCAGTTAAACATTCCACTTATGAAAATATATCCACGGTGCAGTAAAGTTTGTATTTATTTTTAGGACAACAGTATGTTTGTTGTTTAAAAAAAATTATTTATATATATATATTCCTTGGATTGAGGGTATAAAAGCAGTGCATGGAAGCCAAGAACCATGGCTTTAAAATTCACTACCTTCTATTATCAAAAAGTGCAGTAAACAGAAACATTGTATTTAATAAATTGCTCAAAAATCTTTGCTAAAGATCTTATAAATTCAGTAATATTACAGAAAAATTCTAATAAATATTTAAAAGGTTAATTACCTCCTTAGTTAGATATTTGATATCCATCAGTTTTTAAGAATTAACATGAAAACAGTATCTAGAATGAAAGGAACAGGGGATAGGAATACTTTTAAGGGTACATGACTATGTAAATTAAGGTATACATGAAAAATAAAAACAAAACCCCCAGACCTGACAAAACATTGCAAATTCCACTTCTTAATTAACTTTAGTTGCTAATGGCTGTCCTTGGATATGTGTGCATGATTTATAAAGCATATCCAAGGACTGAATTTAGCCATCCATCTATCATGGAAGATTTACAGAAAATTCCTATTTACAGTAACTGGAGTTAAGTGTGTAGGCATGGCCTAGTAACATCCGCAGTTTGAGTGTGTACAGATCCTATTTAAAGTGAAGAGGGAGGAAGGCACCCAGCAGAATAACATCTATAAATATCAGATGCAACGACAGGATAGAACTCTCCCAACAAGCCAAATAACTACCTCCCTTTCAGACAGACAGCATACTGTAATTACTTTATACTGGCAGATTAGATGTTTTTCTTTTTTCTGATACAATACAGGCAGACTGTTTTAGTAACCAAAAGGATAACAAGCTGGACAGAACATTTTTAATAACGTTAATAATGTTAATAATGTAGAAAAAAATTCTACATTTGATATCAAGTATCTGTACCGGTGAAGTAATTTTCTCCTTATTAAATATACTATAGAATAATTTATATAATGACACTATGCATTTAAAGAGAAAACCATGTCCCAAATCTTGTACTCTGATACAGGTACTTGTTGGGCATAAGTTGGTGTATATATATATATACACAAATATATATATATTTATATATAGTTATACTCAGTGAAATTAACAAGACCCAAAGGTGGTATTGTCTAGGAATAAAAGGGGTTTGTTTGCTTTTGTTCACAAAAGTAACTTATCTAGCACCACACATCAGAAAAACACAAAAATAGCACACTCTAGTTCTAAACAGCTATGTCTAAAATAGATTATATAGTAAAACAGATATTATACAGCATAATGTGGTATTTGATAAACAGATAAATATTTGCACTGTGTAGGCTGTTTATAGTATAACTTTATCTATACAGAATGAAAGCAAAAAGTTAACTGTATAGAGGTGAGCAGAACAACATTAAATATTATGACTCCAAAGCAGAGACAAAGTTAGAGTTGAAAGAATAGAGCAAGATAAAATGTTTACAGGCCATTACAAGTCCTTAAATTAGTAGTAAAATAAGGAATCAGTTGCTCAAGTTTAAGAAAGCAGTAAACAAGAGATTGCATTTACATGCAGATGTCTAAAACTTGTATTTCTTTTAAATCTATGCACAAAAAGTCATTTGTTTTTATTGCTTGACATTCAGTTATGGCTAGAGTATTTTTAACCTTTTTTTTGTACTTTGGAAACAAGAATATTGTTAAAGGTGCCATAAAAATGGACAACATTGAAAACAGTTTGCAAATAAACCACCTAACACTGCAGTTCTTTATACATTTTAAAAAGCCTTGTCTGGGGTTTGTCATATGTTAAATATATTTAATCTGGGAAAATACATTGTAGCTTGAAGCCTCCCATTGGCCCAAACATCCAATACAAAAACACATCTCCAGAAAAGGAGCAGGCAGACAATACAGTTACATATAAAGAAGCAGCCAGTTAATGTCCTAATAGTTTAGATATTCACCACTGTTCTGTAACTTGTTTCTAAATCAATGTAGAAATGAGGAACATTTTGGATTTAGAAAGGTGTACAGTACGTATGCCTTTTTGTGAAATAAAATTCACTGTATTGCTTATGAATTCTCTGCATTAGATATAGATAGCATTACAGATTGCAAGTTCCTGTAAAGTTTGTGCATCTACATTAAGACTTTGTGGGGTAATTTAGGGTAGTGTTTCTCAAACTGAAAGTCACAACCATTTGAAAGTTGCCAAAGTGTTAAGATTATTATCAAAACACGATGTCAGGCAAACGTAGCTCGGTTCTGTGTGAAGTGTAGCAGCTCGGTTCTCCAGCGCAGAGCGTGTGGTTGTGCTGGCTGCAGAGGAGTGCGCTGGCCAGGGAGCTTGTCCCACTTACTGGATGCAGCTCAGCCCCCCAGTGTGGAGGACCTAGAAGAGCTGGCTGTTGGCTGCAAGCATTTGCAGTAGCCATGGAGTTACCAAGTACTAGCAGCACCTCGGTTCCTGCAGTTAGGAAATGCTGCCAGTCATTACAGCTGGTTTGCACTCCCTGCCCTAGAAAAAGTTAATTCCAACAGAGGGCCCTATGAAGAAATACAGCCCAGAGGGATTGTGCTTTCAGAAAGCTTGAGAAACACTGACTTACAGGAAAACAAGTATACGAAGGACATATGAACACCAAAAACATGCAGATGTTAACAAAAAGGTGTGATGTCACGCATCAAGTTGAACAACTTGATTGTGAAGTTCAGCTTGAAGAAGTAATGAGATTATGAGGGAAGACATACAAGTGAATATTGTGGCAGAAGAAATGAACCTATGAGTATTGATCTGAAGCCTTTATCATGTTTTGTTTCTTATTTGGATAGCCTACTTATTGCTATAAAGTTATTGCTATATTCTACCAATGATAAAGGCAAAAAAAAAGAGATAAACAGCAACATTAGAGACGAAAAAGGTAGAATACAGCTTTTATTTTGATGTTAAAATTCTATTTAGTACCTGAATAAAGTTCCAAAGATAGACTGTATATTATCCTAAATTTTACATATTTTTCCCCTCAAGTCCAGTGACTTAGCATTATTTAGTGAGCTATTATCACAGTACTAGGATTAAAGCACATACTGCAATGATTTTTAAATAAACACTCATTTAAATTTTAAAACTTTTCTTTTTGTTGTTGTATTTGGTATCTGTATGCATTTGCCCTCATTTCCACCAAATGATTTACTGACAGGAATATTTAAGAGAATAGGAGGCTAATATTCAAATATATTAATGGATGAAACTTTTAAAAGTAATAAATATTAGTATTAATAATGAAAAAATAATTGTAATAGTTATATTTCTCCAGCTAAGGAAAATAAAGATGTTTCTTTTGTGCAAGCTGAATCAGCTAGCACAGGTAGAATTTTACATACTGAGTACTCAAGAGAAAATTGCTTATTATTTTTAGATATTGGATAGTAAATGCTGTTTCTGACATTTATAAGTTTATCTACATTGGGGAGTTTAGGAATGTGTAGAGGAAAAAAAAAATACACATTGTTTGCACAGCTTGTACTGTGCAACCTGTTTTGTTCATCAAGTACAGACTGGGGAATGTCTATGCCAATCCAAAAAAAAGATATTTTAATATTTGGATCACCCCACTACCTAGTTAAAGCATCTTATAGATTTTATGTATTAACAGTATGTTTAATTGATACACAAGTGTGTGAAGAATAGGTTCTACTGTGAATCAGCAATAGGAATTTTCTTCTACTGAAGATGCCAGAACACAAACTGATCAAGAGGTCATACTTGCTAAGCAGCTGTCTGCCTTGGAAGGCCATTCCAAGCTAAATGTGACTGTCAGCTTGTAATACTATAATAAAGTTTTCCCTATTTATTAAGCAACCTAAAGTAAACAACTGGAAGCCATATACCCAGTGAAAAAAACCCTCAATAACTTAAGATAGTGGAGAACTGATGCTTTTTGTAAGAAGACAGACATGTTTGATGGAGAAATTCACTCTCTTCCCAATCTAACCAAAGTCTTGAAATCTTGCTCATTTTGTTTGTAGTTGCTTATTAACTTTTCTACCTGCATTTTCAAAGGAATGTGAAGCCATAAAAGAAGGCTAATTGGGACACGCTTCCAGAATCCTACAATTTGGCACTTGGAGACTTCCTAGACATCGCTTGTTTTTTGATGCCATTGTAATTGCTTGGAATTGCTGTATTTGATGTACTAGATATGAAAATGTCTTCAGCCTCTGTTTCTTTCCAGTCAGGTTTTTTGCTTTACTGTGAAGCATATGCAACAATGACAGACAACATCTGAAGTGTTGTTCTTGTATTCCTGCAGATCTATGTTCCTTTTTATGTGACACCATTGCTGAAACCTAATGATTACCTTTTCATTCTTATTGTACTGTCATAAACTGATTTGTTTTCTCTGACGATAATTTAAATACTGAAAATGCATTTTCTATTGCAGAACACTGAAATTCAGCTGGAAAAGTAGTCCTATCGTTATAAAAATGTCCAGAGGGTATTGAAATTCATTTCAATCATTTATTTAATGGGTCAGCATTAATCTATTTTCTCAAATGTAATTGCAAAACCTTTGCACTGTTTTGAGTACTTTTGTCTTGAACAAAACAAAGATCAAAGAGTGGCTATACGGCAAAACTGAGTAAGAGAATGAGGCACGCATAGAGCATTTAGTTAAAAAAAATATCCAGTTCTCTTGTGCCTGGGGGGAGGGGGAAAGGGAAGAAATACTAGCCTATTTTTTAAAAAGTAATTTGTTCCACCAGCAGTACTGGCCACCCTGTTGAAGAGTTTTAGAAGATCCCTGAGCACATTAGTTTCTGACTCTTAACCCCAGCTCCAAAATGATAGGGCTTCTGTTGTTGATAACGAGATGGATTGTCATTCACAGTTAAGTCAATCATAAGGTGCTTATCTATTTACCCTTTTTTTCACCAATCAGCACAAAGAACTGTCAGAAAATAACTTTTATTTTTCTTTTTTAAATAATAAAAGGGCACAAAATTTAAACAATGTTTTGTGACAGTGGTTTAGGATTATTATCTGGCTGCCCCTCAACAACAGACAAGTGATTCAATCGACATTCCTTAGCAAAAAAAACCCAAAACAAAACAAAACAAAAAATCCAACAAAAAAAAAAAAAAGGAAAAAAAAAGGAAAAAAAAAAAAAAAAGAAGAATCCTGTACAAATATGTATTTTTCCCTGAGGGATCAAGGTTACACCCGCAAGTGCTCTATGTACATATTGCACTGTAGAGGAATGAAGAACATGTGCAAAAAAAGCAACGATGATTGAAGCTTACTAATCAAACCTTTTAATCATGACTGCTATGTCATCTTGCATTTTGGAATGTCGGAACACAGCTATTCCTTTAATCTAAAATGTAAAAAAAACGAAAAAAAAGAAAGAAAAAGAAAAACACACCTCTACTATGGCACATTCAATGAAATAAAAAGTTTTCCAAAGACAAATAGACAAATTCCATCAAGAAAATAATACAAAGTTCGTTCGTTTGTTTTTTTTTTGTTTTTTAGAAAAATTACATTACTTTCTTTCATTGTTTCACATTACAAAATCTTTTTTTTTTAATGTTTACACAAATCACATTTTATTGCAGGAATATTTCAAGTGCCATCAAACATTTATAGAAGGGTTAAAAAAATAGAAGTCTCTCTAAAGTGGTCCAGACAAGGCTTTGTATAGAATAAATCTTTTTTCCACCTTCTATTTTTGACTTAATTGAATACATTTTCTTTATTCCATTGACACTTAACAGCCTAGAAGCAGCCACTCACACGTACCCACACATATATTCATGTGCGCACACAAGTGTACTCTCTCACACACACACAGGTGCACATACACACACAGATATCTTGGTATCCATACTAAGATAGATAAGCTTTAATAAAGAACAACCAAACTTAAAAACAGCCTCCCTTTTCACCTAATCCCATAGTTTTTAAAACATCAAACAATGCTGGAGATGTTAAGTAAATCAGGGTGGTTCAAATGACGGTATAGTATCTCTTTCCTAGAAAGACCCAATGAAAATCTCTTTGCAGGCTTTAAGGAACAGATCATTCAAAACCAACATATTATTCCTTTATCTTCAGCTACCCTCAGGTTTTTGTTTGTAGTGAACTGGGCAGATTATTAAAATACTCACGTGAATATCCATTGACCCCAAATATGTTTTTTAACTGAATATTTGGTTGATCATCTGCTACCAGGCCACAGTCCCAGAGGTTCTGCAGAGTGCTTTTCCTCTGCAGCACTGGGTTCTTACATGGCCGTCACTCTAACGTTATTCTACATCCTCTTTCATAAAAGCCTCCTTGGCAACAGAAGTCTCATCCGTACATCTGCCATGCTGTATCCCTTTTTCCCCCTCTCTATGAAGAGCAAAACAAAAATAATCTCTTGCCAAGTGGCTGTTAACTGCAATCAGGAAAGTAGAGTTACTTGGGGTATGTATGCACAGCCTGATTTAACAAGGTGACAGTATGCAGGAGATCCCATAGACGAAAATGACAGCACTTCCTGGCCTGGAAGATCATGTCACAAGCTGTTTGAAAATGCAAAGGGTTTTCAGCTAAGGCCCTATCTGGAACCTTTTTATGGTTATGTATTTTACTAGTAAATGCTCCAAAAATCTGTGTTGTCAATGACTTATGGGTGTAAATAGGCTGAACTAGATACCAAACAAATTGACTGGCACCTAGATGCCTGGTGTAAGTACTAATATTCATCAGGAAAAGGTAAGAAAAGGAAGTGACTGAAAATTAATCCCCAAATATTTTGCCTGGTAGTCTACTTACTGTCAGAAGTAGGAGTTGTATCTTGCTCTCTAAAGTACAGGTCTTACTTCATTATTCATTAGTAGACACTGAAATTAAGTTTAGTTGATCTTTACAGGACTAGCACCTAAGGCTGGTCACATTCAGAAAACATTTGTTAGTTAAAAGGGTTGCTTTAACAATAGGAACACACATTAGAATGAAAGTACCATATCATGCCAGTTACTCCAATAAAGTAAACAATGATTCTAGGAAAAGTGTTTCGGTGGGACTGGAGAGAGCATATGCTGGGCTGTGAGCCACCTCTTTGGGAGCAGGCAGGATGGAGCAGTAAAAGGACAGCTCTATGGACTTTATCCAAAAACCTTCTCATGCTTCCATCCCAGTGCTCACAGAGGTGCAGGTGTTGCCCTCCCATACTCGGGAGGCGTACTGCTTTGAAGGGAAAACATATGATGCTCATCTCCCCCTCCTTCCAAACCACAGAGACAAGTGATAGCTGTAAGCTCCCCTGATGTGGCAGACTATACAATTTTTAATAGGTGTCATAGCTAAATGTCTCAAATTGACCCCAAAGGAAGCATCTTCAAATCATAGAATAAACCTCTATTTTGCTTATAATTCTCCTTTTTAAAACAGTTAGGCTTGTCTGCTTCTATTCACTTCTGTTACTTCTCAGCAACTGTAATACATGTAAGAGATTGTACATCCTTGGAAGTCATAGCAGTGGAGCACGTACTGTCTCATTCTTTTTTCTTTTGAAAGTTCCTGGCTTTTTCTTATGTGCTTCATCAGAAACTTCACTTGCGTAGGCCTACAAGGCATCCAATTATACATCTTCATCTCATCCAAACCAATTACGCACCTCTGGCTCAAACAGCCACAGTCTATTTTGTGATGTTGTTTATTGTGAGTCTGCTTCCCTCAGAACTAGGTTTACTTGCCAAATTTGCTCAGAGACGGTATTCTTCCAAAAGGGCACGGTAATTAATAATAATGAAGACTGCAAGATTCAGCTTATTGGTTGGTTATGCAATACAGGAATCACGATTTCAGAATTACAGAATGCAGATTTATGATAGTAATGATTTCCGGGCATTATACAGAGTACAAAACATTTTCTTCTAGCAACAGTGTGCCTTTACTTTGTTAGTCTGTCCTCATCTGATAAACTTTAAAGTGCATCTTTTTAAATAAGGAGAGCAATGGACTTCTCTGTTCAGCTACCAGAAGTAGAACTGCTGGATGCTGGAAGAACATGGGCCAGTGTCTCATCTCACTGAAGTCAAAGACAAACCTCCTATGGATTTTGATAGGCTGGAGTTTGAAGGCATTGTTTACGATATGGAGTACAAAAGTATGTAATATTATGTATAAAAATTACTTTTCCACATACATGTCATACACACATACTTTTACTGTAGATACAGACTTGAGTAAATACCTTCGAACCTGGATTTACGGTGGGCAGAAATACACTTTATTTAATAGCCTGATTTTCAAGGATGCTGTGTTACTTATTTGTAAATGATCTGTAATTGCTTAGCTTAACTTTGACCACGGAAACTCAGCACCTTTGAAAATGAGGCTGTTGACTTGTGCACCTAAATTTGGATTTAGGCATGTGATTTTAAACATCCAGGTTTGAAAGATTTGAAAATAAAAGTACCTTTGAATTTAACAGCTGACAAGCTGATTTTAATTTTAATTTAGAAAATTGTCATTATTTTCAACTCTTTTAAAAAATCTGTAACCATTTCAGGATATGACCAGCCTCTCTTTAAAAGTAACATGGAAAACAGCAGCATAAATACCTCCCAATGTACCAGTACCTGCCAAACCTTTTTCAGTTAAACTTGAATTTCTGGTGCACATGCAACACAATGAACACGCTAGCATTTAATTTAAAGAAAAAGGTGCAAAATGAAAGTGCCTTATCAATTCAACAAGAAAAGCTATACCAGTAACTACATTTTATATTAATTAAAACAATATATAAACAATATCTCTTTTGCTATATATAGTCTTCATGCCCATTTACCCTGTAATATATTATAATGCTATTGTTGCTATTGCTATGGACCCTTTTCATGCCGTTCTGTCTACTGGCAAACAGTGGTAGGTGAAAAAAATCGTCCTTCATGAAACAATGAGCAAGTTGTGCAAACTGATGCTGAAATCTCTGCAATGCACACCAGTCGCTGATTACTAGGTGGACTCTCTGTTCTGATCAACAAATTGATTGTTCTGTCAAAAGTCTGGGCAGTGAACTACAAGAGAAAACAACCTTCTGACATTAGTACCCTCAGTCTGTGTAAACAGAGGTCAAAGATTGAGAAGTTGAGACAGAAAAAGGGTCCATATTTGTAGGCATAATGGAAATCATATGCATGAGAAAAACAAGTTCAACTTTGTTTCATTGTTTCCCATCCTTCGCCTGACCCCGACCGCTAAGAGATGTGCAGTGTGTTGGCTCCCTAGGTCTGTGCAGGGCCATATAAAGTGTCTTGGTTTTCTTTCTTTTTTTTTCTTTTTTTTTTTTTTTTCCTTTCTTTTGTTTTAATGTTTGTACTTCGGACATTCTAGAAGTGCTTAGGTGATACGTTTACCCATCAATTTGCATCGCTGGCTCAAATTCTGAAGTGAATAACTCCTTGTAAAGTGGAGGAAAATGAAGTCGTACAATGTCTGGGTATATTGCTTTAAATGCCATAAGCTTTTCTGTATGTCGTCCACACAGTGCTCTTAAAGTAGACACTTTGCATATTAACTGTAAAAAAATGAACAGAAGTCATATGGTCATATATGGAACCAGGCCTCCCAATCTTACTCTTAGGATTAAAGCTCTCCCAAACACTTTTGAGTTGCCTTCAATTGTTTCCCTTAACAGTGACATTTCAGATGCGTAGTCATAGATGTTTGTTATGTACGATTTAAAAAACCCCAACAAACAAGCAAACAAAAACAAACAGAGGAACCCACTAAAAAGCTATTTAAGTAATGGAGTAATTCTATTTGTGAAAAAATCTTTTCTTTAAGTTTGTAGGAAAATGTATCAGTAGGTTTCCTGACTTGCCTACCAAGCACTGGATTGATACAGAAGTATTTCATGGCTGGATCTTCATTCATGCGACTTAGTCATTCTCTTGGAAGAAGGCAGTCCTCACTACTTTTAAATCCACTGTGAATATTATGGAGGGAACTGGCAATGCAATAGATTAGGCTTTTTTAAATTATGCTAAATAAGTTGAAAAGGAACAGATCAGAAAAATCTGTACTTCAACAATATCACTAGGGTACTCCCTGAACTTACCAAGTAAATTATTTGTATCAAAGGACATGGAGGAAACTTTCTTCCAACAGAAGGATCCAAAGAATATACTGCGAGAAGAATTTTATGAGCTAGGATTTGAAATGAGGACAATCTGCAAAGCCGGGGCTGGACCATCCTGCTTCTATTGCTATTAATTCTGTAGTGTGAACTAAGCACAAGCTTTCTGGCTGTGTAGAGTTCTAAAAGGAACTACCTCTGTAAGGAAATGCCTATCCTTCCCCCGTTCTTCAGATTTATTTTTTTAACATCACACCACTTTTCCATTTTTGAAAAATTACATGAAGATACTTTAGATTAGCATAATAGTATGTAGTATCTCAGAACTGCTGAGAAAAAGGCTGTGTGTGGAACTTCTCATGGAATACTGAAAAACAAGGTTAGTTTGGGTATTGCATGTTATAACAACTTAATTGTCATGTAGGCAGAGATTTCAGGAGGATTAAGGCATGCATGTTGTAGAACTGAAATAGTATTCTGTGTGGCAGAAATGTTGCTTAGGGAGAAACAGGATAAAAACCTTCATCGCTTTTCATGAAGTTCAACATTAAAATACTTATTTTCAGACCATTATCAGCCTTATTCCCTAGTACGTCATAATTTCACCTCTTCTAGTTTTTAGTGAATAGCTTCACCTAAGCACCTTGAGTTTGAACAAAGAATTCTGGGTTTATAAATAACATACTAACTGTGTAAAAGCTTTTAAACCATAATTAGTATACTGTTCATAAGAAAGCATACTTTCACAGTCATGTGACGTGGTAGAGTATGATTCTTACCTTTGTTAGAATTCCATCTTCTCGGTGGTTCTTCTGTAGGACATGCTGAAGTGCTAGCTGGATCTTCTGTTGGAGTTTTTCAATTTTTACTTTCTCCTGAAGCCATGAGCGATCTAAATATAAACGGAGTTAACACCTCTAGTACCGCAGACATCAATCACAGTGCACCAGGAAGTACTAAGTCTGTTACAGATTCATCTTTCTTGTTTCCAACCTTCCTTCCGCTTCTTATATACTCTCATATAGAAAATGAGTTTCAAAATTAATAGGTTTTGGAGTATATTTATTACATGCATTTAAAGTTGCTTTTATAAAGCCCTTAATTAGAAGAATGCAGCATATCTGTGTAAGATTTATTAATCATTTGCTAACAAGGTCTGTAAAATGCAGGGTATTTACAAAATGAAGCTAGCAACTTTTTAGTGGGAAGTGAATAGATCACATAATGAACAAGCAGTTGGAGTGGATCTTGCCAAGATCTACAGTGACATACAGAAAAATCTGAAGCAAATATTCAGCTATTAAAAAAAAAAAAAAAAAGCTCCTAAACTTCCTAGCAGAAAAGGAGTATTAGCTGCTACATCCTCTGTGTGGCAGAACTGTGGGATTCTGTGGCTTACGTACTAAGACACAGGGCTAACATACTTCCAATCTGGCAAACAGCACGAGAATGTCTTTATGGTAGTCTCAATAAACCCCCTGTTGCTAACAGACTCTTCCACCACCACTCCTGAGTCCACCGTGCTGCAGTCTAAAAACGGAGCGTTTATTTCCTTGGGTGTTATGCCAGACACACACTGACTTTCTGCACTGGTATCTTGTTTCACTTGACCTAATAAGCCTTCCCAGAACCTGGAGTACCGTGCGTATCAACTTCAGATTATGAAGTTATTTTAGTCATGGGTATAGTAGACCCAGGCTGACTCTTGGGGTGACTTGTATGCCTGGCACTTTAATGCTCAGTGTACCCAGTTTCATGATGGGGACAGATACCTAAGCTACCTTGGTACCTTTGTACCACACTAAAATGGCAACCCTGCTTAACAGACCTGAGGTGATGCTGGAAGCGTTCTGTCATGTGCTTGAGAGAATTCTGCTACAGCTGCAGGCTCACATACATTGAAAACCTGACTATATAAATTCAGTGGCTACCTTCTGCCTGTCTCACCTAGATTGATCCAGTGGTCTCTCTCACATGCATTTAAGCGTTTGCAAAGAAGCTGAGTCCTCAATGAGGTGAAAATTTGGAAGACAAGGGCTTAGATTAGGATTTCCAACTTAACAAATTTATTCCTAGATGCATAGTTTTAATGTGTTTATAAAAATAAAATTTCTGGTCAAGGAGGAGACACTTAAAAAGATGATGACTGTCTGATAGTCTTAACATTATCATTAAAGAGACTTCAAAATAAAAACAACCTCTACCAAATAAACCTAGAGCAAACCTTTATCTCTTACCTGCTGACATTAAAACAAATGCAGAAAACAAAGCTATCTCATCTTCCGTCAGGTGCATAGAACATAAACTTTTTCCAAATTCAAACACAAAACTAATGAAGTCTTCACAACCTGCCAAAAAGAAGGTACAGCTCATACCACATTGTTTAAAAGTACTTCAGAGCTCCAGAGTTGTTGATTTATTCTGATGGAGGTGAAAAAGGGATGTAAAATACTTCGTAGGTGAATGGTCTTCTCCTTAAGGACTGTGGAGTGATGGTAGTGAGATGTCACTCGTGCCTGAGCTTATTATCCCATTCCCATGAGCCCCCAGCTCCCACACCCTGACAGCAAGTATTTTGAAGGTTTTGCACGCTGTATCTTTCCACATTTGGTTCTTTTGGGGTAAATATGGATAAAACCCAAGCCATTTTCAAGCTCAAATTTGGTTTAGCTTTGTTTCTGTTCTAAATGGAACTTCCTCAAGTCACTGTGGACTAGAGGTTCGAAACGTGTACTTGAAAAATGCTGATTTTAAGACTATCGAGCGCACAGAAGAGGGGGGGAAGAGAGGCATACAAGGTACATGCAGGAGCAAAGGGAGAAGCCAATGTCTCAAAGCTTTTCATGCAGAAAAGGAACTCTGTCTCCTTTCATCCATTCTCTTGCTCACGCAGGTGTAAGTCAGGTTACTGCTGCTGTTACACATGCTGTTACTCAGTTTGCGAAAGTGGAGCCCTGCTTTGAAGGGGAATGCGACCTGATAAAAGAGGGCTCTGCTCCCCAGATCTCAGCCCCAGCCCAGGCTAAATTTCTGGATGTAGTTGGTAACAGATGAAAGTTATGTTTCATTGGAACCCACCGCTGATACGGCATTCTCCGAATCGTTTGCACTGAGACCTTGTACCTTGAGGTGTTTTAGAAAGGCAGCGAATGCTTCAGTAATTGTACAGCATTCTCTGCTGCCGTATTTTCACTGCCCTCCAAAATAGCTAAAATCCCAAACTTACACCCAGTGAAATGTATCCTTTTAAAATTAGCAAAAATATACAGAAAAAAAATCAAATTATAAACTGTGGTTTAATAACCCCCCCCTGATTTACAGTATTTTACCTGCAAATAACTGGACTTTGCATACTACAAAACACCATTAACATCCTCAAAGCAGTAATGTCAGTATATCCAAAATTAGCTTAAAATCTGCTGCCTTTTCCAACAGGATATATAAAATGTTACACTAGATATGAAATCTGGGCTTCTGCTCTGAGCAAGTGTGTCCAAACTGCTCTACCATGATCTAAGTGTTGAATTTCAACACCAATGGTCCTTTAGTGCACAGAGTGAAGCTGTTTTAACTCCTGAAATCAGCTTGGCCTCAAACAGAGCCAGCATGACTGCTTACAAAATAAGCAGTTTGAGCTTTGGAACTCTTTTATTTGAATACTATAGCCTGAATTTTTAAAAGCTGCTGTCCCCTTGCTTTTGCATCTTATTATTCTTACTCTGTTTTTTTAAGACACAACACTTGATATTTCCTTACCTAAGGACTTGAAAACCTCTGGGCTAGCATACTTGCCATCAAAGTAGACTGTGTTGTTCTGGGAGTCAAAGGCACGGCACATTCTGATGAACACAACCTCTAAAGACCCTAAAACAGAAACAATGTATGTTTGACTATTTAAGTAGAGACTTCAGTTGCAAAGAGCAAGTGAGGATTTAAGAATTTCCTATGCTCTGCATTCAGTATCAATCTAGTAAGGTAGTAGGTTTCTGTGGTGTAACAGAGCATAGTTTGATTTGCTAGTAGAATCAAAAGAATTCCCATAAACCCCTTTAGAAATTTTTGTTAAAGCAACCTCGTTAATGCTAATAAACTCTAATAATTTTTATTAGAGTAATGGAAGTCTCTGCAGTCAAAGCAGCTCATTTCAATTTATGATCATGAAGCTTCAACAACTTTGTCCAGTATTTGTAAAGTGCATTACTTCTACAACATCTTGCACAGAACAATCTGGATTTTTACCTTGAAATATGTTATTCACTATTCATAAGCCAAAATAAAAAATTTGAGTTCAACTTTTCCATCTTTACCCACTCATCGCTCCCTTTGTTCATAATGGAAATTTCATGCATAGACTTGAACTCATTCTATCCAGAGTAACTAAGAAGGTATATTACTTCAAAGACACAGACAATTTGTGAGGTTTTTCCTGTGTATTATTGGAAATGATCATTGTACTACGTATGTATATATGCGTATACAATCGCTGTATACAGGTAACACCTTCATCAGTCAGAACTAATGGAAGCAGACCTTAAAACTGACCCACATACCTGCTTTTAAAAGCACAATTTGATCGTTTTGACACAGTTCCATAAAGCCATCAATGCGTTTGGCAAATTCCACTACATACTGTATAGCTTCTGTTATTTTGACTGCGCATAACTGCCACATTACCTCCCTTTGCTGTTTGAGAGAGAAGGAAAATTGAAAGATTACTTTTCAAGGTTTGGAAAGCCCATTTTCATAAAGTAAAACTGAGTTGGGGGAAAAAAAAAAAAGCAGAGTGAATTCTCTCTGGCCCTCCTGGCTACAGTCTGCTTGTAAGACAAGGGGAATTAACCTCAAAGGCAAAGCCTCATGTGGATGAGTGACAATGCAAACACGGAGGACTTCTTCAGTGATGTCAGAAGAGATCCAGGTTGGAGTATTCTTATTTCATAAGCCAAAAATGTCAAAGTGTAATGATTCTGGTCATTTCAGTGGGAATTTTATTTGCCGCATCAAAAGAAAACGCTAATGTACACCAGCAGTGCATAATCACATTTTTCCTATCAACTTCTGTATTTTGTACTGAATGTAAATTATCCAACTAGCTTGTCTTCGTAAGGATACGTATAAAGATACAGGAAGATCATCTTGTTAACAACGTAAAGAAGGCATGCAAGCAGTGATTTTTTTCATATGTTTATAATAATTCAGAATGAAATTACCTGGCGAGTGGAAAAAATGATAGTCTTAAAGGTTAAATATTTTTTTGTGGTAATGAAAAATACGCTCACAGAACAGTGTGCTTTAATAGTGCTTCCCAAGCCAGTTTTCCGAAAATAGCCATTTGGTAGTAGTTTGCGGATGGAAGGCACGTTGGAAATACAAACGTCAATTAAATCTTACAATACCCACTGGCGGCATGGCAGCACCGTGCTGCTGTTCTATAGGTAACACTGAAACACCGAGTGACAGTTGTAGAATGAATCAGGATTACAACCAGGCATTGAAGGCTGGAAATCTGACAGAGTTCTGCGTTTATAAGCTCAAAACAAAACACACCATGTAAAATGACAAAACTTGGTAGCTTCAGGTTTTTGTTGTTGTTGTTGTTGATCTGGGAGATTACAAATTAAGAAATTAAAGTAACATGCCATTTAGGATTGAAAAAATTTCCCTGGTTTCTTATCGTTGTTTGTCAATTACAGACAGATAGATTTTAGGAATATGGCTTTGCCTTTCCCTGTACCTGTACAAATCACAAATGCAAAGGATATAACCATCTTGCTGCTTTTGATTCTAGCGTATTATTTTTTTGAAAACACACAAAAATAGACATTCCTGATAGTAAACAGAAAGCAGTGAAAAAGTGAATTTTGCAGTGTGTTATAGCAGTACCATGCTTTAAAAAAAGCATGCCGTAGTTTGGCAGGCTTTTATACCTTGTTCTGGTAGTTCTCAATCTCTTCCTGCAGAAAAGTCTGCCATGTTATCTGCTGTAACTCCTCTCTCAAGTACTGGCAAGTTTCCATGTGTGACTTGGAAATATTCTGTGCAAGATGTTCTAAAAGAAAGACCAGAAAGTGACACGCGTTAAAAATGCAAAGCTATAGCTTCAGACATGAGACAGCTAACGTGTTCCAGTTGCAACAGGGGGGCGGAGGGAGGGTTAGCTGTTCGGAAAAAAAGCGCTTTCCTTTCAGACCTCCTTGGATTTTGCCTCATGAAAATAAACACGTTTAATGCAAACCGCTACCAGACAGAAGGATACCGAAGCAGAAACCCGGTTCTCCAGGCAGCTGGCGCGGGGGCCGGCGCAGGCGTTAGAGGGCACTCTGTGCGCGCACACGCACCCGCTCACCCGAGGTTCCCCACGGAACACCAAGCGGTCCCTCCGCTACCTTGTCAGATGTTCAGGTGGACTTGAGCTTGTTTCGCAACAAGTAAACTTCTGCTGGGGACAGACTTCTTCCTCACGCAGCAGTGGGTGCGAAAGCAAGCTTGCAAGATCAAAAAGCTTGCAAAATAAAGGCAAACTTGGTGAAGTCTGGGAGCGTTTAAACCATTGCAAATTCACTAAGTGGCCTTGGCTGCCCTCAGTAAGATAAAGTTAGCTTTGAAACCCAGGCTGAGAACTATGCTGTTCAGTAGAGGCATACAAAAAAATCCAAATGAGCGAGGCGATGGACCCCGCCAAGTTAAGGTGCAGGAATCTCCGTGAGGGCGGCCGTGCTTAATACAGGACACTACGTATCGTGCAGGGAACATAAGGGCACTGCCAGCCAGGCAGTAGATCTTCAAAAGCTATATGCATTTGGTTTGTACAACAAAAGCTTTCTAATAAAGAAATACAGATAGTTACCACCTGTCCAGTGTTCTGTCAAGCAGGACACTATCGCATGAGGCTGCCTGTGAGGGAAAAGTTTATTTTCTTTTCTACTCTCATATAATTAAAAAAATTCTAGGGAAATACACTTAGTAGAGAATCCAGATAGTAACTATAACACATTAAAGACTCAAGTCTTCTTTCTTCAGCTTTAGAGTAGTCGCTTAGTTAACTGCACGACTTAAAAATTTCCACACGTTTTAATTCCAATTAAACTATTTTCTGCTGCTATACTTGGTTAAAAGACCTGTAAGGCAGATGGATATTTATTCATCAAACTTGATTCCATAAACCTTTTAGGAACACCTTCAGAAGCATGAATGGCATTTAGACGTCTGAACTCCACTTCTGCTTTGCCTCTCCCTCTGCTACCCTGACTCTTCACATACGTTTGTTCTGGTTTAGCATGTGACAAGAAGAGGCCTGATGACTTGTCTCACACAATGCTGCAGTTGGTGCTTTTGCAGGTTAGGCCACTGACAAGGAAGGCTTAGAATGAACGAGAACGGTGGTCATTACCAGCACAGGGGTATTCTGAGGGACTCGGCGTTAGGTCTTCTGTGAAACTTACTTTGGTTGGTAGCAACCCAACCCAACTTCTTACAATTTGAACTGCTGAACCAATCAGTCTGTTCAGTATCATACTTAACTGCATTAATAGTTTGATGTAAGGTACTACTTGAAAAGTCTTATAACATACAGCTCAGGTAAAATCAGATCGTAAGTGCTGCTACCTGAGCAATCGATAATGTAGAACGTAAGAGAATTTATACTTCTGTTGTCATCGTAGCTTTCAGAGCAATTTTTTGTTTCTTACAAGGGTGTACTTAAAACATTTGCTCTCGCTAGCAGCAACTGACAGCATTATACCTGTGCCCTTGCAGGATACAGAAGGTGAAATATTACCATGTTATTCACAAACCTCGGCCTCAGTTCTGGGCTGTATTTCAGCACACACCTAAATACTTTCATTGAACAGCCACACCTCTCTAAATTGAAACCTTAGTCTGGAAGACAAACATTCTTCAAACGTTGTTTGGTAATGTCAATGCTGGGCATCCAAATCCTGCTCTGTAGGGTTTAAATGCAAGCCCTATGTAAATAAAGGTAAGCAAAATGACAAACTTATTTTAGACCAGTGTTCCAAACTCAACACCTGGCCTAGGAAGGAAAATCCCTTTCTTTTTTCTGTGAGGTTAATGTAGATCTTTTAATAACTCCCCTGAGAATATTAACAACCATTTGATTTGAGACAAAGCTGGTAGCATAGGCTTCGTCCTATTTTTTTTCTTCTCATTTTTACTTATCTGTAACTGAAGTTATTTGAACTCAAGCCAGACACAATATTTTGGCTGTCACAACAAATTATGTTGCAGAGAAACTGCATTCTGCAACATAAGGACATTAAAAAGTAAGCCTTCTTGTCCCTTCCTCGCTGCAAAATTTTTCAAAAGAACCTAAACTGAAGTAAAACAAGCAAAATTTCATATCATATACTTGCCTCTAATTAAAAAAAAAGTTAGCAAAAAGAGAAAAATTTAACTTGGAAAACCTGATTTTTCAAACTAGTTTTAGGTTTTCATAATGGAATAATTAGCAAAAATGTTGTTTAAGCAAGCAAAATCAGTTCTAAATGCCTGACTTCTTATATAAGTAATAGAATCTTAAAGCCACTTCTCTCATGTCCTGTTCCAGTTTGCTTATAACCAGCTCACGCAGCACGCTCTGACTCGAGTCTTAGATGTTGACAAGTCAGAGTTGTGGAATTCAGCCCTAGTGTAATCATACAGGGAAGAGTTTAAAGTAAAACGTGCTAATTAATGTGGTCATTATAAGGCTTTTAGGGAAATTATCAAAACTTGCTACATTAAAAAATTTTCTGAAGTATTTGGGGCCAGATTCTCTCCGTTAGTGGCAAGAAGAGCTGCCCTCAGATTAGACTGGTGCTTTGGTTTCCTATTTCCCAGGTACAGGTAAAGAGCAGGAGAAAATCGGCCTCATCGCTTTTTGTTAGAAAATAAGAGTATTGGGATAATGAAAAAGAAGATGAAATGTTCAAAAATAATCTGCAAATAAAAAAAAAACTCCACTCAGCACTAAAAATTAGCTTGTTAATCAGTATTCAAAGGGTTCCATTACAAGGACTGAAAACAAAAGCAACACTACTAGAGCAGATCAGCCACAAGCTCCTGGGATTTCTAGTCCAGTTCTGTAAGGTGTTCATCACGTACCCCGATTAGGGTATCGTGCCCTTCACAGAAGAATGCCCATACATGCTCACAGCTGTACTGAAGCAGCATTCTCACTGTCACCTGGCTAAATGTGTGACTTTAATCCAAAGGGTACTATTAAGACAATTACAACGTAAGTTTTTCTCTCTCATTACCTAATTCTGCCATGGACACAGTTGGAGAGGTCTCCCCATTTGTAAAAGAACAATAAGGGAAGAAGCCCGATGCTGGTGTGTAGTCACATATTGGTTCTGGTTTGATTCCATTAATATCAAGACCCGACTGATCTGGAGAAGGCTGTATGTCTAAGTAGAAGCTGCTAACTGCAGAGTCTGCTTTGCTACCTTCAGGGGTATGCCCATCAATGTAATTACTGAGGTCATCATGTAGCTCTGTTAACCCATTGGTGGTGATATTGTATGTTGGTGTTAGTGGTTCTGCCTCTCCTGGTTGCTGCTGATGATCTCGCTGCTGCTGCTGCATTCGATGTTTCTGCACCTCCGCATACAGGCTGTCCCTCTGCTTTTTTGACATTCGACCAAACTTTACAGCTGAAATACAGACACACAATATATTACATTTCTACAAATCCACTACTGCATTTTAATTGTCTTGGGTCTTTAAATACTACGCGGAAGGACACAGTATAGAAGGCAAATCAGCAGGACAGGCAGACCTAAGAATCACTTCTGTTCAGTTACAGGTAACATAGCTGCAGCATCTACTCTTTAAAAGACTGTTTTAACATGCTACTTAAATGGACCATTAGAAGTCACTCTTTTAGCTTAATTTATTAACTTCCCACTTCTATACCAAAAAGATTTTCTCTTATATGTTCACCGAAGTTGACAGATGCCTGTCTTCACCATTCAAATCCTACCTAGAAAAGTGGAAGCTAAAACAGAATACGCTGGCTTGAGATGAACTGCCCAATTCCTACTAGCTGTATATTCATCCTACAAAGTGAACCTAGAATTAGGTACAAACACATGCGGTCTATCTCAAAGAGTACCAGAAGCAACCTTTCTTGATATTAGGACCGAAGCCCATGGGAAGAACCACAGAACCTGCTTTAGGCACAGTTTACTGTGACAAAGCACAAACGTTTGCCCAGTGAATTACTGTTAAAACTACAGATGTGTGTGTGTGTGTGTGCGTGCGCACAGGTGCATATACGTATCTCTCCACAAAATTATGACTACTTTGAGAAGTACTAATATTAAGCGTAAGCCAGAAGGATCTGGTTTGCAACATCCAGGGATTTCCTAAGAACATAGTATGTGATTTCGGGGACCTGTATCAGCTGTAAAAGCTTCATCATTTAGGAAGGTGATTACCACCTTGTACTTTTCTACAGGAAAGCAAACATGTCAGAGAGACTAGTCGTTAACATGATCAACCGTTTCAGGTTTTTAGTTTCATGCCCAATAAAAAAAAATTAAGACAATGCAATTCAAGAAGTAAATGTAATCTGAAAACAATCTTAATCCGGCCTCGTATACGCAGAGTAATGCAGAGGTATTTGTAGAACATGTAGTGTTGCTGTCACTATGGCAGGGGAAAAGACTGAGTCAGATCTTCAAACTGGGTAACCGATGGCAGCTTCATTACATCTGTGGGGGAGGTGTGCAAGTATCAGCTGCAAATCCAGTTCCAATTGAGTTACCCAAGCTTCCCTTTTACAGAGCTGGGTTTTCGTCATTACAAGGTGTAATTCTGAGCTTAATATTAACAGCACTGAAACACATTTTCTTCAGAATTCTATCTCTGAAAAAACACTGTGCTGTTTTCTCTTTGCATTTTTTTTCCATTATCCATTATACACACGTTTAAAGTTCTCTATATATTGTGAAACAGTTCTGATCTGTACCACTATGGCAATCAGAGTGTTATTTGCAACTATAGTGTGTCACTTAAATTGGAATAGCACACAGAGAAAGTATTCACACTACACTAAAAAGCGCATCTTCAAGAAGTGACCAGAGGCAAAGCTCTTAACTGGGAACTATAATAGATGAGTATGAAAAAAAAAAAAAAAAAATCCAAGAACTCCATACGTGCCCTAATTTATATATATTTATGTGAATATATACCAACATATAAAAACCACTCGATGATCTCAACTATCAGCCCGATGTGCAATTAACTGGTAAATCCTATGTTGTTTTAGTTGAACACACAGTATACTAAACAATATTTTACTTTTTGCAATTAAGCGATGTGTTAGCAGAGCTCACCATCTCGAGACATCCCCACAGCAAGGCATTTCTGTAATCGACAGTGTTGGCAGCGGTTTCTACTGGTTCGATCAATCAGACAGTTCTTCTGACGGGGACAGGAGTACGTAGCATTGCTTTGCTGACTCCTTCTGAAAAAGCCCTGTAATAGAATTGCAAAATACAAGTCAAGCAGCTGTTAACTGATGGAGCAAATAAAGACTCTGAAAGGTAGCATACCTAACAGAAAATGAAGTTCAAGCGCGCCATAGTCAACAAAGGAATTTAAGAGGGTTTGGGGTTTTTTTTCCCCTCCTCTCCTAGAAACAAACAAAACCCAGTAACCAGGTTTAGTAGTTCCAGTAACTAGTTTCCAGTAACTAGGAAACAGTTCGTAAAAAAACGTTACGACACATAAAGGAATTACACGTTTTTTCACTGATTTTACAGATCCCATATTGCATATGGTACCCCAGTTCTTTCCAAATGAGATAAAACTAATTATAGACCTAGATTTCCTTGATTTCCTATCTTTCCTGGGTCAGCATAGATCTCAAAAATAGGGAGGATTCAACAGCTGCTACCCTATTCTGCTCTTTGGAGATGACAATGGCAGGCTCTGATGTTCAGCCTCACCAACACATGTATGTGTTTAAAAATACAGAGCCTGATGCTGAGCAGTCCCTTCTACAAAGAACAGCAATTTAAAACTTTTTTTTTTTCTTAATTAGTTTGATGCTGACAACCAAGGTTTGTTCAACTCGGTGCAGGATTTAGATTTCTAAGGAGGAGGGAAGCTGAAACAGGTTTTATGTATTATCTCTTTTCTGAGTCAAATGCAATGGGTAGACCCATCTCCAAAGAAAGTCAGCACTGGAAGGTTATGCAGTAGTTACAACTTAGTTCTCTCCATCAGAACAGTGCGTGTTATTAAGCACTATGCCAGCTGTTTGCTTTGAAGTTAATTTCATCTTTTTGCCACAGACTGCCCAAACATAAGCTGGTGTGTGTGTAATACCTACTTCACAAGGATTCTGCAAAGATGTAGTCATTCTAAAGAGGCATTTGAGATCAGTGAGCACAGTATTTTAGCTTTATGTTGCCACATAATGGATTAATTAAGAGTGCTGCAAAGCAAACACTTCCTCAGAAAGGCTGGCACCTTTTAATTAAAGTTGGACTTTTACCAATTTTTTATTTATTTGAAGGCCACATTCTGGAGTCCCTCGACACATGCACCCTCTGTCCAGACACTTGGTGAAATAAACAACAGGAAGGACTTCTGCACGACAAGTAAGAGACTTCCTAGCAAACTTCCTGCAGACAGAAACGTGACAAAACACTGAGGTAAAGCCCCCTGCTCCATCTTATGAGGAGGACACCAGTCTTCGTTGATTATGCCCCTTTTATTAAAGCTTTAATGGGGAAGCATGGGGCATAAAAAAATGAGGAAACTGAGGATGCCTGTCTTTAATCCTGTTTTCCTGTACAGTGTTTCTCACCCTTTTATTCTGGTCTTTGTTTCCATATGACTGAACTTTCTCAACTTTTTTTTAATGTTTGCCAATAGTGAGATGATTGTCACTGAGACTGCACATATTGAGCTCTGAGTGAGTGCATTTCACCCTAAAGAAAACATGAAATACCATGGAAGTTTCTACCATTCCAACATCACGACTGATCCCTCTGGAGGAACCAACTCTTAGGTAAGCAAGTAGCTTAATTTCCAGTTCTGTTAGCGCCTTTCGTGGAGCCTGTCACTCCAGTGCAAGTATACGTGCAAGTGCAATGCGACTCACTAGAAAAACAGGACCAGGTATTGACCTGACGGGTGACTTACTGATCAAGGTTCTGCATCTCCGCATTATCAGTCCCTTAAAATTTCAGTTCTCCAAACACTTTAACAGTTGCACTGAATGACATGCTTCCATATGAACTGTATGAAATCTGCCACCACCAGGATCCTGAAAGTCAGCTTAATCAATACGTAAAATGAACCTGGCCCAATAACCTCAAAAGATCTGTATGTTTTCCTTTAGCTGAGATGTATACTGAGTCTGTATTGCCCGTCTGACATATTTCTCTCTATTAAGAATAGTCTTGTCAAGCTGAGGATTATTTTTAGTATTATAATGGAGAAAATACTGGGCTTTTTGCTTTTCCAGATTTTCCCTAGAGACACAGCTGCTCACTACATTTCAGTGTACAATATATCAGCTAAGTTACAGCTTGAAGCTAAATTTTCAATAGAGCAGAACTGCCTGAAACTGGGACCTTTAAAAAGCATTTGGACTTTACAAACCAGAGATGTAGAGTAGAGTGCTTTTAAAACAAACCCTACAATGTCACGTGGGCATACTGAAAACATCAGCAGTAGCTAAAGCTAAAACCCCTTGCCTCAAACTTCAGAAATGAATCTACACTTGTCCAGAGCTCAGAAATACACGTATCCGAGATCTGGAATTGAACTGACGATAAAGTTAAACCGAGGATTTTTTACTCTCGAAGTTCTTCTATATTGTTGTCGTTTATTTGTGAGCTTTCTAACCTTCTGGTGGTCCTTGGGTCCACCAGACGTGTAGGGAAGCCCCTATTACAGGAGCCTTCTGTAAGTAAATATAGTTTCTTCCTAGGTCGGTTCTCCCTCCCGCCCCCTTTACAAGAAGAAGAGAAAGGAGAGACACTATGTTCTGTTGTTCTTTTCCCTTGCTTTTGCCAGAGGCACAGAGCTAGCTGTAATTTTTCCACCAGGAAGGAGGAGGTGGATGCATGCGTGGTACACGTGTATACATTCAAGCATTATGCAAACCAGCCCAGGCCACATGCTTTTAATTGCATGCGTGTTCACAACCATTATTTCACATTCAGACGATTGCCTAATGGGCCACAGGCAGAGCGGACCCCTCTTGAGCAAGCACACAAACAAAACTACTGCTGCACTAAAAAAGTGACCGCGTTACACCGCTCTGGCCAATGGCACGGTCTGAACCAAGGTCTCTGGTAGTGAGTGCGTGGAGCCCTGCCTCCTCCTGATGTCAGTATAAAGGTCCAGCTGATTTTGATGAGGCGTCACTGAGCTTTGCATGTCTCCCTTTTTATATAGATGTATTAACACAGTGCCAGAAGAAGAGCAGAGCAGATTACAAGCCGTAGCTTCATCTCTGCATTTCAGACCCCTATTTATATACAACACAATATATGGTTTTTCATACGCTGCCAAGAAATCAAGTTTGGGAAAAAAAGGGCGCAAGAACTTTTCATCTGCAAGTCAGTTTGAATAACAACTTGTTAAAAAAGAACTTTGAAATGTAAATAGCAGTTTTTGCAAAGTCTATTAATAGTTTCAATAACTTCACTGCTCAGTGGCTCGGTGTGACAGACGTTTGTGCCTGAGCTTGCTCCTTAGCAGGGGAAAAGCCAGTTGTGCTTCCTTGATGTCCCAAATGGCACAGCACAGACTCCCTCTCCACTGCGGCACAGGCTGAAATGCTGATCTCATGTTTGGTCTTTTGACAAATTTTCATTTAATGAATTGATTCCTACAGTTCATTAACATACCCACTTCCACTTCTGTATACACATATGTCTTAATTAGCTGCTCATTGGCTGTTTAATTACAAGAAAACAGCTGACAGCTGCCTTGCTGCATCCTAATGGCAGACGTTTTGGAATGACTGTATGCAAGCCTGTGACAACAAAGGCTTATTCATAATCCCATGATTTATGGCTAATACTTAAAGACTTCCACGTATCATTAAGTTTTGCAATATTCTGAGCAATTAACAATTAGTTGGGGGGGTGTCATTCTTTTACTGTTTTTTAAAGCAAACTATCGCAAATTTTCTTCAAAGAAACATCAGAAAAATACACTGTCATATGAAATACAGGTGAACACTCAAACGGGATTTTTAAGGCTTTTATGACAATGAGCACACATTTAGTAGTAAAGGGAGGAAAGTGCTGCGGCAATATTGTTTAATAAACTTCGTTAATAAAGTATTTGATAGCAAAGTTATAGTGCCACTGAAAATAGAGAAAAAATGTTCAGTTTTACATATGTAAAGACAGGCATAAGATTGAGTTTATCAGGTTATACAAGGCTTCTGACTAGCCCTTTCTGTAACATGGCTCATCTCTTTTCTAACATGTTTTGCTTGAAATTGGCTAGGCAAAAAATTAAAAGAAGAAAAACTTCAAAAGCATGAATTCGAGGTAAATGTTTGCAACTCCAGTATGACACTCCATGCTCAATAGAGTAATGAAAAACTGGCGAGTAAGGAAAGCGAATGAATGAAATGAATGAACAAAAGCATTGCAAGATGGGAAATGACAATACACCAGGTACTGTTTTCTGAAGTAACAAACATGGACATTCCTTGTAGTTACAATGAACAAGACCATCTTAGGTCTTAAAAGACCCCAGAGACAAAAGCCAGTACCTATAAACCTTTACAAATGTGAGAAATGCCCTGCACGGATGGTTTTATGAGACCAACTGCATACAGTCAAGTAAAGAGACACTAATGCGTTTGTGGGTCAGCTGGGCACGAACCGACACCATTGACAGCAAAAGCAAGTAACTGCATCTGCAAATTAAATAAAAGACATAGGTGATTAACAAAAACTTCATTTCTAACCAAATGCTCTGCTATGTCCTTTTGAAGCATTTAGGTATTTTCTGACAATGCTAAACTGGATTCAGCTTTCAGCTATGAGAAAAAAATATGGATGTGTACAAACCACGCTCCTTTCCCAGCACGGTCCCTAATACAGAGCAAAAGGTTGTTAACGGGTTCCCAGCTAATGGTTGAGGAAGTGCTCCATACAGATACTAGTTGTTTTAGTAGTGCTACTGCAACAGTAGTATTTCCAACCTTACACAGGAGAATAAACTTTTATTTCTGAGTTGTGGTACAGTCTTTGTGTCATTCTTCATCCATGCTTCTGAGACGTGATTAATCTCATCTCATCTTCCCTTTTCCCCCATTATATGTTGTACACTGGATATCAGCAATGGTGGGATAGAAAAAAAAAATCTTCTCTTTTAAAATTTATTTTATTTATAAGTCACAGGAGCCCTCCCAGATAAAGTATAAGACAGAGCCTGGCTGAAACTTACTTTTTTTCACTGGGGGGTGGGAAAGAGGAGGGTGTGTTAATTTATTTTTATTTTTTTTTTAAAAGGTAGATTCAAATTCAGCTAAAAAGGTTGATGAGTTGAGATTACTCAATGGTGTTTGTGCAAAACACAGCCACTTACTTCATAAAAACTGCCAGTAATACAGCAAGGTAGGAAATGAAAACTTCTCAAGCAAGCCTAATTGGCTTCATTACAAATCTTCAATTCTAGTTTTTTGAAATGCAATATGACAACAAAAACTTTCAATTATGTGAAATGCGAGGGTCACAAACCTGTAGAAGAGCAAAAGGATCAGCAAAAGTCAATTTGACAAGAGCTCGTCTGTGATTTCCTACACAATACGGATTAGGATTGCCACGTAGGTGTTTGCAACTAAAACGTCACTTTAGGTTTTAAATAAATCGCATTTCTGCTGCTTATTAGTATTTACACAGTAACACTTCAGTTAACATTACTACTAAGTAACGTTAAAGTTCACGCCCAACCGGCGGGAAGAACAGTAAGGACTGAAAACATCCCAGGGCGGCTGCTGCTGCTGTTGCTGCCTGTAGATCATCCTTGACAGGCCTGGCTTGAGAGGGCAGCAGCACATCTGTTCCCTGCTGATGACTAAAGGCCCTGATCCTGCAGTCTGATGCACACGGATGGGTTTGCAGCACCCGTTGCAGAATCTCGCCGACTCCTCTGGGACTGTCTGTTGGTGCAGGACACTGGCTCCAGGAATCAGAGCACAGGACTGGGAAAGAGGCCTTCATGGCAAAGTACTTTTTACAAAGGGAGGTTAGCATAACATGAAGAGCAATGTAAGCATGCTCAAACCTGCAGAGATCATACCCACAGAAAAGCTGGGAAAAAACCCCATACCAATACACACCTGGCTCATTTGGCAGAAGCCAAGCGATGCCAACTTTTTCACCAGCCAAAATAGTTCTGTTGGGTGAGACTTTGTTGACATTACTGTGGAAGAGCATAGCACAAACAAAATCCATCTGCTGCAGTAGGGCGTTTTAAATGCTGTCTAGGTCGCGATCATTTCAACTCTTCCTGTGACTTGTGCCCACTAGCACTCCCCTATCACTGCTTGCAGGTCATTTGAGCTCTGGCATTAAAGACGACTGAGCTTCAGAGTTATTCCCCTCCTGACAGGGAAATAACTTAGTTGTGCCTGAGATTGTATGGCTAGAAAACTCTATGCTGCTACTCCAAGAGAAGGAGAAAATACCTAAATTCATTCACTGGGCCACTGTCTGTCTGTCTTACGCACACTCTGCTTTCAAGGTTCAGATGGGTTTCAGTGTGCCGAGCACGCTTGCCCACTTGCCTTCCCTTCTGCCCTTTCCGACCAGCTGACCCTTGTGGTGGGATTCCCAGAAGCAGAGCGAGGCTTGCCCAGAGCTCCCGGAGAACTCAATTTATACAGACTTTGAAGGAAAATAATTTGTTCTAAAACGTAAGGAACTGCACACGCATTTCTCACTATCGGGCTAGCATCTGTTGTTCTGACTGCTGGAGGTACACAAAGGACTTTTCTCCTAATAACTCATGTTTGTATTTATTCCCGGGAAAGTACAGTCACTCTGATGGAAGAATGCTCGATGGCGTGTCTGTCTCTTACCCGCAGTGCTAAGTGCCTACCAGCCACATACTAACTACTGTGACTGCAAGTATGGTGCGCTCTGTCGCTTCCTTCTGCATCCAGGCGTCCTGCTGCCTTTGGTGGGGGCTTTTCTCACGTATGGGACTCAGGAGAAGGCAAGGCCCAAGAACTGCATGAAGATGAAGCAGAAGATAATACGGCTGGCAGCCTTCCTCTCCTTTGGCAGCCTGTTCCTGTTCTGCAACAAGCCATGTTGAGAAAGGCCTGTTTTCTGCATAGACAAGCGTTAGCGCTATGCTAACCTCAGTCGGTTGACAACAATGTTCGTCATGGATCCTGGGGCAATCTCTCAGGTATACTGGTCCCAGACCATTTACGGATTAAAGAGGTCTCGGACCTTGAAGATAACTTGATACTCTTTGACAAGGTAGTCATACAGCAGAATTCTCACTGCAAATGTCTGCCACTTCACACAGCTGAAATTTGATAAACGCTGCTCAACCACATAAAGCTGAAAAAAGCAACCGCTTTATTGTCAATGCATTTTTAGTGCACTTCTTGCATTCTTACAGTAACAGCAGTTACAAAGGGCAGAAGGTGCTGTCCCACATCATTCTAATATTCTTAGATTTTTTTTTTTAAAAATTTTCCCTTCCTTCTTACCAATACTTCCACGAGACTGAGAGAATGTGATAATGAAAACACAAAAATCTTCCTTGGAAAAACACAAAAGAAATCTCTATAACGTGAAAGCAAGGAGGTTACTTTTTGAGGATGGGTGGTAGTATCAAGCATGTCAGGAGAGCAGACTAGAAACTGTCATAAATATAAACTCTTCACACCTGAAGTGTAGATTAGCAGTAGAAAACCTGTCAGCATGGGATTGCAACATGTACATGCATGAAGAAAGCAACAAGCTAGAGCACAGCTGTACACACTGTGTCATCTTAGACTAGCACTGTAATTCTCTACTAGTGATAAAAAGGAGTGATTAGCTTCACAGCACTCTAGCCTAGTGTTAGCGTTGTCCGATTTAGTTCTTGGTTGTGAGAGACAAACTGAACAAAATATAAATGCTTCTAGTATAACCCTTATTCACTAGTGTTACTGAAGGTACAAATCCAGGAAAAAAATTCAAAGCCTAAACCTTACACAGCAATGGTTGCATTGCAAGGAATAGGCACTGCTTCCAGGAAGTCCTGAGTATGCTGAACACCAGTAGCATGTGCTATTTGTGCAGCACCGTCTTCCCATCTTCCATACCAAACAGACGAGATTTGTAACTGTAGCAGATTACAAAAGAAAACTGAGAAGTCGGAGAGCTCTCATGTATTTCAACACAGCTTCTTAGCCATTTACAAAGCAAAAATGGAGAGGGAGATTCAAGAAAGCCACAAACTCCCTCCCAAGTGAATCCACAGAACAGATTCTTTGTGGTATGCTGGAAGCAGATCGTCTTTCTGTACCTCTTCTGCTTATTCACAGAGAGACCGTTTACAGTGCACGCAGCACAGCTGCATGATTTTTGAAGCTTGTTCTGAAATCTGGCGTGGGGTGGGTACGTGTGTCACAAAAATGCCTTATTTAAAACCCAAATAAAACCTGTACTTCAGAATCCCCGATTGATTTCATATTCTTTGAAACAGAATCCACCGATCCAACTTTGGCGCAATGCTTGCTCTTTAAAAAAGGAAGGAAAATAATCACTGTCGAAAGGCTAAATGCCATTTTAAGACTTAATATTTTAGAAGCTTACCTTGCAGCCTTCACATGTAATGACACCATAATGGATTCCTGATGATTTGTCTCCACAGATCTTGCATGGAATAATTTCAATTTGAGCTGCAACAGAAGCACGCAACCAGTTAATTACATTTTCTTTTAAACACCTTATAAAAGCATTCCCTGATCAGCATTTGTACAGTGAAAACTAATAACCTGCTAAACATTATACTACATTAACTATTCATTGCTGAACTGCAAGGGTCCCCTAGAGCTTTGGACTAAATTATGGCTGCTCGTTATATAATAGCTTTTGGGTTATTGAAATGGGTCATTTGAGAAGGTGCTTAAGAACCCACAAGAAGGCTAGAATCAGCATTTCAAAGCCAAAAAGAATAGGAGAGCTCACATTTTGGCCAAAGAGCTAAGATGACACTAGAAAGGTTTCTTCCAATCTTATTCATGTGAGAACATAAAAGGTAATTCTAAAGTTTGCCCTGCCTGAAAATGAACGCAACACCTTTACCAGATGGGTCACCATCACGCCATCTGGTTCACACGACTGGCCAATCCTAAAGCGAAGAAGTAACAAGGTAAACAGCAACTGCATTTTACACAAGAAATCCAAAATTCACGTTATCTGAATTGAAAGTGAATTATTGGTACATATTTGTGTATTAACTACCACAGAACAAATGAGGGAGGAAAATACAGCAGTATTCTAGTCAACTTACAAAAACAAAGGAGTCAGTGCAGTCTGGAAAATGCCATAGAGATACATGATATGAAAGCCCTGATTTTTTTAAATTCAACTTTGTACATATAAAACATACCTACTCAATTCAGTTTAGCATGTGACAAAACTCCCTGCATCTACCTCTAAATCACAGCACTTTCCCATCTGAATACATGGATTTAAGAAGGGACTCTTGTATGCTCAGGAATACCTCTTCAACTGCTTTTGGAGTGTATGGCTGCAGTCATTTTGCTAGCAAGTCTCTTTGGATAGGACCGTGCTGAGGCAGTGCTTTACAGTATCAAAGACCAGCAGTCCACGTTTTACATACGCTTGCACGTGTTCACACAAACACAGGCTATACGCATTAGACAGATAACCAAAAAATACCAAGAAAGCACTTTCTCTGCCGCAGTGGTGTCAGGATCAGGCTACATCAGTTTTCCTGAACTGGCTTAGTCCGAACAAGAGTACAAACGCAACTCTTGCTGTGTCTCTAACTATGATATATTAACAATCAGAAGTACTTTAATCTCCTGTGAGGAACTGAAATCCAACACGAGATGCCCAATTGTTCTACTCCTCATCCAGTTTATGGCTATCCAGACTCTGACGACACAAAAAATCGCATCTAATACTGTCTTACAACGCATTAGCTTACCTTTAGTTGTACTCTTAACACTGTTTTCAATAAGTCATGCCCACTCTTATAAACATTGCATTTCACATGCCATTAAATCCCAAGCCGGCTGCTTATTATTAAACCAGAATGACCTTCCAATGCTACTGCGTGCTCCGTTTCATTGCAACCCGACATCATAGCTCAGGATCAGGCCAAAACTGTAACTATAAACTAGAAGACCGGAAGACTTTTTAGCACAGCACTGACTGTGCTAAAACACTCCTTCAAAATATTCTCCAGGCGACGTCAAATGCAATGCTCGGAGCAGCTGAGTAGCACCCGAATAGCACCCATTTGCTCCCAGGAACCTAACAGCAGCTAAAATGCTCTGCTGAGGAAAGGAGTGCCCCACGGCTACAGGACTACATTGCTGTTTTCCCGACAGTTCCGTATCAGCAGCTTTCAAAATATTTTCATACAGCAAGATACCACTTGCATCTGCTTCCACCATAAGGATCTTTGCATTCTTGACCTTTAATCCCCCACCTTCCCTGCAGCAACAAAATGATCGGCTGAAATTAAAAGGTCTGTTTAGGACACTTAAGGAAGCAAAACCTTCTTCCCTGCAGTCCTCCAAAAACTGTTCTAATTTCACTTTGCTCTCAGCCAACACATTAAACACAATGGAGCAGGAAGTGAACTAATAAAAGGGAAAAATAAAGCGTACGCTATTTTATTAATGCGTTACATTAATTATTACTACAGCATCGTATGTCTACCAACAAAGCTTTGATCAGAACAGGTACCATAACCCCACTTTACATCAACAAATTGAACAACAGCCTGAAGTTCACAGAAACTCAAAATTTGTGTAACGTGCAGTACAAATTCAGAGAGCAATCCTGTGGGCAAATTCCAGGACAGATCTACCAGTTCCCAGTTGTGCCTTTTCAAGACGTGATTATTTTGCTACCCCGCTACAGTCAATCAGCGGCCTTCTCCAACTCCTTTGACAGGGTAGTGACAAGGCTTATCTCAACAGCTACATGGCAATGTGTTTTTTACATTTCACTTTTATATACATAATTACTGCCTTATTTTGAATAGGTATGATATAATTGGATCTTGTTTATGTACTATCTCCAGCACATTAGTTAAATCACCCATGAAGCCTGTCTATGCAATCTCTATTTCTTAAGCAACAGGACATTTACAGAGTGTTTCTGAAGGAATGTAACAGTGATGGCCTAAAGCTAGGTTACTAATAGTCTAAAAGGTGCCATAATTAGTCCCAAATGCATTTTCCAGGGTGCTTTACTGTTAGGAGAGAATTTCCACAGATCCACAAGCTCCAGCTACGCTGGCATTTGCTGACCATTGTGTGTATGAGCAGCGGCACCAGATCAGGTATAGTTTTACAATTCCAAATTTCCTCACATTTACAACATCTTCAGGGTACTTACTTTCAATTGAGCATGCAGCATTTAAAACTTTGACTTATCATTTTACTCTGAGATACAGGACAGCGGGATGAAACTCAGAAGCATAAATTGCTTGGGACTGCCACAACCAATTCCATTACAAATTAATGCACAGAAAGACATCAGATAAATTACTGCTCCACGTGGTTGCCTTTGCAAATCAACTCATTGAAATGGAATCCCTGTCGCAAGTTCATACACTTTCCATATAGCATGAAAGGACTTAGATACTTTAAACTTACTAAATGCAAATTGCCTGTGCCAAGATTATGCATTTTTCTTACGAGGGTGAAAATATTTTCCCTACTTTTAACTTTGACATGCAAATATGTACTTGCTAAAACCTTGTTCTTATGCAAACAAGGCAGGTGGGAAATATTTTTACACGTCAAGAATATGTTCCAACTTGGCTTCTCGCATTCCCAGAGTTACTTAAAGCTTCCTACTGCGCTCACATTAATTGTACCTGTTCTGTGCTTACATATATTTGTATGTTATATTTTCCAAGATTATATAAAATAGTCTAATTCATGCTTTAGACTAGAATTAGCCTAAATTACAGTTTACAATTTCTGTCTCCTGGGGTGGCGCTCAGGCTGATTCTGGTTCATGCATGAGCAAATTATTTCTTAGATATGAATTGCAGAAAAAAAATAAACTCTTGTGGTTGCTTAGAAACCGCTACAGATACCCAGGTGACAGATGTAGTTTGTATTCCTAGATTAAAGGCCTAAGAATCTTTCACACCCTGAAATAACAGTGCTCCAGAATACTACCAAGGATGTCCCGTGCCAAAGCCAGCAATGAATAGGAACAAAAGCCCAAACAAACCACCAAGAGCAACAAATGCAAGCTCAAGCACAGAGACCCGCCACAAGCATTGAACAAGTTGCTACAGAAACGGCTCCTGGGACAGAAAAGTGACCGCTAAGGGCCGGAGGTAGTAATCATTACAAGGTGATGTCAAACACAAGGCAAACTCATCTCCATAGGAGAGGGCACCTGACCTCCACTAAGATCTCTCAGCGTACGTGACTTTAACACGTAGCTACTCCTATCACTGGAACGGCCGGTGACCTTCCTTCTGCTGTAACGTCGTATGATCTTCATTTTACAGCAGGAATACTGAGTGCGGACTCCTTGATTTGCTCAAAATCAGACAGAAGAGGAACTTGAGCCCCAGTATACAGGGAAAAAAAGCCTGTGTTTTTCCCCTGAACCCTTCTTCTTCCTCCATCCACTATGTCTTCACTTGGCAATTGTCTGAAGTAGCTCTGGCATACTTAAATTACATGATTGCCTCCACCTAATTCCTAGTGAACATGCCTACCAGACAACTAGAGAGAGCACTAAACATCTTTTGTTGGCATCAGGAACAGAAGAACATGCCTTATTCCCTCCTACTCTAGGCTTCACTTCTTCCCCCAAATCTGGAACAGTTTCGCTGGGCTTGCCTGCCTTTTTCAAGCTCCCCCTCGGCCCCAACACTTTAGACAGCCCTTCCCTCTTTATTAATTCCCACATCGTGAAATGCTGCTTTATTCCTTGTCCGGTTTAAGCAGTAGAGGAGGAAAGAAATCTAATTCTGTATTTGTAAGGAAATGCTCTGTACAAGCTCATCAGAACCTTTAGTTTCTTCCTTCCTAACTCCTTGGGCAGCCTCCAATCAGGACAAGAGCCCATACAGCCACATAAAGACGGGGGGTCTTTCTCCCCAGTTCTGCCATTTAAGTAGAAACACACTGAGCCTCAACACAGGAAAGCGTATTACCGGTCCACCCTGAAGAAAACATTTTTCAAAAGAAAAAACTGTTTTCCAAAGACAGAAGTTTTTTCCTCCCCATTGGTATGTCTGAATGAAATGTTTGTTTCTAGTGAATTAATTGTCTTGGGGTAGAAAAAGGATTTTCCCATTCCTCCACCTGCTTTCACACTGTTATTTTAAAATTGTACATTCACACAGATCATGTTATTTTTTTCAATTCGTAACAGGTATGAAACGTCTGATTTGGTAGCCTGGGAAGGGCTTTTCAATGGAAGCAAAAATTGGTCCCCATTCATGTCTTCTAGGTGAGATTCACCTAGCTGACCTGAACTATCTTGAAAGTTGGGTAATTAGCTGAAGTTAATGGTCTTGTCTGCTTCTAGAGTGATGAGGAAGGGAGGAAGAAAGAGAGAGAAAAAGAAAGGGAGGGAGAAAGCAAGAAGGAAAAAGGGAGAAGGGGCATGATTCATCTCATTCAAGACAAGCAAGACGAACCCCTGAGTGGAGATGCCTCCTCTTCACTCACCAGAGAAGGAATTTAATGACACCTTAATTACAAGCCTAACTTTAACAAGGTGAAAGTCAGGTGAGTCCTACTGCCTCTTACTATTTCTGAATTCAAAAATTAGCATTTTCTGGAAAGGAAAACCTCTGTAGGAAGTGCTCCCTTCCCCTCCCGTGGTATATACGGTCCCAATCGCCTGTGCGCGCTGGCACCATTGAGATAAGAGCATTTCTATGGAGTTCCCCATCACAGCTCCCACCCTTCGGCTCTCGAGGCAGCAATATCAAGAAACCCCAGGTATACCCATTCCTTTTTTTACTCAGTAAAGATGGGCTTAAGCACATGCTGGTTAGTCTGCCAGACCAGTCTCTATTTCTTAAAACCTCTATAGGCACTAAGCATCCTTCTCCGATGCACTGGCTTTCCGGGGAAAGCACCCTAACCAAAATTGCTAGCTGAACTGACGACTTTCCTTGAGGCTAGACGTGGAATACGTTCAACAGCCAGGACTGTGGCTGGGATCTCCTGGGTCTCAGGGTACTGCTTAAGAAGTTATCCCTCCTTTGACCGCAAGAAAGGTTTAAATTCCTTTCCCTGAACATGGCTCGTCTGTCCCCCGCTTCATGGGGTATGTACAATTTTGCAGCTAATTCAGAAGGGCTTTGAAATAAATATGATACATATACAAACTGGGCTAACCTGCTTCAAAAGGGATGCAGTTTATGCCAGACATCACTGCTAGTGCCGTTTGTAAGTATATTGATTAAATTAGGAGGCATACATATTCACTGACATATTCATACATATTCATTGACTCAAACAAGGATACTGCATGTAATGTGGTATTTAAAGCAACATAATATCTGATCACAAACTGAATTAACAAGGAATGATTTTACTATATAATATTCTAATCTTCCTGCATTTTCAGCTTCATTACCTAAATAATTTGCTCTGTCATGTACCCTAAGTAATTTGAGCTGGCTGCAAATTACTTGCCTCTGAACACCTGCAGCTTACAAATGCTGCAGTTCTACTAAACTGAAAGCTAGTGGCAGCACAGTTCTGCCCATTCCATTAATATACTATGTTAAGGGACCATCTGTCCACTCATATATATTAAAATACTTAAACCCCCTGTACTTCTAAGGATGATGGCTGGTTAGTAGACGTCTGAGCCATTTTTAGAACACACAGTAAGTGTTTTGATCAAGAGCTGATGGAATTTACCAGGCCACTCCTTGTGTGAAAGGTTTGTTTATTCTATATACAATCCCCACCGTAATGGCATTCCGGCCAGGAGCAGGTCCGCTGGAGATCGCAGTGATACAACCAGTAACGAGTAGCTCCTGAGAAGAACTAACAAAGCTTGGTATCCTAGAGCTTTGGGTCTCACAATTGGATTTTCTGGGGTCCGGTAAGGTTGACATTCCAGCAGAAGCCTTCCCAGCACTTGGAACATTCCTTGTGTCTTCCTCTCCTTTACATATTCTCCTAACTGTAGCTGAGCTTAGGCTGCGCAGTGTCCCCCAGTGGAGTATTAGATGGGTGTCTTTCTGGGTATGTTTTTCAATTTTCATGAAACGTGTAGGAACACATCTTTGGGACTGCTGATGCTCTCGAGCTTGGCTGAAATGGTTTTGGAAATGAGGAGGATTGGGGTGATGGGCAAAAAACCCCAGACAAACACAAACAACCTCTCCAAGCCTTGTTTCCTTAGGAAATCACACTCGTAATAAAATAAAATAAATACTGAGGTTATGCTGGTACAAATCCTTTGAAGTCTGTGGGTGTGATGGGTGGAGTAGAAACGAACATGGCCACCAAAGTATTAATTAAAAGTAAAGTATGAGCAACACCTCAAACACACAAGGCAGAAATGCCGCAATTGCCAAGACCAGCTCTTTGGGCCTGAACACAGCTGGATCCCTCTTAGTAGGTCACTTGATACTGTGCAGCACTCCATTAATGCTAAAAACATTTGGCTTCAAAGAGTATTAAAGGAGATGCACGATAAAGAGTACGGAACAGCCTGAGCACTTTTGGGGTTTGCAAGACTGACTTGTAGGAATAAATCTAAAGTCTTTCAACCTCTGTAACTGATTTGGACACATTGAAGGGAACAGTGCAGGAGGAGCTCATATTCTCATGCCAGGATCACTGACACTTAAGTCTTTCTTTAAACCAATAAATTTTACTTACACAGATTTTAATTTAAAGAACTAAGGCTCTGCTATGACATGAAGCGCTGGCTTCAACAAAGACACTTGAACATCTAATGAAAGAAGGCTACATGGAAAATGGTTTGGATTCTCCAACAGGCAAAACTATTTATGTGAAGTTGTTGTGGGGAGGTCTCTATGTATGTTTTTAATGTTTTATTCAAATAGAAAATTGCTAAAAAACCTTAATAGACCATCATAAAATTCTTATATAAAAAAACTAAAACAAAAAGAAATCCCAACACAAACAATCTAGGACTTCTGCAAGTGTTTAGAGGCACAAAAAAGCTAAAAAACGACTGAAGGTTTTCAGAGGAACTCAAGAGAGATGATGTTTGCTCCCTCTCGGTCATGTGTGCAACACCAAGTGATTTTTATTTTCCTTCTGTATAACAGTCTTATCTCTCTCCCCTGTCTTGGCTTTATCCATCCAGAAATATTCTCATTCTTTTTTGACCCAGCAATGTAAGTTGGTATCTCAACATTTGTATCACCAAGCAACTGAAGGCTTCTTTTTTCTTGTACTTATGAGGAAAAAATACCAGCAAACTCGTTTGCAGGTGAAAACTAGGTGATTTGATTTCCCTTGTTGAAGGAATGACATGTAGAGACAACTCTAGCTTGGGACTCTGGTCACATTATGAAACCATACCACAGACCAAACTATAATATCAAACCACTGAACTACAAGCCTAGGCTCAAAATAATCAGAACTGCCACATCCAGATGTGTTCAGTTGTCCAGGAGAACAGAAAAGTACTTCTTTGGAGAATCAATCTCTCGTTATCTCCCAGGGCATACAACTAACATCTTCCCAGTTTGTGAAGTCCAGGGAGTTCTGAAAGCTCCAGCTTTGTTACTACTTTCATGAACTTAAACGAAACATAAATCATGAAGATGGCTGAAATATACACCAAGAGATGTACACTGTAGCAAGACAGAGAATAATGATGTTCTTTTGAGGAAAAGATAAAACCAAGAAAAACTGAAGCACCAACTCTGAATATAAATTCTCTCTCTTTATAGTGGAGGAGAAGATTCATTCACTAGACACAACACACAGGCACAGTAACAAGACATAGTAACCAACCTTACTGGCAAAGAAAAAGAACTGGGAAAGAACAAAGGGAAAACTGTTGCTATGCAATGTCCTATACATTTCAAAATCAAAGCATTTGAAGACTAGTTTGATTATTTCAGTATGGTCAGAAGAGACTTCCAAATTTGTCCAATAATATTTTGACTTCTCACTTACTTTCTTGGTGGCTCAGGTGCTTATGGATAAACATTTAACCATTTTATTCCCCTCTTCTTCTGTGGCTGAAAATTAACCGTAGTTATACTGGCTATGATGCACACAATTTGGAGTACGATTACTCTGAAGACTAGGCTAAATGTAGTTCTTGTTAAATAAAGCAATTCAGAAAAATAGTTTTTCACAAGAAAAGGAAACACGCTGACACTGCAATCATGTGACTCTCTTTAATGAAATATAATACAGTTTTAATCAAAGCCCTGAACTGCATGTCAAGAAATAGATACTATAATCCTCATTCTAGTGCTGATTTGCTGTGTGAATAGGGATGCTAGTTGGTGTCTCATTTCCTCTATCTATGTAATCAGAATAATCGTTCATTACCTCTATCTACGGATATTTTAGGTGACTGGTACTTACTGGCAAAACTTGGGTCTTGGTCTTACGAGATAAGAAACTAGCGAGCAGACCTCCAGACAAACAGATCTCCAGCAATTTGCATTGTTTAGATAAAAGTTGCCACAAAACTATACAATAGGACTGCTAGTTGTCTGAATTTTGTTAAGTTTCCTTTTTTAACTTAAAAACAAAGCTTATGGGTTTAATTACACAGCTACGAAACATTGCTCTTGACAAAATTACACAAAACACAAGTTTTAGAAGCAACATAGGTGTGAGCTATTACCGCAGTAACTGCCAACACTGACTTGTTCTGTTCCGATTTGCTACTGCGTTTATTCAGTAAGCAGCAAGCTAGTGCTTATGTCAGTCCATGCTGTATGTTTTTACAGGATTTTAGAGCTCACTCAGGTTTTGACATCCCTAACTTCTTCCTACAGATAACCACTAACCTGGGGCATTTGGAAGAGGAACACCTACAGCAGGGGCATAAGCCCAGTTCTGCTGTGATACAATCTATACCATGCCCCTGTGCTGCTAGAACAAACCCATGCGTATTGTCTATCGAATAAAAAAAAAAAGAAGTAAGCTGGTAGGCCAAGACACATGTGCACCTTGAGGCAGGGAAATTGCCCTTATACACTCAATCACACTGAGGTTTCTCGTAGTCTTTGCAACTTATTTTTCTCTTGCATCGGGAAAAGCAAATCTACACCAATTTCTTCTTCCTGGTGTATGTTGGTCTTTCATTTTGTAGTATTAATGGAGAGGAAAACAGGAAGTGAAATCTGCAGGAGAACATAATTCAAAGGACATTTATTTGCTGGGGCTAGCTGGACAACACTAAATGCATTCTCCCCCCTCCCACCAAAAAGAAACCTGTGCCGAAAAGCTTAAATGTATTTGTACTTCTGTCCAATTTCCCAACTCTGGACAACACTAATAAAGACTTCATTTTAATAAAGAAAGTCTTTTCATAATGTAGTGTTTCAGAGTGAAAATCTAAATTACCTCTGACATTCGTTCCACAGATTAATGCACAGAGCCCCCATTTTACATGAAATTTCCTACTCTCAAGTGTTGGACCTGGCCTTCTGAAGATGGGAATTTGTTAACTCAAATGCTGTCCTCCCACCTTCTTTTCCCTAATTAAGTGTACTGGCTTAGGGGAACATCTCAATATTTCTGTTTGTTTGCTTGCAGTACAAAAACAAAGAACTTAACCAACCACTCATCAATTTTAAGCACCACTTCAGCAAGTCAGCTACAAGTGTCACAGCACAACAACCTTTACTTGAATTATTTTTCATAGGTTGCAAACAGTCTTAAATGATCAACACTTTGAAGGCAATCATTTTAGTCCCTATTACAAAGCGTGTAGTTACTGTATGCAGGATTATGAGAGTAAATTACTTGCTAGCTAAATTACACTAGCGTTCATTAAGGAAAGATCTTCTACTAGTTTTTTAGAACAGTGGTAAAAGGGTACTTAGAGAGTCTTAGACCTCCTTTTATACAATATGAAATCTCCATCATCTGACTTTGTTAAGAAGATATGTACATTTGTGCTATTCATTTGCAAAACTACATCTCAGTTCAATGGTCTCATTAGGCTATCTACTAGCACAAATCAAATGACACCTACAGTTACTAGATTAAAAAAAAACACACAAAAACCCAAACCACCTGGGAAAAGCTAATCACTTGCGACATGGTGTCAAAATTATTAACAATTTCAACTAACTTCATTAACAAGGTGATAGGCTTCGGAATCGTTAAAAGGACATTAGGTCAGTGTGACTACAGCACCAGCTAACTGTGGATAACGCTCCAATGTTATTCCTTCTACTCATACGCACGTAGCTTTCAGATCAAGCATTAATAATTCCTGATACTACTACTTAGAAGGTTGTCTCTGATTAGCAACCCATCACCACCAGATGTTCGTTATCACAATGCACACACTTTCCTTTATACTTATTGTTTGGCCAAGTCAAGTTCCACTTTACAGTCAGTTCCTCAGAGATAGCAACAGTCAGTTTGGAAAAAGGAATATGGAATGAACTCGGAAGAGGTAACAAAGCGGGGGGGAATCCAGTAAGGTAAGTGTCCCTTTAAACAAAGTGTTTGTCATGATTCAGCTTTGTCCTACCACTTTGCCAGGCTGCACAAATTTTATTAAGGGCTTGGCCTCTGCAGAAATTGCAGGATGTATCACTGCGTATATTGAGAAATGAGACTTTGTACGATTAAGTTAAAGCCAGGCAAACATGGCTGGTGCAGAAGCGACTTCCTTACAAGAGAGCTGCACTTTGATGAAAAACCACTCAAAACCTGAATTTACTTCTAGAAGAAAAAGTTTCACCTAGCCTAGAAACTCCATCATTCTGAGGTGACTACATCTGCATTTTTAAGATTTTTTCTTTTTGGCTGTACATGAATTTGATGTCATTAAAAAGGCTTCCTTTGATGCTGAATGCCAAGTAGAATCATTAGTTTCTCACAAAGGTGCGCTCTAAATGTCTAGTTTAAATTTTCATTTTCAGATGATTCATCTAAGAGATGAACAATAACAACCAAAACCAACTTCAGAACTCTAAACAGTAAAACACTTTTTAGCTGCACTCACTCATTTATTAACTCCCTCCAACACCTCCTTCCTGGATTCACATGGCAGCCAACGCTGAGCATGAATTCTGCAACTCCTTCTGTGATACACAGCTATTGGAAGCAAACCGCAACCAAACCTCGCAAAAGAATTCTTTCTGAAGTCTGTATCCTGCATCTTTCTAGCTGATACAGTTGCCCAGAAAAATGTTTTCGAAAATTACAAGCTTGTGAAAAGAAAAAGTCTAGCAAAAGCTCTTCCTTTGCCACAATTAGATTAGGTGCTATGACCTTCATTAAAACCCTTTCTTTTGCCTGCTCATTTCATAGCATTTAATTTCCTGCCTCTCAGTGATTAAACCAACTGAAAGGTAGTAGATAAAGCAAGTTTGCTTGCTGTTTCAAACAGATATACTAATGTTTTGCGCTTAAAAAGCTTTCAAAGTGTCTTCAGACACTGATTAACAAACATTGTACATAAAACCATGTCTGATGTCAGACTGTGGCAGCAGATATGTGACTGAAACTTAGTACAACAGCTCTGTTGCAATGCTGTACGCACAGGATACCTCCATTGCATACATTAAGGAAGCTTAAAGTTAAGCTTCACATATTTAAACACTAACAAAGTCTACTTAATGGCAGCCTTCAAAATGACAGCGGCCTCCTAATCTGCTGGAGATAAAGAAGTGCCAAGATTAATGATTACATAAGTGCATCGCAGAGCCCAGAAACAATAATCAGCTCTTCTGTTGTTATTTGTGTACAAAGGCTATTAGAGTCATCTGACATTCCAAAATCCAATTTAAAGTTGTTAAACCCCTTTCACGTACTTATTTGAGGTTGGAAAACGGAGAGGTTCGAAAAGGGAAAGGAAGGGTTTGATTTCCTAATTCTTTTCCCCAAGCCAAATCTCTCTTTAACAAATGCAAAAAAATAAGCTTTTAAACAATGCCTGGAGTAACCAATATTGCTGTTGAAAGAATAATACCAATAAAACCGTAACATACTTAGATAGAAAATTTTAAAATAATGACTACAACCAAACCAAGTAACTATTCCATAGGGAAAGACCCCCATTGAGTTGAGCGTGTCACCGACATCGGCTGCGCAACTCTGACAAAAGAGGCCGTCGTCGGCAAATCAGCAGGGTGAGAAACCAAAGGTGCTCAGGCACCAAACACCCATCTCTGCCTAGTAATGGACTCGGTGAGAATTCATTCTTTGGATTCATATCGGCACAGTATTGTTTGCAAGGCACCAGACCGCTCTTTGTGAAATAAGGCAAATGACGGGTCTGACTGCAGCTTCTCTAAGTATCACACAATCGATTCTTTTTCCACGAATATCCTTCAAAATTCCAAGCAACCCTCTTCGTTTCTGGCAGAAGACCGAAAAGCACGTTCAAAACCGAAACGAACAAATTGGTCTTCTCCTGGTTCCTACGTTGCTCCTTCGCCTCCGCAGATGGCACAAATGGGACTGGGAAAAAAGGTAGCTTCGTCCCTGCCCTCTCCGTCCGATCGATGGGTCGTGCTTCCCCCCCTCCCCGGGCTGATTGCACAAGCGGGACAGCCCGGCAGCTGGGAGCTTTGTCAGCAGCCACGCGTACAGCGGGTGAACGGGCACGCTGCACGTCGCGCTTGCCTCTCAGGGGAGCCATCAATTACAATCCCATTTGTAGCACAGATCACTGCAGCCCTGAACGCAGAATTCTCCGCCGGCTTCGAAACTCACAGAAAGGGCACCTGAGCAGGCCCTGGCTCTCAGACAGGAGGGGCGTGCGTGGCAGACAGACCTACGGACGGACTGCTGCAACCTGATCTTGTGGGCGATGAGCTGGGCCTTGTGCTGAAACGGCAGTGGCAGCAGCCGGTGTCCTCCTGGGGAAAAGACTAGTCTGGGAGCAATCAGCCTCTGGAGACCATCACGAGAATACGTGTAAAGGAAGGGCAAGATGCCGACTGTCACAACCGAGCTCGCGTAGCGGCAGATCCGAGGCGGGCTCTCTCCTTCCCTGTTGTGACGTCGGTAGTAAAACAGCCTCAGTTTCTTGTACAGCAGAACGGAACCATTACGGACGATGCGCAGTAGTTTTTCCTTTAGGGCTGCGAAGTGATTTTCTAGCGTTCCCTAAGGTAAAGTCAATTAAGTGATAACTGCATCTGTGCAGAGAGTATTCAAAATGCTAATACCCCCACCCAGATAAGTCTTCAACTTTGCCTGCTTATATTTATCTCCAGCTCTTAGAAATTATTGCCGTGAATGCTCCAGTGCCTTCACCCATTATCTTTGCAATCCTGCTTCTTCCTAACGAAATGGCAAAAAGCACAACGCGTAAGAGCTGTACCACTCTGACCACACTGGGGAGTAAAATGATACAAGCAAAGAAGTATCAGCTGATCTACTGCAGTGTAGCTACTGACGTATTTTGCTGCTCTCAAAGTTCGTTCAGCTTTTCATCTAACCTATAGAGGTAAGAAAATCTGCTATGCCATCAGAAGTTCACATGCTATAGAAATAACAGCAGTTTGCATCATGAATTATCTAACACGATTTACCACTCAGGGAAAAGAAAAGCTCTCATGTTTGGTGTTGTGCCATTTGGCCATCAGACTCTAAAATTTTAATGTTTGTTATCTTTGCAATGGAGATAACATAATGCTGGTCTCAGGCACCTGACTCTAACTAAGATGGCTTCCTTACCTCAACATGGCATGACTCATGTTACGCAAGTCTCTGGCCACACATGTTCAGTGTGACCCCATGTTTTTAAGTGAAAATACCCCCACATTGAAGCTGAAAAACCCAGTACTGAAAACAAAGGAACTCGATGATGTGCTGACTTACCATCAACATCTATATGAATGCCTCAATACTTTATTACTTGCATTTATAAAAATCACAAAATTGCAAAACGGCCACCAAAAAAACCCACACAGAGAATACTGACATCTTTTCAAACAAGTCTGACAGTACAGACTGTCCCACAGTCTGGGCAGAATACACGCATTGGGTAGAATACGAGTACAAACAGGAGATTACAGAATAAAATGACTGACAGTCAACTATTGCTAAATGCATTTGACAGATTAAAAGGAAAAACCCGACTTGCTTCATGTCGTTAACACTAGGTTCTAAAGGCCAAATCACCCAAAAAGGTAGAAGCTGACAAGTAGTGAATGTATTGGATTTGTGTTTCCTCAAACAAAGGAGTCTTGATAAAAGTTAGACGAAAATAATAGAACCAGCACCTGTATTATTGCAATCATTTTATCCAAAGACAATCCAAATCATTTAATGAGCTAAGCTTCATCACTTTGTCAGGACAAGAAAACAACCTTGTAACCAGAGCTGAATGAAGCCATACAATAACTCACCAAGAAGGACAAACATAATCTCTCAACCCTTTCAAGACGGTCTTTACCCATCATTCATAGAATCATAGAATCATTAAGGTAGGAAAAGACCTTCAAGATCATCAAGTCCAACCATCATCCGTGCCCACTAAACCATGTTCTGGAGTGCCTTGCCTATGCGCTTTTTGAATACCTCCAGGGATGGTGACTCAACCACTTCCCTGGGCAGCCTGTTCCAATGTCTGACAACCCTCTCAGTAAAGAAATTTCTCCTAATATCCAAGCTAAACCTCCCTTGCCGCAACTTGAGGCCATTTCCTCTTGTCCCATCTCCAGCCACCTGGCAGAAGAGACCAGCACCCACCCCACTACAACCCCCTTTCTTGCTGATGTTTCTTTCTATGCTTGTGTTCCGCATGCATGAGAAAACATACAAGAACGAACGCCAGGGAACTCCAAATTACTACGGTTTTAACACTGTACTATTTTAAAAGCCTCACTCACACACACAGTCAGTTACTAACCTGTCCTTGATAAAGACCCAAAAGGTTTAACCAGAACTCCCCCATTCCTACTCTCAGAAGAATACTTGCAGCATAACTTTGATTATCCAAAGCTCCCAGGGAACAAATGGAAGCAGAGATAAGTGGGGGAGCAGCCAGAGGTCTTCTGAGAATAATACAAGTGAGAGGAGAGGAAACAAATTCCACAAAGCCAAACTGTTGACTCAGCCCAGCCCTGAAGTTTCCCTATTCCTGAATGGAGCATTCATTAAGTAAAATAAGCTTCTCTAAGCAAGCATTCCAAATGATTGTAAAAACTATTTGACAAAGTGAAAAATTATTGTTCGTTTTGGTACTTGACTCTCCAGAGAGAGAGAGACAGCTGTTGTTCTTACTGTAGCAATTTATTAACCAGTAGTACAGCTCTAACAATGCTCCTGGTAGTGTCTCAATGGTTAACAAGCAGCCAGATTCTTTCCAAATCTATGATTCCCAAAGTATTATTCAGAAAACATTGCTAGAAAAAGCCCCAGACTGAATAAAAATACAAACAGATATACCACAAGCCTTAACATTGGGGCAGAACATCCATGTAGAAGAAATCTGTTTGGGGAGCTGCGGGTGCTTTACACAGAAAGTACAAGTTTTTATTTATATTATTGCAGCACAAGTTAATGCCAATTAAGTAGGAGAGTCACTTTGGATTTAGCACAGAACCTGGCCCAGGGCACTGGCACACAGAATAGAAATAAATACTAATCATGCTTGCTCACACTGAGAGGATTAGATAACTACAGACGTAGGAAATTAAAACCACAACAAGATGACCCCACGCTCGTGATTTCCCTGTTGTACCAGATCAGTCAATATGAATAATCGACAATGTAAATTGAAATCCTCAGATAAAAATAATGGTTTTACCGCTTTATTTCTCTTCACTTGCACATAAATTGAGTTGACTATCTCTGACAATGCCATGGTTTAATATTCTAAACACACTATCTCCTTTAACAATGCCTGGAATAGAAACAAGCTGCTGAGCCAGATCCTCTAGGGGTGAAAATAAACATTGCTACACTGACTTCAGTGGAAGCACATTGATCTCCACCAGCTAAAGCTTTGGGCCCTAGTGGGCAATTAGGTTTCTATTATATGCTAATTTAAATAATGTACCACAGCACATTTGCTGTACAATAAAGCAAGTCTACATTCTTCTGTGAAGAAGGACAAGCACTTGCTGTGGCACGATGAGAGTTATGGATTCTGGTTTCAAAGAGCAGGATGAAGTTTCGGTATAAACTACTCCTCATAATAACATTTTTAAACCTGCAATTACTCATACTATACTACTTTAGGAAGCCTATAATTATTTGGTAAGTTCTTACCAATGTCTAGTCTAGATCATAATTGCTAACACTGCCTCCTTCAAAGGAACTAGTGACTATGTTAAAATCTGGTTTTTGTTAGGTTCCTACTACACAAAGTGGCTGTGCTGTAATGTTATGATCTGTATTCAGTGGAGGAGGAAAACCAAACTGATTTATGTCCCAATCCTGAGCCTTTGAGCAAAGCCTGAACAAAAAACTGAATACAACAATCCCACACACGTTTCTTTTGAGGCTTCTGAGATGGCCGGGTTGGCACAAGGACTGTGGCTGCGGCTGACACAGGCCAGAGTTTTTTCCCCAGCAGAAGTTTATGTCATGGAGGACCATCTGCAACGCCCTCTCACTCTCCCAGCAAGGCTTCGTGCTCCAGCCAGAAGATGAAAAAGCAGAAAAGTGGGGAGTAGGGTTCAGCCACAAAGACAGCAAAAAAAATTTGTAGGGGATCATAGGGCAGGGCAGGTGAAAAGATACCATCCCCACGTAAAAAAATGTTAACAGCAGTCGTTAAACAAATGTTTTGTTCTCTTCTGTAGAAATTTCTTAAGTACCAGAACTCCTTCTTTCAGTCTCCTTCGAAATGTCATTGACACCCTTCTTCCTGCCTTAATCATCAACAAACAAGTTATTAGCGTGCCAAGGTCCCTACTTAAAGTTTTCTGGACTTCTGATGTAGTCAGGACAAGGGCATCATTCCACACTTACAGGTTCTCCTATGTTGCAGTCCTTCAAGTGAGGCAGCCGGATTCAATACATACTCTGTTTTGAAAGCTGAAAGCACACCTCAGCAGAGGAATTCAGAAGGTCTCCAAATGCCGCTTTTGAGAGAGAGATCAGCAAAACAAGGGGTTCTCCCCATATGTATGCCTCTTACATGAAGGTCACAGCAGACAGCTCCTGGAGATAATACTCCAACTAAAGACTAAGAAACATGCACACAATTCCAATCTGTCTTGTTTCCCACAGAAGCATTCAAGGCAGAAGGGCAAAGTAACGTGGGCTCACATAGGTCAACGTGGTGCAAGGCAAGATGTGGCATCAAGCTGCAATACTTAAATTATGTGATTCCCTTTAGAAACGTACTTATCCTGGTAATCGTGCTCTTCTCCAGTTGCATTTATAACTCCTCAGAAATAGTTTAATTTCAAACAGAAAAAGCTTATGTAGAGTCAAGCATTTTTAATGATAGCAGTCACACAAGAAAAACTTGCCATGCAGGGAAGGTCTAAAATGTCACCACAGTAAGAACTCATCCAAAGCTTCCCCTGCGCTCTGGACTTCTCAGCTGCCCCATCACCGTGCTTTGGGTAGGCTCTCCAGACATGGGGAAAATTCAAAGCATGCAATCTGCACTTGAAAGAAAGAAGAAACTAGAACCGATTTTGGTTAAGGTTTTGATGAACTCAACCCCGCTAACTCCACAAGCATTTTAGCCAGCAGAAATCTCCAGCCATTGGACAGAGCTAGCCTGCCCTCCCTCTCCCCCCTTCTCCTGGTGCCTGTACAGCTGCACTGCGAGAGCCAAATGAGGGAACGACTCAGGTTGAAGCTGTTCTTTGGGGGATTAACTTTAACCTGAATCAGTTTCCTGACTTAATTCCCCACGTGACTGCAGAGATGCTGCTTGTGCTCGCACAAGGGAGGGGTGCATTTGTTTGGCAATGGCAGCTTACGGGAGGTTAAAATACTCACAGAACTAAACTGTTAGTCTGCTAAATCGGTAAGAGGAGATCTGGGGTAGCAGGTAGAAGGACAGGGAACACAGGGTTGGTTTTCCAAGAAACAGAATAGTTTATGAATAAGTCATTGGTTTCTATGTCCAGTACTGCTGTGAAACTTCAAGCAAGTCACTTACTTGATGTGTCAATTCCTCAGCTGTGAAACGAGGACAACACTTTCTTACATCACCGAAGTGTTGTAAGTTGAAAATTAATGACTGAGGTACTTGGACACTCTGGTGCTGAGAGCCAAGTCAGTACGTAGCTACAAGAGCTGAGTGATTAGTGACAGGGAGGGGCTAAGGAATCAACGTATTATTTTTGGTGGACTATTTCCTTAGAGGATAAATGAGAGTAACTGCTACTTACTTGATTGCAAGGAATTGAAAGAGCTCTCTGTAGCTCCCTCGTGGGTGGACACCTGAACAATTAAATAGCTATGACCTAATTTTAGTCAGAAACCTTATGTCACAAGGAATTTACAGGGAGGTGTCTTCTGTATGTGCAAAAATAATTGCACTGTGGAAGGATAGTTGACCCATGTGTTAATTTAGCTGTACAACATTTTAGGGATAGACTGTATCCTATTCTCCTTCCTCATATTCCCAATTCCAAAATTTCTGACTGTAAGAGATACTGCATGATACAGAATATCACAGGATTAGGACCGAAGGAAATTCTGTGGACACGCTGCTTCCAGCATCAGAATTACAGGGTCAGTTTAAGGAAAGGTTTACAGAAGGAGAAACATAAAGGTGGTAGGTAATGTTATAATCAAATCTCACCTTCTGTGCAATAGGAACAATGGAATATCACCCAGTGGGTTTTGTATGATGCCCCTACGCACCAGTGACACTAGAAGGCACTTCTTTTTAAAGTGCCGTTATCATGCACCTGGAGCCATGAAGCGACAGAAAAAACACACCCCAATTCTACAAGAATTTGTTCCAACAGCTTGTTTTCCTCACAGTTAAAACCTGTCCCTTCCTTCTAGCCTGAATTTTCCTGCCTTTTTTTCAGAGGAATACAGGAAACATTTCTTCCTCTCGGGCTACTGCAGGATTGCTACTATGGGATTGAGAAGATCTGACTTCAAATCCCTGTGCTGTCACAAGGACTGTGTGTATGAGCCAGGGCAAGTCACGTAACTATCACAGAGTTTGCACGCATTGAACTTCTGTAAGATGTGTAGGTCTCACTGAAAACACCAGGGGTTAAATGATTGAATAGCTCTCACTGGAAAAACCAGGGGTTAAATGATTAAATAGCTTCATGGAGCTGGGCACATGCCTTTCTGTAATTCAGTTTATACCTGTAGAACATTAGGATTGGAGGCCTCCTATCTGTGAGGATCTGTTAAATACCGTATTGTGCTTGGATACATCAAGAGGAATAGAAGCCACGTAAATACTTAAATAGGTAAATAATGTTTCAGGTCTTATTGAGCTATTATGTCTCAAGAGCTTATTATGTCCTTGGCTAGATTAGAGAGTACATATTCAAAAAACAAACACAAACATAAGGCAAATAAGAATCCACCACAGAAAGCTTTAAAGTTGAAATACCAACGTCAGGATTTTAGCTCCTGTCTTATGATTTTTGAGACATCAGGCTGACGATTCTAAAAATCCCTGGAAAGGGGCTAACACTGCAATTCCCTTTCCTCAGTCCTCTGGGCCAGGGGATCAGCCCTAAATAATCACCAGTGGGTTAAAAAAAAAAAAAAAAAGTGTCAGTAGAAAGTGAAAATCCTGCACTATCTGGATATGCACTGAAGACCAACAAAATACAAGGCAGGCTGAAATCTCTGCAGTCGGTCTGGTAGTTTGCAATTAAATCGCTAGGAATGCATAAGCATTATTGGCCTTCCAAAGCAGATCCTTCCAGTTTTATGGGCAGAGAGTTAAACACCCTGTAAATTGTACCGAAGACTCAAATCCTCACTGTTGCATCTGCTTTTGTTCAACTTTTTATTTTCTGAAGTCTTGTGGTTCGCAATGAAATGCGAATCTGTTGATTCCTGGCTATGACACAGGCTTCTTGTGTGGCCCAAGCCAAGTCTCTTAAGCTATACTTCAGTCCCCTACTTGTGAAACAAGTTAAACACAACCCTCAGTGATGTTTTATGCATAAATTAACTTGTGGAAGCCGGTTTTTCAAAGAATTCACTAATTAACATTATAGACAACCCTGTAGATAAAAAGATTGTCAGAGGGCTCTGTCTGGCAACCCTGGCCCAGGGAAAGAGCGCATTCCAGAAGTCATGATAGAATCTGCATACAATTCCAGAAAACCAAGTTTACTGAATTCCAAAAAGTTATTTTTTAAGAATGTGTACTTCTTGGTAACATCTTGTAAGGATTTCATACAACGCAGGGCATCTCCTGCATCTAGTTTTATTTGGAAAGAAGTGCCACCATCAGTTTTCAGCACAATTGATATGTGTTATCTTGACAAAATTTTACTGGGCAGATGTTGAAACATTTAGTAAGCTTGGAACAAAGAGTTTAACAGCAGACACCCTGTTTTCCACAAATATCCATTTACAAGTTGTTGGAGAATGCAAAGACAGTTCTACAAAAGCCATGTTGATTATCATATATTTTCAGATGTAAGCTCAACAGAGTAGATAATATATTTTTCCTATGTTTGTACAGTGCCTAGAATCTGGCTTGTGCTTAGAACATGGAATAAAGTCCACAAACAACTTCATTTCCTAGTCTTCATACACCAGTACAATAACTAAGCACAAAACTCAAGTACAAAACAAATTAAATAAAACACAGTTTTCATATTAGGGTGACCAGAAATAGACTAGAAAGATGACTGAACATTACTAATGCCTGTTCTGCCTACACTGACAAAAGAGGCTAAACCAAGAAGAAACTAAACGACGAATCTTAGCTTTTTTTTTTTCCCCTTTTCTTTAAATGGTATAGGATATAACTTAACAGATCTACAGTCTTCACTATCACATGATTTACTCAACCTAAAAGTATCAAATCTTTTAAGCTCATCTCATTTTCAAACACACATCAATTCAAATAGTCAATATTGAAAGACACAAACAAGATAAAGTTTTTACTAAGTGTGCAATTACAGTTTTCAGGAGCCACTGAAAAGTGACTGTGCAAGTAGAAGCTGAAATGCGCTTTCAAACAACAGCTGAACTTCTGTCATAAGTTACTGCCTAGCCCACATACCAAATATTTCTAGTTTTCTTTGAAACATAGCACCTTACTGATTACAGGAACTAAATAATAATTTCTACCTTTGATTTTAAGACCATAATCCAGTACTGGAAAATGGATTTGTCACGGTTGCTGCACACCAGTGAATTCACTTGCTTCATTTCAAATGTAGCAACGTTACCGTCTCACTGTAAGACAAATATCTGAGCAGTAAGAGCAGCTGATGACAATCCCCAGAACACAGGTAACAAAACTATAATTTTTGAGTTTCTCAGTCAAAGCTCAGGTGAACTTCTGTTTGTCTTGTGTTTGCTCACAGGTGATGTAATTAATCCACCAAAAGCTCTGTTGCAACATTAATGACATTCAAAATCCGCATGCACAAAAATTGTTATTAAGTTTATTTAAAAAAATAAATTGCCTATGATTTCATGACCAACTAATCAACACCATTACTTTTCTAAAACATATATTCAACTCCACGTTGTGCACAGTGTTACATAAGGGAGGAGGGCTTGTCTGCTCCTTCACACTTGCGTCCCAGAACAGACAATACTGAGAGAAAACGTGACCATGGCTTCCCTCATGCCTTCATACAGTCCTACAGCTGTGACTTTGCCGTCACTACACTTCAGTGGAGTTCCAGTCTGCTTACACCTTAGTCCCATTGAGTGTAGTTTATCGCCTTTACACAGAAAAGAATGTAAGTTATTCCAGGGGAAATACAACCATTACAATACTGCAACTTCTAAGTATTTGGAATCACTTTTTTTATGTTGGAGTAGGGAGAAGTGCTCCTTGCCATAAGAAACTAGACATGCCACTGCTAAATTACACTATCCATTTTTGGAATATACACTATTAGGGCACTAAAGCAGTATTTTGCTTGCGACGGTGCAGCTCTGAATCCTCCCAGCAAGGTGCCAATACTACTAACCTTTCAAACCACTCAGTTATTTAGCACTTCTCAGTGATCTTAACGACGGGGAATTTTTTGACCAATATACTTTCACATAGCAAGTGGAGGCAGCAGAAAAGCACCAAATATATATTCCGCGCAGAAACTACAGTCATAATCCAGAATAACAGGGCAGACAGATGTCTTATGTGTGACTGCCCAAGTGAGAGGAGTTGGAAAACAAGCATTATCGAACTGGGCTGTAATTTTCATCTTTGCCCTTAAAATTTAAAGTCTACCCCAAACTGAAGAGAGCAGTTTAAGAGAGCCTATGAAAACAAAGGATTTCCTTATCTGATTTCAGCAATCCTCCGAAATTAGGTGTTACCCAGGAAGGGCAGTGGGAAGGTACAGGGCTTGCCACTCCTAGGTGGCAATACATTCCCACGGTTTTTCACATTGCCAGAGAGGAAAAATAAACCAAGCAAGGCCAGCAGTGGTTCTCCGAGAAAACAGTGAAAAAGCAGTTGCGGCTCCTACCATCTGGTGCAGTGGGGAAACAACCCTCCCCTTTCACCAACCTCCACCTAGCCCTAATACACAAGAAAGCTGTGGTGGCCCTGCAACAGAAGGGTGCCAGGCTGGGAGGGGGAAGGCTGACAGCAGCTCTCCCAAAGAGGTAGGAACGATCAAGGAATAAGCAATGACTCACACTATATGATTTATTGCTGGGCACCGTTCCCAAATGTGTTAATAAAGTTGCAGCCAAACAAATGCACATCCCTTAGGTCTTTGTTTCAGCATGGCCAAGATAATTGAGTATTATTTTCAAGTAAAACAAGGATGAGATTCTAGACAATATTCCTACCACAATTAATATTTATGTTTCACCGGTCTACTTCACAGCATTGCCAGCCCTTGAGTATTTAATAAAAAAAAAAAAAGAAAAAAAAAGTACAAAACAAGAAAGAAGCAAGCATACATTCAGACACAGAAAGTCATAAGATTTTTAACAAACGAGTTCGAGCTGTTCTATTTGGTTTTTAGTTTATCTTCAGTAATTTCAGGTATAAAAGACAACAGACAGAAGCATTCCATAACCACCACCTTCAACTGAAGCAAGATGCCAATACAAAAGCAGCTAACTCTGTGTCAGGTAGCAAATGGCTTTGACAGTTCATGGCAAAGCTCTTCTTGGAGGTCTTCTGGAAACTGAGAAACAGAGGGAAGAGGAGAGAGGCCAAAAAATTGTTTGAATTGAAACATCTACTTGATTAGCAGCGAAGCTCTGGGGAAGTAGTGATCGAGCATAAAGAACTGTGACAGGTTTCTGTAAGCAGCCCGCTCAGGTTTCACATACCAGCTAGTGACAAAGAAATGTATTTCCATGTAGCGTGATCACTGTGCAAGCAGATACTTCTTTTAGCTTTAATTAGCAATGGAAAGAGAAGCTACATTCACGCTTTGACTTCCGATATAGCTTTGAATCATGAGAGACACGATAGCTAAATACGAACTGCCTGGTGGCGTACGCATGTCACAGGGCAGTTCTGTGAGGGAAAGAAATGATGAAGCTGTTAGAAGGGCAAGGAAGTACAAAGGAATGATGCGGTTTGTGGAATATGCTTTCCCTGGTATTACCCACAGGTAGTTTCTGAACTGAGTCTGGAGATTGCTTTGTTTCAGAAACTAGATGAGCCGTGGGTTAGATGCATGGAATTACAATGTATTTCGAAGCTATATCCATGAGTAAAAACAGCAGGAATATTTTTAAATGATAGCTGAGAATCAGCTATATCCATCGTTTCCAAAAGCCAGAGCCGGGAGGGAGAAGGGAGGGCAGAAGATTGGAAACACACTGTAAAGTGCATAGTTTAAAAAAGAAAGCATTTTCCAGTATGAATTATGCTTCCCATGGATGAGTGGAAAATACATGTTATCATGAGTCAGTAGTCTGTCAAGAAACTGCAACGAATTCATGAAAATTGAAAATAACGTCTTCCAAAACTGTTCAAGACATTCACGATCGATCGATTTATCTAATAGATTTTATTAAATGTAATGATTTTATAGCCCACTAGCCACCCATAGGAACTCCCCTACCTCAACTTCCATTCAGTCTTACAGGAAGAGTTAGGTAGTGAATATAAAGGTACACCTCGCTACACACAGTCCAGTTCATCCATGCTTCTAGCACATGGACCTCAAAAATCATCATCTCTATCTCATTCTTTTTTAATTTCTATTTCTGTGCATGTTTTATAATGTATCTAATATTACTACACTAGTACATGTATATAATTTATAAATAAATATACATACATTGGGGATGCACGCTCAAATTTATCTGTGTTTTAATGATAGGGGTGCGTGACCACTGTTCTAAACAACCTGATATGCAAGAAACAGTGTCTACTGGCTACCTGTGTTAACAAACATACCAGCATTAGGTATGCTTGTCCTTTTGAAGATAAAGTTAGAAGTTTTGAAAACCACTTAAATAAAAAGAAAGGACAGCTAGATAGCTTGTTCACCACTGTCACTGTAGTAAAGCTGAGGAACCATAATTTTGGATGAGGACCTCATGCGCACAATAAATAATTTGTATAAATGCAGATAAAAAGATGGCCCCTGTTCCAAGGATCTTTAATGGAAACACAAAATTGTATGTTGTTTTGTATTTTCCTTGCTCCTTACTGTTTAGTTCCAAAACTTGTTGACCAACTCACTTCACTGATATTCTGGTTTTGTATACCTCATCTGTGATTTAGACAATGACTGCTGTGTTTTGTAAAACAACTTGTTTAAGCGTAATTGCATACAGCTTTCTTGCTTCATGCTAGTTCATTTTAATAAACTCAAATTTACTAGGCAATCTACAATCAAGGCAGAAGTTTCATTGACACCTTCCTAAAATCTAGCCTCTGGTTGATTTGTTATTAATCACCCTGGTAACCAGAACAGTTTGTATATGTTTAGGAAGCTCATGATTCAAAATTAAACGTTTTAGATACTGCAGCAGCTTGGCATGGTAACTCCACATCTCTTTCCTCCAACACCGCAAATCTGAGAGCAGCAGTTTCTCTCCAAGTAAAACACGACGCAAGAACAAATTAAGATTCCTAAGCGTGCCAATGAGCGTCTGCTGGTGTCCCTGGCACAGACTGCCAAAAGGTGGTAATACAAGTCAGAAATGTTTCAGGGGTGGGGAGCATGGCTCTAGAGACCAGACATGAATTTTGGTACATAGAAAGACAATTAAAACCCATCTGGAGAAATGGTTTCTTCCAGTTGTCACGACCCTCTGGTGCGCTTGGAACTATTCCAGAAGGCTACTAAAGGAACAAAGATCTTTTGAAGAACTGCGTGTGCAGTGTTAGAAAGGTAAAGCACAGAGGTGTCCTAGAGGGCTCTATCTTTTACTCTTTCATGATGATCTGAAAGAGCTGGCTATAAAGGGCCTAAAATGTATAGTTGTGTTGTTACCCCTCACCACACTGATAAAGAGATTAAATAAGGCACTGGCAGTTTGCTTTCAAAAGAGGGTGAAAGAAGAACACAAGAAAGTGAATTAGAGATGAATAATGTTAACATGAAGGAGAGAAATGAAAGAACTGAGAAACTACACAGCAAAGGAAAGAGGATCAGGCAATTACACAGCACTTCAGCAAGATGACAGTTCTGCGTGCAGCCTATGCAATCCCAGGGTGGTGTGAATTCCAAGCAGGAAAATTCTTACATCCACATAAATGGAATAGCCAAAATGGAAGGATAAAGATGGAAATGGCAGAAGTACCACACTCCAGTCTAAAAATAAATACACTACTTATTTTCCAATCTGTCTTTGGGAAACTGCAATCAGCAGTGCTTAGGTTTATTATTTTCTCTCTGAAACTCCTGAAAAGACAAAAAGGAATCCTATTAATAAAGTGTAATGAACAGGCTCACATACATTGCATTAAAATCCACTGTGCTTTGGTTGCATCTAGATTTTAGTTTTGATGATCGGTTAGCACTTTATCATAAGCTTCACACAATATATATATATTTTAAGAAGTCAAAACTGTAACATCTCTTCTCAAATTAAGTCATTTGAATGTAGCAAACCCATCATTCAATTGAACATACAACAGAAGAATTTTACCTTGAAAATTTACCAATCTGAGAAGAGTTAATGTGTTTTTTTTTTTTTTTTCTGCGCAAACTAGCAGGCTCACTGCACAGCCAGATCTTACTGCAAAGCCAAAGACCTTAACATGATAAAAGCAAAAAGCATTAAGTGTATTAATGCCTGTTCAAAATGAATTGTCTTTGCGGTATAGCAATGCATTATCTAGCTTCTGTTCACACTTCTTTGATTAAAAAAACCAACAACCAACCCAACAAACCACTCGCTCTTCATAGCTTAAGAGGCCCAAAACCCTTTTCACAAAACAATTATGAAAAAACCCTTTTATACAGGGTTAGTTGATGCCTTTCCCCCTCCTTTTTTCAATGAGCTAAATATAATTAATGACTTCAAAATGGAATTAGTTCAACAGCATTTAGCTGAAAGCATTTATTTATATGAATCCAGTTATAAATCATAACTCAAAGGCATATTGTAAAGAAATTTACTTCACTGAAAATTCAAATAGTAGCCTTCTATAGAAAAGTGGTATTAAAGCTTAAACATTAGTACAGTCAACATAAATTCTGATTTTAACAGGCTTGGATAAACATATAAATTTTGGCTCAGCGAGTCTGCTTCGGCTGTCAATACTCTGAAACAGATACAAGCTCTAACAAACCTTTAATTCAAAAGCCCATTATTGTACCAACTGAAATAGAAAGACTCGAGTATCAAAGAGGAGTTCTTCCCCACTTTCATGGTATTACTTCTGTAAGACACCAATTGATCTACAGCCCTTGAAAGAAAACAACTCGCTTCCCTTTCCTGGATAAAAGTCAGCGCAGTTCTTTCATCCATCACAGTGTAACAGCAACAAAATACATCTTCGGCATCAACTTAAAACAAGGAAAAAAAAAAAAAATAAACCCTGCAAACCACAAAGCTATTACATGACATGTCAATTTACTTTGTCTGACAGATTCACTACATAAAAAAAAAAAATGTTTTCATTAAAAAAAACTAAATGAAGATTTGCTTAAAGCAGTCAGTAAGAAGGAAACGAAGAGAGAGAGAAGTGAGAATTTATACAGATTTACCTATTGCTAATGTCATTCTGAGGTGCTCTTCAGCCTCATAAAGAAAACACAGCCAGCTCCCTGAATCTAGTAAGTGCAAGTTTACCTCCACCTAAACACCAAAGTGCAAAGCCCCTCTTCCCGGCAAAGAAAAGCAGAGCTCTTCCACCAGCCCGGTGGTCGGGAGCTGCCGCTCTCCTCAGAAGAAGGTGCGCCCGCCGGGCCGTACGCAGGGAACGCGCGGGTCAAGGCAAAGCCTGCCCAGCAGCGGAGGAAGCCCCGGCTCAGGTGGCCGGCTGCGAGCGGACAGTTATTACGGGTCCGACTTCTGACAGATTTAAGCCCTTCACCAGCTTAGTATCAGATCACTCGGAAAGGACGTGAAAGACATGACTGTGACCGCGGCAGGCTGTTGAGGAGTCTGAGGAGCACTCAGTGACACGTCCGGTGCCCACTGCTTTGGGGTGGATTCCAGCCCACTTTGCTCCGTTTAAGTCCTGCCACAAAGCCTGTTTCTGCCGGCTTTTGCCGAGGGCAGGGTGAAGTTTCACCAGTACTTTCATAGCACACGGCTGCCTGGCACAGCCCCTTTTCGTATGACGGCAGGACATCTGTCCGGAGCATCAGACTGGATACTCACCTTCCAAACTGGAGATTATTTTTCCCATCTAGGACTATTTATGCAATGTCCTGAGACTTAATAAATTTCCAGACTAACTGTTGGTTGCTTAATAACTAATAACATCCACAACATTTAGCAGCATCTGATAAATTGTGTAACCAAATTAATTTACCATCTCTGACATTAAAACCAGTTATTGTTAATAAACAAGCCTTAAAGTATTTAGGTGGGTTCTTTAATTCAACTGAATAATGTACTTGGAACTACTGCGATGGCATCAGCAAACAGGTAAACAAATACATGCTTATTTTCATTCCTTCAGTGCTACAGGTATTTTCTCTTTAAGAATACGGTCCTTTGGCTTCTTCCTGTGTTCTATTACTAGATGCTGTTTTCCATGAAAAACACCACAGTATTTACACTCAACTTTTTGGGCGTGGGAATGCCTTCTATTCTTCCAGGCCATGCTAAATCCTCTTTGATTAGGTTGTTCAAACACCTGATCTCATCATGAAAAGATGATAATTTTGAGTAGTAGCCCAGCTTCACCGAGACACCTAATCTCCTTACGGGCCCATATTAAAGGAGGGAAGAGTTCTTCCGCAGTGTTATCAGAAAGGTATTGCACAGAAGCAGCTCAGCCTGCCTGCGTTCAGTGACAGGAGCTACCTGCCCATTTGAAGCACACAAGCAACTCCGCTAATACGAAGAGAAATACAAACAGGATCTGCTACACTAACCTTCCAGCCACTTGCAATGAAGCAAGCTAAAGGACAACTTCTTCTATGAGATAGTCTTTGGGACAACAAACAAGTTTTGACAAGAAATGTAAAAGTCTAACAGATAGTAAGTTCGGGATAATTTCTCCCATTCTACTAACATGATTTATGAGCATTCCAACTGCTCGGGACACAACATTGTCTTCAAAACGAAAAAATGAGTAGGTACTTAAACCTAAATTAATCTCAAGACTACTTTCTACTGACATTGTTTACAATGGGCTTAATTATTTACGGGAAGAAACCAACCCATTGTATATCTGCCTGAATTTTTGAAAAACAAGTAAAGGGAATAAAAATTAAAATCTTGTTTGTAAAGCACGGGATTAGCAGCAAGCAATCTGGGTTTTGTCTCCTTGGATAAATCTCTTAGATAGCTGGATCAAAGTAGTTCTTTGTGAAACAGGCTCTTTACTGAGATGTTTGGAGACTTGGAACATTTTCCAAAGTGATATAATTTTGGTATCCAGCTTAATACAACTTTGAAAGCATTTTCTGAAACTGGAATTAATTATAATTAAATTTAATTCTTCTCCCACATTATATTTGGTGATTACATTTGAAGTCATGCTATGTAATTTCAATTATTAAGGTGCTTTTACACTAGAAGTAGATAAGAGTCCTCAAAAACTGTAAAACTTCCCCCAATGAAAATATGCTTGGCTAACAAAAACTTACTCAAATTTAGAAATAATGCCTTAGCCAGTGCACCACAGTGCTTCTCATGTGAGATACATAGCTTTATGTCAGCTTTGGACATGCTCCTAGAACTTCAACTTTAGGCTCCAAGGAGACAAGTTGGACATCTGTGCATGTTGCCCATTCAGAATATGCATTTGCATGTAAAGAGATCCCACCCATTGCTAATACAAAATTTGAACTTAGCATGCTTACCAAATTGCTAATAATGCAGCAACAATCCAAGAAAAGAAGTTAAGCTATACAACCCCATGTTATTTTTTGCTGGCACCTCCCTAAGAAATTTTTCAATTCAATTCAATTGGGGGGGGGGGGGGGCCGGGACGGGACAGGGATATAGAAGGATTTAATTTTCGGGTTTTGATTTTACGAGTTGCTGGCAACTCTCCCTGTGCACGCGCGTACACACACTCTCTAAAATAACAAGCTATTAACTTGACAGTTCAGGTATTTTAAAGGTGGGAAAACAGTCTCTAAAGAGTTACTTGTTTTGGTTTTTTTTAATTCAGAAGTAAACTCTTTCAAAAGTTCCTTCAATTTAGCATATAAATTGAATTTATTTGATTAGTCTTTCTAAAATGTAAAGCTCTTGTCTCCTCCAAACACACTCTATGCCAGCTAGCAGGCCAGGACTTGACATACTCAAGTGAGGAAACCTCCACCTTCTTTTAACAGCACAGTACAAACACGTCTGCTGTTAATTTCTCACAGCAAGGTACACACAGAGCCATTACATTTACTTGAGAGCAATGGTCACTATTTACAACCAATTATTATAATTTTCTGAGAAAAGGCTTGATTTCAGTGTGTTGAGCATCCTCAACTCTCCCCAATGCCCTTGTATGCAGAAGTGAGCATGCTGTTAGAAAGACCCCCACATGTTGCAAGATCCACATAAAGCCACTTAGTCGGTAAAGCTCTTCAAATACAGCTCATTTCTCCCCATCAACAGGGCAAGGCAACAGATATAGAAATGGGCTTCCTTTAAAAAAGCTGTTGTATTTTTCTCTAAACAGAAAAATGTGAACCTATTTTCCCTGTAATGTCTTCCACAAATCGCCAAGAATTAATGTTTCTGAAATGCTGGAAGCTTGTGGTAATAGCTCCTTCTTCCTCCTTGGCCACAGGGACTCATCACGGTACACGTACTGTCCCAAGATGGAATTCTTACTCCAGGTAACACTATGGCAGTGCGGTAGCAGCAAAGGATTTGATACAAGTTTTAAACATATTTCCAGAAGAATAACTCATTCATGTATCATCACATCCAACTCTGATCCCTACACACACAACTACTGCATCTTCTTACAGTAACATTATAAAAGACCCTGACTTTACCAAAGAGATAATTACAGACTACTTGCTGACAATTATTTCTAGGTCTCAAAGCAAACAAGACAAACAACGGCACAAATCAGTGATCCATTTCGTATCTCAAGCAACAACTTAATTATGAGAATGAATGTGTTTAAAGCACAGTATTAACAAAAGGAACATTTTAACAACGCTTAACCTGACATTGTTTTAAAAGCGTAAGAAAGTCTAAGTCTAGGGAACTATCAGAACATTAACTTGAAGGTAAGTACGGAATATTGCAACCAGTAATATCAAAGGGGTTTACAGCTGTTTCATTGGCAAAGGAAAGTGCTAAGCACAAGCCTACGCCTTCACAGTTCCCCCTGTCCTGGCCTTCTGGAGAGCTTTCTGTCCTTCCACCAAATGCAAATGCTGGTCTCTCCCGAGGTGCCCAAATTGTTATTTTCAAGCCTTGATGTCTTTACGCAATTCCCAGCAGTTCTTCTTAGCCTTTTACATTCTGACTTCTGTTTACTGATGCACTACTTCTCCAAGTGTAGTAGCACATTAATTAATTATACAGTAGTATGCCTAATCAGGTTTCCCTAGGGTTTTTAACAGAAACCCTTTGTATTTCTTAATGATTCCATGAAATTGTAACTATTTTTAGTTCTGCAATAAAAGAAATAAGAGTCTGCTGACAATACTATCTCCATAAAAGGTGCAACTGGTATTAAAACCATTGATCCAAGCACACTTGAACTTTCGAGAATTCAGATTTAGTCTGGATTTTATGATTAACATTTTTATAGACCACATAAGCAGTCAGCACTTATCTATAAGAAATACAAATGAAGAAGAAAGACTGGAACTGAAGAACTGATGTGACCTACTTTACATTTTAATATTAAAACAAATACATTCAAATTAATAGCAACGTCTCCGCTGCCTTCAACACAATGCTACCACCAATTGGTCAACAGCAGTCCAACAATTTTCTGGAATCAGTTTCCCATGCCCTGCCTTGTTCTGAAAGAGGACACGTGCTTTAGATACCGAAGGTTACTTTTCTTTAGTTCTAAGGCAGACATCCACAAACTTTCTCATTAATTTAAGGGGGAATTCGGGATTTAAAAAAACCCAACAAAACCAAACAAACCCACGACAAACTACTAAAAGGCCAAATCAGCAAAACCACATCCAACTTGCACACTACAAAAGCTCAAAAAAAGCAGTAAAAAAAATAAATCAGTTTGGTGGACTTTCGCTGTGCCGGAGCTGGTCACATCTTTGGCCAAATTGTGTCTTGTTTTAAGAGGGGTCATAGCTAAAGATACAAGTAGACAGCTGCCTTACTTATAAAAGTGTTATTCTCACAGAATCATAGAAGAGTTGATGTTGGAAAGCACCTCTGGAGATTGCTTGGTGCAGCCCCTGCTCAAAGCACAGTCAATTACAGCTCAGGGTTGTGTCCAGTCGAGGTTTGAGTATCTCCACAAATGGAGACTCTACAATCTCTTTGGGCAACATGATACGGTATTTGGCAACCGACATAATAATATATAAAAAGAATTAATCTGAAAGTAGACATTTAGCTTTCATTTATGCATTTTATGTACCTTTTGCCCATCCTCCCCTCCCCAGGTCACGGCAGTGTTGCACGCACACTTCCTATCTGTCACCCATGTTTATACACTTGAGTCACACCGCGCACAGAAACAGCACTGCTTGGCTTCATGTAAGCTCAGACTCTCTTACCTAGTATATTGGCAAGACTGGATTCTGAGGCACTACTTTTAATTTTTAATCTTACCTATTCCCCAAATCAGAAATGAAGATGTGCCAGAGATAATTTCCACATCATGAAAGCAGCGCTCTCTAGCATTCCACAGGGACCTGTCTGAAGGCTGAACTGTATCTCTATACAGCTCCTTTTGTCCTGTATTTGTTCTTTGATGTACAAATATGCCACAGACTAAGCGGGGATGTCTTTGATGTTGAACTTTTATACTTTATTGCAACTAGCGTGCTTACAAGAGGAGCTGCCAGTCATTTTCCCTTCTAAACATTCAAATTTCACGAGGCACTTGCTTTATGAGTCAGATTTCTTAGTAACTTGTTTTCAGAATTTCCACAAGAACTGTGCTACTCTTCTGGAATGATAACTTGATTAAAAACCAAGATCCAATCAGGTTTTTCAAGTATTACAAATTAATACAGGCATTAGGTAATATATCTGAATGTGTTTAACATAAAGTATAATTACCTAGTCAAGTATGCATTTCCTCAGTTTCTTTTAAATAATTTGGGCTGGTGCCTGGACTCTAGCAGTGACCAGGAGCAGCTGCATTGGGAATAGTGTAAAGCCAAGGTAAGCATGTAGTGGTACCTCTCTGGCTCCTCTCTGCCAGCCTCCAGCAGTTTACAGTTCAGGGACTTCCAGAGCCAGAGGTAACCTCTGCAGTACAGTTTGCATAATGCAGAGTGTATACATAAAATTTCAGACTGACAATACCAAGGCAGATTAAATTACAAAGTTAGTTACTTCTGTGACAAAACACTAATCAACATTGGCAAGAATAACACATTATAAAGTGCAAATTTACCACCAGTAGATGCTAGAGCTGCCAGTGTGAGACAATCAAAAGAGTTTCCATTATGAAGCCCTTTTGCGAGGGCTTTTAAATCAATCCTAAGAGCAGAAATTCTTTGGAGTGAGATTTTGCCATTCAAAAGGTCTCTGCTTTATAGCATGACCTTTATGTCTGGCTACTTTTCCCTTCTGTAAGTATAAACACTGTGGTTGAGAGGGAAAACATCAGAAGAAAATTAGAATATTTTGGAACAGTGACAGCAAGGAGGGAACGTTTCCCCATACTGAGCTCTAGGTTTCCACAACAAAATCAGTACTGCTACTGATGCCCCTCTCCCAGCCAGCTAGTTTAAAGATACATCATCAGTGTACCAGCCAGAGAAATGCACTACTTTGAACATTTTAAGTCAAAATTTTAAAGTGAGAAAAAAATATTATAGCTTAGTCCTTTCTACTAAGAGAGAAAAAAGAACCTAAAATGAAACAAATTTGTTACAGATACTGATTCTTCTTTTTCAAAAATATCCAGCAGCTCAGTAACGAAAAGTGCGTGTTAAGAGCTAGATGTACGCAAAGGAGGGAGCACTCTAGTGCTAGCCATGCCAGGCAGCCAGGTGCTGCACTCCACCTTTCTGGCTGGGAATTGCAAAGTTATTCCCAGAGACAGCAGCAGATTTTTAGGAAATCTGGTTAAATAGAGCCAGCCGTAGCAGTACTAGAAACATCACATTTTCAGGGCCTTTTCAGGTCCAGGCAAAAGTTGGTTCTCAGCGCTCACTCCGATTCTATCATGTGCAGTAAAATAACCCACCAAGAAAAATGCAAGGGCGAAATATTGCTCGTGTTACTGAGAGGTTTCACATAGAGCTTCAATCAAAGCATCCCAAGCAGGAGACTTGATCCTCCTTGAAGAGAACAATAGGAAAATCAATTCCTTTATTTAGCTTACTCCGCTGGCCCTGCTCCAGCCCCTACACCTTCGCTCCAGCCCAGTGCCTTTCCACACTGCTGGCTGCCACAAGTGCTGCCAACCACTGCTGCTCTTCCTGCTATCACTGGGGAGCATCTGGGGAGGGAGGAATGCTCTGGGCCTGTTTTCCTCAGCCATTTAGAAGGCGCCTATGTATATGAGGTTTCTCAAATGAAACATCTCTGGCTCTTTAATTAACCTGTCTGGTTTTTTTATTATCTGTTGATACAAGAATCTATCCAGCAGTTATAAACATCTTTACGTACTCATATTTTAAGCAAATACTTCTTTTAATTCAGCAACGCACCCACGGTCCAAGAAAAACTCTACCCAAAGCTTAACACGATACATCTGTGTCAATCCAACAATTGCAGGGAGCGTCCTTTTGAAGGAAAACCAATGCTGAGCATAAGCTCAGCTACTCCAGATGATCACTAATGATCTGCCCCTCTCTGCGTGGCAGAGCATGACCCTGCAGCAATAGTTGCAAACACACCTCCAAAACCCGAGTGCTCCAGCCTGATGTATGAGACCTACTACCGAATGGTAGTTTCACTTACATTTATATCCTCCAAAATTGGTTAGTAATGTAAGACCCAGCAAGCAAACATTTCTACAGTAAACTAGGAGCAGCTAGTCCCAAGGAGGGGAAAAACAAGTGGCAATCTACAACAAGCAGTTTTCTGCAGTGCAGAAGATGGGTTTATTAATTCCCAAATTGAGCTTCAAGTAATCACTATAAATTTACCAGAAAATGTGCATTTTCCCACAATAACTACTCTGCCAAATCAAACACAAAGATGAGCAAATTAATTTAGCTGAATGCAAAAATGCACCCATTATGACTAACATTACGGTTGATACAGGAAGAGAGCAGCTACTGCTGTTCCTGTCAAGTAGTAGAGCAATTTATACCGTTCAAATGTAAGTCAGAATTAAAGCATGCAAATGCCTATGTACAGAAAGGAAGCTCTAAATGTTCTGACGACCAGGGATCACTTTTTATCGGCTTTCTACACTCTACCTAGACTAAAGTCTTCAGGCAGAGAACACCTGGGGCTTAGAGAGAATTTAACCTTCTTTTGGGGTGAGAATATAAATGACACTTCCAATCATGTCCCATTAGGCACAGGGCCAAGTAGAGGAGGCTGGACAAGAGAGTGCTTCTCTCCTCAGAATTAAGAGTCAGGTAAACATCAGCTCACGTAAGTTTTAGGCATGCTTAACCCATGGCACAGTATCGACTCTTAAGACCTCTGACAGTCTCACAAGAGGTGTGAATTAAGTGCCACATGCAATGAGAACTTGATTTCTAATCAGATCGTGTAAATTGGACTAGGTCTTAAACAGCAAATGATACTTGGATGAAGGGAGAAAATTGCCCAACTTACCTGGTGTTTTGGAGAAAGAGGTAGAAATTCAGTACCGCAAACACAGGCCTGAGCACAGCCCTGTCCCCTTTCAAACTGTGGTGGTGACTGAAAACCTGAGGCTCTGCATGCAATCCTATTCCCACTGCTCCGACTCATCTGTTCTAAAATTACTATTTAAAACTAAGACAATTCTGTCCAAAGTAAAAGTCATCTGAAACAAACACAGCTTTCAACTGCATTTCACGTGCATGCCACCCAGCCTATTTTAAGATTATTTAACTAAAGCGGTTCAAAATACCTCCCTACCCCACTTGTATAACTTGGTATACAGAAAACCTCAGTGTCCCAGATGCCTCCCCCTTCGCCTCTGGGGCAGAGAGGTCGATGCACCAGCAGAACCAAATACATCAGCTCTTGGTATCTGCGAGGGTTGGAAGCAGATGCCACGGCCATTCTGCATCCTTCCCCAGGTTTCAGCTTCATGCAGTTTAAGTAACAGCAAGAATAAGGAAGTCTTTAGGACCTAAGGAATACTAAACAGCACGTTGCAGAAGACAGTGCGTGCCGATGGCGACAGGCCCTTTTCCTTATTTTCAGTTGACGGTGCAGAGAGTATTCTCAACATACCAGGTGTGAGCAGAGGTGGCAGGAGGGCCAAGCGGGCCCCGCCGGGCCAGGTGCCCGCAGCACCTCAGACCAGCACCACCTAGAGCCAGTGAAAAGCAATCCTGCCACGCAGGAACACAGCCCAGGGTACTCTGTCAACCAGACAAAACTCCAGTTTGTGGTCACTTCAGTCTGAATGAACACTCTGACAAAGCCTTTGTCACAGTGCATCTGTCTATGTAAAGATTTAATGTCGCTTCTCCGCCCCCTCGTTTGAGAATGATCAACTTCTTCTGCAGTGCATAAATAAAGAGTCACGCAGTTGGTTTTATGAAGCACCTTGTCCCAGGATTCAATGGCAATAAATAGCACAGTATTTCAAAGAACACAAACATTACACAATAATTACATGGCTGATACCCTATAAGTATGCTGACTATTCTATTTGCATTGTTCAGAAGTGAAGAGGTTAGACTTATTTACAACCAAGTAGCTTTAATTAAGCTTTGAGATAAATGCTCTTAAAATGAAAGCTGGGATGATTATACCTCTCTGGACACTGATTTTAGCCCAGATGGCTATGTACATAGATGACAAAAAGCCCAAAGCACAAACACCAGAGCCACAAGCTATGGGTCCTACATCACTCTCCACCACATAGGAAAGAAAACAAAAAATGCAGTGAAATTGTGACCTTACTGAAGTCAACTGCTTAAGTGTAGTGGAGCCAGGCTGTACCTTAAAGGGCAGCAGCAGTGGGTGCTGCTGACCACTGCAGGTTCACGTTAAGATGAACTGCACCCAGCTGCATTCACTAACAGCAGAAATAAATGGGCTGTGTTTGACCGTGAGGGCAGCAGGCTACCCCTTCGCCCCCAACAGTGCCGTGGAACCCCCAGACTTCTTTGGGGAGACTCTTGCACTTGTGAGAGCATTAAATGTCAGAGATTCACATTAGGCTGCATCCAAAGAGCACAAGGAGCATTAGCCATCTCAGAGGCTGCAACTGCACGGCTAATAACAGCTTCAGCTTTTGTGCTTCTGAGCAGACAGTACACGTGCACAAAACGAGTGGCGGTAGGACGCGAGACAGATGCCCTAACGTTCACAACGCTGGGCTCAGATTTTCCTGGATATCCATTTGCTCCTGTCAGCACAAAAACATCACCGTCCCCTGACACCAAAAAGGAAAAGGGAAGCAAACACTAATTTAACTACATTTTTTTCCACAAAAACGGGAATCTGTGTGCCAACCTGTGCAGGCAGACAATCTCAGTGTAGAGCGCTGGTACCGCAAGGGGGTCTCTCCAGCGCAGTGACTTTTCCAAGTCTGCCAGCAAGCTCCCTACTGCAGCTAACCCCCGCTCTGAAGAGGGGAACAGCACGACACCCCGTGAGTCACTGCCGCCCTGAGTCACTCCCTGGTGTTCTCAACATAAGGTGCAGGCAACTGGGAAGCAGCCTGAAACTGCACCGAGCTTGCCAACCTATATTTTGCAGAACTTCTTAGCCTAAATACCTCTAGCAAGAAAAGTGAAAAAAAAAAAAACCTGGGCAAACTAAAGACTTTGTTAACCACAGGCAAGGCTCCCTTTAAAGTAGTATAAGAAGAAAGCCCATCTGCCACATCTCCTGACAAGGTTTTCTGCTTCAACTTTTCAGTCTGTGATTATTTTTTTTTTAAATCCAACAAGCAGAGAGGTCTGCACTGTATAGAGTCACCTTTTTCTCATAACATAGCTATTCTTGGAGGACAGAATCCTCCCCTCCCCTGTTCATGTTTATTGCAAAAAAGAGAAAAAACTGATCTTCAAAAAGGAATGAGATGTTTAGAAGACAGTTTCTCCACTATTACTTATGTGCATATCCCTTAGATATCAGTCCTCAAGGAAAAGACAAATCACAAAAGGAGAAAACTACTGCTTGCTTGATCTCAGGAGTTATCAGCTGTAATCGCAAATTAGAGCTCACAGATAAATACAAGAAAGGTGAATATTTATTTTTTTTCTCTCATTGCAAATAACAAAATTCCAGAATAACATTCTAAAATATATCAAGCCTGACTATAGCAACTAATTCTTCTCAAACGCAGTTATTTTGCACGCTACAAAAACTTATCTCATGGGAATGCAAACAAACAAACAAAAAAGAACATGCTGCATCTCAACGTCCTCCAATACTAGATAGAGGATTGCAAAGTCAAACAAAGTTGCATGTATCTACTCGGGAGAGACACAAAGATTTGACAGTTTTGATTTAGTACGTATAGTTTAGAAACAAATATACCAATTTAAAGTTATGGTGTGTAGTGAAGATGAAATACTAACAACCCTGCCAGTAATTAGTACACAACAGTGATCATTTCTATACTGTACTGTAGGCAAGAAAAGCAAGAAATAAGATTTAAAACCCCTTAAGGTTAAAATTGAGTGGTACATCATCCTACAAAAAAAGAAACCCAAACATGCAAGGCTCTCTATAATGGGGAATGAGTAAAGAAATCAGTCTTTTTCATAGACGTTGGGGAAGTACTCGATATAAAGAGGACTCAGTTCTTGACCGAGGTCTCCAGACACTACTCCCCGAACTAATAAACGCCAATACAAACATTCACTTCCCCAGTGCAGAGCCAAGCTGCAAAGCTGCAGGCTGTTACCCCGCACCACATGCTGAACCAGCTGCCGTCATCCCCCCATATCAGCTCACTGGGTAAAATGTGACAACATTTCATATTTGTGCACAGCCCACACCCCAAACGCCAGCAATGCTTAACTACCCACCTCTACAGCCTCATCCCTTCAGGGATTTTTTTTTTTTTTTTTTTTTTTAAAGGGTATAGAATTCTTTGCGTGGAATCCACAGACCACTTCAGCTTTGCCCCAATTATTGAGAATTATCCTAGAAGAATTATTTTTAAGATTGTACTGCCAGCCAGTTGGAAGAGGCTCACCATTTCAGCTAGGCAAGAGCTGTACGTAAGTTTAGAGTTTGATCTAGCGAGATGTTCAGCACCCACAGTCTTCTCTGACTTAAACAGGATGTACAGATTCTCCATACTTGAAAGGAGCGTCCCCAACTAAGACTTGTACAGAGCATGCAACTGCCTTTGATTATCACAGAGAGAGACATAAAGACAGATTTCCTCTTCTTTTACTTGCAAATCTTGAGTCTTTCAAAGGGACTGAAAAGTACATTTCAGCAATAAACCTCAAACCAATCTCATCCTGCAAATGCGATGCAACAAACATCATGGGTACAAGTAAGTCATTCAGATCAGCCGTATGAAATTAAAGCAGCAAGAAAACAGTCTCTCAGCTAGCAATTCCAAAGGCCAGATTCTGTTAATATTTAGTCAACAGAAGGTCTGTACCAGGGGTATTTGCTAAATTGGATTTAACTTTCAACAGTACCACAGTGAAGGCAAATTTAAACATACTCCAATTTGTAAACCAGCTTTTTTTTCATCCTATGGCAAGATATTTTTCCACAGGCAGTTGTTTACTGGTGAAAAACACAGAGTAATTACCAACGTGCTGGCAGGTTGGTGCCAAGATACATGACAAAAAAACACGTCAAAAGGTCAGGCTTGGACAGACTCAGAAAAGCTCACCCGCAGTAAGCAGTACTGCATAAATCCCCAGATGGACGGCCTCCGAGCAACCTGGCTCTGCCGAGCCCGGAGCGTGGAGGTCGCTGCAAGTAAAGCACTCTCCTCCCTTCAGCGCTACAGCCTGGCATTAAGGGAAATCCTGCTTATCTGCCCAACCGCAGCTTGGGTAGTCAGAAAAAATACAGTAAGATCCAAAAATCACGTGCACTCATAAGGAAACCGACAGAGTCTATTTCCTTAAATAGGTATTTGTAAATGACTGAATTTTCATTCAGAGACAGCGTCAGTCGGAAAACAGGTTATACTTCCAACAATCCAAGCACAGACCCCCAAAGTGAAACAGTTTTCCTCACAACCAAGTAACAACCGATTCTGCTCATCTGGTCTCTCCTCCGCAAAACAGCAACAAATTCAACTTTGTCGATGTCCACACAGCATAAGTCAGGACTAGTAGCTCAAATTCTCCTTACCAGTAAATACACCCAGGTAGAAAAAGCTTAGAAAATTTACATCTACTTTCCCACGAATCTCTAGTTAGAGATGTTCACATGAAGGATAGTGAAACTATTGCTAGGTTCATTTTCATACTTTATAAACTCACCAGTAGACCAAACCCTTCTGTCTGGGCCTGATGATAGTACAAGTCAAGTACTTCAGCTCTCACCCAAACCCGGCCTGATTCACCCCCTGTCTCTCTACAAAGTAAGTACCAAAAAATGGTAGAATACCACGCTTTTGCGTCTAGCTCCCTCTGTCTTGGGCTCACCTCCAGTTATGTACTGACCTGACAACTGAATCCATGTTTCTACTCCAGCGCAGAGCATTTGTTCACCAATTCATTGCACTTAGTACTATTCTCCTTGAAGTCAGCCTTGAAGCTTCTGCCAGTGAAGACTCTCACAGGAATAAGATGTGTACCAATGAACATGCTGGCAAAATTATCCCGTTTCTTTGCAAACTTTTACTGGTAATCACGTGAAGTTGCACTCTCCCTTAAAGCTATCAGCCAGTCAACTGGCCTGCATATATTATAAACTAAGAATGCAAGGCTTCCTGAATCCTCTACACAGACTCACAATAGTTGATAAATAATTTTTAAAAGCCCACCAATCTATAGAATACTTACTCAGTCATTATGAGCCTTGATACTTCACCCCTGCCTATTTTCTTAGAAATAGATCGAAAAAACCCTCTTTCCTCTCTGCTTGAACCCAGAAAGTTACATTTCTTATCATGCAGCCTGTCTTAAGGACATGTCCGGCCTCTTCATTGGACTAGTCTGTTTTCCAGCTCTTTAAGCGTACTAGCACAGCTATCGATGTGCTGACAGCCGACCAAAATCTTTACTTATTCAAACCTGTATATAGTTTGGAAGTCTGAGGACTTCTCAAAATGAAAGAAAGCACAGTTGCCAGAACATTATGTTGCATGAAAAATACGACTACTCGCAATTTAATTTTACATGGTATCAATTAGGGCTACCTGAACAGCAATAAGAAAGAAATGAATACTCTTCTTTTTCACTTAAAAAAAATAAAATATCCAATATAGAAATCTGTAACATCCCATATTCTCCTGCAGACCATAATTTTCTGCACTTTAACTTCAGAACTGTAAAAGATCAGAAGCGCCAAAAGATGCCATTACAGCACCGAGAATAAACAAAATATTCAATTCATCTACACGTTTTACACTTTTCCCTTGTACCTTTGAGCTTACATAAAAATGCATTCCCTATGCTACCATTCTACTTCTATCAAATCACAAAACTGGATTATGAATCTATTATTTCATGGCAGTCAGAGGTCACTTTAAGACAAACGACAACACATTTCCTCCAGCTGAACCTTGTCCAGCAAATTAGAGAAAGGACAAGAAACCAACAAAGTTTTTCAATGCACTAGAAAACTAAATAGTATGAAACATGAATGAAACATACCATAGAAGTATTCTGTAAAAAGACCTAAGTATTTTCATAATAAAGCCATTAGGAATTACACTTTAAAACCCAAAAGCTCGGCTCTGCCAAGATTTTACATCAGTGTGGAAATTGGTTTAAATGAAACTCCCCAAGAGAGTAAAAAAATATTTCAAAGTTGAGTTGCTGAAAATCATCTGCCTGCTCTTTTACAACATACCTTAAGTCTCTGTCCAGAAGCATACAATGCAATTACAACCTCTAAATTTTTTAAATTGGTGTACTTTCCTGCGTTTCTTTTTTTTTTTTTTTTTTTTTAAAAAAATTTGTTTATTTGATTTCACGGTTCTAACAGGCTTATAAGGGATATGCTGAAAAACTCTTATCAGAATATGTAGAATTCTAAGGGACTGCTAAAATATCCATGTAGTTTGCACTTAAAAAAAATGCATTTCCTTTTGTTACAGACGCAAGTATTTGAGTCAACTCAATTACATTTTCTTGCCAAATACATTCAGCATGGCTAATGATTAATAAATATAGTGCTTTTCTTTTAATTCACATAGGCTTCTCTCCAAGAAGAAAAGGAAGCCTAGTAATTGAAAATTACTGTGCCTCAAACACTACGCTATTACTGGTGCGCATTACCTACTGCTCTTGCAAAGTGGGGAAAAAAAGGAAACAGTCTCTAGCTCGAGCACGATTCAATCTTCTTTTTCCAAGTACTACTTTTTCTGAAAAAGAGAAACTTTACCTACAAAGCCCACGAAAATATTTTAAAGGGTATAGGTTCAGTATTTTAACAGAGACGTTAAACTGAGACGTCAACAGCGATACTCTTTGGATTACTACAAAAGAATATTGTATTTGAAGAAGACGGTCACTGGGTTCAGATTATTATTTTTTTTTTAAAGCAACAACTATGACTTTAAAAACGTCGCAATGCAAAGTTCTACCGTGAACGTCATTTTACCAGGAAACGGGGCAGACTGAAAACATACCTCTAAACTTTTGATTTCCCATCAAAAACTTCGTTTGACTCTCCTCAGCCTGACACTGCCCCTCACTAAGGACTCGGATCGGCAAGCAGAGAAAACTTCAGGTTTGAAAGAAAATAAATCACCGAGTAGCTCTTATTTTTCCTTTTATTCCAAAGCCTTTTAAACATGAGCAGCCATCTCTCAGGACGGCATTTCAGCCCCATCAGCTACCTACAGGATGCTGCGCCTTCTTTTCCCCTGTACTAGAGCGGATTTTTACAGTACGTATTTTCTCCGAGGGTTTGCAGAAAGATCAGGCAGCTCGTCTCCGCTTCGTGCGACTCCAACCACGTTAATCGTAACCTCTCCCGCCGAAAAGCCGTGCTAGCGTAGCGGATAAGCTCTCTCTTACCCTCTAACTCGTACGCGACCGTGTAAAGCGCAGCGGCTCCGCGGGGTTACCGCTCGGCTCCGCGGGGTTACCGCTCCGCTCCGCTCCTTTCCCTACGCGGCGCGGCCGCCTGCACCCCAACACCGCGGCAGAGCGGCGGTCCCGGGCGCTGCCCGGCGCTCACGGGAAGGACTGAACCGTCCCGTCCCTCCGAGAGCTCCTAAAAAGCTCCCCCTGCTCCGGGAGGGGAGGGGGGGGGGGGGGGGGGGGGGGCCGGCCGGCCGGCCGGCCGGCTCCCCGCACCGGCGGCGGTTCGCGGGGCAAGGCACCGGCACCGGCGGCGCCACCCCCCGGCCCGGGGCTCCCGCAGGCCGCCCGGGGCCGCCCCGCATCAGCGGGAGGCCGAGCGCTGGCACCGGCGCACGGAAAAGGGAGGCCACGGAGAACTCTTGACTCCAGCCGGCCCCGCCGCTCCCGGGCCGGGCTTCGCCGCGGCACGGCGACTCCCGCGGGCTGCGCCTACCTTTCATCGCGGCGAGCACAAAACACATCATTTGTCAGGGGCGAAGCGGCGGGGAGCGGAGCGCGACGGGCAGGGAGGCGGGGAGGGGAGGAGGGACGGGCCGGGCCCTCGGCGTGAACCACCGCCGCTGCCGCCGCCGCCGCCTCAGCAGCAGCAGCCGCCGCCGCCGCCTGCCAGCGGAGAGCCGCGCCGCGCCGCCATCCCCCGGCCCATATGAGGCTCCATGTGACCCGCTGACATCAAGCCAGCCCCGGCCCCCCGCCTTGTTTACACCGCTCGCTCCGTCCCCTCCCCTGCCGGCGCCGAGGGGCGGTGCGGGCGGCCGGTCACGGGGCGAGCCCGGCCCGGCAGCACCGCCCCCGCCGCCGCCGCGGGGCTCCGGCGGCTGCCGCCTCGCCGCCCTCCTGCTAACCACCCCACCCCCCCCCCCCCCCGGGCCCCGGGGCCTTTCGCTCGGCGGGAGGGGAGCGCCGCGCCCGCCGGCAGCGGGGAAGGGAGCGGGGGGGTGTGCGTGGGGGGTGCCGCCGCGGCCCCGGGCAGGCGGAGCGGGCGCGGCAGGTGCCGCGGAGCGCCCCGGCTGCGGCCCGCGGGGGCTTCGGCGGGCCCGCCGGCGGGGGAACGGCCCCGCAAGGCGCCCCGCGGCGGCTCTGGGCGGCCGCTTGGGAAGCTGAAGGAGGCGCGGTGAGTCGGGTTGGGGTGGCGGAATTAGCGAGGAACGGAAGAGAGGGGCTGGGCGGGGGCGTCAGTCCCGGCGGCCGCACGCCGAACGGCGCGGGCGGTCGCCGACCGGCGCTGCTGGAAGAGCCGATAGCACCATCAGCGCGCTGCCCGTTTTGGCCCGGTCCTCTGGCGAAGTTCGCCTTCCCCGCCCCGCTCCGAAGGACCTGTAAGTGTCGTTTTAACTAAAAAAACAACCGTATTGAAGCTACGTCTTGGCATAACGCAACTACGCACTTGGTAGTCGACTTGATGATCAAGCCGAGCAGCATTTGCATTTTAAATCTGTCTGGCGAGGGGTTCGTATTCTCTCAGGATCTGCTTGGAACAGACGAAGCATTATACCACTGCTGGAGTTACTTTCATGTACTCCATAGCATCAGCTGTCACCGTTACCGTCAGTTTGCGAGATGAAGTTTTGCATCATTGATACACAGACATCCACGCTACCAGAGGGATAGCACAAGACTGAACACAGAAAAAAGCCAACCTATGAAAAAGAAAACCCCCACCCACTTTAGTGAAAATTGCATTAACAAAACCAATATTGTTTTTTCCAAGTCCTGTCTTAGCCACTGGAAGAGAGTTGTCACAAAACTGCAGAGAAGCATTGATCCGTTACAAGGTACTTAACAGGGGACAGAGTAACAGAATATAACATTTCATAATAATTTAACCAGAAGCATAAGCATTTAATGAAATTAAGACAAGGGAAAATAGATAAACAGAAGCCAGGGGAAGCATCTTCATATTTGAAACAAAGCCCTGTATTTAGAAAGAGCCTTTAGGAGATGAGGACACCGAAACAATCTGCTATTAAATGGTCCCTAATGTCTAATTCTTACCTATTTCTTTAATGAGTTCTTAATACAGTACGATATTATTTAAACACGATTAGAAGCTATCCAGGTATACGTACCATTAATCAGTCTAGTCATTCAAGTCCCGTTAATGCTAAATATTGTTTTAAATCTTCCTTATTTAAAAAAATGCCATGAGCTAATCTGGTGCAGTAGGGTAAATTTAGCAGGTATCTTTGGCATAAAGTTTTTGATCTGGGTTTGTCATCCTTACTTACATTAAGCCGTTCCTACGAATAGCACTACATATACAGTGAGATACCGCTCAGAAAAGTTACAGTGGCAGATCGGTCCCAGATGGGTTTGTGTTGATGGAGTTTTATCCGCAGCACATGTTTTAAAGTTGCGACGTACCGAACAGAAACCTTCCAGGACATCCTGGACTGAATCAAATACCACTAACAGCGCTGTTCAGAACCCGGAAAACGGTGCCTTTCCACGTGGGCCAGCTGCTGCTGCTGCTGCTGCTGTGGAATTTAGATGCAGTCAGAAGACTTGCAGCATGCGCAAGAGAATGATGTCTTAATATATTGTAATGCAGAGTTAGATCGTTGTAAACATTTCACTCTGACACAGCAAGTAATGTCAGACCTACGGCTTGAAAAATGTCACAGTCCATTAGCGCCAGTTGTCTTGTCAGACATTTAACCTTAAGGTACACAGCATTACATTATTACTGATCTGTATTTGTTTCCAGTCCAACTGAAATGCAACTGGTAATCTGGAATGACATCCGATGTGCTAAACAGCTTCAATAATAAGCAGCCGACACAGATTTTGCATTCTTACAAATACCTTACAACAGTTACTTCACAAAACGATGTAAGATTGGTCATCAGATATTTTAAGTGAGAAAAGCATACTTAAGATAGTCTATTATTTACTATCAATATCTCATGGAAGCCACCTGCTAACTGACTTCTGGATGTATAAACACATCCATTCGCGCTTTAGTTTTCTGTCTTGGTTTGACATCATTATGAAAATTCAAGTCAAAATCCGTTTCCTCCCAATTTACCAAACTGCTGCAATACTGAAAGTCTCGCTCAAGTTCAGACACCGTGTCAATGACAGCGCAAAGACAACGCGCGCGCCAGTCAAATAAAACTTAGCTCAGTATTACAGTTTACTCGGCACGCAATTGCTCTCACTGGCTTGTACAGCAGGGTTTCATTTGACTTACACGAATGCTTCCTATTTTCCAGAAGCTTGTACTCTACTGTGCTTGTTACTTAAGCATTTGACAAATCACCTGTAAAACGCTGCAAGACCGCATACCCTTCACGGGAGTGAGAAACTACACGCGTCTGGTTACGCACAATTCTTCCCTCAATTTCTGCATCCACAGACCTCCTGAAGGTGTCCGATCTACGTATTAACGGTTCAGGCTAATTAGCGGCCTGCAAAGCAGACCCTGACCGCGGCGTGCGTTCATCCTTCTTTGAATCGCCTTGTCTTCAGAAAAGACAGCGGTTGGCCCCAGGGGGGATGGCTGGGCCTGCTGCTCAACGTCCAAGCCACCACTGCTCCCCTTGCAGGGAGCACCCACGTCTCCCGCTTACGTACGTGCCCCCCAAACGGGGGTGCTTCCAGAACCGTACCGCAGCTTCTCTGCAGCTCCGGCACGCGGGCGTTTTCGCGCAGCGGCAATTTGCGCTTCGGACTCGGCGCCGGTGGGGAGCGGGGGCTGCCGGGGCCTCGCGTGGGGCCGGCCTGCCGCCGTCAGGGTGCAGCGCCCGGGGCCGAGCCCGGGGCTGAGGCCGAGGCCGAGGCCGAGGCCGCCGCCGCGGCCGGTCCTTGGCGCGGCCCCGCGGGAGGGGCGGCGTGCTCCTCCTTGTGGTAAACCACTCACGAAACAGCCAGCGCAGCGGGGCATGGGGCCGGGAGGATGCGAGACGCGCTCCGGCCCTTTCGCAAGAGATAAAACCCAGGCAAGGCGGTTGCGCTCTCGCCTGCCTCGGACGCCGCAGGCCCGAGGCCCGGCACGACTGAGGGAAGCCGTGAGCACTAAGGGTCTTCCACGGTCTGAACTTACGTTCTAACCACGCGCAAGCATCCAGGGACTATAAACGTCAGGTTGCGAGTTCAAAAATGCTAACGTGTGGTGTAACCTTATCAGGTATTGTTTTGTGTCGTATCGATATAAAAGGTGTTCAACTTGTTCGCCTAACCGCAAGCCTCCACAACAATCAGAGGGAAACAACTGTTTCTAGCAACCTTTTCAACCCCTGCTAGGCAAAAAAAAAAAAAAAAAAAAAAAAGAAAAAAAAAAAAAAAAGAAGGTGTTAAGTTGCTAACAGAGAAAGGGAAAACACCTATGATGGCTATTAGCCCTAGTAATCGGGGAACTGGTATTTTAACTGGGTGTTCTACGCCCAGGAGAGAAAATACTGGAAAGCTCTCCCCCACCACCTCTGTTTAAAACTACTGAGCAAAGCAATACATTCAGCTTCCAAGATGAACCAACGACTCCCAACTACTTGTTCAAAGACATCCCCAAACAGAAGTAGTTTAAATGCAAATAATTAAAGGAGGATGTTTATGTTGTCTAACTTGGAACATGAGTGGAGAGCCTTTCTGCAGACTGTTGGATCGTGTTTTGCATTCTTGCCTAAGTGAAGCTGTGTGGTTAGGCTTAATTCAGGGAGAATTTTCAGACCTCCTTATCACTAAAGTTTAAGATTTGAATAATTAATACAGTATGTAACCACCACCTCCCTTCCCTATATAGCATAGAGGAATAAAGGCTCTTGACAGAAGAAAATTTCTCACATAGTAACTCCCTGTCTGAAGGAGGTATAACCACACAGGGTTGTGATGAAGCTGAAGTTGTCAAACCACTATGAGATACACAGCATTCACCCACCGCTCTATCACTGTCACATATACAACTGCGTGCGAATCCTCTTGCAGGGAAATGACTGCATACTGCATTCTCCCATGGAGGTGAAAACTTTACTTACTGGAAGAGAAATACAACATAAAAACTTTTCAATAAATCACCCAGAACCTCCATATTTTCAGTTTTAGCAGAGACAGCCTCTTCACTTTGTTAAAACGACCTAGAGCTAAGTTTTCCACGTATGTTTTTGCTTAAAAAAAAAAAAAAAAGGGCCTAGACTGTCAGGATAAATTTACATAATCATGCATATTTTTAATTATTTCTCTGAAGTTTTCATATGCTTTTAACGAAAGAAGTTCTTTAAAACATTTAGGAAGCATTGATTCAAATAGGTAGCAGTAACATTTAGAAAGGTTCAAGTATTTTTCAGTACTTCAGACACCTATAGAAAATGCATTTCTTACCAACATTTAAATAGCTCCTCTGAGGAGTTAAGCCCTGCCCAGAGAAGGTGACAGCAGCTACCTGGTAAATGGGAAAACAGCAGGTGATCCTGAAAGCGAAGCCTTTCTCCAGTTGCAACCCAATCATATGTCCTAAGGTCAGGTGAAGTGTTCAGGTCCCAGTTCATACTAGGCATGCAGTTCTAGATGCAACAAGAGTTTAAAACACACAAGTTCCAAGCGTCGGAAAGCTGCGCTGTTGCCCTTTTGGCTTTTTAGACAACAATAATCATACATGAAACCACGCTGGTGCAGCAGTCTCAACAGCCTTGTTTACCAAATACATCCCAAACAAAGTGTAGGAAAACTGCAGCTCTAAATGATCTCTAAAACACAAATCACAATTCTGTCCACCTTACTGATAATCACTTTTTAAGGGGTTTCTAATTGGTATATGCCACACCCACAAAAAGAAAATTATTGTTCCTTAACACATTTCCCCCTCTAGATTTAGTGGTATTTTAATCTTCATTTATTTCTAGCCCTCCAAGTAGCACACTGTCGAAGATGAATCTAACTGAGGTTGTCCTCATTAAGTTGCCTCTTTTTCATCTATTTAAAACTGCTGCTATGCTGACCCTGCAATCATACCATTTTGCTTCAGACAAAATACCTTCCTAAATTCTTGCTGAGGAGGTGTGCTTTTGTGCAGCGTGGGCCTGCAACTATATGTCTTAATCAAGCCGTTTTATAAAGTACCCCACAACTTCCAATTAAGTACACTGCTATCTGCAACTGTTGAAGAGGTTGCTGTGCTTTGCCAAACAGCTGCTACAGTTCTGCACCTGGTGAAATGAAGTACGAGTTGACAAAATGTTTTGGGGTTCATCTGGATAAAAGGTAAGTCCAAAGTCATTATTATCAGCTAGGTATGCTGTTGGCAGTAAAAGATTTTAAAGATCTAGTCAACTAGATTGTCACCCAGTTTCCTCTGACCTTGAAACCCCTTGAAAGGATATCATATTTGTTGCTTTTCAAAATGTCAGGTAGCAGCAGTATACTTCGGAGTTAAAGTGATTAGAAAGATGAGATTTTGGCCAATTAATCATCTGCCACCAACTGCAAGTGGGTCCATGAAAAGATTACAAGGTTATCAAGAAATAGATCAAACTGGACTTAGCAGCATCCCTCTTTTCTCTACACCTAAAATGGGGTTATGAAGTGACTGGTATTGGATTGCTGGTCATGCTGCCACTGCCGAGTCCCTGTTTGATCTTGGAGAGATTCTTGTCTATACCGTTTTGAAGTTGTCTTAGATCACATTATCAAATCTTCTACAACGTCCTAACATTAAGGCTGCCAAAAAGCAGAAATTCTTTGAAAGCTGCTAGAGCTCTCTTTCTCATGCATAATCTTACCTGGCTATTTTTGGCCACTGTTGCTTGCCAAAAACTGCAGCTGCGTATTGTTCAGTATATCCCTTTTGGTGGGGAAAAGTCAATGGATGGTCTAAAACCTACTGCTGAGATGATTGCCGATAGCACAAAGAACAGCAAGATACTGGTTATCCTCAAAGAAACAACTGTTAGACCCTTAAGGATCATCGTCGTCATCATATAAACATTATTTCGGCATGAATGGGCTCTCCAAAGAACCGCCTTTCCCTGTAAGCCTACTCAAAGAGAATCGTGTTGGTTGTAGTGAAACATCTTCAAAATATTTTGGAATCTTCAAAAGTCCTTTTGCTCCTTATCAGCTTGATGTTTGGGCTTCAGTAGCACAGAAACAGCCCTTGCGAAGTTGCTCAGTTAACAACTGAACGTCCTGCTGGTGACAAATGAAAACAAATGCCTGGATGCAGATACTGGCTGTCAACTGTACTGATGCTGGTGCCTTTTGGAGGCCTGCTGAGAGTAGACAGAACTGTGTAAGCGCTTTGGTCCCTTTCTGAAAAATACCTTAGTAATATTGGAAAAATTCTTACTTGTCTAAAAAGCCTTTGGCCCGTACCCTTTTTAGTCAGTTTTTTTGGGCAACAACTTGAGTTTCACAAACTATTAGGTCCAGTTCCCAAAATTTAGTGCATGCAGTCATTTGCAGAAGAATTGCAATGCTCACAGGGATGCTCTCTTTTCATGTATTCCCCACAGGACAGGAAAATGAGAACTCATAAGAATGCCCCAAGCCTCCTTGCTTCCCTCAGCAAATTTATGACTGACCTGATGACTGGCTTCAGGTTTTCAGCCAGTTACGTATCAGGGAAAGTAACAGTTTTTTCCCTGAGGCACATTGATCAAATGGTGGTGTGATGGAAACAAATCTGTTTCTTTAATCCTTGGGTTTCTCTTTCTGCCCTTTTTTGAATCATCAGGGATGGCCAGGGTGGAAGAAAGGGTAGCAGTGAGCAGGGTGTGAGATGAAGTGAGACAGATTTCTTTCTCAGAATTGTCCTCACAAATGTGTCTGGCCAGATGCAGTGTCAGGAAGGAACCTAGTGTTTTTCTGGCCTTTTCCCGAGGAATGGTTCAACAGTCAAGATGATACAGGCATATCCCAGTGGATCCTCTGCCACTCCCTGTGCCTAGGGCATTAATAGCACTTGAGACTCTTATTTCCTCTCTGCTTATAGCACGTGCTCTCATCTCATGTTGACAAACAGAATGCTTCAACCACGCTTAAGAATAACCAGAGAAATGTAATAGTTTACAGTCTACAGAGAGCCAAACAAAATTGTCCCTTCTGCCTACAAACTCTGGAAACTATGTCTAAGTCATAGTTGCCAGAGAAAAAAATGAAGCAGTCTCATGTATGGAGCTAAGGGGTAAGGACGAGGATGCTCCCTCCATGTATTGAATTTGCCCTGCTCCAACTTCCAGATTGAGAAAAATTAACCTGAGCAAAACTGTTAAGTATGCCAACATTTAAATTGTTTTGGGTCATGCCCAGTGTCAAAACTCCTTCTTAGGCTATACAAGACCATCAAGCAAATTTTACCTATTTTCAAGAATGTGATTAAGATTAAGAATGTGAGCTTTCTCACATTCTGAGGGAGAAGAGGGACAAATAACCTGTGCTGGGCATTCAGAGAACTAATCTGGAAATTGTATTTCTTTCATGGAAAATAGAAGTATCTGTCCAGTCAAGCAAACCAAGCAATGATTCTGCATTATGAAATACTCTTTTTATAACTATTGACATTTCAGTCAGTAGTGCCACATGTCAATAGTGGTTTTATCGCTCACATTTAAAGTACAGCTTTCGGGACAGGATTCATCTAAGTTGACATTGTCTGATCAGCAGCATATTTCCTGCTCCTGTGAGCATATACATTATTTATACAGCTTTGCACTGGAGAGTATTTGTGCTCTTATGAGAAAAATTTTAAGATCTGGCACGTTTTCTACATCTCAATGCAAAATACAAGCTTAGAACCACACAGGCTTTCTAAGACAATCAAGGTTCTGTGTTAGGCCTCTCTCCAGAATTAGTCTTCAAGCCACAGCTTACATGGGCTTCTAAGCCTGTCTGACTCCCTCTTTTCCAGCACAGTACTTAACAGACATGTCTTAAATACTGTGCATATTGCATTTTCTCCAGTTCTTCCTCAGATTAATACTAAGCTCCAGAACAGAAATATTGGCAAGTCTAACATAACCTCTGATCACCTACTAGTAGATCACTGTTAATTTCTCCCACTTCTCACTTCTTGGTATTCTGACAGTACCTGGCAAACTGTTTTTTACAGATCAAATGCTATTGTTATAATGAAAGTTAAGAGCCACTCCAGCAGCCTTCACTCCAGACGTCCTCCCCTATGGCACCGTTACATTCTTAAAATTATCAAAGAAAATTCATTACTTCTGATGCTGTTAGTAAAATAAATGGTACCCGATTATGGCTTTTAAGGCTTCAACTCTAAGGATAACATAAACTTTAAAGATCTATTTTCAAAAGTCAATACAGCCTCCACTATTGTACTTCAAACAAACAAAACACTGTGTACCTACTTAGAGTGATAAATAAACGATGATACAGTTCCTGGGCATGAAATCCATACAGATAATTCCTTTGCATAATTCTGATTATCAGACATGATAAAGTGACACTGTTGAAGGATATTAGACTTCAGTAGAAACAAAATAAGAAGCTGATTCACTCACAAAGGAAGATAATTATTTGAGAGCACTGTTTTACAAATAATCACCAAGTTCAGAGGAGAACACCTGCACAGTACATCTTTTACTTTAAAAGGGGGGAGAACAGTATTCTAAGCTGATGAATTTGATTACAAAGCAGAGCATATAGGGCAGACCACCTATAGGGAATGATCTATTGCTTCATATAAAATCTGGTTTTATAACCTGCATTTGTATTAATTTGGCTTGAGACAGCATTTTTTTATCCTATTTAGAAAACAAAACAGGTAAAGGATTTAGAAACCTTTTCATTTTCTTAGTAATTTAATCTGAGCTACTACCACTTGCCTCATAAGAATCATTTTAAACTCATAATTTAAAACTCATTAGCATACACCCATCTTACAGAAAAGAATCTGCCAAGCATTTTTCACACAGGCACATCATTTCTGATTATTTCAATTCAATTTTAAAGGATCTTTGACAGGGCTACTGAAAGGCTTGTCAAAGAACAGGGAAACATTATGACATTCTCTCCCCATATCCCTTTCCAGAGCATGAAATATGAGGGACATTTCTAATAGAATCAAGGCTAATTTAAGACACTGTTAATCTTTACTTTAAGGCTGCTATAGCTGGGGAGGTTACCTCTAGCACATGGCATCTGTTCTTCAGTGCACATCTGTAGTCAGGTTCTAACACATACCCCAGTTATTAAAGCACAAACTTCTTGACTCCAAAGCAAAAAAAGTGTCCGATAATTTAAAGAGGTATCTGCTGCTTTTAATAATTCTATTCATTTTTAGCTGAAGGACAAAGAGTATTTTGTTTTTTTACTGACTGGAAACTGCTTCCCCAAAATAGTATTTTTGCTATTTTAAGAGAGTCGTTTATTTGCTCTCTAGCATGAACAACTGAGATTGATTTGTATTTTCAGTTAAAGTGCATCATCAGAGCTGTTGTACTTTACATCTGTTCAACAAGCCTATTACAATTACACAATCCACAAAAAGTTGCATGATAGCTACAGGTAAGATACACCACGTAGAGCAGGCCAAACCTTGCCTCCTGTACGCATCTGAACAGCCCTGCTGAAACCAATGGGGTCACTAACACTTTTGGGGCAAACAGCACTGATCCAGTATGTTGGAGCACTGCTCTTCTGTAGACTGCGTATAAAAGGACCAGGTGTTCTGCAGTACCTGGGACAGATGAGTAATGGTCAAGTGAAACTGAGAGGCACATGAGCCAGGGTATGAAACAATGAAAAATGAGATACATGCCAAAGAATAAGAAACTCAAGAAAATAATTACTTAAAGAAACAGGAGGTATATCAATAAAAAGTGAAAGACGAAAAAAGCCGTACAAGATCGAGTTATGTTAAGTTTCTCTATGTCATCACCAGAATTACAGCAGCAATAAGTACCTCTGCAATTCACTGATCAAAGACAAAGCAACTGACTGCCCACTGCTGAGGTTAAGTGCCTGTGGTTAAGACAGTCTGCTAACATTCTGCAGTATGCTATAGATCCAATAGCAAGGGTCCCCAAACCTTGCTGTTAGGGCCAGCCTATTAAGTGATGGTTACTGTATTTGATTTTGGAACTGGGCATTTTTCCGCAATACAAGGAGGGAAAAATGGAGGTAATTCCAGGTCCTCAGTATCTTTGCATGCTTACACAGTCAGGGTCTTGAAGTCCCCTGGGAAAAGAAGAGACAAGACACATATGAGCTAGCCTCTAGAAACTCCTAAAGATCTCTGAGGAGAATGGATAAGAAAAGGGAGGAATAACCGCTCCTGGGGATTGAGTGCCTTGTGTTCCTCAGGGCTGCAAGCCACTTTGTTCAGAAGGCATGATCTCCTTGAAACAGCCTCCGAGGGGTGCCCCATGGACCCTCCCAACCCACAGCAAGCTTTCAGATGTGCACTGACCTATTAAAGGAAAGATACACCATTCCAAAGCCCTAAATGTTTTACTTCTTTCTTCCTAATCTTGCCTTCTCTTTTGTTTCATCTATATAGATGTTAGCCTTGCCATACAGCATTCAAAGCTACACAAAAGCGTTTATTCTATGTTAGGCTTCTTCTCCATTTAAGCGTGGTACACTGCAAAGAGCAATATGCATAGTTTCATAAGGGGAAATGAGTGCATTATTTTTGCCTTCACAAACTCTAGCCCTTCCTCTTTAGTTGTCTAGTCATCCCAAACTGAAAGCATGCCAAGACATTGCAATATAAATGCTTCATTGGTTTTGTCAACCAAGTAAGAAAGCAAATGTTTTCAAGCAATCATTATGCTTAAATTAAGCCTGCAAAACCTTTAACAGTATTAAGAAGGAAGAAATACCCTGAATTTTTGTATGATGAAATTGAAAGGAAAAAATTTATAAAGCCTATAAAAAAAGACCCAGATTCCCTGACACAAGAACTAAATCACAAATCTGGCCCCCCAAATCCACACAGGATCAGTGGTCTACCTATATGAAAGAGGCAGCAGCTGGGGTTCACACTGGGGTTTCAGCTGGCGTGGTAACAGTAGGCAGGTCTGTCATTTTCCTAAGTGAAAAAGATGCTACCTTTGTCAGGAGAAAATCAGAATGTTTCACACGGCTAACCAAATCCTCAGGTCTGATATAACTTTAGAGGTATATCACAAATACTTTGTGAGCTTTGATGACCCTACTGCAAGGGCAAAAATCACTATGTTTGTAGAGGTCTTATGTCAAGTGAAAACTTTCAGGTGGTTCATTACAGATATTTCTCCTTCCTTAAAGGCTCAAATACTTGTTTTCAATACTTGCAGTGCTGATTCAAGTTATTTCACACCCAGACATCTAGCTCCTTTTCGCTTTCATTTTCTCATGAAAGTGAGAAGGGCAACCTAAGGAAGCACCAGCTTGGCTTTAGTTGGTCCTACCAATACCACACTAATGTCTCAGTTTGTCATTATTTTACATACCATGATACCAAGTAGGATATAATAATCCAAAATTGTGAGATAATGTTCTGCCACAATTCATGTGCTTGTTGCTGGATATGTGACTGATTACTGATGTGATCCATAATCCAGCAAAGACATAAAAATAAACTTAAAAGATACTGGTAGCATGAGCAGCTGAATACCTATACGCTTCTCACTCTGACAAGTAAGGTGAAAAAATATCACTAGAGATAGGCCTAATTGTTTTTCAAACTGATGAAGATAAAGAAATAAATGGCAAAGGACTGGCAAACGCAACACGATATTACTGATGGTGTACAGAGGGTTTACATGAGTTAGGATTAGGGATACGGCAATACTGTAGTATCTTGATGTTCCACTACTATTATTAAAAAATGAAGCCAAACACAACTAGGTCACATTTGAAAGCATTATCTTGCCTCTTTAAAGGATATTACTAGTTTACTTCCAGGTTATTATTTTTTCCCTTATCACTAAGACCAATCAATATTAGTATGGATATTGTTATTTCTTTATGGCAATTCTGAGTTTTGTTAAAGGGGAGTAGTGGGAGCAGCGTGTTGCAGTTCCTCCCATTAGAACTAGGCAATGTTGCGCATATGCGCTGCAGGATGCGATACAGTACTGTCTGCACAGCATTCCTACTTGTGCATGTCCGCTACATTCCTCTGAGAGCTGTATTTGTAGCCATGGGGTTTGCAGGGAAGTGATGTTCAAGATCGCTACTCAAAAGGTACATGCACAAGTGAGAGACAGGATTGTCACTGACAATGCCTTATTTCTTCAGGTCTCCCACTAACTGTGTTAATGTTTCTAAACTGGGATTACTGGATGAGAGGAGTTTTCCTCCGTATCTGTGAAACCAATCCCATGCTGTGTGTCTAATGGTTCATATTTAGGTTAGGCAGCCAGGAATGACGGTCTCCCTGAATCAGTGTGGTGCGTACATCTTCCCCTCTCTAATTCTGATAACAAATGTGGTGGTGTCTTGACAAAACAGGAAGCTTTTCAAAATTAAGAGAGGCAATGCAGAGAAAACAAAAGCTTCACATCCCATTATTCCAGAAAGTTTGGAATGCACTAGTTTTTTGAACAGTAATTATTTCCTGATCCTTTCTTCTTCTGCTTTCTAGACTGCGTGGCTAAATATAAACCCCCATTTGCTGTCTCAGTTAGCATATTTTGTCCAAATAGAAGTATTATAAAATAGTTTGAGGACTAAGACTTGAGATCAGAAACTCAGCAATGGAGCTTATAATGTGTTTCATGAGGTGTCAGATGGCCTGTAATGGAACATTTGGAGTAGAATTCAAATAGACCCGAGGTTGTAAGAGTTATTCAACAGTGAGTTAATGAGAGCACTCCTTTATAAAATGAAGGACTACAGAGTGCTTTTATTGAACCGTAGCTTTTTTGAAAAGCATTTACTATGGAAACGAAGTTCTGAGAAAAGATCCAGAATACAAGGGAAACCACAGGTATGGCGTCTGAACCAGCTTTCTGACCAGGGAAACAAGAATTTCAAAGCCTGATGGTAGGGGGTGATTGGATAGGAAGATAAAAATCCCTGTTCCACAAAAGCAATGTCTGGTATCCTATCTTGAAGACTGCAGTTTTTAGTGATAAAGAGCAAGCTGTTACACTCCTCCTCTATATGCATTTCCCTGGCTTAAAAATATTTCATTAAAGCAGATTTTAAAAAAGACTTAGCCATTTAGAGTGGTTTTTCACTCATCATAGGCAATTGTAACCTCTACTGATCATTTGCCTAGCTGACCTCCCTATAGAGAAGTGGTGGAAACAACATTATAGAGACTGAAAAAAACCCAGGTCCAACTAGGAATGTCTGGATCAGCCACTGGACACAGAAAGTAGAAACTCTGCTGTGAAGTGGTACAGACCCGGTGCAAGCTCAGGAAATGGTCACAAAGCAAGAAGCCTTTCACCTCTGAGAAACCAAAATTTACAGATTAAACTCCCATGTTCCATCCAATCTGTCAAATCCTGGTGCATCACAATATGGATACACGGGCTCTCACTAACTGAGCACCCCACTCCTCAGCTAATGACACTGTTTATATATATCTGAAATGTGATTCCATGTGCATACCTGGAAAGCATTAATTTCCTTTATTCTATGTGTCTGCAAAAACAGCTTCATGCAAAAAGGTTCAATAGTTACAAGGTTACAAAGGTGCACTACCCATAAGTACAATGTTAAAATAAGCCTTTTACAAAGAACAACAAGATGAAGAAGGAGGGAAAAAAAAAGCCCACTTAAGAAAAACAATCTATTGGGTTTGTTCACCAGAACTAGACGGAAAGGAAAAGAAAATCTATGCTGCTTTGCAACTTCTTGTCAACCAGGTGAATTGAAAATGTGCTGAGCTACACATTTCAATATTATATGCCCACACCCAAAGGATGCACAGGGAGTGGAGATGAACAGAACTACATGTTCCTTCTCCAAATTGCACCTATTATCTAAAATACCAGTAGAAACATTTCCCACAATAATAATATGCATACACCTCAAAAGCTGTTTATTTGGCAACCTTGATGTATACTTCATTAAAGTATTAACTGGCGTATCACCCTACTAGCTTACTGCAATGATTTAGGGAAAAACAACAGAGCCATCTTTTGCTATGCTTACAATGTGGACAAAAAAGAAGCATGGACTGGCATTTTCTTGATGAATTTATGCAGCTTTAGAACCACAGACTGTTTACATGGATGACACAGACTAAAGCGTTTGTCCTGCATTATAATACTGTTAAGTGAAGACATCTGGATTCTATTCTACCAAGAACATCAATCAACAGAGCTGCCAACTAAATTCAAATGAAGAAACCAGTTATCATTGAAAACAGCAAAAGTCAAAGGAAAGGCAGAACTGGATGCAACTAGATCACAAATCGTGTTTAAAATTAAAAAAAGAATCAAATTACTTTCAAATTGAATCAATTAAATGTGGAAATTAGGAAAACAAAAAAGTTGCACTTTGGGTTGTCAAAGAGAACAACGGCTCCTTCAGTAATGTTAGTAATTCTTTCCCACCTTCACTAGGCTGGGAGAGAGTAAGTGGTACCTTTTGGACGGCCATTTTGTACCTGGTATTACTGCAAACCAAGCCTGCAAGCTGTCCATGTAGTTCAGAAACCACTTCCTCTTGCATATGACTAGGAGAAGACTTCATCGTGCACTCAGAAGCAGTTATTTCAGATTACATCTAAAACAAGCTGCACCACAGGCCTAAAACTCTGGGTGTTCAGTTCTTCACCTGGATATTCTGGAGGAGGGCTCTCAAATGCATTTGGCAAGCAGTACTGATAATTACGTGCTAGTTTTACTACCCTAATGAAGAACCGCCCAAAACACTTAGGGGCAAACTGTTTTGAAAAGAGCCATGCTGTGGGAGCATGTAAAGGATTATGTTAAAAATACTCAATTTAGCTTGCAGCTTAAGCAGGGAGTGAAGCAAAACACAAAATATTTCTGTGCACAAAAAAGCTAGTAGGGACCTTCATATATTTATCTCTTGCGACTTTTCTTTGGGTCAGAAATGACCACAGTGCCAAAAGCATAGCACACCAATGATTACCCAGTCCCATTTATAATTCCCATATGCCAAACAACTGTGACAGAAGGCTCACCATAAACTCCATCATTTTCCATTTATAAATAATACACAGTTCACTGAAATGATTCCACAAATAGTAGTACTGCACATCTGCAGTAACATAGGAAAGCAGACAAATCTGCATTATTGGCAGGTTTTTAAAATACCTATAGGCAAGTTTGTAGTTTGTCTACGGCTACATTTAGTGCAGTTGGCATGATCCAATCTGTGCATATTTACTGGGTATAATGTTACTATATTTACATTACTAGTGTATCCAAATATATTTTTGGGAGGGTAAAAAACAGAGGGAGTGGTGACAGAGTCAGGATCCCACATATTAGATTTCCATTTGGAATAGGTTTCCCAAGGTATCTAATTTCACTTGCAGTGCTGTATGTCTGGGATTTCTCAACATCTAATTGATGGAAAATATTATGTCTGTGTTTTAATCCAATTCCTAAAAGGCATTCCCTTTATATGGTTAGAAGTACTTTAGTTGGGTATGCCAGCAGATTTTTTGGTATTGCCATACCAAAGAAATCATGCTAGATTTTCCATAACGGGCATAAATTCCTGTGGCTGCTGGGTCTTGGCTTTTTTAACTATCAACAATATATCCAACAATATACTCTTAGGAGTCACAAAATAGTTGGAACATCAAATATTTAAAATTAACTTCTTAAAGGTCTACATGGATCAAAAGGAATCCTTGAGTTAAGACTGAGTCCTGCAGGAATGAGGGAAAAGAAAAACAAAATAAGAGGAAATCTATTGCTAACTTTGACACGGTAAGAAGGAATGAGACATATCTAAAAAGAAGCCTCATTTGTTAACACTGAGTCCATATGCTGGGTAGGTATATCAGAAAGAAGCACTTTGCTAGTACAAGAAATAGCTGGAGATATTTTTACTTTAAGTTCATGAGAATCACATTCACTCATGATTTATGTCCATTATAATTGCACTTTATGGTAGGAGTTACTTTGCCTCTGAACCATTGGATCGGAATCCGATTCTGCAGGCGCATGATTAGAAGCCCAGGGATGGGAACTTGCTTCGTTATCATCTTTCCAACTAGGACCAGCAGAATGGACACAAGGGAGATAAATTACTATGCAGAACTAGAATGCAGCTGTCATTCCTCTGCTGTACAAAATGGATCACTTTGGACCTGGATCACCAAAAGGATCACTAGGAAAAAATGTTGATGAATTTAAAGGAAATGGAAAAACAATAACCAATAAAAGATGTGACCAGAAAAAGAAATGGACAGATTCATATCACCAGTTTCATTTGCAATTACAAAATCATCTCTTTGGGGTGTACTTGGCTCCAGCCTATTGGCAGGGCCAGCATACAGTTCAGAAGGAGCTGTGAAGTTTAGATCATCAGCAAGCTATTCAACAGCTTATTGATCCATCCAGACCCACTGTTCTGATCAAGGCCCATCCACGCTAAAATAGAGAAAAGAACACTTCAGTCATGGCGTTCCAATGGCTGTTCAATTCCTGAGTGGCAACAGCCGGCTTACTCAAAAATTACAGGTTCAAAGCCCAACAAACTTATTGCATAAGTGGAAAAAAAAAATTACATATACGATATCTGAAAACAAAGTTTCCGATTCTGGTTTTATATTCACATTGCTCCAGGAATGTATAATTTTAAAGCTGAAACTGTTACAAGCTTGTGCCTTGTGTTAAAATAAATATGGTTTACATACACTGTTTGTAAGCTAACAATTCAGATATGTTTATTTGTAAGCTAAGTATAGTATTAATCACATGAAGACAAGCGTATAAGATCCCACCATCACTATGAATAGCTCCTATTAACTGTGTGTGTAATGGTGGAACAGATTCTCCCTATTTTCAGTACTTACCACATTGAAAGCTCTGAAGAATTACTGCTCGGGGAAATTCAGGATTCATCAACAAACTGAGAGTCAAAAAATCTGTACTTCAGGAAGTAAGAACTACATGAAACTGCCATCTCCCACTTACAGTACAGTATAGACAAAATTAAATTAAACCTATGTAAACAAAGTTGCAGACACAAGAACAAAAATGATGATGCTTTGTCACAAAAAGAACAGCTCCTTTGGGAAAAGATTAAATCAATATACTTAACCTTTACATTCCAGAGGACTGCCAAATCACCTCACTTTGGCAAGGACACTCGTGTGAACAATCATCAATTAAATTAAAAATGTGGGAGAGAAATCTAGTTGAATTCCTTCTGGGAATTACTCTTGTGGATATATATCGAACACCAATAGAGGGGAAGAACATAATAACATTTCCCATAAATCCAAGGTTTATCATTCTTCAGATACCTCCCACCAATTAAGTCCATGCAGACCTTAAAAGCCAGTATCATGTATGAATATTCAGGCAAGCTCTAAACGTGCTTATACATACAATACAAATAGCACCTCTAGCCCACTTACCAGCAAGGTTTCAGCTGGAACAGCAAGAAAACAGTCAAAGATGCTGTGACACACCGAGTCTGAGAAGCCTACGATTGCTGCGCTAGGAAAGTGACTTGTCCATTTCGATGACGGGCAAAACAGGTCAGGTACATACAGATGCACTTGCATGCCAGTAACCACATCCAGCTAAGGGTCAGCAAATGAGAGGGGAAAATGATAACTTTTCAAACCCTTTGACTTCCCCAAAGCACATGTGATTACATCAGAATACAATTATACTAGCTCCACTACCCAAAGCCAGCCATACAGCTATTCTTACACAGCACCGAATGGCAGCACTTAGATAGATATACCTGTAGTTTTAATACAAAAAGCAGACCATTGAAACCTACTGAGTAGTTTCAGCTGACTGGGAGACTGGGACACATCAGAAGAGAGCATTTTGCTCTGGTACATCTACAGTTCCACATTCTTCTCATCAAAACTTTACTTAGTTGCATGGCAGTTGATGGAAGTCCTTCCAGAGATTTAAGAAGTCTGCAAATGAAAAAATATCCCTGACTTGAAGATTTTCCCCTTTAAGCTGTTAATGACTTAGTCATTCACCAAGAAAACTAACAAGCAATATGGTAGGGAGAATAAGAGGATGACAAGGTTGCTTCTGCATGAAGTTGGGTAGTTCTGCATTTTAATCTTTCCAATCTTTGCATTTACATCTTTCGAAATATAATTCTTCTAAAGAACCAGTCATGATGTGAAGGTTTTATGAAAAAGTCTCCTTTCTTATTTCTCCTCTCAGCCATGGGACATACGGCAGTAAAGCTGGCAGAAAGCATCTTCTGGGCATACTGTATCAAGAATGAAAGCAAACTCTTCCAGCTGCTACTGTATTGTTGTAATCGGTCTGATGGACAATACTGTTTTCAGCTGCTGTCAGCTTTCTGGAAACTGGCCTTGTAAGGGTGCATCACCAACACTTCTGCTTTGTCCCTTGTGCAGCCGTTAAACTGCAGGAGATAACGTTTTTTTCATAGCAGAAGGGCAATAACCATTCTCTCTGCTCTAGCAGCAGGCTTGGGATTGCACCCAGGCAACATGGAGAAGCTCTGGCAATTTAAGAGACCTACATTTCGGCTGGGAAAGAACTCCAGGCACCCACTAATTTCCAAGTGCCTCTTGTCTCCCAGGTGGCATGGGCCTGGATAATACACTCCCCCACAGGCTCCACAGGAGACTGGGCATATTGTAAGGAGGCCTTTAACAGCCGATCATCACTGCACGCTGCATTTCGATTTTTACAGAGTAGTTATATGTCTTGCAACATTTAATCTGGCAATGCTGACTCCTGGTGGAGATTTGCCGGAGTTGAAACACAGGTTCTAAAGGTCATCTTAAAATGTATCGGCAGAGGGCCTGGGAAGGAAGGGGGTTAGAGGTCAAAAGCAGGAGAGCAAGTTTTCCCCATTCAGGGAGTTCTTGAACAACACCTCTCATTTTGGCTCCCCGTCTTCATGGGTCAGGGTCTGATAGATCACAAGTCAGGAGAGCATCAGGAAAGAGGCATGCTTTTCCAAGATCCTTAGTGAGAGAAAATTAACTCCCATTTTAATTCCATCATCTGCCTAGGGCAAAAGGATGCTATGCAAGAAAAAAAGGCTTCTAGTTTTGAATGAATAAGGGCCACGAGCATGGTGGAGGTGCACCCTTTGACAGGTTCACTGTGTTTTGAGGGTTTGGGTGTGACAGCATTTCTCCACATTCCCCAGACTACTACAGGAAAGCCAGCACTTTGCGTTAAGTGTTTCTCCTCCAAACATGCTCTGAACAGAACATACAGAGCTGTGTTCCCTCATTGGCCTATCACACACGTGGTGAGCTCTTGGCACACACAACCAGCCCATTCACTCAAGAAAAATATACACCCGCCTATGCAAATACAGCCCGTGGCAGGTTTCTTCAATTATCATGTCTCAGTCTCTCAGTGCAAACCTTTAAGAAATCACACTTTATTCTAGCACTGTTGCTTTGATACCTCCATTTTAGGGCTAGTGGACGTGAGACAACTGGAATTAAGATATGCCCTTGCCCAAGTCAGAAGAAAGTTTATGGCCAAATATGTTCTCATTAGCTTTCTGGCAGAGATACTGGAACTATTGCTGGCCTGTACATGCCTGTATTAGCAAATGGTGTGCATAATGTTCCTACCACATCTCTAGCTGGAAGCTGTTCTGGCTATGACTTATGCCATTTTGAGTATTAAACATGCCTTTGAAAGATTAAGGTGGAAATTTTCAAAAGAATCTAAGGAAGACAGGTGCTCAGATCATAATGGAAGTCAGTGGAGCTTAGCTTCTGAAATTCTACCTTAATTAATTTTGGTTCCAGTTCAAACAGGACATTAAAAAAGTTAAGTCACGTTTGGAATATCAGAAACCATGTTACTAACTTAAATTTTGCAATTTCTAAGTGATTAATACTTTGGTAAAGCCAGAAAACTTCAGACCCCATTTCCTTTCTGTGTGTCAGCCAGGTTAACAAAACGCAGAGTAGAAAGAATGTATTGCCTGGCTCTCTGCTCATCTTCAATAGTTCCTGTCACCGAGTCATTTGCCTCTACTGCTATAACTTTACGCAACGCCAATCTCAGAATGACCCAGTGCTGGCTTAAAAAAATACACATGCTCTACGTCTCTGAAACTGCAGTTATTGGAGAAGCTGTCAGGCAAAGAAAATACTTATTTGTATTATACATTGATATTCTTTAGTTGCATAGCAGTGTTACTTACCTATTTTGTGTATTGACCATTAAACTTTGCTGTGACAGATTCAAATTACTGAGGTGCACGGTAAAATTTGGCTAGAAAATGTAGCTGTTCAATAGAGATGGCAAGAGCAGTAGTGGTAGGGCTAGGACAGTTGCTTTCTCTCTCAGCACTAACATATAAACTGATAATATCAAGAATCAATCCTGTCTTCACCTCCAAAGGTTAGATTTGGTACACTTTTGTTAAGGAAGGAAGGGATAAGTCTTGCAGAGAGATTATAACACCGGGCACAGCAAAGCGGCGATTATTCTGCCTGCAGAATCAGCCTCCTCTGGAAAGGTGCACAATAGCACATAAGAAAGTAAATATGTTTAGAATGGGTCTGGGAGGGAGGGAGGATCCTCTTCTGCTTGCATCTCTTTCCGCTGAGGAAACATTTCTTCCCTATGTAACCATCTTCCTCTTGCCACTTAACAAGTAGAAAAACTGATTGAGGAAGAACAGTAACAATGTGGGAGCTATCTGAAGAGGAGGCAAGGGTGGTATTTAGACAAACCACAAGTTCTTATGCTCATTATCTTCTCACCAAATGAAATCTTCTTACCCACCTGTGCATTGTTCTCATCCAGCTGCCCTACTTCTGTTTATTATGTAGCATTCATTAACTGGTTCTAGGGATAGCAATTGAGAGTGAGTAATTATCTCCCTCGCAATAGAATAAGGGTCAGATTCTTAAAGGTGACTGCTGAAGGTTTAAAAAAAATAGAAATGAAAAAACAATCAGGCCTATTTTGCCACTTGGTGCTGCATAAAGAAAGCCTAGATTTAAAGAAAGAGATATACTTTATTTAATACTCTAAAAATTTTGCATTGCCGAAGCAGTTTTTGATGGGACACTCACAGATTTCAGAGGCGCTATGCTGTCAGCTCTCCTTTCTGGATGGATAAATACAGTATGGCCACTCTGTGTGTCTTTATTCAGAAGGTCAATTCAGTTATCAATGGTAAATCACAGTCTTCAGCTCTGTTACACTAAAACTTTAGCACATGTTATAACGCATCCAGATAACATGATTTAAAATACCAGTGAAGATATGGTACTACCGTATTTACCGGTGATGGAAGTGCATAGGTAAGGCCACTGGAGGGTTATTAATCTGGTTGCTGGAAGATACCAAGCTTGTGCTGTTGTGAGGTTGCTGCTATTATTACCTATGCTAATTGTTTTTTTATTATAATACAAACTTTCTAAGCCCATGATACATTCTTGGCCGAGAATACTGCAGTTGTTATATTTCATTTTAGTATTCCTCGAGTAGTTTCCTTATTAGTAATTACAGAATGCCACTAGTTGCAGTGGTGAATCACAACGGCCCACCAGAGCCTACCGCTAAGGAAAGTGGTGGGACAAGGGTAAGCAAAGATGGAGCAGTCTAAGAAAAGGGAGATGTATCACTAGCATATAAAAGTTTGGGGGCAACTTTCATGCAATGATAAGCAATCCCAGTTCAGAAAGTCTTCAACAACTGGACAAAGGTCTCCTTCACAGCAGAAAATGTTTCAGATACTTGATTTTTTTTCTTTGTTACAATGCATGGTCCTACCTTCCCTTGAGACTCCCTCCTAAATACCAGAGAGTGCTTCTTTTGGCACTGTCAGGGCCTGGCCTTCTGCATGGAAAATATTTTTTGTAATTATAAATACTACTATGTTCTTCTACATAAAGAATAACGTAAAAGGCTTTCAAATGAGGAAGAAAGGGAAGAGAGGCTTTCCAAAGTAGTTTTTGTGTCTTGTGAAGCAGCTATTACTAAGGACAAGCCTGGATTTTGTGAGAGGAGGACAGACAGAGGAGAAGGGATCACATTTAATAAGTATCTGATTAAGTTCTATAGCAAGGGAGAGAGAAACGAACTTGCAAAGTGGAGCAATGCAGCAGAAAAACATTTTTTGATTGGAAATTATTAGCATTAACACCAAAAAAAATGTTAAGCAGCAGCATCAATCAACATTACTCATTCTCACTTAAAGCAGTCCGAATTAAAGCCCTATCTAAAAGCAGTACATTTGTTAGAGCCTGGATATCTACACAATAAAAACTTGCTAATAGAAAGCAAAGCAGGTACATGGAAGTTTCAGCAGGGGCTACTTCATGCCACAGAAATTTCAATTAGCTGACAGTGCCAAAATTTTCCCTATTTACAGTTGTTGACAGCAGCAAAAATGAAAAATAAGGAGCATACTCAGGAAAAAAGTAGCACCCAGTTGGTCTATGTAACGATGAGAAAGTCAACTCTCAGACAAGGGATAAAGGACTATCACATAACCAGGAGATAGGGGAAGTTCTGTTCTGAACACATGGTGCTGGCTGAAACCAGGGTATTAGTTGGAACACTAAACAGCACTAGACCAGTTGTTTCAAGAAAGGAAAACTGCTTCCAAGGGCAGCTGACAGAGCTCACTTGGCCTTGTCAGCTTAACCGTGTAGGAGGAAAACTCACATGCCACTTGGACTGTGGGACAACAGCAAGTGCTAGTGCACTAGATGCAGATTAGCTCCAAGGCCATGGATTGATGTTTACCCTCAGATCAGCAGCACGCAGCAGTAACGCAACCCTCAATTCCTGTTTGTAGGACCACTTCTGAGGCAGTTTAAGTAACCACTCCCTAATCTACAACGGAAAAAACCCTAAGCAGTCAGAATTGCTGGCCAGGGCTAATTGGGCCGATTTTGCCGGAAGGGGTCTAGGGCACGTTCACACAATACCACAGCTGGGAGCTGGAAAAGGATCTGTATCACTTCAGTTTCTGTATGTCTTGATTCTCCTACAGACGAGAGTGCTTCTCTGCCTTGTTCAGATTTTGAGATACGAAAAACTGTGAAATACTTGGCTCTGATAGTAATGAGGGCAACCCTAGATATGATTACACAGATGGACAGATTCTACTCAAAATTTGGCATTTGTCATTTTTCAGACAAACTTGTGCAACCAACATGCTCCCAAAAGACAGACTGATCCTTACTGACAGGTATGTCCCCTTTGAGACACTGTTGTTTATGGACTTGTTTTGGGGTTTTTTTTTAATGCGATTTGTTTCTGGTGTGCTGAGAAATGTGCATGAAAGGTCATGTTTGGAAAACCCCATCATCAGTTACCCTAGCTTAGCTACAGATAACAGCAGCTAAGCTGATGCCAAGACTGATCAAGTTACTACAAAATATATTCTCATTTATACTTAATTGGACTACTTTTTTTTTGATAGCCAGTATTGAGTCCTTTAAATTAACCCTTCCAATTGCTAATGTGAAGTATGAGCTGGAAAGTCAATTTAAACACTAAGTGGGACTTACATGAACCTCTTCACAGCTTCATCTAAGCTATGGCTCCTGTATTGAAAGTCCACCAAATGAGTCCTGAAATGGGCTAAACGCTATGTGCTGATCAGGAATGAAATAAAATGTTAATGAAAATTTCAGAACACTGTGAAAAGTCTTGGCAACAACTGTAATTATTAGTGCTCCAGAGATTTGCTGTTTGTCTTGATTATTTTTCCATTTGCCTATAATGGCAATTTTTAATGATTTAATTTGAAAATTACAATCTTGGAATCAGAAATCATCCAGTAAAGAGTTGAAAAGCACACAAGTCAGACCCAGGCTCTTGCCCCTGTGTGATACTTCTGCTTTTTGACCCCTATACTGGGGGTAGAGCACTTTTTTAGCAACCCTGTTACTGACAGATGAAGAACAATTGCATATGTGTGCCAGTACAGCTAAGTAATTATTAGACGCAGACACAGTAATGTTCCTCCTCAGAGTGAAAAAAGGTTTTATGTAGCATGGGTTTCATTACAGTGTTTTTCAGGGGAAAAAAAAAAAACATTCTGTCTAGGCTCATCAGGGAAATCATACTTGTTTCCAGCTAGCAGAACTACAGATTTGCATTGTCATTCAGAAAGACTTGTAGAGATCTGAGCTGACATATCCAAGTTCATAGTAGTTTATAATACTTACTAGTAAGCAAACCATCTGTGTTTAGTAAGCAAAGCCAGAATTCTTTCCCCCAGAAATAAATATATTTGCAGCAGGTAACTGTTAATGTCATTCAAGTTCTTTTAGAATCACTAATACTCTACAACCAAAAAAACCCACCCATCGCCTGAGTTACTCAGACTGCTGGCTAGGGACAATGGTAAGGCATAGGACAGCAGCCTATGAAAACATTACAAAAAAAGAGTACTAATAGTAAAAGTAACAAATACACACTTCACAGAAACTTGGGTATGTGTCAATACCCAAGCACAGCTGTGAACTGATTCACAATCACTGGCAGTGACCTACAAAGGAATTTTTTGTGGCTAGCATTTTTAATTAAAATCTTTGTAATTATAACAATAAGATTTTGCAATGCAGCTGTTTACCTGAATGCTTTAAACTTTATTTACCGCCTCCCCCTTCAGCTGCCAAATTGTACTGAATACAAAGGAATTCTGGATTTATTTTTTTTTCCTGAGGATTACATGGTAGCTGGCTAAAAGAGATTCAGAAACACCGCACTAAGGAGTTAAAAACCTTAATAACATAACGGTTAAAATTCTATTAGATGAAAAATCTTACTATTTCTGGTACACTTGAGTCAAGGAAGGATGCGCCGTCTGTACGGGGGACAATAGGAGTATTCCCTGGCTTACAGCCAGCTCATAATTCATAGAGTAGCATTATCAGCCAAAGTTAATTTTTTTTTTGATTAATCATCTGCCAGAGCTTGAGAGTTTGTGGCTAATTGTTCCATTCTTGACTGCAGAATGAATTAGAGAACAATATGCAGTCCTAAGCCAGGAAGGGAAAACATAAAGCAAACTCATGAGGACATAATGAATAGTTCAGGTTAGTTAGGTACTTTGCTCTTCTGTTCATAAAGATGTGGTGAAAATCCACTGCTCCAAGGAACAGCAAGCATAAGCGATAGATGTTAAAATCCTACGCTGTGTGCTCGCAGGTGACTGGACTCATGTTTGACAGCTTGGTTTATGGAATAATAGGTTTGAGCAAGGAAGAAAGGAGAGCAGGATCACATTAGAAGGTTAACTCAGATTTAAGAAGTAACTGACTGTGGCAGCAGGTGTCCGAGGAATGATGAATGGGCAGCAATATAAAACAGACACCTTTCATTACAGGTGGATGAAAAATACTGTTTAAAAGGATATTACAGAGCAGCTCTTGTGGCTATATCTCTATGCTAGCAACGTAAATTAAAGGTCTGTCGGTACTGCCTTGTGTAAGTGAAGGACTGAAAAACAAAAGTCTCAGTTGCACCAACCATCACTATTTGTGCCTTCCCAGCCAAATCATCACATTTCTAGTGTGAGGATTTTTCAAATTTTTGAATTCTTTAAAAAATACTTTTGAACAAAAAAGAAATATAACATTAAAAAGGCAAACGTAAAGAAACAAAAACAGACTACCACATTTACACGAGCCACAGTAGGGTCATTGTCCATGACGCCCTCTCATTCACATTAATAAGAACATGTCTACAAAAGAGCATGGAAAAACAAGATGAAAGCTAGATAAACATAATATATTGAAACTTTGAGGAAAAAAAAAAGATGCGTGCATTCTCTGCTTGGGCTTCCCCTTTCCATTGAGAAGGAAGTCTTGGAGGAAAAGGAAACACTTACCAGTGCCAACAAATAGAACTATTAAAGTAATGACAGAAACGGACAGCAATGTTCAGATTAAACCTTCAAAAGAAATGCCAAAGTTATGATGACCTAAACATAAATAACCAAAGCCTGATACTATTGGATACTTTTGGGGTGAAGAAATAAAGTTGACTGACTGTAGAGAATGAACTGGCATTGACGCAGAACAAAAACAGTGACTCAGGGGAAAATGTGTCCTCCTAGAATCTGAGGAGATTCTTGAACCCCATTTCTCTGTAACACTATAAACAAAGGAAGGGTAGGGACATGCTTTTTTAGCTCACCATGAACATGCAAATGGATGAAGGCACTTGAGACTGCTGAGCTGCTCGAAGTACCAAAGAGACAACTGCCAGGACTACTGATAGGCTTATGCAGAGCCTGACAGCAAATGACAATCCATATACTCAAAGATGAAAGGAAACATTATCTTGGAGGAGCTAATTATCACATCTTTTTACAAGTTACTCAGCCAAACAACACATTGTCAGCACTGTAACAAATCACACCAAGTTAGTATTTACTAGGGCTAATTTCAAGTGAGTAAGCAAAGGCGGTGAAATCTTTACTGCAGTACATTAAACTGCCCCCCCAAATTCTGAATCAGAGACTATATGCACATAGATAATGACAAGAAAAAGGTTGCACCTGTACACCTGCAAAAGAATTGGGTTCTGTGTGGAAAACTTTTCTTTACAGAACACCCCCTTGCTTTCTTCTTTTCTTCATGGATGTCCGTTGCTATAAGCAACAGAAGCAACATACCCCATAACGAACAATGTAGCTTTGGGGCCTGAAATCCATACAAAAATAATGGAGAAGAGCATTAAAACCTCCATTTCAGTGATCATTTTCATGATGCGCAGGGGTCACAACATCCTCTCTCCCCTCTACCCCAATAAATGTATTCTCTGTATATGGTAATATTACCAATATTGAATTCTAGCACTTCCATACATACTGGAGGGAACTCCACGTTCTTATACTGGATATGCTATACAATAGAAAGTAAAAAGTGGAAGACCAATCTGACTTTCCTTTACAAACCAAAGAACAATATAAAGAGCATTCTCCAACCATCAGTTGATTCTGAAGAGGGGCAATGCTAAAAGATTAATATGATTAACCTTCAGCAGTTATTATACAGTGTAATGAAGGAACATTTTATATTCATGGAAAACTATGTCCTTTCACAAACCTATCCACTTTACAATGCCTCTGTGCATACGGGTGGCTTCTGGAGAAGTGGAGGAGTCAGGTGGCCCCATGATGTGACTGAAATGGGCAGCAGTCACGAGGACCACCCGAGAGAGAAAATAAAGGCTAGAGAAAAGCAAGGAGACCTGCCACAGGCAGTTTAGTGGAGTTGGCACTGCAAACCATTTTTTGCTAGGAAATTTCTAGTCCCATTCAGAAATAGCACTTGCACCTTTTTAGTGTGTGTCTCCAACAGTGTTTTAGTTCGGACCAGGAGCGTGCTTTTGAAGCAGCTCTCCCCATTGCTTCACTATGTTTTGGTTTGCATCAGAGAGTGGCCTCAGAGTGCATGAACAGGATTCCTTTCCAATGAAACTAAACTGAAAGATGCACTCCCAGACAGTATGTAATTCACTCCAGCTGCAATAGGCTTCATGATACCAGACTAGAGCTTCTCTAAAGTCAACAAACAGACCAACCCTGAAACGGGCATAGTCTAGATGTCAGATCCTCTGTGTCAAGTGCTCTGCCATGTATCGGAAAATTATTCTGCTACTACGTGGCAAAAAATCACAGTATAAATACAGAGTATAAGTAGTACAAAGTTTATGACATCATGGCTCAGCACCACTTATATAATTTTCATCCTTCCTTTAAAATTAAATGACAGATTCATACCAACACACATGTATTCCGATATGTGGTATAATACCTATGACAGTTACACACATAGGTCAACACTCAAAAAAAAAATACTGGCAATTGCAGCAGAATTATAGCTAGTCTCGCACATTCACTGTGTCTAGCGGCAAGACAAAGTGAAAAATGGCTGTTATGCAAATGTCTATAAACATTCACTACCTCTTTCAGATAATCAAACACCCATTTCAGTCACCTAAATCTGAAAGTGATAAATTTACTATCTGCTTTGTGTTTGTGTGTAACAATAAATAACCAGCACGTGGCCTGAGGGCTAGGATTTCATGAATCATTAAACTTGTCACCAGGTGGATGTCTGTCATTAACTATGTTTTAACCTGTTAGGAGATACATGTAAGGATAGAACTGAGAAAGTTATCTGTAAGTAATGCTCAGGAAAGAATCAAGTTCTGCAATTTGATCCGTGAAGGGAAGAACCATGGTCTTACACAGATATCACAGCAGCCATGGAGGGTTAACTAGGAAACTGGGTTTTCTCACAGCTCCCCCTGAGACTCCGCACAGGGGCAAGTGTGGACAAATAACGCTCAGAGAGAGTTTGAAAGATGAGCAGGTGCTAGGCAAACTCTGTGTAAGGAACTTAGAGCATCCATACTACTTTTAGTCAAGTGCTACAACTTTTTCCAGCAAAAAGACACTGTCTTCAGTTTTGCTGCACAGGAGAGACGACCACAGAATAGAGTAAAAAAGACACTGAAAGACATTTCCTGTGTGATGGGAAAACGGGATTTAAATCCCATCCATTAGGGTTCAAACCAAACCAAACCATTCAGTTAATTCCACTATGAAACTTAAAATTCATTGTAGAGAAATCTATTAAAGGCTTCTCTACAATCGCTAGAAGAGGAAATATAGTTGCAATATGCATGTAAAATATGTGCACATTTTCCCTATAGGGATAATACATAAACTAAATAGCTATTTATTTTCTAATTATTTGCATAATGTGATAGGGTAATACATGCAACTGCACTCATACCTCTGAATTACTCCTGAAAATTTTTGCATGTGAAGAATGAGCCATTTCTAAGTAGACTCATATTCAATTAAACCATATGTTCAGCATCAGTTTATACTATAAAATATAGCACAGCATGATAGAAGCAAAATTGATTTTACTGCCTTTTAACTCATATATACTGGAAATGTCAAGATCAGTAGGGTGATAGTGTTGTGGGTTTTTTTAAAGTGTAAGAAAGACAGGGGTGGGAGGGCTAAAAGGGCTTTTCTTGTACAAGTACTTCCTATATTAGTCAGTGAAGATAAAATTCTCTTTTCTATGACCTTTGCATTGTCTTTGTTCCATTTGCATCACATACTTTCTTAATCTTTTCTTTAACAGCCTGATGCCCTGTCAGTAGAGCAATGACAGACTTGGATGCGTGGGCAGCTCCCATGTAACAAGGATCACTTACTGATAAACTACAGCTTATTCAACATGCCCTACCTTACTGACAGAGGACTTCTTTGCTATAAGCTTACCCAGTAGGCTCTGCTGTCTCTTCCAGGAGCCAGTGTGCTTTGAAAGTAATTTTTCACCCTGTTACAATGTGACCCATGAACCTGCTGTTACAATTCCCAAACGGTTGGGCAATACCAAAACCCTTGCTGTAGTCCTTAAGAGCTGTCAGCTCCAGCAGCATAGGGTATGTACAGTCACGTGGAGCTATTTCTCCCAGCTTCCTTGCTTTTAAAAGCAATTTCTGAAATGCATGAGCTGAGTGATAAAGTTAAATGTGCAAAGACACTTCAAACTCCACCAGCAACCCCGATATTTATAGTCAGCCCTTAGTAAGCACAAATGACTCTGACACTGACGCCACCTTTTTATCAGCTTAAATATTTGAGGATACTCAGACTAAAGACTTTCTATTATCTTACGACAAGCCTCAAACAAACATGCCTCAATTACCACCAGCTGCTAATTGACAAGAGCCTAATTCCTCCTCCTCCATGTGAGAGACTTCAGACCTTTTAATGTCTGAACATTGACAATCTGACAGTTTTAAGCTTACATCATAAAACACTGACACAGTGAATATGCCAATTTCAAGATGACTGCCATGAAAACATAAACTGTTTGACATTTAATAAGCTTGTGTTTTCATAGAAATACAATGTGTTATAGATTTGTTTCCATGAAAACACATGGTTAGAAATGAAATGGATATACTTCTCTCAACACTAAGCACAAAAAAAAAAAAAAAAGTCATCTGTGAAACAAACTAAAAATCAAGAAGTTTAGGATTCACATTTATATTAAATAACCAGTGAAGGGTCAAATACAACAGCTAATAGTATTATTTTTACCTCTTTTCAAATTTTTAAGAAAGATGTTTTTGGAAATTCATTTAAAAGCACCAAAGGACATGAGTGCTGCATTTGATAATGCAAAGTAGAGAGTGCTAACACACATGGATGGGGAGGTTTGGGAGAACTATATTACCCTATTGGCACGTAGTCTAATAAGATCCTAGTTTCTTTCCTTACTAAAGTTAATACCTGTATACTAGAGTGGAAAAAAACCTAAATACAATATGATGTACCACTGTGGGCATAAAGGAGAAGCTATACCACTTTGCAATGAACAGGATCTTCTGGCTCTTAAACCAAGGGCAGTTTTTCTACTGATTCCAAAAGATACACAACTTTCCTCTTTCCTTTATGTCACTGCACCTATCTTTGATCATCTCTTTTCTCTGGTGGGAAAAGTCTCATGAGGAAAATCAAGAGTGCAACAATTAAAGAAGCGAAGGCTTCACATAGGAAGGAAAGCCTTTAAAGAAAAAGGATGATTTTATGAATATGATATGTTCGGAGTATGGATAGCATCAGATTTAAATTAGTAGTTGCTGTTACACGCAGATTCCTACAGGAAGTATCCTAGATGTGCTTTTATGAAAGAGGCTAAGCACTTCTGCTCTAATCTTGTAATCTGGACATGCTTATCTTGATGCATGTGAGTAGTGGTGTGATGAGTTATGATCTCACTGGAAGGAAACAGTTTAAGAGGAAGAAGTTTAAAAGCTTTAATGAATCAAAGACAAAATTTGCCATCACTTAGTTCCTGTTGCCATTCCTTCACACACAATTTGACCACGTGCTTCAGCTGAAGCTTCTGTTTCTTTAAGAATCAGCACACAACTTTCAAGTAAATAGTAACTACATCCTTCCCTCTTTTTTTGCCTCTCCTTTCCTTCTGTCTCTCTAAAGCTCTAAGAATAACAGCAATCATGATAGAAATATAACCTCAATACTATTTAGAAGCAAGTGTGTAGCAAGCACAGAAAACCCATCAAAGAGGCTGTCCATTAAACTGTGTTCAGTGATCACAAACAGGAAAACAATAGAAGAAAATAGCAGAAAAGACTAACTTGAGCTAAAACTACCTAAATAGTCAATTAAAAACTTTTTCTGGATTTATTATCCAACAATGAACTAACCTAATAAAGGGAATGCTTATTTTGGGGTATGTCACTCAGAACTAACTTACTGATTTTTTTTTTTTTTTTTTTTTTTTTTTGGGTTTGGGCAAATTATATTTGCACTTTGGTAATTTATCTATTTAGAAATAGAGCCATTTTTTAATGGCAAGTCCCTAGGATGAAAGATTTTGTGTGGGGATTAGCAAAGGGACGGGAAAGAGAAGAGGGAGAATGGAACGATACAGGTGCTACAAACTTCTGTAGTGGGTATTAAAGCCTCTCAACAATTGCCCAAATCCCACCATCAGGAGGGGTCCATGTCAAACTAACACTTACTCATTCAATTTATAACTGCTAAATAATCCTCTGGGTTGTCAAAAAGAGCACTGTCAAGTTTGATTTGGAGAGAAGCATCACAGAGGCTTACTATGCCAGTGCCATTAAGTCATTTTGTATATGCAAGCCAAATCTAACGCAACAGAACACGTAAGATTTACTGGACAACATATACCTCCCCACAATACATTAGAAATAGAAATGTAGATAGTCTTTTGTTGCTTATGCAGAACATACAGTAAAATATCAATCACATTCATATGCTCAGGTTTGGGATTTCAAGACCAGGAACTCAATACCTTGAGTCAAGAAAACAAGTAGCTACATTCTCAGTTTGGCACTTACCAGAATCCAATACCATTTACCAGGCAGGAGCTGTAGTCTAACTGCAGATTTAACCTCAGAGTGAGGAAAGCAGTCTATTTGCAAAACAAATGATAGGTTCCTACCTGGAGTGACTATCATACAACTTCCCATCCAACATCAGTGAAAAGCGGCAAATTAACGTGCAGTAAGGGGAATTTTCTTGGCAAACTGGGATTGCCAGGTATTAGTTTCACAAAGAATATTAATAAGTTTGCAAACTATTTGTTCCCAAGTTAAGGTTCTCTGTGTCTCTTTTCTAAGGTTCCCTGTTAGAAATGGCTGGGGATTTTTTTGGTGACAACGTTGTTTGCTTGTCCAAGATGAAATATTCCAGAGGAATATACATTACTGCTTCATTAAGGATTTCATACTAAAATCTATTCTCAAAACAGCTGACAGTGAGGTGGGGAAGTCATGTTAACAGGACATGGGAATTTAAATTTGAAGCACCCGCACTGCCTTCTTTCTATGCCAGCTCTTAAAGTCACGTCACCACAATCCCATGTGAAGGACTACTCACTCTGAGTTAACAAGGGGTTTTCTTACCTTCCTCCTGAAAACTGCAAAAAAACCCTGAGACTATTTCAGTGAAATATTTTTTGAAGTATCAAAAGCTCTGTTTAACAGGAAAATTATTTTCAGCCAGCCTTTAGTACCCTCATGTCCTCAAACAGCATGTAAAATCACCTTTCTTGGATGACCCCTTTACTTCAATTTTTACTTCAAGGACCATAACTCTGGAGTAAGCCAGCAATATAGGGAGGGAAAAGGAAAAACGGGTCAGAATGAAAGAAATGGTAAGAGTTTAAACAGGAAACTTGCCTTATCTGTTAAAGTTGTCTTTGCAGCCGGCAAGTATCACACCTACATATCAGTTAGGTAACAGTAACAAAGATAAGGAAACAGTTCTTCAGACAAACATTGGTGGGAAGGATGGTTATCAACTGATGCCTATATCTAAAAGGAAATCACTAAAGGGCTTTGGTCATATACTGGCTTTCTAAAATCAGAGGTTTCCCTACCCCTGTTGCATAGAGATTAAATAATACCTAATTTGAATTTCCAGAAAACTGCAAGAACACCACCACTGTTGTGAACTGGCTTTTGAAGTCGGTGGTAAACATGTCAAAAAAAAAAAAAAAAGAGGAAATTGCTTTGAGGGTGTGCCTAGTCTGTTGTTCAGCAAGTCACACTGCTACAACTTGTAACTGATAGTTGATGTTAACCTTAAACAAAAACCTATCATGCACAGAGGGGAAGCTAAGCCAGATAGCAAAAAGGTCTCACAACAGTCTTTGTTTCTGCAGCAAAGTCATCATCCTCTTTGTCAAGGCTTCCCATTTAATTTACTGCTTATATTTTTTACAACAACCCATGGAAAGTTCAGTTCTATTTCCATTCAAGTCCAGGACTTTACCATTAATGGCAGTAAGGTTAAGAAAGGAAGCTTCCTGAAGTCCCCATTGCAATCGCTTAAAACCGTAACTTCTGTTTCAGTGAGATCTATTCCTTTGATAAAGTGAACAGTGAATCCAAAACCAGACAATACAGTAATTTAAGGCATTGGGGTTAAAGACCACATCTAGTTTCTACAGCTATAGCATCTTATAATAGCAAGAGATAAAGTAGCAAAAGATATTCACACTGGAATGGGAAGGTATTCAGAATGGAGGATGTAGTTTTGGTACTTGCTAATGCTGACCCTTTCCCTCTCTGTCTCTCTCTGTGTATAAAACATATTTAGAAAAAAGTTATTTCAATATTGTGATGCTTATTTCAATGTGTGCTAATAAGCACATCTGTATATGCCAAATCATGCATATTTTAACTGTGCTTTTATAGTGCACATACAGCTGATTGAAAGGAAATCATTCTGGCCATTACAGAAAAATGGTGGTGTTTTGTCATATCATGAAAGCACTATATTTCTTTCCCTGTCTTAAATTGAAACACAACTATTAAAATACAAGAGGAAATTCAGCTACTCCTCTATACTAAAATAACACCAGGCACCATGTTTTCTTTCAGTTCAATGAAGAATTTTGCATAAGCAATTTGTATGTGAGCATAGTTTAGGTAAGCAGATGACTACCTTCCCATCCCTCGTGCAAATTACAAACGCAAATGCAGATAGCATCTATGTACTCAGAAACTAAAGCAAGCATCTGTCGCTACCTTTTGATCCATGTAAAAGCCAAGAATCACCTGTAATCCCACTTAACTAGAACTCATATCTGGCAAGACTGCTGAAAAGCTGTCTGGACTGTTCTCCCTGCCTGCTCCTCCCTCCACCCCCCCAGTTAACCAATATGGACAAATACGTAGCATTTTGTCAATATACCTCAAAACTATTAAACTGTTATGAAGAAAGAAAAAGAAAGTTGAAATTTAAAAAGTGTATCCCAAATTCCATTGGGATTCTATTTAATTTTGTGCTAATCTGTTCCTGTTCCTGCTTTTCAACTGCAAATTTTAGTTCTTCAGACTGACCCACACTGCCCTTTGAAGCTTTTTGTCCCTTTTGGGTGAGCCTTAATTACTATACTTCATCATGTTAGGAGACTTAAGAGGGAGAAAAGCTCTGACCAGCAAACCTGTTTTTAAAATAAGATCTTTACTAATATCACCATCATTTGGTCATAAAACTAAGAGCAAGCTATTGTTATGAGTTAGAGTGACTACCTGATCTGCCATAAGGAGCCGCCTTATATGTTGTCTGCATGAAACTGTGTTCCTGGCTGCAGTCAACTTTTAAATAATTCCAGGTTGATGTTCTTAGAGAAAGGCTGCAAAAACTTCCAATATTTTTACAGTCCTAATAAGGTCAGCCATCAACATACATTAAAAAGCCCTTTTCAGGTTCAATAGTTGTTACAGAATGGCAACTGCACAAGTCTAGCAATGCACTGTCAAATAAATGAGTCTATTAGGAATGATGGAATCAGTCCCTGGTTTCAAAATTCAGATAATAAAATGTGCTTTTTTGGTTCAGATACCAAACTTGGAGAAGTCCATATGACTAAGCTGGCTGTAGAATCATTAGAATTCAGCCTTACTACGACAAAAAAGCAATATTGAGTTATAAGAAACAATGTCATGAAGGGAAGAAAGCTCTAGGGACAGATTCTTCTCAATGTGTGAAAACAGGTAGCAGTGATACACCCATGGGAATAAACCCTCTACTTTGGGAAAATGCTTTGACTTTTGATCCTTGAACAAATGGGCAACCAGGCCTAAAAATCATGGTTTAATCCTAATTTTAATCCTAATCTAATCCCAACCCTTCACTGTATTTGGTAGCAATTCCTTCAGAAAGACTTACCCTTCTATAAAGACTGTGATGACTTTAAGTAACTGTTCAAATCAAACTGACACAGTCTTGCACAAGTCTCGTTTAGTAAGTACAGTTGTCTCTTAGGAAACTATTGCAAGGATATAGTCAAATGGCTTCCAGTGTATTGATATTTCTCTGTACGTATAGTTAGAGCTGCCTAGACTCAGACTATTCAGAGCCAAAATACGCAACCCACATATTAAAGAAGAAAGTTGTGAGCAGTAACACTTCCTATTTGTTTTCACACTGTTTGCATTGAAAAATATCCAGAATGTAAAAGCAGATTTGGAGAAGTCTTAGCTGTCGGTTTTCTAGTGCCCAAGCCACTCAAAAACTGCAAGAAAAATTTAACTTTGTGACTTTGCCAAGAGTGACTTCTACTGCTCTCAGAGTTGGATTAAAGCCTTAGAGTGTGGAGAGTATCACCTGTTTTGAAGCTTGCATTCATCCCATAACACAGTTCTCTCCTATAACCAGTGACCATACCAAAATTGTGGATGGCTGTTCTTATCAAGCTGGAAACACTATCTACATAAAACATCTGTGAGAGTTCTGAAGACAGGAGACTTTAAAAATAACAACAAAAAAAGAGAACGTGTTTTAAGGGCTGATCAAAGCATGTTTCAGCCAATAGGAATCCTTAAAGCAGCTGCAATAGAATTCAGATCAGTCCTATGCTTTCTCTGTTGGAGTGCTTTGCACAAGGCACAAAGGGTGTTTGTGATTTAATTCAGTATATCAGACAAATAGCCTTATGAATTAACTGATAGAAAAGAGAAGGGTACAAAAGGTGTAAGGACAACTTCCTAGGGAATTATAAGGCAAGACGTGGGTATAAGAGAACACCGAAGACATTCCCAATGTATTTACTGCCTACATCCACAAACAGTTTAAATTTAGTTTTGAGTCACATCTACAATCTCTTAGTATCCATCCACCACACTGCCTAACCTCCTAATGCTCTCCAAACACTTCATCATCCCATAAAACATGGGCCTCCAAATCATTTTTTAAACTTGAAAGAGAATGTCTCTGCCCATCTTGTACACTTCCACAGGACAGGCCAGAAAAAGAAATGAAGTGTGAGCAGAATCGGAATTTATTTATTTGTACCCTCTATTAATATGTATTAGAAGTATGGAGAGGGTCAGGACTTACCCCAAGATAAAGACCTACAAAATTTAAGACAGCATCCTTTCTCCTGCCTTGCCTAATTGAATTTGCTAGGTAACAGTAACTTAGAAGTATCTGAACTATAATCCAACATACACACACACACACACGCATTTTAATAGTGGATGATTAACATTTTGCACATACTTATCAGTCTTCATTTGCCAAAATTAATTTTCATCTGTTTGCAGTTTTTTATCTTGCTGTAGTTTGCATGCTACTTTGCTATAAAGGCACAGAAAAAACCTATCTTAAGGTATTCACCAGAAAACTCACAGTAAAATAAGTCCATAATTAATGGTTACAGCCAAAAGGCCCATGTAGGTAGAAGCTGCTCCATATACTCAGAACAGAATCAGAGGAGAGACCTGACATTAGCTTCAAGTGCAGCTAATAGACAGAGTTCCCCATGGGACTTCCAGGGCAGCGCATTTAATTGCCTGTTCTATCAGCCTTAGAGAAAACGAAATGTTCCTTCCAACTGTGCCAAAAGGTTGGAGCCCAGGTAGAAGCCAAGCTTTTGGGTAGCTAATACAAGATTAGAGGCACCGGATTTGTCTCACCTCTGACCAGTTATTCTGTGAGGGCATAAAATATGCATTAATAAAAAGTTTTCCTGATGCTTTACCCACAGCTGCTTCCACGCGGGCTGAGGGCCAGTCTCTCTCACAAACATGAGAACTTTCACACAGAAAATGTTTCACTGCTGTAGACCTACCATGAAGAACCAGAGCACCCACAGACTTCCAGCTATATCCACGTCATGAAAGTTACACATTCACACACAGCATTGTCACTCTGTGTACTCTTTCTCCCAAGCCAGCCAGAAACATTTTCTGATTTTAAAACATTCCCCCCTCTCCTCGTTATGTGACAATGCCTTCATCTTTGCCCTTGTACTCAATAACTTGGTCACCAGAACAAGAAGGCAACATCCATTCTCTTTCAGGCAACAAACAAGTTGCCTGAAACTGGCAAGTGGCATAGTGTCTGCCAAGTCACTGGCATAGTGTTTTGTGTGGCAGGGAATAAAACTAATTGATTGATGATGCTGACACCCAAACCACTTTTTATGGAGATGGTGTCAAAGTGGAATTAAAGGTACAATATTTAGCTGCTGCTGAAGATATTTTTCTTTGGCTCACAGGAAAAAAGAAAAAAAAAAAATAAAATCAAGTGTAGCAGTAGTTCAGTAAAAGTTTTGAACAAGAGAAAAGCCCTAGATAGTTGTCTTCGGATTCTTCACCAGGGCAAACAGTGCTTCAAGGACAAGTAGGAAAGTAGCTGCTATTTGAGGCAACTTCATTATAAAATCATTTTTAATAAGCAATCTGAACAAAGAGAGGGAGTGCTCTTGCAGAGAAGCCCCCAAGGGATCTTAAGGCTGCCCAGTAAAGTTATTAGGAGGTTACACACAGGGGACCAAACAGCTATTTTATTGGCCTCAGGGGACAGGGTTTAGTTTTCACCTGTTCTCTTTAGGCCTTGGTGCTAACAGCAGATCCTGTTAACCATCAGTTTTCTGCAGGCTCCTATTTGGTGAGGGAAAAGTATCGTTTGTTTACTTTAGCCAGCACACGAAACACATGAGGTAAAGCAGACAGTACAATGCACAGTAGATGTACTAAGTAATTATAAATCAGATCAGGAAAAAACAAAAAAATCACAGTTATTTTCCCTTTAACGCTTTTAAGCAAAATAACTAACAAACTTCAAGAAATCTTTAGCAATGGCTATGGACATAAAGTGGAAAGTGAAATCAGAGAAAAAGAGAAATCCAGGTCTTGGGTTCAATTAAGCTGCAAATCTTAATATGCTTGTAGAACTTTGGTGAACCACAGTTCTGGGATATTTGGACATCTGAGAAGCTGAATAGCTGTCTCCTGCCCCAAATCAGCCTGTTGGTCTCTAAGAAGCGATGTCCTTTTCTTAGCAACTGCTTAGACCCAAAGATACAAAGGACGTGATTTAGGAATGGATCTCCGCTCAGGACAGTACTAAGACCGTGCCTATGCCTAAAGAACAAGACACTGCCTTTTTTGGCTAGTCATGCTGCAGCAGCCATGAAGATACAGCACTCCAAGCTCCAGTCAAAGGCTTAAGGGCTTGTCAGGATAATGGGTATCTATTGAGACACCTGAACTTTGTCACTCCGACTTCTGAGGTCTTGTTACATATAGTAGGCAGCATACAGTCAAGTTGATCTCCCTATGGTATAATCAAACCTTTCAACTGCAGTATAAAGTTAAAACACGAACTGACCATTTAGCCCAAAGGTAAGTCTCACTGAAGTACACAGAGTCAAGATACTTCTCTAGACCAACACCTACTACAAGATGAGTGTAGGAATAGTCCCAGAGCTTGATATGGGAGTGAGGGAAGGGGTTGGGATAGGTGCTTGCTGTGGGATCTCAGGCAGTGGAAGGGATGGGTTTACTTTCACCCTTTGCCAACAATGCTGCCAGCTCTTCATGCAAATGCTTTTATTTAGTGACAAAAATTAAAAGCACACAGTCCCCACTTAATTTTCCAGCAGGACCTCATGTCATTAAAATCAGCACCTAGATTTAGAAATATTTCTTATCTGCCAGAAATTAACTGAAAGGATAATTTCACTGTAAGTAAGGAATATTTCATCCAAAATTAAGGAATTCATACAGAGATGCCTACTGACATTTTCAAGAATGTTTAAGAAAAAATTACTCCACAATAATCATTTTGGTAAATCATGAAAAGCAGAGAAGTCCCAAGTCTGAAATAAAGGGCAAATATCTTAGAGTTACAAAGGACTCTTAATCCAGAGAGAGTTTTGGTATAAGTATTTTCTCTTAAATCTGGATAGATCTTGGGTTATGAAAAAATAAAATACACAGTGCTGAATGTGATACCCAAGTACATTTATTTGCATTACAAGCAAACACGGAAAATAAAGGATGAACAAAATTAGACCACAGATCAGTAATAGTGGCTTTCTCACTGTTGTACCTACCACAATACAATCTACAACGCACAATCACCAGACACCGTTTCTGCCAGTATCACACATTACCAAGCAGTGACATAGAAGAAAGCAGCAAGCGTCAAAACCTGTGGTAGTTCAGGGAGTAGGTAACAACAAGTGCCAACATGCTGAAATGTGACAGTCCACACCAAACCTGTCCTGGTACTGAGAAGGTATAGCTGCCCTGGCCTAATTCTCCCTCAGGAAGGTAATGCAGAGTATTCTATACATGTAGGTTTGAGATGAAGTCGAACTTCCCAACAGCTGAACTGATCAGATTGCTGTGAACGGAGAATGAGGTGTACATTTTGAACACCATTTTGCAGCAGCCTTTAATGTCTGACTCAAATGAGTCAGAGGTTTAGGAAAGAATAGTGACAAAGTAGCACGACTAAAAGGTTCTATTACCAATAGGAAATCCTTATCATAAAGGCCTGAGATAACAGACTGGGCTGGGAGGTCTTAATCTTAAATTTTCCTGAAACGTCAGCTGGTCCAGGTAGAGGAACTGAGGTACTTTGCCATCCATCACTGGGACAGCCCAAAGAAACATGCTCTTCCTCTCCAGATGGTGACAATTTAGTCTAAGTGCATGAAGTAGGCAGTTGTCAAATAGTTTTGGACTCGGCTCACAAAGGTCCATCATCCACACTGTGTGTTGACAATGATCTGTAGGTGCACTGCCACTGGGAAGTTAAACCCAATGAGCAGCCCCTAGTTCAAAGTCGCACCTGGGTTAACCTAGTCCAGGTAAGAGCCCCCTCAGAGGTCCCTGCCTCTGCACCAAGCATGTGTCACTAGGAGCTAGGGCTCCCAATTCTCTTCTGCTGCAGAACAACATACCAAGGGAAGGTAGGAGCCGTTGCATGGCTTCCTGGAGACATGGATGAAAAACTGTGTGAAAGGAAGGATTGATTTCTATCTTAAAAATGCCAGGTAAGCAAATAGCTGAATGTACCTGGACCTCTATGCAGATACGAACTCCAGCTATGTAATCAAACTCCTTTGAAGCTTCTAACTGTGGTTCATTGCAATTCAAATAGTGAGAGAAAGAAGGTTCCATTACATTGTGGATACATTACAATATTAGCCTTCAGGGTGCATCTGCAGGAAACCACCCCTTACTTTGATAGGCTGTCAAGTCAAATTCATTTAAGAATATAAAAATAAGGTGATTTATCTGTGTGATAGTTCTGAGTCGCAAGTGGTCTGGTAGGGGCCAAACTCATTGCATGAAGAATGGCAAGATTTAGATTTAAGATGCCAGAAATGAAATACTACACACTTCAGGGCTCAGCATAAACCCAAGTCAGTAGGCAGTAAATGCCAGGTCCTTTGCAGCCTTCTGTTCCCCGTAATTTCAGACCTTTATTATCACTGATACAATGATGCCTGTCTGAATTTGCAAAAAGTCTGAAGCTGTGCATCAAAGTTACCATTCACTTTGAGTACTTTCCTATTCAGAGCAGGAAGCATGAGACGAAGAGGGTTGTATTACAAATATCAGTGCTAATTAAATGATCAGAAAAGAATCTAAGTGTCAGTCAGTTCTCAAGTCAAAAAAGAATGGAAATGCCAGAAGTCCCACTTTGTATGGAAGATGAGATAGATAGGGCTTGGCCTCTACCACCTGACTTAGCTAGACTAAAGGTTATATAAGGTGATGGTTAACCTAACAAATCACTATGTAAGCCCAAGAGAGAATAGTTCTACAAATAGACAGAAGGCATGAAGTTTTACTTCAAAAGCCTGTTTAACCTACTGAGGGAAAAACTGCATTTTGAGGTGGACAAAATTTGTTCCCTTAGGGCTGCTTGGAAGCAGCATTGTTTAAAAATGGCAGGTTTTGTAATGCTCAAACTCTGACAAAGAGAGGACGTGGAGAAGCAGTTAATGAAACAGAACACTTGGATAAAATCAGTTGTATCAAGAAGAATGAAAATCTCTCAGGTTCTACCTAGCTAGTTACATTATGAAAGACCTATATTTCTTCAGCTCTATATTGCATGTGTACAAATACTGAACTACTGTTTGATTCAGAAATGACCTAAGCACCCGTCATCAGCACAGTAGTTCAATTTCAGCTGACAGACCACTTTTGTCACAGACTAATGCCAAGAAGGGGGTAAAATATACCCAAAATCTCAAACAATAAAACCGGGAAGAACTAAGTAGTGGAGACAGACCACCACCGATTTAAAAATCTGCACAATTAAAATGGCTATTAGGATGAAGTCTGAAAAGGATTTATCTGATGTTTCAAATGCATAATGTATCAAAATTTCTGGCATTATACTTCAGTAATTAAGTCAAAAGGTCATTAGAAATAAGTGCTAGTTTACAGTCAGTCAACAGCCTCATATGCCATACATTGTAAACTTGGAATAAGACGACTTCATCCATATTTCTAATTTCTAAACAGTAACGCAGACAACGTATGTACACTTCACAAAGTGTTTGTGAGAATGTTTTTTGAAATTTATTTGCAGAAATCCTATTCTATGTAACTGAATTTTGATATGTTACATATACTGATACAGAGTGATAGGCAAACACTAGATCGACTTGATATACAAAAACTCTCTTGTCATTTGTAGTTGTTAACAACTCAGGTTTGAGTTGTAATTTTTGCATTTAGGCGTTTATATATATTTTTTTTTTCCATGTCATTCCAAGCAGTGAATTTTGATGTCTACTTCTTCTATTCAATAAAAAAAAAAAATTCTAGGCAATAAGGAAAAAAAAAAGCAGCTTATTGTGCATGATGCCAAAATGCCAAAGATGCAAAATTTAAATTAATTCCTCTCTATGAGAATTTGTCATAACAGGAATGAATTCTAAAAGAACTTTAACCAAAACTGAATAAAACCTCATACATATTTGCTAGCAAACGTAGCCTGCATTTTCATCATGACAATTACAGCATATTGCTCCTTCTATTTTAATTCTTTCTTAATGGGCAAGCTTATCTGCCCATTATTCAGGGAACTTTTTGTTCACGCTTCAGCAATTGCATGACAACTGATTAACAAATCGGGGAACTACTCTTCGACAGTTCTCTTAGAAGGGCACAAACAGAGTTCTCAACACAGAAGATGCTGGGACCCTACTTTCTGTCTTAACTAGATTAAAGGCCCTATATGGTGAACAGTAGCTAATCATCTAACACAGTTGACGAATGCATCTTTTTTGATCATAGGCCTCAAATGTAGCATCCACTGAGATAGACATGATGACAACACTTTATCAGTCTGGCATGGCTTAAGAGCATATTTCCTGTGCTCTCTAGGTCAGTGGTTACTATTTACTCTTCCCTACAAAAAGGATCAAATACTGGAACTGGAGATGTGACTCTTCTAGCAGGTCAGTACATGGCACTGCTGTATACAAAATATATAGCGTGATTGCAGCTGATTTCCAGGTGGCATGTTACAAACCACCATGTACAGTCGTTAGCCTCTATACAAGAGAGGCCCAAGACTGAGCTAGCATAAATACCGAATTACTTACCACCTCTAGAGAGGGTGGTCGCTCCAGGCCAGGGTTGAGCTCATGGGCAAGGCTGTGCAAGGAAGCTGTCTGTACAATGCCTGGCCTGCGGATATACAGAGGACTTCAGTCTCCTGTACTGTCAATCTCAATCAGCATGAGCTCAAATATTCACCAAAAATGTAAGGGTCAAATTCTGCCCTCAGACGCCTAGCTGTAGCTCCCATTAAAGTTCAATGGAAACCATATATGCATTCAGCCGAAGAGGATCTGACCCTAAGAATGCATTAAGCAGCAAGGCCACCTAAGCAGAGGAGGACCATCATGCTCTAAAAGTTTGTGACATTTAACATTTGCTTCAAAACTCATACAAATCAGGTTCTCATTTGGAATTCTTAAATCAAGCAACTGTATTTTGTAACTCTAAATGGTGAGAATTCATAATCTCAAGTCAGATATTTCATTACATTAATATTTTAAAACCAGGAATGAAATAAGAACGAAATTAATCTAAGGCACTTTATGACACCACTTTAATCCTAGAAGCTGTGGTGAACATACTTCAAATGCATAACCCTGTTAAAATGCATGTATCTTTGTAAATTTTGTGCAGCCTACCACCTGTTTTGTTAGGAGGCCTTCATGAGACTAATAGCCTCAGCTTTAGCCTACTCCTGTTTCAGATCCTGGGCAAGTACAATTCCTACACTACCAGATTTCCAAACCTCCACGGTACTTGAAGAATCTCAACATATCTCCTTCAGCTAGCAATCGTAACATTTTCTTGGAATCGTGCTTTTAACTCACTGCAGAGTAGATGAGAGTTGATCCCCAATAATGATGTCTTTGAAGAAGATTTGGAATAAATGTATACATAGGTAAATGCACGCATCCACATCCATTTCCAAGGTTGCCATTTATGAGGACTGTTTGTTTATATGGTTGAGAGCAAAACAATAACCTCCTCATTTTCATCAAGAGCTCCTTAAGCACAAGGACAGAATGATTTATCTTACAGATTAACACATAGGAAGGGACAGAAGACTTTCAATTAAATAATTTATTTTTATTGGATATATACTGCATATATAACGGACGTACAAAAATATAACCACTCTCCTCACCTGTATTTTCTGGGTACATTACTTATCAGCTAGCTGTGAGGTATACCTACTAGAATAAGGAATTCTGCCTTTCTTCACAACTTCCTTTCTTTTGACCTCTGATTTAACACATACGCGAACGCACACACATATACACACCCATGCATTGTATATTCATTTAGACAACAGTTCAGGTGAGGACTGGAACCGCTCTAAAGCAGAAAACCCACCAGAATTTTTAAAACAGAGCCTTCTCAGACCAGACCGACACCTAACAGTCTGAGCGCCACACCACAGCCTAACATGAATTCCATTTGTAAGAGAAGGCCAAATCAAAAGATCTTACTTACATGTATGAGTCTTCTTCGTTACAGAAATACCTGTAGGGAAGAAATGATCCCAATGTTAGTAAAGCAACCACTGAGTAAATTCTTTTGACACGTATTTCATCCTTAAACTATTTTATTTCAGACACACAGCGGCCACTATAAAAGAGGAATGAAAATTGCAATGATTTGTATGTTAGAGGTGGGAGGATCCCCCTTCTTTGCATGCAGACTTTAATGGTATATTCTCTCCTTGCACCTCATCAATAAATGTTTCAACGTGTATTGCTTAAGTTTTGTTATTGGAATGCGTATCTACATGCTGCTGTTTTAAAACCGAAGCTGATGCAAACAGAAAATACTAACAATGCTATGGAAGCCCCCTTTTATTTTTCATGGTTAAAATTTTTTCCACAGTCATATTAACTAGTGCACATCAAACTACCCAGACAGAACAGATTCGAGCAGTACAACAATTCATTTGCTATGTTACTAAGTTCAAGTAGTTCCTTGACTGCAAGCTGTAGCTTATGCTCATTAAAACCAAATAAACAGCTCTCTCAATATGATTATTACTTGCCATAATTCTAAGCCAGATGCAAATATCTCCAAGCTGTTAAATATGTACTTTCTGAAGTAATAAAGATGTTTTTATGCTAGACAGGCATGTGGCAGCAATCATCAACAATGGTCCAGTGCCAGTGAAATTTGAGAGGTATTTAAAGAAAGCAACAGAGTGAACAGAACGAGGCGAAATTCATAATACCAAATAAAGATAAAATTAACTCTGTTAAATGTCATTGGAATTCATGCTTGAATACAAACAATATTGCCTCCACTTTAGTAGCTAACTGGTGCTGTACTCAGACCCCTCAGTATTTAAGCTCCACTCTCCTTGGGGGGAATTTTATGAGAAGAGAAAGAGGTTACTGGAAGCAGTACAAGTATTTGAAACATTTCATTTGTGACTAAGGCCTGTAATGAAATTTTGGAATTGAAATTGTTTGGCTTACTATTCATGAAAGACAGAGAGACCTGAATCTCCTTAGCTACCCTCTTATTCTTTTAACGACCTCTTCCAAAAACAAAGTACTGTTGGAAAAAATAGGCTTTTATTTCAGGATTCTTTGTTGCAGAACATCTCAGGGAAGCAGTAGGTTATAATAATTCAGAAAAATATAGATACCTTATTTGCAAATTTAGAATTAACTTCCAAAGCCAACAGTTTTCAAACTATTCATGGTTTTGGTAGATACATAAATCCACAATGCCAACCCCAAATATGTAGCTATCAAGTTTGACATAAACTTCATCAGGATTTTTTTTTTAATTGCACTTGTGTTGCTATTGGCCTTTTGGTTTCGAACCACCAAGTTCTACCAGTGTGAGCACTGGAAACTTTCTTTTCCCTGAAAAGAAAAGCTGAGGGGCTCCAGGCTTTGGGAAGAGAAGTTCCGAGCACTTCCTTTGAGTAGTTTTGTAAATGTGAAACACTGGTAAGCAATTAACAAAAATCAGAATTCTAGAACTTGATTATGTACGGGTACTGACTTAAAGTGAAAGGTCTCAGCCAAATCTGCACATTCCTCATACCAGGAATTAGTGTTGTAGCCTCAAACTGTAGAGCCAGGGTGAGCAATAAGAACAAAAGGAAAACAAGCATAACAAAAATAAAACCTTTTAGTTACATAAGTAGCTACTGCAGGGGGCAAATTCATCCTTTAAATTCGTATTTGTAAGAGCCAGCTTTCTTGGATTTTCGTTCCAGTCCAATCATTACTGGCTGACTCAGAGTAGGTGGAGAGGACAGGACAGCTGCGTGTGTCAAGGAAGTGAGTGTTATTATAGGAACGACAGCTTAGGGCAAGAAGAGGGGCGTAGTGAGAAGAAGCAGAGAGATCTAAAGTATCTATGTCAAAATGCACAAATAATAATCTTGTGCGCTCCGGTATGAGTGCAAACCCCCCTCTCTCTAGGTTTTTCTAGAGGTCTGCCTTACCCTTCGAATTTGAAATTACATCTGTCATTAGAACAATTGTTCTTCCACCGAGGAAGAGCATTTTTGCTGCTGTTTGACTGCTTGAGTGACCACTAAACAGCACGTACAGCTCCTGACAGAGTCTTCATCATCACGAACTGCCCTAACATCCCCTTGGCAGAAGTACTCGCCCCACCCTTGCCTATCTGGCCAGCTCCTACAATTTTCAGGATGCTTTATGGAATGCAAAATGAAGAGAAAAAGGTCTTAAATCCGAACACCATTTGCAAAACTTCCTCTCCCACACTAGTGCTAATAAATGGATACATCGGTGCTCTTTCAGCATTATGGGAGCCATATGTGTACTTTTCTCAGAAAATAATGCTTTCTGTAAAATCACTTTGAACAGAAAGTGCTTATGCTGTCACTTCTGATTACTCACAGCCTCTTCACAATGGGATTTGCCACAGCACAAAACAGACTTAGCTGTATTCGCTGACTGAGGGCCTACTTTCCCCTGATACATGAAACAGTGATGGAAATATTAGTGCTTATATTTTTCTACCTAATTTTTTTATATGAGTGGTGGGTTTTTCCAATCAGATGTTTCCATAATAATTACCGATTACCACCTGGTAAGGCCTTTTAGCTGTTTCATGCAGATATTTTTTGATAACCTTTTAAAACAACAGCTTAGAGGTAGGCTTTTTTTGCATCTTCTTCATAATTACACTGGTGGTTGCAGTGAAACCAAAGTATTTTGCTTTGAACTGTGGTTTTACAGTGACTAACTGCAAGCTGGTGGAACAAGGATAAATGTTGCCAGTGAGTTCAACAGGATTATATTTAAATTAATCAGGAATCTTTTCTTAGGTTAAAATGAGTTGTGAATTTTTAAGAAGCCTTCCCTTTCACAGCAGTAACTGTAAGTGACTAGAAAAACTAAGCAAAAAATATACCAGCATATCCAAACAGCTACTTAGGCTAGACACATTATAACTAGTGCTTTAAATATAAATATTAGGTAGGCAACACTTTCCTACATCATTGCGATCAGTTTTAGTTTTAATGCAGGAAGCCAATGACTGCTATTCCGAACAGTCAAGAAATATAATAATCTCCTAGAAATGAGTGCATCATGAAAAAAAAAAAATCAGTCTGAAAACTACTTAATGTAAAAAAGGGGAGTTACAAGATCTTTCACTTTCTTTGGGCCAGTGCTCCCACTTGCATATATGTTTGAATGCCTTTGCTATGAGCCATATCCTAGAAGTCTTACGCAGACACGTTCTTTTGAAATCAACAGGATCTCTTGAGAAACTAATTCTGCAAGTCCAACATACATCAGTAATTTTATTCACAAGATTAGGCATGATTAACTGGGATTGCTCTTGTTTGTAATTATTTCTGGGACTGGACCATCAGTTTACATAGATTCAAGTAAACACTATATAATAAAACCTAAAGCTAATACACCACCGAAAGACAAAAAATTATTTATTTTTAACAAGTGGAGCACAAAGTACCTACTGATTCCTTTCAAAATGTTACTTAATGTAAAATCCAACTTTTTAATGGGCTTCATTTCAAAATGTGATAGACTGAAGTAATATGTGACCAGTTGTCACTATTAGCACTACCCTAAACAGCCAGCTTTCCATTCTTATTTAACAATTAAAAAAAAAAAAAAAAAAAGAGAGGAAGAAACCACCCTAACTTCAGTGTTGCTAATACGGAAAGACTTCCTGACTTAACCAACTAGACTTCAAAGTACAGCAAAGGAAATGTCATGAAAATACCACAACATATCACTGCCATGGTTATCAGTGAGTGAAAGTTTCAGTATTACAGTTATCACAGAATTTAGCACTTCAGCAGTGCAATTTGACATTCCTGATCAACACCAAATCTTAAACAAATTAACTTCTTAGACTTTTCATTGTTGCTATGCGATGCTCTTGGCAACAACAATTGATTTTTTTTTATTTTTTTTTTAAAGTGAAAAGAATTCATACACAATTCCCTTTCCCCCTCCCACTAACAATATGTAATTTGCCATGATGTGTGGTATTTACAAAAATAGCTTTCTGGATGCAATGAACTTTGAAAAGAGTATCTACCAACAGAGACAGGATATTCTTTTGCAAGCAGTTAGCCTGACTGACCTTCACTAGCCAACTTCAAATAAAGATAACAATATCTTCAAGTACAAAAAGAGACTCAGATATTTTATACATCATAAGCTATTTCTCACAGTTGCCCATCCAAATAAAGAAGCATAATGAAACACGGCTTACTCTGTGAACCCAGATCCCTGCTGCTGTTGTACAGTTGTCAACTTCCCATATTTCAAGGGGAAAACATACTTTGATGTACAGAAAGATAAGTAAAAAGTCCCCGGTCTGGCAGAATATATTACTCTGCAAAATATCAAAGGAGGATATTCTTGAGTGCAATTTTCTTAAACCTCCAAGAAAATTCTTCCTCAGAAGTTTGTATGGATAAACACATGCATCACTGGCAAAGCTCATAACTAGTCTCCAAGACTTCTGCTAAGCACTGTTGTGTTTTCTGCTTTTTGTGCCAAAATCAGGTGATTAGCATTGGTCTGATGACAGTATATCTATGTAGATGGCATATGTACATGATGCTTTGCTCATGTGGCTGTGTGTATCAATATATGTATTTGGGGTTTTTTTACTTTCTTTTACCCTCCACTTAAGCCAGCATCGTGGCTCTAGCATGTTTTGGAACTTAGTCATTTTATGATGGATTGGAAGTCTTGTGGAAAAAAGTTAAAATTTTAAACTCTAAGCCTCCTGCCTGATGTATTGTGTAAAATCAGAAAGAAAATGTATTACAAGCTGGGATCCCACTGTGTTTCATCCTGTTGCTCCAATTCTTTTTTTACTCTGTCACTACACAAAGCTAGCAATTAAGGTGGAAAATTATATGTAACACTCGGGCACTTGCAGAGAACCTACCAAAGCAGAATAATAGATTTAGGTGTATTCAGAAAGGAGTTCATTCTTTTAGAAACTTTAATAATGGTTTATATTAAAGTCTGTAAGGTTCTCTGGCTTGAATGAATTTTGTGGTCTTTGTAGGCCATTGTTTATGGTGACCAAGGTAAAAATAATATACAAGTACTGTAAATAGAACTTAAGTGAATTTAATCAAACAAAATGATGTTGCAAAATAGTGTCTTTGTCTTGGACTGAAGAGCTGCTAATAATGATCAACACACATTACTGAAAGTGCTCCAAGTAATTTTAGTATTTCATTTCAAAAATTGTTAATGGACACCAATGCTTATAGTTCACTCAAAAGAGAAATTATGTGCTAGGGTAGCAAGGATCAAGGACAACATCCACTTGGCTTGTAAGAACAAGGAAATGTCACTTAATTATGAAAAAAAAAAAAGGGCAAAAAAAGGGAAAAAAAAGCTTTTTTTCCTAAATAACTTGAAATATGATGACTGTAATTTTTCAATAAATATTCCAATTTTTCCCAGACTTGTTCACAGCTTTTACTGAAAAGGAAAGAGCTCGCCATGTGAAACAAGGGGTTTTCAGCAGGTCTAGATGATTCTTTTGTTCTTAAGTCCATAGACATATACCAAAGTCCCAGGAATCAAGATTGACCTAAATACGACAGTACTGAAAAAAACCAACCTTGCTCTCCTAAAATTCACAGCTGTTTCTTATACCTAAATTTTACCAGAGCATTATTCAGAGTTTTATTTTTGAGGTGTTGCTTTAGACTTATTCCTATAATCATACGGTTATATCAGAATTAGCTACACAAAATATTTCACAACACAACTGTTTTACTTTCTACTCAAATACAGATGCAGGATATTTGAGACAAACAGATTAAAAGCAAGGATTTTAAAAAATGTTTTGACGTTATTTTACTGAGATTTTAGCCCTTGCAAATCAGACTGGCTTCCTGATTCTGAGAGTGACTTGCTGCATCATCTAGGCATTTTAGGACTTCATTTTTCAGTAGCAGACAGCCTCCCCTGCCCAATACCCCTTAAAATGATAGTAGCACCTGTGAAAACTGTAATTCTTTCAAAGTTACAGAGTATTCACAAGAGGGAAAACACCACTATTGTGAGTTGTCATCTGTACAATCCTCAGTTAAAAGAATTTCCTGTCCTTTCTAGATTTTTCCCAAATCAAAACCTCTTAACAGACCCCAGACTGATTTCAAACCTCTGATGCCAAAACTGCTCCAAAAGAAACAAGAATTTAAGAAACAAATTCAAGATCCAAGTGTCCATGTTTAAGGCTGAGATGATACTCTTGTTGTTACAGATGCACTTACTGTTAGCTCAAAATTAAAATACTAACTTCTCATTTGTGATTAATATTGAACAAACCATACCCCCCAATATCATTCTGGACAATTGACCACATGCAACTCCTTGTTTCAAATCTTCTTACAAACAATCTGTTCTAGCTGTATGGAAACCTTAGATTAATATTTGATGCTGGACTGAAGAGTCATCTTTTTATGTGTGGATCTCACACACACGAATAGTTACTAGGTGCTGGCATCATATGTGACTGATGGCACAGAGTGCTGTCATTTTTTTCTCTGATGTGAGATTAAATACTGAACAAATCTGGGAAAATTACAAACAAAACTCTTAATTGTGAAGATGATGATCTTCAACCACTTCTTCATTCTTGTACAACCTCACTGAAGGTCCCTCTGAGCTTTAACGTTTCTTTTGTCTTCACAAATAAACAAACAGTGTCTTAGATTAGGAGAAATGAAATTAAGAATCTTCATTAAATAGCCATTATATTCTTATGTGACAAATGTCACCACAGAACATACGGCCAGAGATCAGGCTACATATCTGCCCCACATTTGTACTTTATTTCACACGCTACAAGTCAAAGATAGTTCAGAACTGTATTTAAGAACGTATTTCCAGCAGGACTCTTCATAGAAAAACCATGAGTTAGCTTTGTTTTAATGACTCAGTTACACAATCAACCGAGCAAATCACAAAGTCAGGATTTCAAAATAGTCTTGCAGAGCAACACAGTTACATTGACAGAATCCGGCCACACATACAAAGTTGCATAAATCCAAGTAAACCCCTACAGTTCTTGAAATAGACTACAAAGTGTAAGGAAAACCACCATTTCTAAAAAACATCACAGACTCTTTTAGTATTGTATATTTACTAACTCTGAGCCTTACTGTAAGTCACCATTTTGCAGTGACAGGAGAACATTGCCATGAGAATGGCAGACACCACCACTGTAAGCGCTATACTTTTTCCTCCCTGTGACATTCAAAGAAAAGAGTCTTCTTCAGCTAAAGGCCCTCAGCACACTAATGGGAACAGTTCGTTTAACTTGCACTAGAGATATGGGCAAGAAGCTCTGCAATGTGCGTGGTTTCCTGGGGGGAATCAATCCTCACAGCTGGCCTTCCCTACCATTTGATTCATTGACTACAGCTCTACTTTCTTTCTACTCAGTGTGATCTTGGACAAAGAAAATATCCCAGCAGATGTGAACCATTAAACGGGTAGCACCATTTTTGCAAACTCCCCGCTTGCTGGTATTAGGAAGAGTCAAACAGCACCATTTGTAAAAGCAGCAAGTTTGGCATGTGCGTGCCCACGCGTGTACGTGTGCTGGACACCCCATAGTATATACTATTGTACAGGTAGTAGTATGGCTTTTGTCCTCCATTTTGAAGCATAAAATTACATTTTACTTGGCTGCTCTCCCAGACCTACCATATCAGGCACCTCATCCCAAGAATACTTTTGAAGTAATTTCAAAGCAACGCTTTACTTAAACATTGCACTCTCCATTCTTATACAAGCCTTTCAGACTGCCTTTTTCAACACTGATGACAACTTCACATTTAAAAGCATGAGTCAGGCCTCAAAGGGTTCATGGTATTTTCATAAAATCCAGAAAATTATCAAACTACAAATAAAAATTAAGGATAGGAGCTATCTTCCTGCACGTTAACTCAGGCCAACTGTTTTCAGTCATTTCTCCAGGCGCATGGAAATCTAACTGTCCTTAAAGCAAAACTGAAATTCTCACAGAGAGGCCCAGGAGCTGAGATTTTGGCTGAGATGGCAACCACAAGGCTGCAGCGGTCCTGATTACGCCAATTCTCACCTAGAGGCAGTCCTTCAAGATGGGAGATAAAAGAAGCCTCAATGCCCCAATTCTGTGCCTTCAGGTAGCTAAAACTACAATGTGAACATTTTCACGCAGGCTGCCAAAGCTCTTTCACATATGTAAACCAAAACGAAATGAAACAAAACCAAACAACTATCAAATGTGTAGCTGTAGTCCTTATTGCTTACATTTTGTGCAACAGGAATTCATTATTTAAGAATATTGCAAAGTTAAATACATTGGATTATGATTTTAAATGATCTGATGGATATTCTTATGTCAGAGAAGGGAAAATAATGGGTTTCTATTTAGAACACATTTTAAGATATAATTGTAGGTTATTTTTCTTCTTATTTTACCCTTTAATATCTTTCAGTAAAGTCTGTTGTATTTAAGAATATGTCCAGTTATCTTCTAGGTTCTCAGTGATGCTATAGCAACCAAGGAAATCCCCTCAGTATTTCTACGACCAGGAAAAAAACCACCCTGTTCATGAGTTGTCCATAAGTAGAATATGACCATAAAAGTCTAGAAGTTGTATACTTTCTTAAAATACAACAAACCAAACCCACCCAAAAGAAATACATTTCCTTAATTCGTGAGTTACTGATCCACTCAGTTTACTGAAACCACGTCTGGTGAATGTTGGTGCTGCAGTGGGCTACCTGCTTTTACATATAGTGTTTGCATCTACAAAATTAATCCATTTAAGATGTAAGCCTCCAGGATTCAGTAATACAACAAATACTTACCAGTCACAGAACCCAGTCTTGCTGAGCATTAAGCCGTTCATAGCATATTGTATCATACACTGTTTGGTATGACAGAATCTATTTGAAATAGCATTAATATGCCACGTAAGATACTCTAAATTTTACAGAATGCAAGTACATTCTGGAAAACAGTCTCCTGCTCTAGCTACACCCTTCTCACCCAGCTGCCCTTTCTGTAGCTTATGTTCTAAGCTAATTAAAACTAATAAAATCATCACTCACAGATGTCTGTACACACCCTGGAAGTACCTTTGTCCAGTTCTGTCTCATACAATTATGTAGCATTTCTTTTGTAGAAATAATCAGCAGTTGCAATGTCAATTCTTTCCATCATCCAGATTTCTTTCCACTTATTGTAACTATTTGCACTAAAACTCATTTAATATTACATCACTCGAGATGGGAGTGACTTGTCAGCATCAGGTAGGCTCCGTGTGTCAGTCTGACACCAGAGCCCAAGGGTTCTTCAGGTGAAAGGAAACAAATGACAGAGCGTCATGTTCTGAAGTATATTTTCACAGGAATACATGGTTTTAAATGATTGCATGTATGTACCTCTTTCTTCAAAATCAAAACAAAATCTAAAAATAAATTAAAAGCACAGAACTGTTTTGGACTTCAGGAACTTCAAATCTACATCTATGCATCTATCCTCTTTTTTACAAGAACTTCAATCAAAGCTGGCATCCAAAATACTTAGTTAATATGTATGCTGCAACATGCCCTGCTGGTTAGTTACACGCAGGTATTCTCCCTCCTTTTGGTCTTAGTCAAATATGCTCACTTCTCGAGAGAGAGGGAGATCATTGAGACTACTGTCATTTCAAAATTTCAAAAACTCATTACCAATTCAAATGTCAGTCTTCACTGCCTGGTTCTCAGGAATAACCACGAAGAGTGTTCACAGATGAATTTTTCAAATAAGCAAAATTTACGTAATTTAAAAAAGTATCTATAAATTCCTCTAACACCTTTCTATGAGACATAAAGTTTGTACGCTCATCAGTAAAAGAGATAACCACCTGCAATTTATTCATGTATTCAAAGCAGAGTAATTATTTTGCATGGCTAAATAAAAATGCTACTTGTTTTTGTCCCTTAAAGCCAGTGCTGATTGCATATTGCAGGCAATTTCTAGCAAACGGAAGTCCTCACGGACACCCAGTATTAGAACATTAAGTACGCTCTTAATCCATATCAAAACAAAATTTCAGCTTCATAGAGTTTTAGCTGCTGGATAAAGTGACGACAGTGAATAGACAAAGATTATAGTAGTATCGCAAAGATACCAATGCTAATGAGAAGAGCACCTTGCTACCAAGTTTTGCCTGTACAACATTCCGATGCCTTTAAGCAGTTCCTACTGTCCCACTACAAATACTGCTTGTTCAACTCTACGACAATGGTCACTTTTAATGAAAAAAGAAAAGATGCATCCACGGACTATTCAACTGTACAACTCTGATGGCAGTGGAAAGAGCTGGTCAGGTTGTAAAAGTGGGATGAAAAAGGATATAGGAAAGTTACAAAGTAATTGGAACTTGCTGTGTATTCTACCTCAAAGATGGCATTTTGACTAGCACAATCCTCCCTGATAGAACACAGATATGGCTTCACTGTCGAGCTGGAAGAAATGGCGCGGGGGAAGGACACTATCAAGTGATTTATCAACCCCATTTGCTCTGACATACAAGTCGCTCTGGGAGATCTCCGATCCAAATATAGCCACAACAAAGTCCAGGTTAACTTTTGAGAACAAGCAGGAATATCATACAAGGTGATATGCTTGCAAGCTACAAGCACTATTTTTTTTTTTTGGTCAATTCCTTCTCTAACTTACAATCAACCTGTGCAATTGCACTTTATCAAGTAACTTCCATGACTGACTGTAGGTAGAGCTGCAATGTTTAAAAAGGTGTGAGGAATTTTGTCAAAAAAATATAATTGCATTCAGGCAAAGCCCCAAATGCTCAGATTTATTCCACACCAAAAAGCAGGCAACTCTACCATGGGTACTACTTTTTGTGTGTTTTCCTTGGTGTTACTGGATTGGCTTTTTTGCAGTACTTCACATCATCAAGTTAGTGCTTATACATCCTCAAAACCCAAACACTATCTGCAGTTTACAGACAAAGAAACAGAAACTAAGTAGTTATGTAACTACAAGTCATGTATTTATAAAATGGGTTGCCTGGCTCATAGCAGCAATCTTAATTCAAAAACTCTCCAAGCAAGGATTTTCTCACTGCATCTTTCACAATCAGTTCATGACTTCATCAAGATGACTGAGATATCACAAGATAAGCACTATAACATGTCTGAGGACCAGAATTTTAATGCTGCATCTCACACTGTAATCCACATATTTTAGAAATGAAATTTGGGCCTCCATTCTAAAAGTAGTTTCATGTAATAATGCTCTAAGGTCACATTATTATATCTGTATGTGCTAAGATCTCATCATGAATACACAGAAAACAAATGTTTCTTAAAGGTTTTTCAAATCATCCTATAGTAGTGAATAGATAATACCATACGGACTACAGAGAATTCAGTGGTTTTTTGTAGATTTCTACAGGATTTAAAATGACAGGTGTCTCATAAGGTAGTTACTTCTCTGCCATGCAAGCCCTTTTAAAATCACGAAGGATGTTTATTAGGCTGACTGAATTCCTTGGTTCACCCCAATGACTTCAATCTACTTAACACCTTGGATGAGTTTGGCCCATTGTACATCAAATGAAGCCAGCTTTGGATATCAGGTTCTTACTATGACTGGAGGATTATTTTAAGTTTAATTGAAAGGTCACCAATATTTTTAATAAGGAGCATATTTTCTTTGCTCAGTTGTTCTGCAAAGTATTTATAAGGTAATATTTTTGATCCAGAAAAAATTGATTCCTTACACATTACTTCATCTATCCCAACTGAATACTTTAGCTGCAATATGCTTGTACATTTGCCTTTCGGTATTCTTCTGAGACTGACTGTTGCAAAAATTACACTTTTTTCAAGCAGTCTCCTATCATGGTAGCTTTTTCCCTTTTTTTTTTTTTTTTTTTAATTTCAAAATATACCGAGGTTGAATCTCAACTTTTCATTGCTTTGCTCTCCTGAGGAAAAGAAATAAGATTCTATTATGTCGTCTTCATCAGCTTCGATGAATGAGGGGAAAATAGGGAGAGGGAATGATTTGTGCTAGAAGTTCATGCAAAATTTGAGACTTGAATATAGCACAAGTAGCACTTCAACACTTCAGACTCCTTCAGTGCTGAGACCCCTGGAGAGTTGAGTTTAAATCACTAAACTTATTTCAGGAAAGGGGAGAACACTCTGGAGAAAAGTCTGTCGACTCCAGCAAAATTAATAAACTGGTTGCTCCTGATGTGAACTACATTTCTTGACAGGAGTTTGACAAATTTCTAATTCCCTCTTAGCTAGCTTGTGAATACTGCACTTGTTGCTCCTTTTTAACAGTTATTTAATACGACAGCACAATAGAAGTGATAAAAATTGCTAAGTTTCACTCACCTTGCACTTTCAGTGCCAGTTATAAGTGATAAAGGAAAACTATGACCTTCCTCAATGTCTATCAAAAAGGGCAGCCCGCTCTTTCCTCATTTAAAATGCTCATGTACAGAAAAAAAAATATGTTTAATCCCCATTAGGTAATTTTTGTTTAAAGAAATCGGTATTAATAAATTGAAACAGATCTCAAATAAAAAGTCCATAACATTATGCATTTTTTACTAAAGACAGGGGCCAGTTGTCTTGTCTCACACGTGCTACAAATGTAAACAGAATTAGTGAAATTTATTTTTCATCTAACTGCATTCATCTAGCATAATTATACCCCAAATTTGGTTGGACATTCACTTTTCAGTTTTTCTTTTCTTCTTCTTATTAAAGACCATTGCTGTTTTCATTGCTTCCATGTGTTTAGGATGCCAGCTCTTTTGCAGTGCTCACTGCACTGCTGTGATGGTTGGTGATGCACAGTACAGTCAAAATCTCAGCAGATAGCTATACTCAGGAACTAGTGGAAAAGCTTAATTCTTTTGCACAGATGATTATGTTCCAGAATTCAAATGCAGCTCATAATATATTTATATGTTTTAAAAAATAGAATAAGGTGTTAATATTCCTTGACCTACAGTATATTTTAGAATTTCTAGAATAAAAATGCTTATGAGATAGCTGAATCACACTAAACAAAGCCATAAAGCAAATCAGAATGGAGTCCATTTGCTTTTTATAACATATACTAAAAAGTGGCATTTACCATCTCAGGAAGATAAGTCAAAAAGGGCATGATGAATCAATGCCCCAAAAGTGACATAGTTTGCAGCACAAAGGCCCTTTTTATTATTGTAAGATAAGGTTTTGTTTGCTTCAACTATTCAATTATAGAGCACAGATACCACTCGGATGTATTTTTTCATTTACATTAGGGCTCGGGCATGCCTGTAATTGTATGGCAAGGTTGATATGTTTCCCATGATCCTGGACCTAGGAGCACCTTTCCATTAAGTAGGAAAGATCTTCCATTAGGAGATCAAAAGAGCTTCCCTTAAAAGCTCTACTCAAGAGTAGGAAAATACCTGTTGTGGATAAAGGGGAGGAAAGATCATGTTAAGAAATGTCCAAAAATACTGTGTGGATATGTGTACTGTACGCCAACCCAATGATCACGCCAGAACTATAATCACCTGAAAAGTACAGCTGGGACTCTGCACTTGTTCTCCAATCTTCTGGCAGCTTTGTTAATAGCCAAACGTGTGTTCCTGTTTACCGTGTATGACAATAAATGTGTGTGTTGCATCCGCCATTCCAAAACCTCCTACTGCAATGCACACGGGCTTCACTCATAGATTTGAGGAATGTGATTTGCAAAGCAGCCTACAGCCTATTAACTCTTGAATCATCCTGGCTGGGTTAGTCTTGTTGATTTGTTCTTTCAGATTTGAAAGGTTTCTTGTTTATTATACATTAAACTTGAAATGCAGCAGAGTACTTCAAACAAGTATTTACCACTTTCAATATGTATATCAACTTGGCACAGAAAAAAGAAAGTTAATTTTAGATATAAGCCCCAAGCAAAAATCCTGCTTCCAACATACGTTTCAGACTGACTTTAGCCTTTTTTTCCCCCTCTGTGCACTTAACTCATAGAAGCTATCAGTGTCACGTATCTCTCTTCTTATACATAAGCCTGTGGGAAGAGACCCGTTTCTATGACTTCAGTGAGCTGATATGATTGGTACAGCATGGTTGAACCTGCAAGGCTGAAGTTATGTGGTTAAGATTTCAATGGTATGCACTAAGACTTGAGGGACCCATACTCACATTCTGGTTTTGCCATCAATTCCTCCAATGACTGTGCAGAATTCACATAATTTCTAGTATTACAATCTCCTACCAACAAAATAGGTACAATTCAGCCTGTTTCTTCCTCTCTTTGCCTAGTCAGTTCATACGATAATCTTTTTAAGATAGGTCCTGATTCTTGATATAAGTTTGGATCAACTTTATTCATTGGTGCTTCTTAACTTAAAAATATTCTCTAGGTCAAAATCACTGAGGATCATCACAATGAAAAGATTTTATTTTTGGAAACAAAGACACCTGTTTAAAACAAATGATTTTTCAGTCTATTCTGTACTTTATATCACCATCCAAAACACCTACCAGAAACTATCTATGACCACATTTAGCCAGCAAAATTCTTTCCTTAAACTTTCTGCTCCCTGTAGACAATGGCCCCCTCAGGAATACAGCAAGAGCTTTTACGAATGCTTGGAAGCAATATGAAGCTGTGTAGCTGTTTAAAAAAAAAAAAAAAAAAGCCATGAAAATATCCAAATAATCCCACATTAGTTATTCTCAGGGCTCCAGGGAAATTAAACAAGGGTGGGAAAAAGGCATAACCTGACTCCTTTACATACACAGCTCAAATTTACAGCATTAGCAATTGAAGCTCAAGACAAGAAAATTGAGCACTGGTCTGTAAATTCATTCTAATGACATCACTGCCAGGATTATCCTTTCGGGGATGGCTTGTGTAGGGGGTTGGGAGGAGAAGGCAAGGGATTGAGGAAGGGAGATTTGATTATGTTTAAGCTATTTCAATTTGAGGATGCTCTTAACTGACAAAATAGAAAGCATCTTATCTGAGAAGGGATTTCACTCAGCTGCTTTAAAAATCCTCCATACATACTGAAAGTCAGCACATTCCCTGGAGGATCAATTGGCTTGACAAACTCTAGACATCCTCTATACCATCTTTAAAAAAAAAAAAAAAAAAAAAAACGAAAGAAAAAGAAAAAAGTATTTCCACAGAAAAACTTTCTCCAGGCAAAAGCATGACATGCAAGGGTTTGTCCTGGGGCAATTAAAAAAGAACTTTTTATAAGTAAATTTAGTGCTCGCAAAAGTTGCTGCATTGACAACACTCGATACCAAAGGGTTGTCTTTAATCCAACAAGCTGCAGCAGGGCAAATGTCTCTTCTGCCACTGCTCTTTATCTCAAAGTAGGATGAACGAGATCTAAAGGGGGGGTGAGAGGGAGCTTAGCTCTTCAGGCTCATTCATCAGGAAAACTTACTTTTAACTCACAAGCTGTCTCACTGATTTAGAGAAAACCCTCATCCAAATATTTGAGGTGCTTAAATGACTTCCTCTGTTTTAAGCAGCGAACTATTGGTCTCTGCTGAAAGGGCCAAGACAACTGCCAACTGTGGTAAACAAAAGCTCTGAATGGAGCTGTTTGGTACACAGGTGAAAAGCCGGTAAGAAAATGACATCTGCTTCAGATTTCTCAGATTGCCTGCACTAAAACACTGCGTTTATCTACGATATTGCCTAACAGGAGTCAATTTCAAGAAAGCTGTTCCTTTTGAAAATGATACAGAATAACATTTGTAAACTTTTTCTATAAAATTATACTTTTTGCATTAAACTCATTACTGTATTTGCACACCACACTTCTATACAAATATCCCTAGACAGCAGTGATACCCACAGAATTATTCCTAAAAAGACAAAGTATAAAAAGAATGTCATTTAAGGAAAAAAGCTTTCGGTTTTAAAAAACTGAAATTACAGATGATCATCCTTACAGGTGGACTTATGATCCTTTGCAGAATACAGAAAGTTTAGCAACTAAACCACAAAAGTCAGATTGGCTGAAATGTGAGCCTTAGGTGGAACTCAAGGGAAGGTTTGCCAAATCACAGCCAGATTCTTGCAGCTGGAAGATCCCCTGGCAGCTGTTGGTTGGGTCATCAGCTGGGGTAGCTGAGCACTGCCGATTCCCAGACTGGATCTGATCTCCACAGCATGGAAATCAGCCGTGCTCATCCACATCAACTAACGCAGCGCTGCTACAGCACTGCCTTAGCACATAAAGAAAGGAATTGCAACTTACTTTAAGGTGCCTAGAGTTCCTCTAACCTTACATTTAGGGAATACAGTTCCATGCAGATAGTAAGTGTGAATGCTTCCTCTGTACCTCAACTAATTGATAATAGTTAAAGATGCACTTTCCATTCTACATTTGTTTCTGAGAAAATTTAAGTTGCCACTGCTGTGCATACTTATTACAACCAGTCTAGCATTCTTCCTTCTTTTAAACCAACTTGTCTGCTATCAGATTTGGCACCAACTAATGAAATAGGTGGGGGTTTTTGTTTCAACTGCTTTCAAAGAGGACTTTACAGTTGAGGCGTTCCAAGGTTCTGTGGGGCCACCACACATTCCGCATGCAAACAAAACTCTCCTTAACTTCAACATGACCAGTATAGGATGGAATACTGTACCTTGACCTGCTGGGCAAGAACTATGTAATTTGGCATGTGTCTTAAGCCAGACAGCATGGTTTATTGTGCTCCCTTTTGAGATAATACAGCCTGCCTGTAACAAACACTTCTGGGTAAATGTCTCTACTAGTTAATACATGTAATAAGCTGAACAAAAAACTGTAGGATGAGCTCCACTAAAAAGGAGTTACATGTGCTCAGTAGAGTTATATCAAGGTTACTGTATGCATTAGAAAATGATGGCATGTCTCCAAGCAGCTCTTGTGTTCTACAGTCTTAAACATGAGAGTTTATTACCTTAGAAATGACTTTTTAAGAAACATGACTATGGCTCTATCTCACCACAACACAAAAAACTGGACAGAGTTAGTGTGATCCAAATATTTATGCTAACCCAAGTATTCCCAGGAAGACGTGCACCCAGTGTTCCATCAATCCTTAAACAGCTAACATATTTTTGTTTTCTTATTTCTCTGAACCATGTACATTAAAGAATGAAAAACCTAGGAGAACTACTGCCTAAGACACTTCACATAAAAATAACACATTACTTTGTAACATCAGTAGCACTGCATAAATGCAACCAAAAGTAGTACTTGAATCAAAAGATAAGAAAAGGACACAGAAGAGACAACTAAAGAAAAAAAAAAAAGTACTCTGGGGGAATTTTGAAAGTAAGAATCCACTAACAACTAATTGAAAACACTGGATAAATTCTCTAAGCAGCTCCGGTGATGTTTGCATAAAAGGAATTCAATGCTTCAGTGCCCACTGCCATTTGTGCGCACAGAAAATAGATATTTGCATATGCAGCTAAATGTGTACATGTGAATAGCTGGATATGTATTTTCCCATACAGATGGGCAATTTTGTCAATACATCTAAGGCGAGGATTTTGAATGTGTCCTTGAGCCAGGCATTCAATCTCTGTTCCCCATCTGCGTTACAGGGATAATATTGCCTCACAGGGATTCCATGAGTGAGGATAAATAGGATTAAGTTTGAAAGGTGCTAATACATCCCAGAAAGCTCATATAAATATATCCTGATAGGTTGCTAACTAATATCATCACAGCACAACATTCAGTTATCTGACAGATACTCAACAATAGTATTGGCCAGTTGGTTTAAATTAGTAACTGCTATCCACTGGTTGGGGTATTTTGTTGGTTGGTGGGGTTTTTTTCATTTTCCACGCAAACTCCTGGCAAATGTGATGAAAAATGATGTTATGGCAAAGCAGAGTTCAGAAAAAACCTTCAAAACCTGACAAGACTTAAATTTACCTTTTACTAACCTGAATTGCCATGCTCACCAGGGGTCAGACAAGGAATTTATTAACATGTGGAAAGAGCCTCTTTTGGATGCACTGAAAATGAGCAGTATTCATTACTAAAAATCATACACGAGTTGTATAAATATTTACCGAGCTGAAAGAACATGTTGGCCAATGTTTTCCACAAATCGGTAGAAGGGAATCTCTAATTAATGAAACCAAAGCTGTAGGGCTTTACTAGGCACTTAAGACCAGTTCTGGAAGCTAAATGCAAATGCCATAGTTCAAACACTAGAGTCTATTAAGTCCTAGTGCACTCTTGCTCTCAGCTGACTGCCTGCAAACTGTGAAGAGGATTAAGGTGGATGGGATCACTGCCAACTTGAAGCTGTTAAATGACTGCATTACAAAAAAAGCTCCATAACTCACTGTTGTTGAATATTTTTCCTACAAAATTCTCAGCCATTGGAAAGATAAATAGGGAGGGGAAAGGTTACTTTTTTTTTTTTTTTGGACGTTAAAGTGCATCTACTGCACTGAGAACAGCAGGATCATAACCACCTGACCCACTGAATACAAATAATAACTGGGGAAAAAAAGCACAATAATTAATGACTAACTGTATGTGCATTTCATTAAGTACAAACAGCTGTCATAAACATCTTAATTTAAAGAGCTGCTGGATAGGGAATTATAGCACTGTAAAAAGCTTCTTCCTTCTGCTGCTCCACAGAACCGGAACATATCGAGGCTTTAAATTTTTAAACATGGGTTTCATGTTCTTCGGTGCACAAAAAAAAAAAAATCTCTGAAAAATCAGCTTGTTAAGAGATTCATCTTAGCAGCTTCCTACCTTTCTGTCTGGAATGCTTCCATACGCTGAACAGAGATCATCCTGCTTATCAAGGTTTTTAATAATTTTTAAAAATTATTTAAACAGTACAGTAACTTAACCTCATTTCGGTGGATACTATTCCTCATTATATCCAGAGTATAAGCATTGCTAAAATGTCACATCTTCTGTTAAATTGGCCAGACCTCAACATTTGCCCAACTTTTTCTTACAGGTAACAATGTTATCGTAACTACAGTCTGCAATATTTGAAAGCCACAAAGACAGACCACTTCTCATACCCAGGGTATAGCCAGAGCAAATTTACAGAAGGAGAGCAACTCTACAGTTATAATAACAAGTTATTATCAAAGGAATAGAAGAATTTTGTGCATGCCAAAAACTTCTCAAAATGGCAGTCCACTGCTGTCTGCTCACTGTATACAACATTTTCAAGATGAACAGATCCTAGCACTACTACCTCCTCTATTAAGAAAAGTTACTTTATTTGCCACACCATATTTGAACATGTGGGGGTTTTTATTGCCTCCTCTTGCCAGTAAAGAATGACTAATAACTGTAATTTGTAATTTCCCAGCTTTTGTGGTTTCTGCTTTAAGCAGCGTTCCTTATCTTTTGTGAGTTTCAATTTGGGGAAACTTGTCTTTTATACAATTTTTTTTTCCTATTTTGTGTCAAGTTATCACCTTCTGGGTCCTAACTATAGTGCAGGTGACAAGTACACTGACAAACACGGTGACTGAGACTTTTTTTTTGTTTTGATAAGGCTGCAAACAGTGCTGGTATCAGAAACATTATCTGCCTGTGTTGGTCAAGCAAAGCATGCTGGAATCAATCTTTCAGATTCTGAGACTGAACCATGAAAGGTACCAACAACAGGAAACACCACTTCCCCCCCCCCAAGAAAGGCTTTTCTTTTCAAAAGCACACTCTGCAGTGTCCCTGCCAAAAGGAACACTTGGTATTCATTTTCAGTCCTGGCATACATTAAATCCTTCCTTTTAGATGCACAACAAGCAGCTGACGTAGGCCTTTGAAAACTTTGATCCTCATCTCCCTTCCAAGCTGTAACTTAGCTCCTCTGCTGCACAACCCCTGGAAAACAGGCAGTGACAGTACAGGTCACAAGGAAACTCTGGGCCCAGCCTGCCCTAACCTCATGCCCCCTGCACAGATTGCTGAAGATAAGACACAGGAAAGGACCTGTTTTCCTGCAAAATGCTGATCTTTCTCTTGTACTATGTCTTAGAAGACGAACAACTATGTATGTGTTCCTTCCCAATACTCCTCAAGCCTCAGAAATCTCCACTGCACATCGCTTATTTAACAACTAGAAAGCAAGAAAAAACATTTGAGTTATACCAGCATATTAATAAAGAAATTAAAAGTACATATTTTAAGGAATATAGGCCAATCACCATTCCGTTTTCACAACTCTTTCAAGTCTAGAACATAGGGGTTTAAATGTTTCAATTGAAAAAAACCACAAATGAACACAGAAAACCCCACAAACCAAAACAAAACCACAAAACCAGAAAACTAAACCAAACCCCCAAACTTTAAAAAATAGTTTAATTAATTTTCTTCATAAGCATCTTCTCAAAGAACAGCAAAAGGCTAATTTCTTATTGAGTCGGAGGCTGGCAAGACATCAGCTGACACACAGGATATCAGGCCTCAGAACGCAGCGCAGAAAGGCAGAATCAGCTTGCAGAACTGCCTCGGCAGACAGCTCAAGTGGGTCTCCTGCACCTATATTTTGAAGTTAGCACCTCAATCACCAAGACTACCAAACACTCCTGTTCAAGTCTTGATTCAGTTATCTCACTTGCCAAACCCAGAAATTCGGCCACAGATGACTGGCTGGAACATAGCCTTCCACCCTCACCCCTTCTCCAGGCATCGTGGATGTAATCCACATGGCAAACAAACCCACGGTCAGCCTTGGCTAACAGAGGCAGCATATCCATACTCTAGACCTAACCTTTAATTCTGTCAGATTTGCATGATAACATCTAGCTATATTTGAGACCGAGAGAGCCTCTATTCACAATTTTGTGAGAAAATAAAACCTAGGGTTCTGGTTAACAGAGAATAAAAGGAAGAAAGTCTTAAAATTATGGGAATGTCCACTGTTTCCCTGTTTGTGCTAAAAAAAAATAATGCAGAATTTAAGTAGTGCTTTTGTTTCCCTGTTTCCTTTTTCTTGCTCTTTTGCTGTAGGTGTTTTTTATAAGTAGGAAAAATGAAAATGGCAATCACTTATTTTGGAATCAAGGAGAGAATCCAGTAAAGCAAGGCAAGGGCATCCTAGTCTCAAGAAACACACGCTGTGAGCTCTGCACACACAGCTGTTTCATCTCGAAAGCAAGTTGCCAGCGTATTCCAGGAACAACACACAGTTTGTTCCTTTTCCTTCTTTCAGTTTCAAAAACATAATGCAAACCAACCAAACGTACTGCATCATTCTGAGGCAGAACCAGGGAGTGGATAGGATGAGCGATGGAACTAAACTTGGACTGTAAGTAAATAGTGATCCAGAACTTCATAGTTCAACTATCTTTAACTGTGAAGTGCCAACAGAGCGGTTTTATAGTCTACCAGTGCTGTTGCCAAGCTACTAATTTTCAGCACTCCCCAGATCTCTGCTGAGATGCAGCACTGGAAAACTTCCCAGAAGTCTCCGTACCTAGGCTTCCAGGTTTGACAGTCTGAAAAACTGGTCTTTTCATTCTAAAACACTTCAAAATGAGTACTGACACCCAAGAATGTTTTAAGTGTGGCATCCAATGACTTAGACCAAGTGTGTGTTGTCCTTCCTGGAGCAATAAGATACAAATAATCTACTGGCATGAAATTTCTGGGCTAAAAGAAAAAAAAGGAAGCAATTTCTTTCTCAAAAAAAAAAAAAAAAAAAGTATCAAATATCAAAAGACACAGTAATATGCATCTACTCTCATTCAAAAAAAGTATTAATTTTTACCTCTGACACTTTTTCTAAAATATCATCAGTCTTTTTCCATGCAGAAAAGTAACTCTGTGCCACTTCTATCTTTGGCTAGGATTGCTTTCTTCAGAACCATTCAACACCAACACCTCACCTAATACTACTTTTGTACAGAATATTTTTAAGAGCTGTTTGCTGCTGTTTTTTCCTCTTCACATAAGCTTATATGAACTCCTCCTTCACATTGGGATAAAATAGGGAGTGATGATGTGTTCTTGCATCCAGCTCTCTGAACACATAGAACAATTGGTGCTTTCAAACTGGATTTTAATTTCTCCTCTCCTGACTACACCCTTATGTCTAATAACATATGCTTTCCTGGTATCTGCTTAATAGTTTTCTCCACCAACAATGAAAAGCTTACAGACCTCAGCATCACTGAAAACCGTGGAACATAACAGTAGCTATACTTCAGAAAACAAAGAATTAACTTGCCACTTTCTTCATATAGCCCAGATCCAGGTATCCATGATGTACTGCACACTCAATTCTATGCTAACATTCATACTTGTTTAGTTAAAGCAAGCACTGCAGAAGGTGATAAAGCAACCAGACTTTACTTACTGTTACTTAACTGTGTTTTCACATCTAATTCGTTTTGAGTATCACTTTTTAAAATGACAATGGGTAAGGAAATTTTTGACCCATATTTGAAAGAAGCTAAAACAGAATAGAGAACTCTCTCTTAAAAGTTCTAACCAATTCACTCTATTCTCTATCAGTGCTAATGAATCTGTTTTAATGCCACCATATCAGCACCACTGTGCTAACATGCCACCTGTGTGACCACTTAAATGAATTTGTTTGGCAAAACACCTGCATAGAAACACAACAAACTGCCTTTATGCAAAGACTGCATCAAAACGTTTCAGTAAAAGTCTTAATACAGTCTTTGGTGTAAAGAGAGCTTAAATATTTAATCTGTTTACAGATCTCTATCAGCTGTAATACCCCATTTGGGATGCACTGAGAACTAGTGTAATTCAGTTCACTGGCATTACTGGCAGAGTGAAAAACAAGGACCTTTCTGTCAAGCATTAAAATGCTAATCATCCTAAAGAGAAAACTTAATGATATTACATGTTATCTTTTTAGCCATGCAAAGAGACTGAAGCGGAAGATATGCACATGATGCTTTTCTTCAAGAGACGAGATAGAGGAACGGATATTGTCTGAGAAGACAGGAACCTTGCCTTGCCCAATTCAACAAGTCCCATGCAAACCCCAAGTGCAGACAAGGCATTATCAATATCCGAGTCTATTGGTTACAAACAGGGTAATTTTAAACAGAGCACATTGTGCTTTCCTTGTTTACGCATTCAGGTTTGCACAGAAAGGTTATGACCAGTTATTGGCCAAGTCAAAACAAGACCTCACTCTTCTCGCATGCCTGAAATGTAACACGAGTTTTGTTCAAGCTTGGAAAAAACAGACAATGGGTAGTATCTTAAACAATATCTCGAACTACCACAGCTCTAGCCTAAAACTCATGCCCGAAATGGACATGAATTTTTAAACAGAGAGGGGTATCTCTTTGCTAGACTTTAGTAAAGAACATTAAATGAAAACAAGCAAGAAGATGTACTTCGTTTAATTAACAGCCAGCACTCCATATTTTGCAGTGCCCTCACACATTGGTTTTATACTATACACTGAAGAATATTAGCTGAAAGGCATCTCAGGGAGTTAACAATACCTGATTGCCCAGGTGTGAACAATGTTCCTTCCCCACAGAGTGAAGTTAAAAAAAAATTGTAGCCCTAAGAAACATACTAAACAGGTATGTTTGTTGAGCAGCAAAATACAATTTACTAGTTCATTTGGAGGAAAAGTAAAAAGGAAATAATCCTTGTTTCTCACGGGATCCAAAATGGACTAAAGTTTTAGGTCCCGCTGTCCTCTTAAGGATTCCAAAGAAGTGAGTAACTGAATCCCAGGTACTCTCTGGAAAAAAAACTCAGCCTATTGCTCTTAAAGGTAATAATAATAATAATAAGACAAGAAAAGAAAAAATAATACTCTGAAAAATCATATTAAAGGATAATTGACAATAGTCTTTTGTATTAAATCGTAATGCTCACAGTTAGACCACTGAAGCAGCCTTGGAAATATCAAAGATCCACTAGATCTTATCTTGCCAAGCTGTAAATTACACTCCAAGGAAGTTCTTTTTTCTCTCTCTGCTCATTCTCATGCAGATCGGTTCCTGACAGATCCTTAGAGACTGCTTCAGGACAGGCAAAAAGCTGCACTACATAAAAACTCCAGGGATACTAGAGAGTCCCTCTGTGGTTAGTGGAGCTCTCACAGAAAAGAATTTCTTAGCGCTTGGTAAGCAAGAGGTTAATAGCCTATATAAAGAAACACCTCTAACAAAAATGTTATTTCAATTGTATTACATTTAGGAGCCCTGAGGGTCATGGGGTAGATAATCAAAAAGGACAAGGAGGAAATTAAAAAAGGGAAGAAGGCAATCAAAAAGGGCATTTAGAAGGACCCATAATCCTCCATAGGAAGAATACTAATTATACTACTGCATCATCTTATAATTAACCCTGATCTAAATTTTTTTTTTTTTTATTTTAGCTGTAATAACTTTCACACGTACAATGATTTGATTGCTAATTCTTGCCAGTCTTTCTTGAACAGCTATTTTAGTTTTTGGTAGCTACTTTTTACATAGCAGTTTAACTCACTTATAAAGAAATAAGAGAAAATATTTAGATATTTGAATTATTTTTGTCATCAGTCATTTTGATTAGCACATTGTTTTCCCTTTATTCTGACAGTGCTGGGTGGTACACTCTTTTTCTTTCCCCAAAAGTCTCTTCTATTTAGGAGTGAAATTAATCTCTGATATAAATCAGTGTGTTGCACCCACTTCAGCAGTCAAACTTGGCCATATGTCTTTGTGATGACTTCCATCTGTATTTCATTTAATAAATGTGGGATATTACTGTAGACAGCAAACTAAATTCTCAACATACCTTCATACCATAGCAGACCCCTGCTTGGGCTCACCTACATTCTTGGGCAACTGGGCACACATTGCTATGATATTTCTAATGACTTACAAACAAGTCTGAGTTTTTGCCAAGCTGCAGAAAATAAGCAAGCCCCAAAAGAAGGTGCTTTCCCTTGGATGAAGGCTAGTCACTTATGTACGAAGCCAAAATTTATTCCCAAACTAACCTGAGATGTTGACACATGCAATGATTTCACAAGAAAATCTGGCAACGAGAATGTATAAAAAGTGGACGCTACAACTGATCTGGATGAATAAATCCAGTAATATGCTTGTCTGAAGTTTGCCCTCAGAGGAAGGCATCTACAGACACCACTTATTTTTTTCCTTGATCTTTTGGATTCATTGTAGCCATACATACTCTCTGCAGATATAAAAGCAGACGTGCTCTCCTCTTAGATTCAGATGTATGAATAAGCACACATAACAGAAATTACTTCTAATTGAATTTTTGTAGCATGATATGAAGTTACCCTCTTACTTTCTGTACTTCCTTCATGCATCTGTAAGGCACCTTGCTAATTAGTTCTTAATGGTCACTAGATTCTCAGATAATTAAAGTTTGGAGGGCATTATTCCCAAGTCAGGGCCAATCTAAGGACAGTAGTCTCTAAGGCTTCCTCCATAGCATGTGTCATGGGAGGAAGCATGTTTTTTAGTACTTTAACAATCACTTCAGAAAGATAGCGCCTGAGGGTTTTGGCTTACATAGTATGGGAAACATCAGCTTCACATAAATCTGGAGACTATACTGTGTGGTCAGCAGAATGTACTCTCTGGACAAACACATTACTCCTCCGGAGAAAACAGAAGACCAGAAAAAAAAAACCAAAAGGCAATCTACGTGATTAACACTAATTTCCTTCTGATTAACTAAAGAAAGTATTCTTTCCAAAACAAGAATTTAACCCCGATTAAAAGGCAAACCCTGAACTTTACTCCATAAATAACAGACTTTAGTCCTGCATCAAGAAATTTTGTCTAGGCATAGTAACAGTTTGCAGAGAGCAAACGATGTCAGGATTTCTTCCCGTATCAGTTAAGACATCTGCATAAGAATTCTGGAAAGAGGAATGCTACTTCCCTGGCAAATGAGTGAGAATAGAACATCCTAAAATGTAAGTAAGCCTGTCTGAAAATCTCCGTCCTTTTTTGTTCCTATCTTAACCTAAATGCACATTCTCAATCAATATTTAATAATACAAAAGCCACATCACCCTGAGGCGTTCAATATTATCCTATTCCTATTATTTTCAATGTGATAATATTTAATATAGCCGCTGAATAATTTGAACTGATGTTTGCACTCCTCAGATAATACTAAAAACTAAGCTTGAAGCCCGTTTAAGCATCTATTGCAGCCTGTACCATCAGGCAGCTGAAATTGGAGGTACGAAAATAGAGAGTAATTATTATTTAAAGTATCACCTCCTCTATCTTACTCAGAAATACTGACTGCAGCTGTAGTGATTTTGTCATAGGAAATTGCCACACTTGTCAGTGTTTTCTCTTTTTTGCTGGTTTATCTTACAAGGTAGTAACACAGACAGTAGTGAGATGAAGCACAGAATCATCTCATTAATGACCTGTCATTCCTAATGCCTTCCTCTTTTCCTAATTGAACAAATAATTAATAGCAAACATAGTAAACAGCTAACCCTTGGAAACATCAGAAAATGGCAAAAATTGCCATCTTGTAAATGAACTTTAGGTCAGCTTTGAATGTTGAGTGAGCAAGCATGCCCTGTTATGCCCACCCAAGCTGTGCACTCACAGCATGCAACTAATGATGTTGAAAGTTTTCCTTATTAAAAGTTGAGCAGTTACATTACCACTTTGCAGCACACTTTTGCCCTGAATAACTCAAGGCGGTGCCTGCTTAAGCAGCTGCATACTCTGCAGTCAGACTAAGTATCAAGGAATTTTCTGCCTCTATGGCTAAATAGAGCCCTCATATTGCCAGAAGACTGACATTGAAATATTTTGCTGTGACTGACAGAACCAAATAAAGATTATTTCACTTGCTTTCAGCTATTGCTTTTATGAATGTAACAATAATACCTAAAAAGGGCAATAGCCACCAACAGAGATTAACCACTATTGATTTTTTCTCTCCCCCTCCCTCCCCCCCCCCCCCCCTTTGTCTTTTTAAAATCACAGCTACCAAAAAAGTACCTCCATCATAATGGACAGGTATCAATTCCAGTTAGTGAACTCAAAAAAAACAAAATACATTTGGTAATAACTAGAAAATAACAATGTTAGAACACCAATTTGCACAAGAAGCAAAAATGAAAGGAGTTATCAGACAATTTTCTGTGTATATGTATAAATAATTGCTTGCTCAATTAAATGGCTAACATTTAAGAAAAAAGGTTACATTCACTCCACCGTAGAAATAGGTTCCACAATACAGAGATGGGCGAGCCAATGTGGGAAAAAAGTATTCTTTGTTGGAAATGTCCTTCAACATCTAAGAACATTTCAAGGTGCATGTGGGGTGCCCCGCCACATGCACCCCGACCAGTTCACGCTTCCTGAGGCTACTGATGCTGGGCTGCCCTGCAATGCCACAAGAGCCCCGCAACAGGGTTCTTGTAGGACGATGTTATCTCCTGCCCAAGGACCAGTTGTTTCCAAATCTCGTCCTTCCTCAGCTTCCAAAGGTGTGTGATATATATCCTCTGGTTCAAGGCAAAATAAATTTTTACGATATGGCTCATGGAATCAGGAATTGTCCGAGAAATAAGCCTAAACTACCAGTCAGCTAAATATAGGCTAAATTGATGCTAAGGATATGAAGGAACCTCAGGAATAAAAACCATTAGACTAGAAGTCAGAGTTGGGAGATTTGTAGGTATGTTAACTTTTTGGTTTTCTCTTCCTCTTTTGGAGGACATATGGAACCTATTTTCCGTTTCTTCCCCAAGAGCCATGCATGATGGGAGTCACACCTTCAGGCATTATTGAGATGGTATACTGATCTTTCCAGATACTATGGCAGCTCCCTGGTGGTTTTTCTGCAACCTTCAGCATGTACTGAATGCTGATGGCAGCTAGAACCCAGCTCTTCTTTCACTCATTTGTTAAATAAGCGGGGTCCCAACTCCTTCCTGCACAGCACAAAATAAAAAAGGGAGGCAATGATTTTAACACTTTAACTCAAATAAAACTGAACACAACACAGATGAAACATTTCTCCCTGCTGAATTCCAAAGGCTTTCTGCAAACAATGGAGGTGTTATTCTAAGGAAAAGAAAAAAAAGAAGCCTGCAAAAATCTAATTTAAAATGTTAGGCAACGTAAGCATAGGCCCACTGCAGCTCCCTTTGCTTTGTTATTGGCTATCCAAAGGTAAGCAAGCCTGTTACCTGGATTACTGATTGGTTGATAATGGAACTACCCCTGGTATAAAGCTGCTTTGCAATCAAATATAACTTCTAAGGTTTGTGGGGTTTTTTTAACCACTGAACTACAGTTCACCTACTTTTTGCCCAGCAAACAAACTTGTTTTTCTCAGAATTTCAGTTTACTAAAGTTGTCCTGAAGTTGTTCAAGGGACAAAACACCGAAGAAACCACATAAGATACTCTTTCCAGCTCAGTACAAGACTATCAAAGCTCAGAGGATTTATGTATTTTCTTGAGACCGTTCTGCTGCTGTCTTCTCTGAGCACGCTGCTATGCTCACACCAAGACAGACAAAAGCCCGTAGAGAAGACTATTCCTTTCCTGCAAAGACTCCCACCTCTATGCATGAACTCATAAATACTGTCTTGGGTAATGCGCACTCAAAATGTGGGCCTGTGAAAATGCAGGCTTTGTTACTAGAGCTGAAACATTTTTCCCTGTTTAGAAAAAGTTCTGAAGTCGTACAAATGAGACTGCAAGACAGAGCGGGCTATGCAGATTTACATTTCATTGGCAAACCTGTGACATAACTACTCAAAAATTAGCAAGGGAGAAAGACAGGCAGGAAGACAGAAGGATATTAACTGGTGAATATTCCAAAAAAAGTTAAATGAGATTAGCAATAAGTAGTTGACACTGCACTATCTAGCTAGGTTTCTCTGTCCAAAAGATACTCAAGGCAGATAAGGGCAGCCGGATAACTAATAAAAATACTCACACGTGCTGTATCTCTGTGGGCCATAAACAGGCAAGCTACAGGCAGCCTAGGCCTACGATGCAGTTGCCTTGAGAGCAACTGACCACCCATAAACACATTTTTTTTTCCCCAGCATGCTACCTGCGGATGACTAAACTGTTTTCATGCATTTCCAAATTCAGCTGATTTTCTTCTGATCCTGCTGTAATTGGCTCATTTGCTTTTGGAGATGCTTTCAGAGCTGACTTCAGCTTCAGTGACTTCTAAGTAGCCTTGCTAGATTTGAAGAAGAGAGCTACTTAATGTCATCAGGTGTGCTCTTCAGCTACTCCGTTTACAGAAGCAAATCAGTGTGAGCTCTAAACAACTAAGACTCATCAAAATCTCTCTGGATGGGAGAAAAAGAATTTTAGCCACAGACTCTGTAATATGCTAAGTAGACTTGAGTGAACTATTCGTAGAGAATCTTTATGGCAAATTCTCCCTTTTTTCCTAGTTACAAATAGACTTTGACTTTCATGAATTCACTTGTGATTTAAAAGAATTTGACCTTTTTAGAAGAAAAAGTAAATTAGCTAACCATTGCCATTACACGGTCAGGATCCAGTCTCACAGATCACAGCCATGTACTTGGTTATTTAATCATGAGGGACCAGTCCTGCTCCCTTATTGGTTACATGTACATTTGTAATTTAAAAGGAACACTGAAGGATAGAGCTGATGGCTAAGGATCCTTGATTCTTTTAGGAGTAAATACAGTATTGAGTGAACAATGATATTCACCAGCTGGATTAGAGACTTTTACAAAATGACTGAAATTTAACTGCTGGAAAAGACTGAGCCCATTTTAATACACACCAGAGCCAGCTTTAAAGTGAATGTAGCGAGTACATGATCTCCTGTATTCAGGGGACAGCCAACCTCCTCAAGTATAACCACTTACCTAGCCAAATTCGGGCTTTGGGTGGTGTGCTACTTGTCTCACCTGGAGATTATTTAGCAATTTGGGAGTGAGGCTCAAGCCTGCTTAGGCTGCTTATAAAACACACTCCATAACCTCTTACACTTAATGTTCATAGCAAACAGGAAACCCACTAGAGCTAAGTCTGGGACCAAGGCTTGTTAATTGTGTCTTGTAACTTCCTCTTCACCAACTTCTCAATCACTTATCTAACATGGATGAGAATACAAAAAAGTAAAAGCATTTCAGGGATTTGTTGGAAAAAGAATTGGGAAAAAAAAAAAAATCAACTTCCTGGCCAAAATAATTTTAAAAGCCCCATGCTTTTCAAAATAATACAAAAAGTCATTTCATTTGAATAATCTATTTCACCGTTCCTCTCCTCATGATTCTGAGACAAGCCCAGTTATTTCCCGTTTCTCAAAACTTTTACAGTGAGTGAAAGATGAACAGAAGCTACCAGGAACACAGCCCCGCCAAGAGGCAGAATGGCAGAAGAATACCTCTGTCCCTTGAGCTTCAACATAAACACAGGAAGTCAACATTTGGCCCATTTCTCCCACACAGGCTTCATTTGACAGACAGACTGCATACCAAATCATCCTGCAGGACTTGTACTAATCTACTTTGCATAGTATGTGCTTAGATATTCAAGAGAAATCCCACTGTGATGTAATTCTTCACTTGCATAGTCTTTGGTTGCCTAATCTCAAGTCATCCTCTGCTCATCATCTGTTTTGTTATAAATTAGCCACGAGGCTCTATCTGCAATGGCTATAATCTGCAAGAGTATTTCCCCATGCCCTTTGTTGCTTCAAAGCACCCATTTCAAAATAATTTCTACGAATAGGCACATGTATAAGCTTTACAACATGTTCTGTCGATCAGTTTATGAGATTTTCACATATTTGGGTAAAGAGAAACCAGTTGTCTCACGTTCAAGGTCATGATCTCCACATGACTGCCTTTTTTCAGTGTTTTTGCCTTCAGTTACACTGCACTGACATTAGGTCTGTTTTTCCACAGGTAGGTGTAATTTATTCATGAGTATTCACTGATCATCCAGTCAAAACATAGATCTGAAAGTGAAACTGTCTGAGAAGAAAGGTTAAGATGGAAAAAGGGGGGGAAAAAAAAAAGAAAAAAAAAAAAAAAAAAGAGAGAGAATCAATTACTGTCCCCACAGGCTTTTTTGGGTAGGGGAACACTTGAGATCATGTAAGTACTCCATTCTGTAGGGTCTATTTTATAAATTATCATCAGGCTTTCAAACAAGGGTCACTAAACACTCTCAATAATGCTAAATGCTTAACTTCCCAGTGGAAGTGGAAATCACAACACATAAGCTATAAATTCAAAAGTGAAATAATCTTACACAACAAGTAGACTAATAAAATAAAATAGCTTCAGGGGCATGTAAAGTAAAAATTGATCTTGTACAAGAACTTTGACTGTCCATTTAAAACACAAAACTCTTACTCTGTCAAGGCGTACTGTTTTGCCTAGAAAAGCCATTCATATTCCTTGATGTTTAAAGGGAGCAGTAACAATACTGTTAGGCTTTGTCAAAAGCAGCATAACCTCTGTGAAATGGTTCTCTTTGAGCGAACAGAGGTAAATAACACTAATTGCTTTGTTAGAATACATGCCAGAAATAAAGCCTTTTATACTTATGCAGAGTAAAAAGTCAAAACCACGGCAGGAAGACTCAATTTCAGCGAGCAGACTGTAATGAAATAATGCTGGTGGTTCTGCTAGCCAGAAGCTTACTCGGGCCTTTGAAATGGTAATGTCCTTCACTGTATAGCGGAAACCTAGTAAATGAAGAATCTTGTTGCTCAGAAATTGATATTCTTTGAACAGGTACATCTATTTTCCCTAACAGCTCTATTTTCAAGTTAGTTCCACTATGTCTCTTCAAGCCTCCCCTGCTCCTATTTTGAAGGCTACCCACAAGGTGGCCAATGTTTGCTAATCCTGTTTGGACTTGACAAGATCCTGATTCACAAGGAAGCTTTTCATTTGTCCATCAAGCACATCTGTTTTCAACATCTCACTCAAATGTCATGTTCTTGCACATGCAAAGAAAGTCTGCATCATTTGCGTACCTATGATAATAAGGTCATCTATCCTCTTCTCCTTGCCATGCTCTGCCTCCTCCAGAAAACTCTTTTCTTTCAGATTTAACAGGTGTTTGCAAGGTCAGTTCATGGTTAAATCTTCTAAAAGATACTGTTATCCCATCACCAATTCATTTCTGAAAGAAACTAGGCCACCATTAGGTAGTAACAAATTTGGGGGACATTAAATTCGGCAACATCCTAGACAATAACACTTATAACTCTTTACCTATGCACCCCATGACACATTACACTGCTTAATGCAACAGGCAATCTTTTTACTCTAATACGCAGCGTGGCTCTTAAATACACCAGTAAAATCTCATGTAACTCTAAGCACCTGTGCTTTCTTTTTTCAGTGCTCTATCTGCCATATTCCCAATCCTAATTAAAAAAAAAAAAATAATAAAAAAAATAATCACATGAAGCAAAAAGTGGAATATAAGGTCAAGTGACTCCAAAATGTTGTTTAGACTCAGCAACTATGACTAGGCAAGGTAAATGGTGTTCAGTCAGCTCTATTGGAGAGGTCAGAAACAGAAAGGTTTAGAATCCAGTTCCAGAGCCAGATTCTGCTCTTAAACTCCATAGGTTTTGAGGGGCTTCATCTTCCACAGGCTGGGGGTGATGGGGATGATTGCACATGAGGGTTCAAAAACCCAAATAAGTCAGTGGGATAGTTTATGTGATGCTAAAGTACTAATCAATATCATGAATTAATCAGTACTGATCAATTATCAGTACTAATCAATATCTGAGCCTCACAGCTCGGACTACGTTCCATCAAGCCTTCAAACATATTGTTGTGTTTTGTAATCCCCACTCTTCCATTTACTTTTCCAGAGGAAATTATGCTAAGGAGGTCAAAGCACGCTGCAGAGAACATCTGCATTCACTCATTTTGAGGCCAAGCTGGAACGCAGACTGCATTGCATTTACACAACATGAACTTTTGTTACATCTAAACCAAAAAGAGACAACAACAAAGCGGGGTTCCAAGCCTGCGCACTTTGTACACACAAGGCTCCCTGTAACAGTTCCCCAAATGCTGCCTGAGCAATTCACACTGGATGGTTCTGCTATAGACTGCAAAATGGAAACATTACACACAGCTGAGTATCACTGGCAGAAGAAAAACCTATAAATATCAAACTCAACTGCAAGGAAAAATACTATCTTTTCTCTGATCTCTGCTTGAATGAAAGATGTGGAGGTTACATTTCAGATGAAGGAGCTAACTGCACTCAGAAAAGATTTAAAGAAGCATCTGCCAGTTAGCTCCTGATGGTGACATTACTCAAAGACATTTTAGAGAGAGGAGTATAGGCCCATATGCCTATTTACTCACTTTTATGCATTTGTTTACTCTCCAAGAAGGGCGACCACTAGGATACAGTGTTAGTGTGAAATTTCATATTCAATTCATACAAATGCAGATAAATACAAGAAGAACAAGATCAAACAATGCTGGGCTTTTTTCTACCAACTTCCACTACAAAATCCAGCACTTCACAGCTTTCTGCCCCAAACAGAAACATAAACCTCATTAATAGTATCAGTAGACTGTAGTGCTCAAAAGGTTCCAACTCTTAGACAGCTACAATGTCTTGCAACAGGGTGAGAAGACACAACTGGCACAAGTGAGTATTGGTAACACTGAATCTCAGAACTGTTCCAGCTCGGGTCCTGACCAACAGCCTATTCCACTGACTCCCTTTCTCTATCCAGAACGTTCCCTTCTGTTATTTCTGTCTGTTCCCAATCTTGTGATGTGATTAGAGTAGATGATTACGCTTACATAATAGTATCAAATTAATTTGCAGCAGAGCACAACAGCAGAGGAAATTGTTTCGAGTTCTGAAATCTCCCCCTCCCCAGTTTATTTCAGTGACATCAGGGGATTAAGGCAAAATGGGTCAGTAGAACACTGCTGGGAAAACAACCAAAACATCAGTCCTGACCTTGTAAACGAGAAAGAGAGATTGCAAACAAAGCAAGCCGTTTATAGCATGTTGTGTAAAAAGAGCCATCAAGGTGAATCAGCTTCCTAAACAGCTATCACCATCTGAAAGCTGACAGAGGACGGCAGGTAAAACCACATTGCACACAGTCTTTCAGTAAAAACAGGCATTTTGGGAATACTTTTCCAAAAACGTGGTGCACGGCCTTATTTGGAGTTTTACTTTCTGTTAGAGGATGCCTTAATGCCAACAGTAACAGAAGTACTAAGTTCCTGCTACTTTAAACCAAGGTGGGGACATTGAATAAACCCACCTATGTACGGTCCCAAAAGCCTGACATTATACATCTTAGTTCTCTGGCATTCAGTAACTCTGGATGGTTCCTCTCTGGCTTCCTGTACAAACAATTTCCTACTGCTGGGATGCTAAGATGGGGATCATGTTATAGGGTTATGTCCACAAAATATTTAGCACTCAAGACAGTCTTCTGATAGGTGTACAAAGACCACGTCTGTAACTAGCAGATTTATATTGATTGTTGATAGTTGCCTTGGCGCAGTAAAGCAACCATTAACCAGGTTTACCACGCTGCGCAGCTGGCACAGCTGGTTTATGATCTCCGCTAACCCTTTATGTACAAGGTACCCACAAAACATTTACCCCTCCTTTGGAAAAACAGATGTTTCTTGAACAGCGACTCCTTAAAGCTTGCTGAATAAATAAAATTTGGGCCTGGGTCCAGCTTCACAGAAATATCCAAATTACTCCTTTTGCTATCTGTTTGTCTTTTCATCCTTCCAATGCAGACATCTACCTTCCATCCCAAATATTTCAATGGAGGTAAATTAACATAACTTCTTCTGGTTTAACAACAGCTTCAGTTTTACACCTTGACATGCCATAGTAGCATCCTTTGTGTTTTATGAGCTTCATAAGCTGAGGTAAGCACAATAACTAGGAGCGGTGTGCATTTGCATGCCACTGTTGCAGGCTGTACCGAGACAATGGCACCTTCTGCACTTTGAAAAAGGCAGTATTTTAAAAAGATATCTAAACTCCCAAACATTCAAATTTTATCATGACGAGTAAATCTAGGCCTAACATGATTAGTTATTTAATTTCTTCCTTGTGCTCTATTAACAACTCCGTCATATATTTATGCTTTATATTAGATTTACAACGTTAAACATGCAGATTTCCAGTGTCACTAAATTCAGCCTTCTTCAGTATGGGTACAGTCATACATACGTTCAGCTCTCAAAGTAATTCTGCATGGCTGGAAGTTGTCTGGTATGGCACCTACTTACTATATTTGATCAAGCGTGCAGTGTCACAATATGTTGATGCATTTAGTCTCTTTCTTCACCAAGGTAAAAAGACAGGCTTTTTCTTGTTTCTAGAGCATATGAAATAAAAGAAATTGTCCATATAAAAATTTTATCAGCAATCCTGGTGAAAAATGATGAAGATCACACAAAGACAAGTACTAGGCAGTTCTTCCCTGAAGTGTCGTAAACACAACATAAGGTAAACCTACAAAACCTACTTTTCCTGCTCCTTCCTGTTTGTTTTTCTTCTCTATCAACATTATAATGCTTTGATGAAATGCAAGTATGAATGCACAGACATACTGTAATTTGTTGTGCTTTTCCTTCCCCCATGTCTGTAATTTCTACATAACTAAGACAACTTGTTAGTACTAATCTGATTTACACATAATAAGAATCACATTACTTTGTTCCTTTAACCATATAATCATGAAACTTGCCCATCGTGTTACTGGATTACAGAAGTCTAACCTGTGGTCACCTTTATTAGATGTTCAGTCTGCTCAGAGATATTTGTATTGCATACATTATGGAGAAAACATTACAAATTTTTGATATCCTAATGTTGACTCCCTTAACACCACACATACTATTCTACACTGCTCTCTATACGCAAGATACATGAAAAGAACCAACAATAGCACAAAGCATAATGTGAAAAAAAAAATAAAATAGAGGAGACATACTTTAGGTTTCCTCCATTCCGACTGCTTGGCATTTTTCTATCTTCAACATTGCCCTGAAACCACTCCTCTTACATAATTTCTCCGCATAAAATGAAATGGACTTTTATGGGGGGAGAGTAGAGGAGGGACTGTAGTATTCATAAATTGTCTAAGTCAATGAAGCCTTCAATGCTGTCAATGAAGTATTCACATTTGAAACACAGCCAAGATGCTACCTAGACTGATCTGTCACCAAAGTTTTCTTAGCAGAACATGTTATTTTTTCACGTCTGTACTATTGGATATCTAACCAGTGCTGAATGATTAATAATTCAGAAAGACAGACACTTAAAATTCTGTAAATTTACTCTCTGCCCCTGGTTGGGCACCCTACAATCAAAGCACTAAAACCTACTAGCCAGGCTTAAAATCCTCTATAAAATTATTAAATTTCTTGATACAGAACAATTTCATCTGCAGAATTTAGTAATTCCTCCAAGTTCACCTTCAACAGTGCACCAGATTCCTACCATATGCTAATGAAACACTTCTACTTTTTCAACATCAAGAAGCCATTACACTGCATTCTTTTGATCCTCACACTACTATCAATGCTACTAGCAAAAGCCCTTGACCCAAGTCTAATCTAATCTCAAACCTGATGCTACCTCTAGCAATTAACACAATACTACAAAAGGCAGCCCCCCCACCTCCCCCCAATCTGTAGCAGTTGCTACTCCCATGGATATGTCATGAACACTCTCAGCAGCATTAAAATCATTTAAGTTCACAGACTAAACTTAGCAATTGCCTTGAAATCCTAAATCGAACCCCTGGTTTTTTCAGGGCTCTGACAGGCTCAGAGGTGGATTCAAACGGGACTTCCCTATCTGTATGCTACTGTCCCATTCTTCCTGCAAAAATCATGGAAATTTGGGCAGGATACCTAATCTACTTGTAAACCAGTTCCCAAACTGCCATACTTTTCAGTTTAGTTCCGTACTGTAAACTGAAAACTAGACTCTATCTTGTTTGGTAGGCTGGGCTGAAAAGAGCAGCAGCAGACCCGACAACACCAATTCTGGTTTGTGACATTTGTCTGGAGAGTGGATGGCAGGAAGTGGTAATATCTTGAACAATTCTGGTTAATCTGCTGCAGTTAATCTGCCAGAGCTCTCAATCAAAAAAACTTTTCTGGGCCAAATATTCATGATTTTTAAAACCTGGGGTTCACAGCATTGGCTACAGCTGGCTGATACTGATGCAATCAAGCCATAAGAAGCTTTCACAACTCATTTCTTTGTATGTAAAGCCAGAATATAGGTGTAACCTATGACAATAGCCATGAAATCTATGACAAAGAGTTGCTGAAGATAGAAAGCTAGAAAGCAGGCAGAAAGGCCTGAAGGACTGAAGAGTTAATTCTAATGGCTATGAAGACAATTTTAAAAATAGACAAAGATCTACCGGTCCAGAGCACTACCACTTCTGTCACTAACTTCAAACTTTCCTATTGTTTCATACCACAAAGGGAAGCATAGATCATGCCTCCATCTATTTCTTTTTTTTTTTTTTTTTTTGGGGGGGGGGGGGGGGGGCGAGGAGGGGCAGGGAGGAGGGAAGGGAGTGGAGGAAGAGGGGAAGAATAGTTTCTATTGCAGAAAAGTCTGTAGGGTCATATGGATGGTTGAGTTTAACTAAAATGCCAGAGATTTCAACAAGGTACTTTGAGCAATATTTTAATTAGGCTTGCATTCAAGACTTTAACTATTTACAGACACTCCAGCCTGCATTTAGCGATCAACTCCTTAGTAGTAACCACTGCAACATTTTATATTTACTCTTTCTGATTTATAAGCAGAAGACAAAGCTGAGTTCTAGCTTCACTTGTTTTGAATTTCTGCATAGGAGAAACTCCAGCCTCAGACTCCTACGTATTTAAGATGGATGATAGTACTTTAAGGTGACAGCTGAGGGCACTGTGCTGTAATATGCAATTTATGTCTCTAACATGTTCTTAAGTCATAAGAAGCTAATGCAGAAATCATAAAATATATACCAGTACTTCCACCATTTGAAAGCATTTTATCAAGTATCACAGAGAGCACCAAAAGCAACATGAGACTGGCATAATTTGGATACCTGACTGAAAGTGGCAGAGCTTTTATAAACCAACTATTTACATGCCTGAATCTTCATACTACTCATCCTTCTTTTGACTGCAGTAAGGCTAAGGATCGTGCACAATAAAAAACATCCAAAAAAGAGGGTATTATTTTATTAGACTTGTGATTTTAGCAATATTTTTAATAGAAATGAAGCAGAATTATGTTATAAACTAGCTGGTCAGCAACTTCCCCATTCGTGGGATTTGCTCCCATACACTGAAGACACTCAAGACAAATCCCTATTGACTTACATTGGGGTTTGCCTGAGCAGACAGGCAACACGGATCCTTTAATATGTACACGTACTCGCCAGTGCAAGGAACCATATATTTATTTCCTCAGACAGCAGGAGCCAAATGAATCTAATGAATGTCATTTTATCTGATGCTTCTGCTGTTTATAATAATAAATCTACTTCATTCCTTAGTGTCTGCAGTTTCTGTAGGAGCTCACTCAAGATTATGTCCCCCCAAAAGAAAACATTAAAGTGTTATAAACCACAGCTATTTCTTCTCTCTCTGCTAGACATGGTCTAATGAGTTCAGAAAGTGACATTAAAGATGCTGTCTTGCCGATTAGAATTGTCACTACCTGATTCTTGAAGGACACAGCCATGCCTAACTGTATGTGCAGACATTTTATTAAGTTGTGGTCTCTGCTTCTTGTGTTTTAAGTATATAAACCTTCAGAAACTCAAAGAATGATTTAGAAAAATACACCCTGTAACAAATAATCCATATCCACACAGGTGATAGCCATTTTGATGCATCTGATTTTGAGCAAAACCAGTTTTGTCTGAGTTTCTGGACCACAGAATCTGAAAAACAGTTCTCTCCTGAATTTACCCAATTTTTTCAACCTATGTATGTAACACTGGACAACTAACCTAGAAAACCAAAAATTTTAGGACCAGTCACAGAGTTTGAAGATTGATGACACAGATTCAGAAATATCTGTGGAGGCATGGAGAAACAAAAGTGAAAGGTAATCTTCTATAGCACAGTCTGCATCTGTAAAATGATCAAGTTTACTCTCTCCTTGAAAGGTCTAATGCAGTCATTTTTCTATGGAAACAGATAAACCCAGAAATCAGAAAACTAGAAAAATCAGATAGAAAACTAGAGCTAGCTTCCCATGGAAAGGAGTGAGACCTTTGGTTAAGTAGCCACGAGACTTCCCGCGAGCTGATGCCAGTTTCAGGAGCACCAACAGAAAATGAAGTCTATTCCTGCTCCTGTACAAGCAGGAGGACTTTGTCCTCTGTTTTGTTTTGGGTTTTTTTGCCGTAGTTCAGCAGAACATCAGGGTTACCTTAGCCATGTCCACAGCTCCTTAGTGCTTAATATACAAGCCTAAATATTAATATTACAGTTGTGGCTATGAGATTTTCACTCTGCTGCTTGTCTGGTTTGGAGAGGTAGAAAGAAGAAAGTGCAAGAACCAACCATCTGTGTTCTTACCTAGCTGCTGTGTAAAACTTAACCCTTAAGAGTTCAATGTAAGAATGAATTCAGGATAGTAAGGAAGCAGAAATACTACGGGAATCTCATAAAAACAGAGATCGTGCTCAGGTTTTTCCAGCACCTCATGTTTGACAAATACAACAGTGTCACACATAAACCTCTGGAATTGGGCTGCAGAACTCAGAACCATCCCAGTTTCATTAAGGAAATAAAACACTTAATAAACTGTGAACAGGTAATAAAAATAAACAGGCATTTAGAAAAATTACTCTGTGTCCTAAACTGTTGCCAATTCTTCCTGAGCAGTAGTTATAATGTTACAGGAGTGGCCATTTGTAAGTTAGCACCAACTTCGTCCTTCCAGCCAGGCTGAGTCACTCTTGCTCATCAGACACAAATGACTTTACACCCTGTAACATTAGAGCCCTGATCTCCACCTGTGTTTCTTTTCTCTTAAGCCTATTTTTTGCTTCCTACCTGCTTCTGATGGTGGTACTGCTCTCCCAACAGGCTTTAAACGCCACTCCCGATGCGACTGGCATGTTATTAATGAAGAGGTGGCTGGTGTCTCTCATTACGCTTCCACTGAGTGAAAGCACCTCAGAACTAATTTAGCTTTCACTCGCAGGGGAAGACACAGTACTCCACCAAGAAGTTCATGATTCTGCTGCCTTTAGCAATAAAATCCCCTTCTTTTTTTTGTTTTAACATTAATAAGGTGAGAGAATAGAGTATTTCCAAAAGAAATTAAGAAATGCAGAAGATAGATGCAAGTGCACAGGCTCCCTGTGAGTAACCACCAAGCCCAACTCAAAGAGATAACACGCATACTGAAACAGATGTACAGGGTGGAGAAGAACTCCACAGGCAAACAAGCGGTAATAAAGCCCGCGCCTAGTGCACAGAGTTAAGCAGGTCTCTCAACCATTTAAACTTTCTTCCCTGTTTGTGAGAGTTCTCTGTGGCAACAGATGCAAAACTCCTGTGAAATTAAGGAGTACGGAAATAATTTTGCTCCCCAGGCTGAGAAGGTCAAATAGATTCGGAAAGTACTTCATACCCATCACTGTAAGAATAGAAACCTAATTAGAGACTAGACTTCACTGGCTAAAAGAGATCAAACTCACTTAAAGCTATCATCTGAAACATATTTTTAAAAGATTTTCCCTTGATTATTAATTCATTTACTTATACTGCATACAGGGAGAGTCATTCACTCAACACAGCTCTGCAGTTGCTCATTCTCTGAAATGAACCACCTCTTGACTTCCAATCACACTGTATTGGCCAGCATCACTGTTTGTTACACTTTTCTCCTTTTCCTATTGCTATTGTATCTCCTATTTTTTCTGTCTGAGGTCTTTAAATCAGGATATTTTACATTCTTATACTTTAACAATTTACATTTTATGCTTACAATTTTATATTTTACTAATGGAATAGTGGTAATACAGTGAACTGTCAGAACCACAAGACGACAGCTTGTATTGTACTCATGGTATCAGTAGGTTACATGCAAAGATACAGACAGGGTCTCCTCTGCCATAGGATCAAAGCCATCAAGAAAGAGGATCAAGAAAGATTTTTCTTGCTGCATGCATTTAAAGATTTTCCAGCTATATGCCAATTAAAAGGTAGTAGAATTGTCAGTTAATCGTTACATAGATGGATTTGCATCAGTGTCAAACTTCATTTAAGGACCAATGCATGTTTGCCTTACATATAAGGAAAACCTTACTGATTTTAATGGGCATTTTCTTATTCCTTCGTATTTGAATAAATTTAATGATCGGGAAAAAGTATAATAATTAACAAAAGAATAATAATTAACTTAATTTGGGCAGGCATGCTTTAAAACTTTCTGCACCACTGCTGCAGCAAAAGGGGTGAATACTTCTTAATGGGCAAGAATAGAATGAGGATGAAATTAGATGTACTTTACCTTTCACTTTACCCCTTGTTTGAACAACTGCAAGACGAAGTTTATAAGCCCAATTATTTTGCAGTGATATTTTGGTTAGTGTTTACCTTAGGCTCATGCATTCTCTATTTCCTGCTCCGTACTAAACAATAAAGATAAAAATCAATCAGAATTAGATCACAATTCCTCATGCTAGTGATAGATGCTGGGTAGGCAATCCAAATTGAAATTTTTTCTACCCCAAAATTATCTGCATCTGGAAAATTAATCAAACTTCCTTTGAAAGAAAAAAAAAAATAAGAAAAAGCTGGAGAGCAGTTACACAATCGGGACTTTTTTTGCATTTGAAAAAGTCGTAGTTTTGTCGCTGTTACTACCGATGAATGTATCAACTCCTCTATTATGCAGTTATTGCTAGAGAGTAGTCTTATTATACAAACTACTATGAAGGTTTTGGCTACATTATTTACTTGTGGCATAAAAGTTTAAAATTTGATCCTAAATTAGCTAGCTTTGGCTTGATCAGCTCAGTGTCTGTAGATATATGTACATATATATATATATATATGCACCCACATAAGCAAACCCCAAATCATAGATAGTAGAACTTTGAACACAAGCTACAGTAAGATGTCTCACTATCATTTCAAAAGGCTTCCTACTGTCATACTGAAATGCCCAGATAGGTAGACTGCTGTGAAATACGTAGGCAATGCCTGCTGACTGGTTTTCAGATGACGAGGAGCATTTGAGAGCATCAAAGATTGCTGTGTGGATGTGTGTACATTAATCCCTCCCTTCGTGATATCTAGACTTGACTATTGTAACACGTTGTTTAATAGACTGCAAGACTCTGCTCCTCACAGGCTGAACCCTATTCAGAAATGTCAGCGCTCCCACCAGGCTTCTTCTGATTTTAGGTATTCCAAACTTAACGTGATGGTTGCGGAGAGACTGCATTGTTGGAAAGCTGAGTTTACAGCTCTCCTTCAATTTGTTGTCTTCTCTATTTCACTATTGGCAGGACTAGAACTGAAGTGCTAAATGCTCCTCAGACAGGAACCCTGTAATGAAGAAGGGTAGGGCTTTGGGTACAGTTCCTCATCTTTAAAGCTTCTTGAAAATGTAGTTCAACTTACACTTGCTTTAAGACGAAACAACAATCTGTTGTTAAAAAAAATCATATCCCACACTGCTCTAAACAGAGAAAAGATGCTGGCATAGTTGTTTTTGTCGTGGTGAAAAATACAGTAGAAAAGCTCAGAAATGATGGTGAAGAAAGACACTAAGCACCCAGACTTCCAGTAAGAGTTTTTCAAAGCAGTAGTTAGAGTTGTCATTATTCTGTTCCACTTCATGTTTTCAGCTTCACTCTTCATTATGGCATTTCAACAAGTGGCATAAAGTCAAATATGTGCTTATCCACCTCACTGAGCTTGCTGCTTTCAGTTCACAAAAGAAGACATTTGTACACTGAGCAGAGGAGTGCAGAGAGAATAGCCACAGAAAACCTAAACTGTGCTTCATTGTGAATGATGAGCAGTTCTGAGTTCCTATGCTGTGCTGCATACTTTTACAGCACCTTTCGGAAGCAAAAGGTTGTCTGAAATGATGGGTTCAAATCTCACCTAATATGTAGAAATGAGGTCTGTGACATCTGGAAAGCCAGCTCTTACACAGTATATACAGTGCTGTGCTACTTCACCATATAGCCTCCCACAGTAGTGAGGAGGGTCGCATTGAAGAAAGTATCTTTAATATACCAAATAAACTAAGAAAACAAGCATAATTTAATTAAATAAGCATTCAAAGTTAATTTTTTAGCATTACTAAGTAATTTTATGGGTAATGATAACTCAAGACTGACAACAGATCTTTGCTGAAAAAGAATAAGTGATTTCATGAGGGACTGCAGGCCTCTCTTCTCTCAAACCACACACAAAAGGGAGGGACAGTTTGTAAATAGTTTGTAGCACTTGCCTGCACTATTCTGGGCTCATTTGTAAGTTGCTAACAAATATACTCAGATTCTACGTATATTTTCATATCTTCTTCAGGACTTTCAGTGCAGCTCTCTCAAAGATCAGTCACTGCCCTCTTTATTTGAGAACAACTTCTAGCTCTTCTTTAAATCCCTTCTGGTCTTTCCATATAGTCAATGTAATAATTTACCACTGACAGGACTTGCCAAACTTCCCCTAACATCTATTTCCATTTCCCTTCATTTTTCTTGCTCCTTTCATTTTTTCCTGTGTATGCTGACTCCCTACTTCCTCTTCTACTAAATTATGCTCTATTATTTCCACAGCCTGAAGAACTCACAGCTGAAGCATTATTTCTAACCTTATTTTGTATTCCTAGCATGTCCTATAATCTGTTTTGAGTGTTATTTGCAGCCAAGATGCTGACACAGCATCAATTTTGTTTTCATGGTTTGACTGGGTAGAAGTGTGCCTTACTACAGGCACTGGGATAAAAACAGTCAGCTATCTAACATCAACACAAACACATTTAGAATGAACCTTATTTTTTCCAGGTTGCATGTTATTGTTTCTAAGTGGTAAGTGCAAAGCCTCAGCCCATCTTGGAAAGAAAGGGGGAAAAAATGATAAATTTAAACGGTATTTTTGTTGCATATTCTCTTTCCTCCTTTCCCCATTTTAGTACGTCACTTCTTTCCCAGAGAATAAACATTCATACCTGACCCACATCAAAAGCTACTGTAGGGCACCAGGTTGAAAGGGTCCCCAAAAGCTTTTCTGACCTGTAAAAAAAAAAAATCTGCTTTTCTTTTCTCAGAGATCACTAATACCTAAACTGACTAATTTATACTAGAGTTCCTTTTTGTGTGTCCTTAAACACCCGAGGTTTCCACACTTCTGTCTTTAACCCACATAGTTCTCCTCTTTTCATGTGAAACTACGTTTTATGAATACGCTTAAATCTAAAATCCCATATCCAAGCCTTGCTGAAGCTTTAGGGGAGGTCTGGAATGCAAACCACAATCCCATTTTATAAAAAGGCCCTTTAACAGCTGAACCAACCTCTTTAACGCTTTGAAGAAAGCCAGTAAGAACAGTGAAATCGAACTTCCTCAGCTCTGATAACCTAAACTCTCCATGTATTATGAACGTCTAAGGAAGTTATTAAAAAAGCCTAATTTTTACACTTTACTTTCGACGCTGCTTTGTGAGTTAGTAATACAAGATGAGTGCAAAATCATCACGCTTATTTTATTTGATGTATAGATTGCAAAAATAAAGTCATTGCTAATCATGCAAATTCAATGCATTAGAAAAACATCCATGAAGAAAGGTATTCTTACTACAGCTTGTAAATAATCATCATGTAAACTAGCACTAACATTTATAATTAAGAAAAAAGAAACGCAATTACAGAGGAGCCAAAACCCCGAATAACTATAGGGTTTAACAAACAGCAATATAGCCCATGCCCAAAGATGTATCACTTTCAAAACAATTACCTAATAATGGTACTGGAAAGCCAAGCTCACCTCAGAAGAATGAGATAACTGTGGGATGCACATCATCACCACCTCAAAGGAAAAGTCTTTCTCTCTCTCTTTTTCCCCCCTCTCCTCTTTTTAAACCAGAGAGGGAGTTACATGAATACTAAAGAAGAATGAAGTTAGGATGTCTAGCTCCCTGACTTTTCAGCCTAGCATTGTGAAAGAGAGGTCACTAAAAGACAAAGAAGTGCTCCTGGTTTCCTTAGAGCGATTCAGCTGTTCTGTACCTAGTGCAGACATGTTACAAAACTGAGGACAAGTAACCCAGCAAGGCTGGTTGGGAAAAAGGCTGATAGCTGACAGGTGAAGCTCAAGGCCTTAAGAATTTCAAATCTGAGACCAGCCACTTGTTCCTGTGATTGCCATTCGCTTCCCATTTGGGGCACAGCCTTTGTATATTGAAGGTGCTCCCTTTTACTAACTCCCAGAATGTCTTTGTAATAGGTTAAGTTATATAGTTTTCTTACGAAGCAAAAGGGCAAGCTTCACCATCAGCTCATCGTCACAAGCCACGTGCAAGGCTTTTGCTACCTTTTTTATTTAGGCTGAAAAGCCTGCTACAACTCATTTCCTCACCTGGAAATTCCCAGGTCTCAGCATATGAACCTCCACCTCAATCAACAGCTTGCAGATCTCTGGATGGCCTTTGTGCCGTCCTCTTGCTCACTGCAGAGCCTGCTGACCTAACTGGGCTTTAGCCTAATAGTCAAGAGCAAAAAAGGCTGCACAAACACAGTACTGCCAGAATACAGTGGATTTCACTCATGTAACAGAAGAGGCATCACCCAGATTTAGACATGCATTCTCCCCCAAACACCGGGCACCTAACCAAGGTACTCCCACGAAAACATGTCCTTAGCTCCCTGCATAGCTCACAGGAGAGACACAGGCACCCCACCCCTAGAGGGTGTCAGCCATTTCAAGCCTGCATCAGTCAACCTTAGCTGCCTCTACAACCAACGAAGAGATACAGGGACCTCCCGAGAGCGATTCAGACCTTGTGTACATCTGAGGTTGAATCCCAGCATATAGCGAGCACCCACTTGTGACTACTCCTTACGTAACGGGGCTGGGGGGGGAATCCAGAAAACTTGAGAAAAACAGGATGAAAGACAATCTTACAAAACTACAGCTGTTACGTATTTCAGGCTCCCAACTTCACATTTGGGAACAGCTATATTTGAGCAGCATAAATAACAGTTATAATTAAGACGCATCTTGGATCAATACAATTTGCTGTTTATTTTCCTTTTTTTCATAGCAGAATGATGTTTTTCAAACTGCTTCAATACTTAAACTTCTGTTTAACGCCAAAACCAAGAAAGGATGGGTAGGCATGATCTGACAAACCTTACTGTACTTCAAACCCTTCTTCTCCAGCACATATCTTAGTTCAATTTGAGTTTTAACTAGAAGGTACAAAAATTCAGATTTAAAACTGAAACATACTCTTACCTGTATTTATGACAAGAGGAGCTAGGAAAAGACAGGTTAATACTCAGTTTGGGAGTATTCAGTTCAGTTCACCCAGACTGAATTCTCAATGTTATGCCTAATTATCTTAGTCTTCAAAATTTTTTTTTATGACCCATTTTAGATACACTAGTTTCAGTGCTAACAGAAATGTTTACTGATGTTGACGGGCTTCTGGTGTTTTTTTCAATTTACATTAAACTACCCAGGAGGTCCTCTAATACTAACCACAGCCAGGAAGCCCCATTAACTTGACCAAACTATGCTTTCTATAGCTTGACGCACCCTCCTTTTCATGTGGCTTTTGTTTTCTGTTGGCTCTGCCTTCTCCTCTGACTCATTGCTGGCAATACTGTCATATAATCCCACACACTCATTCTCTGCAGCTTCAACTTCAATAATCAACCCATTACCGTGTTGTATACCTGTTGTACCCATTTTTTTACCTTAGCAAAATACTGATTTCTATCTGACCCTCCCATGCAGAATACCACACCTGCTCTTCAGTGTGAGCCAGTTCCAGGTGATACTTCCAACGCCCTACAAAAATCCCCTTGTGCATGATTGCTCTGTCACTTCATTCCTCTCCCTCCTTTGGATTCATTTTTTAATTCTCACTACAAAATTTAATATTCCAAAACGAATCTTTGCTCTCTCTCTTACTTCCGCTATGCTCAAACAATTTTTTCACCCTGAAGAACTAGAGCAATTGTTTTTCTGTCCCTCAAATTATACCCTCATCTTTCACCTATATTGTATTCTCTGCTGAACTAAAGTATCCAGTCTTTGGGACCCCTACACCTATTATCCTGTTCTGCCTAACTGTTTGCAGCTTCTTTCAAAAACCTCTGAATGCTTTCTCCTTTCTACCCTTTCTCAGGAACTTCATCAACTAGTCAGAAGGAATATAACCCTTTTCCTGTAACCCTGCGCCCTGTTGTACAGGGACAGTTAATGACTTGGTAACACAGATATTTCCCAATTATTTGAAACATGCATTACTGTTAAAAGAGGTAGAAGGGAACTGGGGAGCTTTTGAATAACTGCAACTTAAATTTACTCTCTCCTTTTGTCTGACATTTAGCTTCATAGTACACCCTTTGAGGTGCAGCTGTTATTTTCATGTCTCTGTTCAGGGCGCTGCATGATAAAGATACTGCTTTTGCCTGGGAATCTTTGGGTGCTATCGAAATATTTGTGCTAAACAATACATCGCGTAACATTGCCTTGTTAGTGTTTACTTTTTCCTCCCTTCCCCCCAACACCTGTATATCAAGCAAACTATTGCACAGTTCTAGTGGAGATATCCGAGAAAAAAAATCAGGATTCTTTTTTCTCTCAGGGTAGTGCATTGTGTGCTATTTATTTTATTATACTTCATAACTAATTTTGCTAGTTATGGTGTATGGTAGATATGACCGTGACCAGCACAAAATAATTTTCTGCTGTTTATCATCTCATCTTTCACAGGAAGAAAACAAACCAAATACAAACAAAATCCTAATATTTATGTCAATGCAAGAATGGATCAATGGATCAAAGCCAAAACAGTCCCAAGAGGAAAGCAATAGTCTCTCTTCCTGTTAATGAACAGTCTGTTGTTGCAAATTCGCGTAGGCTTTAATTTAATAAACACAAATGGATGAATGTGCTTACAGGATGTCACCCCCTTTAGGCTTGAAATCACTGACATGGAAGAATTGTCACACTTCAGTGAATTGAGCGCTATTCCCTACCCTTTCAAACCTTATTCACTGTGGCAACACAGACATGAAAAATGAAATTTAATTTTATAACTAATTCTTGTGCCTTTGCTGAGTTCAATTCTTTTGCATTGGAATGTGGATTTTAAAAGTTATGTCTTGTTTCACCTGAATTAAAGAGAAATTGGCTTAGTTTTACTGAAAAGAAATGCTTAGCTTGAACACAGAGTTTTAATAAATTAAAAAAAATAAATTACATTTGGAGCTAATTTGACCGCATGCAGGTAGACTCATTTTCCAAGTCCACTAATGTCAATAAGCTTCAGCCCCCCCATAAAGCTTACTGCAATTTCGGACATATTTATTTAATAAATGCTCTTCGTTCTCTTAGTTTCAGCTAGAGGCTAAAACTTGCAATATACAACGAGCATTATACAGAGAAGCGGTTTTAATCCACTCTGGAAAACAAGTAGCGATCACCAATATCCACAACCCCCACGCAGTACAATCTCTGCAAAACAGAAACTGTGTGCATTGCTACTCGAGCTGGCAAGGGTTAACAACCCTTTTGTAAACACTACTGTCCTTTGCTGGGCAGACAGACACTTCCCTAGAAAAAACAGGGAAAACAAGCAGGGTGCAAATTCCGGAGGCTCATCTCTTTGTGTGTTCTTTTAAAATAGTTTGGAGGAGCAGAACTCAAACTGCAATCTCATGTGCGCAAAAATACACAAATATACTACAAATCTCTATCTGGCAATGCTTACGTTCTATTAATACGGCTTTAAAAGTATTAAAATAGGAACAGTTTAACACAATGTAGCAAAAGCACACGTGGAGTATCACGTCACTCAGACTTTGTTGAATTTGAGCTCAGAAAGAGGAAGTGATTTAAAATTAATCCAACAGTCAATACAAGCTTCTGCTGTGGAGACTATTGACACAGAGCTCAAGTATAGCCTCCAGCCAGGGGTGCCTAACACAAACATGCATACTGCACTGGAAAGCTATATTGATGGATATCACAGGAGTTTGTTCCTTCGATATGGAGTGCATTTTGTGGGAACAAATGTAATCCAGAGATCAATTCAGATTTCTCAAGGATTTTTTTTTAAAAATCTATTTTCCAGTTTGACTAATACCGGCTTGTTAATTTAGGCATGTCTCAAAGTTTCTGTAACAGACAGGATTATTCTCCATGGGTGGTTTTGGTTTTGTTTTGGGGAGGGTTGGTTGGTTTGTTTACTCTTCCAGGAAAGCCTCTTCAAAATGCACCCAGAAAAGCTACACTTTCCCAAACACAAAGAAAAGTCGCCTCATCTCTTTGTCCTTTATTAGTTGCAAAGGATATAACTGGATATAACAAACTTCATTCACACAATGCTTCTTTTAATCTGCATTGACAAATTTGTCCAAGTACTAGTTCAAAAATAGATTTGTGACATTGCAAAATTGGATCTAACTTAGCAAATCTGGTAGTAGACAGTCATCTAGCTGCAGATAAGCATTTGCGTCTTGCTGTTTTCTAGAACTGATATCAGAATTAGCTAGCAGAGATGGAAACTACAAAAAAAGAAAAAGAAAAGAAAAAAAAGTCAAAAAGTGTATTCTAATGCTTCTGACATGGAACTCTGCCCCACAGAATTCATAAGAAATGTGCAATGTACATGATTTCCAAATTTTGCTACCCCTAGAGTTATAGGGAGGTGAAAGAAGCTGGAAGAATGTAGGATACCGGAGAGTTCCAGAGAATATGCAGGCTGCAACCTTCATACCGTGTCAGTTTCATTAATTTAAAAGCCATCTTCAACATTTCAGTGGAGTGATTACCTGTCATGCCAACCACATCAGTCATGTCATCCAGTAGCATAGTATGTTTTAGCTTATTTCATTATAAATGTCTTGCTTCAAAGTGGTAAAAGGGGATCAAAAGCTCACCTGATGGTGTATATAAACTTAAAAAATGTCAAGATCCATTTCTTGTCTAGAAAACAGCCGCAGCTTCATTTAGCTTGTCTTTAGCCCTTGTGAGAAACAAATAGTAAATTTTGCTGTTTACCACAAATGCTGGCAATAAAAAGGACGACAGAATGGACGTTAAAAAAAAAAAAAAAAAAAAAAAAATCAGTCTGGCAAATTATGAAACTTGCTGGTTGACACAGTTAATCCACAAGCTGTTCAGAAGACTGAAGTGGGCAATTCACGTGGAGGAAAGTGATAAAAAATGTCTTCCAAAATGGACAAAACAGAACCTCAGCTACCCTTGAAATGACGGCACACATTTCCTAAAGAAGGTGGAGTCGCTCAAAGTACATCATCAACATGTTTAACAAGCTTAAACTATTAAACTCATTAAATCCTCAACAGCATCTGAGATCAGCCGATCTATTGCTTTGATAAGACATATAAGAATAGACTCAACTGGACCATGGTGCAGAAAAAGCCTTCACAGCATCCTCTTGCCTGTACATTTTGATAGCACAGAAGCCTGCAGAAATAGTAGCTCAGTTCACAAAATAAATAGTTGCAGATAATCTGTTTCTGAGGTCATCCAATTAGCTGGTTTGTAGGGTCATGCTGATGAAAATACATAGCTTCTGGTTCTAGAGTTAGATCAGTCAGGGCTAGCTGATGGATCTCTGTACCAAACTCTGCTACACAGTTTAAACGTGCCAAGTCTTAGGTAAATCCTTTATTTCACTTGAGCACACCAAGCAAGGAGTGTTCTTCCTGTTTGTTGTCATCTTTAAAGAAATCTCCTCGCTCCTAAGTTAGCATTGCAGAATACCACAGTTTTGAGATACACACAGACCCAGTACGGTTACAAACATATACATCATTGTTTTGGGACTGCTGAAAGTGATGTGTTCTCACAGCTGGCAATCCTATGAAAAATATAGAAATGACTACAAGCTTGTATAAATGAAAAATAGGTTGGATTCCTTCTGCATAAACTCTAAGCTGTATCTTCAGCTGAAGAGTGACAACCAACCACAAAAAAAGCCCCATCTGTAGTATTGAAACTGGACCCCTCATGTTGCCTGCCTTTGCATTTCTGGAATTTGACTAGGCTTCAAGCTGGAGAACAAAAGAAGGCCATACTGAAGCTTGTTTACAACATCTTAGTGTGAATCAAAGAAGGTGGTACTGGAAATCTGACAATAAAGCTCATGCTTTTAAGTTTTATAGTTTTGGCTTGCAGACCCAATCTCAGACTACCACCCAAATACTTGGGCATTTATCCTAACTGAATACATATTTTCAGAATCTGTATCTTATCCTGCAACTTCTTGTGCCTCCTTGGTGTTCTAAGAAGCCTTATCCCCAGGTGAAATTAAAAGGACAATAGGATACTTTGCAGCTTGCAATATTAGGACCCTATCAGATCACTCGCTGCTTGTTAAGGCAGAGTTAGAGCATACGTTTCCCAGTGTTTTGAGTCACTAATTATTTCTGCTGAGTAAACGAGCTCCAGCTGAAGAGCCACTAGGACATACCTAGCCCATATCTACTCATCAGGGATATGAAAGACTGAAGTTCCAGTTCTGTTCTGAACCTTCCTTAGTAGCAAGTCAGGGGTCTGGCTCTAAAGTCTTGACTGGAAATTGCCTCTCTGCACAAAGTGGTACACCTGATTACACAAAAAGCTTTGGCTTTAGGAAATTGGCATTTCCTGATAGGAAATAATTTTGCGGGAAGATTTCACAAGTGGCTCAAGTGAGAACTCTCACACAAATTCCCTAAGCCATCTTTCACTGCAAAACTGATCTGATTTTGCACTGTTCTGTATCTAACACAATAATTTTGTGCATGTGAACTAAGTAACTATTAAAAAGCATTAGGAAAATGTGTAAGGAATATTTGTGGCAGACATATGTCAACAACAGTTTTTCTGGATTTCATTTAGCATATCTTTACAGAAAATGGGAAAGAAAACTACACAAAAAGAATGCTGATCCAGTACCAGAATTTTCACATGTAATTGTTAGATACACAAATGATTACTCACACTGAGATGTAAACTCACATACGTATTTGATTTTGCACTGCTGTCAAGTGCTGTCACTTACCCCATCTCTAATTTCAATGAATGTGTGACAGAGGGGTAGGGAAGCTGCATTACAATGAGCAAAGCCTTTAGTTTTGCTCTCCCCACTTACTGTATTTAGTACTGTATGGAGATAGATATTTAAATCTATACAAAATGCAGGAAGTTCCCTCTCCATGGCAATGGGTTGGAGAACTTTCAGACACAGACTAATGTGGCACTTTGAGTTTTTTGTAAAGAAGGCCCTTTTCGGGCCCATTGGTCTGCGCCCACCTGAAATGGCTTGCTGTGAGCACTTCCATGTGGACTACGGAGCTACTTCTGGCTGCTCATGGTGACTGACACTTTTTGCACAAGCCTGGAGCGAGAGCAAGCTACGCAGGCTATGTTTATCAGGGGCCTATGTGAATAGCGGAGGAGCTTAGCCACTGCTGGAAATGAAATGTAGTTAGCCGAACCCTGGCTATTACAAACTTCACGGTCTCTTCTGAATTTCCTGTGACCCTCTGGGTTATGACTGACCATTAAAGGAACGCTGAACTACTGAAACACAGACCTGCTTACCTTTCCCATATCCGCTGATTTTTTCTTTTAAGCAGTTTTTCCTGTAAACTGAAGTGTTTTCTATTTAGACTGGCTTGATAAAGTTGATGAAGCCTAATATTTAGGTTACCTATAGTTCTAAAAAGGCAGTTTCCACGTATGTATTTTACTACAAATATTGTACAGAAAAACAAGTCATGATGTTCTAGATAGGCAAAGCAAGGTACAGCGAAATTAAGGGTCTTTTCTAGGGATACCTATGAAAATTGGTATAATCCTTTCTTGTACCAGTCCCAGCCCTTATTTTCAAAACAAGCTTTTCAAATATTAGCAAATACTAACTACTCACCAAATATCTACAAAAATATACCATTATTAACATTTACTTCAGATTTAGCCATGCACATACGCATGTGCCACAATCCTGCCTGTGCAAATCACTTCCATTTAGAGCAGTGCAGCTGAATGAGGTTGAACTAAGCAACTTTGTTTGGAGTTTAAGGTTTAAGGCTTTGGAAGAAGAAGTAAAACAGAACAAAAACTCAGTCTGCAATCCAATCACTGTGTGGCCACATGCTGTTGACTATTTCATTGTTGGAAGAGACTGCTGCTTCCATGAGGTGAATACCGAGTACAGTAACTCCAAGTTCATGTGGCAAGGCTGAAGTGCGGTTTTGCAAAACAGAGCTATTAATTTTACTGATCAGGTTCTACACCCTGCTCAGCACGTTTACCAATACTCAAACGGCATGAAGTCAGTAACCGACAGCTTAGTGCATTAAGTACAGCTGCTCTGTAACACTAAGTCATCCATTTATCCTCTAAGTGTGCTTCTTCAGGCAGTTAGCAGCACTGCCAAGTTTACTAAGGAGAATTCACACTTTGCTGCAGTTCAGTAAGCTGAACTCCAGAGCTACTGGTAACTTGGCTGCGGTGTCAAGTCACAGTTATATAACCCGCTGAGCCGAACGCCTCCCCAGAGCTGGGAGGCGAGTGCACAAAGGCAAAAAGAAGCAGGAGCCCACATTTCAAAGGCGTTATGGTTCCGAATATGACAAAAACAGGCTTTCTAATCTTCTAATGGACTGTAGATTTTGTAGAAGTTTGTTTCTCTTTTTTTCCCAGGGTTTTCGCATTGCGTAGTTTGAATCTACACGATTAGAGAAAGCAGTGAAGTGAATTAATCTCAGCCACTTGCATATACACTTTAGGCTGTAGTCTAAGGACAAATGATACTGAGCACTATTATCTGCATTCCTCAACTAAACTTAATGAGCAGGCGTATATGAATTAAAGGATTGTTGCAAGACCAAGCCGCTGACATCTACACCGCTGATGGAAGCCTTGCATGGCAAAAAGGAAGTCTTTCACCTACAGTCTCTAACATGACAGAATAAATGAAATTAAACGATAGCTTCATTTCTACTTATTTCTATCCTAGTGTTTTTGCTACAGCATACCAATCGCTTCAAGAAGGATAGCACCACGTAACAAATGACCAAACACCTCTCTGATGACCCCACCAAACGCTATTTTGTGCAGACACACCCCTCCAATTCTGTTATGGGACAAAGTCAGGTCCTGAGCTAGTACAAGTGAACTGCTGCAAGCAGAATCCTATTAATTTATTCCAGTTTGAGATCTGGCCCTGTGAATCCTTGACACCAGAACAGTTCAAAAATAACAAAAGTGAGAATTAAATTAATACTCACTCTCTTCCCCAAACTGTCGCAGGTGGTAGGGATTTTGGTAGTGCCACCTAAACGCTAGATTTAAGGTAAATAATTTATTTCATACCACAGATAGTTTGCAGTGTAACAAAATTCTGTCACTACTAATCTGGGTTTCTATTTAAGTAGCTGTAAGAAGAGAAGGGGTAGACAAGGGGAAGGAAAATCAGTACCTCAAAAATTCAGCATATCGCAGTCTGTTTCTTGTACACAAATTACTTTTGTTGGGCCTTATTCAGACTTTGCAAAGTAAGGGCAAGATTTGAGATTCTTCTATTGAAGCAAAAGGATGAACAAGTCTAAAAATTAAAATATTTTTCTGGACATAGGAGCTTTATAAATAGCTTTGCAAAACACTGACAACAGCTTGGTCCACTATACTCTTGGTACGCTATACTATTGTTTTGGAAGCTACAAAAATAAATACAATTTCATATCACAACAAAATATTCCATCTTTTTAATTCAGGAAAGCTATGGATACTGTTAGGCAACAAAATTAAAAAAAATATAGCAACTAATTTAATTGCAGGAGAGGTTTTTTTTTTTTCTGCCAATTAGGTGGTGGTCAAAACCTTCAATATCATGATTTTATTTAACAGTGATCTTAGCTGCAAACCCTACAAATCACTGTAGGAGCTATCTTAATTTTAAGTAAAAAAACCCTCAAATTTTAACCTCAGCCCATGATTAAATCTGACCTTTAAAGCCGAATTAAAAGAGGTAACTTACTTTACTTCACATCTCTTTTGACCAAAACCAGTAACAGGTACTGTGAAGACCAGTTACCTTCTTTTGGGGTGGAGGGGGGTGTTGGTTGGTTGCGTTTTTGTTTGTTTTTTTTTTTTTTTTGTTTTTTTTAGTTTTTGTTTGTTTGTTTGTTTATTTTGTCTAATTCTAGATAAAGAGAAGTCTGGAAAATCCGTAAGAGACTGTTCTCGATAGAGAATTCCAGTCCAAAAAAGATGAGCTTCTGTATTTCTGGATATCTTTTCAAAATTCCAAACTAACTGAGGCCCTAGTAACTCCTAACTTGTGCCAGTTTAAAGTCTGGACAGCTGTATGAAAAGGAATAAATACATAAAAAATATATACCTGAAAATTGAGCCTGGGACATTACAGTAGCAAAAAGGCAGAAAATACTGATTACTATAGAGAAAGGAGGCTAATTTTTCTCTCCTGGTAAGGAAACATTGAAAACAAAAGAAGTCACACAGTAGCTTTAAGGATATAGGTTAGATCTCTTAGGTCAGATGACAAAACCAGTTCTGAACAACTGGATGTCTTCCTAGATGCACTGAAGACCTTGTACAGGACAGAATGAATCATAAAGAAAACAGCACTGAGTAAAATGTAACTCCACAAAGAACTGACTACCTCTCGACATAGTGAAAAAGGGAATGGAGCAACTTGACAGGATCCAGCATAAAGATCACTCTAGATTAGCATGCAGGTGTTGCTAATTCTGCAAATTATTTAATTCATAGTTAGGACAGTAATTAATACTGTTCTTGCTATACTTCTGTGTATCTGAGAGCATGGAGGAATTTGAGAAAGCATACCCAAAATTCGGAACCAGTAGTAAGCTGCTTGTCTTCAGCTGCATGCATGTAAGAAGCTAACAGCAATGTGCATCTCTCTAAAGGGTCTAATAGATGGACAACACTAAATTATGACATTTGAAGGGGAGAGAGCAACAGCATGGGTTTTGAAACCAATACAATCTTTCAGCTTCCTGAGTATTTCAACTCTGTTGAAAATAGGAAGGGGATTTACAGTGTTTCTTTCAAGTGGTAAATATTTTAAATAAATGAATAAGTAAATGGAGTGGAGATTTGGATTTTATCTGAAAATCACTAAGGCATAAAGAAGCCAAAGCAATGCATGCAAATACTGAGACAGCCTTATATCATGATCTCTCTCTTTTTCTCACAAACACACCTAGACGTAACAGGCACATATAGTAAAAGAAGCATCCTGAGTCCTTCTATTGGGAGGTTTCTGTAGTAACAATTAAAGGGTCCTCGGTCACTTTCACAAATCCTCTGAGACTGAGCCAAAAAGCTTAAATTCTTCAATTCCGCCTGGAAGTTCTGGTTGTGTCAAGCAAATAATGCCGTAAATAGGGGATATCAAATTGTGCATCCAAGTAAGTACTGACCACCCTCTGCTCCTTTTTAATAGTTTTGTGAACAGCCACCGAGGTCCTGCTGTCTCTCCTGCCTGTCTCTCCTAATATTTTGTCTCTCCCGCCTGCGTTGTTCAGAAATACTCAGAAGCAGTATAGTAGGACTCTCAATGACTAGCATTATGTAACGCAAAAGCACAAGGGGCTCTTCCTAAAAACACTCACAAGTAGAGTTCACCCATCTTACCTGCTGCAGACAACCACACCAATAACATGGCATTACACTATATTATAATGAGTTTGCAAGCCCCAGGAAAGCGATTTACAATATGACAGGGCTGAGAGGTAAACAGTACCACCAACTCGGAGGAATATTTGGACATCAGAGCAGCATAAGGCAAATGGACTAATAACTGGAAAACAAAAGCCCTGTTCTTTTAAAGCTGAGTACTGGAGCATGAACCTATGTAGTACCATGAAAAGCAAAGTAAAAGGCAGCAAAAGATAAACAGATAAAGTGCACACCTGGATTACAGATAAAGACCAGATTTATAGAATACTATTTATCAGAGTCCTGCGAGGACAAAGTCCTAGGTAAAAATATGTTAGACTGCTAGGCTTTCCAAGAGAGGTTAAGAGGGAGGTTGCTAGGAAGTAAAACAGGTTGTTCAGCAGCATCCTAGGGCTCACAGGATACAAGGAGGCAGAAAAAGCATGCTCTGAGCTCTCACTGACCAGCAACATCCTCTGCATATCTCAGCCCCCAATGCCAGCTGGCCCTTTTGAAAAACTTTTAAACATATGTTTCTCTCAAGTGATCTTCTGTTCTGCCTCTACAGAGGCACTTAAACTTGATTGCCTAAGCATTCACAGGGAGACCTGAAATTCTGGGTGTTGGCTTGTATGTTTAAACATGACTTACAGCTTCCTACCTCCGAATATAAACACCACAGCCTGAAGTCTTCAACTATATGTTAATCAGTGCGCTCCAAAAAATGTAAATTGTTATGGGTTTTACTGGCTAAAACCATTAGACTCATTGCATTTTGCCTAGGCAGTAATGCTGGGGAAGTTGTACACTAGCCTCTCAAACTCACCTATCCACAGCATCAAAAGTAGAGGCATGTCTGGTTGTATCCAACATAGCTTTTCATGTCAATATTCTAATGTATCTGATTCTCTTCATAAGTTTATCCAGCTGCATAAACAGAGAATAGGGAATACGCAAATAGGGTCTGTATTCAGACAACAGAAGTAGTGAGCCAGTATTTATGGAATATATTTAGTTTATAGAATAAAAGATACCATTATTAGTGCTTTTTCATTTTAATTATAGAAAATAGCAACATACTACACCAGTGCTGCAAGGCAATCTGCCAAGAGAACTAACTAAATGTATGAAAATACTCTTACTGAAATAACTTATGCTGAATTAAATGTTTTGCCGCTTTATTTGATTTGGCTTACTGATCATTTAACTGTCACCAAATTCTGAACTTAAGAAGTGGCAATGTTTAATGACAATAAGACACTGTAGATCATGTGTTAATGCTGATTAATGCACTTCCCAAGCATGCTGGAAGCATTTGGCTTGCCTTGTACCTTACACTGTGCACCCAAGGCATGCATTCATCAGCACTACTGCTCAGTCTGTCATGTCTTATTGCTGAAGTAGCGCACCATTCTCACTATGTTTGCTTTGAGCCTGCCTCAGTCAATTTACATTACGCTGCCCACCCAAACCCACGTTTTTGAGGTTCACCCAGCTCTTGATGATCAGGGGCCTGTATGTTTAATAACATTTTGCTCTGCCAGTCTAATTAACTCCGGCACTGTATCTGCAGTCAGATAAAATGCTCATTTCACACCACATTAATTTTTATCAGCTGAACATTAAGCAACACAAAGCTATCTATGCTTGGTTTAATTTACATACTGACAGAGCTACAAAGCATTACTGCGATGGCTGCAAAGCAAATAAGTAGAACTGGCATCAAACATGGCTCCTTCAAAATGAAATATTGATTTGCAAGACTGGCATCCCAAAGTGAAAAAGAGGAAAAGAAAAAGAGAATGAGAAATTACTTTCCCCTGTCAGCACTAGAAAAAAATTATACATTTTGTAACCAGTATTTCCTTAAATGTTATAGCTTGAGAGGGGCATTAAAATTAAAACTTATTCTTTGATTGGCCAAGAAAAGTTAGAGGCGATAGTAACGTTTCTCATGACGTAGAAAGAAAAGGAAAGGGGCGGGGGGAGGGACGTGCTGACTGTGTTAGTGCAGACACCTTAAAAGATTTTTCTGCTCCCTTCACTGGGCTAAATTTAGCTGAGCAGTCCTCTTTTTGTGGACTACAGCCGTAAGTCAAATTTGAAGGTAGGATGTACGAAAGACCATGGAATTCTAGTATATGAATAAAAATACAGAAGAAAAATTCTAGGAGCCTGGGATTTTATTCAGAGTCTAGCAGTGACCCTTCAGTGCTATTTAAAAGCATCTGTGACCCCACAGTACCCAGAATAGTAAGTGTTCATCTGAGTTAATCTGAACACATAAAAGCTGGCCATGTAGATCAATCATTCCCAGCTTTTCCAGAACGTTGCACCACAGTAGTCAGGCAAAGACCCTAGCTCCAAAAATAAAAATATCCTGCCTTCCGCTCAACTGGCCAAAGTCAAATCTTCACTAAAGCTAATTACGAATTGCACACCATTTAAGTGCTGCAGTATACATCTTCCTTTGGGCTCTATCTAGTCTTTGGTTTGAAGTTAAAACAAAAAAATTAGGCAAATCCAACTGGGCTGCATTGCAAAAATCTCACAGATGTTTAGCAAATGAGAAAAATGAATAAATGAGTGCTTTTCACTGCTGCCTGTAGGTTAATGTAATCTTTTAAATCTTGGAGCTAGTGCCATTGAGTGTATGAGTGATCTTTCAATGCTTTTTTCCCCAGTTCCTCAGCCATTCTAAACACTAAGCAGTGACTCTACTGTGCTAAGAAGGTTTCTGCTCACAAAAGTGCATGAGCTCATCAGCACAAGCAGCTCCCGTGTAAGCAGGCAAGGAAGAAAACTTAGAGGTCCTAGAGGAGGACTGAATAGCTAATGTTCAGTGTTCCTTTCCTGAAGGAAAAATCCTGAAAAAGATTTTGTAAAACTTCAAGAGCTTTCTTGAGTGATTTGCTAAAGAGCTAAGATTTAGGCCCCATTCAGCTGCATGGTTTTCTGGCTGCTCTGTCCTGAAAAACTGCTGTTGGCATTGATAGAGTTAAAAGTCTCTATGACATTTGAAATATTCCCTGTTCCCATCTCAACAGCCTCCTGTGCTCCCCTGCCCCTACCACCAAGTGGGTGGAAGAGTAAATCTACAGTGGACTGGGCAATCATGGCATTATTCCCTGAGGAAATTGGTTACTGCTGTGAAATCTTTCTTTGCTGTCGAAGTCACCTTTATGAGGAGCTCTTTTCTCTTCAAAGAGCAAATACAGTTAATAACCTCCTACCTAGAAGCACTAATATTCAGCTTGACTTGTAAGTGAAAAATCATTTCAAAACAGGACATGGTATTATAGCTATTTCTCTTCACTGCAGTGCAGTTTATTATTGCATTCCAGCTATTTTGGGAAACAAGTCAACTTAAAATGTCATATTAATTATTTACAAAATACTGACATAAATGAAATGAAGATTTGACTGAAATAACAGTTCAGTGCCTAACTCTGCCTTCTTAATGAACATAACTGGGAACTGCTGAATAATTTTCTGCTTACTCTACCACAATCTTTCCTTCTCCTCCTTTCCCTGCAAAAAAGACCATCAAAAAAAACCTCAGGCTCAGGCATCTCTGAATCTTGAATGGATCAAAAATCATAATCAAATCTCAATTCTATCTTCAGATAATGCTAGGGAACTGTTTGGTTTATCTTTATAGAACATTCCTTCAACATATGTTACAGTTAGCGTCTCAGGGCACACTCACTTTATTTTCAGCTGTGCTTTGAAATATGAGAAGCAAAATAGCTCCAGAATGCCATTCTAACTAAAATCAGTCATTGTTTCAGAGTAACTACAATACAAAGAGTATTGACCCTTTCTGACTTCCTTGTCAGATTAGTAGCAGGCAGTTTTCTAAAACATTAAGTCAGTCGGAGCCCAAAGGATAACATGACTTCTAATTCAAGGTAACTGGAATAAAGAAAAGAAAAGAGAAGACAGGCTGATTAATTAGATCTGTTCAGTGAACTAATTTGCATCCCTATTCTCACTGGTTTTCTAAAAAGAGAATCAATGTGTGTTTGTGCCTCACATCTTCTGGTTCTTCCCCACATTAAAAACGACAGGTTTTGCAGGTGAAAAAAACAATTTTCCTATAAAAAGGTACTATTTCCTATTGGGACACAAATGGTTTTTACTGAAGTAAAATTCCCTTCATTACTAGGGCATTTGGGATAAGAAGCATGGAAATTTGTTCTTGGAGTTCTTCCAAGAACTTGCAGGACTTCCAGCACTCAAATTACAGAAAATTTGAGAGGTTAATCTAAATTATTTCATGCATCCTGCCACCACGTCATCTGTCATGTCACCACTTCTGCCCAGCAGACAGAACAGTATAACCCTTCCTTGCAACTTAAGCCTCACCTTGTGCCTAAGATGGGTACCTGGTGGTACAGAAACGATCCATTCCTGCACCATCCCATCAACCCCTTCTCTCCTTTCAAGCCACAAAAGGGATATCCATAATGACTCTCCCTAGAGAACAGCAGACCAAGTAAGGGGATAGATCAAGGAATCTTTGCTTTGTTTCTATCTTTCTAGCACACAAAGATGCAGAAAACAGTGAGTCATCACACTGAATTTTCCATTCAAGACTGCTGACTGAAGTGATAGGTCTCACAGCTGCACAGTAACACCATGTACTATGTTGGAGGAGATCCCTCTCAATCCATTCACGTTTCTGTTTTAAATCACTTTTTTACGGCAGTGAAATTTTACTAGTAATCCCAGCTGCTTTACTGAAGTATTTTGGAGGTCCAAAGATCCTCATAAATTTCTCTTAGCATCTAAGGATGCACTGACTCATTTGAACTGAAGTGGCTCTGATACTTTGAAATAAATCTCACTTTATGGCTTGGAAAGATCTAGGCAAATATTAGCCAGTTAATTCCCCTTTGACTTCCTGCCTCCAAGAGTGATATGAGGCCTTGCCAGGGCTATCAAACCGAACTTTAACTCTGCTTCAAATCAGCCTGAAATGCAGAGATGGGAAAAGTTGTATTGTGGTCCACATTGCACTGTCTCTGCAACAGCAAACTAATCAAACCTCTTTCCATATGTTTTTTTTGGTTTCGCTAGCCAAAAAGCTGTTTTTCAAAATAGATGTGCCACGAACTCTTGGCTTGCACCCTAGGCACATTTTCTAAAGCATCCCCTCGTTTTGTATAACGTTGTTGTTTTTGTATAACACAATTTTCAGCCTTTCCCAGAACGGGGGAACCTAACTTACCTATCCGTAAATATTTCATCTTAAAATGAACAGATTCCTTTTCACCACCCCTTTCCACCCAACTTTCTTTCCCTGGACTCTGCTTTTGGCAGCATTCTGTGTAGACCATGTCTTTTGATAACTCAAATAAGTAGTTTATTGCTATGCAGGCTTCAGGAATGAAACGTCACTGGCTGAGAGGGAGCAAGTATTGGTCTTGACAGTTTGGATGCTGCTTCCTTTCTCAAAGATGACTTTTTTGACAGCACCAGAAAGCTTTGTCTGTTTTCAAACTCTAAAATATGACAGGGACTCAGAATGCAGGATAAGACAGACCATGCCAGGTCAGTGTTTTTGTCTACACAAGCTTACGGTCTCTTTGAATTTATAAACTAGCAGAGGAAAAGATGCTGTGGAAAAGGAGGGGGAAGAGTATCTCAAATTCTTGCAATAGGTATGCTTTCCACAGCCAAACCCTGATGTATTCCAGAGGAACCACATAGCCTTTGTTAAGCTATACATCCCACACTTAATTGAGAAATGATTCTTAATAAGTCCTGGAGAGCTACAGGTCTCTCTATCTCTCAAATGGGAAACAATCATATCTCACGGCAACTCATTACGTATTCTTTTTGTACCATGAGTTGTTTTAAAACCGTGAAATTAGTTCTGGCAGAGTGTACAGAGAAACACCCATGAGATGAGACTGAACGAGTTATGTAAGGTTTCCACACATTCCTCATGAATGTTAACTCTTCAGGGCTGGAAGTCAGCCTTTTTAGATGAAGAAATATTCATGTAGTATTTAAAGGAAACATGGCTTTTTTTTCTTCTCTCTCTGACATTCAGTGTATACAAAATCTCCATATTCATGTTTGGCAAAGAAACTTCCTTTCTCTATTGTTTCGTTTGATGCTTAGATAGTTGTAATGAAATATGACTGTCATAAATTAAAGAAGTTTACAGCATCTATAAGTTAGCTGAGCTGGAGCTGCCTGTGCTGACAAGTAAACTGACCCTTCTGTGCAGTATACTGAAAATTTTTCAAAAGGTATCAGATCCATTAATGTATGTAATGTCATATGAGAACACAACTGCCAGAAAACAAGATCAATGTGATGATCTGCCTGATGGGTTGGACTCTCTAGCCTGGATACCTTGGACTCTCCAGCAAGGATCACAAGTCTTTCCAAAGACTATAGCCACTGTAACTACCAGTGAGCTTTTAGCCTCTCTAAGAAGAGTGTTAGCCTTTGAGTATTAGCACACACACTTTTTTTGTGGATGCTAGGGCTAGTGAATTGAAGGCCTTTAAAGCTGGAATTCTTCTGTTGTCCTGCTCAGCCTTAGAGAAGTACCATGACAACTGAGGTCAGGTTAATGGTATAGCGCAAGAAATGCACATTTGGAGCTGGGAAGAGATTCCTTGTGCTCTCCTGCAAGTAGGATAGAGGGTCAGGAAACTAAGCTAAAACTTTTGTTCAGCTTTTTGAGCTATGAATGGGGTCAGGACAGAGCTGCAGCTCATGGTACATTTAAGACGGGATCTTCTGTCAATCTCCTTTTACAGTGAGGCTCCAGCCCATTGCTGACTGTCCGTGATACACAGAGTGTTCAAAGAGACAGAGGGAAGAATTCATGAGACTGAGTGTCAGGACACAGTAGGGTCTGTATAAAAGCACATATTGCAAACTCAACCTTCATGAATTGCAGGTACATTCATAATTGCTCAGGGTATGAAAAAAAAAAATCACAGGTAACTTTCAGTGAAAGTTTTAATTCATTAAATTCACACTGAAAAGATTTTGTGTGTAAACCTCACTGCTTGCTAGGCCTTTAGGAGTGCAATCTAATGAATGAACTGCCTTTGCAGAGTTGCTGGAAAACAGGCTAGTTCTTTAGAAATGCAGCTCCTTTTACTTTCTGCATTTTAACAAGAAATTCACATTTCTTTGACAAAAACATAGTGCAATAAATGACAAAAAACTCCCACCAATCCAGAACAGAGGCAATATATTACCTAAACTCAGTAGCTTAGATAAATAGAAGGAATAAATTTTCATTATATAGCAGAAGGTGACTACTGCTTTTGAAAAAAACTTTCCACATGTTACATACATTTCAACTTCTGAAATTTCTTAAGTTCTGAGGATAGAAATGGTCTCATTTAAGGCCATGTGAAGTTAATGAAAGAAAGACAGAAGACTGGCTTTTGACTTTCTAACAATCTTCTGTTGACATACCCCACTACATACAGAATGAACAACAAAAGTCAGAGGCTTCCTGTTAACCTATGGGTGTTGAAGTTCTGAATGTTACACAAATTGCAAGAAGAAAAAAAGTATCATTGGCTTGTTCTGAAAACTGAATTAGGCCACTAAAAGGGGAAATAATTTTAGCTGCTTAAATATTTCTCAAAGCAAATGGGACCCTGGTTCAGCAAAACTGTAGTACTGTTTCCAAACGTCTTATTTTCCTCTCTTTAAACGTTCTGGAAAATTGCTCTGAATACGATGCCAAAATGTAAAACTGAAAAACACAAAGGATATTAGGACTGTCTGAATTACAGATGTCTCTAAAGACTAATGGCATAAAGATGTGAAACAGACTGACCTTAAGTGTCCTTATTCTCAACCTGTTTAAAAGTCTTGTGTTTGTTTCTTATAGTTTACTGTTACACTTGGGCTGACTAGAAATGATGATAATAATTAATGGAAATCTTAAAAAATAATCTAAAATTGCTCCTTCACACCACTGAGCCCACTGCACGTGTTAGAAATAGGTAAGATTTCCGAAATCCTTGCCGACTTTTCTCTACAAGGTGCAGCATTTGAGAGGACAGGTGACCAATAGGCACATACAAATCAATACCCCCCATGGAATATGAAAGCTTGTTGCAACATCAGCATCTCCCCCCAGCCATTAAAATTTAAAGAACCATTCACTAGCAGCTGATAAAAAAAGAAACACCCCCCCCACCACCACCACCCCTACTACAACAAACACTTCTGGTGATAAAAAAAGAAAGAGACAGAAAATCTTTCAGGATGTCCTTCCTTGTTTACTACTGCAGACACCTGCCATATGAGAGGGCATAAGGAGTGAAGACAGATGAAGACTTACAGTGGTGTAATTCAGCTTTAAAGTTACAAAAGAACAGAACAGGCCATAGCTCTCGGAGCTATTGCGTGCTACCTTTATAAAGGTACCATTGCCTCTTGCCCTGAACAGTGTTGGTTTTATTTTGTTTAATGGAAGGGTTATCACTGAGGCTAGAAGAAAACCAAGGCAATTGGCTGCCATTGTTTTAATAGCAGTGAAGTAAAAAAATTTGTCTTTACAAATACATCATTTAATCATTCTCTCTTTCTTTGTCCATTGCAGAGGAGACCAATACAAGTTACTTATGAATGCAGTAAGTGAGTGTGCATTGCTGGAAATGTATCACTTTTTTTGCTCCAACAGATAGCTAACGTTTTAATGGTATCCTTGACTTGATGCTTCAAGATACCTTTCTGCATGCCAACAAAACTGTGCAAGGACAGAAATTCAACCTCTGCCCCCTGAACTTCTAGGAGTGGAAAGGAAGCTATATACCACTATAGCCTGACTCACTTAAGATTTTTTTGTGTGATTTGATACTTCTTTCCAACTGACAGTAAACTGAGACTGCAGCTCTGAATGTACAGTATACGCATGACTGAATGCATGGCATAGACAGTCCTACCTCAAACTGAAAAAGGACAACATAGGATATGACCCTCTTAAAAGCTGGTCTGAGTCATTAGGAATGTGTTCTGTAGCTCTGGAACACCCCTGGCTCCATTTGTTCTTAGTAATGAGTAGCCACAGGATGCCTTGCACTTGCCTCACTGCTGCTTTCATGTTGGTAAAACTGAGATGAGACTGAAGAGTCAAATCTTCCATCACTTTAGGAAAACATGAGGTTTAAACTAATCTCTAATAGCAAAAAGTAGTAAAGCTGACCAGAAATCCCCTTCTCCCCACACCATTTGAGCTTCTCTGTGAGTTTTTGTCTGTGTATGTATTTTGGAGACAAGTGGGAGCAGGAGGAGACTACTTGCAGTCAAGTAAATGGTTTTGGCAGAAAATAGTTTTTGCCTGGCTGTGAAAACCAAGACATGGCTCAAACTGTGATTCCATCCAAATTATGATTACTTCAACATAATCTACAGCCTAGATTATGTGAGGCTGTCCAGCTCGCTGGATTCAGACACACTGATTTATCCTGTTATAGTTAAACTCTACCTCCAACAGCCAAGGGAACACCTGCCACCACATGAATTACTTCTCTGCTCAGTTACATTGACAACAACTCAAAGATACCTCACTCCCAAAGTAAGCAACAGGATCTTCAATTGTAAATGACCAGCCTTCTATTATCCCAATCCAACATCCAGTATTACAGCTTATAGAAAGTAAATGCAGGCCCTTCCCTGTCAAAACAAAAAACAAACCAACCCCCCCCCCCCCCCCCCCCCCAAAAAAAAAAAATCCCACCAAACCAAACCAAACCAAAACCCCAAACCAAAAAACTGTGTGATACTAAAGTAGAAGAGTAAGTGACTTAAGAAGTAGAAGACAAAATATTTCTGTGTTCCATATGATTTCCATCCTTTTATGGTAGAAGGCCAAAATAAACCATAGCACCTTCTAACACTGAGAGTGGAAAGCAGCATAATTCATTTACCTTCACTTGCACAAGTATTTCAACTATGAGCTTTATGGCTCATTTCTAAAGAGCCTGGGGTACAGCCAATGCATCTTTAATATGCATTTTGTTTGGTGAAATACTGCTTGGAATAATTCCCTTTTTCTTAGAAAAGTCAAAGCTGTCAGAAATCTAAATTTTCGGCTCTTTCTTTCTCTATTTTTAAGGCACTTCAGAAAAGGAAACACCCATCATCAAGTTGAAAATAGTGCCTAACTCATTATATGTTTTTATAACTTCATCTTCCCTAACCAAAATAATGCATGTGGCCAGAAGCAAACACACAAGACATTCCATGTCAAGAGGATATTTTCAAGTGGCAATTTCAAGTAATAAAATATTGAGAAATGTGAAAAATATTCTAAACCCCATCCAGTTTTACAAGCAATTTAGTTACATTTTTGGAGTGATGGCAAAAGGTCAATCATGGTACCAATTCTGTAGACCTTGGTTCCCAGAGTTTTCAAAGAAGTGATGGCTAGAATTTCTGAATAGGGCAAAATCATTCTTCTATGCTTAGCTCTGAAGTTACGTCTTAACAAAGAGCTGAAGAGTTTTGACTGGAATTAAAAAAATTCAAGCAAGGAAGGAAAAAATGGAAAAACTCCTCCCCATTTGTACTGATTTCGGTAAAGTCAAAAGTAACCAAGATCACTGCTTCTCTAATGGAAAATGACAACTGACAAATTAGTGATAAAGCTTTATCTGCAATACATCAACCTGAGCTACAAACCAAGCAATGCTCTTACTGCCCAGTAGCTTCAGAAGAGAGATACTACCATGGCAAGTGAAAATAGTAGAAATTCACCATTATCCTATGCAGCCCTATTTCTTGAAAAACCAAATGAACCAATTTTTAAAGTTTAAGGTTTAAGAGAAATGTATCACTAAAATTTAGTAAAATCAATTTCTTCTGTATTTCTGTATAAAAACCTCAACTTATTAAACCTAGTGGCCAAGAATTTTGGTTATCTTTCGATATAAAGGAGGAAGCATGAATTCAGCTAATTTTACCTCACAGATTTAATATTTAATTTCCTACTATTGCATTTAACCAGCAGTATGAGAGCTGTCTTGTATTTATCATAGTGTCTCAATGCTGCATTTAAAAAAATGCAAACGTATGAAATTAAATACAATAAAGAAAAAAAATGCACCCAAGTCAATATTGATTAAACCTACGTTGCTAATACTTAAAAGGGCACATTTCAATATTATTTTTGAAAGCAGATATGGTATTTAAATGAAAAATCATTTGTTAATATGCCCCTGTTTATAGCTGTATGAAGCATTCACTGGAATTACTTAGGAAATATGTAATAACTACAATACCAGTTGCATGCCTGTGTTAAACCCAATATGCAAACAGTCTGCAAGTAAGTAAATCGATTAGATATTAGTTACATAATAGTTATACAGTCTTCCCCCTTTTTACATCCATTCCTCCTGCGTTCTACTTATGGTTCCATAGGTTAACCTGAAGAGGAGTTGTCTGTTAAGTATTTCTAGATAGCATACAGAAATGCAAGCAGGCTGAGAACTGTTAAACTTCCCATTTCCTCCTAGATTGTGGTTAGGGCACTGATCTGTCTTCCATTGCTAGAGTCGCAAGTCTCTTATGATCATTCCTTATTGTCATTGCTGTGATGGAGACCCTAACATTATGAATAAAAGTATCCAGAAGAAAGGCTGCTGCTGCAGTTGAGACAGTATAGCTTTGAGTACAGTCTATCCTTTTTCTCCTTGGGCTTGTGTCTGTATTAAATATTTTCATGTACACACTCTCCTAATCCTTATTCAAGACACTCGAGACACCTATTAAAGGGCAGTGAACACTGCAGTCTTCACAACAGCTAAATTCTGCTGTGTAGATCATTATCTTGTACCTAAATACATTAGTGATTTCTCATTTTATTTTTCTACCTCTAGAATTTCCCCTCACTTCGGGGCATAAGAAGTTTTCTTTCTTTTCCTCCACTTTTTAAAGATTCTCCAGCATACAGTTGTATGTTGTATGGTTGCATAGTTGTCATACAGTTTTGTATCCTGTGAAACATGTCCCTAAGTTATGCTTTTACTTACAGTCCTTAAAAGAAATAGTTTCCCAGCTGTGACAGTATCAGAGGTTTAGTTAACTAATAAATATTTCAGGAATTTACTTTGGATATCGATGATCTTTTCATTTAACTGGAATATAGAATATAGAAGGAGAGATTTCCTCCTTACGATAAAACATATTCTGGACATGTTTCCCCTAGAGACTTAGACACAGCACACAAAAATCTTACTCTTCAGTTACAAAGTTATTTATAAGGAATGTATTCTGACAGGAAGAAGTTCCTGAGACTTGGTTGGAAAAATACTTTTCTTTTCTTTATAGGAAGTCGGAAGAAGCCTGGCAGCAATCTAATCAAAACATGCAAATGAGGTCAACTTTCTTGAAAGGGTTGTAGGATTTCTCCAGAGAAATTTACAGAATGTCCTGGCACAGAGGTATTTTCTTAAGTCACTGACTTTGTCTTCCGTGATTCTATACCATTCTATAAGGACTCCTTGTCAGTTTGTACTCTCTGCTCAGTACAGATGCCCCAGCTGGGGAGATACTTAATTTTTAATTTAATTCTGAACACCCCAAAGGATGCTGAGCTTCAGGAAGCAATGGAATTACAGAATCTTACATTTAGCCTTCCAAAGTAATAATAATCTGATAAATAATAGTTTATTCAACACTGAAACTTACTGACTTGACTTTGTTTAACATAAAATTTAAAGCTATGGTCAAAGCAACTGTTTTCTTCCACTGCTGATTACACTCTTTACTGCAGTTCACATAGAAACTGACTTTGCATGCAGACTGAGATAAAAACAAAATAAAGTCTCCTTGTTTTCTTGACTCGATTCCTTCTCTTAGTTGTCTGTGTCTGTACCACCCCTTTCCATGGCATTTGGCGAGAGACTGATGAGCTGAAGAAGCCATTAACATCAAGTGTGTGCAATGAGCGTTAAGCCATTTTTATAGAAGCCAGATTAACTTGGCTAAGAACTAGAATGAGCATTCGGGAAACCCCGCCTAACAACCAAAGGAGGGGGTTCTGTTAATAGAAGCAACCACTACCAGCATCCTGCCTTTGCAATAGTTTATACCAGTGATATGCTAACATGGAAAATGAAAAATGTCAGGTTCTCTTCAGCTCTGTAAAAGCACACACTTCCATGAATTATACAGAGAAGCTTGCACGTAGTATGAAATCACCATAATTTGGTTTCCCACAGTTTGACAAAATGCATTAACATATTACAGTCTTCCTGCAGCTTGCGCTTATGGTGAGCTATCTGATGAACTTCTAATTTTCTCATATTATATACAGCTTCCTGCTTATCGTGTCTCTACTGACATTGCAATGAGGAACTCTGGCACCCAGCAATTTGTGCGAAACCACACATAAGCATCTCTCCACAAATAGACCATGTTGCACTTAACAGTACCACAGAGCTTGGTCTCTGATTAAGAAAAACACTAAAGGGACTTCAGCATAAGCAGAACAGCAATACTATCCCAGCCTACTAACATACAGGGGACAAGATTTTCAGAAAGGCATATAAGAAAAGTACTGCAATTTCTATGAAATGGTGACTGATTAAACACACAAACTGAAACATGGCCATTCGGAAAAGAGACTGAATGCTCAAGGCAGAGGATTCAAGACTGGCAGATAAAAGGCCCTAGTCCGGTGATTATTTACAAAAAGTGGAAGAGCTGCACTGAGGCAGCCTGAGAGGGCTCTAATGCAGGACAGCCAGTAGCCTGTTGGTGCAGGGTTCCCCAGACTGCTAATACACACAGTTCTGATCCCTAATCGCATTGAAGCAGGGCTGGGCCTTGAACCTGAATGGCTTTGGCAACCAGATAATGAACTCACAAAAAGAAATCCATTCCGCATCCGGATGAAATGCAAAATTTTGTACATTACTCGCAGATTAGCAGGGTCGGAAGTATCCATTCAGACTAAAAGGGCTGAAGAGCTTCACAGAGGGACAAAGTCGTTATTTTTCTGTACTTAAAGACGTGACAGTCAGATGTCAAGACACTGTCCAAATCTGGTGTTACGTCTAGAAAGAGAAGGCTCTTCCCGCAAACTTTGGTGCATGTTTCTTCACACATACCTTTGCACACAACGCTTGCATGTCAAAAAGTAACTAGTCTGTGTCTCCCACCAAAGCAAGAGCAAAGCAAAGCTCATCTAACTGTATATACTAAGAAAGTTACTGGTTACTCTACTCCCATATTAATGTGCATAAAACGTTGAACTTAAAACTTAGATACATATCACTACAATTCAGAAAAAAACCAAACTCTAGAATCATACCTGCAAAAAACATATGTCAGTAAATATGATCTAATGAAGACATTGTTACAATTATTTTTATTATTTTATCAGATACTATCATAGCTGGATTATTGAAATAATCAGTGAGGAAATGTAACCGCACCAATCTTATTTGATTATTTTGTACAAAAATAATTAATAGGTGATTCTGATGCATTTTTAAGACTTTTGTTCACTAAATATAATTTAGCAAATGAATAGGTTTTTTTCCTGGAATTGCCTGAATACTGGATTTATCCTTTTATTTTTCTTATTACTTTGTATTGCTTACTTACTCTTAAAGGTGTTCCTTTAATTCTTACAGGACATATAAACTCCTGTCTGCCCCTCAACTCACATGCAAATCTGAAGAGGCAGAACTTATCTCCATAAACAAATGTGTAATGATCCTGATGCCTAAACCCTTACAAAGCAGATGCTTAACATGACAAATTATGCAACTCAGTGCCTGACAAGTAGAAATAACAGCAGAATACTGATCATGACATCAGGACTACCTAGAGATTTGTTTAATTCCTCTTCCTCCTTTACCCCCAAGCTCTCAAGAGGAAAGCTAGGAAAGGAATTCTCTCTAGACTTCTATTAGGAGGCTAAGTAGTGCAAACTCCCAGCTATAATGGCGCAAATTAGAACCCAGATTAGTGAGGGCTCTTGTTTGTTGGCTCTAACAGTTCTGACCTGGACATGATCAGCACACAGGTTTTCTAAACCCTGAATCAGCTGCATGTTCAAAACAGGGGTTTTTTTGTTGCTTTATGTTGAAAGGAAAAAAAAATATCAGCTTCTATTTTTAACAACTCTTGATGCTAAACCTCATTTGACATCAATGCCAAGGGGAGACTTAACACAGAGTAGGATTTTTCTCTTTCCCTTACTCCTGCTCCCCATTGAGAAGGGTGTAATTTATTGAAAACTGGCTGATACTTTCCTGGCTCAGAGATGATAACTTTTAAAAAAACATTATCATCTTTTCATTACATTATACTGCAATCATAGGCATTACTCTTCACTTGAATGTAAGTCATTTAACCCTTACGATGCTTTTGGTCCACTGATCAAACAGCATTTGTTACAGATGAATTCATTACAACCCGCAATTCTCTCAGGTTTTACATCATCATCCTTGCTTTATAGGAAAAGCGATTAAGTGACTCCCCAATACCAGACAAAGTGCCAGTGACTTAGCAAGTACCAACACCCATGAATCTGGAAGTACAGGCTCTCTCTGTAACCATCATTCCGTTCAAACAATGAGCCACAGTCTCTGTCCTTATAAAACCAGAATAAGTTAACGCATCTCCATGGAGTCACATTCACATCATGTAAGTACAATCAGAATCAGACACAAAATATTTAATTAGATTTTGGATGTGGATTTTTCAGCCCACAGTGATTTAGTACAACTGAGTCATTCATCCATTATAATAATACTGACTTCTTATTACTAGTACAGATTAGAGGTAGTTGAGATGAAAGCTGGGGGGGCGGGGAGGGGCGATGTTTGATTCCTATACAATTCCGTTTTTTTCACTGGAGTTATGCCAGTGTGAATGCAAACACAACCAAGCTCAGGCTAGAAACCCCAAAGCCTGGGGTTTCATTACTACAAGATCAGGGCTACCTGTCCTCAACCATTTACACAAAACAATTATAAACAGCCCCACTGAATTCGAGGAACTAGTCATGCACTCAGTTCTAAGAGCTGAGGATGGAATGACACTTATTGCTTAATTGACCTTAAAATCCATCTCACAATCCTCAATTTATAATATAAAACCACAAATAAGCTAAAAAAACCCCAACAACAAAGATGTGCAGAGACTACAACTGCAATGGCCTTTCTGCATCTCCAGATGCCAGCTAACAGATTCCAGCTAGCTAAAGCTAATAGCCACAAAAGCAAAGCACATTTGATCCTGAATATATTGAATTAGGAATTTCAATTGTGATAACAAATCAAGTTTGATTAATTATACCACTAGAGGAATAACTTTTCTAGGTGTCAAACTGCATTAAGATTACAGAATACTTCTGAGAAGCCTAGTTAAAGAAACAGTTGTTAAAAAAAAAAAAAAAGCCATGTAGGTCAAATTCAGGAATCTTTCATAGTCTGAAAAGTCTGGAACATATCTTCGAGTGTATGGAAGAACTTTCAATTTATATTAATACCTTGAGAATGAAGCCCAGGCTTTCAAACACACAGAGCTGAATCCTGCAGTTACTATTTAACTAATAAGTTACTAAGTAGATTTAGAGCCAAAATACCTAAGAACAAGGGGGATGGAAAGAAAGTGCAAGTAGCTTCCCTCATGCTCAGTATGTGCTGGATAGTACACAGAAATAGTGGGGCTGGAAGCATATTGCGTAGGGCTGGATCTCAGAATTTTAGGGACTTCTCGACAGCTTAGTGAACATACAGGTCAAAGAAATCCTTGTTTGCTTCTACAATCTACTTACCCCAGTGGAACCAGTCACAAATTTTCATCAGAAATTCTGAGTAAGCAACAAGACTTCTCCACAGATTTAGAAAAGCTGTCCAAGACACAGGCATAAAGCCAACTCTGAGGACAGAAAGTGAGCATATTTTATTCTTGCTAGATGGCAGAGTTGCCACTGCAACATGTTCTCCTTGTCAGCAGCCCACAGTTCTGGCAGGGTTAACCATGACAGACTCCCTCTTCAGAGTGGGCTACTGTACAGCATCAAGACAGACATTTTAGAAAGTACTCTACTGTACTGAATTAAAAGCAGGTTGTCTTTCCTTCCTTTCAGACACTTTCTTCAATGTGTGACATTGTTCCATTTTTAAATTGTTTTCAACTGATTAGTATTTGTATCCATAGTGCCAAGCAGTGAACAAGCATAAAAGAAAACATGCAGTCCATCATCTAAGAAGAAACTGTAGAATGCAAGATCCCCTACTTCAGAAAATTATCCAATCTGTATAGTAAGTATAATTAAAAAGAATTCTTAAAAGCAGGAGGAAGAGGTGTTGGTTTTAAGTTTACATTTATCTTGTTACATTTTCAAATCCAAAGACAAATATCTTTATGGTATCAGGAAATCCAAACTCTCCCCCTCCCAAAAAACCCTGAACCTACCCAATCAGAACCTGCAACAGAGCCAAAAATTCAAAGAAAACCAAAGAAGCATTAATACCCAAAAATAATAGGGGAGGAAAGAAGCTTACCAAATATGAAGTGATTCATTACTGATCTTAGTCTTTGCAGATAGCGAAGGAAAAAATTGCTAATTTGTGTGTCTCTATGGCACTGCAAATCTTGTTTCAAGCTTTGACGGAATTTACTCATTTCTCCACCCTACACAGGTATTTGAGTTTGCTTCCTAGTGCTGTACTACAGTACTAAAAGGAACCTAACAACCTACTGTTGGTGTGTTTGTGTTTGAAAAGCAGACTGAGATCACAAGCCAAAACTAAGAGAGAGACAGGGAAAGAAAAAAAACTTATCCACTCACATACATGTGATATGCATAGTGAAAAATAGCCAGCAGCTTTTATGGCTTTGCTTCTGCCTTAAATGCGGAATAGACTTTAAGAGCTGCTGGCAGTTTAAAGAACACCAGGAACCAGGTGAAAAGCATTTATGTTTCCTCTCTGGCAGGGAGACACAGAGGTAAAACTCATCAATTCCCATACTAAATTTAGATATTTGCTGCCAAGATATGAGAGAGAAGGTTGGCATTGTTAGTTTCAGTTGGGAAAAACAGATATGGTTTATGACTGCTAATGAAATTTTTATGCTATCTTAGCATATAGTAAGTTTCATATTCTTAACTTGTTACATAAAAATACCTGAAAATGTAAATCTAAAGCTTCAAAACCCCCAAACACATTATAAATCCTAATTTTTTAAATACATGGGTGTTTAAGTTCTATTCTTTCCAGTTGCCCTTAAAAAGTTTTCGAAGCTAATACAAGAGAATCATCAAAAAATTTCCACGGGACCAAAGGCTAATAGAAGTGGATACTTGAGACTATACTCCACACGATGTGACCTTTGAGCATTTGAGTTCTACCTTAACTCAGATCCTTTGCTTGTCATTCTCACAATTAAAAGTATTTTTAGCCAGACTGGTGTGAGCCCTGAATTGATGGTCTAGATCCTTTAATTCATCCTTAGTCAACAGATCCCAATCACAGCCTTTGTAATAATGCCATCTTTGAAAAGAAACGTTAACTTTCATTTCTCACTGTGACAAACAAAGTGAAAAACCTGTTCTGGTAAAATAAGAACTGACAAAAAGACTTCAATCAGCTCTACAAATAAATTTAAAAAAACAAATAAAGGCTTTCATAATTAAAATAGGATGGCCCACTCTTACTCATTTTCAGGTATCTGCCTGTTTCCTGATTTGTTTGCTACCATCAAGAAATACTGGAAAAATAATAAGACAAATTACTTCCAGTGTAATTGTGCGATTATTTGCTGATCAGAACACTTGAGAATTGTTTAATTTTTTGGTTTTTACACAGCACAAGGAAAAACAGAAGCGTAGAACCGAGTTCCTTGTAACTGTTTTTAACTGGAAACAGACAACTAAGCTGCCAAAATTCTGTTACCCCCGATTTGAGTCTAAAAGTGGAATTAAATAACACTAATGGCACAGAAATTTCAGCTCATTAATAGTTTTTCTTGTGTTGTGGGCTTACTGTGATTTGCTAGGATACAAATCTGTTCCAAAACCAGGATAAATGTCATAGCTTCTTTAACACTTTTTTATTCATAAACAAAACTGAAGAGCCAAGTACTACATATGTCTCAAAAAAGGATGGGAAACTTTCACTGACATTTGAATTACCATTATTACAAGAAGTCTAGGGTCAACTGATATTAATGCAAAAAAAAAACCCCAACAACAACAAAACCCTCCAACTTGAAACAAAACCCAAACAAAACCCCCCAAAACAAATGGACCACCCACAAGATTGGTTTTCCCCACATGTACTTATCAGCTGTTACTCAATGCACATTTCATGAACTTTAAAATAGGCTATAATTTAGGAAGTACAGATGGTATAGGTTTTTTTCATGTATGATTCAATGGGTAAAGTATACGAACATCAAAACAATTGTCACAGAGATATCACCATCCAGTAAGTACTAGTCAGCATATGAATACAAGGACTTTTTCCTGCTACTTCCCTTCCTACAGGCTGGGACAAAGTCACTCGCTTTTCCAAGATGCCTAGCATATTTAATAGTGATTTCTGTAAAACAGGAGCTCCCTTTTTCGTATGTCTGCAGTGCTTACCACACTACAAGCTTGGTCTTAATATATAAATAAAAAAAAACCAAAACACATTAGATGGAAGCAAAATTACAACTCAGAAGCAAACTGCTTTTGTGAAACTTTATAGGTTCTGAGGAAATTTTTAAGGCACAGTAAACAATCCCACTACCATTGACTTTCTTTACTTCTTGAGGAAGAATGCAGGTGAATTTCTTTCTGTAAGACTGAATAGTTGGGCGGGGGGGAAGCAAAGGTGGTATGTTTGCAAAGCTAGAGGGCTTAAATCTTGCTTTTCTACTGACTGTGTGTGGAAGGAGGCAAATTGCTAATTGAGACTGTTTTGTTTTCTTCAAATGTTAAATCATTACTCCACAAAACCTCTTGGTGGTATTGTAAGGATTAACACAAGATCTAAGAGTATTCTGAAAATGAACGAGCCAACTTTGCACTTACCTTCAGCAACACAGCTTCAACGTCTTTTACGCAGGGCTAGTCTGATGGGAATATCAGAATACTTCTTCAAAGTTAGCATAACAATTACACATAACTGTGAGGATTATTTGGATCCGGGAAAAACCAGTAGCATTTCTGATTCCTACAGGAGCCTTCCAAACTTTCTGAACTTTTGCATGTTGTCACCATTTAATCTCCATTATATCTTAAGCAACTGGTGATTAGAGTATCAGCATCATCTCCGGTAGGTAAACTGCACTGAAAGCAAAGTGACGGGTTTAGATTTACACTTTTCTATACTTTCACTGAAATGCCAAAATACACATAAACAGGCACAAGGTACTTCCAACTCTAGCTAGTCAGATTACTAAACCAAAGGATAGGCATTCCTTTGATAAAACTAAAGGAATATTTAAAACTGAGTTTCAAATGCTTATTGCGTAAGTTAGTTGTGAGGAATGTTAACTTCTAATTTCTCTACTGCTGGTTTTGTTTTGGGTTGGTTTTTTTTTTTCTTCTTTTTTTTGGCCTTTGAGGAAATTTCTAAGCGTGACAACAGATTTTGCAGCTACTGAATTTGAATACAGAAAAAAATGCTAAGCTCCTTTACTTGCTTTTTGAGTTTTAAGACCCTAAAACCACAAATCAAATGTCATAATGAAACTGGTAACAATATGGTCAGATAAACATTTTTGAGAAACATCTTTGTGAAAGCTTAGTTGTTTCTACCAGATTTCTAGCACAATGATATTGGCATCAGATAGCTGACCATTAGTGGGGAAAAAAGAAGAGTTCCTTGCCCTGCACCCCAAGAGTGTCTTCCAACATAAACAAAACAACACTTAAGAGTTTAATGCTGTTCTGCAGGACTGTACAACCGATTGCAGGACTCTGCAACACTGATAAGATCAATGAGCTGCATCTGCATCACGTCATAATGTGGTAAAAGCAAGCACCCTGAAAAACTCCTTTTAAACTTAGCCACACTTACATTTTATTTATTTGACATGTTAAATTAAGATAGTTTAAATCTTGTTTCTGCTGCAGTTGAAATTCCCATGTAGCTACGACAGACAACTTTTGGAGAAAGCATGATTCCCTCTCATGAAGTATACAGTAGTACGCTGTACACACCATAAAGTTAATATTTTATTAAACTGGTTTTGGCTGAAAAGCTGACCAGATAGCATTTAAGTGTAATTGCAGGAACCAAGCAGGCTCAGAAAACAGCAGAACACCATTTTTGCTATAGTCATGTATGGGCAGTGAGAACTCAGCTGAAACAAACCAGTACATATTTTTTGGTTAAATAGTTAAGTAACATTTTGTCAATATCAGAAGTATCATTTTAGATCAGTATTTGCTTTCAGACTGAAATGGCTTTAAATATCATAATTCTCAGCTTCAAATAAAAGGCCAAATTTTGGGAAGCAGGAATTTAATGGCACTGCAGAAAATCTAGATGGGCTCTTGCCTTTGTCAGTATCTCTGCCTGAGTTGGGCTCTTTCATGAATCAGTTTGCAAGGCTAACAGAACAGATAAAGGGAGAAAAACATACTAATCAATTACGATAGTTTTGAAAAAAATGATCCTTTCCAATAGTTCTCTTCCCACAACCACAAAAGAAAACTCCCATAGATAAAATTGTTATAGGGCTCTATCATAAAAACTATCACCTGCAACTAACCTGAACTGTGCAGTATCAAACCAATATCGGAAGGGTCATTAACACCCTGTGGATAGCAAGTACCAGTACAAGCAAATGCTCAGGGGTTATATAGTTCATATACAACCCTCTGATTTCCTTTTAAGGATAGCAGGAAAAGACACACATATTTAAACTGAAAGAGGCTTCCAAGAGGGCTGAAGAAATCATAGCTATATGTGGTATAGATTAGTTTGGAAATGAGGAAAAGGATTTATGTTTTGATTTGACCACGGCTCTCTGTTGCTATGATGTAAAATTATCATAAGCTGTTCCAGATAGATTTAGACCATGAGTAGTGGAAATACATTTAGTTACTTTCATGTTATTCAATTTAGGTTGAAAGAGCAGAAGAATGACTAATACTGTGAGATTTCTATTACACCTATTCCCGAATGAGTCCAGGCCTACTTGAGAAACTTTTGCCCATACAGCACCGCTGGTTAGAGGTGTGATTTTTTCCTTTTTATTTTGCAACGGTACTATACCAGCAAAAACTGTAGCACAGAGGCAGTTATACCACCATGAGCATTTTCACTTCTGTAGCTTACTGTATTCAGGGAACTGACAGAAGCTACATCATCAAATGAACTTTCTGGTTGTGTAAATGGAGTTTATCCCAGATGGGTTTGATGGCAAAGCTGTGCCAGCAAACAATCAGCAACACAGATCGGTAATCTTTCTTTGCCATTGACGTTTACAGTATGCCTGTACCAAAACTGTAAGGGATCTTCCAGTTTTACTACAGAACACAGTTCTAGCATTTTGTAACACTGTTTTGCAGAAGTAAATACAGACAAACAGAAGTCTGAAATTTAAAATGCTATCGTTTACCAGTTTTCAAGGCTTAATCTGATCTAGCTGCTGTAACATGAGGGCTTCTAGAATATGATATTGCTGACTTATTCAAATTGTCTACCAGTGGAAGAAATAAATTATGGTCTAGAAATGCCTACTTGTTTCTGCTGACTACAAAGGAAATCTGTATAAGTAGTTCAAATTTAAATGTTTTCAATGCTGGCATCAAAGGTCCATGAGATGAATCCCCACCACTGCCTGCTCCATACTTTTACAGCTCTCACATCAGCCTTGTTTCTGTCATGACAGAGATTCACAGGTTACAATATAGACGCATTATAAGAGGTATTTCTTTCTCTTATTCTTCCTCAAGCACGACAAGCCTTCAAAAAGCTAGCTGCAGAATCACAGTCTGCTACATGAACACTAGAATCAGCTACTCAGATCATTCTGCCATTTGGCTGAAGAAATTGATAGACCGGAAGAAACACTGAACTGAAGAAAAACCGCAAAGTCAGCATTTGCCAGAATTTCTAAAGTTCTCATTTTTTAGGAAAGTTTTCAGATTCTCTTGTGATGCAATAAACTTGTATGGACATCTAGGAAAAAGCTGTCATTAAAAATTAGTAGTCAGCAAGGTACAAGAGAAGCAGGGACACAGGACAACATGTGATGATCTAGTAGCACAAACATGGCTCTTTCCACATGAGATAGGATTCGACCTTTCTTTCAGCAGAAAGATGGAGATACTACCTGTTTGTTTAGCTATGTTTCTATGAGAAATTCTCAAAAAAATTAGATTTAATTTGAGAATTTTAGTTATCTATTCTACTGTAAAAGACAGGACAACCTAAGTCTGGTGTCATATCTTACAGAGGTTTGCCTCAAATGCCTCAGAGGAAAATGAAATCCCTTCCTCCAGCCATACTAGACATGGTCATATTTGTGTCATATCAACTCTGGCTTTCTTACAGATCTGATCATTATTTATTCCATAAAGCATGAAAAAGCTTTTTTAAAATCAGAGACCTACTATTCATTATTTTTATTACTATACATTTTTATCTATAAGCCTGAAACTAATCGCCAAAACAAAAATGGTCTAGATTTTTTTTTTTTCTGCGTTGGGGCAGGGGAGGGTGGAGCAGGGAGTTGCAGCAAAGTAACAAGGCTTGATGAGTACTGGATAGTCTGTGGGTTTAAGAATTCAAAGTACAACAAAATCAAGAAAGCAGCAGAGAAAGCTAAAACCTCAAAAAGTCAAAAGCAAATGATAATCTGAATAGACAACATATCTGATAATAAAATCAATCTGCCCTTCATTTGAGCTTACATCTGAGTAAAAGAGTAAGAGTCACACAACAACTGGGGCTCATTTGCTATAGTAACTGCTGATGAACAAGCCAAGTATTTATTTCCATATATCTGTGACAAAGGCAGATATAAAGATCTGCAACCATCTTGGCAGCAAGCTTATTTATAACATCAACGCTCTCAGACACTTTCACATTACTAACACAGTAACTAAAGTTGGGAGTGAAAGTGATTCCTAAAATATACTCTTGCCATTTAAAAAAACCTCTCAAACCCAAACCAACAAACGTGGCAAAGAATAAAAAGCCCAAATCACATCACCCAGAATGAACAACTGCGACCCACTTTAGACCAAAAGGTCACTATACCACAACCTTGGCCATTAGCTTCAGCTCTAAAGGTCAGGTGCTTTCAGCCACGCTCAGAACTTACTGCAGCTCTGACACCTAAAGTAGTCTAGGCACATTCAATGTAAAATCAATAATCTTAAGATATAGCACGACTCCAACCTTTTCACTTAGTTTTCTTTCGTTTCCGTAAAGCAAAGTCATGAAATATAAAATGAGACATTTCCACACTCTACAAAAGACCAAGTCTAATTGGATGAGTTACAACCAGCTACAACAATTTCCCTGTAAAATTTACACCAGGTGCTCAGTAATAATGAATAAAAATAAAATTATAATCACGTGTAAAGTAACTAGCAGAAGAAAAGGGAACCTGGTAAGACATTTAAGGCCCCTAACCATTCATTTCCTTGACTGTTAGTGTTGAGCTGGTGTCTTGGTAGCAGTGTGCTGTAATCTGCAGTTGCCTCTGCAGTATTTCAGTTTCAGGAGATGAATATGTGTTTTCATTGTGAATCAGACTCTGGTTCTTTATCCAAGGTAAGCTTCAAAGCTCCCCCTTCTATAAAGCCCTGATGAGAATCAAGCACACTATGTACAGGATAAAGTTGTGTTACAAGTATAGAATGGCAATTAATTTAAATGAACTCAAGACTGGAATTCAGTGATACTGTATGGTATCTGTAACTATACTACTATTCTTGCTTGTATGTGTCATCATAAATCTGAAGTCACAGATATTCACCAACCTGAATTAACTGGAGTCGAGCTTTTACTGATTTTGAGCTGATTTACAGGAATCATGCAAAGCTTGGAGTATGGCATGAATAAAACTATGGCTGTCTTGAGGTACGTTAGCGTTTTGGAGTTAAACTAAGTCCCAAATTAAGAAATAAACCCATGGAAAACTAAGTTCAGATGCAATTTCCACACTGCCTAGAGAACCAGAAACCAGTGGTTTTTGCTGAGTGCAGCTACCAGCCTCAGAAAGCAGACAGATTTTTAACTGTCACACACCCCCACATTTCATCTTTACATGCACGACATCCATATGCAATAGATGTACGTAATCTCAGTAGCAATCTTGACCTCACACATGGAAGCACCCACATACTTCTCACACCCACAAACACTTTCTCCCAAAAGTAATTCATGGAACATATAACAATACTATTAAATAAATGTTTAATCATTAAATGCATAATCCAGTATTAGTGATGTAGGGAGCAGTAACTTTTGAAGTGAAACATCAGACTAACCAGAAGTACAGTCCAATGAACTCTTTTGAAAAACCAAATTAAAAATAAATTTTGACAAAGATGGACAAAATCAAGTACTGAAGATAAATATACAGGATTCTGACAGCACCGTGTTGTTGTTTTTTCCATTGCATGTGGTAGCATGTTATTCAATAGTATGCTGCTGGATACTGCTGTTTTACATAGTAATTAGACACAGTAGAATTTTTGGTAAGTGCAGCAGTTGCTTGCAGCTTTTAAGTGTGTGTTTATATTCCCTTCGGTAAAGGGCATGCATGAGGAAGTGTGGAACAACTGTTGCATCAGGTCTGACTGGAAGTGTAGAACAGATCCCTCCTCAGCAGCACGCTGACAATAAGCAGTTTACTGTGCTCCAGACTGCAGCCCTCAAGGGACCATACTACTTTATTGGAAGAGATCTGCTTAAAGTAGGCTCCATGCTCTGTGGCTTACAATATTCACAGGGATTGTGTACGTGAATCATTTTTACATACTGTTTGGCCAAGATAACGCTTGTACCTGTGCTGAAACATTCTTGTGAGAACCTTATGCATTCCATACTTGTAGTAAAAACCCAATAAACACAGGGACAATTGTACTACATATTACTCAGTTTGGACTGGAGATACAAATTATGGTCTCGTATCCAAGGAACGAAACAGATTTTTTCAACCCAAACCAGAACTTGAAATACCCATGTTACTGATGGGCTGGCAATAAACTGACATTTCTGCTACTGATGTATCTCCAGTCACCTCTTTCTCCTTATGGTATATGTGGATTGTACGCTTCATATAGATTCAGTTTACTCTATGGTATAATAAAAAGATTGAAGGAACTCTATTGAAGGATTTAAGGAACTCTAAGGTCCATATAGAAAGCAACTCCCAGAGAAACCCCCTATTTTTTTCAAAGGAGGCCATCTTCTCCAGTACTCCCATTCCCTTTGTCATGCATGAAAAACCTGCACAGGACTTTCACCTCTACAAAGTGCAGCTTAAAAATCAAACTACTATCACAAGAGTTTCCTCAATAGATTACAGCTGTTTTTCTTCCCTCATTAAAAGGAGGTTATGCATGTAACAAAGTATTAAATAAAAAGTAACTCAGGACTGGAATACTTAACCCTTCCAATGCAAGAAGAAAACCTGTATTTCTAAACATCTTCTCATGCTGTTACGTTCAGACTCATTCTGCATAGAATATTAACTTATTCAGTGCCGTGGTCTTTCTGACCTAGATCACAGCCCAACAGAGCTAAGCTTTATGGATATCTGGAACTCATCTGTTGAGCCAAAAGAAAATAATGAGAACGTCTGGTGAAATCTGTGTGACACCTGTTTTTCACATTCCTCTCTGCTCCCTGGAGCAAGTTGTATCAAAGGAAAACAACAGCGCTTTATGAACTCCTCTTTCTCCTTTCATGTTGTCCGAGGATATAAAGAGTGGCTCCCCAAAACCAATGGTTATTGCACAGGCACAGTAACTGTATTTAACATATGCATATATATTTTTATCACAAAATGCCTGCAGATGAAAATTCAGAAAATTTACCTTACATGCAGAATATGACCAGAAAATTTCACAACAATGTCCATAAGAAAATAAAGCCAAATGGCTTATTTGAATTTTTCACCTTTTTTTCCTCCCAATAGAAATTATGAATTAAAAACCTGAGTTTTTACAAAATTTTTCAGCTATTCAAAATATTCAACTCCAATTATCTGGGCACTAAAATATATGCATAGCTATACATTTTAGATAAATCTGTGTCATGTAAAAACTTCTTACAAAGATAAACATATAAAGTAGAATGCATCAATTCTCAAAGTTCACTCAGTGTTATTTTAATGAGTCTTTCCATGAAGTAACTGTATCAGCAAACAGCAACATGTTACCAAATGCGTCATGTGCACAGGCAGTATGCTCTTCTCTTTTTCCAAGCTGCTACATGATAGAAAGAGTGATTGGGGAAAACATCAACTGTCAAGCTAGAAGCATTTTCATACTCAAGGTGATTGTATCAATCCAGTTGTATAAAGAAATTTGCTGTAATATTTATGATTTAATAAAGGAGCAAGCGTGTGTCTTCATTAGCTAATTACTTAACTATTTGGTTTAATTTTGTAAACAATCAGAAGCAGGGGGAAAAAAAAAAAAAAAAAATCACCAGTCACTGTGGTTCCTCATATCCTTAGAGTGCCTGAACTGTTCAGGCTCGCCAAAGCAGCCCACTTGAACTAATATACTGTAAGCCAGGTTGTCTTGTTTCCCAGCTTGCAGAAATTGATAGTGCTTCTCACTAGAGTTGAATGATTTGTACTCAGGGTACAGGTACAAGAACAGTCACTAGTCCTTGGTAGTATTTCTTTTGCTTTTCCTAACTGTGTATTTCCAATACAGTTGTTACCAAACCCATTACTGAGAAGGTCCTTTGTTAAACCAGTGTCTAGCTTTTTCATGGCAAAAAAAAAAAAAAAAAAAAAAAGTGCTACAATTGAAATCAAGTATGACAGCCCTGTTGGCATGCTCTTCTCTTCTGAAGACTGGCTGCAGCATAACTTGAAGCCATTTCAAAGAGCCTTCAACCACAGGCCCCAACACACTTCCACTCAGTCACTCAACAGGAACAACTTTCATGAAAGGATTTCCAAAGCTTCTAAGCAATCTATTCTATTCAACAATAACCTGGGTTCCCTCACTGTTTATCCACTTAGTACACTTGCCTTGTAAACTCAACATGCATCTTATTCCTTAATGAGAGTCCTCTGGAATATTTTCATCACACGCAAAATAACACTGCCTGAAATAAGTGGTGATAACATTATGTTCAGATTGTTTATAGCATTACAAGAAATGCACAGCATGATTTGGCGTTCATCCAGACACATTTAACTGCAGAATCCTGAACTAGCTTTCATTTCTGTCCTGTCTTTCACCCCTTGAGGGGAATGGATGAAGATCTCTACACCAATAAACTTATTGGTGGTATTTAATTAGCTTGCACTTTTACTGGGAACTGAAGGTTCTGGCACGCAAACGCATCCTTGCACATCAGCTTACCTGTAATAAGTGTCTTTAAGTGTGCTCACAACCTCTTGCAAACGCGTTTAAGAGATTTTTTAATACAAAAGACTAAAGCAAATCTGATTTGAGGTATATACCTGTAAGGCATTTGCTGAAAGCCACATAACTTCTGATTAGTTTATGTCTGTAGCTGGTTTCGCTACTGAAAATGCTGAGAGGATACTTTCCCCATACTGCAACCTTAATCCACCACAGGTGTGAACAAAAGACTAGCATTCCTTCTAAATCCTGCACACATGGTAACTTAAGGTTAAAGTGAAATCATGTCTATTCAGCAAAATGGGTGTCAGGGTAAAACCTTGGACCTTTACTAGAATTATGTTCCTGTGTCAGCTTGCATCTGTATCACATGTTGGTCAACATTCTGCTACAGTATTTTCAAAGACAAGGAAATAAGCATGACTTTCAATTCTGACAAGCACTTTACTAGATCTCAGTATTGACATATAGTATTGTATTTGCTTTGCACTATTGCTATTTATTTCCAATGGAAACAGTAGCATCATTTCAGCATGAAAATATACAGCAGTTCAGCCAAACAGAAAACAGACATTGCCCTCTGAATACAGCTTGGAAACAGAAAACAAGTGACCCAGACCAACTAACAATTTTGTGTAGTACCATAGGCTGAAATGTGATGACATTTACAGTAAAACTAACTTGCACTTAAAAGCAGAAATACGTGAAAATAATAATAATAAAAATAAAATAAGTGAAAAGCAAAAATACCACTTAGAAATACGTTGATGGTAAAGTAATTTCAAGAGGAATCATTCTTGTGTGTATGAGGGCAGGTTTGAAAAAATATACTGTAACATGCAACAAGATCCTGGCAATAACTAACCATTGGGATATCTTTTTCACGTCTTTCTACCCACAGAAACAAACAAAACTTTTATTTTGTTTTCCACACTTCTTACAGTTCTATATTTCACCACATTGTGATTACTTGCTTCAGTGCTATTAGTTTGCCTTCAAAATTGTCCGAGATTTGTTAAAATGTGAAATCCTGTGTTTGCCTATATAAGTTACGTTGTCTGAAGAAACAACACTCCACACAAACCAGTAAGTGAGAAATTCAAAGGGCCTCAACGTAAGGATCCTGCAAAAAGTCATCATCTTTGTACTAATTTGCTTTTACTGCAGTTCTTTGTAACCATTTCCAAAGAACTAAATAAAACCTGCACTAAATAAACACCTGGCTCTGGCAACACTGGTAGCACAATTTCTTAAACTGCCCTTAATCCAAAGATGTTGCAAAACATGTGTGTTTCCCAGAGCTCTCTGGCACATTCCCAGGTATACACACATGTTGTTATCTCTTCACAGCATTGAGCCAAACTCCCCAAAAACAGAACACAAGAGTCCTCAATGGCTTAAAGCGCATCCTATCTCAGAGTTCAAATCTCAGTGAGTTTTGGGTTAACAGCTCACTTGTCAAACACTGCGTTAGGGTCCTGTGATACCAGTTTTTACCTTCAATCGCAATAGAAGTCTATTATCCTAAGACCCCCTTATATTATACACCTTTACAAATGGGTGAATATTTTGTAGTACCACATAAGGAAAACCCCCAAACTGTCATTTAGTGACATGTCACATTTCCTTAGTAACAGCAGTGTAACTGGTTTATATGGCTAAAATAATAAAAAAGGCTATAATTTTTTTTTTTTAAAAATGCATTTTCTGCTCTGACTAGAAAAAACTCAGAAAAAAGAACTAGGGATGAAAGATGGGAGCAAGAAGAAGATACAGAAAATGTCTCTAGATTCCTTAAAACAACTGAAGATACATGTATGTTTCTAAAACACTGTAAATGCTTCTTTTTTTTTTTTTTTTTTTTTTTTTTTTTTTTTTCTGTACAGGAGCTCAAACTGCTTAGTTTGTAGACACTAACCATTCCAAGGTACATTCCCATTTTGCTGAACACTGCAATACATTCTAGTGCTCAGCTCAATGTCACATCTCATTCTTTCAGGCTTTGCTCTCCTTGTACACTTTGTTTTGGTTGTTATTGTCTCTCACCAATGAAGGAAAGAATAGCTGTAAAGTGTTACCATCAGCATGTATTTAGTAGTTATAATTATTACACCTGAAGTACAGCAGTTTACTTATGAACTTGGTAGCACACCAGTGGCACCAATGGGTTACCTCTTAACTCGGGCATATTGTACTGGATATAGAGCAAGCTACTCCATTACATGAAGACTTTAAGCTGCACAGTAAGAACTGAAAAATTTCTTTGTGCTGATTTCTACCCATTTCTGGTATTAAGAATTGGCATTTGTGTAGCAGCAAGACTAGCAAAGCAGTATATTCAGAGCTACAGTGACTGGCTCTGTTAATAATGCCCACAGTAGACAATGGTGGAATATCCTCAACTTGAAGGGCTGTACCACTATCACAGGAGTCACCAGTTTCTTTGCCAAAACCTCTTCAAGAAAGTCTTTAGCAGCTGATTTATGCACAAGATTGCAACTATGTCCAAAATACAAAGATATAAGTGATTGACAGTCTGTCTGATGGAGTGCATTAAGAAAAACATAATATATAGTACAAAAAAAAAAAATCTCCCTGGTTGCTGTCAACATATTTATACAGTAGATCCTCACAGAACAGTCTTTTCACCTCTCCATGTGGGAATACAAATCCCTTTAATTTAACGATGCTCTTGGTTCACATTGTCAGGGGATACATACGCATAAATAGTGTATAAATAACAGTCATGTTCAAATTCTAGGAACTGCAGATACAAACTTTGTTTGCATTTGTTTTGAACTGGTTTTAAGCAACACCATAGAAAACTCATACTAAATCTATGTTAGCATCATGCTCAAGGTTTAAGAAATTGGGGTAAAGATGAACTTATCTCTTAATCATTAGGCTGGCACTCACAGCGGAGAGATTTGCATACACTGACCATTCACTAAAGCATAAAAGGCTGAATTAAGACTTCTGTTTCTGTTTTAACACCAGATTTCATGGCTTTGGACAGTTTTAGCTAAATCCTGAACTTCTTTTTTTTTTTTTTTTTTTTAATTATGAGAAATATCTTTAAGATGATAACAAAAATTACAGAAAATTACTGTCTGGGCTTATGAAAGTGACTGTTGAAGCAAAACATTTACTCTATTACAAATTAATAATGCAATTCATCTATAATCTATTATTGAGTGCCTGAAGAATAGTTTGTACTCAAGTGGACAGAAATTCTCTGTAGAACCCATTTATTGCAGAAGATAAATTTAAGAGTAGTGTCACATTTTGAAAAATGTTATTTTATTGGCTGTAATTTTTCATGGTACCTGTGGGGACCGGATGACAGCTCAACACTGCAATTGTCCTTCATGTTGATATCCTTTTTTCAGTTGAGACTGTCTTGGGAATATACTAAAAGTGATTTATTTGTCCCTGGACCTGTAAAAGGTTTCAGGAAGGTGGAAATAGACGTAAAGCTAGTTGAGAAGAAATAAGAAATGAGCCCAGTGTACTTATTTAGCCAGGAAACTAACAACCAGCAGGGAATATTTAATCACTTCACATTACAACTGAGTAAGACTTCTGATGGCTCATCTTCTCCTTACTGCTTGCAGTGAAAAAGCCAGCCAGCCCAGAATCAGCAGCCCACTGCTTCACAATAATGAGATGTCCTTTGGCATCTACTTTACACTGTCATCCTCAGGAGCCAAACAGTATAACAGTATGCTGCATGTGCTGCTGTGACTAATTTTCCAAATGAAATAACCCTCTCAAGTTAAATTTCACTTAATGAGTAGTATTCATTGTTCTCTATCCATGGCCTATAAAGCTCCTGTTTTAACAACGTCAGCTAATTTTGAGATAGGCACTTGTACTTGTTACCATCCACATGACAAACCCACGTTCTGTAACCGTATTAAACTTGCTGACCATTGGGTCAACCAGTACAAAAGCTGGTACTCCCTCAGCCATAGCAGGTAAGAAGACAAAACAAAACAAACAAAAAAAAAACCAAAAAAAAAAGAAAGGCTAAAGTCATATTTGAGCTTTGTAACAATTTTATATTCATCATACAACCTCCTGAAAGCAGGTGTTTGCTTAAAGAAAAGAAGGAAATATGCCTTTAATTTAAGTAGGCCAAGTTTTATTACTATTTAATGAAATTTAGCCTTTTGGAATAGCACATTTTAAAAGCACCGAGATTGCACACTGCAGTTTATCTCAGGCAGAAGACTGTGGGGCTCAGAAAGACTGAGGCAGTCTGTCTAGACACAATCAAATGCAGAACCAAAATTTGCTCTACAAATGACAATAGTAGAAAACTCTCACTTGGTCTGATTCTCGGCAGGTAACTCACTAACAACAGTAATTATAATCAACTGTTAGCAAAACCACAAAAAGTAAAACAAGTTTCCACATAATGTCCTTGCTCTTAGATTGTTCAATTTATTGTACCATATGTACATGAAGAACTTATCTACTATACAAGCCTCATGCATAATCTTTCTTCCTCTCAAGCCCAGTTATTACTACCCGGATTATTCAAGCAAAAATGGCACTGCTGCTATTTAAAGATGAGTTATGCAGACCCACTCTAGAAACATGCAGGTTTGGAAATAATGCGTTCATATCAGCAGTGCTCATAGCATGATGTAAACTGAAACAAAAAATATTTATTAAAACAGGAATAGTATTTGTCTGAAGAGTCCTAATGCATACATGCAAATTTCAGCTACCAGACTCCACCTCACAGTGCTGCACTCTGTAGCATTTCTCTAATGTACACAAATGAAGTTAAAAAGATATTACAAGGCATAGCTAATCAACATATTTTTAAAGATCTTTGCCTGAAATCTGGTCATACGGTATTCCTTGGATGAACGGACTACAGATACATAAACGAAGATTTCTTTAACAAGCCAGAAAACATTCCACCTGGAACACCATATAGCATCATATTCACTACAAATCACGAACCCTTCCCCCAGTCATGGCATACCTGTCCCTTTTATGAACATGTATTTTGCATATTTATACCATGTCAAGTGTGGCACCCAATATGACACACAATTTGTATAAGAAGGGCATCAGAATTTATCCATGCTGTAAATTATATTCTTGTGCAACAATAAGAAAATTATACCCCATTTGCAATATGTTGTCACTTGTTTGTCCAAACTTGTTACTTTGCCTAATTACTCAAAAACACTTTCCAGACTCATTTTAGAAGTACATTTCAAATGTTTAGTGAACATTGACTTATACCTTGCTTTGGTTCATAACTTTTTCAAGTAATTGAATTACTTTTATCCTTTAAAGAAAAGCGGTTTTTATTTTTGCAGGGAAAAATCCATATTTTTATTCTGAGCTACCATGGAATTACCCTTTCTTATAAAATCTACTCAGATGTAGCCTTCAGCCCTCAGAAATGATAAAGTATACTAAAACACTTAGACAGAGAACACCAAATAAATTATCAAGGTAATGTATTTGTTGTTACTATTTAAAGTACATAGATTACACGATATTGACAAAGCAAGCTTAAATATTATTAGATTTTGTTTGGGTTTGCTTGGGTTTTGTTCCTAATTTTCAGGACTACCATCACAAAAAGGCAGGCACAGCTATGTGACCACGACATTGAATGGGAACACAACATTTCTTCATTAACTTCTCTTTCAATTTAGTAGCTTTACTAACCTAACATTATTGCTGCCAAATAATTCTACATTATAAAAACTAAGTGCAGCCATACAGATCCATCAGCAAACACTATGTATTTTAATCTTCAAAATCAAAACAGTAGCACTGTCCTCAGAACTAGCAATAAGCACTCTGAAATCTTCTTTTCTCTTGGCCACCTTCAAAATTAGACCAAGGTAATTATGTGATTAGACAAGGGAAATGATAAGCATGTAGACACCCATTTCAATCTTGAAACGATAATAAAAAAATAAAAGACTAGACATTTTCTGTCAAATTAACTTTGTAGAAACAGCCATTTCCTGCAGTTCAAGTTATCTTAACCAAAGTAAAGCTAGAATGATTGGGACACTGCCATAAACTGATATTTCAAAAATACAACAAATGGATAAAGAACTACGGGGGCAGTTCCAGACCTCTAATGTTCCATAAGTAGAATTTATAATAATTCACCTATAAAAGTAACTATTCCTGTATAGTTGTATGTTTTGAATGACTTTTCCAGAAAACATGAGATACAATACCTTAACTGTTGGAATACTGACTTATCCTTCTAATGATGCTCCCAGGAGCAGTAACTTGTAGGAATGGAACAATTTGGGATGTTTGGCAATTCAATAAATATCTTGACAATTTTGGCTCCATTCTATTTTCAGAAGCATAGAGCTCTTGCAGGGTAAAAAGTTTTTTGAAACGAAGAGCTCTGAGTTTTGATTCAATACTGTTGAAGGCCACTCAAGCAGATTTCAGGAAGTCTGCTGCTAAGCTTTTTGAGTTCAGCTCTCAAGTGCAACGTGCTCTAAATACATGACCTGCATTGAACTGCTGCCCTAGCAAGCCGTAGCTATTATTCACTTCACAATACAAAGTCCATAGTACTTGAAGGCTGGATCTACATGATATATTAAATGCTTTGTGAACACTACTTCCTTTAAGAGAGCACAGCCATCCAAACTGTGCACAATACCATTTATCAACTACACCTCACAAAGACATTTTTCAAGTCCTCCACCTCTTTTTCACCTAGATACAATTCTTGGGCAGAACAAGGTAACAAAAAGAAAATGTTGTGCGAGATACAAACCTACAGTGTTTTCTGTCATTGAAGACTTTCCCCTTAACTCCCATTACTTCCCCAATAGGGCCCAATTGCAACCTCTGTCGAATGTTATCAGCCTTTCTGTGTCCTGTATAATTAATAGTTTATGGACTGACTCAATGAACTGGAAAGTAATTGCTCGTAAAGTGAGAAATGATCTCTAAACAAACGTAACATTACAGTTTGTCTCCAGTGCTTTTGCTTTGATTCCCTGAAACTTTACATCTATAAAACGGACTAACTGTCTGTTCCATTAGATATTAAAGATCGATTTTGCGGTTTCCAATAGAAGCTATGAATGGCATGGAATAATTAGCCAAATCATATTTCTTCCTTTATTCTTTTAATTCAAAAGACACTAATAGTTGTTTATTTTACATCTGATGACTCAATATTTGAGGTGCTCTCAAAACAAAGAGAATCAAATATTTATTCTTAAATGAATAAAAAAAGATGCTTTCTCGACACACTGGTTTCCTACAGTGGTTCTGTCCAAAGAACAAACACTTGAGCCTCTAACGATGAGTTTACAGAAGCATATAGACACATAGAGAAGGGAGTAGTATATGAAAGCAGGCATTTTAAAAGTTCATCATTATGACTTAATAGGCAATCATTGTAAAGACAGCAAAAGTAATTTTTTTTCTGGCTGTGCTCTAGTGAGGGTAAGGGTATTTCTGTACAAGTAGGGCAAAGGAAGGAACGATAAGACTAGCAATGAAATTAGTCTGGTCAATTTTGAAAAGAGAGGACTCTTTGAAGGAATCCTTTGAAAAATTTATTCACAATTCTGTCTAATTCTTATATATTTTGATGTATGAACTGATGTATAAAGTAACATCCAGCCAGTAGTCTCAATATTGAGTAACGTGATAGGAACTAAACCAGCCATTCAAAAAGGAACCTTCACAGTTTTATTCATCTGCCCCTCACTGGGAACTGCTTTTGTATCAAGCACTAAAAAGAACACAAGTCTTCCCCCCACTACAGTGAGTTGTTTAATGCTGCAGATGTCTAAGCAAGTTTTGAGACTAAAACTACATCGTCCTGAATATCTGCATTTTCTTTAATGATCTATAGCTCTCATTTCTGGGCAAGGGCATCTTTTCCAGTATGAGAAATAATTTCCTAATATGAAGTTACAATAATTTGATACTGAAGGAAATTAATCAGAGAAATGTATCTGTTCCACCTAAACAATACATAAACTAAGAACACTCTCAGCATTTTGCGTCGTACTTGGAGTGAAATATGTACCACAAATTTTGTGGGCAAATCATGTTTAGGATATCAGCTTTATGTTACCAAGTACTGCGTGGGAAAGAAAAAATAATTTTTCCCACAAAAATACTGCAGGCAGGCATAAGTTCATTATACAACCTATCTTGCTTGCAGACTTTTTTCAGAAAAGTACACAACCTTGTGTACAGGCGTCCCTAACTACTATCAACTATGTCAAAACAAAGAAAAAACAAAACAAACCAAAATGGTCTAGTGCTAGCACAGTGAGAACCCATCTTACACCCTGTCATCTGTCAGGGAGTATAGTGTCCAAGATACAGCCTTTTATTTTATTAATATGAAAAGATTCGTGGTCTTTTCTATATTCAGGAGTTAAATTCTTCCTCTGAACATGACTTTTGTATACTATTTAAAAAACACCTCAACTGAAATATTAATCCTTTCAACCCACAAAACCGATCTCTCTTGATTCTTACATTTATTTCCTGTGTTTCACATCATGGTCCTTCAAGTGCTCTGTCATCAATACTAGATTAATATATTGCCTTTCTTTCATTCTGAGGGGTGTGGGGAGCTATGAAATTAAGACAGGAGTGCGTTATTTTTGCAGTGCCCTAAGTACTGTTCTTTCCCTTGCTCTTTAATAAAAACCCATGTGATCACCTGCCCAACTATTTAAGAGACAAGAAAAATTTCCTAAAGCAGAATCTATAGGTACAAACTTCATGTTTCTGGGCTGTATGGTGAGAAGGAATTATTTGCAGGAACATAAGGACTTTTTAATGAAGTTTGACTAAACCAAAGTGCCATAAGGCAAACTGGAAAAACCTGCCTTCAAGGATCTCTTCTCTCAGTGATTCATCAGTGGGAGTGATCTTCACTGAGACAACTGTAGGTAGCACAAACTAAGACCAAACAGGATAAGTGTACATGAGTCCAACGCTCTATACTTTATGTTAAAAAACTGAAGAAATTTCACAATGTCCCCTGAAAACAGTTTTAAGAGACGGCTCAGAAGTAATTAATATTTCGGTAATAGGATGTTACCATTTTCACATGGAAAATACAGGGAATAGAAAACTAACTGAAGAAACTTCCCAAGCTTCACTTCCCAAAAGAATTCTTCAAAGAGAGCCTACTGAATTCTTTTTGGTAGAGAAATTCAGTATTCTGAAAAATTCTATTGTACCAAAACTCCAGCTTTCTTCTTGGGCTATTCAAACCTTCGACAGCCTAAAATCTTTGGGTTTAGCAGTCTTTGCAACTTCCTGCTGCTTACAAGTACCCAGTTGATGAACCCAAAGTTATCCTGCTTGTAGCAGAAGTTGCAACATGTGTCAACCACCTGCATAAAGCTTTGTATTTAGGCCATTGCTTCTTTGGTAATCTCCCACACTACTCTTAAGTTTAGATTAAAATTATAATATGCAAAGACATTTTTTGTGCTTTTTAATAGTTATCCTGCATATAATATGTATATGCAATATATATCCTGTATATAATACCATTACACTGTAGGGTTGTACTGTAGTAAATTTATAACAACACTGTTAATCCACCTAAGAGAAAATACCAAGAGGTTTTAGATTTAAAATATACAGTGAAAAGCTATAACTGAGAAGATGAAAGATAAAGAGTCGATTAGTAGAGTAAATAGATGATAGCATGACAGGGAGAAATTCAGGCAATCTGAAAAGAGCCACAGACGGGGAAGACCTCTGTGAACTGAACTGTGCCATTAAGCATTCTCAACAGAGCAGACCAGTGGGAGCTGACTGAAGCAACAGACAGGAAGGGATCAAAACTGAAAAGGGTGCAAATTACCTGAAATCAAGACTATGCATGGCCCCTCCAGTCAGTTCTTCACTGCCGCTCATGTAAGCAGCCTTATTATGTGGCCACACATACGTTGATATGAGTAAAGAAGTTGAACTTGGACATTTCTTTTTACATAGACAGTCATTTGGTCCAGGTGTACACAAAGCGTGTAGCATGACCTCAGTGAAAGATCAGTCTTTCAGCAGATCTTAGGCACATGTGAATAAAAACCCAGAAGAAATTTGCTCTCACATCCACGTTTTCAAATGTGCATTTACCCATCGAACAGAACATTTGCAGAATCTCGTCTTCATTTGCTACTCACAGATTGCATATGCACAAACACATCTGGAGTTCTAAGTACAGCTTAGAAAAAAAAAATAAAATAGATTTTTAGATCATGGGTGGGAGAGACCTTTAACATTCCACTATTGTACCTGAACGCAACATAATTAGCTATCAGTAGACTTGAAACTGCAACATTTATGACAGACCAAATCTCAAGTCCACCTACAATGCTCTTTCCTTATCTTCAAAATAACAGTGAAAGTAGGCTTAATCAAAATCTATTAAACAGAAAAAAAATATTTTTTTTCCACAGTGTTTAAAGGTGGCTTTATGATATGAACCTATAATTAAGGTTAGAATACAATAAAGTTATACAGATATTTATACCCTCTAACTTTGAGGAATTGATTCCCTACATTTTTATTTATTTCTAGCATAAATACATGTAAAATTTGCAAACAGATATAGAACTTATTATTTCTTGCCCGAATACAATTAATCAAGAGTACTTGATGGGGCAAACACAAGGCAGCGTTTTTGCTTGTTTCTTCCCATGGAAAAAAGATCCTTCTAACTAAAAATGCTGTGGAAATACATGGAAGAGTATAGACATACTGTGCTGTGGGAAGTGTTAAAGGGTATCAGTACCTTTTTAGGCTTCACATATAACTAATATCAGCGTTTTGTAGTAATGACAATAAATAGTAGTACTTTGATTCATATTAAGCCAGTTAAACTCAGATCTGCTAGTGAAGAATATTCATGAAGTAACTGACCAAAAGCCTGCTTTGAATGAATGACAGTACTAGAAATGCCATCAGCATCCTGAAGACTCGCAGTTTTTCACCATCATGCTCTGTGAGCACCTGTGACTTGGTGACAACCCATTTATTTGCAGCATGGGAGACCCACAAGTTCAAACCTAACTCTGCATCACAACTTTCTCAGGATATATACTTTCATGAATCACAAGCGTAAAGAAGCAAGCCCCTTATCAATTGCACTTGTTAACAGCCTGGTGAACCTCACAAACACCAAATGCAAAGGCACTAAGAAAAAAGAAAGGACACTGAAAAGAAGCTTTGTGCATTGAAGTAAAATTAACATCGCTAAAGTCCAAGAAACAACAGATGAAAAGTTCTTTTTCTCATTCAGTTCTTTATACAGTTCAGGATCAAACATCAGACCATAGTCAGGCACTAGAGAAGTCCAGCACCCAGAAAGGAAGGAGGCAGCAGACAGCTGTAAACCCCTGGGAGCTGACTCTCGCGGCCAGGAGAAGGTAAGGCAAGGCTATACACTTCTCCCTCAAGCCCTAAGGATCGCTTCCTTTACTCTCAGTAGGGCAAACAGGTAATGCAGACCAACCTATGCAGGTAGGAAGCCGGGTTTCATTCTCAGGACAGAACTATGCAGGAAAATAATTTACAGTTAGACTCTCATGGTCTCACTAGGCATTGGGCACTTCTACAGAGAATTTTTGTCTCGTACACAGAAGGAAAATAAATTTAAAAAATACAGTTGAAAAGTCTGAAAGCTAGGTTCCTGCAAACTTTGGCTAAGCATGAAAGCCAGTATGAAAGCCAAATATCTGTGGCTGTTCATCATAGGTGGCTGGACTATCAAGCAACTGTTAAACCACTCAAGAAACGCCTCTGTGCAGTAACAGATGTCTGTTCTGATTTGGGTTTTATTATTGAAACAGATATGTAATAATGGCACAGAGGTGAAAATCAGTACCCAGGGAGGGAAATCAGACTGACTGACAACCACCGTACTGCAAATTTATAATGTAAGAACTATACACTGTATCAACGACCCTGAATGTGAAGTATTTGGGGTAGATTTTGGCTTACTGTAAAAGAAATAAAGCACCCATCATAAACTAAAACTAGCATAGATTTGCTGTATATCCCAATGCCCTGTGTTAGTGTAGCAAAATGAGTTTGAGGGGTAGAATCAAGAATACAGGAATCAAGCAGTCAGACTAAGTTAGTCTCCAAGACTACTGATGATCACATAATTTGGAGCAACTTGGAGCAAAAATGTACTCCACTGTTTCTTTGTAAGAATTCTGTCAGTAGAGCCAATGCTCATGACATCAGTTACAGCTCTCAATTACATGCATTTACAGTGTTCCCTGTTAGTCTACCTTGACCACACAAGGAACTGATATATTCCAGCTCTGATACTGCAACCAGCTCACTGGCATTCTCTACACAGATCTGCTTGCAGAGACCATAATACGCCAGACATTTACTGCCTCATAAATTTCCATAATTCTTCCCTTGTTTAAAAATATGATTTCACATTTTGCCAATATAACTAGACAAATGTAGGCTTCATTGTCTTCATCTCTTCCTTCCTTTAGATATTAGACAACCATATGTGACTTTTGGGTAAAAGAAAAAAAAAGGGGGGTCAAGATTAATTAGTATCACTGGAAGTTAACAGGGCTAAGTTGGAGTCTACTACATTATTCACACCACAGCTTATTTTACAGAAACAGCTGGTAACACATCTGAACCTCTTCTTACATTTCATCCTAATTCTTGTCAAGTGGAGCTGAGAGACAGTATAGTCCATACCTTGTGGAACTGGGGCCCTGCTTTATTCCTAAAATGATAGACGTCATCCAGTAGGGTCAGGCTACATATTTCTTCTCAGCTTCTTCATTCAGCAGTTGCTTTTTTTAAAATGGTAGATACAGAAAGCACAGCTAACAGTGCAAGCTCTTACCACCTGTCTCTGCATGAAGTTAGTGTGCAGTATGCACGTACAATGTTCTGGCTCTTTTCCACTAAATCCACTTGTAGGCACTTTAAGAGGCCTTTGTGTGAGGGTAGCTTTCTTCATTTTAAAAGTAAGTATGTCCGGAAAGAAAAATAGAGGCTATTTCTCCTCCTTCCCCTTAACTTTATTAGCTTCCCACAAAAGAATTAGAGAATCCTTCATGAAGATTCTAAAATGCCAGTTTGTCTTCATAGTTACTTTTTCACTTGTTACGCAAAAGTAGGTATTTGCATATCTGTGTTCCAGCTCCACCACAGTAATTTCCCATACTAGATCAGGAACAGCTTTTTTCAGAATGTTTCCAGAACTGCCAGAAGTGAGAAATACCTGGTATTTTACCAGAAGCTCATTTCCTCAAGAGATCTCTAGACAACTTTATCAGAATGAGCTCTGCAAGCTGTTTCTTGCAAGGTTTGTTACTCTAAGTAACAGAAACTACTATTTCTCCAAAAGCAGAAAGTCAGGACAGAATAAAAATAATGGTAACGAAGGGCAGAATAGTTCCTTTATTGGTTCTTTGGCCTTAGACCACTATGTCAGGAAGTGTTTATCACTGAAATTATCCTTTATTATAAATCAATTAGCACATTTTGTTGCAAATTTAATGCACGTTCTTTGCCAAAAGAAACAAAACTATTTGCTCTCCAGACCTGAAATTCAAACAGGTCGGTATTTGTTACAGTGATCATCTGTTGGGTCACTGACAAATCCAAGCTGTGTGTGAGATTTGGGCTATTTAATGGCAGTCATTCTGAAGTGCCCCCAAACTGGGTATTAAATTTTAGAGGAACTTAACTAGAGAGAGGGTATGCACTTCTTCAGCATGTCTCTACTATTACGGCAAAAATTATACTATGCTCCAGGACACAAACATTACATTATTGTGTTTGATAGAAGGTAGTGTGATTTGCCACTGGAATGGTTTGGATAGTCTGTGCAGCAAGCACAAACTGTGTTGATTTAGCCTAAGTATGCCCATTAGAATTAAGGAAAATATTTAAAAACAAATAGTTGGAATAAATTAAAGAGGTTTAGAGGCCAGACTTGCCTTTGAAACATAGTTTTCATATCACTCTAGTATTCTCTATAGTTTTTGTTTTTATTCAGATTAGAAGAAAAAAAAATTTACTCTATTAATATTAACACTGGTTAACAGCCAGGCTTGTTTTCTGAAGCAAAGCCAACAGATGAATTAACTACAGTGTCAACTACATAGACAGTTCCTCTAGATCAGGGACAAGACAGTTTGGCAGAAGAACGATGGGAAATCATGTGAATGTGATCCAAGATCTTTTTAGCTACACAGCATGACACCTTTTTATTAGACCCAGACAGTATTGGTAACGCAGCCCTATTTTCCTAGATTATTCTGTAAGCTGAGCACATGTGCACAGTCACAGAGCCTGTAAGATAAGAACTAGGAAAACTGACAGAGCTAAGCTGTTCTCTGTGGATTCTCAGTACTATCTTTGATTTTGAAAAGGGACATATAGTTGGATATTTGAGTTCTTCATGAAAAAGGAACAAGCAACACAAAGGCATTTCAAGAAGGCTGGTTTATTCCCCTTAACTAGCATAACCACTGTAAAGCCAGGACCTTCTGGTTACCTGTGCAAATTACTAGAAAAATGGATTGAAATCTAATGGTAGGCATTACTCTGAACATAAGGAAATGTCTTCACACTTTCGAAAGGGCAACAACAATATATAGTCCACTGTAAAGAGAAAGCAGGATCCGTTTCCACAAACTGCCGAGCAGGCCACATAACACACTAAATGAAATCCAGAGTCTAAGTACCCTGTAGGCTAGAAAGAGAACTGGAGAGCCAGGAAAATCCAAATCTTCCTGCTTTTTCACAGTAAACAATTCTGACTGGCTTTTCTTCCTCATTCCTGTACGTACATGAACTTCATTAACAAGCATGCATCAAAAAGGTGCTGGAGGACAAATCGGTAATTGCTCTTCTATAACAAATCAGAAGTTACTGAGAAAATCTTCTATAAAGACTCTGTCAAAACAAGTCCCTTAAGGATTAGCAGAAACTAAATCCTCTGTCAGAGAGATTTTTCTCAACAGCAGTAAAAGGGGTTTAGTATCAGAAGATCTTAGAAAATATACTTTCCTCCTTCTCAGAAGGGTTATCTGAATAGCAGCCTTCTTCAGAAGCACAGATTCTGTTTCTTCCCTTTTGTTTTTATATAAGCTCTACTTTTCACAGCAAATACAGCATTTAGCAACTCTTAAAGCAACAGCATTTATTCCTTTCTCATTTCACTGGTATTATTATTGGCTAGGACAGTACCTTTAGGAACATTTGCCTAGCATGAATGAAAGGCAATTAACAAGCTTTGAGCAAGCTACATATTTTCAAATAATAGCCCACATTATGTCTGGGGAATACACTGAGAGTTAGATTTCAATTTTTTTTTTTTTTTTTTTTTTTTTTTTTTTTAATACAGACAGACTACAGTCTTATTTGCTTGTCATACAAAGTCAACATTTGCTCTTTCAGTCTATAAGAAATTTTTGTGTAAGATTGGTTTTAAATAGCCAGAATCTTGACACATGTCAAAGCCTTTCAAACTCACAGTTTGAGAAATTAATATTTAACATGCTGTCAATGAGAAGCCATCATGTTCATTGTCTTAAAGTAATTTGGACAAGTCTTTTATTTTGACTTGTCACTTGAGCTTACATCACTAACAGAATGCAGCATCTGTGTCACTCTGAGCTACTGGGAAGTAAATAACTGCAATCGATAAGAGTTAGGAACAACACAGGATTTTTGCCATACATAGAGAATGGACCAGTGGTATGTGGCAGCATGATCACATTCACATTCACATTCACCTCCTGGATGAGAACAATAAACGTGCTTTTCCCAAACACTCTTCTGATTGGAATTTACAAAGCTTCTCTGGATTGTATGCCCTTAGCACTAATCAATAGCAAGACATAAAATCACTTACACATTTAGCTTATGAATGGACTCCCTTATTTGCCAATGTTTATGTTTGTCAAATACTGTCCAAACAGTTTCCAGCACTCAATTTTCTTTTAGTGACAGTAACTCCTTTCCAGAACTGAATACATAAAAGCTTTACGTTGGCAAATTATGTACCATCACAACTATTAATGAATTGTTGGTGTAACCTAAAAGCAAACAATTATTTTTGCTTCTACATCACAAGTGGGCCATTAAGAAAAAAACAGAGGTGCCTGTTCACTGAATTGGAGCCTTTTTCTTTATGACGGAATTGACAGTATTTCCTTCATAGAAAGGCAAATCTCATCTTGAAATGGTTTAAGTCTAGCTGTTGTACATGGAAAGTCTCCATTCACTGCAGGCATCCAGCCTTCCAGTGCATTGTCGCACTGTATCACTTACTTGTAAAGCAGTGTACTATATAAAGTAGCCATACAACTGCTTGTGTTGTCCATTTGTTTTCGTACCGATCTTCAGCTACTTGTAAAAACCATAAACTTGTAGATGTTATCATACACTGATTCAGCAAATCAAGCAAACGCATGACTCTAATAGATTTAGCTGACTGAATTAATGATCCGAAAACTAAGTTTATGCTGTTTTTTTGACCTAAACATCTCATGTAATCTACTTTTATCATTAACATCTCAGAATGCTCAAGAGCCCACACTGTAAAACAGAACCTTTCAAATAGAGAGCTCAATATAGAAATAAAAATAACTTACAAATGTAACCAATTCAATAAAAGTAACCTCTTGCTATTTCTTTTTGTTACTAGAAAGAAAATTTATGGGTTGATTATGAACAGGTCGCTAAGTTCAGCATTGATGATTAGTTGGCTCACTTACCAATTCTGGAACAGATGAACCCTATAAAAGATGTTCTTTAATCACATGCAAATACTTCTCATGCAAATACTGACGCATACAATATCAAAATCTGGTTAATAGGAAGAACCAAATCCAAAACTTTAGACCTTGTGGCTTTTGTTTTTTAACAGCTTGTATGAACATGAAACATACATGCTCTCCCTTGAAAAAAGCTTGCTTCTGGAGATCTTGAGAAGACAAGCTCAACTGGCTACTGACTGACAAAACTGTGTCAGCAAAACAAAAGTCTCCAAACGGTCAGCGTCACTATTACATAGGTATGACAGAATAAGAAACATGTACCACATAAACCTATTCCTCCTCTCTGACAGACTATACATACAAAAATCTACATATAGCCTAACGCAGCTACCAGAAGCACTGCCATTTGTAATATCTTTATGGAATCTCTAAAATGGGAACAGACATCTCTTTAGGATCTTAGCTGCTCTATCAACCCATACACTTGAATACTTACTGGAAAAGTCAGAAATCTGAAGAATTTGCACAAGTTACAGCCTTAACCTGTGTATTTTAAAGAATTCTTTGTACTACTGCCTCATCATTTATTCTAATACAAATTATACAGATGTTGCATGAGGCCTTCCATTTATATACCATCTTTTATAAAATGTTTTACGATGTACTATTCATTAATAAAACAACTGAACTTTTAAAAAACTTATATTCAATATCTACTGTTACAGGCTAATTCTTTTTGCAGCCTGAATTCTACAGCTGTAATCCTTAAACTTCTGAGAATTTTCCAATAGATGCAATAAAATGAACTAGTAAATTCTAAGCTGATGAGTTATAAGCATCCTTTTCTATTCAAGAGTAATCAACAGGAATGCAAAACTGTCAACTACAAGATTATATTTTTGTTCTAATTGTAAAGCTGAATGCCAGGCCTCAAATGGACTGCACTAGAAGCAATGCACATTCCCTAGCTACTTCAATTCATAGCGTACATTTGAAGTGTTATATGCTACTCCATACCAAGATGTGTTTTTCTTCAGGCATCCCTAATGGAAAACAACTTAAAATGCTTACATTACTAGTTAAAGATGTTGATAAGATACATTTTAGCCAGTTAGAAGTTCCAGGTTCTAACTCTGCAGACATTTTCTCTTTAAAATCTCTGCTAATAAAATACTTCATTGAGGAACCGTATCAGTTGCCTAACTTTAGATTCAGAAGTTAGAGTTCTTCCAAAGTGCATGATTCCTTGAGATGATACTTCAAAATACCATATACTTAAAAACCTCATCTTGCACACTTGCCAAGACAGCACACAGCCCTAAATGCAACCGGTTGGTTGACTTACCTGAACTGTAAAAGACTCATTAGCATTCCTTGAAACGGTGCCAATTCCTTGGTTATTCTAGAACTACCTTAAAAAGCACAAAACCAACAGAGAATTCTCCTTCATATAAGGCCATAAACCAATTCTAAGTCTGCAGAATAAATCAGGAACTTCAGATATTTTTCTGATTCATCACTAAGTTAACATACATTTCAGAACACTTGATAAATAATTTTCTGAAGCATTAATAATTATGTCTTCCCTAACACAGACTTTAAAGAGAAAAAACCCACTGTCCCAGTTTTTAAATGAAACATCATGTGATACATAGTGAGTTAGTGAAGCACAGTCAAGCTTTAAATGTGTATAATCTTGTTTTCATCAGTAGGCAGCTATTCAGTTTCCAGCTTCTCTAAAGCATACTTTCATTATAGACAGAGCTCAAATGATTAGTATCTTTCCCTAAGCACAGAGCTACCTTGGATTAGGTACAGCAGTCACCTTAGAAAACTCTCTCAGGTTCCTCTGTCTCTCTTCAGGAGCTGCCAAGCCTTTTGTCAATGCTATGACTTCCAGCAGTATATCTCATAGTGTTACAGTAAGCTGAGACCATTCTGACTCTTTCTCACCAGCTTAAGCTATGTGCTTGTATGACGTAGGCTGCACGCTCTTTGAAAAGTGGTCTAGTTAGTTCTCAGAATAAAAGTAGCATTTCTTCTCTAATTCAACCAGCAGACGAGCTCAGGGTACTGGTAGCTCTAGTTAGATCTGGTTGCAAGAGAGATCGGCAGAGAGAATTGTGTGCATGGACAGAACGGGTATTAGAAAAGAACCCAAATGAGAACGCAGACAAATTCAAAGAGAAGCCATATCATAAGAAACTAAGGATTTCAAGAAATTCAACAGATGAGTCTTATATGAATCCTAATCTCTTTTATTGAGAAGAATCTCAATAAAACCCTTGAATATATCCAAATCATTAGTGAGTTCTGAAACAACATGGTTATATACTGAGCAAGAACTCTTGAGGCCATTTATAAAGATTCTGGGCTGGGAAAAGCATTACTTCTTATCTATCAAGGCTATGAATCTAGTCATGCCAGTCTTCACACCATAAATATACTACGCTAAAGTAATAGCAGATGACTGGTATTTGTAGACATTCTTAACTCTTTTACCTGCTTTTGAAAACACAGTGGAATTTCAAAATGAGAGAGTCACAGAGACAACCAGAAAAATTTAACTATTAGAAGAAAAATACAGAGTGTCATTGTTGGTCTAAAAGAGCAAAAAAGAAGGAGCATGGCAAGTATCAGTACTGTAGAAACAACATAAATATCACCAGATACTGGTTACTCTTACCATGACAGCTACATATATTTTTCTGTTTTTTAAGCTGTTTACCAGGGTTCTGTCAGATAGTAACCCTCAGACTCTATACCAATTTGCAAAGTGAAGTAAGAACGCCAGTTGCTTGCTGTTTATAGTTATCTCATCCAGCATGAAAGTGAGTGATTCATGATTTTGGCACAGTATACAGTGCAAAACTGTCAAGTAACATAAATACTTCTGTTAGGCAAAACCATCCCATTCCACAGGAGGCTGGACAGAATCAGTCCTCTGATACACACCAACTGGAAGTGTTCTGAAGCATCATTGTTTCTATTTCTGCTGTCATTTACTAGGTTCCCTGTTCACATTTAATCTATGATTTTATTATCACAGTTTACTAAATTTCAAACAGACCAGGTAGCTTTCTAGCTTTGGTGATATTTAGGCTCAAAGTAAGAAGAAACTAAGTTAAATAAGAATAAATTTGTGTTAATGCGGTTGCTGATGCACTAAATGTATGATGTAGGCTGCACACACAGTATGGAAAGAACTACTAGACCATGCTGGATACATCTGGAACAGGAAAGTGCTGCATCAGTGGGAAATACGTTTTATGTCCTCGGCTTACTTTGGGATTATTAAACCATGGATGTTCTGTACAGTTATTTACACAGTCCCACGATGTAAGAAGTTTTCTATTAAATCTGTATGGGTAAGGTTTTGGGATAGCAAATAAATGTAACACAACCTCCAATACTAGAATATTAACTTTGGCAGGGCGGGGCAGGGGGAACTCTGTGCTACCAGTTTGAAAGAGTAATGAAGACTGATCAGAGAGTTCAAAAACCTTCTTCAGATGACGATCACACAAAATCTTGCAGTCTTAAACAAGTAACTTGGTGCTCTCAGAAGGACTTTTCTTGATTTCAGGAGCTTTAATAGCAAAGTCTTTGAGTTGGACCAAATATGACTGAGAGCATGTGTCCTAAAAACATATTCAGTGAACAAAGATATGTCTGCACAGAAATCTTCCACTTGTAAGAGGAATGCAACTGGTTCTGTAGAAGAAAAATTCTCGTGCTTTTTACATAAATGCATCACATCAGCGGATATCTGAACTAACAGTTATTTTTTGTACAAAAACATTCAAAAGAAACTAACAAGTGATGAAAAAATCCCACCTCTTCCAGATTAAAACCCCATTAATCAATTACCTTTTTACGACATCTCTTGACAGCTTTAAGTATAGCTCAGGTAATCAAACAAGTTCTCTGCAATAAAACTGTCTTAAAACATTTTTCTGATAGCTTAAATAATCTAAATAATTATGCAATTTATTTTTTTTTAAGTTGATACTACCTAAATTCAATCCTTAACCTTATTGAGAGTTTAAGCATCTAGCCAGCTAAAAAGACCTGGCTCATTGTTGAATTATCTTCATTCACTGCAACGAAAAATTACCACAAACTCTCACAGAAGCTTTCTGAGATGTTCCAATTATGAAACAACAGCCATGAGAAACTGCTCTGCTAGCAAGTTCCCACTCAGCACCTTCTGAAAGAGGGATTCTTTATAGATGACACAAAGAGAAAATGGAGAATTTGAGAATGGAAAACTTTTCATTATAATTATTCATGCTCATAAACACTGCATGCTAACCGGAGTCCCTGTACAATTTGGAATATACTCAATCACCATGTTTATTCACACCTTAAAAGATATTTGTTTAAAACATATTCCCAGCATGAAACTCTGAAGATTTTCTACTGGTTTGCACAGTATTTAATTGAGTGACAGACAAAAAAGACATGGTGGACCTAGCTATAAGAAAAGCAGAAGGTAGACAACAAACAAGAAAAAAATAACTGAATCATTTCCAGGCTAAGAACTCCTGTGTTATTTTTTTAAAACATAGATATACGTTTGCATATAGCACAAATGATATCTGCTTGAACCAAAAAGAACAGTGCGTAATTGAAACACCAACTCAAAGGAATGTCTGTCAAACTCTGGAATTGGACAACAAAGACAACCATTTCCAAAGATCAGTCTAGGGCCCTTTACCAATCTGTGGGGATACTGGTTAACCCTGTTACTACTAGTTTTTGTCTGCTACTGTTACTGACTAACAAATGAGGCTGTCAGAAATAAACTATTGTGCATTGAAGGCATGCATTTGGAGTAGCAATTGCATGTAAACAAGGCAAACTTTAGCTAGAACTACTTGCTCCTGTAAACATATAACCCTCAGAAGAGAGGATGCTAGATAAGGAAGAGAATCTGCAAGAAACATTGAAGAAAAACTTACATAAGAACAAAGAGATGAAGTTGTAAACCTCTTTGAGAATTTTCCCTCTCAGGTAGGTGGCTACCTAATTTATTTAAGGGTAGACCAAAGAAACCACAAATCAAGGAATGAAAGTTAATTTAAAGTCTGGAGAAACTGGAGAAAGCTCAACTTTTGCAAGTAGCATGGCTTAGGCTGAAAAGCAACAAATGTTTTATTCTCAATTACACATTTCTCTGTGGTGACTCTTGCAGATGAAAAGAACAGTTGCCAGAGCCTTTGCACAAAGATTCAATACCACTGGAAGAGGGAAAAGTTGTAAGCTTCAATAAAAGAACTTTAGGTCCTGAGTGATACAGTCTTTTCCATGGTGAGATTACTATATACTCTGAAATTAAAAAGAATTAAATAAAACCAAACCAAGCATATTAGAGAGATGGATTAAGTTTTCTCACACACCGGTTTCAAAGACAGGTCCATTCAGACAATAAAATCCATATTGAATATGTTCTGATTGCAGCAATTAATTTTTTTCCATGGCAAATCGCCCCCCAAATACAGCTTCAAGACAAACGGCCTAGCGTTAACTACAACTTCTTCATGCTGCCACCTGGTGGGCTTTAGGGACAACACCATCCACATGGAGCAAAAATGAAAACCGAGAATCGGGATTTTCCATCCAACTTCCCCACTAATCTGAAGGTTTTTTTCTCTCACTTCCTCCCCATACCTTGCCTACTGAGATGCAGAAGCCATTTTCAGTAATATCTTTGCTTTTGCATGACTGCAAAAAGTACACTACCACTCCCGGAGTAGAAAACTACGTATAACCAGTTTCTCATTTGTCAAGGTTGCACCTCTGCTCTCATGATAAAGGAAGACTATTAGCAACACTAGCCTTCCTCCATACATGAAGCATGAATCCACTTTCATAGTTAGGTTGTCTTTCGAGGTGCTGCAGTTCTAGACTACCTAGGCTTTCAAATGACCCAGTATTACCATTTCTGTTTTTCAGGTGTGCCTTTCTTCCCCATCGTGTCATGTGTCGTGGTTTAACCCCAGTCACCAACTAAGCACCACGCAGCCGCTCACTCACTTCCCCCCCCCAGCCCAGCGGGATGGGAGAGAAAATTGGTAAAAGAAGTAAAACTCACGGGTTGAGATAAGAACGGTTTAATAGAACAGAAAAGAAGAAACTAATAATGATAACTAATAAAATTACAATAGTAATAATAAAAGGATCGGAATATACAAGTGATGCACAATGCAATTGCTCACCACCCGCCGATCAACGCCTCGTTAGTCCCCGAGCCGTGATCCCCCCTACCCCCAACTCCCCCCAGTTCCTATACTAGACATGACGTCACACGGTATGGAATACCCCCGTTGGCCACTTTGGGTCAGGTGCCCTGGCTCTGTCCTGTGCCGACTTCTTGTGCCCCCCCCAGCTTTCTCGCTGGCTGGGCATCAGAAGTCCAATCCTTGACTTGAGACTAAACATTACTTAACAACAACTGAAAACATCAGTGTTACCAACATTCTTCTCATAAGTAACTCAAAACCATAAACACTGTACCAGCTACTAGGAAGACAATCAACTATATCCCAGCTGAAACCAGGACACACGTTAGAGATTAAGTGCAAGTGAGAAAGATCAATATTATTTCTATTTTGTCTGTAAGAAAGAATTACAGTATGGATATTTCAAAAAGGGATTCTGACACAGCAAACAGCCTGTTTTGTGATGTATATGACTTTCAGACATGATTTTTCCCTTCCTCAAATAAAAACTAATGAAAGGAAAAGATTGTACCTGTATATAATCTCTCCAGGTCTTTTCTCCATCAACTTTTGTGCTGCAAATGGACAAAATGCTCGATGATAGAAAAAGGCAAAGCAATCTTTTTCTAACACATTCAGTTAAAAGTCACTACACAGAAAATGAATCAAACAGGCAATATCCCACAAGCTGTAGTAGGCACCCAGGTGAACAAACACAGCAGCTGGCAGTGACCAAGCAAAGGATTCGATACAACATAAATGTCCATTAAAAACAAACCCCAAGTCAGAATTTTTTTTTTTTTTTTTTCTTCCAACAAGTAAGTATCAAGAAAGAAATAATCTGTTATTTGAAGATCTAAACCAAGCATCAGGAAAAAACCCCCACACTTTCTCCACACATAACTAGCCAGCTTGGTTGGCCACTTCAAAAATCTCATATTACTGCTAGTTAACCAACCATGTAATTCTAATTTGTTATCACAGAGCAGGTACTGTACATGCTTATTTAGGCCATCCACATGACAGGGTAATTTGTAGTTATATAATTTCATGGTAATTATAGTTGGAATTACTATGTACAAACTGGGCATTTCCAATGTAATTACCAAAAACTAGAGGCTCAGTATTGACATGATTAGTAGAACCCTTGCAAAACAAAGTATTATGTAAGGCTGACTTGGAGGTTGTTTTTCCCTCCTCCTTTAGCTTTCTAATCGACAAAGAACAAAAGTGCAGAAAGCCGGAGACTGAAGCCAACATTTTTTGGTGTGGGTGGCACTTACCTCCCGTGAGCTGATTACAGTTGCTGATTCTGCCCGCTCCTATTTGTTATCAAGGATGACACAATTTTTCAAACCTTACCCCTCCACCAAAGAATTCCGGTGGATAAAAAAGTCTTTTTATTTTAAACCTTAATCGTTCAATTTGAAGACAGACACCAGTGCTGCTACCCTTCTTTCTGGTATATTCATTACTACACAGTACATGGCTTCTACTTGTGTCACAGACACAAGCACACAGCGGTAGCTGTGTAAGCCTGTGGAAAAAAGCAGCTTCAATATTTGAGATTGTGAACATGTTGCTAGCTGTATCTGCCTCATTTATTTATAAGTGGTCCAGGAATTAAAGGCCTGTTAGGCTACATAAATTCTGTAAACTGTTCTTCCTGAGTTATCTTCAGTTCACAGTTCATGGTCTCATTTGAGAGAATTAATTCAGGGAAGCCTACTCACATGGTTACAGTTTTTGAAGCCCAAGAGATGGTGCTGTCTTCGCACGCTGTGATGGTTAAGCCTTTGTATCAACATCTGGAAATGAAGCAACGGGCACATGCAAATATGCAGAGTATCAATTCAAATGTCCCAATAATATGATCAATAAAAATAAAAAAGGGAAAATTTATAACTATCTCAAGGCCATAAGAGAATGAATGAGAAAATTCACAACTAACAACAAAAAAGTATTTTCAGATTATGCCTATTAGGGACAGAGACAAGATGCCATCTGTGAACTTTCAGTCCCATCAACAAGGAAGGAAAAAAGTTGGCATAAATGAACTTGAACGCAGTATTAAACTAAAATTATTTCACTACAGCTCCTCATCACGTACAGATATTCTACCATACTCACCATGACATGCTGCAAATGTCGACCAATGGTTGCAGCCAGCAAGCCAAAATTTGTTAAGCATACTTAGTCAAAATCCTGGAAAACTGACAGCCAGAGAAGATTGAAGGAGTGAGGAGCAAGCAGCAGCTCCTCAAGGCTATTTCAGTCAAAGTACCTCATTCATGGATCTGTTTCTTGTGCTAATAATACGGCCCACGTTATTACAAGTAGTTTTTAATCAAAAAATTAAGAAGTGGGAAAGATTATTTGTCAGTGAATACTTTGAAGAATATTGTAATGCTCAATTTATTTGGCACTATAAAAAAAATAAATCACATACCCTTGTAACTGAAAAAGAAAGCCAGCTAGCTGGGAAGAAAATGCTACAGGAAGGACACAATTACAAAATGACAAAGCAAAAGAGATCTTGCTAAGCACCAAGCTCCCAATCAAAGGATGGAGATGAGGGAGCAGGATGCCATGCTGGAGGTGGTTCTGCCTTAGTTCAGTAGAACTGGGTGCTAGTTACAGCTGTTTTCAAAACTGATGGTTGAAACTTGCCTGCAGCAGACTTTTTTCCTGACTTGCTTTATTTCTCTCAGACTTCCTACCTATGTGGTTTTCTTCTTGCTCACACTCAACCTGCAAGGTTCCACTTCCTGGCTTCAGAAGTAGCTACTAATATTTTGGCAACACAGCCTATGATGAGAAAGATAGAATAGGGTCTATAAGCAACACTCACATTTAAGTTTCTGAATAAAGGAAGAAGAAAAGAGGATGAGCAAGAAGGTGGCAGGATGCTTTCCAGCACCGGACAGATCCTTGAGCAACCAGTTTACCAGGTTACATTTCAGCTCAGAACAGAAAAGAAAAACGCAATTTGATATTTAAACATTAAACCTATCCAGTGTGGAACTACTGCTCTAAGGCGGCAGCAAACCCAAACAAATTGGTGCGTGCAGGTTTTCCCTTAGGGTTTTCCCTTGCTGTGGAGTGGTTTGGGGAGTCAGGTGGGGGAAAGGCCCTGGTGACCGATCAACCGATCAACTGAAACCCTCTTGGTCCAGGCGCTATGCTGGCTATCGCATCCTCATGGGCAGCACCAAATCTCCTAACTGCAGAATTAGGCACAGAAAAATAACCAACAGAATTTGCTGCCACTTATCATGGGGTTGGGCTGCTGTTCAAAACAGAGCAAAGGACCTTACGTTTTGGGTCCGATTCTCCCTTGCTCTTAGTGACCCTGTTCTCTAGATCAGAACAACAACAAAACCCTAGAATTCCATCTTTGTTATGACTACAGCCCCAATTATACCGCTTTTATGCAGACCTGAACAGAAAGGAATTAAAAGGGCCAGCTGGGTGGCAGGGGAGTGGGATTTGGGGCTTGGCCCCTCTGGAGCCTGCCGTTGTGTTTCCATACTAGCTCCAAAGGTACGGGCAACCTTCCGCGAGTCACAACCCATCCACTGTGCAGAGCGACAGCACCCGTATGTTACAGCACAGCCTTCCAGCCAACGGCTGCGGTTGCAAAACGGTCACCGTTGGGTAGACGGCACTGCTGACCGTCTGCACAGCAAGTACAGCGAGCGGTTCGGGAAGAAAGGATGGAGGCTGCTGTCACAGTTTCAGTCACAAAGGCCACTTCTCAATTCAGGGGCTTGGCCAGTCTTCCAACAAGCAGCAGCGGACAGCTGCGTACGTAGGAACCGTGTATCACCTACCAAGAGTTTGGCAAAAGAGCGTCATCCCCACTGACAGACAGCGTGACACACACGGGAGACGTCGCCCCTATACCCAGGAAATCCTTAAAGGGGAACATAAAGGAACTGCACCTGTATTTCACTTGGCAAGCTGGAACGCTGTCTGAGGAGGAATTCATTTTCATGGTCGGTAAATTCTGCCACTGCAGAACCACTTGCTCAATCTCTAGCTAAGGGAAAGTAAAGCTTTATTTCACACCTGAAAAAAGAGAGACGCACCAAAGCCATAAAGTTCAAGAAATTTGATTGTGCCTACAAAGCTGATTAAGCAACTATGTCAGAGCAAGTCTCAGATCTCTTGACACCCAGCCTGACTACTTCCTCTTCTAGACCATACTACCAAGGGACCTGTCACTCACTCACTCACTGATTTAAGTGAAACTTAAGTGAATTAAGTGAAACTCCCAAGCTTGCCACGACAGAATGGCCCGGCTCCTTTGGAAGAGAGAAGCCCGAACAGCAAGTGCATGAGTAATGCTGCTCATACTGCCATGGAAACGCGAGAATTTCAGATGGCACTCTCCAGCAAGAAGCTGAATGGTTATCTCGGAATCCTTTGATAGGAAAACATGCTCTTTTATTGGCCAGGCTTTGCGGGCACTCCTGTCTCAAAATACTCAACGCATGACAATTTACTCTCAGGAGCTGCTTTACTGAGTTTCCTCTTAGGACATAGTTTGTTAGAACAGTTTCAGATTTTAAAAAGCTCAGCACCAAATCTACAATTATTCATAGAAGCAAGCTCATCTGCCCCAGTATTTATCTGCTGAAGAAGATTTTGTTCTTCCTTTTATCATCGCCCACAATGACTTTCAGCTATGTTTCCTGCGGACACCTCTTGCCTAACAAGTGTAGACAGCCACCCGCGCAGATCCTGTACCTCTCCCTTTCCTGTTTACACTACTACTTCTCAGAGAAAATGCCCACCCATACTGCCACAATAGGCTGTTTGGTCAAAAGACCTAGCCTTTAGCAGTGGCAGAGAGCTAGGATCCACAAAAGTTCCCCAAATGAGTGCATCTCTGAATTAGGCACGTATTGCCCAAAGAGAATAGCATTTTGTGTTGGTACATAAATGTTACACTTCTTCAGTGTCACATCAGCATCCTTCCTTTTCGCCCACTATCGTGTCAGAATCTCACTCTGGGCGGTAGGGTACTAGGAAAGAGCAGGGAAGACTGCTGTTAGGGAAGTGAGGGATGGTCAAGTCCAGAAAGACAGGCTGGACGCTTGCCTTCATATGGGATTGATAATCCCATGCTTCAGCAATGCACAGAGCAGCACAGATATAAGAATTAGAGATGAAAGCACAAGACAAACATACACACTCCTTACTGGGATGTCCAGGAGGACTGAAATGAGTGCTTCTGAGGGGACTGAGAGCACTTGCTACAATTCTGGACTGGTATCTCACAGCAGCTAGTTCTTTTTGGTGAAGAGTACACACATGCATATATTATTTTACCTTTTTTTCTTCCCCTTTTTTGTTCTTCAGTTTGAGTACCAGCCTACTGGAAGAGTATTGTACAATATCCCTGCTGCGCTACAAGTCTCCTTTTTGGTTCAATTAATGAGCCATAAATAACACGATGAAGGTGTCAACAAAGAGTGTAATTTATCATAACTTGTCAGAGGGGCAATTCTTAGGAGGAGAATGCTCATTCGCAGTCTGGCGTAACACACAAAGATTTATTCCTTGCCTAGTACCTCCCTCTACTCCCTCGGCCTGCCAAAATTTATCTTGTGCTGGAACCCTCACAGGTGCACCGCTTTGACAAATACGCTGTGAAGTCTGGTATTCATCACAGGCAAGCCTTTGTTGGGAAGGAGGCAGCAAGAAATAAATTTGTTTTAGAAAGAAGGTGCTCGTGATTCAATGTGCTCAGGGGTATGGGGAGAGGCAGACAGGCTCATTATTTTTAACCTCCCTGTGTCTGCAAGAGAAGAAAATGAGGTAATGTAGTTGATGTGACATTACAGTCCCTGACTTCATTACTTGCTGCATGGTTAAACAAGCACCTAGGTAATTACTACTACTGCAGTCTTACTCAGCTTCACTTTCGCCTCGCACTTGCCTCCAATAGGTAGGGCAACTGATGGCTGTTAGTACATTTTATGAAGGAAATTTTTGTTACGGCCAAATCCTTCACATAAATTAAGATTCACCAGCTCAAAGGCTGTTCTTGCAAAGCCCAACTGGATATGAAGCTACTAAAACCATTTTTGGATTCATGAGGCAACAGTGTAAGACAGTATACTGAGTAAGGGGAGATTCTCTAAAATAATAAGATTCAGAAATCAGATAGAGGCTATGCTAGGGTTAAAAAGCTAAAAAATTACATTGCTCCAGATTTACACCACCATGGTATCACACATCAAAACATACCTATAGATCAGTGTCTTCCCTGACAAACATAAAGTGCAACATTTACAGGCCTGAAACAAAGACTCACATCCAAACTGGAAATTTTCAGCCTGCAAAAATGAGGGAAAATTCAGCCTGCACTTGAATTTGATGGCTGCAAGAGGGCATGCTGCCTATAACGGTCTGAACCAGTCATGAGGATTTACCATTTCCAACAACTATAGTTTGACATTCTGAATGCAAACTGGCCCAATTCTACCAACACTGGGACTGAGGGTAGTTTGAAAGTAATTCCATTTTAGATTACTAACAGAAAAAACCTTCAAACTACCATATTGGAGTGATACATGCCTGCCAGTTTTCTAAGTGTGATACAGAAGGAGGAACAGAACTCTCAACAGTAGAATGTAAAAAAACAAAACAAAACAAAACAACAAACAAAGAATGACCCTATGTAAAAGAAATGTTTGCTGAAAAGAAATAACAAGACCAAAGGATTTCACTCCTTGGTCTTTGGACTGACCAAATAATGTTTTGCCAAGGAGAGAGAAGTTATTTAAGACAAGCTTGACAGCCATTATATTTCTTGAGATTATTTCTGAGCACAGAACAAATTATTTGGTCTCTGGAAACTGAATTGCTAAGGATGGATCACACAGATTTTAGCAATTTCTCCGAATAATTTACTTCCCTACCCGTTAAAACTGAAAAGTGAGTTAAAAATTACGGTTTCTACACAGAATGCTGAGTATTTGCTTGTATGGCAAATCACAATTGGTATCTCCCCCAATCCTGAAAGTCATGCTAACACCAGGAATCAGTTTAGGACTTCATCAGCCTAACCTATCATCCTACAGGTTTGAAAAGTCAGCGGGCTCCACCATTCCCCCCAATTCTTCCACCTCTCTGAAGGGTCCCTTTAGAGCATGCAGCTTGCAAGCAGATGCCCTTCCTCATCAAAACTGTCAATTTCTTTTAAGCATTGAAAACCTTATTATTTAACAGTTAATTTTGTGATTTTGAGGTTGACCTAGTGCTACCACAGCGTTTTTCATAAAAAAAGAAAATGAGCTTTATAGTGCTCGTAAAAGCCAAGCGCAGAGAAAGACACAGGCAGCCTGAATTGTACACTTTCAAGAAACTTTCATCTCCCCTCCGCCGCCCTTTTTTTTAAGAAAAAGAAAGAAGTTTTGAAACTTGGAACTGGCAGTTTCTTGGTTCAAGAAATACCTAATTAGCATAACAGCAGCAACATGCTAAGCAAATTAACAGCTGTGGGGTCACAGTGGCCTCCCACTGACACAGGTCCAGACAAGCATTTGTTTTGTTTTGCTTTGTTCTAAAGGTTGCCCTGGTCTGTTCACGTCTCTGCTCCCTCACATCATTTACTACCAGTTTCCTACAAGACAGATACTGCAGGAGTTGTTCCACATTAGACATGCTTTTTAAAGCAATTAAATCTAAGATGTTTGGATGTAGCTTGTGGTTCTTACCTAACACAGTCTAAAAATTGCTTGGCAGACACAGTTCCTGGGGAAAAACCGCTTTCCAGTGACACAGCAAGGGCATCAGCTGCTTATACACCCCTGATAATTCAGTGCTAGGCTGTTTTCACCTCAGTCCAAGCAATGCTCGAGCATGGCAAATACGCTCCACTTTAGCATATGAGAACGCGATGTAGGATCCTGAGCAAGGAGTTCTAGAGAAAGAAAAAAATAGTCCCTCATTGAACACAGCTCAAAGACTCAATCTCTGCAACTATGTCTGGATTTGCAGGATATATATTAAGTATACGTATGTATGCATACAGATAAACATGTGAAGGATACGTACGAATACATTTAACTGGGAAAAAAAATAAACAATGTTCTAAGAAAATTTTTTCCATCAAAACATGGTATATCTCAGCCCCCATCAAACATAATTAAGGGGGGCACATGCACAACACACGCAGGGCTTAGGTCTCCGCATGCTTGACACAGCTCCGGAGGTGGGTGGTGGAACTAGCTTTAGGCCACTTTTCTGTTTTCCCCGATAGTGGCGCTGACTGGAGTCCAAACTGACTCTTGCCAGAAGTTACAGTTGTGGCTGGCAAAAACCCAAGGACTATATTTCATGAAGAGTAGGAAAATGCTTTCCATTCTGTACCAGAAGAAAGATGAAAGCCTTGAGAATTTTGCAAAAGCGCTATCTTGGAACAGTTAACAGTCTAGTAGCTTAAGCAGTTACCTGAGACAAGGGTGCCAAATCAGGCAGAACCAGGACCCGTACTGCATCCGAAATGAGTTCTCTAATGGCTAAAAGCCAGAGAGTCAATTACCACATATATTTGGCTCAGTGAACAATTAATGATTATTTCAAATGGGATATCCCCCAAAATGAGACTGAGAGGTACCAGAGCTTGTGCGGACCCCAGAAATCTCACCGGCCATCCTTCTAAGGTGACAGGATCCTTCCTTCCTTTCTGGTTGCACAGCAGTGAGTACTCCTCGTGTAAATACTCAAATTCCCATTTTAGGCAATGGATGTGGCTTTTTACGTAAGGCGAGTTCTGCACCACAGGCTGCAAACTAAAAAACTTTTAAACTGTGCTTTCTTGCACCTGTAATTTTCTGAAGTGTACTAAGAAAGTTAAAATGTATTAAGAATGTATTAAGCAAGCTAAATGATATTTACCAACAGAGACATTTTATCAGACCACAGGTTATGATGTGAAGTCAGTGCCCGGCAATCAAATATTGTCTGTTATCTTAGAAAAACATTCTAGGTACGTTGACCTGTGAAAAATAAAACCACTTTTGCAAGAAAAGAAAAAAAAAGTACATTTATACACAGTCATCTATTTATATATATGCACAAACAGGTAATTTTGTAAAAGCTGAAAGTAGCTCCTGTACACATGACTATCATCTTTGCTTGCAGCTCTGTGTTTTTGAACTCGTCTTCTGACTTCAACACAGCAGGGGCAAATATATTTACTTGTAAAACAAAGCCAGACCTGTTTGGAGGTGGACACAATAATCAATCCACTTGCCACAGAGGCAGTAAGTGTTCATTTACTATTATATGACCTGTAGCAATACATATTATGTCTTTTGCCAGCAGGAGCCTTGCCGGCTGCAATGCACTACAACTTTGTCAGCAATCAGTCACAACCATCCTTTGCAACCTTTTGTTTGCTGTTTATTAAGGTGAATTTGTAACAGCAGGATAGAAGATTTTCTGGAGATCATCCTTCAGTTCTAAGTGGTAATGTTGATGCTGCTTCAAGTCAGCACTTACCATTAAATTGCCCTATAGATTTTACCTCTTGCATTTCTACTCCTAGTTCAACTTTGCGCCGTCTAAAGAAGGCAGCCCTTCCTCTGAGCAGGAAGGAAACCCTCTCTGTTCTTAGACCCTTCATTTTGTACGGCTGTCACATCCAAAAAGGCCTCGAGAGAACACTAAACTGGTTTGCAGTACTGTAAGGGAGCTTACTAAATGGAGTAAGGGAAGTTACTTAATTGAGACTGAGATGATATATATGCAGGAGACCACAAATTATTCCTTACAGTACTGGAGGCCTGATTCCCCATACATGATGCTAGCAGAGCTAGCAGATATTTCTACAAATTTTTAATAACTGTTTAACAACTTAATTCCCATCTAATTACTAACAGAATTACTACATTAGAAAATGTATTTTTTTTTCTTTGTAATAACATTAACCCCATCCAAAGCTTGATGACAGACAGGATCCATTAATCATGCCATCAATATCCAAATATCTGTGGTCAGTAACCTATATACTGCTGTGGGAAAACCTATCAGCTGCTACGCTAATTACTTCTTGAATGTAGGAACTGTCAGCTGCAAGTTTCAAATAGATCATCCACCTTCAGAAAAAAAAGGCAGATACATGTTTCCGCACAATTATAAGCTGCCACTAATCAAGTAAGATGCCCTGTGCCCTACCATCAATGTCTATTTGTAAGTGACAGAAAGGCCAGGGAGTTGGACTTGATGCTTATTTTGGTTTTGTAACAATCTGGATATAAGCTATATACTAAGTACACACAGTATGCTGTATACTCTACCTTGCTTCACCTGGGCCTCTTTCAATCACCAGGAAGACAAAAGAAGAAAGCAAGACAGGCAAAAAGCACTCATTTGGGATATGCTGCATCACAATGTTTGCTTCTGAAGACTAATTACAATAATATAGTTGAGACTGTGTCCATTCCCATATTCACAACCCTCATCTATAAATTACAGCTACTGAAGAAAGCTGTGCCATAACTCCAACAAGCCACTTACTAATCATAACTGCTCGTTTACTATAATTTGAAAAAAACGTACGAAGGTCTGGAATCTACAGAGTTTTGCTATAACTAAAGTACTCAGGCAAATGACTACTACTCTAAAGGCTCTAAAAAATACTAGTTATTGCAAACCCAATCCATCTTAAGCCACTGATAAAACATTGGCATTCTTACTTTCTTGACTGTATTTACATTTTTAACGATTTGAAGACTTCAGTAGATTCTTATACTTTTTATATAAGCAATTTGTATCATTATTTTAAATTAAGAAATTAAATTTATGAGGAGTTTTTGATTATTTTATCGTCTTATTTAACACCTATTAAACATGCTTTTCCCAGATAACAACTTTGTCTAATCTCACAATCATGTCATGAAGTGATTTTAATTTGTCTTTGCTTTTAACAGTGTCTAAATGAATACTTCAGCTCAAGGTTTTGGGTTTTTTTGTGTCTTTGGTTTGTGTTTGGTTTTTGGTTTTTTCTTCCCTTTTTCTCTCCCAACTGATGATAATCAAAGACCAACCTCAGCTATTTTGCTTAAAAATCCATCTTCTTCATGAAGCACCAGGTCACGGTCACTTGCTTTCTTCTAGCCACCTCATCAGTCCAGTGTTAATTGAAGACACCTAAATCTTCCTACTCTCAGTCATGCCTTGTAGAGAGCTGGGGGAGTATGAAGTCCCCCGCACTCTTTGCTTGTCTAAGCTCATTGCAGTCTCATTGAGGAATAACTGTGCTGTCATTATGGCAGTAAAGGAGCTCTCTCTAAAATTTTCCCCTGGCATTATTGAGAAAAGACAATTGCTTAGAAATTGAAAGTACGAAGACTCATATTCATTTAGTAATGTAGCTTTTATGAGTGCGAACATTACACAATAAAAGCTTACAAGTGACATACAAGGACATAGTAAAAGGGCGGTATTAAAGCCCATTTGATTTCTCACCTTTGTATTTTACAGTTAAGGAGCCCATCTCAATTCTCACTGAGGTCAAGAGCCTAATTCCTCAAAAGGAGTGCTTCAAGCTAACAAACATGTGTTCTTCAGTTCTTCTAATTTATGGATGATGCTGCCAATATTAAGACTAAATGCTAAATTCTTTTAATGAGTAATCATCTCTGAAAGATTTCTCTGCTCAAACAATATATTGAAAATGATGTCCTAAAGATAATGTCCCTAGGCTGTCAATGAAGGAAAAAGTCATGTTTTCCCTAACTGACATCTAGGGTACCAAGCAAGAGGAGAAAGAAACGGAGCAGAGGAACATATTTAAATGATGAGTCTTGAGAAGCAACACATAGGTATGTTACCCTAAGGACTATCGGCAATATGAGCGCAGTGATAGATGGGACACATATGGGTCAGGGCTCCCAAAATTGAAGACTGAAAAGTCCCTTGAAAAGAATGGGCAAAAATGGGCTGACAGGCCTTATTTTTATTTTGAGGAGGCACTCTGAGGTCAAGTGACTTAACCTAGCTTAGCCCTGGACAGATCGATACAACTGATCAATTCTAACGTTATCAGTAGAGAAAAGTAAAGATTTATCAAAACCAGACCAAAACCCTTGCACGTGAATTATGTGCCAGTCCTATACTGTCTTATAGGCCTACTTAAGCAAAGAAGAGCCATCTCCAGTTCCAGTCAGACCACTAACAAACTTACACAGCTAAACCTATAGAAAGGTTAGAAGGATCAGATTCCAACTATCTAAGCCTGAATATATTAGGAGGACAACAACTCTCTAGGTAAGAAAGAAATGTTGGCATGCTAGGAAGCTGTGTTTTTGCCAGCTGGACTAAGTTTTCTATTGGTATTGTTTCAGGAAACAGCCACTTACTAGCACTATTTAATAGCAGTATTTCACAATAAGGAAAATACTTTGCAAACAGTCTAAAGGTGGGAGGGGTTACAAGCAGCGTGAATGAAGATGAGAAGTCAAGTGATCTCATGTTGGAGAGCAACGAAACAAATGGTAATTCAGCAAGGATGAAGGTAAAATACTGAGCTCGGGTGGTGTAAGCGACTGCACAAAACATGGGGGAAAGAACCAGGTAGGAACTCTTTGGGGAGGATCTGATGCTTCTAAGCATCTGAAAGAAAGATGCTGCTTGGCTGGAAAGAGCTCAGAGAAGAGAGTGGGTAATAGGGAAGTAAGAAGATGTTAAAAAAAACCTATTTGATTTACGGGCTAGATACCAGAAGACTGAACAGATATTACAGGAGTCTCCAAATAACTGAAAGCTTGCCAAAGACAGCAGTCATCACATTTTTCTCCCTGACTCCGGAGGATAGCACTGAATGTATTGAGCTTAAACTGCAACAAAGCAGATATAGATCAGACGTCACAAATAACTGACATGGATTACCTGAGCAATTATAGAATGTCCATCTTTGGAGTTAAGGTGGGCACACATCTGTCAGTCAGGAAAGCTTTCCAGATAAAGCTCCTACTTTCAGGAACAGGAATGGCTAAGATGACTTCTCAAGGTACCTCCCAATCCTATTCACTATTACCTTTTGTATTTGACACAAAAAACAACACTAGGGAGAGTAATAACCTACAAATAATCCTCAAGTCACTGCATCCAGATACATGGCTTATTAGAATAGAAATGACCTCGATAAGTATCTCGGGGATCAAACCAAACAACCCAGAAGGTGCTAAACAAAGAAAGCAGATGCTCTATATCTTGGGAAGAAATTAGTAATTAATGGCATGGCCTTCCAGCCATGTGCAGGACCATTTACTCAATTATCCATGGCCAACTGTTAGCTAACTGTATTTCCTCTCTTATTACACACAGTACCACAAAGTTCATTTGCTATAATGCTTACTACTTCACTGTTTCCTCCTTACTCTATCACGCAGCAGTTGTAGCTCTGTAAATTTCTACTCCAGTGCAATTCACCAGAAAGAGTATTATGAACACTAAAATAATTGTTAACAGTAATGCAACAGTGAAAAACATTTCCATACACCTACAAACCATGCAAATATAAAGCAGACAGGATGTCTATGCAGCAGATATGGAATTAATTTTTCAGCTGAGAAGTATCTCCATCCATGGTGTAAATAAACAAACTAGAACCCAGCTCATTTCTACAAGCACAAGGAATGAAAATGTTGTACTAAGGCTCTCCTGCATTCTTTCTTCCAGCAACTTAATTATGTTGATGCACATCAGGATAACTCCCTTTGGTATGTCAGGGGCTACAGCTTTTGGAGCTGAATTCCAAGCTGGTGGCATCATCAGCTTCTGAGTGACCATGATGTGTCCCGTAAAGTTAAGAAAATCTTAAAATGAAAGTGGATTTGTTAAATTCTGCTTAACTGTCAAAGGTGCTATGAAAGATAAATACGATATTTTGAAGTACGTCTTAAGCCAAGGATAAGAGCAGTCAACATTTTCAAACGCACCCTTATCATTTTTGCAAGTACTTTTTTTAAGAGCTCGAGTCCCACAGAAAAATCAATGGGACTTGGTGCTTGTCTACGCAGCCTCATTCAAGTCAAGTTAAATCAAATTAACTAAAGTGAAAATTACTATGTATTAAAGATCATTAAATTCTTTGAAAGACTCCTCATTCAGAAGCAAAGTGGCTTTCGTTATTTCTCATTTTAATTCATTTTGGAAGTACTCTAGTGTTCATTTTGGCAAAACATCAACCTTCAGACTATTTGTCCCAAAAGCACAAAGACTCAGATTAGAACCAAAAGAAATCAGAATAGAGGTTCACAAAGCTTGTAGAGAAAGCAAACAAATATTGAAAACAATGATTTAATCAAAGACAAGATGGCAATTACTAGCAAGATTGTTTTCCCTGGCTGATATCACACCCCCCACCCCCTAATAATTATTTCACCTGCCGTAGGTTTAGAATAAAAGCAAAAAAACCCCCAAATTTCCCCCACTGTTTATGTCCTGAATACTGCCAAATGCAATTATACTTGTTACTGCAGAGCCAGATTTTGGATCTTGAATGTATGACAATGTTTTTGCTCTGAGAACTCTGACTAGCACCCAGAAGAGGGCAGACAATGATGGTAAGTAAGTTGGGGGGATGGCATAAGTGATGTTTGAAGTAACATTAAGATGTAGTCTCTAAATAACCAAATTAACTTCTACTTTAGGCATTTGTATTGCAGGGGAGTCTTACGTCTTGTCAGGATGGCACCTCCACTTCTCCAGGCAACAAAAACTAGCAGAAAAAAAATTAACATCCCTGTCCAAAGGAGCCAAGTCTCCGGTGGGTTTGGGGTTTGGTGGTGAGAAAAAAAGAAAGGCAAAAACCTTTCTTTGCTGGTATAATATCAGACAAATAGAACTAGAAGGGGTCTCAAGCGGTCATGCAATCTGCACCGAGCCCCAAGTTGGGATCCACAATACCTGTGTCCTTCAGAGGGATGCCTGACTGCCCTGCCTTTATCGGCTTCTAACAATGAGGATTCTAGAGCCTCCCCAAGCAACCTACTCCTACACGTCTTAGGAGTATAGGAATCAGAAAGATCATAGAATCATAGAATCATTTAGGTTGGAAAAGACCTTCAAGACCATCGAGTCCAACCATTAACCAAGCCCACTGAACCATGTCCTGAAGTACCCCGTCCACTCGCTTTTTTAATATCTCCAGGGATGGTGACTCAACCACTTCCCTGGGCAGCCCATTCCAATGTTTGACAACCCTCTCAGTAAAAAAATTTTTCCTAATATCTAACCTAAATCTCCCTTGCCTCAACTTGAGGCCATTTCCTCTTGTCCTATCTCCAGCCACCTGACAGAAGAGACCAGCACCCACCTCACCACAACCCCCCTTCAGGTAGTTGTAGAGAGCGATAAGGTCTCCCCTCAGCCTCCTCTTTTCTAGACTAAACAGCCCCAGTTCCCTCAGCCGCTCCTCATAAGATCCCAAATGTCTTGCTTAATGCTGCACTTAAAGTGAAGTGAGCGATCCACCTCTTAGCGGTGGACTACCTCACAACTGGATTTCAAGACAATTTTTTTTGTGTTCCTCTTCAGAGAAAGAGAACGATAAATACAAAATTTCGATTTCAAACGTTCAAAGGAAAACATTTTATTTCCAACTTTCTTGGAAAACAGTCATCAGGTTGGACCAATTGATTGACTAAGCAGTGAGTTGAAGGGAAACACTGAGTAATTCTATATCCTCTGTCAGGTATGATTTTAACTGCACCAAACAACATGAAAATACACAGTAGGAAAATGTGGCCCACCAACTGTGGGTCACAATGCTAACAGCACTTTAAATATTGACACTTTCAAAGCCAAGGTAAATTAAACAGCAGGTATTACTGCATGAAAGTGAGAAATGTTTCCTTATATACCTCCAATTGCACAGAAAAAAACCAGAAAAATAAGCTTCCTTTTGTGCCCTGAAAATGTGTATCTTTGTAGTGGCGCAATGCAAATTCTTAAACCAGTAGCCACTACAGTAAAATCAACCAGATCCCAGGGCTCTGTTTTGCCAACTGCAGCATAGAAGTATCCCCTTTTTAATGAGGTTGTCATCACGTAGCAAAGTCCCATACTCCTGGGAATTTGGAAGGAGCTAAGGTCAGGCCACTTTGTTAGTATATAACCTATTTTAAATTATTTTGTCGTGTACCAAAGCTGCCTGACTTAAAACACATGATATTACTGATGTTGATGGAAATAATGATCATATTTTACTTAGCGATTGTGACTAAAGTGAAAAACATGAAATAACAGATTTTCCAAATATGACCTCTCAGTCTACACACACAATCTGCAGTAGCTTTAGATGCCAAGATCCTTAAGCTCAAATACTTACTGCACATGGGAAAATACAGAAGCCTTGTTTCACAACTACTTGACTATTACTTTGAAAAACAAATCACCACAAGAACAATCAGTACTAATTCCACATTTGTGTAACTCAAGTTTCAGGTCTATCTAAAGTATGGCTAGCTGCTATACTGCCTTGCTGCTTTATTATCTCTGTCTAAATGTGTCACATGGATGTATCTATTGTGCTATTTTGTTCCATTAAACCTGAGCCATTATTTCGCTTCTTAGTGGGGATGACGAAAACTCTACCCACTATTCAAATAAAAAAAAACAAAACAGGAGCCTCAAAGCTGAATTTCAAGGTAAGTCTTTTTGTGTTCCTCCCCAGAAGGAAAGAGGAGGCAGAAAAATCCAGTGAAATACATGCGACAGAGAATGGAATGCAGAAAAATCCCCCACAGCTAACATTAATAAAGGAGCAGAGATGTGGAAAGAGGAAAAAATCCAAACTAAAACAACATTTAAAATATATTGTATGGAGTGGTGGCTTATTTTGCCAAAGATTAATTCAAAAGGATGTTTTTGTTCCTGTTGTCCTACCTCTGGTTCTTTGCCTGGGCCTTCCTTTAAGTAGAAAAACATGGCAGTATTTTTAGCTGACCCACCCTGAGGGAGAAGAGAGACTGACTTCTGCAAAGTTGTCCATTCTCTTTTTTTTTTTCTTTCCCAGCAATTTTGTTATCCATTCGTTATATATCACAGCAACAAGATCTTTCTACGGTATTAGCAGATTTTCTAAGAATTCGTTTTTGATTTTTGCTGCTTTGCTGGAGATTCTGAACAGGAAGTTGCAGCTTTGAGAGAAGATTTGCACATGCCACTATAAAACATAGCACTTCCTTACCTCTGCAAGGATGGCCTTGCAATGGGGTGGGAAAGACTATTAATGAGTAAGCAAGCACGCACCTTTCAGATCTGATTCAATGCTAAAAAGGAGTAAAATACTCTCTGTTTTCCTACTCGAAAAAGTCCTTGAAAACGTGAGGTCTAATATGGCAAGAGCAAAGAGAGCAAGTCACAACAGTTAAATCCTTCCATATTTGCTATCAGTTCAGCAGGGCTCCGAAGGCAGAGATCTGTGCAGTTCAGAATAACATGGGTGATCACAGATTTGATGGCACAACAAGACCTAAATTACGTAGCAGCAGAAATAACCAGGATACTTTTACAGTTTGGCACCAGCAAGTTACTAATTTATGCTTTTTCCAGTTGTACGCTGTGTATTCCAGTCTTTTTAAAAAAGCATCAGTTCTGTTCAGCTATGACTTCTTCCTTCCTCTGTTTATATTTGGAGGCCATTATTTAGTTATTTATTTTTGGTAATAAAATCTGTAGACATCACTGTTCAAATTAATAAAATCCCAATATCCCCACCACAAATGCAGAAGCCTGGCATTTTCTTCATTGACTAGGGAATGAGCTGGCAAAGCTAAAAGCTTAAGCCAAGCTTTTAAGATTTTTCTGATTCCTCTCTCTCATTCCCCCTGCCCCCCCTTTAAATCTTGGAGTAAAAGAAGATTAGTGCAGATGGATGAAAATATTTTTTCCACTTCAGCATTTGCTGTCACTATTCAGTGCTAAGCGGGTTCTCATATGGTGTCACTGGAAAGATGGAAATTCCTACACTTCTCTTAAATATAATCACCTTGCCACAAAGAAGGAAAAAAAAAAAAAAAAAGAAAAATTGGCTGTTTATTTTGCCCGGGTTTCCTGTGATTTATCCAGCAGGAGAACCTGTAAACATAGTAACATCTCAAATTGATGCCTTGCCTTGCCTTTTATGAAAGTTCAGCTGGCTTCTTCTGCACCACACCAATCTGTTTCTGGCTCACTGTGCCCAGCCAGTAAATTGACCTGGACCCAGGAAAGATGAAAATATGCAGACTTAAAGTAATCCCCCTCGCTGAGCATGCAGGCACATGGCTGGATTAACCGGGGAGGGGAGCCGGGGGGGGGGGGTGTGTGACTATAGCAATGGGGAGGCCTTCCGAAACCGATAGCCACCTCTCCTGCCGCAGTTGCAGGCTGGCTGGCTGCTGGGACTTGCCCTAGGAGGAGGCAGGGAGCCAGCCCTGTCAGCTCCCGGCCACTCAGACCCACACACACTCATTTACACCTTCCTCAATTAAATACCTACGATCCAATACGCCGTCACAGGCACCCGAGTCCCGTATTTCCATTGTCAAATTGGCCATTTACCATGAGTAAACAAAGGGGAAAATGGGAAAAAATTAGCGTGGTACTTTTACACATCACAAGTGTTGTGACATCAAATAAATATAAGCCAAGACGTAAACAAACGCTTTCATCCACGAGTGTTAACTTAGAAAAGAATCGGCCTGCTAATGACTTCATTTTCCTAATAAATATTCAGATGGAAACTGGATTCGGTCACAAGTGATCACCAACGCTTTCAGAAATAAGAGAAGTGGTCACACCACAGATTTCAACGTAACAGCATTAAATGTCTTCAAATCACCCTCGTCTCCAACAGCGGAAATACAAGGAGCTGCCTAGGCAGTCACGTTAAGATAAATGACCTGTCACAAACAGCCAATGTTAAGCTGTACCTTGGTTATTTAATGCTATTTGAAAATAATAGTTTACTTAATAAATATCGCATAATTATTAAGTCTGATTAGTAACCACGTTTCCTTTCAGCTGGAAAAGAAACATTTTAATTACTAACAGTTCTGCATAAAGAGAGAGAAATCCACTTCAGAAATCTCTGCGTTTGATCTAAACTAGCTTTGTCATTCATAATGAGGATATTTTCAGTTCTGAAGCCCATGGATTATCTGAAAAAACAAAATGAAAAAGCCCATGATATTCAGCAGCTCTGCAGGCCACCAGCACGTGTGGATACTCTGATGCTCTGTATCTTCCCTTCCACGGCTCCTCCTCTTGTAATACCAATCCCCCTGATTGCTTATAGCTCATCCCTTCTAGCTCTGTCGCCCCCCAGTCTGCTCTGATTTTACAGGGGGCTGAGAATCATGGGACTTTTTTTTTTTTTTTTTTTTTTAATGGATGCAGATTATTATCAAAGCAGGGGTTATATGCACCCTTTTTACATCTGTCTAAAATCTATGCAGCTTGTATTCTTTTTATATTACAGAAACTTGAAGGGGATCCCCCAGTGTCAGCCATTGACATAAATCAGATTTGCAAAAATGTTCTGACTGTTAAAAACGGAGTAAGAGATTCTTCCCATTTCTTTTACCCTTTCTTATCAAGGCCAAAGCTGATTTTTAAAGGCATCCTGAGCAATCCTCTAAATTGAGGTTCAAATCAAACGCATTTGGAAGTGCTCTGTTCAGCCGATACCTCAAAATCAATCTTGAACTGCAGAGAAGGTCAGGAGACTCATCTGTGCCTCCACGGCAGCATCTGCAATGGCAGATCAGAGTTGAAGTGCACAATTGCTCCAAACTACAGGCAAGATCCACCTTTTGCTCTGAACGATATCGCGAAAGAGGTTTGAAAACAGTGCATGCGAAGTGTGTAAAAAGGTATCATTAAAAAGCTATTAACGCAAGCTTCTTTGGAAATGGAGGGGTCCCTTAGCCCTCAGCCTCAAGGAACAGGCTCTCCCGGTCCTCATTAATAACCATCTATTAAAAACACTGACGTTAAAACTAACTTAAACAAAAAGAATGCTCATACAGACCCGCAGGTGTACCTGTCTTGGCAACACAGCCTCAGAACAGAAACCGTTCCTACCATATCTTGATGCCAGCTTGGGAAGAACTATGTATTTACACAGCACTGGATTCTGGATCTGAACAAGCTGAAGGTCTTCTAACAGCCCAGCTAATTACAAATAACCAAATATTTTGGGATTGACTGAAATTCAGTGCTTTTCACATGGAAGTATTCCCTAATTCTGGCAATAGGAAATCAACTATGCCAAACTAGTTCCCCCGTAAGTTAAATACACAGAGAAGATCAGGGATAGTAACCCATAAGGTAGAACTATGTGGAGTAAGTTTCACAAGCATTTTGCTGGATATTATATGTTCCTCTCAAAGCATCTTTCACATACTTACATATCAGAGAACGTATTAAAAAAAATCTTCTAAATTATAAGGGGAGATTCAGAAGAATCTCATTTTTGCATTTGGAGTTCAGTATTTACTTTGCTTGCTTACTATATTGAATGTATTGAGTCATAAAACACTGATTAGATTAAAGAGAAGTCATACAGAATTATCTTTTTTTGGTTACACTTCCAACACTGGTCATTTGGAAACATCTCATTTGAATTTACTGGACTGTAAAGTATCACTACTTTCCAAGATCTGAAAAGGTAACAGAATAACTGGTTTCTGGAAGCTCAGTTACAAACTTTATTTGAATGTCAAGCCATTTAACTATATTTTAGTTATGTCAAGATTTAGTGTATTTAAATGATTATAGGACTACTGTATCATCTATGATTTTAAAACAAAAAGTGAGTTACAGTTTGTATATTAAGAAATGAAGATTGAAAACGTGAAAGGAACAATATTCAGATTTCGGTAGACAGTACACATCACACTAGTCCAAATGTGCAGTAGACTTTGAAGAGTGTTCACAAAACTGATGCAGTTTTTAAAGATAAAAGTTATGGTAAACAACACAGTCAAACTAATTACTTACAACTGAACCTCTACAGTAGCAACTTTTCTGTGATCTCTTATACTTCTTTCTTGCTTATGTATTTAGATATAAAATAGCACAACAAAGGTACCAGAAAACTTCCTACAGCATAAGTTTGCAGACAGTTTTGCATTTCTACAGCTGTTTTGTGTAACTGATAAAAACACACGTTGATTTAGTAATTTATAGAAATCAGTGATGTGAAGAACTTCTAACCTACATCCGAAGCCTCTGTTACCATTAGCTATCTAATAGCTGTTATGTTTCACCTTGGAAGTCCTTCCAATGTTGTAACGTGGCAGAGCAAATGAGATCTGTTTTGTTTCTACAGAAAAATCACAAATTTTGGATCCAAATACAATTTTAGAGGAGAAAAAGTGTTATTATAAAATTTAAGATGCCTTTATACACTTGGTTAGGTGAGGTTAAGAAAGCTTTTAATGCAAGTTTCTCTGCACAGTAGACCTTTGATACCTAATGCATAAGCAGGAAACTGACCACAGCTGAAGAAAGCAGAAGCAAAAGCCAGGCTGTGCTGGTTGAACACTAAGATTATTGCCATTAGGAGTATTTCTATAAATCTGTATTATTTGTTACATTGCAAAACAATCTTTATTTTCATAAAGACATACAAAACCCAAAACACCTTTAGAACTGAAAGGCCAACTACATATCTGAATGCTTTTGGAACTCACGTTTTGTATGATATTGCTAAATAAAACTTTAGTACTTAGTTTGGCTAAAATAAATAAACAAAACAATTCATAAATCAGCCCATAACTACTTCTGAATGATGAGCTGGGTGGCTGGACACCAAGTGCCCACCAGAGCTGCTCTATCACTCCCCTCCTCAGCTGGACAGGGGAGAGAAAATATAATGAAAGGCTCCTGGGTTGAGATAAGGACAGGGAGAGATCACTCACCATGACAGGCACTCGCCTTGGGGAAATTAATTTAATTTATTACCAATCAAATCCGAGTAGGATAGCGAGAAATAAAACCAAATCTTAAAAGCACCTTCCCTCCACTCCTCCCTTCTTCCCGGGCTTAACTTTACTCCTGGTTTTCTCTACCTCCTCCCCACCAGCAGCGCAGGGAGACAGGGAATGGGGGTTTTGGTCGGTTCACACATTCTCTCTGCTGCTCCTTCGTCCTTAGGGGGAGGACTTCTTGCTCTTCCCCTGCTCCAGCGTGGGGGCCCTCCCACAGGAGACAGTCCTCCACAAACTTCTCCAACGTGAGTCCTTCCCACAGACTGCAGTTCTTCAGGAACTGTGCTCCAGTGTGGGTCCCTTCCACAGGGTGCAGTCCTTCAAGAACTAAGGGCGACAGCCTGCCTCACCATGGTCTTCATCACGGGCTGCAGGGGAATCTCCGCTCCGGTGCCTGGAGCATCTCCTCCCCCTCCTTCTTCACTGACCTTGGGGTCCGCAGAGTTGCTCCTCTCATAAACTCTCACGTCTCTCCTCTGGCTGCAATTGCTGTTGTGCAGGGCTTTTTTCCCCCCTTCTTAAATGTGTTATCCCAGAGGTGCTACCACTGTCACTGATGGACTCGGCCCTGACGCCGGCTGGCATTGGCTCTGTCGGACATAGGGGAAGGTTCTGGCATCTTCTCACAGAAGCCGCCCCTGTAGCCCGTCAGCTACCAAAACCTTGCCTCACAAACTCAATACATGAGCAAATAACATTTAAATAATCTCCCAAACAGACTTTGCAGCAAATGCCATCAAGAATTTAAAGTTCCCTTTCTGCTGCTGTTCCAAGTGACATCCTGAACACAGAACAGTGGGATTATACATACAGAGTTGCATGCTGTTTGGCAGAATCTATTTCTGAAAGAGAAGGGGAGAAGAAATATTCAATACATTTACTTTCTCCTGTAAATGTTCATTTCCAATGTGTTTGGTGAAAGCATGTGCTTGAGCAATCCACATGCTGGAACGTCAACGTGAACAATTCTACAGCATAGCTCCACTACACAAATTATGTTTAATATCAGAAGAAAAAGGAAGAGCTTTTCCCAGAGAGTGCTACATTCTCAAAGGCCGTCCAAGGTCACATTCCTTATATTGTATTTACTGTCACATAGTTTCGTATTATTTAATATAACAATTCAGTATCTATTTAAGATACAGCATCCTCAAATGCTCTGAACAGAACTCTATCCTCTCAGGTAGGACAGGGTAAATAATCCTATTTACAGCCAGACTTCCAAAAGACTTTAGCCAATTCCTATGCCAGATGACTAGACTACAGTACTTCAAGGTTTTTCTCCAGATTTTACACATTTAAAACTAGAAAAGACTGTTCCAACAAGCACACTCTTTCATCCTGTAATCAGCCTTGTTACTTCCAGAAGAGTTTAAGTGACACTATAAATAGTAGCAGATTTTATGCTTTCTTTGTACATAAAACACTGTAGGTGCTACTAAAAGCAGATACATTGGAAATAATTCCATTTATTTCGTAGTTCTTAGTTTGCACAAGAGCTAATTTTTAAAATGTCTTTGCAGCATAATTGGCGTTACTCTATTGTAACTTTCACTACATCCATTTCCTACCAAAGAAAGTTATGTACATCGCAACACAGAAGAAAAAAAGTGGATGAAGAAAGTGGACTCCACTATTCAAGCAAACAGTGCCTGAATTTCAGGGACCCTTCTATGTTGCTGAGTAATACAGCAAGCCCAGCTGACACCACTTCAGCTTCTATGCTTTCAGCCACCTGGTCAGTACAGACATCCCACGAGAAAGTTTGAAGAGTCAAGATCAATTCTAAGGTGCTATCCGATGCCACCACACCTTAAGTGATCAAAATAATATGAACAAAATGAATTTTACTGGCCACTGTAGAGTCACAGCTTTCATGACAAGCAGGAGTTTGGCCTGAAGAAGCTCTCCACCCAAGCATGCATCCGTCTCATTACAAGACTTGTGTTTTGGTGATGTTCTGCAACAGTCAGTTGACCCTATCTGTTCCAGGCTGCAAGTACACAACTAGAAACAACGTTTGAGAAAGGTGCCGTGTCCTGTTGAACAGCAGTTAACACAAGGGTCATGCTCCTGTCAATCTGTATTCAGAGGCCTACGATACGCAGAACCATTACAGGTTTGTGGTAATTATGTTTTTCTCTATCAATCCCTTATAAGGTCAGCTTTAACAGAAGCTATTATAACATTATTTAAGAGTTTGGAAATGAGTCAATCGGTAAGGGGTTCCCAAAGATCTGTTTCTACGGTGTTTTGCTTCTTACTGTGTGTATATTGCTCACACATAGTATTTGCAAGCACTGCTAGCTGCACAGACTTGTTCCACGTTTCCCCATCACCAACATTTTACATCTTTTTAATCTCTGTCATTCCCTTGCACTGAATCTTAAATCGCACTGATTTCCTTTGCTGGAAATCATAACAGGGACAACAACAAAATCAGACTTTACTGTGAACAGACTTAAATTGATTTTTCAAAGGGATTTAGACAAGTAATTCCCCTGGCACCTAGTACAAATCCTTGTCAATAATTAGGGCTGTAATAAGAACAGGATGTTCTCTTCAAGGCACTATCAAAAAGAGCAAAATGCTTGCCTTAGGGAGGCCTGATCCAAGCCTGGCTGTGCACGTCCCTTCGCCCTGTGCCAGGACCTAACAAAAGTACTTTTTGGTTGCACCCAGCAGACAGCAGGATCCCAAAGGGAAGCAAAGGAGGGGTGCCCACCAGATACCACCACGGTGCACTGCAACTCTGCAAATGCTACTGTCAAGACCTTCCCTTAAACATAAAAACTTTAGAAACATGTGTTCTCCCACATAGATTCCAAACCATTGTTCATTTACATTTTAAGTCAACTTTAATTTACTTATGTGATAAAACGGGTTCCTTTATTACCTTGGTATTACAATGTAGAATCATAGAAGAGTTCGGGTTGGAAGGGACCTTAAAGATCATCTAGTTCTAACTGCCCTGCCATGGGCAGGGGAAGGGAAACCTGTCCTTGGGTGGGCTTGAACCACCAACCTTTCAGTTAACGGCCAATATGTTTCATAATTTCTGTTAACAACTGCTTTCAAGCCATATTATACTAATTGTGTATTCTGGCCAGCTAATAATTTAATCACTGATAGCCAGTAAATGAGTGATTTCCCACTGCTGCAACCTTCTAGCAACAAGTTATAAAAGTAGCAAGGAAACTGAAACACAAATTAAACTGCCAAACATATACTTAGGAGTGGGAATAACTCCAGAATGAGATACTTACTAATTCATGCTCATTCAGAAAATTAACAGCTTTCAGGATCACCTTAATTAGAAGAGAAGATTGTTTAAAACACAATCTCTCTAAGAATTTAACTTCACTGAAGAAGTCAACCTGGTTTTTTCCTCTTTAAAAGTAAGTATTCATTACCATTTTTGTGTAGAATAGTTCAATTTTTAGCTGTAAATATGAAAAGTCCTAGAAGGATCATCTCATTAACTACTTAACCACACAAAACCAAAATCATAAAAAATCCCGTTACTTGACAGAGGTCTTTACTAGAAAACTGTTGGCTATTGAGTGCATCCAACAATACTGAGCTGTATTTCACAGTTCATAAGTCGTTTGGGTTGAAACATAAAAATTTTAGGACTTTCGTCACTAAAAACATCACCTGGGAGCCATCCCTCTACATACCTACTACTGAATTAGAACATCTGTGACAAAAAATGCAATTGCTTATTACCTAACAGTGAGAGTGTGTGTACCTCTTACAGTTACCTGATTTTTATTTTTTAAACAACAGCACATTTCATTTGCGCTTGGCCTAAGTTTATCTATATAAAAGTATAAAAGGTTTACTTACAAGAGTTCGAGACTAAGAAACCGAAAGAGCCACTAGGAACTGTAAAAGAAAAGTGTTAAGTGCTTTCAAGGACACAAGAGTGGCATTTGAAGCACATCAATACTGCCGAGGCATAACTGTGATGGAAATAATCTGAGAAGAAACACAATAGAATCTCTTACTACAGTTACTCTATGGTTAAATTCACTTTACCAATAAATCTCAAGCTCTTGGTACCTACATTTACAGTGCTTTCCACATGGAGGAACTTCTGTTATCAACTGTCATTATAACACAACTTTCTAAAGACCATTCAACATGATGTCAAAACTGGGGCTTGACTGTATGACTGAGTGACATTGGAGTCGCAGCACCTGTAACTAAGTACTACGTGCAGCATAAATCTTCCATGGCAAGTGCTCCTAAGCACGTGAACGGATTTGCTTCTACAAACGGTTAAGTTTGTTTTGTTTTAGCAGCTCTTCCAGCTGTACAGCTGCTGTCTCTAAACACGACCAGTATGGTCATTCTGTCAGTTCTACCACTATCTCACTCACCAGCTATTATAGCATAGGAAGTGTTATTGCTTTAAAGCAGGATAACCTTTCTTTCCAAAAGGTCTGTTAGAAATTTCTGACTGCAGCCACAGAAGCAAGTAGGAACTTTCTCTTTTACCATCAAACCCCAAATAGTTAGGCTCCCCATTTTGGAGCAACTGATGCAAACTGCATGAGGCATCTACACCTCTTTCATTGTCAAAAACTGAGCAAATCTTGTCTAGAAGTGGAGGGATTTCTGTCTGTTGTAAACAGAAGCAATCCACATTTTTTTCTTATATATGTTTTTCATGTGACTCTTCCCCTGGAAAGGGTTTCTGCAGCAGTGCAGTGGCTCTTGTCTCATCACTGGGGCATGGATACACAAATTTATTGGAGAGGGGAAAAGGAAAAAGCACAACCTGGAAAATGTCTTCCACCCAAGCAGCAACCCAGTTGATCCTACTTATTTGGGGGCTGCAAGTATAACAGGAGCACAAAGTGATACAGATTTTGGTTTAATATTCTTCCTTGAGAAATGATTATTGATACTACAAATACAGACATGTTCTGTGGTTTGCTCCACAATGATCTTATGGACAACTGTTGTGGTTTAACCCCAGCCAGCAACTAAGCACCACGCAGCCGCTCACTTACTCCCCCCCACCCAGTGGGATGGGGGAGAAAATCGGGAAAAAAAGTAAAACTCGTGGGTTGAGAAAAGAACGGTTTAATAGAAAAGAAGAAATTAATAATGATAATACTAATAAAATGACAACAGTAGTAATAAAAGGATTGGAATGTACAAATGATGCGCAGGGCAAGTGCTCACCACCCGCCGACCGACACCCCGCCAGTCCCCGAGCGGCGATTCCCTGCCCCCCACTTCCCAGTTCCTAAACTAGATGGGACGTCCCATGGTATGGAATACACCGTTGGCCAGTTTGGGTCAGGTGCCCTGGCTGTGTCCTGTGCCAACTTCTTGTGCCCCTCCAGCTTTCTCGCTGGCTGGGCATCAGAAGCTGAAAAATCCTTGACTATAGTCTAAACACTACTTAGCAACAACTGAAAACATCAGTGTGTTATCAACATTCTTCTCATACTGAACTCAAAACGTAGCACTGTACCAGCTACTAGGAAGACAGTTAACTCTATCCCGGCTGAATCCAGGACAACAACCAACATGGTTAGCTTTCCCACAGCTGAAAAAGGCCAAATAGCATCAATAAAAACCATTTAAGACATCAATGGACATTCCAGGTCTCAGAGACAGTATTCACAGGTGAAAAAATTCAGCAATCCAGTAGAGGGAAGCTAAATCCTAACAAACTACTAAGGAGATGAAAAAACCAATGCACTCCTAACCGTAGCACCACTAGAGGAATTACATCTCCTAAATGCTATCTAGTATAAAATAATGTTTCTGTTATCTGTTAACTCTTGTGACTGCTACTTCCTAATCCCTGGAAACTGAGCTGAAAAGGAGACTTGGCATATTCTAATCTTTAGATAATAATGCCCAGAAGCATTTGGTCTGGGGCCCAGGGAGGTTTCTGTAGTACTCCTGGCTTTATCACTAGCCTGCTGGGTGACCTGGGACAAGTCACCTAACTTGAAGATGTCTTTGAGAACACCTGTACCCATCATGAAGTGGTGTGCAAACACCTACAACTGTCCCACCTAGTAGTGTCCCCTGCTGTATACACGGCCTTTCAGTGACAAAAGCACTCTTCTGGTGCAAACCAGAAACCAGTTGACATACCAGTCCCAGACCTAGGGGACAATACAGTGCTTGGCAGGGGAAGGTGTCAGATCACAGCAGCAGTGTTGGTCCTTATTGATATTATTCCCGCAGAGCTCAAGCAGGAGTTCATCGACATTCCTGGTAGAAATTGTCCTTGTGGAGGCCCTGACAGAAACCCCTTTGTGGGATGAAGAGGGCTAGGAGCTCATGAGACTTAAAACTTAAACATCACCCCCCCAACAGGGAGTGATTTATCAGCCATTTTACCTCATTCCCTGCTCCAACTCCAGCAGAGAACCCTCTTTGGTGCCATAAGGGTATTAAACTTTAACAAAGGCAGATAGTCCAGTGGGATTTAGAGTATGTAAGAATTAGGTAATTTCAGATTTTTATCAGTGGATATTATAACAAGATACTGTCAGGGCAGAGCATCTACCTGCAGGAGAAGGGACTGGAAAAATTTCAAAGTAACAAAGAAAAGGAGGGTTATAAACGTAGTTGAAGAAAAAAAAAAAAAAAAGAAAAAAAAAAAGGACAAGATGAGGGTGGAAGAAATGCATAAGAATAATGACTCCAAAACTTTTTCTGGGTCTGTACTTCCCTGTTCAGAGAGGCACAGCTGAGACAATGTGGCTGGCTCTGTGACAAATGTGAAAAAATAAGCCAATTTGAGCTGGTTGTTAGCAGTCGGAGCACAGCATCTCAGATAAATGAGTGTCTGCCTCAGGTATGGCAGCAGATCTTCCTGAACCATTCCTGAGAGACTTGCCAGGACTGCAGCAGCCCTTAGCCATCAAAAGCAGTAAGAAAGTTTTCTTCAATCTCCCATCCCTGTGGTAAAAGGTGACCTTGGAGCAGGATTTTCTTCTTCTTCATGCCCTCTGCTCCTCAAACCAACTCCATCCTTCCTCCTGTCTTAGAGCTAGACATGTTGTCTTATTTAACAGTAGATAAAACCAACACTTTCCCCAGCACAGTTGCTCAAACTGATCTGCGTGGGTTGTCACACCTCCAACTGTATCACTGTCTCTAACTCGAAGTGGTATTTTCAGCCTGATCTGAGGTTTGCCAGAAGTCCCAGTTTGGCTCGGAAGCTCTCGTCTGTCTATCCTCATTTGAGCCAGCGGCCCCTTATCAGGGAACAGTGTGCAGAGAAGAGTCCTGCAGTACCCTGTGCCTGCTTCCCTCTCCGGTCATCACATCTACTGTTTTCTCCCTCAAATAAATATTTCACCTGCTGATGCTGCTCCACCAACTTCTCCCCCCCCCCCCCCCCCCCACCCAAACAGAAAGAAAAACGAACATGTAAATCCCACCAAGAAAATGAAAACAACAGCCATAGTAGTACTGTTCACCCACCCTTGCCTTCAAAGCCCTAGAAAGTAAGAACAAAACAACGTCTTTGGCTCCTTTCCTAATTCCACAGTAAAAGGAGCCACATAGAGCAATCCTTGTCAAGGGCTGAGGAAGGCAGCTTAGAAAAAAAGAAGAAAAATATAGAAGGAATGAAAAAGGACCATGGGCAAAAACAAGCATATAACTCCTTAAATCCTGAGAGAAAGGAAAGGACCTGACATTTCCTCTTAAAGAAGAAACAGAACTATGGGCCTCTTGACCACTTCTGACCAACCACATGGGGCCAAGAAGGTTTCTTTCAAGGGCCAAAACTGCACCAGAAGATGGAAGTAGCTGCGTGTATGGAACTACAGGTCCTCTCAGCAGGTCGGCAGGCAGGCAGGCATCCATGCTCCAAGACCTCTTGCGAAACATTCCCTATTCAAAACTTCCTTCTGTTCTGAGGCTGCACTGTGGTTTCCTATGTAAATGCTCGTATCAAGACACCGCACATAATGGACTATGAGATTTTCAAGCAACAAACCGGTATGATTTCCATGGCAATAGGAAGGAATTGGCAAGCCTGTTTGATAGACTTGGTCTGGTGAGAAAGTTTTTGAGAAAAATAAAACAACTGAATCTCTCAGCACTAAGGTAGCGTAAAATTCTCCATATTGCCTATCCTGTTTAGCAGCAGGCTCAGGAACGTCTCCTTATTTGGAGACCTGCACCAGAAAAACTTACTTATTAATGGTAACATGCCGAGGCTGCACTTGAGCTAGTCACTGTACCAGTGTAAGGTGAATGAATACCTGCTTCAAATAATTTACAATACTTCTTTACAGACAAAACATTTAGTATTTCAAATGGGAGTCCAAGCTCCTTTGAGGATGCCACACAACAAATTTCTATGGGTTGCTGTGATTTTAACTTTGCACTCCAAACCACCATAACACAAGCCAACTCATAATTACTTCTCCCAAAAAGCAGTCTTCGCGTAATCAGATTACAAAATACGATCCCAGCTACATGTGGGGACTGAGACAAATGGAGGTAATATGATTCACCCACGGCCCCCAGCAGATCAGCGACCAAGTCAGCAATAGAAGCAAGCCCTGGTGTCCTGACTCTGCACTCTCTTCTCTCAGCAGCACTGAACCTGTCAAGAGGAGAAGAGAACCTTACAGGAGGATTTGAATCACTTGGAGATGACCTGCAAATAATCCTTGCTTAAACAAAAATGATTCTTGCAGAGATCTGCTTTTATAAATATGCAGGCTTGCTTTCCTCTTTCATTTTCTTTCAGCTTCTCAGAAGACTTCAGCAATCTCAGCCTTATGGGACAGGGATTGGCTTGTGGCCACAGATTTCACACTTGGTTTCATGAGCAAAATCTAAACAGGCCTCAACTGCAAAGACCGTTGTGAGCAGCTGAGCTGCAGATGGATTTCTGGGGAGGGCAAGAGAGGCAAGAATTTTTAAAAAAATAATATACGTATCAAACATTTAGAAACACTTAAGAGACTGGAAAAGCAACTTCCTGTATCACGTTTAATGTTTCAAATGGTTTCGCAGCTGGAATAGTAACCTTCTAGTGTTAACATTGAATAGTTTGTGCCACTCAACTGATGGAAAATTGTAAAACATATTTAACTTGTAGGAAAGAAAAATAACTTTCCAGAAGTAGTGTTTTGGTGTGGTGGGATTTTTTTATATTTTATAAAAATAAAGCCTGAAAGAATGGTAATGACATTAGCTACACATTAGTTTCCAAACCTTAAATAAACTCTCATCTAAGAGGAAGCACCAGCAGTAACTCAGCAGTTTCATTTCATAGGGGCTTATGCAATCATGTCGAGTTTTGATCCACACAGGCGCATGCCTTGCAAGCATTCATTGAAGTGTCAAAGCCCTTGTCTCAGAGTTAAGTTACCAACCAAACAACAGTTTAAATTCATCAAAAGCAGGCATTAAATTTAATGGGATTTCAATTAGTAATGGACCAAAATCCAAGCCCTACAATCCTCTCAAAATGTAAACAAGCCTACAAACCCACAAGTAGGCCCATCTCATTTTGAGATCAGAACCAAGTAAAACAAACAGCAAAATTAAATCTTGCATTTTTCCAGCTCTGGACAAGCCTCAAGGCTAAAAATCTTTGCAGTTCTTACAGGCACATCACAGAAAACAGCATTAAAAAAAAAAAGAACAAGAGTGTATAAAATTAAATTAAGAAACAACCAAGTATAATACTCTGTAGTGGCGTTCACCTGGTACAAATCCTGCAGCCACTGATAGATATCATCCTAGGACCTCAGGGCTATGATACTTGAACTAACGTGAATGAAAATATAGAAACTTTTTGTCTGTAGCTAGCTTTTGTGTTTGGCCACAAAAGGAGACATGCACACACAAAATCAAAACCGAAGAGAGGTTATGGATAATGAGCATTACAGACGGTACAACCTAATGTAATATCTAATGATATTACAACCTAATGTAATAAAAAATTAAAAAAAAAAAAAAGAAAAAAAAAGAAAAACTTCCTTATATGTCACAACAGAACTGCAGTGGTGTAGAAGAGAAAATAAAAATAGAGATGCTGAACAAGTAGTGATGGCAGTGGTTGGTGCTGCCAGAAGGTATGGCACAACCCCTTCCCAGAACATATTTGTGTTAATCATAAACATCAGAGTGAATCATTTCACTAAGCCAGCAGTCTAAGCTGTAACTCTTCAAAAGTATTTGGGCTTAGCAACAAGTAAGACAATACACGTTATCTGAGTCATGGAAACACCTTGAGAATTTTTAAGCATACAGAGGTAAAGTAAGAAAGCCACGTGGAAATTAATTTACTGTACTAGAGATAAAATTATTGGCTTCTGTGACACAGGGACATTACTTTATGACTGATTATGTGTCCAAACAAAGTTTTTACGAAAAGTATTTAACATGTCTGACAGACACATACTCTCCACCATTTAAGTTATAACCCCATAGTACAGACACTAGTTATTAGGTGGAAATTATGGGATCTCAGTGGTATTTCTGCCACATGGCAGGCTTTATTTTGTTTAATTTAACAATAAACTCATTATATTAACTGAATTCAATAGAAACAGCAGGGGGAATCCTGTTAATTTAATCTTGAACATCAGAGCACCTCTGAATGTGCTAAAAGAATGAACACAGAAGGAATTAGAGGAATGGTTTCATAAAGAGGAAGTTTCCATTTCCTCAGAATGCTCATACTGAATTTAAAATGACTATGTCTGATTTGATATTAAATGGTTTAGACATATGGTTACCGTTTGAGACAGGATACTGGGCTTGATTTGACCTAGTATAGCCCTTGTTACATTTTTTAGTATGGAGAAACCCGATATAGCAGTTGCCATAAAAAGGTACCACTTCTACCCCTGTTAGCACATGGGTAATATCAGCAATGCCATTCTTCTTCCTCCTTTCAATGTGGAAGGCAAGAAGCCTCAAACACATCACAGCTCAGACAGCAGCTATTAGTTAGCAATGATCATCACGCTGGTCTCTTCAAGTGGCAAACCTTTGTTACCAGGGACAAAGCCTTTGGGTTGAAACTCAGAGGACTTCTCTTAAATTAATTCACAAGGATTACAGCAAGCTCCACAGGTTTCTCCACTGTATTAATTTGTCTTTCTTGACTTTTGTATTGGAAGAGCACCCTGGAGCATCTGACAAACCCTCCTCCTCCTCTTTTTATTTTATTCACTTATTCAAGAAACCTGCCACTCCCTGAAAGTAGCTGAAGCAGCAAGGGAAATGGGAATACCTCGATGCATTCCAATGCTTTCTATAAGCAGAACCAAGAAGAAACACTTGGAAGCAGACAGTTAATGAGCATCCATATTAATTACTTACATAGGTACTTCCTCTGCTTCACGTAGGTGGTAACTGCTGATCCCTGAACACTTGTGCGTATCCAAACACTTGGACTTGCACTCCCAAATCAGAAACAGAAAGCAGTGTGAAAGGTGGGGTGTGCCGAGGTGAAGAGCAGATGGGACTATGCTTTGAGATGAAAAGTAACATTCAACGACACCAAAGGGAAGGGTTAGAAAGGTTTCTTCCTGCACATACACTTGCCCTGACACAGGAGCAGAAGTCAATTCCACTCATCACGCTGTTCTCAGCCATGGCCACCAACAGCATCTACCTGCCTCCTGTACTACGGTCAAGATAGAATCTAGACACCCATAGCCAAAACATCCAGAGGTAATGTAGACGACCCAAAGACACAATTACAGACCAATGAGGATAACAAGCTCTGGCAGGTTTCTGATAATTGACAGATCTGCCCCAAACAACATTCTCAAAATTGAAACTTAATGAACAAAGCTCATTAACTGTGTAAGAAATTGCAGTTATCTTACCTGTACACACACACCCCTGCAACAAACTGACAACAGTATAAAGGGTTCCATGGAAGCTGGTGATCTGATCAGTTGTCTTTTTGGAATGAAATTCAAGTTAACTTTGATAATGGATATTACCAGACGGAAGAAAAGACACTACCTCTGCTAGATCCTGGATTAACCATCAATCTTCTGAGATACGTAGACATCATAAGATAAGCAGTTTGTTTGAATCTTTCACAATATTCAACAGAAGAAATTCAGCTGTGAGTTTTCATAAATTTGCAGCCTGAAGAAAACACTCGGCAGCAGCCAATACAGACCATTCTCAGAAGGGCAAGCTTATGGGCTTCTGGCATCGCTAAGCACATCACTGCAATTAACTCTGAAAAACACAGCAATTTTTTTCCCCATGCTTTGTGGGCATCTACTAATTAAGCCTCAATAAAGCCACAGAAGCCACAGTGAGAAAAGTATTATTTACACATTTTCCAGTAGCAGAAAGAGAGAGAGAGACAGGTTATAAGCCTTTCACAAAGTCACGTAACAATCTGGTCACAGAGCTATTAACAGATGCCTGGATTTCTGAGTCCTCCATCCCCTGTTCCTTTGGCATATAACACCACTCCTCTTAGCTTCTAATTTTGTGCAGAAGACATTTTTGAGAAGGTGCTGTTGAGTATTAAAAAAAAAAAAAAAAAAAAAAAGAGACATTGGTAAGGAGGATTTTTCTCTGAACTAAAGAAACAGGCCTCACCTATTCTGGCCTCCAGGTAGAGCCAAGCCTTGTTCTTTAAATCCAGATGCATAGACTCCTTAAGAAAGGCTGAGCAGAATGAAATGACTTCGGCATTCTGTGCACAGTCTGGTTTGAGGGAGGGCAGGAAAAGCAAGGTAGGAGAAGGAGAAGAGGAAGGAAGAACACTGACGCTAGGGGAGAAGTGAAACCAGAGGCAAACCCCCAGTCTCTAGAGGAACAAGTTTTGTACTTACTGTGCTCTTTTTACATTTTGTTTTTAACTATATAACCCCCAAATTATCATATTACTACTTTTAAGGAACACATTCCCTCATTCTAAGGTTTGTCACTCGGAAGAAAAGTTTACAAAGGGTTGTTTCTGCTTGCAGCAGGAACAAAACCCCAAATTCATAATGGTTGCATTATGAAACTTCAGTGTAGGAAAGTTCACATGTACTTAAGAAATCTGGGCACCTTAACTCTGAACAGAAATTATCAGATAGGACAGAAATGCATATGAAACACTGGTGGTTTATGAAAGGTACGGAATATATACCTGCTTATCCTTTCACACAGGAAAGGACATGAGGAGATCCAGCTGAACATAGATAACAGCAGGCAGAGCTCATTGCCATAGGTTATCACAAAGACCAAGAGATTAGGAGAAAGTCTTAGACTTTGTATAGATGATTAATACTCCCCCTGTCACCAGGGTGAGATAAGCTGTTTTGCTATGTAGGGTCTTTGTATCTTTTTCTGAAATGGTGCTGTCAGAGACAAAGAGTGACCTGGTCTGATGCATCTTCATAACACCACACTAACTCGAGGGAGGGAACACTAGATGATTAGTAAGGGCAGTAAGACAAATCTATTTTCCTCCTTTTGACCAGAAACTCCTTTCCTTATTTCCCCCTACTACACAACGTTTATTGCTCATGATATTTTATCATACTCTCCCTTGGGGCAATTTGTGCAGTGTTCCATCTATGCTGGCAATGAAGTCTGTATGCTGCCTTTTCTAAATGGATGCAGATCACAGAATCCTTTGTGTATGGCCATGTCCCAAGATTCTATACAACCCCTGACCTACAGGATCCTGCTTCACAGATGCCACAAGAAAAAAACATGGAAATTTTTCAACCCTTCTGAATGTCTCACAGACACGCACTTTGTAACACACAAGAAAACAACCTTCTTTCTTCTCTATTTCTGAGATTTTCTTCCATTATGTAAATTACGTATTATACTCGTGCTCGTATTGACAGTGTTTCTTGACAGAGAAAAGATGAATTTGCTGTTAAACATGCAAGATATAACATCCACTAACAAAGAAAATATGAAGGCAAAGAAGAATTTCTACTATTTTAACAAGCAAAAAAATATTTTTTATTCTTGTTTTGTACAGTAAGCTTGTGACCTTTTCTCCTCCTCAAGGCTACTTATGCTCCTGCATAATCCTGGATACCTGCAAATGCCTCAACAAGCATCAGTCAGGATATTTGTTTGGAAAAGGCCTTAAGGCCAATGCAAGGTGCAGGGATCAAGCAGAATTCTTTCAAGTCAGCTCCAAAGTGATCTTAATAAAACTGATGCATACATCAGAAACACGAGCAAAAAGCACATGTAAATTAGCTGCAATGCTAAAAGCCTTGTTCTGTTGAATTCTGAACAACACTGTACACAACCAGTATAGCTTCTTAATCCATGGCTTCCTGATGAGCTATGTAAAAGTACAACCTTAGTACCAGTCTTTTACTACAGTAAACGTACTTGGACGCGTGACTGTAGCGTAATAAATGAATTCATGGCTAAGCCCATGCCCTTTGCCACAGTTTCTCTGTCTGTCTTTAGATAACAGGATAAAATTATGTTAAAATGAATACAAAGCCTTTTTCAAATCTCAAAGCCTATGTAAGAACCGTAAGACTAAATACAGAATACCAAGGCAAGGTGAACAGAAGTAGATCTAAAAGATCCAATGCATCCGTCTCTGTCTTGATTCTATTAGTGTACTGCCAGGGCAGAATCTGGTCACAAGTTCTCTTCATTAAACAAAAGAAACAGAATTGTAGAAATGTATTTTGCGCTGTTAAGGTGTGTAACTGATAATGAAAAACAAAGTTCCTTCAAAGTCAGAGTATGGGGACATGTACCTTTCTTGTGTGTACAGTCAGACTGCTGGAAGCCAGCCTGCCAACATCCTTTGCCAGCGTGACTTTGCATTTTGATATGTTTGATGATATGCTTTTGTTGTGGTTTAACCCCAGCCAGCAACTAAGCACCACGCAGCTGCTGCTCACTCACTCCCCCCACCCCACAGTGGGATGGGGGAGAGAATCGGGGGAAAAACCAGTAAAACTCGTGGGTTGAGATAAAGACAGTTTAATAGGACAGAAAGGAAGAAAATAATAATGATAATACTACTAATAAAATGACAACAATAATAATAAAAGAATTGGAATATACAAAACAAGTGATGCATAATGCAATTGCTCACCACTTGCCAGCCAATGCCCAGTTTGTTCCCAAGCAGCGATCCTCCCAGGCCAAATCCCCCCTGTTTATATACTGGGCATGACATCACACGGTATGGAATATCCGTTTGGCCACTTTGGGGCAGCTGTCCTGGCTGTGTCCCCTCCCAACTTCTTGTGCCCCTCCAGCCTTCTCACTGGCTGGGCATGAGCAGCTGAAAAATCCTTGACTTGGTATAAACACTACTTAGCAACAACTGAAAACATCAGTGTGTTATCAACATTCTTCTCATACTAAATCCAAAACATAGCACTCTACCAGCTACTAGGAAGAAAATTAACACTATCCTAGCTGAAACCAGGACAGCTTTGAAAGATACAGCTAAACGAAGCCAGACCATAATGCAGAGTCTACTAATTTATTAATTTGCACAACTGAAAGGAAAAGAAATAAAAGCAGGCAGATTAATCAACACATGAACTGCAAACACTGATAGCTCATCTCTTATGGAACTTTTTAGTAAGAATATCTCTGCATGCAACTGCTGTGTGCTACAAACCAAAAAGTGTTCTGAGGCTTTACCTGAGTGACCAACAGATACAATAAACTGACAGCGCTCTCATTTCCTGAGCTCAATTTTGTAAGTAATTTCCTTTCAATGTTAAATTTTAGAACGATTTGGTTTTGAACCCAAATCTACATAACTAAACATAGACCAGTTTTGAGCATTAAACAGACAAAGCAGAAGACAGCTATGTAAAACCTCCCTATTTCAATTGACTTCTAAAATACTGCCTGACTTATAAGGGACAGGCCACCAAGTATTTTACAATTCCCAGCTTAGCGTGCTTCTATCATTTCGGAGCATAAATTTAAGAGCAAAGCATTATAGAGTTTTTTCTAACTTTCCATCACAGTTATTCTATACACACTGTCTTGCAGTCCCCTCCACAGACACGTTTATCAGCAGCTCTGAGAGATGTGCATGCTGGATAGATTGACTGAATACCCTGCAAAATTTATTTTTTCACCCAGTATTAAGTGCACATCAGACTGCATTAGAGTCAGTATGCTAAAGATTTCTGAACACCTATTTGACAAGCCATATGTTAATTCCCCAAAGGTCAGAGTAACTATTTTGGAAAAACATAGTTCTCTGTTTAAATAAGTAACAGCCAAGCAATACAATTATGAAATAATGGCATCATTTCCAAACAATCTATATATTATGCATGAAACGAATACAAAAGATTGATGAGATTTTGTGCATAATTTCTCACAATTCCAAAATGCTGCCTTTTAAAAGTTAATAGTAATTCTTCAAACATGCACTACAAGAACATATGCCACCATGTTTCCAACATTTGGGAGCACATGTGCAACAATAACAACACTCCTTTGCTATTAAATGCCAAAGGCTGTTTAGTGATAAATCCAAATAAAACCCAGTAATTGCAGTAGGAACAGTGATTTATGTTCACAAAGAGACACATGACATTGAAAAATGTTACATGTAATTTATAATAATTGCAAGAAGAAAACCATATTTCATTATAGCCCAGTAAAGACTGGGCTAAATTCAAAGCTAGCTCAGGTTGCTCAGGGCCACAGCCACTTGAGTTTGAAAGTCTCTAGGGATGGAGATCCAACACCCTCTCTGGGAAACCCGTTCCAGTGCCTGACTGCTCCCATACCCAGCAGGAATCACCCTTACTGCAAGTGTAGACTGCTGCCTATTGTCCTTTTGCTGTACACAGATATCTGAGAAAGTCTGCCTCTTTTCTCTATAGCCCTCCGTAAGAAAGCCGAAGAATGCAATTGAGATCCTACCCTGCACTATTAACCTTGCTTTCTCCTGAGCAGGCTGAACATACCCAGCTCACTTGGCCTCTCCTCATGGGCCAGTGCTGCAGCCCCCTGACCATCTTAACAGCCACAGAATCCCTCCTTGATAGTTCAGGTTGGAAGGGATCTCTCCTCCTCTCCCCTATATTCTGTCTTTCCGTAGAACGACTTTAAAAGATTTTAATTTTGTCCACTATACAATGGCAAAAATTTTGAAGTCTTCAGGTGGCTTCTGGGAATCACCCCATCCTCTCTTCTGGGTGATTCACTACTAGTTCTTAAATCCTACACCCAAGTCTGAAGTCTGTACTTCTAATCCTCCCAGTCACACTGCAGCACTGAAAATGTGAAGGACAGAAAAATGCTAGGGAAGTATCAACTCATAGATGCCACCTGCCTGAGTCTGCTGACAGTCTAAAACAATATTTGCATACCATGAAGGGTCTAATTGATTTCAGGGGGTCGCTAAAGTTATCTTCAAGGATGACAATTTAAATGCCGGTGCAACTAATTATTTACAGCTGATAACAGCTATAGCCAACTGGTGTTAACTATCAGTCCAAAAAAACTTCGCCAGGTGACCCACAACAATTCTGTATTTATATGGACTGAAGAAAAGAAACTCAAAAGCCACTCATTTCCTTCCTGACAAATTTTACAGTGCAGTTAAACTTTGGTAGTACAAAGAAAAGAGAACAGCACAATCAAAATAAATTCCAATCATCAATTATACATAGAGCATGGGGAGTTGGAATCAAATCTCTCACTTTTTTTTAGTACCGCTTATTTACTGTGGGAGTTTCTTTTCCTTTTCCCTCTCCTTTTTGTGCTTAATCTGGAAGATTTTCATTAGTAAAACATTAATTTTTTATGCTCTATTTTCTGCATTCTTCTCTTATGTTATAGTTTCATTTAAGACAAGAGCAGGATCTACAATCACCCTCCAGCTTTTTCAACCCTCATATAATAGGTTACAAGCAACACATTCATTATCATCATCCAGATAATTAGAATGTCTGTCTGTAAATATAAAAGCAGAAATGTTACCTCAGAAGAGCACTCTCCAAGGAGGGGACACTTCGGAGTTCACGGGTTTTGAAACTAAGCTCATATTTTACTACGCAGATATGAAAATAATTTTCAGAACTTATTTTTACACAATTCATATGGTGTAGAATGCACTTACAGAGGAGCTGCTCTGAAAGCCTTTTGTCTGAAAAGGGCCCCTATGGAAAAAGCTCTTTGATTGCCTTGGACGAGATGACGTTAAAAAAAAATAATTGTGAATGTCAGGAAGCACAAAGTTAATATAGAACTAAATTACTTAAACACAATGCAGTCAGTTTTTAGTCAGGAGCAAACCCAGCTATTTTCAGGCAAGTTTTCCCACAGCCACAAAAGATTAGAGATGCAGGAGCTCAGTCAAGACTTACAACTGTGTGCTGTCCTAGACTTGTAAAGGCAAAGCAGGCATTGCATACCTCATGCATGTGCTATATTGTCTTCAGAGAAACTGAAGCTCAGTGCAGAGGAGGGAGCAGGAAGGAATCCAAGTTCTAATCAGGCCCAAATCCTTGACTTAACTTCACTATTTCTGAAGTATTTACCTTGCTGCAAATCTTTACTTGCACATGCTTGTTGAGATGTAAACATTTACATCATCGACAATCCAAAGTACTTCTGTCTACATTGTGATTATCAGCATGAAATATGTCTGATTTTATAAGGCACTGTATAGACAGAATCATAGTCGATTCAGCTACACAGGAAACATGGCAACCCTCATCCCCTGTTAGTTATGCCAGTATCATAGCGGTTAATCCAGTCTTAGCAACTCCAGTTGATAAAGACACATCATCTGGAAGACATGGTGCTGTACTGGCTCGGCTGATTTCACACCCCTATAGAAACAGTATGCCAGTTGGTAGCTTCCCAGATGAGTTCAATTGTGCTCCATTTGTAGCAGAAGCAGACTAAAGAAACTAGTGATACAGAGTTTAAGAGGCTGCACTGGTTAGAACCCCTTTGCACCTATCTGGGAATGCTGGTGGAAGGGAGGATTCATCCTGTTCCTGACCTAACAGAGGAACACATGTTTCTAAGGCATCTGACCAAGACGATGGAAGAAGTCCAGTTAACTTCAATGTTGCAAAATCAAATCCTTAATTCACCAGCTTGCCAACTTGCCAAAGTTCAGCTGCCTGTGATGTCTACACAGATGAAAGCAGTCAGATATGTAAATGCAAAGAAGTAAAATTATTTGCCTGCAGATGAGAGATTGTAGAAGATTTTATTCATCCTTCTTGATTTTTCCTATTGCTTAACTGCAGAGACATAAATTAACATTTGACTTTCCTGGTTTGTGCAACTCATCTGTAGCACAAAAGTCAAACTCCTAGTTTCCACCTCAGAGAATCAGGTTTGAAGTCTGTTTAAAAAAGAATGTGCCTCTGACTGATCTTTACCAGCCTAAGCACCAGCTGACTCCAAGCTCTTTTCATACTTTTTTAAGAAAGTTTGAAAAGGTTTTGACATCATCATAATCATGAAATATTTCGATCCCCCTAAGCAAAAAAAAAATAAAAGACTGAGTTTTGCTGAGTAAAACATACACACTTCTACTGGCGCGTTCTTTAAATTGACTATTCAAGATGTAAATCTGCATCTCTTGGACTGAACGCTTGGACTAAGTGTCAACACACAGAGATTCTTTTCCCTGCAAGGTAACTCACTTTGTTTCTTTTGCTGACATCCTGCCACTTGTAGATTCCTTTTCTGATTTGAGATAAATGAAAAATCGAACAACCCAGTATGCTTCCACAGGAAGACACTGAAAAGACCTCAGGATTTTCCGCCATTGACCATTAGCAGTACTTCCGAAAACAAATTAGTAAACCAACAATTTTTCACATGCCACAACTAAAATCCAATAACCTCAGACCTTCCCAGAGATCTGGTTTTTAGCTACTGTTTAAACTCAGCGTGGGACCGAGCTGAAGTTCCAGAAATGAATGCCACATCTGAGTGAGCATCCTGACTGACGATGGCACTCGTAGCAGAATGTATATGCTCAAACTTCAGGGTAAGTTTTGGTGAGTATTAGAACAGTTTGACAGTCTTGCACTTGTAGGTTTTAGTTAGAGCAGGAGCTCTAACCTTTAAGCTCCTCTTGCTCACTTGTTTGTGGGAAATATCCCAAAAAACTTATGACGCTAAAAAAGAAATCCGAATTTTCCAAGACTGCTTGAGAAAGAAGACTGTATGCACCCATGGTTTTTTGCATGCTTATTCCCATAAACCCCAGGGGTTTTGTATACTTATTCACAATATTGACTGTCAATGGTACTTAGTTAAAATGATTATTGCACACAGCATGGCTAACTTTTAAATGTAAATTGTATGCAAATATATGCAATGCCATCTTTAATGCAGATGTAGCAAAAAGTATTAAGATGTGCAGGGCCTAATTAGGTCCTACATCAAAAACTATATATAAAAACTTGACTCCAAAGTATCAGCGAAATAAATTTGAGCTAGAAATCCCAGTGTACACTCCTAGGGAATCAGGGGGAGTAACTCTTTCTCTGCAACTTCTGAAAGATGAAGAATGCAATGAACTCCAATGAATGTCTTGTCTGTTCTTTCTTCAGACAAAGCACTTTCCTTTTAAGCAAGATGCTGATATAATGGCATGGCTGTTTCATTCTCTTCTATCTCTTGATATTTAAAATGATGAAAGAAAGCCCTCATTTGTTATCCAGACTGTATATGAAAGTCAGGAGTAGGGACACAAAAATTCCTGGGCAATGTAAGGCTCAGCCTAAGTTAAAGGGGAAGAGGGATGGGGGGTGGGAAAGCATGGCTTCTCTTTTCTAAGCCAGGGGCTGCTCAGCACTGGCCCTGCCAGTGGGACTTAAGAGTACTGAATTCATTGGAATAGAAAAGCACTTGCACATAGCAGACTCCAGAGACAATAATCAGCCTTAGGGACTTGCATTATTAATATACGGAAATAAATGAGGCAGTTGACAGCCTACAGTCGCTGATCAGGTATATAGCACTGAATGGGATTTCCCCCACGTACACACGCTTCTTTGCTTTTAAACACTTTTGTTTCTGAAAAGAGAGGCTACATTTTGGGGTGCAACTGGTGAATTCCATGGAGGGCAAGGACTGCAGAGAGCTTGTATATGCAGACTTCAAACAGAAAGGAAATCTATCTTGCATCAGGTAACAAAAAAAAAAAAAAAAAAAAGCCAAGTAAGACAGACTTATTCCAAGGGTACCAGTCTGAGTGCTGAACTGAATTAAAGACAGGTCTAGCATTAGAGAGACCAGAGAAAAATCTGACCGCATCCACTTCCTGGAAAGGAAGCAAGTTTAAACTCTAGTTGCTCATGAGCAGCTGTGGAAAAGTAATAAAACCCACTCCACCCTCCAGAGGTACTTGGAGAAAAGGACACACCGCTCTCCAGTAAATGCGTATCGCCTTTTAAGGAAGGAGCTAATACCTTCCCTTCCTACCTCAGTATGTACAAGCCTAGAGCTGTTCCTTGTCCAACTACAAGCCAGGTGTTTTCTCGTACCTTTTCTCCACCCTGCTGTCACCTCTTTTCCAATACACACCTGGAATTCTCCTTTTAGCTGGGCTGCTTGGAGGCAGCTCCCAACCCCACCCCACAGCTGCCCACGACCATGCCTTTTCCCAAGTCACAGAATGGGGCTGCAATAATTTGGATAGTCAAGTGGACTAGAAATCTGCAGAAAATTTGATGCCGCTTGCTTCCTATCTCTAGTGGCAGCCCAAATTCTTTGAGGAAAGATGCTGCAAATCATTCACTGTGAGATACAAAGCTTGCTTTTCATTTTAATTTGGTTCCATTTCTATCTCTGTATTTCCCTTATATCTATTTTTCCAGCATTATGCGGAAAAAAAAATCTGAGGCACCACGTCAGCCTGATCCAAGCCAGACATAACATCCTGCATATGCTGCCCAGGGTATTATAAAAAATGCCTTTCATTTCTCTCCCCCCAGCCCTCGTCGCAAGGCCCGTTCCCCTCTGCTGCCCATGAGCCAGCAGCGCTTTCCAGCAGGCTGCACACTGGAATTCCTCGGCTCTCGCATTCCTACAGACACAAACGTAGTTTACTGCTCTCAGCAAATCTATTCTTTCCATCTTCCCAAAAAGTAGGGTGGGAGTTAACACTGGCCACAGTCCAATTTTTCCTGCTTTAAAAGACACCAGCAAACCCTCTTCAAATCCTGTCTAGGCATTGCATCACCAACAGTGAAGTCAAGCAGCTCACTGCTATGTGCCATGCCACCGGATAAAAGAATATCTGGGAAGGCTGTAATTATGAGATCCCTAGAAACGATGCTAAGGATATAAATGAAAGCAAAGCTGCCCGAGTGTTCATTTTATTAGTGCACAGGACTGACAGAGGAGAGAAGCGAGCAGAGGAGCTTCAGAAAGGAGATCTTCAGGATATTGGCACCTTTCAGCAGAGGCATCGCAGCCGCACGGGCTCTCTGCTGCCTTTGTGCAGACGATTTGCCATTCCTGCATTCTTGCCGACACTGCACCTCTGTTCTGAGCCTTGTATTTGAATTAACCAGGCCCAGAGGATAAAACTTTCAAATTAAACACATTCCTACAGGATTTCAGGCTCATTGTGTATGCACCAAGGAAACATAACATCCTAAAAATAATACGTATACAGAAAGAAAGCACATTTTGCAGGCATATTAAAGTGGAATATGAATTATAAGCAAGCTCATGGGAGAAGACTTCAGATTCCATGCAAAAAGGAGCTTTTGTAAATAACATCATTCTTTGTAAGCTATCACAATTATTGTTTGCCATTTAATTTTGCTCATTAACGCCTCTATCATTGTTGAAATTGTCCACTTTTTTCCCCTATTGAGTTGTAAAGCCCCAGATTTTACAGAATTCAAGCTAACAGCTGTACAGATTACTAATCATGAACTACAACTTAATTTATATTCATTTCAGTAGATGATATTTCATGTTTGCTATTTAGATATGTATCTCACCAAGTTGCCATCATTAGAGTACAATGTTCAGAAAATGTTAAAGCTTTTGGTAAGATTTAATCAGTGTCTATGCTCCAAGTCTGTGTGTACCGAATTGCATTGAAATCTTAACGCTGAAGACTCGCCACATTAAAAATATTCAAATATTGTACTATTGCTCAGTAGTGATTCAGAAAGCTTCAGTAATGGCAACATCCGTTTAGTTTAGAATCTTAAGGCAAAAACTTCAGCATTATTTTTGTGGGGCTTAGCCTTTTAGACACAGATTCACAGGGTCCTGGTATTTCAGATTACTAAATATGACAGAATATTTAAGGGCTTTGCACATTAAGCCCAATAAAAAATTCAAAATCCCTCACTGGAATTAGTAATTTAGCCCCAAGCTAATCAGAGATGTTATTCCAGTAGAACCAAAGTCTTCCAGTTGGCCCTCAGCTTAATTTCACTGATTAAAAAAAATTAGTACAAGTCAGTTTGCTTTGCTACAGTGCCTTTATAAGCTAGCTGAAGCTAGTACAGAGAAACTACAATCCGAAAAAAAGTATTTTGAGCATCTGAGAAGCACTTATTCCTCTTATCTCTCATATTAACTTATGATTGGCTTTAAACTCGAGTTTGAAATTAATCAGAAGATGGTGAATGGGAGGCTTTTAGTGGCTAGAGCCCTCATTTGAAGAGATAAGGCTTCTACTCCCAGCTTTGTCAAGACGAACTTTCTCTTGCAAGTTACCCCTCCAGGAAGAGTAAGTCAGGAGTTCAAGCTTATGCACTTACACCAGTGGTCTAATTTTCAGAAGCATCAGACAACTCAGGATACACAATCAAATCCTCAAGAGCCGAGAGTGAAATTCAGATCACTTTTAGTGCTTCAATAATTCCTCCCTATATTTTGAAGTTATTGAAATGCAGCACTCTATGTACAAGAAGCATTCATATGCTAGGACAAATAACAGTCATTAAGTAAAATAAATGTAATAATATAACATCAATAGGTGAAAACCAGCATAATTCCATTCCTGTCAAATGTAGCCAACCTTTTCCAAAGCTCATTGTTTCATCCAATCTGTGTTTAAAGGGCTTTACGAGAAGTGCCTTACAGTGGACCACAGTTCCTCCATCAGAGACTCGATGTCCCTCAAGACTCAGAGCATTTTAGGCAGCAGAAGGGTGAGAGACATTATATGACACTAAAAGTACACTGGGGAGGGGGAGGGGGAACAACAAACATATTAGAGAGATCCATTTTAAAAAAAAAAATAAAAAAAATAAAAGGGATGTAGAGTAGGGTCACTCACAGGCAGAACTTTTCTGAACATATCGTACTTTCAGCCCCGCTAGTTAGCGGGAACAGACCCAGAGTGAAAGACACATGCAAATCCTTAACAGAGATCCAAAATTTACACTAGGCTGTACGCAGTGAAGTATCATCTATTCACATCGGAGCTATACATGTGTGAATAAAGTCTCTCCAACCACAGTTAATGACCAACATTTTTGTATTTCTCTCAAGAATCATAAATATTTTTTCCAGATGTTTAAACATGGGTATTGATTCAACTGTTTTTAAGCTTTGGCTAGAAGAACCACTTCTTCATTGACACAGAGCTACAGGAAGAGAATTATTATCTGACTAGCTGCTTCCAAATTTTTCTCTTTACCTTATGCAGTAACTTACATAAAATAGACTGTTTCAGGTATCGCACAGGTTCTCAGACCCCAAGTATCTCATATCCAAGAAGAATCATTAATTAAAAAAGTAATTACGGAAATATATATCTCTAACCATAGAATCCAGACAATGATCTCTACAATGCTTCGTATATTACCAATTGTGAATAACCCTTTATAAACTAGGAAAAATAAGAAACAGAAAAGGATCTAAAGCAAATACTATAGCGACACCCACGAGTCAAATACAATGCCAGACACTTTTATTTATTCCATATCTAGAGCTTGGCAATACTGAATCCGTGAATAGGCAACGGAAGCACTTAATACGCTCTGCAACTCATATAACTTGGATTAACAATATTGCATTCTCTCAAAGAACTCGATGCCCTAGAAATCAAGGCAAAACACCATTTAGAAAATCACTACCTATTATGGCACTGTCTGCAATGAGGACCCAGCAATGCAGTGCCTCCCCCTCCCAGCCTGAGAAAACAAAATGCAAGCAGTGGCAATGCCTAACATGATATGTTTTCCACTAGCAGCTGTACTTGACTGCAGGACAAGACAGGGATGCAGCATAATACACAAGCCAAATAGAAGGACATTTACCGAGCCTTACAAGTGAGTTCTACTGACAACTCATCATACACAAATAAATTCAAGCCATAGTCAGCGTGATGTAAGCCCTTTGTAAGGCTACAAACAAAGCCTTGCAATTAGTCCATTTAGATCTAAGTCCTGAGTACACTCAGCATACATTAAAAAATGTACAACGCTCACGCAAGTGGTGCTTGGTCTTTGCAGACAGACCTTATAGCCATCTGATCTGAGTTACTGCACACTGATGCACTGGCATAGGACTGCGAGACGTCTGACCCAGAACAGCTTTTGCAAACCAAGTCAATCTGAGCTGATTTGCAGGCATCACACCGCAGTGTCTTTCCTCTAGAAATGAGGAACTTCTGCAATGCAATATATTGCACTACTCCTCTATCTTTGGCTTAGAGGCAGCCTATTACATCTATTTTTCTAAGCAATACATTGTTTTGATGTTGATATCCCTATCCTTATTGTGCACTTTCCCATGTATGACAAAACCAGCATTTTCTTTATGTTCTTGCTGAAAAAGACTTGTGCATGCATACATGCGTGCGTGTATGAATGCATTTATGCACAATCCTAGAGGAGATGCAAGGATTTGGAGAGTGGGGCAGCAGGGAGACAGAATGTGAATTGCAAAGTGTCACACCACCATATTGCCAATGTTTGGGTTTGCTTTTTAACTCCAGGATCAAGAATTATCACACACCAGCTAATACCTCTAACTTATGGATAACTTAAGGGCTCATAAGAAAACATGAACACTAACAGCAATCAAATAGATGAGCTTGAATATACACAAATCACTGAAGAAAGATCCTGAATAATAATTCAGTTCTCTTTCTTAAAGGCAGATCTTTAATTCTTGTGGTTTGAGTAAATAACTGGAGCAATAGTAAAGCTGGAGAGCTCTAATTCTATCCGTAATTCAAATCAGATTTTGGACCAATGTCCTGAGGAGTCCACATAGCAGCCCTGCAACCACAAAACAGACCTTTACTAGCTACCTGCTCAAGAAACATACTCCACATCTTGATACAAAATTTAAGAGCTCCCAAGGTCAGTCTCAGGGGTTTGTTCTGAACAGTTTCTGTCTTCCCAATCACACAAAACTGTGAATATAATTTAGCATAACCAGATTCTTCCTGGGCAATGTCCTTTAGTCCTAAAATAACAGTGTTGCAATGAGTGAAACCAGAAAAGAAAAAATAAAAAACCACCCCACCCCAAACAACAAAAAACCCCACCAAAACCAAACAAGCACACACAACGCCACACAAAAAAACCAAACTAAAGCATTTCTTTGGCATTTGCCTTTCCTGGCAAGGAAGAAATTCAAGTAAGCCAGAAGGAGCATCCGGATTTGAAGTCAATATTGCACCAGAACATATGAAAACACCAATGCAGAAAAGCACAATGCCTAGATTACTAAAGGAAAGAGATTATTTATGGGGCACAATAGCAAGAAAAGATTTTATTTTTCTTTATTCTCCAGTGCTTAGTGACTACTATGGCAGCTTCCCCCCCTTCCCCCTCAGTCTATCCTAGTAAGCCTGCTTGCATACTTATTGCATCTGCTTCTCATTTAATGACCATTGTTTTGGTCTGTCAGAACTACTACAACAAGTATCCAAATCTGCATGATTAGGCAAATATTTTGACAATGTTGTGTGTCTCATTTTCTGGAAAGAAAGAATAAAGAGGATTTTCACTTTTCACATAACTTCACTGGAGCTCTTAATCAAAATGCTACAGAGAATCAAATAGCAGATTGAACATACTTCTAGTGACAAAATAAAGCATGCCATTTTGTTTCCCAGAGCTTGCCAATTCTCTGCACATTGCTATCAAACGAACCCAAACACAGGACTTTAAAATATCATTCACATCACTTGGCAGCTGTTTCTAAGCTGAGAAACCAACAGACCCAGGGAGCAGTAAATGACAACTAAATGGTAATGCGGGCTATCGAGAGGCTCAGGGGCAGGGGGGGAATTGCAAAATGGATGGTCCCAACCCTAGGTTTTTAACCTGACAGTGCTGGTTATCCTCTCCATTGAGACTTTTGTTTGACTCACTGCAATAGCAAATATTCATAAAATGTAAATTCATATCCAGATGCTAAACCTCAAGTCTCATGCCAAAGCAAAGGTTCAAAATAGGACTTGGCATACACCTTAAAGGTAAACACAATCAGCCCCAACTCAAATCATTATTGGCTTTAAATCAGTGCTGCAATCAAGCAGAGCTACACCAATTTCTATATTACTAGAGAATCTAGACTCCAGAAAGTGTATTGAGAAGCCAACAATAGCGGTTGTTTGGCAGTGAAGGAGAGCTCACTTAACATACTCATTTCTAAGAAGGAAAGCGAATGCTCTCAACAGTGATGAAAACCGGGCTATGAGTTTTATGAGGACTTGGTGTCTCACAAATCTTACTCACATTTATTTCAGCTTTTCAAGGGCTTCTTTACTCACGTGTCACTCCAAGGCCTACTTCTTTTGTAGCTCTAAGTTTAGGCCAGCCAATGCAGTCAACGAGTTAAGTATCCAAAATGGCAAATAAAGATAATTCCTCTGTTTTGTTGCCTATGATAGGCTACTCGCTATGTTGTCAGGAAAAAGAAACCACTTAGGCAAGGTAACCCAGGGGTCTCTGTAAGAAACATCCTATTAAGGACCCAAATACAAGAGCAAACTTGTTAAGCTATGAATTTGCTTCTACTTTCAGTCCAAAGAGCTCTCCTGGAGAATAAAAAGACAAGCAGAAGAGGTCTTTTTCATGTAGAATTTCAGAACCATCACTGTGCAGCTCGTAAATCCCCCTACCCCTCTTCAGGCAGGGAAAGAATTATTTATTGTAAGGAGATTGCTTAGTTTGGTACTTACCACATTTCTGAATCAACTGACAGATGTTTTAGACATATATTAAAAAAATTCTTTGATATGAACACTTCATCTCAATTAGCACATAGCCAGCCATACAAGAATAACATACAACTTCCTTTTGCACTTTTTTTACACCTCTCCATCTTCATTACAACAGAGCTTTTAATTAAAAGCCAAGATTGGTCAAATTTACCTACCCATGGAAAGCAAAAATTACTTTAGAAACAGTAACTGTATTTTTCACCTTGGATCGTTGGTAACTTCTCAAGAGCAGCCCAGGAAGCGCATACTGACCACAACACCCAACAGCCACAACTGCTTGGGCCAGCAAGAACCTAAGTGCAATCCCAGTGAGGACAAAAATTGACTCAATCACTGTCCTCAGCCATCACTAGCCAGCTGGTCATTGGCTCCATCAGCCACACTTCCACCACACTCCTCTGTGGAATCGTCAGGTCAAGAGAGACTGTTTTGACATTTAGAAACAATTTCTACACCAGATCTCTTGCTATGCCAGGGTTTGAGGAGACATTGGAATTCACAACGGTGTCTATGCACATCACAGACAGAAATTGGGATAAATCTGCAGCAACTCTTAATACCTTCGAACAGAAACCATAGTCTTCTGACCAACTGGCATAACCTTAAAGCTTCAGAAATTATATATGTGTTCAGGCAGTCTGTAGGAGCCAGGACTGCCAGAGCAGCGGGAAATGTTTTACCACTCACAGAAACCCTCATTCCCCTCATGCTATGTGGCCAACACAGCTACAGCAACCTCTCCACCACAGATAACCTACAGTTTCAGTTTATAGGCTGGGTTTTTTGTTTGATAAGGGGGCTGTTTTTTGTTTGTTTGTGGTGGTGTTTTTTTAAAGAGATGAACAAAGGTTCTTTGGGTTTGTTTGCACCTTCCTCTCACATGCAATGATAATTGTGTCACGGTGACAGGTTAAATGAGTAGATGCTGTAAGCAGCACTAAAAGTCTTTTCTGATCTCAGACTTGCCTTTCCTATCTTTCCTTAATTTTTACTGATAGCACTGAGTAACTGCAATGCAAGACCAGAAAAGTCAGAGATGATTCAGTCTCAGATCTGGCTCACCCTCTCTTTCACACCATGCTCTTCTGCTACTATAACGCAGACAGAATGATAAAAAAACCAAAGCTGACCTCTTCCAGTATAAACACTCCTCCTGTTTGGCTGGCTTCCCTGCAAAACAATTACTTCTCTGATTTCACTGAATCCTGCATCACCATCATGGTCGTCTTTCAACTGCATTTGACTCTTATCTGTCCATCTCCATTGTTTTTCTGCACAGGATTTTAATGATTTCTTCAAAGAACACTGGCAAGCGTAACAATCTTTCCCTTCCTTTCAATCTGACACATCCGTAATGTCATCCTCCTTCTCTACCAAAGATAAATTACATGTTAAACTTTTTTTCTTCCTCCAATACATCTATTTTCCCCATGGCAATACTTGATCACTTTATCTTTCTAGTGCCCACTATCTTTCCTTCCTGCCTACTTCTACTCCTTCATCTCAACTTCTCTTTTGACACTGTTCCAAGACAAGACAAGCCTTAATCTTTTCCACATCAGAAACACTGACCTAACTCACTACCATCACCTTAATGTCCTCTCTAAGCTCACAGATGTTTTAGTGCCAAGAGCTCTTGTCCACATGCAGTACGGGAACTGTAAAACAAATTCTCTCTCTCACATGGACCAAGTCTGGTATCAGCACTGACTCTGACCCATAATTCAGAATCAATACTTTGCAGTTACTCTCCTCAAACTGTCAGCCATCTTTAGTGTAGCCAAATGCCCTCCTTTTCTTTCAATAACTTTCCTCCTTTAGCTCCCAGGTTTGTTTTTTACTCATGCTTCTTCCTTCTTCAATACTCATTTACATTCTTTTGAAAATCTCCCCTCTTTCCACGTGCTTACACAGGACTTGTCGTTTCCTTCACAACAAATTTAGCCACCAGATCTACCAACTTCTTAACACCATCTCCATCCATCCTACTCTCTCTCTGCTTATGGATATATCGCCACAAATTCATATCTCATCATCTGCCCTTCCTAGCCATTCCCGTTGCCTCCTTACATAGTTCAGTATAGACAAACATCGCACTCATATCTCACACTGCAAATGGTAACATGGCATCTTATGTCACTTAACCTGGATATTAGAATGTTAAAAATGCTTGTGTCTAAATCCTGCAAGTATCTACCCGTGGCACCATTAACATATGGCCTTCTCTATTTACATAAACAATGCTTACACCCAGAAGGAAGATAGGCCAGTGTGTGCATGCACTGAAGTTGCTGGAATAGCTAAAAAAAAAAAAAAATAAAAAAATAAAAAAAAATTAGTTCTATAAACCAAAAAGTCACAGTAGCTATCTCTTAATAGTGACCAAGTGTTTTTCACAAGTCAGAAAAGAGAGTCCCTGTCAGCTCAGCTGCCTGCAGCCATACAGAAAACGCGGTACCAGTGTTTTCCCCACGCCTGCTCACAATTGGTTACAGCAGGAGAAAAAAAATCTAAAAAATTCTAAACAAATAGAGCTAAAGAAATTCCTAAAAAAGGTGGTAAGTCACTAGCCTTGAGGGAACCTCTAAACCATAATATAAGTGAAATTCTAGCCACATTAAATCAACATGCGTTGTGTCAATAGTTTCCACAAGCCCTAAGTTCCATTTTTTGATTCTGTGTCTTATCTAGCACTTTGACCTGTACCTGACAGTCTGCCTCATCTAGGATAAATACTCTTACTTTCCTAGCAAGAAGCTGCTGATTTTTGCTTCCCCCATAACTGCCTTCACAGTTTTGGTTACATATGTTTCCTGGAGGCCTTCAACCACAGAGATCTTCCTCTGAGTTTAAATACCAGCAAGAACTGGGAGAGGGAAGGCAAAGAGGAAGGATGGCGTGTCAGACTGCTTTTCACCAAACTGACTTCAACACTGCGCATCTCACAGTTCATTCCCAGCTTTTCCTCAAGTAATTGTTACTTTATACTTTCCCCTTATACTATCTTAAAAATACACCTCCTTAAACAATCACCATTCCCCTCTCCGTGATTTATCTCATAAATTTCACCTTCATTTTTCTCATTTCACTTATACTCAGGATTTGTGTTTACTAAGGTGTTGGGGTTTTTAAAACGTTATATATTTATGAACACATTTTTTACAGAGCATGTCTTCAAACACATTATAGAGACAGGCAAGCATTATTATCCTCATGCTACAAGCAATATAGCTGCAACACACAGAATTAAAACCACCAGCACAAGATTGAGCAAAACCAGCAACAAACAAAGTTGTCCCTGAATTCTCTGGCTTTTAATTGATTAATCACTTAGATGCAGAAATCCCTACTGACTTACTGTGCATATACAAGTAAATTAATGATTTTTCACGTGGACTACAGCAAACAGGTAAAATCATGATCCAACTTTTACACTGTAACACTGCTGTCAAGAGCACTCCTGCCCTTTTGAACTAATTTTATAGAACGAAACCTATCTACAGTATAACAAAAACTTTCTAAAATGTTTCTGAGTGTTCCTTTATTTTTAGGCTTCTGGGTAGAGTTGACCATTTGCGGATTGTTTCTGACAAAAATCGAGCGTGCTATGGACAACACAAGCTTCAAAGCTTTGATATAGCTTGTAAAAGAGGGGGGGGGGGGGGGGGGGGAGGGAACTGTTGGCAGCAGTCTCAAAGCATCTATTTCCCAGAACTTGTTTTTCTGACAAAAGAATATGTGGACTTGGTCAGCCACAGGATATTAATTTGTATCTCTCAGGGGCTAGGAAGGCATAATGATAGCTCCATAATATGTGCTAGAAACACGTAATACAGCTCTTGCTGCAGCTGTTCTTCCCGTGCCGGTCCTGCTGCATGTTATCCTTCTATGGCCAACTTAGAGAATTTCTCCTGAAAGAGCTTCTCTTTTCAGTGCCCTAGGGTCTTGTTTCCTATTAAAGGGGATTTTGCCTGAATGGTTGTAAAGATACCCTTTGAAAAGACCACGTGGATGCAGCCATGTTCACTTGTGTAGTTTTGGGACCATCAGCATTAAGGAAGTCTGTTCTGTTGAGATTTCCACCATTAGTATTGATCAACTCTGATATCTAGGACACTAGCTGTCCACTGATGCTCCTCCAATGTTTGGCCATTTTATTTTGTTTTGTCTCAAGTGGATTCTCTCTTATCATTGTGTGGTCTAATCCCACATTTTTCCTCAAGAGGTGGAACCGGAAGCAAATAATTAACAAAATCCAAGCATAAGAAACACTTTTAGTAAAATCTAAGATCTTTCAGAGATTATACATATAATTACCAGCTGAAGTTTGTCAAGTGCAAGCTAGAACAGCTTTTCTGGTGTCAGCAATTACATACTGACCTTTTGCATCAACCTCTATCTTAATTTCAACATGAATGTAATTTGCACCTGTTTAAAAGGGCTAACCACAGTAATGGGGTTTCCTGCTGACGGCTGGCAGAGGAACTTCACTGCTGTGAGCATGCCCTGTTATCTAGCTGACATAGCACAGGTCCAAGACATGGGATGAGTGGCCCAACATCCTGGTTGATGAACAAAATAAAAAGAGCAGGACACTCAAAGCAAAAAGAGTCTGTCAAAGCACAGTATTTTCTCCTAGTCCTTCTCATCTCCCTAGCAGGACACAACTGATGTCGGCACAGATAAGTCAGAACGAGCCTCCAGTTACATGTCCACAATACTCCACACAAACGCACAGTATTTTGCAGCTCAGAAAACTGCATGAATACATCTCTGAAAAATCAAAATTCCAAGATGTCCTGCAGGCCCAGAAGTGCAAAGGACTTGTCAGATTACCTTGGAAGACAGGTAGCAAACTAGGGGACACTCAAGATACTTTCCTTAAATAAAAGAGGCAATGTGTACAACATTGACCTCACATTTGCTTTCACAGAGATAGTTTAGAATACTTTAGCTTCAGATTCTATTTGTCACATGCTATGACGTTAACCTATGGTATCACCCAATCCAGTTCTAATTCTACTGGTTTTGCTCAAAACCGGTATTTTTATAGGGACTGCACAACATCATCAAGAGACTCGATTCTGGCAGGCCAGGATATGGTAGTGATACCCACAAAAAAGCAAAATAAAAAACAAAGGTAAAATCTACTTTACAGCTCTGAGCTACAGGACTTAAGAAGTCCTCATGCACTCAGCTGTTGAAAACTTTTTACAAAAGTAGAATCTGGAAGGCTACATGGAGAGGTGATTGCTGTGACAGTTAGTTGGTGTCCTTCCCATCTGAATCAAATTTAGCTGAACTTAAACCTCAGGGAACTCAGAGAAGTCAAAGCAAGAACAACCGAATTCAGCACAGGTACCAACACTGAATTTATGAAGTTGCTTGTGTGAGCAATTCGGCATCCCAAGTGAGAACAATTCCTGGCACCACCCATGCAAATTTTTCACTCTAAGAACTCCTCATAGCTGGGTTTTGCTATGTGCTACACAGAAATTTTTAATGCAAAAAGCAGGAGCAGATGGTGTACCTAAACCTGACCTCTCCACCGCAAGAAGGAAAAGAAGAAAGCTTGCCCTCAGTGTTGTCCTCACCTCCTCCATGCTGCACCAATGAAAGAGAGAATGTCTGGCTGGGCTTGGTGTTGCCTGTCGTCTTCACGTCACATTTGCTGTCAAGATGAAACCAGCGTTTCTAAAGCAAACACTTCTCTTTCCAGCAGGATTAATGCTAAGAAGGTTTAACTTTAGGTTGTCTAGTAAGATCCAGAAAATAGATTCTCCTGCGTCTGTTTCTTAACTTCTCATTTCAAGAAGGCTTTAGAGCAAGCATCTCAGGGACTGTAACTCTTTCAATTTTTTAATGGGCATGGAAGAAAAACAATAACCTGGAGATTTCATCTACATTTTCCCACTGACCTGTGGCATGCTTTTGGCCAAGTTGCTCTGTGTATCTAAGCAAAAGGGGAAACAAAGCAAAGAAATATAAGGCACTTCAACAGAGAGGATTAGTACAGATCAACATAGTTACACACACATACTCACCAGCACACACAGAAGTACATATCTAGAAGTAAAATCAGGCCAGAAGTGATAAGTAAGAAGGAAATGGACAGATCACAGAGAGAAAAAACACCTCTTTCAAGACATGTAAAAAAAAAAAAGGGGGGTGGGGTGGGGTGGGGCCAAAACAAAAGCCAACATAGACAAGGGACATGCACAGGGAAGACCTACGTTTCCCACTAAGGATGCTTTTATTTTTACACAATGATTTTAGAAAAGCTCCTTTTCTGCCTGCAAAAATCTCCAGTGCATCACAGCCAGGGAGCCAAACCTGCTTGTGATTATTCTGCTTGAGAGGAAGGAACTGCTTCTCTGCATGGCCTCAGAATTTCTCCAGTCCCAGGCTGTGGGCGAGCCTGACATCAGTCCCAGTGTGAGCCATAAAAATCCCCTTCAAGAACTCTCTCTTGTGTGGGAAGCCTATAGCATTATTTTAAGCAAGAACCCCAGATTATCCTGGTGTTTCCTTACAATATTTATCATAAAGCCAGAATGGGACTGAACCCAGAGCAAATGCAGATGTGTCCATCTTAATTACTTCCACGTGATCTCCACATGAAGAATGGTATATTCTAAGGGGATGTATATGTTAGTCTCCCTGAATCCATTCTAGCATCACCACCATCATCCACTGTCTCAGCGTAAATGTTCCTGTTACAATGAAGAAAGTTTTTTTCTTCACAGTGGAAATAAACCTGATCTTTATGCAATATTCTGACAATGGGGGGCCCTTGGAAAAAAAATAGAATAAATCTTCATTTCCTGTTATGGGCAAGACATCCCCAATCCCCCATGTTTAATTCACAGCTCTAAGGTCTATTTTACCAGACTATTCTGATTTTCTAGGAGTATTTTGATGAGGGATCCTGGAAGAAACCTTTATTTTGCTTTTGATAGGTGACTAGGATGAGTTTCAAACTACATTAATAGCAACAATAATAATACTAACATACTCTCTCACAGCTCTTTCCTTACAAATGAAGTTGAAGCCATGCTTTATTTTTAAACGGTAGTAACCTTTTAAATAACAGTCACTGCACTTGAAAACACCTAATTGCAGCATCTAAGTATGAATACAACCCATACACAAAATACTTAAGCAGGTAACAGTTGTGCTTTTAAATAATAACTTCTAAATCATAACCCTTTATTGTAAATTGAAAGCCATATTCCATTCTTAGACACATCCCTACCACTCCAATTAAAATCACTGCCAACAAATCAGTGCGCCTGAAAACTCATGTTGGTTTAGAGAAGTGAATCGACACATCACAGTTCAATGAATTTACTTTAAAAATAGACGCTCGTCAATTGCTATTTTCTGAGTCCTCAGGACTAAAGACATTCTGATTTAAAAAAACCCTCAAAGTAAACTTGACTTAGATCCACCTACCTCTCTCATACAGTCCATCCAACACTTTGATTTCTACCAAATGAGAAATGAGCACAGAAACCATCATATGGCTTTTAAATGGAGTTCCCCCAACTATTTTCATAAGTAAATACTCAGAGAATTCCCAGCTCAACAATACACTTAGCTGATACTCAATTTCGAGCACAAGCTTTATACCACTATTCTTCATTTTGCCAGTGAAAACAGTTATGCATGTGCTTAAAACATAAGCACCTACTATAAAGTGCTTTATTTAAACGTGGGATTGTATACTGGATTTCCTAGAATAAATTCGAAAAGGCTGAAACAGAGCTTCACAGGAACTGGGTAACTGGACAGGAAGATTAAGGTATGAGTCTGGTAAAACAACACTTCAAGAAGCTTTGGAAAAGTTGTTTCAATTTTTTTTTTTCCCCCAAGTAAGCAAAATCTTCAGGTTTTTGCCTGTACTGCCTTAACAGAAGCAGGCCAGGTTTCTCAGGACAGCTCTAACTTGCATAAGCCTGAGCACACACGCCTATCTGCCTTACAATTGAGTCCAGTGATTAAGTGTTAAGAGTGTGCTATAAAAGACCAGGACATAGTGTCTTTTAGACAGGAATTTCAAACTATAATCAAAACTGCAGTTGCTACAAATGCAGTTTAACCTGGGTAGTACACCAGGGTGGCTATGCCACCTAGTGATACTTGTAATGTACTGTTCTCAGCCCAGAGCAGGAGGAAGGAAAAGGAAAAGGAAGAGGAAGGAAAGCCTGAGTAGACAGGCCTCAGCAAAAGTCAATGCTCAAAAGCATTCCTTGACTTACTACACAGCTATTTAGATAATTCACTAAACAGCGAGCAGCAAAACGGTAAAAAGAACAGGCAGTAGCCTGTCTCCTCCAGCCTCTGCAGCTGCAGAAATAGCCTTTGAGCTTCACAGTAATTGGAGGGGCAGGGAGGCTTTCAAGACAGATGCAAACGGCAAATACCAATCACAGAAACAAGAACAAGGCAGGATCAAGCTAACATCACTAAGGTAGCATAGCCAACTACTTTAGAAGGTGGGAACTACCCCATCAACTATTTATGACTTGATTTATTCTCCTTACGTGCTGCAGAGTTTCAGTCTTTTACACAAGATGTAGCTACTTTGTGTGAATAATAAAAAAAAATATCCTCCAAGTTGGAGGATAGTGCCCATCAAAACCACCATCTTTGCTAAGAAAATACCAGCATATTCAGTAGTTCCTTTTGTCCAAAAAGATGATAAATGAGCTTCCGAGAAAATGTAGAGCAATAACCCTATCCGGAACACACATGAAAAAATTAACACACAAAATCTGACAAAATCTATAATTGCACATCTGAATTACAGATCGCTCCGGCTGTGGTAGGAATGCAGTAGTCCTTCAGCACAGGACATACCGTGCCATGGCAATAGAAACCCAAGTACTGCCCAAACCACTCTTTTCCATAGTTCAAGCAAGAATTGAAAGTTTCTAGGGAAGGAGACTAAGGTCACAGAAGTCTGAAGAAATAGAGCTGGTGATCACTTAAAATCTAATTAATTGAAAGAAAAGTATTCCAGTGGTATCACAACTGCTAGCTAGGCCACTGTCTGCACAGGCTGCCCACCTGTTTCCCAAATAACAATTTTAATTTACTGGTTCCCAGCTTCTCCCAGCAGCATGAGAGTTCCCCTATGCAAACATTGACATACCACCTCAATAAGCAAATGTCTGGCAAAATGACAGGATAGAGTGATCTCTGACATCAAGATAATGGGGAAAGAAAAATAAACAAACCAAGAACAAAATCTCTTCCTGGCTAGTACACATCTGGCACTTCTTGCTCTCTAGTTGCTCAGAATTGCTCTTGGTATGCTCTTTCTCTCATTTTTCCTCTTGATACATTCTGAAAACCTCTGGCAGCTCCTACCAGCACCAGGCCAATAGGACTGCATCTTCTCCCTGTTGACAGCACATCACTGCTTCTCAAGTAAGGGCTTTACTGAGTAACTCGCAAGTTTTCCTAATACAAAGGCTCGCCACACAACCTTTCTGTTTGCACAGCTATGACCTAAGTTTATATTGGTGCAACTGGTGTTAAGACACTGAATAAAAAAAAAACCCAAATCATTACCACATATGCCACAATAAAAGCGACAGGTTGGACCATGACTTTTAAGAATTAGAACTTGCCAAAATTTATTATCCATCAGCCTAACAGTAAAACAGCAATGAGCTGCTGGGACACACATTTTAATACATTCTTACAAAACCAACATCCAATTATTAGAAGTGGCAAGAAAAGGATTTCTAAATGGCCTCATTATCACTTAGTATACACAGCAACTGTTACAGTTTGAACAGTAAAATGAAATCCTTTGTTGAATTACTTCAAACTCTTGACTAGGTGGATTGAAAATAGCACTCGAGTATGCCTAGTACCTCTACTTTATTTGCTCTTAAGTGAAGACAAAACCAGGCAGGTGACTGGAGCGGTCCGTCCTTGTTCCAGTGCTATCAGTAGACTGTAACTGATTTAGAGGGAGATGACCAAATTCAGAGACATCCTGTAACACACTGAATTTAGCCACAGTAATGCACAAAACGCCAAGTGGCTTGGGAAGCCAAGCTCCATGTCAGGTATGCCTGAGGCACTTGGGTCCCTACATCCCCACTCCTCCCAGGGATTTGGAGGCTCCAAAGTCGCTGCAGAAAGAGGAACTTTGCAGCCTAAGCTGCTCTGCTGTTTACAGCTTTCCTCCATACATCCTTTTCTCTTCAGCTCAGTAGCAATCCAATTTTTAATTTCAATTCTGCCTCAATTACAGCCCTTCTTGAAGTTGACCATGACTTCCTAATTGTTTTTTCTGCCCTCAGCTTTCACACACCAATTAGATATGAAGTGCTCTCCAGCTGCACCTTCAGTTCACACACAATTAGGGGATGCGCAGAAAGGCAGAGCTGCCTGGTGGCAGAGACATTTCCTGTGTTAAAACAGTAGGAAATGTGGCACATCCTTAAGAACACAGCTTGACAAAGCATGTAATCCCAGCCTCCGCTACGCCACAAATGTGAGGACACTAGAGTGAGTTACCTGACTTCTCACTGCTCACTTGGAATTATTGCAGGGAGGAGACGGGACACGACATCACGCTCAGTAACAAATTACATGACATATCCAAGTTATGGTAGGAGAAAGACAAGGCGGGGGGGAAAGGTCGCCTTCTTTTCTAAGTGCCCTCACCGAGTCTGAAGATTTCCTTGTACTCGGAGAAAACAGAAAATATAATTACTTACTTGGCAATTGTTTTTTAAAAAAATAAATTTAAAACGTAACCTGTATCTCCTATTCCTTCAGCATTTATCCATTCAGAAATCTTTCAAATGGACTATTTGTGGTATGACTGATAAACAAGTATTTTTCTCCAACTTGAAGAATCTTTTAGAAAAACCTATTTCTTTTTCAAAATAATGTTTTAAATTCAGTACATTTAGCCTTCCCCAGTGAAATCTGTTGCATTCACAAAGAAATTAAAGCCCCTGTTTACTGCAAACATACAGCATTTCTTCAAAATGCATGTTTTGAAGGGGAGAAGAACCACCAAGAAAAACAATGTTTCAAAAATATTTTACCCAGCTATTTGTAATCACTCTACATATCATTCCAGAAATAAATCCTAAAACCCAGAAATGAGAACAGATGTTCAAAGTTATCCTTACCCTTACAAAATCTCTCACAAAAGATTTGTATAGAAGTGTTTCTCTCCCTTCAGGTTTTTCTGACAGGACTGAACGCAGGCCAAATTAGGGCCTCATGCATAAATGGGTAAAGGTATTGTTGGTAGATGTAGCACTATTTGAAGTATCTATAGCAATTCCTGACCTTCTTTCTCCATAGGGAGTGGAGAGTGAAACATTCCCGCATCCACAAGCACCCTATGTGCATGGTTATCAGGCACTTGTGTAGCTGCAGTGGAAACTTAGAACCAGCCTCTTCTCTCATCCTTCTAAAACCATTCTAGGTGCATCCTTGAAAAGGCATTGACTTTAAAGGTATAAAATTCAACAAGACTTGAAATTAACCTTTTAGTGAATCTTTCACATTCAATGTGAAATAACAGAGCAGGTTGTGATGTGACATTTTTGTAGGTGAAAACATCAAAGGCAGCCCTGCCGCAGACTGATCTACCTTTGAACACCCAAGGGTATCTGAGACTGCCAAGTCTCTGTAGACTAGACAGAGAGAAAGAAAAAAGGAAGAGAAAGAGATCTAAGATATTCCACTATTTAAGGTGAAGTCATTCTAACTAGGATTTAATTCAATCTTTTACACTTTGTTACTGCTGGTGGTTTTTTAATACACAGTCAAAAGAGAAAATCAGGATAAAAGGAAAAGAATATTATTTCTGACTGTCAGGCCATAATAAGGCATAAATACATGAAAATTTAACTGGCACCACTTATTCTTTCCTTCCTCTTTAGCATTCATGCCTTAGGAATTCCTTTCTATTGGAGTTATGCAATAAACAAACCAAAAAAAAAAAAAAAAAAAAAGGCAGGATCAGCCTTTGAAAAGGCTGCACAAAAAGGTAAGTACCTGTCTAACAACTCAGAAACATCTGAATTAATGGCCACTGACAACTCTTGCCCCTCTTCGCAAGCACACACACTGAATGCTCACCTGGTGTTCTGGTTGGGGTCTTGCTGGAGTTATTGAGTCTCTCTTGAAAGCACTCCTAGTAAGGTCCACTCCTGGCCCTCACTCTGGTCATAACGAGAAACGCCAGCCCAATTTCTGGCTTGCAGCTCCTTCCAGGCTAACAGGACACCTTCAATGCATCTGGCCATGCCAAGCCCCTGATCCAGGGAGCTGTGACCAGTGAACTTGCCAAAAATTCAAATGTATTATCATCAAAAGAGTGCATTACTGGATTCTACAAGGTTACAAAGCTCATAGAGCGATAGGAAAATAAACACCCTTTATTTGGAGGGTTCTCCTTCCTGCTGATTTCCTTTAATAACTCCTTGTTACCCAAACTCCAGAGAGGTCACCACTATACATAACAAGCGTAAGAAAACATGCTTTCTCTTCTCTGGGGTAATGCTGCTAAAGGTTTTTATTTATCCCCTTCTCAAGTGCTTTCAATATCATCTTCAAAAAGCATCAGTGAATGTTGGAGTGAGGATACAAACACTCAGTGTGATGGAGCAAGAGGTTATGGAATCAAATGGTGTAACCCAGTCCATCTTGTACAAGCCATTCCGTTTCAGGCGCTAGAGCTCATGTTCAGCTCTTTGCTTTAGAGCAAAGCTTTTCTGCTGCAACTGCATCAGAGACCAGAGCAGCCAGCTAAGAGGGACTCTGAGCTGGTATTCCTGGCTCTGCTTGAGAGCTACAGCAGAGGAATCTAGGGCCATCTGCATCATCTTTCAGCAATAAGCAATGAAGAAAATTGTACTTTGAGACAGAAAGAGGTTGAATTTGCCAGGTGTGGCACCTGTTTGGGAAGTTAGCGCATCTTTCTGCTAACAAATCGAGTGCTTTATTTAAGGAAATGGGCTATAGCCCATTCCTTATAGACTAGACTAGGCCAAGGAAAGAAACAAAGAAAACCAAAATCATAGCCACAACAGGTTAAAGAGAAGCTCAAAATATCCACAGCAGACTATACAGGCAAGTGGTACAGTAGGAAATGTGACACCCTACTTCTAAATTTGAAGTGACTCTATCAAGCTCATAAAACCCTACTCTCTAACAAACAGCATGCTCCGTAAGGAATGACTTCATGCCAGAGCGGTCAACAACAACACCGGCAGCAGCCCCAGATTTTGTTCTAGGGTTTGGGTCACAGACTCTGACTTTCTGAATGGTAGAAGTCTGCATGTGGGCACGGAGGAAACGACAGCCCACATTTATGACACCTGACCCAGAAATATATGGGATGCAGAAGGCAGATCGACTGACAACAGAGAGGTCTTACTTGCAAAGAGGAACAAGATCAGGACATAATGGATAAACTACTTATGTGCCAATATACAAACCTGGCCTCCTAGAGACAGTGGAATTTGTATCTTACAAATACCAATGGCATTTTTATGGCTAAGGACGTTAAAGAACATGCCAGAAAGCGGAGGTGGGAGGGGAGAACTTGCTGCTGCCTTCAAGTTACGCACAACCTCTTCACACAGAATAATCCCGTCTTGATCATGCCTGAACTTCCTTCACAAAACAACATCTCATACAGCCTGCCAGGAGCCTCCACCAGGAGCCACCTTTCACCTCCTTCCAGAGCATATGAAATTAAGTGAACCACTTGAAAAAAAAAAAAAAAAAAAAGAATTCTTAAATGGCCTCTTTTCTGAATCAGTTTGAATCTATTTGAACTTATCTTCAAAAAGATCCTGAGATCTCACATAATGGCAAAAATTATATATATGATACAATTTCTCATGGCTCTTTCACAGTCACTAAGAGACAGAGGAAGAAAGACAACTTGGAAGCGAGCTGAGATATAAAGCCTTAGATGAAGTTGCTAATTCTCACCCAGCTTCCTCCCACACATTGTGGTATCTTGACCTTGATTTCATCTCTATCAATGGTAACTTCACTGCAGCAAAGATTTTTCTGATGATCATTTTTCTCAGAGTCTGGGGTGCCACAGTAGACAAGGGGTATGGTTTCATGCATTAAAAATCTTAACTGTTAAGTTCAAAACTGTCAAATTTTTTCCTACTTCAACACAGAATTCTCATATTTCTGAAAAAAAATTAATTTGAATTGTTCATTGATGCACTTGTGAAGCTTTCAAAATTACCTTTCTTAAGAGCGTGAGCTAGGTATTGACTAAGCTGGTTGAAGCAAAATCAACAAACTCCGAGCAGCAGAGCACAGCCTTCTGTTTTCACCATACGTCCCGAATCACACACTGAAATGCCAGCCAAGGTTCCTACCTTCTACACTAGTTCTTCCTCTTTTTATTGCACAACAACTGGAATTGCAACTTACTCTGTCTGCTCCTCAGAACTGCTTTTTCAGCTTTCCTCTTTGGAGGAAGAGCTACTACCGAGGAAAAAAAAAAAGAAAAAAAAGAAAGAAAAAAGGCAAAAAGCCCCAAAACATAGCAAGCAACAGAATATAGGAGTTTATGACTCAAGCTGCATTTCCAATGAGTCAAAAACTTAGCAGCTTAGCACACCGCAATGTCAACAACTTATCAGCACAGGATGACATGATCAAGGATGGAAATTTTCTTAATGTTCTGTTATCTCTTCCTATCACTTGAGGACGGGCTGTTAAGTTGTTATATATGTATCTGCATTGTTAAATTCTAAGAGAAAGGGAAACATGAGGCCTGTTGATGTGGCCCAGACCTGAGCTTAAAAGGAGCCCCAGGGCCCTTTGGCCAGGGATGCAGGTGGAGGCCCCAGGTGAGGCTGGTCAGGGCAATTAGTGAACCTAGGGCCTTAGCAGGGTCTAATAAGCATTGACTGACATCAAAATGCTGGAGGACAGAAACACCAGGGATCTGCTTCTGAAGACAGAGTAATGCTTAAGCAGAAACTTCTGCAATATGACATTGAATGTATGCAAGTTGTTATTGTACTTTTTCCAGAAAGCAGAAACAAAGACTGAAATAAAGCTTGCGAAAGCATAAACCAGCTTCCTTAGTACATATAAGGTCCCTTTCTAACTTATTTTGAAATAGTAACATTGCACAGGTATCAAAAATAAGTAAGACGTGAGAATTATATTAGTGTGTTGCTCCCCACAGCCTCTGCTTTGGGAAAAAAAAAAAAAAAAAAAGGAAAGAAACAGAAATGAAGACTTCTCTTTGATGCACATGGGTATCGGGAACGTGAACACTTGATTAGACAGTGCCATACTGTCACGCATCACTCCTGCACTTCTGAGAGCCTGATGTCTGAAGATGCACAAATGAGTGCACACTAGCAAAAGGTATTATTGGTGCCTTCTACCCCACTACTTCTGTGACAGTCCCCAGGGGTCCTGCTCAGAACCAGACTGACAAAGACACAGGGGAAACAGATCCATCAGAAACATTTTACAGGCTAGGCCCAGATCCTTGGCAGGTATTGATGGAGGGTGTTGCTGTTCTACTCTGAACCATCCCTCTATCAGCAACTTAACAGGAGAGACACACAGCAAGGGAAATGGCTCTCCCTGCCTATAAAAAATCTACCTCTAGCAATTTGGGGATGCAATGGCTCTATCTAAATTTCTGAAGTAACCAGTGATTTGGGATTACCGAAGACTAAGTTGGAAATAGACTGTTTATTAGAAAATTTTTCAGAAATCTTTCCAATTCCTGAAAATTGTATTATTGAAGGAGCTTCTTGAGGGCATCTGGGCTTTGATGACCGAGTAAGTTAGTGGGAAGCGACAGGCAAAGCAATGAAAATGGATGATGCAGGGATACTCCACTGTAGAAAGAGAAGGGTATTTTTATACACAGATACACTCAGAGCAGGTTCTACTGATGAACCTGCTTTTTCTATCGCAGGCCAGAGATTGCAACACAAAACACTCAAATAGTTAATTTACCTTACTGCTTTTTTACTGCGAGCAACACTAACCTGACAAAGAACAACAATTAGCAACATACTGTAGCCCAAGATGCATTTCTTTCTGCAAGTGTGTCTGAACATACAACGAAATGACTAGTAGCCAGTAAATTGCTTCAAGTCCAGTATGAGAACAATAAACTGTTTCAAAAAGGGGGAAGTTACCAAATGATCAAATTTCTGAGCAGGACATCTCCTGCACTCTGTTCTTCCTTGTTGATGCACTAGACTGAATGCACTGTACTTCTATACTTTACCCATGGGTATGAACAGCAGACTTGAGCAGAGGCAGCATCAGGCAGCCTAGCTGCAGCTAGTGCTACTGATCTAGCATATGCAGGTCTGCAAATCCTAGGCAACAGCTAAATTCCTTCTTTTCTACTTGCACAAAATTTCCAGTGGGAGACAAGAGACATACTGGGAAAATCTGGACTTGTCACAGCTCTAAGATGGTATGAATTCAACCACGTAACAGCACAGACAGGCTTTCTACACCATACTGCTTGTGTGCATTCCCCGTGTCTTCCCAAGAACCTAGTCCCTTTGGTGGTTCAGCATAACAAAAGAGAACTAGGGTTTCAAAGAAAGATTTGTCAAAGATTGTACAACAGAAAACCTCTATGGGTTGTTTGGAGAATGATGAAGAGAACATTAGGCTGGCTAGCATACATGTCCTCGATGCATTTAATGTCTGCTCAGTTTAAAGGAACATCGTAATTTTGTTTCTGAACTAATATAAACATTACCCTTCGCTTCTCTCCTCAACTCTGTGTAGACATTGCTTAACTAAGAACTAGTTATGGGCTGGTACAGCAGATGATAATCCCAAATTATCTGAAATACCATTTGGATTAAATGCAAGATCCAGTTTACCACTGGGATATACTTCAAGTCACACGCATAAGTAGCAAATGCATTTAAATGTTTGCTTAAGGTCCAACGGCTGTCTACTTTTAGCCTTGAAAAAAAATCATCTTCAGTAATAAAGCAGAAAAGAAAGCTACAGCCATTGCTGGAGTCCAGGCTTTCTCACAGTTTCTAAAAATTATGGAATGAAGAATCCTGACAGTTCTCAGTCAATGTAATTATTTTAATAATGGTTTGAACTGCTAGTCAGAATCCAAAATCTCTGGGGCATGAAGAAAAGATGGAAAAAGCTAGAAAAATATAATAAGTTTTATCCAGCCGCACAAACGAGGCCTCTGAGGCAAGGGTAGGCAAAGTGGCTTGCTGCTAGTCACACAAGAGACCTGCATAGATCTAGGTTCCAAGTCTCCCTCCCCACAAGTAATCCACAAAACCTCCTAACGCCCACTGCCAGTATAAAGTCTGCAGGATGGGATATTCTTATCGAATACCCTGGTAATAAAAAAACCCAAACAAACAGGAATTAATGACATCGAGACTTTCTCTGAAAACCATAGTGCACAAATTTGCAGTTTTCTCAGTTAGCAGCATACATCTAAAGAAAAGTACTCACAGAGGTGCCATTTTCCTACGACGTTTTCAGTATGTATTTTTCCTTTTCTAAATAGGCCATATGTAGTAGTCAAAGAAACTCATTTGTAGGCAAAGCATTAGCAATAGTACGTCGAAAGTACATCATCAGTCATTCCATTACATGCTACTCTGATACAATAGATATGACTTACGGTAGCTTAACATGCATGGGAGCTTTCTGCTGTTTCAAAAAGTTAGCAGAGCTAACTGCTGTCCGAAAACAGCAGAGTTTAGATTTTATTTTATTTTTTTACACATTAGTTTTAAATTAGAATGCTCTGCCATCAGAGGAGTCACACAAACAAGAGGGAACATACGTGCTTCAAAATTTGTCCAACTTGATAATGGGAAAATAATACTAAAACCAGAAAATCACCACTGCTGTAGTTACTACTATAAAACTAGCCATGAGGCTATTACAAGAGGTAGAGTGACCAAAGCCTCTCATAACACAGCCAGACCATCTCATCAGTGGTTTTGGCCTACTCATTAAAATGCCTTATTTGTGAATCACGTGTAGGTGGTCGTGCACACAGGTTTCAATGAAACAACTGGCTGGGCCATGCTGTAGTCCTTGCTGCAAAGTATCCTGAAGCTTAGTTAGCATAACAAATCCTGTGGAAAACGAATGTATATTGTCTTGCACTGCATCTATTTTCTTCTTTATTGCCACAAATTGTGAATGGCACTGATACCATATTAAAAACTCCAGATGTAGGTGGCATGACATATTCAGGGCTTACCTATGCTTATCATATGATGGGGCAAAAAAAGGGGAAGCAAGAGAAAAATAACTTTAAAAATTAGTTCTACAAGTATAAATGGCGTAGGCAATTTATGAGCCACTTCCTTCTGGCGAGTTATTTCTACTAGTCATTAAGGTCTCCATGCTGTGCATGGAAGTGTCATCAACCTTACCAAAGCTGGGCTATCAGCTAGGGCAAAGCAACAGCGGCCCTGCCTCAAAGCAGGGGAACGTGTCCCACAGTACATCTCTACGCAGAGTCCTTGGAGTTTGTCCCTGCCTTTGGTTATCATCATTTCTTTGTTAGGCTTTTTTGAGGGAAGAGATGGGTTTGTCACAATAAATGAAAAAGTATTTTCGAACTTCTCAAATTATCTGAAAACTGCACCTTCAAGCAACATCGAAATATGCTTCAAAAGAGTTAGTTAATATCTGTAAACCAAATTAGGCCCAAAGTGATAAAAATGGGCATCAAAAACCCGTACCTAAAATAATGCATTTTGAAAGCATGCTGGGAAGAAGCAAAACCAAAGCAAAGACAAGTGACAGAAAGTGAGATCACAAATTTGTTTTACAAAGTCACTATAAGAAAGGGAGATGAGAGAGAGGGAAAAGGCTGGTGCATCCAGGGAGGGAAGAAGGGGTGAGTGGAAACAGCTGGAATTGTTCAGCTGTGTCAACATTCGGCTGTTTCGCAGATTGACTAGCAAAGTGTCATCTGAAACCAATTACATTCCCAAAACCCCATGGACCCAGTTCATAACATTGATTAATCCACATTGTGAAAACGTCCCCAAGCAAAACTGGAACAGCTGTCAGCCCTTGGAGCTCAGAAATAGCTTTTTTTTTTTTTCTTTTTTTAAAAAAGCCACGCACACTCTTTAATTCCAGCTTTGTAATTTACAGAAGATGATATACCTGTTTCTACTGATTAAGAGCAAAAAAGATCTCCACTTCTTCCTACAAACATTGCTTTTCCTGCATTACCATGGCTGATGATAGAAAAGGTTGTCAGCGTTAGACACAGACCAGTACTAACCCCACAGACAGAAGCACCTGCCTGAGAACTAACACACTCCTGAAGATGCTTTTTCCTCTCCTTTGCAGACCCTGAGGGACAACAATTTACTTTCTGAAGGTCGGAAACTTCCTGTTTCCACTCCAAGTGCCCTGAAATTATTGTCTTCAGGCAGATTAGGTATGCAGAAATCATCAACTGTACTTCCGAGACTCCTGACACTACCTGACTAAATCAGCTGCTGTGCCCAAGTGAGGCATGGGTCAGCTCCAATCACCTCCCCACACAGCACTCCTTTTCACAGCTTTTCCTGCTCAGTTTGAACACTCATGAAGTGCCTGCTATAGGAAGATCTTGTACTTGATGAGTTGCTTCACTGCTGCCATCTCCATGGTCCCAAGGACCTTGCTAGCTACAAGGTGCTTCACAGCGCAACCATGTCCTGGTCAAACGCCCGCTCTGTCCATCTGAGCAGCACCAACCTGAACCAGTGTACTCCCATTCAGAGCTCCTTATTGGCCATGAAGGCATAATTTATCCGTCATATTTCCCAAGAGAGTATCAGACAGATGTATTCTGACAGTCTATAAAATATTTCTGAGCTAACCAAAGTCACTGCAAGAATATCATAACAAATAGGAATGGAAGTGTGCATAAATGCAATCAAAAGAAACAGAGGAAATGGGAAGATTTTCGGTTTTCACAACTGTCAATTAAAGGCTGCAGGGGAAAAAAAAGCTATTTTTTTGCTTGCATATTAATTAAATCACTTTATTAAAGAAGGTATTTTTATGTGGAGCTCAATGTTTTGGTTTTTTTCAGATGTATACATTTATTTTATCAGCTATTCTAAAATAAAGTTTAGAGGAGCAGGAAGGCTCCACCAGCTAGCGCCAAAGATCAAGAGACCTTACACTTCAACCTGCAATATTCTTCCTGCAATTCTATCAGCAAGAATTGCTGTCACTGTGTAACATCACGAGAAATTCTGTGCTGCGTTTATATTTCCCAACTTCAGAGCAAGGAATTGTCAGACTGACAAGGGAGGTACCAGAGTATAAGTCCACAGAAACAAAACCGTTCAAATCATATTGCTATTGTATGATTCCAAGACATTGGTGAAGTGACAATTCCTTTTCCAATGAATACTTTGTATGTGTAACTCATTCATCATGCATCTTTTGAAAGAGTTCATGGATTCAAATACAGATACACAAGAAATCTTTAGCATTACTCACAGCCTGTACCTGAACTTAAATGAATAACGTCAACATCACTGGACCTAACACACTCCTTATTCTGTACTATAGAGAAATACTTCTCAGCTTTAGAGAAGCTGTTTGGAAGGGCAAAGTATATATTAGAGTTAGAATATCTTTCAGCTTATCCGTTCCTTCACTCAGTCCTCTTACTTTTACATTTCTAAGGACTTGTCACAGATCAAAACCCCCACATTGTTTAAACTTCAGCATTTCATTTCAGTTCCACAATTGAATACACACGATATAAACCAAAATGCAGCACATCTGATCAACTATATCAATTCATTACTCAAAAAATAAGTTATGCTAGAATGGTTATTTATTTGAGGACAATGGTATATTGGTGAAAGAATTTATATTCAGAGAGATAAATACATTTCCAAATTCAAGAGAGTGAATTGCCTTTTGACTCTTTACAAAATACTCCAGCAATATTAGTTAGTTAACACCACTGGATACAATGCAAAAGCTATCATGATTTGATATGTGTTTCCAAACCCCAACCGTGATCAGCATCCAATATTGTGGGTGCTGTATAAACAGAGTAACATCTAATCATTAGACTCCCTATTTTGCAGGGTACCGGGATGTTATCAACTCAATGGAGCATTATTCAAGCCTATAAAACGCTGTAGTATTTACACCATTTAACACAGTGCTTAGTGTTAAGTATACGCCAGTAATAAGTTACACCGCATTAAAAAAAAAAAACAAAACCACAAAAGAAAAATACTACTTCACACATATGGAGTTCTGTGAAGACACTCACAAGCTGTTCTTGTTTCCCCATAAATGTTAGAAATAAAAAAGAGTCACTGGGTCTAATACTTCATATTCTGCAACAGAAAGGAAGTAGACAGTGGCATCAAATACAAACAAGAAAATTTGTGAGACCACAGCAAACCTGAGTTCAGACAGATGGTCCACAAGCAGTAGCCAGGCTTTTTAGAGTAGCCAATATCTGATCGTCAAAGAACAGTAAAACTCAAGAGCTGCTAGGTACTGGATTCTGTGCTATTGAACGTGCAAGCACAAAGTCATATTTTCTGACCACCGAGACCAATTATAATTTTCTCATGAAAAACTGTTGAGTGACTCATAACATTTGTCTTCAAGAACATAGAGTTGAAAGTCAAAATTACTCCTATCTTATCAAAATCCAGCATGAGAAAGTGAAATTATTTCCCAAGTAATTCTTACAACGCCAGTAGCTGGATTCACATGGGTTGCTAATAGTAGCTAACAGACTGAGGGAATAATATGTAAGGTATTCTTAAGATTATAATGAGAAAAATTTGTACAAAGACTTGTAGAATTAGGGCAAAGTACAAAGAGTTATTCAAGCTGTATCACTAGCAGACATCCATCAATTCACAGAATTTAAAGTTAAAAAAAAAAGACAAGTGGGATGATCTATTCTTGCATATCCCAAGATGTGCGTGCCATAGGTCATTGCATTTCACATCATTAACCCCTGCACTGAGCCCCATAAATAGTGTTTGATTAAAACTTTTCTTACAGAAAAGCATCCAAGCGGAATCTGAAAACTTCAGGAAATGGTGCAGCAGCTCTTCCTACTAGTAATCAATTCCAATTTTTGACCACATTCAGTGTTGAGCATTTTTACCCACTCTCCAATTTGAATTTATCTGCTCCAGCATTCCAGCCACTGGTTCCCATTTTGACTCTCTCCATTAGATTAAAGAGAGTCCTTTAGTAACCAGTATTTTCTTTCTCTGAACACTTTTAAACACTGTTATCCTACAGACACCCAGTCTTCTCACTGATAAATTTAAGAGATGATGCTCCAAGTAGCTGAACACCAATCATTTTCTCCTACCCCAAGTATTTTGTGGTGACTTTCTGAACCTTACCCAATACTTCAATGTCCTTCCTAAAACATGGATCTTATAATGACAAGGATTATTCTACTATTGTCTTGCCAACATATACAGGCATATAAGCAGGCAAAACTTCTCTCTCATGTCTCATTCCCATTTACACAAACAAGTATAGCATCACAGTTCTCTTCCACTGGAAGCCTGTGGTCAGCTGTTACCCAAGAGGATCGTCTCTGCTTTGCATGACAGTCTTCTCTCACTGAAATATTTATTTTTCTTCAGCAAGTTGATTTACACAGGTCCTCTGCTTAAACGGGCAAAACAATTTACAGCTTTCTGTGTAAAGTGTCTACTACTCTTTTACCTCATATTCTGCCACTCTTTTGCTACCTGGAAACAAAGCATCAGTGGTTCAGATAGATTCTTCCAAGTAATTGACAGAAATATTGAATAGTGTTGAAACTAGTCCTGATCCTTGCCAAATGCCTGTACCAGCTCACACTGATTCTCCACAAATGTGTGTCTGAGATAAGGCAGTTAGCCAGAGCTGCGTTTAGTGCACAGACTGCTGCAACTAAAACAGAACTCGCAGGAAGAAGCAAGAAGGAGCTTCAGATTAAATCCTAGCGAACAATATGTATTGAACCCCACACTGTGACTGTATGAAGAACTCTGTCATAAACAGGAGCTGCAAATGATTTTAAAGTTCAGAAGTTCTCAAATGGAGGAGTCGCATCTGTAATGTAAAGGTGAAGATGTGCTGATGTAAAGTAGCAATTAAGACAATCAGGAATTCCTAGCACTGTCACTAAGAGTCTTTTTGGTTCCAAGTTTTCTGAAGAAAATATGGATCATCACCACAGATTGGTTATCTTGAAGGGTCAAATGTTGAAGAGGAGGTATGAAATGGGTGACTAAAATAAGCGAAGGCGAACAACAGAAGGAATGTCTTCCCAAAGAGAGTAATGACCATATATAGCATGCCTTTTTTTATATATAGTTGACGTGTTTGATGTCTGAGGACCTTTCATCAACTCTGTCATCAAGTGGTATTTCCCAAATGGAGGACTGGTGTTCTGTGAGTGCCAGCAGTTATTTATTTGAGCTTTTGAAAGCATGACTGCTCTATTTATCCTTATGGGGCCATTACACCAAAGAGCATTTTGTGATATTTGCTACTGACAGAAGGAAATCAGGCCAGTAACATGCGCACTCACATGACTAACCCGTTACCTCTCTGTAGGTGCTTAGAACAGCAAGAGCTTCCTATACAGATCACCTATCCAGAACTTCGGAACTTGTGACAGCTCCCTAAGCTAAGAGATCCTGGGAGGTTTCCCCAGGCACAGCAGTCACTGGGCTGAATTACTGTGTTTGAACATCTTTGTAAAAATAAATATGGATTAATACCTGCATGTTCACAATACATACCTTTAAAAATGTCCCTGCAGGCTTGATCTTTAATATCTTTCAGGGTAGTACCTGGAAAGACCTGCAACTATAACTATGTAACCACCACCAACATAATATAGAAGTAATAGTACTGAAAAACAAAAATATCGGATGACACGACAGTTCTTCAGATGGCCTAATCAACAAGCAAACCTTAGACAGAAATACAGCAGAGGTTATAATACCTAGAAATATCAAAAAGATAAATCATTTTTGATACAGTGCAAGTCTGAGATACCATGAAAGAATGAATCTGAATAAAGGTCCTTCCATTCTCATTCTAGAAAATCATCTTCTGCTTTCTTTTACTACATGCTGAGAAAAAAAGAAAGAACAACAAAAACAGAAGCATATTGTATAAGGTGTTAGGGAATACAGCTTTTTATTTTTAATTATCCCCTAAGAACAAAAATAGGGAGACATGGATAATTACTATCATGAAGGCTTACACTAGGAAACCTACTGAAGTAACATGATACAGCTGTTATCAGCCCAAGGATATCTGTCTACTTCTTCTGCACCTCAGCCACTGGATTCACTGAGCCCCAGGGATTCTTAGAAGGGACAGCAAAGGAACAGCTCTCTAAAGCTGAATTCCCACTCTAGTTAAACTGATCTGATTTTATGCCTCCTCAGCCTCTGCACTGGGACACTGTGGACTGGATCAGAGCAAAGGCAACACATATCAATAAAGTTCCCCTCATTTAGCAGCTTCATCACTGCTAAGTTTGGCACCTAAAAATCAAAATAGTGTGGTAATAGCAAAATAATGTTTTTAAAAATACTCTACAAAAGGGTCTAGAGACCAGCAATTTGCAGAGAAAACTGCCAAGAAAAAGTCATCAGCATCTTTAATTGCCTTTTTTTTTTCCCTTTCAATATTTAGGAACAATTATGTATTAATTTAATACAAGATACAGATGCAGAAGGTATCTAGGATTTAATCAGTTTGCATTTAACACTGCAAGAACTTTATTTTCTTTTCTCTGCACAAAGCTATGACTGCCCTGTCTGCATCTTATCCAACCTCTAAAAGCATCCACAAATATGCCAATACAAATCTGGATGCAGTAACAGCACAGAGGAAAATGTGCTCTCAGTTCAATGACCCAGCATACATGCTTCACAGACTAATGCTAGAGGGAGACTATTGCTCCCTCAGCTTCTGTAATACAGTGTATAATTGCATAGATAGGGGGCTAAAGTTTTGGAGGAAGGACCTTTGGATCCAAGATTCCTCACTTCCCATGCTTTCTTCCAGCACTGGCCCTGCTAGATCATTTTTAAGTGACCCATTGCTATTTTTTTCCCCAGACACGTGCTTTCTAGGTGCCTTTGCTACTATTTCACCTTTTCAAGTCACTCATTTTATGAACACTCAACCAGCCCCAGAGTGGTAAATATCAAACCATCCATTTGAGCGGAGCAGGATCTGTTTGTTTGCTGAGCTTTCCAACAAGGCCAGCTTCCTGGGTTACATTTCAGTATGAACTAGCCTTGGTACGGAAACAGGTTTTCCAGTGTACATGCTAATAAAATAACAAAAAACAGAATTCACTTGAGGACTTGCCAGATTACAGAATGGGTAGAAAAATACCTACCATCTGAGCTTACATTTTAACTGTACAAGAAAACAACCATGTCATTAATTTATATACTTTTTCCCAAAGTATCATTTTACAGATTGCCATTGTTTATTAACACTTTCATACCAAGATTTAACAATTTCTGTAGACTAAAAATAATTTTAAGATATACTTGGGCAAAAAAAAACCAATGTGAAGGAGTCTGTCTGCATTTGTATGTTGCTGAAATGCATTGTCATACACAACAAAGACTGTCCTAACAACATAAGCCTCTGCAAGAGGGAAATGTTTTCTGGAAATTGGGAATATTATCCTGAAGGTTTCTAGAAGCTATTGAAGTTACATAAATAAATTGATCTGTAGTGCTTAATCCTAGAAATGTTGAAAGGAAAATTTCATTTCAAAGAAAATACTTCGGCGACAGCATGATCTGAAAGGTCAGCATATAACTGAAGTTATGTTCCGGTCTTTTACACCGGGCTCGTACTGTTGTAAAAAGAGTACTTCACACAGAACTTGTACATTTTATTTTAAATCCTTGAAGCCTGTTAGTAAGTTCCTGAAGAAGACATGATTGTCTTGTTATTGTCAACACACCCACCCACCCAATCAACCTTCAAAACATCAAAATTCACTTTACTCCCACTATCCCCTTGATGTAAATTATTCTCCTATTAATAATTCTCTTTTGTTATAATCATCCTTTCCTATCTTGCATGAATTGCTCTCATCCTAATATGACCGAGTTTGAGCTTACTTCTGGAAAAAAAAAAAACAACAAAACTTCATTGGAAAAAATACAAATGTTTGGGGAAAAAATCTTTGTCCCTCTCCAAACACTAGAAAAAACTCTCCCTGTCTGTGGTCAATTTCATCCTTTTGTCTGCATGATTTAAAAGCGTCCCTGTAATACAACTGGATATATGACATTGGAGAAAATGGCCATTACTAACAGGTATATGGCAACTCACTGTATACTCGTGCATTCTATCTGGAAGCGAGTAAATACTTGCTTTGCTCCAGAACATGTCTCCCTCTCCAGGTCATGGCAACTCTGAGCATCCCCAATGGTATCATTCCTTGGAATGGCCGGATGAGTCACATGACAAGAAAGTAAACATACACTGTATACCTTCCCGGCTTTATTAGGCTTGCATGGCAAGGTTTGGGTAGCTGAGGGGCTACAGGGGTGGCTTCTGTGAGAAGATGCTAGAAGCTTCCCTTTTATCCGACAGGCCAATGCCAGCCAGCTCCAAGACAGACCTGCTGCTGGCCAAGGCCGAGCTTATCAGTGACAGTGGTAGCATTTCTGTGATAACATACTTAAGAAGGGGGGCAAAGCTGCTGTGCAACAGAAACTGCAGCCGGAGAGGAGTGAGAACATGTAAGAGAAACAACCCTGCGGACCCCCAGGTCAGCAAAGAAGGAGGGGGAGGAGATGCTCCAGGCGCCGGAGCGGAGATTCCCCTGCAGCCCGTGCTGAAGACCCTGGTGAGGCAGGCTGTCCCCCTGCAGCCCAGGGAGGTCCACGGGGGAGCAGATCTCCACCTGCAGCCCACGGAGGACTCCACGCCGGAGCAGGTGGGTGACCAAAGGAGGCCGGGACCCTGTGGGGGACCCACGCTGGAGCAGTCTGTTCCTGAAGGACTGCATGCCGTGGAAGGAACCCACGCTGGAGCAGTTCATGAAGAACTGCAGCCCGTGGGAAGGACTCGCATTGGAGAAGCTCATGGAGGACTGTCTCCCATGGGAAGGGCCCCACACTGGAGCAGGGGAAGAGTGCGAGTCCTCCTCCTCCTCCTGAGGAGGAAGGAGCAGCAGAGACATCATCTGAACTGACCACAACCCCCATTGCCCATCCTGCTGTGCCACTTGCAGGGAGGAGGTAGAGAATTTGGGAGTGAAGCTGTGCCCAGGAAGAAGAGAGGGGTAGGGGAAAGGCATTTTTAGATTTGGTTTTACTTCTTATTATCCTACTCTGATTTGATTGGTAATAAATTAAATTAATTTTCCCCAAGTCAAATCTGTTTTGCCTGTGATAATAATTGGTGAGTGATCTCTCCCTGTCCTTATCTCAACCCCTGAGCCTTTTGTTATATTTTCTCTCCCCTGTCCAGCTGAGGAGGGGAACGATAGAGTGAATTTGGTGGACACCTGGCATCCAGCTAGGGTCAACCCACCACATTGGCAAATGGGACTGAGACAGTCACCAATATTTGTTCACTAATCCCACATTAATGTCGCCAAGGCAAAGCAAATTTGTTCCACCTCTGAACTATGCTTTTCATCCTTACTTAAATGGGTAGCTTTATGCCATTAAGCTGTTATGCCACTAAAGGAACAGTAAAGGTATCATGAGAGTTAGCCTATGTATACTACTTGCTACAAACATTATGTTCAACACATGAAGGATGGACTTGTTGGCAGAAAATTGGAGGACACTTCCAAAGCCAGATACCTGTAGCAGAAGGCAAGAGTTCTGCAGTAGGATATAGGCTTACTAGTTTTGCAGTGAATTTCCTTGATTATACTTGGTCCTTTCAATGGTTTTCCAGTTTCATGGAAATACTGCTAAAGCAACCCATCTTTCTTAAGCTTACACTATCTGTTCAGCTTCTGGTAGTATGGTGGTCAGAGGTATTTCTTAGGGCAATAGTTTCAACTCTCAAATCTCAGGGAAACACCAAAGGTGGAGAAAAAAAAAAAAAAAAGAATCTATGGACTTGACACAGCACAAAACTTTCTGGCTGGTATTAAACCAAAATCAGATCAGACAGTTACAAAGGTCGCTTCTGAAATCTATAGAGATGCAAGTAGTGCAAAATACAGCCTTTCATGTTTGCACTATTTCTTTTCTGCCATTAGTTGGAACCATCTGTTTATGGGACTAGGTTTGGATTTTGTGCGAGTTCCCCCCCCTCCCCCTTGTTTTTTTTCTTTTTGCTTCCTGGCTACCTGAATTCTCCCCAAGCATCTCTGAATTTGCAGCAGCAATTCCCAGTGATTGCTCTGACACAATAATAATGGTGGCACTGCAGCTCCCCAGCTGTGAAATCCAGCCAGTGATTCTCAGGGGCTCCTGTACAGTCTGGGGTATTTGGGTTGGTTTGTTTTTCCCTTGTTCTTTTCCTTTTATTATTAAAGATTTTTTTTTTTTTTTTAATTTCCCCTTATTATTGTTAAAGACTCTTTGTTACCCAGGGAGTTCATTCAAACTGTGAAGCAGAAAAGGATTCTAAAAGGCACAGGCAGCAAATGAATTGTCCATTTCCCTGCTTCTCCATCTTCCTACATACTTTTAGCACAGATTTTTTTCATCAGACTTATATACTGATGTATAATAGGTGCCAGAATCAAATCTCTCTTGTGCCTGACAGGCAATGGATTAGAGAAAGTGTCCCTGTAGCAGTTGGCGAGTTGGGCGAAGTGGTTTTTCATATCATCACTGCAACATACCATGCTGACTTTCCTAATAACAACAGGAATTTTCAGTTTTAGTCTAGGACTGGATTTCAGCTCTTCTACTGCACCTGATTTCTGTGGGGTAACAGTAATAGCTCACAAACACACTTGCAAACTTGTGTTGTATGTGAAAATCCAAAAGACACAAGCAAATTAATGACTACTGGCTGGGAGATACATTACTGTCTTTTGGCAATGAACATTGAAAGATGAATTATTTTAGCTTGGTTTTGAAAAACAGCACAGGTCAAACAATAGAACCGGGTGACAAACTGCTGCAAGCACATACAATAGCAAGGAGCCACTTTTAGCTGAAATTGAAAAATATTTCCTATGGACTCTGTCCAGCATGGCAGAATAATAATTGGGGGGGGGAGCGGGGTGGTGAAATTTATATGCTGCTCAGCAACCTTTTTGTATTATACAGTTGTGACTTTTAAAATATGGTATTTTCCTCCTCCACACCTAAGTCTTCAAGTTAAAAAAATACAAGCATGTAAGTTTTGATAATACTTGTACAATGTAAAGCGATGCTGTAAAAAACAAAGTAGCACTGTACTTCAGACAGTCCTTCACACCTAAAGCCACTCCTTGTTGCTGTAAACATGTAGGTACACTTTGAGAAACCCCCTATATGCATATTTCCTTATGTCATTATATAGAGGAATATTAGCAAGGCTTTGATCCACATGCTTCGAACTGGGTTCTGTGTTGTTCATGAATGCTTTTACACTTAATATTTACATCTTATTACTTTTATAATATGCTTAGAAACAAAGTCAGGAAAATACCCCTGCCTTAGAATAGTGCCGTATAGATTACCCAGGAGGAAAAAAAAAAGGTAGAAAGTCCTCCCAGAGAAGGGCTGTGTGCCACCCTCTCATAAAACAAGTTTAAATCATTTGTAGAGTTACAAAAAGTATACAGAAAGTACCCACACAGATATGTATTCTCGTACTGGTGGAGTTAACTCAGGGGTACATAGTTGGAGAACAAAGCTGTGCATTAGCTATTTATACACTTACGCAATCAATACTGAAATAAGCACACGTATAATTACGTAATTATCACATTAGGAAGTCCATAATGAACAATTTAATCAAGTAAAAAAAGAATATCATAAATATGGCCAAATGATAATGAAACTGCACTACATGAATAAATCTTACTGAGAGAAGGCAAGTAGCCAGCAGAAACTGGTAGAGGACAACTAGTTTACACATCAAGATGTATCACAACTGTATTATTTAAGAATCTTGAGGACATTTCTGTACTTCAGAGAATGAAAACAAACAAAAAACAAAGCCATCGACACCAAGACTTGAAATAAGTAATGTTTACGAGCAGATTAATGTTGTTAAAGATTAGAGCCATAAAGATCACCGTCTGCTCATAGATGCATGATAAGAAAGATGCCAGATTTTTGAGAGAGATCGTTTCTGCTTTGTCACAATTCTATATTCAGCAAATGTTGTAACTCTTTTTGTTTGCTTGGGCCTGGTTACCATCATCCTCAAGATTTTCAAACTGTGTCTACGCAGCTCGAAAATGAATAGTTTATTAAGTCCCCTGTATTTGCATCCGGAGCCTTTACTTAGGGCTATATCTAGCTGGCATTCCAAAGGCTGAACAAAGCAGGCTTGCCTATGATGCAAAGCACTACATGAAGAGTTATAATATACTAGGGTGCAGACATTGACAGAGACCATCACTGTCCTTGTTCCAGAAATCATACAAAAGGGCTGGAAAATATAACTATGACCACCGAAGTCACTGAGGCCCTAGCTTTGCAAGTACATCACGACTATAAAACTGGACAGATTTAGTCAAGCTCACTAAGTTCCACCAAGCCACATCAGAAGATCACGACTATAAAACTGGACAGATTTAGTCAAGCTCACTAAGTTCCACCAAGCCACATCAGAAGACCAGGTCGTGGACTCCAAAGGGGGACTGCAACCCAGAAGACCTCCTGCACTGTTATAGTAATAACTGCACAGAATCAGCAGTTGGGGGTGACTACAGAAACAGCTATTGCAGGGTCAAGAGCAAGAAGAGATGGTCACAGAGGAATGAAAGCAAGATGGAGAGTTTAAAAATCAATAAAAGACAGCCTAGCCAGGGCAAAAGGCCTCCCCTCTCTTACTGTCTTGTGCTCTATTAGCACTTGTGACTCTCTCCCCCTCCGTGCTGCCTTTGCTCCTAATTGCTATGCCAGCCATCAGAATTGTGTCCCAGTTCAAGGTGGTAACGAGCAGTAGTGTATTTATTAATAAAGCAATAACTGCACCAAGCCTTCTTTACCTTACATAAAGGTTGCTACAAACACATTTCCATTATTCTGTAATTTCAGCAAGGAGAAGCAAAGAACTGGGTAGGAGAAAAGGACATGCTAGGGAGTGGCGAGAAACAGTCCCTGGAGAGCTCAAAGCAACAAAAATGCATGGTCTCGGGTGTGGAAAAAAATATGGCTTAATAAATCATCATCTGAAGTTGCCATGGTAATAGTAAATGTCTAGTTCCCTATACTGTTTAACTTCATACATCCACTCCTGCAGGAGAGGAATAACACTGATTTCTCCACCATACCGAATGACAGTGGAGATGCTTATTTAAAGATGAGGACAGAGTGTGCAGCTCGGCGGAGTCAGGCTCACGACCTGCAGGGTACTTGAGGTGAAGGAACACGTTCTTTATGCAAGTCAGCTCCACGCCACACACTCGCTGTACTTTTTGCAGAATTCGCTTCCTGGTGCGGTGGCCTCCAAAATGTAGTTTGCCAGATAACCAGCAAAGCAGTGTTTGCTTTCTAAAACTAGAAAAAACACTTTGTGATTGACCAAAGATTGCAGTCACACATGGAATACCATATAATAAATTATCATAGCCATAGGTAAACACAGATGTATATAAAAAGATCTTTCAGATTCTATCCATGTACCAACTTCTTGGAGGGAGGGGCTTGAGTAAATAAAAAGAAAGACTCTGACAAGAAAAAGGATGGTGCGTGGGTCTCTCACAGAATAAGGTCAGCTCCCACAGACTTCCTCAAGCAAGTTTCTTAATGTTCCCGTATCTCGGTTCCCCCATCTGTACAACAGTGTTAACGTGTACTCTGCTTATCTAAGCTTGTTAGCATGTAGAAAGTGATTTGTAATCTGAAAACTCAGTGCCTATGAAAAAAGAAAACTTTTGCTTCAAAACTTCACTGCCTCCAAGAGTCTGAAAAAATAGCCTGGCTGGCAATCCCTGTGCTAAAAAGCACTGTCAGTGTTTATATAGCAAAGATAAAACATTTCTACACCACATAAAGAGCAAATTGTCTAGTCATACTTAAAGCACTGTAATAAGATAGATGAGTAAAAAGGCAGTCAAGAAATAAACTAAAGCGACAGCAGCACTAGGAGCAATTACTTATTGGAGAAGTGCAGCTCAAAGGCAAGGGGAGAGAAAAAGTCAGATTTGGCTTTCCAGCAAAGAAGCATGCCAAGGAGATTTCAGTGTCCTGAAAATCAGTCAGGTTTTTTCACCTATTCTTTTAAAATGCTCACTGTACCACCTCAGAACATAATCTTGCCTATGGCACACGATCCTAGTTTACTTAAGGTCAGGTTAAATATCTTTCCTGGTTTCTCAAAAGCGAGGTCCCTTAGACCACATAAAGACCATGAAATCTCATTGCCAAAAAAACAAGCCACAGTCTATGAAACATAATCTGGGAATAAAGAATAGTTATTTTTATTAAAATAGGCCTTAGAATGCAGTGCCAGAGTGCTAATCATAAGCACATGCAATTCAACTACACTTCCCTTGCTGTAGTCTCTTAAGCCTTCGTTACTGTGATTTCACATTAAATAAGATATGATGTTAACCTAGAACACAGCCCTCATAAAATCAGAATTTTTCAAGAGGTGCTACCAGGTATCTTCCTACTAACCGTCCTAGGACTGTGTCAACCACCAGTATTTTTCTCTCAGTCTTTACAGAAAGCTCTTTATCAGGCTACATGTATGTGATCTATATTAAAGTACAGTTCCTGGCTTAGAACAAATTATCACAGCTCCACGTTCTCTTCTTTAAAGAAATATGCTATCTGAAAAAAGGCACAGGATTTTTAACCAAACTAAAATGTAATGTAAATGTGCATCCTTTCTAAAATGAGCTCTTTTCCTAACCTGTTCAAGGTGAACTGAAGTTACAAATTTCTCGAATCAGTGACAAAATTTTTACATGGTAATCACAAACAAAATCATCCATTCATCACAGACTACAACTCATACGTAGAGGAACACATATGCATCTGTTTTAAAGCAGTGCAGCAGCTGAACAATTTCAGAGTGTTTTACACGTTTGACTTTCCGACAGAATATTTCAAACATCCATTTCCTCCTCTTTCTGCATGTAATTTATATTCCTGAGACACAGAAGTAATGTCAAAACCTGAAAGAACAGAGAAACCCACAGCTGTGAAAGGCTCCTTGCTATCAACAGGTATACATCAAATACCATGAGCTAAGTCTACATGGTTTCATGGTGCCTCCAGTTCTTTGACTGTGTACCTACAGGACTCCTGCTTGGTTTAACTGCTGCATAGAGCCTTCAGTCTCACACTGCAAATCCAAGTTCCAGATGGAAATACAAATTCATAATAGGTTCAGGGCAAATATCCAACATACCAAGGTTACATCACAGTGGATGCAATTTGCAACTTCAATAGAAAGACAGTGAAAAGAATCAAAGTGACCCTTTGAGGAAAGTGGGATTTACTAGCTAACGCAAGACCAGTCTTTTGTGTCATCTGCACAAAGACACCCATAGCTTGACATTAAATATGTAAAAGATTTGAGCTAGGGCAGTTTCCTTGGAAGCTAGCAATGCTATCTTCCTGGGAACCCTTCGCTTTCTCTCTAAAAGAGGCAAGCGTATCGAAACATTGCCAAACTGTGGAATATACAGGTCAAATGATATCTCACTAAACTAAAAAAAGAAAAAGGGTACACCCTTTCTTACCTGAGGAAACATTATGCCAACAGCAGACACACAACATGGCCTCTAATGATAAAACGGAAGAGACAAAAAATAGTGCTAAACCATAACGAATGACTGAGTTAAAATAAATTTGACCCCTAGTACCCACTTTTCTCCCCTCCAGAGAGGACACAGGACTCATGAGGTCTGCTAGGCACTTTCTGCATAATGTCAACACAGATGGTATCAGAAGCCTTGACTGCTAAGCAGGCTTGGAGAAAAAAGTACTGAAAATTATTTTGTCTCTTCTGAAGAAGGACCCTGCCAGAGTCTTCAAACTCACAACCACAAGCTTATTTTTATGTAGGCACATTTACCTTAAATTTACAAATTTGCAAAACATGCATTTTTAATATGATGTTTCTCAGTACATTAATAATCTAGCTCCTCTGCATGTAACTTAGTCCCTCTGCAGCTAATGATTAAAGTAGGCACCACAGAAAACCACAACTGCTTTGTGCTATTTCTCTTAGCCATTCTGTGGACAAAGGAGAAAAAAAAAAATAGTACAAACATGCTAGCTACTGCAGGGCAATATCAAAAAGCCAGCCATTTTGCATATTACATGCCACGGAGGAGGACCTCCCCAGAAAAGGCAGCACTAGTATCAGCACACCAGCCTGGAACTCCCTGCACTAGCACGCACCCATTTCCACCCTTCGCATGACATCTTATACATTACATGACATACACGTGTGGTACAGTATCAGGGCTGCTGCAGCACTCCTCTTTACTGTACACTACAGCTAGTACATACCAAGGCTGCCTCTATATCAGGGGCAGCCTTTCAAAGGACAAGAAGTCACAACAGGATTCTGGGCAGAAAACACAGAAGAGGTTAACAGACAAAAAACTGTATAAATAAAACATGAAGTTATTTAAAATAGTTCCAGTATAGCAGAACTCACTTTTAGTTATGCCAGACTGGATGATGAAGTTTGTGTGATTAATTCCATTCTCTTCCTTTTCATCTCAGAAAACTGTCAGCTCTGTTGTACCAACAACATACTGTTACAGTGGCATCGTGAATAGCTCTTGGATAGCAAACAAAAAATATTAAGTGAGCTTTGCCAATTACCTACCACACGTTTTGCTCACAAGCTGCCTTATTCCTTTAAAATGCTATTGTTGGAATATCTAACCTTTTAAAAATAATAGGTACCACTTAAAAGCAATTGTTATTTTAATTGTGAATTGGGATCGTAAATCCATTCTTTAAGAAGCAATTGTACGTTCTGCTGAATTCTTTTGAATGTGCCTCCTTTAATTCCCTTGCAGGCAACTTCTGCTATAATGAAATTTTTCATTTGCAAATTAGATTTGCTTGTAGCTAGAAACAAAAAGGCATCATCAGAGAGCCAGTAAAAGGGATGCATCCTTACCTAGTAGGAACAATTAGTTGCGCTGACTGCAGTTGTAAAAGCTGCCTCTTTTCTTCCTTTTTCCTCCAGCTCTGTGATCTGAAGCAGGACTCAAACACGGGCACAACAGTAAATTGTGTGTTTATACACAGAAAAATAAAATCTGCAGAGCTGTGCCTCGTTACAGAGTCCTAAAATCTGGGCTATAGTATATAGGATCCATTCAGTAGATATCATTTCTACCTATGTGTACATATACTATGCATACATATTCATGTTAACAATAGAGAAAGGAAAACAATTATTCCTGTAGAACCACCACTCAGCAAGGGACTTAAGCATAGGTTCACACAATAAATAATGTGGTTAAGGCAACGGTAACTGGCTTGACAAATGGCACAAACTCCACAGTGTACTCAGCTTGTTTTTTCTGGCCTTATTGACACAGAGAACTCAAAATAACACAGCAATCAACCCACCTATAACCCACTTTCTCAGACAGAAAAGCATGGTTATTCCCATTTCACTTACAAAAACCTGCCAACAGAAAAAAGGCATGAAAAGATTAAGCAACTGATCCAAAGCTATTCAAGAAGTCTGTTGAAGAGTTAAGTATTGAAAAGGGATCTTGCAAGTTCCAGCCTCATGCCTTCACGAACATAAAGCCCTACTCACCCCAGAACACTGGGAACAGTTTAGACTTGAAACCATGTTTTCCCTGATATGCATTTTGTTTAAACTTGCAAGACTTCATATTTTCTTGAGAGCGAAATAATCCTAGCACTGTACGATTCAGTTATTTCAATAACTAAACTGTGGGAGAGAACCGAGTATTGTATTTTTAGGTTCCCTGCAAGAAGCATTGTTCATTTTTATCCTTTCAGTGGCTGATCTTTATCTCTGGCAGCCTTTGGGATATTTTCTTCCTGTTCGAACACCAAGGACATTCTTATTATGCTTCACTCTAATGAATCCTGTAGTCTTCGGAGTGGGCCACAACTCATTTGGGGAAATTAGTGAAAGGCAATAGCTACCAGATGACAATGAGGAGACCTGAGAATGATCCCATTTTCAGGCATGAAAAGGAGTAGCTGGAAACATACCTGCCATTAGGCACAGCAGGAGCTGGAAGCTTTGAAACTAACATTGCATAAAGAGAAAGTTCTGCTTTTGGAAAAGTGGAAGATTTTATCTGGATAGGTAAATCTGTCAATCGCCACATGCCTTATTTCTCTTTGCAGCAGAGAGGTTTGTGAGGCATTGCTTTTTTTTTTTTTTTTTTTTTTTTTTTTTAATGTCATCCATTTCAAATACAAAATTCTGTTCTTTTTTTCCAGTCAGCCCTGCACATCAAGCTCGGGAACACTTGCTGAAAAAATTCTTCCCGCCTTTTATCCCAAGCCCTGTAGAAACCAATTGGAGACCCATAAACCAGGTTATGTGCAAAATGTTGATTAAACCATTGCATGTGGCTTTGCATTGCAATGTTTTGCAACAATTAAAGATCTAGAACTCTTTCACTCTCTTCCCTTTTCTGAAAGGAGGTATTCTGCTATGGTAGGATAGGGTTTGCAAACACTCACAGACCACGGGAACAGGGCAGTCAACAGGAACAGAAAGTACAACCAGAATTTGCCAGACTGTATCAAACCACTGTCACACAAACTATGTAAACTGCCTCGAGCCATATACAGTGCCCAATGACCAAGAAAAATACACCCTGTGCTTCTGAAGCTCCATGCTAGGCACACCATGTTTTATACTGGAGCAGCAGGGAAACGAGGCTAAGAGTCTCTGAACTTCCATCTATCTCCACCATTTGGTGACAATTTAAACTTTAAACCTGTGAATGAGATCATATTCCTTCAACTGCAGAGCATTTCAACTCCTGATGCACTTGGGCCACACCTGCTTATGATACTTACACGTTTGAGCATCATCACAAACCAGTACTTTCTGATGATTACTCAAGACAACATCATTTTCAGGACATGGTTTAGTGGGCATGGTTGACGTTTTGACTCGATGATCTTAAAGGTCTTTTCCAACCAAAAGTATTCTATGATTCTATGATAATGCATCTAGTTAAAAGAAACAAGCAGCGACAGTGGTTCAAACCTGGAATAAAGTAAGGATATGCTGACAGCCATGAATTTGCAAATAAAGGCTGCTCCTTAGCAAACACGCTGATCGAGCTGACTGACTCACACCAGTCAGTTGAGAAGCAGGAATCGGAAATACTTTTAGTAAACAGCTGTCCAAATATTTCACTTCTGTTTTTTCTCATACCTGATAGATTAAGTTTCAAGATAAAATAGATTGGCTTAAACTAAGAGGGTGAGATAGGAACATACAACAAGTGCAGAAGTACACAGTCAAGCTTTCTTGCTAAATAAAAACATTTTATTCCTATGTCAGCATGAAATCTGGCACAACAAAAAGAGAAATCTGTAAAATTTAAATATCCTCAACTCCTGGCAAACTATTTTTGGTGAAGCCCACTGTTGTCCCAAAGCTCCAAGGAAGACAAGGACTTGAGTGTCAGGCTGAACACCTGCCCATTACCAGCTTACAGGCACTTAAAGTCTTGATATCAATTCCTGTAACAACTTGGGAAGGTCTTCAGACCTCTTCCACAGCCTTCCACCAGGACGGAGTACGCTCCTGAACCCTGGCTAACCATGAAGCTGAAGCAAGTCACAGCAAACACTTGTAAATGGCACAAAAGCTCAGCTCTGTTTTGCACTTCTCACAGAGGCCTCAACTGTCCTCCTCAAAAAGAAGGTAAGTCCTGCCTCAAGCTGTGCACTGCATATTCTACTCTTCCGTAACGCCAAGGCCATTACACAGCCCTGGCTCCCCAGATCTCTTTTTCTATTTTCCTCAGCGCCATTTACTCTTTATCTTCACAACCGTCAGTCCTGTGTTATAAATGCTAACATCTCCCGTGTAAGTACAACTATTTTCTATTTTTTCCGCCATACCACACACTTACACTTCTCTCCGTGTGGTGGTAACACATAGATGCAGTTCTTGTGGAAACTAGTTAGCATTAAAAGAAAGAAAAAAAAAAAAAAAAAAAGAAAAAAAAAAAGAAGAAACAGGTGTAGTCAAAGAGCCTGACAATACAAGGAGTGAGAACAGAAGATGGCCTGATGTGCTGCCAAAGGTAACTAGTTAGCATTAAAAGAAAGAAAAAAAAAAAAAGAGAAAAAAAAAGAAGAAACAGGTGTAGTCAAAGTGCCTGACAATACAAGGAGTGAGAACAGAAGATGGCCTGATGTGCTGCCAGAGGTAACAGGGATAGAATCAGGCGCACATTACGGATGAGGCAGGCAGCTACATTTATAGCTCAAATTGCGTCTGCGATCCCATTTCAGCAGCTCACATCTCTGCTGCAAAAAAAAAAGAGGAGGTGGGGTTAAGGATGACCCTCAGGTAAGGGATACAGATAACCCTCTCTTACAGCATGATGGAAATTCACACAAATTGACCAAGATTTTAAGTACCTCAAAACCAGAAGAGAAACTAACACTTCACATGCCTTTACAGTTCTAGCATCACCCCTAGCACTGAACAGGTCCGGTCTCCAGAACATGACGTAGCACCATCCTAAACCTATAAAAATATTGACACCTCCTCTCCTCTGCTCTTAAAAGTACTGTACTACACTGGCACAGCAGAAGTGACAACAAGGAGGTGGCACTTCTCACCCTCTCACAGAATGTGCCCCAGAGGAACAAAAGGAAGCCCTATAGTTATTTGAGTGTCAGGGATAAAGAAGAGAGGTTCTAGAAACAGGACAAGGCTAGAGGGATGTCCTGACTGCAGAAACGGTCCAAGGTGGAAGCAGACAGACTGGAAAGAACGCTCCTTCTCTCGCATCTAACATGAGAACAACTCCAGATTTTCAGAAACTCTGGTAAATCAACGCTTCTGTTACCAAAAGGTAACACGCTATGTTTTCTCCTTCTGCTAATGCTGGTCCCCCGGCAGCAAAAGCCTACTAAAGTTCCTCCATAACCCAGGCAGCAGCCAGCTGTACCACAGACCTGAAACCTGGTAGTGGCCTAAGCATAAATCAGCACAAGTCTGCAAAAGCTATTCTGTCACGTGCTTGTACGTTCTTGAAAATGAGTACGTCCATGATTTTTTCTGGATTTTACAGGAGTAGATTAGGATCAGACACAGTATTTAAAAATAGTTACGATCATGCAAGTAAGAAACAGTACCCTAAAAGGAATGCAAAGGACAGAGGTGCACCTATTCTAAAATTTCTAACTTTAACATGCAGCATTTTGCAAACCTTAACTTATGCTTAGATCAGAATATATCTCGGAGACAAGAGCGTCCATGCTGATTGTACCTCACCATGGTTTGACAATTGTTTTCTATTCCATGGACCCCAAAACCTGTGGTACCTGAAATGGTAAAGGCCAGCTGGGCTGCTCAAGCTGGATAGCAGAAAAAACAGGGGCCAGACAAAACGTAATCCAGCCCTGCTCTTATTTGCAGATCAGACATAGGCAACAGGGTGCTCCTGCTGTTAGAAAGGGGAAAAAAAGCTCCACACAAACAAAAACCCCCATACCGCTCCGACCCCCCTCCAAATCACTCTGGCACACATTATGATAAATAAGTTTATGACATTTGATCACACAAAAAAATTTAGATCCAAATAAATGACAGAGAACACAATGCATTTTATCTGAAGAGTGCCTGTGGTGTGAGCTCGGAAGGGCTGCATTTGCAGGCAGCAAACCTCTGCAGCAGTTACAGAGGTAACTCCAAAGGAGTACTGATAAAAATCTTTGAAATTGGCCATCGATTTCAGAAACAACCATACTAAGCCCTCTCTATTGTTCCACTAACTGTTTAAATAGCATTCAAATAATCTTTTCATTTTCCCTCCTTACTTCAAGCTGATGACTTCTCTGTATTTTATTTATTTTTAAAAAAGTCTTTCATAGCAATTACTTCCCTCACAATTTCTTATTGCTGGCATAAAACATCTTTAGATTTCTCCCTGGAGGGCCATCCCTCCTGCCTCCATAACAGATTTCTTGAAATCTGGGGGTTCCATAATTAATCTGAGAGATACTTTCTGTAAGGGATGTATGACATTTAGAGTTACAGTAACACTGCCTTTGGTTATGTTTTGGCTTTGTTTTAATGTTTAATACTGAACTTTACTTCAATCTAAGAAGAACTATGTGAAGTGACTGTTAAATGTCCTTTATCTCTTCTATCTTGAAGAGATTTGTTGACAGTCTAAACAACTTCCAAACTTCCTAAAGATTACCTTGGCTGATTCTGCACAAGCACAAACTAATAAGTATAGGATATTAAGTAGTACATTCCAATTCCTACCACATTCATTGACTTCTGGCTCCAGACACATCGGAAACCTGTGTCCCAGAAAGCTGGGATACAAAGAAAGGGATCCGTAAACAGTGCAAGTCTAGATCATTTGCATGCAGGAAGGGATGAAATCCTTTTCCCTTAAACATGCTGAATTTGCCTTGCAACCACCCTGAAATGCCACTTTGCAAATGCCTGTGTTTCATTAATCTAGAGAAGAAGTAACATCAAACTCCCTTACGTCTTAACAAATTTGATAGAAGGTTATTTTGGGGGTGTTGTGTCGTCCCCCTCCCCATTGAACAATCCGCTGGTCCTTTTCTTTTTATTAACTCAACAATTAACCCATCTCCTGCTATATTCTAAACTTATTTATTCCTAGGAATAGTAAGGAAACACACACGCATTAAATCACACCTTTGAATGAACGCATCTCAGGCTTTCTATCTGCCCTGTTTATCTCATTTCAAACCCCAGACTTCCTTCTCATGACCCACAAAGCAAAAAGCAGCCTCCTGCTCCACTAGTCAGATTGAAGATTGCCATGCTCTACAGATCTCTTATTCAGGAAACTAGGCAAATTAGCAAAATCACACAAGTTTTTCTTTTTTGTGGGTTTGGTTTTTTGTTTTTTACTAAGTCTCAAAGTCAGAAAGTTCCATCAATTTCCATTGAACATAAATTCTAACAAGTGTTGAACTTTAGCTATTACTTCAGCATCTTTAATTTTCTTAAATATGTTTTTATAATGAAGGTGTCCCCCTCCACCTCCAAAAGTTTTCCCTAAACCAAAATGCGTATTTACAGAAGGGACATGTGACTGTAACACCTGATCTGAGGGGATACCTAAAGACCGAGAGCTCTTTTTCTTTTCTTGCTATTTTCCTCTCCAAAGAAACATCTGACCATTTCTGTGGCTTTAAAAGGTGGCAAGACTCAAGATGTTAACCCAGGAAATGTATTTATCATATGCCTAATCAGCACGTTTTTACAGTCTGGGTATATCAGAGAGCACAGCCTGCTGCCATACCCCTCGGCTATTGTTGTATCTCAACATGAGCAATAGATTCAAACATGAAGGTGCTGAAAAACTGAATGGCTTTGAGCTCTGACAGAGACTGCTCTGGCTGTGTCCCCATGAGGAAAAATGGTTTATTCTGCTCCCGTGGGCCAAAGTCTGCAGAATCCAATAAAAAAGGGCACGGTTACTCTAAGACTAAGCTACAATATGGCTTTCCCTTCACTGAATTCAACTGGATTTTACCTCATTAATTAACCTAAAATATTTTACCTAATGAAAACAAGACTGATGTTCACAATAATCACTGTCTGTATGCTTGTGTTTGCTCTCTTCAGAGATCTTCACATAAAAACTAAATACAGTGAAATAAGCCCAAAAATTCAGTGAGCTTTACAACTAAAGCACAGACAAGTGCTGCATTATTTCTCCATAAAAAATTACATTTTAAAAATCCATTGTACAAGTGAGGACTTGCTCGGTTTAAGAAAAAAGAATGTCCTTTTTATGACATGCACAAGGGTCCTGACACTGCAAAGTGTGTGCTGGGCATTTTGCTGAATTTAGTAGGACCTAGGTGCGTGATATGCTAAAGGATTTCACCTAATCCATTACCAAATGAAGGCTGTATAAAGGATCTGATTTCAACTCTACGTCTTCAATATTTCACCATTACAAGAAAAAAAAAAAAAAGCAAACATGGTTTTCAGTACACACCTGCTCTAAAACAGCAAAGAAATAGTCTGGCATTCATCCTCACATGCCTAAGTAGGCTAACGTGGTATTGTGATAAAATTGTTAACAAAGGAAAATAGACATGTCCAAAATCCACTGATGCTATTACTTCGTTGGGTTTTTTTAATTCTTCCTCACATTTTCTCTCAAAATTTAAACTTCGGATATTTGACAAAGGTCATAATGAAAATTTTTTCCCTAGCTTATGATTTGCAATTTATGCAGGCTATCATAATGTGAATAATGAAATGATGCTTTGCACAGTTTTATTCCTATGGGTTATAAAAGGAAGAGCATTGGCACTGTCCTGTCATTGCAAATGGTCCTGGATTTCTGATGTCTCACTTCAGTCGATGTTAATGAGAAGAAGAATACTCAGGCAAAATCTGCTGTTGGCACAGCATACAAGAAAAAAGCCTCACAGAATCCCAAAAGGGGGAGGGTGGAAGCAGGCAAATCTCTAATGCATAAAGTAATAGAGTTTCAAAAGATCTTTACAAGCTGTTAAGTAGCAGTTGGTGAAGAGACAAAATAAAAAAGATTACCTAAATGGCCTCACAAGATTTGGTCAGGACCCAGACCTTAATTCAGATTCTTCCCTCCCATAATTTGTGTAGGCTTGCACTATGCATTTCAGCTGAACCAATTAAAAAAAAACCCCAAACCCAAAAAAACACATTAGAGTCTGACAGTTTCTTTGGGTAATAAAAGTTAAGATATTAATTTCAACAATTTTGGCTTAGAATACAGTGAACTTTACGTAAAGAAAATGGCAAACCTTCTGAGGCTCAGCCATCATGGCTAATAAGTACTGCAATGAATCAAATTGATTAACTGGATTCCCTATAGACTTCCAAAACGTTTCCTTGTAATACACAGGCAAATATATGTATATGTGCCATGAGCTTGTTAGATAGATGACAAATGAAGAGAAAAGCCTCAGTGTACATACAGCTGTTCCGAGTTGGAAATCCCTGATTTAGAATTCGAAGTCTTGGGAACTCCTTTGGCACCATTTCCTCCCATGAACACTTTGGTGAGACTGCTGAATTTCTAGATGAACACTGCTCATTTGCAAGTGGTTTCCCCCTCATCCTGCTGGTCTCAACACATCAGTAAACTCATTAAGGATCAAATAATTACTTCCAAAATTACAGGTAGCTTTTTTGTGAAAAGCCAAATGTTACCAGTTAGACTGAAAAACAGAGGTGAAGGAAGGAGAATCAAGACCACCCCCCCAAAATCAAGTAATTCAAGGACAATAAGAGGACTGTGGGACCCCTCACTGTTTCAGTGAACCCACCAAGTCCTAATAACCTCTCAACTTCTACAAAAGCACCTGATATACAGAAGAATCCTAGGCCCACGACTGACAGGTTACCCAGCTGGGACCCATTTCTGAAGCTCGTAAAGGACTTAATGAGTGGTTGTGTTGTTTCATCTGGGGGAAAGAGGGAAACATATATGTGGTATAGGGAGAAATCAAGCATAGCTCCAATTGTTAGCAGTTATTCTAAACCATCCTTAGCTACACCAAGGAACAAACTGAAATATCAGAGGACAATGTAAGAGAGTCAATCATGGCAACTGCACCTGTTTTAGCAGAAATAGATTGTAGGGCAGAGGGTTTGTTCATTACAAATCAATAGGGCACTCATTAAGAATTAAGGAAATCATTCTTTCTTTCAGAGACACATTTCAATATCCACAGTGAAGCTGCCATATATTTTCTAGAAAAATATGCATTAAATATAATTCAGAGGAATTCACATTTCTACAATGCATTGAGAAATAATGTATTGTTTTAAACATCCAGCAGTTATCTATTTCTTACTTGCAGGCTAAAGGACTCAAGGGAAAACTGATTAGGGCTCTATT